>NC_137735.1:35460456-37860456 GCF_963264785.1 Psittacula echo | reverse complement strand
CCAAAGCATAGCCCTATCTTAATGACAGGTAGCTTAATCACTTTTTCTTTCAATTTGTTATGAAGACAGAATCATTTGCTATTCATTGGTTTTTATGATGTCCATTGCCAAAGAACCCAATATTTCCCAAACTTCCCACCAGCTTGTGGCCAAACTATATAAAATTATCCCATCCTCAATCACACAGATGTGTTGAGATTGTCTCTCAAATAGAAGCAGGCTTCTAATGTGAAACAACCTGGATGCCATTTTTAAAATACTTAGCTCTTCTGCTGTTCACAACACAGCTTTCTTATTTGCATCATAAAGAGGGGGAGGAGTATACTTTTTGACTATATCTGATGTGCTTAGTGTCACATAAGCCCTTTCATCAGAGGCAGCAATGAATTGCAGTTTCCTGCCAAGAATCAGTAGGAAGATGAGAAGCAGCCCCTGTTCAGTTTGTTCAATAGCATGGTAGACCAGAATACACAACTCCTCCTGGAAAATCAGCCATGTGTGTTTTACTCCTTTCAAGTTAAGATGAGCCTAGGAGCTAGGTCTTTCTCTTCCCAGTTTAGTGCTCTAATGAGTAGGTATTTGACTAAAGGCTTGATTCTGGACTGCAGAAGCCTCTATCCTGAGTAAATAGAGGCACTTACTATTTGAGTCAAAAGTTTGTCCTTCAGGAAGAGGCAGTACTTCTAGATAGCTTTCTACTATGGATTTCTGAGGATCCTTCTGCTGATCTGCAAGCTCCTTTAATTCATAATATATTTTTCTTTTGGAGCACTTTCTTCCCAATTTGTCTGTTTAAGAAATTTATTCTTTCCTTCATTTGTCCTACTGGCATAAGTCACTGTGTCTCATGATTTGTAAATGCCAGCAGAGTCATTCTGTAATATTGTATAAGTCAGTCTTTAACTATACATATAAGCATACATATATGCATATGCTATATGACCTGTAACTTCTCTGAAATCACCATTCTGCTAAAGCAGAATTCATTGCTTTAGACAAGCAAATAAATAACATCATACTTCTTGAAATTCTGTTTAGGAGTGATTTTATTAAAGAAAACAAAAATTGTCAGGTTAATTGTATTTGGTGCTATCTCTCTTGCTGAAAGCATTCTGATTAATATTTCTTCGATTGTGATTTTTACAATTTAAACACTTCATTCACTCAGAATAGGTTTCTAGGCTTAAGTGAAATTACTTTTATCCTGTGGCAGAGATCCAGCATATTTTACAACTGATTCACAATAAAAGCTTAGAACACAGCTCATCCACATGCCACATTTTACACAGTGTTTACCTCATTAGCGCCAGTGGAGAAAGCCCAAGAGCCAAGGCATTTTCAATATACTATTTTTCAATAACTTAACACAAACAGATTTTTGACTGGTATAACATGTAGAATTAATACATGTTCACGGCCAGAATATATCATTAATGCTTTCTTAAGTGTTCCTTCCTTATTATCCTAAAGAGCTAACTCCTAGGTTGCTGACTTCCCTTGCTATCACATAAGCAATTCTAGCATCACAGATTTATATGACTCTCTAGCATGACAAGCTGATTCTGCTGATAGGAAGGGGGAAGAAAGATTAATCATGTACCAAAAGATGTTGACAGAATCATTCCCACTTGGTATGAAGGTTATTTGAAAAATAGAATTTTTATTCCTTGGCTGAGTCAACCCACTTCTTTTCAGTTTATATCTGTAACAGTCAAGCCCAGTCCTGCTGAACACTTGCTCTGCTTCTGCTGACTTCAATGTTCAGCATATTTCAGGATCAAAAACCAAGGTAACAGAATTAAAGATTCAATCCAACACAAAGCGGCTTACATTATTATTATTATTTTCCTTCTGCTTATTTTTCTATTCTGGGCTTCCAGCAAGAATTAAAATATGCTTGAAGCCAGTATTCAGGCAATTTTTATGCAAATATAAATATATATAGAATGCATATACACACACACAAACAAATTAACCCGAGTGACATTTCCTAAATATGCATAGATAACAAAATAGATAAGTCATTGCTGAATAATACAAGCAAATTGCACTAGTTGAGAAGACAAAGCAAGAACACTCCTGATATAGAAATATTGTTAAACAGTCATTCAGACAAAAAAAAAAAGTCTTTTCATTGATCATATCTGCTGTGATATTCTTAAACAACTTTCAAACTGAAGACTGGCTGAAATAAGCATGTGTCTCCAGCTTATGGACAATAATGCACACTGGATAAAATTGTTAAAAACACAGAGATATGGATTTTTTTTTTATGCCTGCCATAATTTAATAATGGAAACATACTGAATACCTGTCTTATAGGATAATTCTGATATTTTGAAGACCTTAGGCACACTGTAGGAGAAGATCTGGTTCAAGACCGTCTTAAGAATCTGAACATGCACAAGTCCATGGGACCTGATGAAATCCATCCTCCGCGGGTCCTGAAGGAGCTGGCAAATGAAGTTGCTAAGATGCTGTACGTCATATTTGAAAAATAATGACAGTCAGGTGAAGTTCCCGACAACCGGAAAAAGGGAAATATAACCCCCATTTTCAAGAAGGGGAAAATGGATGACCCGAGGAATTACAGACCAGTCAGTCTCACCTCTGTGCCTGGCAAACTCTTGGAGCAGATTCTCCTGTAAGACATGCTAAGGCACATGAAAAACAACAAGGTGGTTGGGGACAGCCAAGTGCAAGGTCCTACACCTGGGTTGGAGCAATCCCAGGCGCGGCTACAGGTTGGGCAGAGAAGAGATTCAGAGCAGTCCTGCAGAGAAGGACTTGGGGGTGCTGGTTGATAAGAAACTGAACATGAGCCAGCCTCTGTGTGCTCGCAGCCCAGAAAGCCAACCGTATCGTGGGCTGCATCAAGAGGAGCGTGACCAGCAGGTCAAAGGAGGTGATCCTGCCCCTTTACTCTGCTCTCGTGAGACCTCATTTGCAGTATTGTGTGCAGTTCTGGTGTCCTCAATGAAAAAAGGACATGAAACTGTTGGAGCAAGTCCACAGGAGGGCCACGGGGATGATCAGGAGACTGGAGCACTTCCCGTATGAGAAAGTTGGGGTTGTTCAGCCTGGAGAAGAGAAGGCTGCGTGGAGACCTCATAGCAGCCTTCTAATACCTGAAGGGGGCCTGTGTTGTGGTTTAAACCCAACCAGGCAGCTTGTTCACTCACTCCCCCCTTTCTCCCCCCACTCCCAGAGAGATGGGAAGGAGAATCGAAAGAATGTAAGTCCCACAGGTTGAGATATGAACAGTTTAGTAACTAAAGTATAACACAATCACTACTGCTACCACCAGTAATAATAATGATAGAGGAAATGACAAGGGAAGAGAGTACACCACCTCACAACCCATCAACCGATACCTCGCCCCCACCCAGCAGTGATCTAGCCCTTCCGGGCAACTGTTACATCCTGGGCATGACGTGCTGTGGTATGGAATACCTCTTTGGTCAGTTTGGGTCAGGTGCCTTGTCTCTGCTTCCTCCTGGCTTCCCCTCCTCCCTGGCAGAGCATGAGACTCAGAAAGTCCTTGGTCAGATCAAACATCAGTGCTATCAGCTCTGTTCCCAGGCTGAAAGTCAAAAAAACAGCACTGCACCAGATACTAAGAAGGAGAGAAAAATGAGTGCTACTGCTAAACCCAGGACAGCCTGTAAGGATGCTGGGGAGGGACTCTTCATTAGGGAGTGTAGAGGTAGGACAAGGAGTAACGAGCTCAAACTTAAACAGTGGAAGTTTAGATTGCATATAAGGAAGAAGTTCTTTACTGTAAGGGTGGTGAGGCACTGGAGTGGGTTGCCCAGGAAAGTTGCAAAGCTCCATCCCTGGCAGGGTTCAAGGCCAGGTTGGACAGAACCTTGGGTGACATGGTTTAGTGTGAAACGTCCCTGCCCATGTCTGGGGGGTTTGAACTAGGTGATCTTAAAGTCCTTTCCAACCCTAACTATTCTATGATTCTATGATTATAGGCTTGTTAGGTAAAGTCCAACAGCATTTCAGCAAACCACACTACAAATGAATTATCCTTCAATATTTGTGAGCCTTCAAGTGAATATATGTTTGCACTGGAAGCAGAATAGCAGTAAGTTTCCATTCTGACAACTGATCCACATAATTTTTGCTATCTTAATTCTATGTGAGCATCATTATAACATCTCGTATATTTAGTAGGAAAAGTTAAAATAGACTATGAGACTTAATGAATAAAAAGAAGCAATATCTATTAGTAATGGTTTTATGACAGTGTATTAAGATATACATTAAAACTAGAGTGTATTACTACTCCAAACTTATCATTTTGTATACTGAATAAAGTCAAAGAAAAGAAACCATATAACTTATAAAAATAATAGGTTTCCTCATTTTTTGAAAGCTGTGCAGGCTTGATAGATTTGTTCTCCAGTCCCAATTGCTGACTATATGGAAAAGTTTTAGCTGCTAGCTTTGCCTCAGGAAGAAAACTTTAAAGAACCAGATCCTCTCCTACAGTGGGCCTAGGGTCTTCATTCTTACAGTCCCTACGTCCGCCTTCCAAGACTTGGGTGGTGCAGTCAGAGCATTTGCCAGTGAAGACCGAGGCAAAGAAGTCATTAAGAACCTCAGCCTTCTCCAAATCCCGGGTAGCCAGTTCTCCTGATATCTTCCGGAGGCGGCCTACATTGTCCCTAGTCTGTCTTTTATTCGCTACGTACCTATAGCATCCCTTCCTGTTATCTTTCACATCCCCAGCCAAATTAAATTCTAACTGGGCCTTAGCTTTTCTAACCTTGTCCCTAGCTTCCCGGACAACATCCCTGTATTCTTCCCAGGGCTCCTGTCCTTGCTTCCACCTTTTATAAGCCTCTTTTTTCCTTCAAAGTTTCCTCAGCAGCTCCTCATCCATCCAAGGAGGTCTTCTGGCCCTCCTGCTGCACTTGCTTCTAGTTGGGACACAAAACTCCTGAGCTTGTAGCAGGTGATCCTTGAATAACAACCAACAGTCTTGGGCCCCCTGCCAACCTTATGAAGTTTAACCATGCCAAGTGCAAGGTCCTACACCTGGGTTGGAGCAGCCCTGCGGAGAAGGACTTGAGGGTGTTGGTCAATGAGAAAATGAACATGAGCTGGCAGAGAGCGCTCGCAGCCCAGAAAGCCAACCGTATCCTGGGCTGCATCAAGAGGAGTGTGACCAGCAGGTCGAAGGAGGTGATCCTGCCCCTCTACTCTGCTCTTGTGAGACCCCACTTGGAGTATTGTGTGCAGTTCTGGTGTCTTCAACATAAAAAGCACGTGGAACTGTTGGAAAAAGTTCAGAGGAGGGCCACGAGGATAATCAGGGGACTGGAGCACCTCCCATATGAAGATAGGCTGAGAAAGTTGGATCTGTTCAGCCTGGAGAAGAGAAGGCTGCATGGAGACCTCATAGCAGCCTTCCAGTATCTGAAGGGGGCCTGTAAGGATGCTGGGGATGGACTATTCATCAGGGACTGTAGTGACAGGACAAGGGGTAACGGGTTCAAACTTAAACAGGGGAAGTTTAAATTGGATATAAGGAAGAAATTCTTTACTGTGAGGGTGGTGAGGCACTGGAATGGGTTACCCAGGGAGGCTGTGAATGCTCCATCCTTGGCGGTGTTCAAGGCCAGGTTGGATGAGGCCTTGGGTGGCATGGTTTAGTGCGAGGTGTCCCTGCCTATGGCAGGGGGGTTGGGACTAGATGATCTTAAGGTCCTTTCCAACCCTAACTGTTCTATGATTCTGTGATTCTATGATAAGTCTGTCTGAAAATTAGTATTTTTCAGTTACCTCTGACTATATTTTTATAGTCATATAGGCAAGATCAAAACAATCTTCAGACATTTAATGGTTAAAAGTTACTTTAAAAGTTATTTCACAGCAGTAAATGAGCAGGAAGGTTCTTAAACAGTCTTCCCTCTGATATAGCTCCTGGAAAAGTTGAAGTATGACTTCGTGAAGACAAATAAACACTAGCATCTAGCTACACAGACTTAGTATGGTTCTTAAGAATAAAACCCCACAGTGAGTTTCTGGAAAGTTTTAACTAATTGTAATGAAAAAGAAACAGAATAAATTTTGTCGCTTCCTTACATTTTGCATGTTTTTATTAAATTAAAAAAAAAAACCAAACAAACAAAAATCTTTTCAATGAGAACCATTTTTTTTTCCCAATATTCCATTTTCTCAAGTGTACGGTTTTTGTTTGGGTTTTCTTGTTTTGTTTTGTTTTGTTTGACCAAACGACTTTTTTATATAAGGAGAAGATAAATTGGTCCAAATACATAGGAAGAGACACTAAATAATTTTTGATTTATTAAAAAAGATGCTATCGATTTAAAAACATTTGCATTTTCCTGAAATATCTGCACCATCTACTGCCCTATACTTAACCCTGAGTCATATGAATATGCCTGTTAAGTTGTACCTTCTTTTCCAGTAGCAGCAATTTAAGATTACAAAAGTATTCAAGATTTTGCATTCTGAAAATAGTTAAAAGAGGAAAAATCAAAACTAAGAGCCAAGTCATGTACCTGTAGTTCCATTTGTTCACTTCATAATTTTTGGCAGAATTTGTGTAAGGCCACTTTCCTTTTCTAAAGGTCACTACAATGTACACCTTAAAAACCATTTCTGATACCTGTCAACCACTCCACAAAGCTATGATGATAGGCACACCAAGCCTTACTGAGAATTCTGTTTTTTCACTTTACATTCATCTTCCTACAATTTCTTCCCCTTCATTTCTTATCTCTTACTATATGTTTAGATACAAGCCCACTCAAGTTCAGTCTTTATTTTTTCGTCTGGATAACCAGTATAATGGAGCTATCATGATCAACTGATATCATTAAACAACGCAAATTATATATGTCACCAATGGTCATTCCTTGCTGATCAGTTGATTGTTGGAAAGTCATCCCAAGTTTTTAGCTTGGGTTCAGTTTTTTGTTAACCAAGTTCTGATTAGTTAGACAAATCTTAATAAATTTGCTATATTAACTAGGGAACTTTGAAAATTATAAAAAAAGAAACTTTTCCCTTAAACTGACATGTTTGGTTTTCTTTCTAAAGACTTATTTCCCACACTGCTTTTCACTGTTACCACTGTAAACAAGCACATCACTGAGTGTGGCCCAGGAAACTCTGGGGGCTTTGTCCCACTTTGTTGTCACTGCTGGAAACAGGTCTTCGTCTCTTGCCAGCTACAGCAATGACAAAGCAATGCTAAAAGACTGGGAAAGACAGTAGCGATGCCACCAACACAACAAAATCTTCCAGTATAACTCTCATGTGATTTACACTCAGAGATTTCTTTTAGGCCTTTCAGCAAAGTTAAATCTTACATTAGGAAACTCACCGTATCAAAACTGGTAGTGAACAGTAGAAGTGCTGGCCCTGTGACCATAGATGCTCAGGCAGCACAAAGGTAATTATAAGTCTGTCTTGGAAATGTATCTCCATGCATGTACTGCTGTGGGGTTCTGTGTTCTACAAGATTTTAAAAAATGTTTTATATGGGTTTAAGCTACAAAAACCACTGTATTTTATTCACAAAACTTTTATTTATCTTTGGGTACTAAATTTCTGCTGCTAGAGAAGCAGCTCGGAGCCAATGTTGATGTGTCATGGTTTAACCTAGGACATGATGTTTCCTAACTCTGTAATGCAAAACTTTTTCCCCAGTCTTAAAAACAATGCGGATGAATTGTCTTCCACCTCTTTCATATTCTTTTCATTCAGCTCTTCAAGTAGGTCTTACAATAGCATTTATTCCCTGATTCTAAGTAACAGCTAGATTCCTCATTTTTTTGCTGTTACATAAGGCATAGAGAGAGAGATGGAATTAAATGTAGACAGGTATCTCTAGGCTCTATAGGTAACATTGACCTTTTCTTCAGAAGATGACTAGAGAACCAGAGTTCAGAAGGATGTGAATGTTTTAGTGGAGCTATACTTTCTCTGCAAACAGGATGTATATTAGCAGTTTTGATCGACTCTACTTGAAACTGTGACTTTTTTTTTTCCTTACTTTCCTTTTTCTTTTCTTTCTTTTTTTCTTTTTTTTTTCTTTCTTTTTCTTTTTTTTTCTGGTGTGCTTATTATGGACCAATAGCCTATGGAAGAAAAATTAAAAGCTGAAAACTCATTGAGCTAGAAGAGTCATGTAAGTTAAATAGCACTAAGTCTGTTAAGTATTTACATGTACCTCTATTTTCTCTCAACATGAAAACATTTAAAAAGAAAAAAACCTATAACTAATGTTATATTGAAAAATAGATTTGAATGATAAAATTTAATTAAATCTTAAAATTAGAAATACATTTAAACCTTAACATTTAAATAATTAAAAAAAAAAATAAAAATTGTGTTAGATCCTTAGAAGCTTTAATCCAGTGTAATTTCAGTACACTTCAAGGGCACAATACTTACATACATAAACAAATAGCAGTTGTTTATTTCTTTTCATACTAAACCAGTAATAATTATCTTTGTACGTACTTTCTTAAGAGGTAAGAGTTTGTAATTAAAACCCTGTGTAAGATGAAGAGATGTACCTCTTCTTAAAGTGAGCACAAGTTTTAGATATCCTTCTTATTTCATGACAATATGAAGATCCAGGTGCCAAGTCATGGAAATAGTCTTACAGCAGCAACACAAGGCATATTGGTAAAGTTATTTAGAACTTGTACCAAAGACCTATTTTTTCTCAAGTATGGATGTTCTTGACTGACATGGGTAGTACAGTTTCAATTTTGCCAAGATGGAACAGATGATCCTTGCAGCCCCTTCCATCCTGGTACTCTATGATTTTAGGATTTACTCTGGTGAAGACACTTTCCTTAGACATAGCATAACTTCGGCTCCAAGCAAATCCTCTACTTCAGTCTAAGAATCAGTGATGCGCAGAAAGTTTTCTTACCTTTGCAAGAGTCCCAAGATTCCTAGTCTATGGCCAGAGGCTATAGATGACACTTATACAATTTGGCAAAAAAAAAAATAATAATTTATTTAGCTGTCCTTCCTAGCAACACTTCCACAAAGAGTTGTGGTCAATGGCTCGATGTCTGGCTGAAGACCAGTAATGAGTGGTGTCCCTCAGGGATTGGTGTTGGGACCGGTCCTGTTCAACATCTTTGTCGGTGACATGGCCAGTGGGATTGAGTGCGCCCTCAGCAAGTTTGCTGATGACACCAAGCTGTGTGGTTTGGTTGATAAACTGAAGGGAAGGAATGCCATTCAGAGGGACCTTGACATGCTTGTGAGGTGGGCTGATGCCAACTTTATGAAGTTTAACCATGCCAAGGGCAAGGTCCTACAACTGGGTAGGAGCAATCCCAGGCACAGCTACAGGTTGGGCAAAGAAGGTATTCAGAGCAGCCCTGTGGAGAAGGACTTGGGAGTGTTGGTCGATGACAAAATGAACATGAGCTGGCAGTGCGCGCTCGCAGCCCAGAAAGCCAACCGTATCCTAGGCTGCATCTAAAGAAGCATGATCAACAGGTCGAAGGAGGTGATCCTGCCCCTCTACTCTGCTCTTGTGAGACCTCACTTGGAGTATTGTGTGCAGTTCTGGTGTCCTCAACATAAAAAGGACATGAAACTGTTGGAGCAAGTCCAGAGGAGGGCCACGAAGATGATCAGGGGACTGGGGTGCTTCCCGTATGAAGATAGCCTGAGAGAGTTGGGTCTGTTCAGCCTGGAGAAGAGAAGGCTGCGTGGAGACCTCATAGCAGCCTTCCAGTATCTGAAGGGGGCCTACAAGAATGCTGGATCGTAGTGATAGGACAAGGGGTAACGGGTTCAAACTTAAACAGGGGAAGTTTAGATTGGATATAAGGAAGAAGTTCTTTACTGTGAGGGTGGTGAGGCACTGGAATAGGTTGCCCAAGGAAATTGTGAATGCTCCATCCCTAGCGGTGTTCAAGGCCAGGCTGGACAGAGCCTTGGGTGGCATGGTTTAGTGCGAAATGTCCCTGCCCATGGCAGGGGGGTTGGAACTAAATGGTCTTAAGGTCCTTTCCAACCCTAACTGTTCTATGATTTTATGATTCTATGCGTATCTTTCTTCAGTTTTAGAAAAATATCATCTGTCCCAACTCCCAGTGTTCTAGTTTTATCTTCACCAACAGGATTAACTTTTTCATTCAGAACATCGCATATACTAAAACCAGAACTGCAATCTTGTCTGTCCACCTGAATAAAATGTAGAGACATTCCTGTAGTACATCTCTAGATAAATATATTTGAGTACAACAGATGAGAAATCCAAACAAGAAAGGTGTTTAGGGCTTTCTTTTTTAAAGTTCATGTAATGCTCCTTGACAGAGATAAAAATTCTGTTTGTATCATTATGGGGCGGCACTTATTGTTTACAACATACCTGACTAGGAAGGAGGTGCTTTCTATTTATCAGAACTTCTAGGTTCATATAGGAGAAGATCGGCAATTATTTATAAAATAAAAAATATGCATAAAAGTAAGGGAATAAAATTTTTATGTCCTCAGGTTGTCTTTTGTATTGAGTGAGAGGGAGAGAGAGAAACAACCCCCAGATAACAAAAGGCACTGGGGAATGAACAGAAGAGAGAAAAGAATAAAGAAGAGTTGAGAAGAGCGTCTGAGAAGTGAGGAAATTTAGTAGTTAATGTAATCAAAAACGAAAACCCTAACTGACTGGAAGCCAGGAGTGGTGCATGAAAGAGAAAAGAAATACTTCTAAATTTACCTGCTTAGACATCTCAACAGATGAAAGAGTGGGATGGTTAAAATGCTGTGTCCCAAACAGATGTCTTCGAAGACACAGCTCATTCTCTCTCTCTTTTCTTCCACTATCTATCCTTAAACTTATCTATCTATTCGTCTGTATACAGCATTTTTCAAGTTATTATGGGAAGATTGTTTTTCTGCTCAAGCTAGTGTGAAGTAATAAAATAATAGAGACTACAGCTTTAGATCTCCTTGACATTCAGGAAGGGGTTAACAAAGCAGAATGTAGTGTTATTTCTGAGAAAATTAAACAAGATGAAAGTGACTGTGTCATCATTAGGAAAGTACGCGACAGCATTCTGAAGCATAGTAAAGCATAGAGTAGTTGCAGAATTACACTGAAAACCAAAATATTTAATTCTAAGCCTTCCAGTCAAAATAAAAAATAACTATCTTAACTTTTATTTAGGTCATATTTCTTGTCAAATCCTATGATATTATACATGATAGAGTTAGAAATATAATTGATGAGGACTATTTTGAGGATGCTAGGCAGAACCGAATTATCATATCTGTATATTAAAACAATTGAAAATTCTGCACCCTATATCTTGCAACCATATAAAACCTATTTCACCATAGTATGCTTAGTAATATATGGTGTAGTCCAGCATAATCCCTTTTCTGGCATAATATGCATTATTTTTCTTTGCAGAGGAAGTTATGTCAGAAAACAGTATCAGAGGGAAAGGTAAGACTTAAGGAGTGTATCAGAGATGGACACCATCACAGCCCTGACAGAGAAGACATAACAGGAAGTCTACAAATTAGATACATTTCCTAGTTCTTTGGTCTTGTATTCCCACTAAAATCCTGAAGAATTTATTTACAACATTCACTGCTCTCAGGGGATTAAGAATTGTATGAAGATGCAAGCTCTCTCACTTCATTGCATGCTGCTGCTAGGACTCTTTAATAACATGCTATAAAGACATTTTTTATGTTTTCTTCAGAACACCTATTGCAGGCTATCATATTGTACAGAAATTAGACATCTAGAAAGACAATAAAATACTATAACAATCAAAAAGTACTTTCCACTTATAACTACCAGATTAATGCATGTTCTTTCCAAAATTAGATAATACAGTAACACATAATTGATATACCCTCTTTGGACAACCCCCTCTCAAGAAGCCCAAAGAATGAGCTTTGGAGTACTAATAAGCTTTGTGAAGTTAAGAAACTAGGAGATGACAGACCAAAAGGGATCACATCACAGTGAAAACTCCTCCTGAGAGCACCCTGCTAGCATTCATTTCTCATTTAAGATTAAGTAAATGGCTTGAAGTCACACCACGAAATTTAGATGAATCTAGTTTTGGTTTTTTCATGTTTATATTAAATAATAAGCATAACAAAACCAAACAAAACAAAACAACCCCCCTTATTTTGAAATTAACCAGAAAAAAAGAATAAAATCTGTGCTTCCTGAATTCACCGTTCATTGGGTGAATGGAGCAACAGCAGCAAACATTATACATAATTCAAACCTTCTGCAACACAGTGTAAAAGCCATTTCTGATTCTGTTCTGCCTCTGTTTCAGAGCCTTACCTGTCACAGACCAATAAACATGGAACTCCTAAAGATCCTGGTGAAAACAGAGATCTCAGGGCATTTGGACTCTCTTGTCGTAGACTAAGTCACACAACTCACAGGCTGTCAAGGAAGCAAGAATTTTGAAAGCTTACTATTATCATTGCTACATACCGTCGAATCTCACCTAAGTTTTGTTGAAAACTCCTTAAAATCTATGAATGTCTACTCTGCATCTTTCTAACAAGTTTGACATGGGAATGAAAACTGCTTTGCTGTTAATTTCCTTGACCAGTTTAGATGGTAGAGAAGAATGAAACTGAAAATCATTGTATTTCTAAATAATGCAAGAAAATTCACTGTATGTGATCACATGGCTGTGTCTAGCTCAGAGTGCACTATGCAAAAAAGAAACTTCAGATCTTGGAAAGAGTATACCTGAATTCATTTTAACAGAATAGGACTTTCTACATGACAAAAGCTTTTTTAAAACAACATTGAAAACTACACATGACAAAGGATGTTATTCTCACATAGAAGAAGGAGGGAACAGATTTAATCTGATGTTTATTAGTTTTAAATTGCACTGATTTTATTTCACTTTAAAGAAACAACATTACAAAGAATTTAATTAGTTAAATTTATTTACTTTTTAACTTAAAATGTTTCTCTTTCATCACTAAAAATCAGTTTACAAAACCGGTGTTACCAGTTTTATAAAATATATCATTGCTGATATGCCTGTTCTATGGAGGCTGTGACTGGCCAATAAACCCCTAAAATGGAAGAAGGAGATGGGGAAGTGTGATGTGCCTATGGAGGTCAGAAGATAGTGTAGTGTATGAGTGACCACAGCTGTTGCAAAGGAGGCTGACATTATTTCAGCACAGAAGGGAGAGGAGGGTGGTCTTTGCTTTAGATAAATAGCTATGTCAGTTGAGTGGATTAATTGACTATATCACAATTAAGTGGATCAGCTGATGGTGTAAATGTTTCTCCCTGACTTAGACACACCACCTTGGGGAGGTATGAACATAGAGTTTAAAAACTTAATGATTAAGAAAAAAATTTGAAGAGAACAATGGGCTTGAGCTGCCTTCTACCCACATATTCCTTCTTGGCATTTGGGGATCCCTAGCATTGTTGGCAGTGAGCATGTTTGTCGTGGTTTAAGCCAGTCGGCAAGTTAGCCACGCAGTTCCTACTCCCCTCCACACACCTCCCTCCCGGAGGGATGGGGAGGAAAATTGAAAGAATGTAACTCCCACGGGTTGAGATAAAAACAGTCCAGTAACTAAGGCATAACACAAATCACTACTGCTGCCACCAATAATAATAATGATAAGAGAAACAACAAGGAAAGAGAATACAATACCACCCCCCGAAAACGAGTCTGACTGAGCAGAGCGTGCCCTTCCGGGTAACTCCCAGTTCTACATCCCCGGGCATGACGTGCTGTGGTATGGAATACCTCTTTGGCTAGTTTGGGTCAGTTGTCCTGTCTCTGCTTCCTCCCGGCTTCCCCTCCTCCCTGGCAGAACATGAGACTCACAAAGTCCTTGGTCAGGGTAAACATTCTGACCAGCAACTGAAAACATCAGCTTTAACAGTACTATCCCCAGGCTGAAAGTCAAAAACTCAGCGCTGCACCAGTTACTAAGAAGGAGAAAAAGTGACTGCTGCTGCTGAACCCAAGACGATGTTACAGAGACCTGCAATGGGAATCACATTAGTATTATGGCTGAACTTATAGCAATTGCTATATTTCACTAAGTGTAACTTATATTTGTGTTTTATTTTGTTTTCTGTATATTTCACTCTGCTAAACTAGAAATCCCATGCAACATCATTTATCTTTAAATAAGTAAATATTATATAAAATATTGCACCCTTCACACATTAAATATCTAAAAGAAGCTTGTCAGAGAGCACTGGACTTTGACAGAGGCATGTATCTATGGGCTTCTTTCAGTAGAAAATGCACCTACTGGCTACATCCAGCCATTTGAAAACTGTACTACGATATTCCAAGATATATGTCATTCCTGGAATTGCTATATTAACCAGATAGAAGGATGCTTACATTTTATAACATTGTATTATACATAGTTATGTTATAAAATAACATAACACCACCTTATTTTCCTTCAAGAAAAAGTGGTTATAATAGCATGTGTACTTCATGCCTTTTCATGGCTTCTTCCCATAAAATGTTCTTCTTAGAGGATACTAGAAAGGTATATGAAGCTCTGCACAACATCTTTTTTTTTTGTATTTTGAAAGTAAGAAGGCGAACTGAAAGCTACATCACAAAGCTACAAATGGAGCTTTAGAATGACTGAATCTCTCAAATCAGGAAAGTGTTCCGTGCTCTTATTTATTGGAAAGGAATATAAAAAGAACCTTAAGAGAAAAAGGGTGATACTAAGAAACAGGGGTGCTGATACTAAGAAATATTTATTATTAGGCACACATGTACATACTATCAGACAAAGATATTGTTAAATTCACTTAATATCATATTTTATTTTCATATTTTTGCCTCTTTGTGCTTTAATTGTAACAAAATATCAGCAATAATATAATAGTTATGCCTGCAATATTTATGCACAGTAGAGGGTGCCATACAGTATCCAAAAGGACTTCCTATGCTAATAATATCTACAACTAATGATTTGAAGTGGTGGAGAATGGAGATTAACGTAAAAATATTTCTCAGTTGTAGCTATGTTTTCTAAGGAAAGAAACAAAAAATCGAGTACTCTTTTATATAAGCTGCTACAGACAGCAAGTAATGAAAATGGCAAATTTTTAGGACATAGATCTGAGATATTTTTGGGGGCTGCATCAGCATCTATTTTTCCAGACATGTTAAAGCATGACTGCTTTTTCCATTGTATCGAACATTAACTACAGGAGGTAGGAGGAACCTTTAATAATCTTAACAACGATTTGTTTCTGTGAAGAAAATACTGGATTCAAGGAGATCTGTACTCTAGTCCTAACTGAGGTTCTGATTATCTTATTATTCTTCCTGAGGTCACCTGACTTTGTCAAGTAATTTTCTTGGGCATAATGGTGCTGAATGCTTGAAAATACTAACAAAACCGCCACATAAAAGTTAAATATTATTATTGCCCTTATTTTATTGTTAGTATCTTAGCAGCAGACCTACATAGAATCATAGAATAGTTAGGGTTGGAAAGGACCTTAAGATCATCTAGTTCCAACCCCTGTGACATGGGCAGGGACACCTTGCACTAAACCATGTCACCCAAGACTCCCTCCAACCTGGCCTAGAACACTGCTAGGTATGGAGCATTCACAGCTTCCCTGGGCAGCCCATTCCAATGCCTCACCACCCTTGCAGTAGAGAACTTCTTCCTTATAGCTAATCTAAACTTCTCCTGTTTAAGTTTGAACCCATTACCCCTTTCTCCAGTAATAAGAAAGATAATCCACTACTTAAAAACAACTTTAGTGAAGAGTTTATATAGTGCACAGTACCATGTTTTCTTCTCGAATTTTTAGTCATGCTGAAATTTCCAGGAAACAAGGAATAGAGACCTTGAGTCTGAATTCAAAGCTTTTCAGACCCAACATTTCTCTCAGCTATCCTCAGGATAATGATCCAGCCCACTCTAAATAGGAACCCACAGCCCATTCTAATATTTTAAGCTATTCATATTATTCAGGAGAAGGTGTCCAAGTCAATTTGTAGAATTAATTCCAACACTGCCCTCTGGCAGAGTAAATTTGGGATTCACGTAACCACTGCTGCAGCAGAGATATATCCAGACACCCAGGTAACCAGTGCTGCTCCAGAAATATACCCAGACTCCATCAATGATAGTCTCAAAAAATAATTTCTTATTTGCTGAATTGTGTACTATCTTTCCCTTTCCTACAATCACTCCTACACAGTTAGTAAATTATTTTTTACCAGCCCTACAGAAAACTGCTGTATCTCAGCTCTATATTTAAAATTTGAACACTGAAGGAAGTTTATTTCTGATTACATATAAACCTCACTTCTGAAATGGGGCACAGTGGAACTCTCTGTGTTGCTATATCACACACGGAATGGAAAAACAACCTCCAGATCTGCTTATTTTACAACTGCCATGCTTCTTTAAAAATCCTTCATCTTTCAATATATTTACAATTTACATAGAAGATGTGCAGCGTGGAGAAAACTGTTGATGACTATTCATATCATTTCAAGTGGGTGAAAGAAGGTAGAAGGTTTAATTTTGTATTGTCATATATCTTAGCTTTGAATAATAGAAATTATTTTCAAAAATGTGTGGTCAATGTGGGAAATCTAAAGGTCTGGAGGAGGACATAAAGAAAACTTAGACTTGCAGAAAATGGTCAGACCAGCTTAATGCACACAAATATACTGTAGTAAATTTCTAAACAATCTGTAAGCATCTAGCAGACAATAAGATGATAAGAATCAGTCAACATGAACTTTAAAATTGTGTTGACTTAGTTTCTCCTTTTATTATATTATTGGCTTAGGGTAGCAGAGGAATAACAGATCTGATTAACACCTTTGTTAATATCATAATGTAATACAATCTGATACGGAATTGACATAAAGAATAAAATATGATCTAGATCAGATGACTTTTAAAAGGTTGCATGACTACATAAGAGCTGAAAAAGTATTATTAGTAAATGTGCCTCAAACCAGATTGGTATATCAGTGGCACTATCAAAAACTTTAACATTAGGTTTGCAATATTCAGTGTGCATTAATACATTGGAAAACAGAAAGTCAAAGCCTGCACTTATGCACAGATGATGCTAATCAGTTTAGAGAGTGGTGTTCAATTCAAATATTTCTCATAAGTCAGAGAAATGGTCAAAAAGAAGAAAATTCTATTAAATAGAAAAACTCATCCTAAATGCATTCTCTCAGAAGGAAACAATAAATTTTTGGAGTTCAAAATGGGAAGTAACAGTTCGGTAAGAAAGTATCTAAGGGCACAGTTATAGTGGATCACAAATCCAAAAGTTGTATTAGGTTAATTATAAAAAAAAAAATAAAATAAAATAAGGCAATTGATTCTACTTCTTTATATACAAGACGATTAATATCTGAGTTGACTTTCTACATGAGGCTTTGGCTATAATATGTTGCAAACCTTGAGCCATAACTTAGAAATACACAAGCAAGTGTGCACAAGGAAAATCCAGAGAAAAAGAAACAACCCCCCCCCCCAAAAAAAAAAAAACAACCCCTTTTGGTTTCTAAACCAAAAGGAATTTTCATAAATGGGTTAAAGAAATGTTCTGCCTATTCCAATATCCATTCCTCATGAATCATACAGCTGATGGAACACTTGCAATGCAAATTCAGCTCTTTTTTCACAGACATTTTGCAAAAATGAATAAGCTGTTGAACTTTTGTTTTAACTTTGTTCAATATTTACCAATATAGACTAATATTTTATTGAGGCAAATGTTAGTCTAAAACTGACACAGCTCCTGACTGATCTTAGGAACTATTCACTATGAAGAGTAATTGAGTATTTATTATGCATTACTTAGCCTAACTGATCCCAGATTCAAAAAGGTTATTCTTCTGACTGGCTAGTTTTAATTTTACCTCCAGGAATACTCTTTTCTTTGAATATTGATTCACAGAGTATAGTTGCACACAAATAAGGAACTTGAATTTATTTTGAACTGGTCTTTTGTTGCTGTTCTTATTGCTTCAAATGTTTGTAGTTACGTATTATTCCTCTTGTGAAGACAAACTGATGACCACTCCATACTATTCAACACAATGGCATAGGTAAACGATTATGGACAAACTTAAAGTGGTAAAAATGATCATAAACATGCCCAGTTCTGTCTTATTTATCTTACCCAAAATGGTGAGAATTAACATTTTTAATCTTACTGTTTGAATTTACCTGTGCCTACTATGACGGTAAAAGTACCTTAAAAAAAACCACACTGAAAGTATGCATATTTTTGCTGCATAATTGGCAGGCACAATATCATGTTGCCTAACATCACATGAATTTTGTACTTGCAAATTAGCTAGATACTATTTGTCACTGCAGACATGGAACTATGCTACCAGTTATCCAAAGATCAGGGCAAAGGCCAGGGCAAATGTACACGGCTTCTAACATGCTCTTTTGATTGCCATGCAGCCAGTCAGTCATTACTTGTTTGAAACCTGTTATCCAAAGTTCATTCACGCACAGAGCCATTCTCCCAAACATTAGGAAAACGTGCATCTACAACAAACCTGCTCCAGCTCTTATGTTGATTCACATTCTTTCCCTAAGCATTCACCTTTGTGAAAATCTCTTTTTTTTAACAACTTCTTAGACAAGTGAAGGGCTTAAGGTAGAGAGGTAGCTCTCACAGCATATACTGAAATGTGTACATGTTTGCAGCAAAGTGTAAAACAAAAGGATTTTCAAGGCAGACAGTTCTGCGGAAAGCTGTTTCTTCTTCAGGTGGTACATAATCGTAGCCCCCATTATAATTCTAGAAAGAACTGCCTGTATGCACTGATGCTCCATCCCTGGTGGTGTTCAAGGCCAGGTTGGACAGAGCCTTGGGTTTAGTGGGAGGTGTCCCTGCCCATGGCAGGGGGGCTGGAACTAGATGATCTTAAGGTCCTTTCCAACCCTAACTATTCTATGATTCTCTGAGTCTCAAATGAACTGAGACAAGGAAATAAAACTCAAAAAATCTATACTTCTTTTTTTTCCTCATAATTGAAAAGATAATTGGTAGGTACTACAGTTAGCAGTCTACACTTGCCAGATTTGCTAGGACTAGTATCTGAGACTGAAAAAAGAGCTTTATAAACAGATTTGGTTTTGTTATATTTAGTGTGTTTCTTCAAGGAAAACTTCAAAGTTTTTTCCATAAAATTCAAGCAGTTAAGTCAAGCTTCAAGGTGTCAGCATGTTGACTATGCCAGCTGCATGCCAGTGCAAGTGAAGCTTGAAACCAGAAGTAAACATTCAAGGTGATAAAAACAGCATCCTGGTTCACTGGCAAGTACACAAAGAGTGTACCTACCTGTGAGATTGCTATTCTAACACGTGAACACAATTCCTTTCTGATATGTAGACAACATCTCCAGCATTCCTGATACATCCCAGGGAAGGGTTTTTGGTTTGGGTTTTTTTTCTGAATAGAAAGACATTAAATTATGCAATCATACAAGAAATTTATGTAATGAACAGTGTGTAAATTTACATAGTCTATTCTTACTTACCAGCTTGAAGGTAACAGGTTTTTGCAGTACCTTTAATGAAACTATATTTCTTTAATCTTTGGTGGGTTCTACAAATACAAAGATCTAAAAAATTATTAAGATATTGAAATTGAGAGCTGCTGTGTGAAAATAATTTGATATTGTGCAAGATCTTATAACATCTAAATTCCTAATTGCCCTTCACACAATAGTATGAATTGAATACTATGTCCTGGCAGTAATGATAGACTTGTGTCTACTTTTTTAAGCATTTTATCTGAAAGACTTTGCTTCCCCAAGTCTCACACCACATAGAAGTGCCCAGCAGCATTTCAGTTCCTTCCAGACCAATATATTACATATTTAATGAATAACTGGATTATCAAACATCAGGGCATAATGACTGAAGCAATTTTGATATACTAAATCAATGAAGTGAAGAGAGGACAATATCTGTGATTTGAACTATAAATTACTTGTGATTCTTATTTAGGTGGGCACTGCAGGAGAGGTGAGTCTGAGCTAAAAATTCAGACTCAAATTCAGAGATGTACCAGAATTTCTTCCAGTGACTGTAGCAGCTGAGCCAAAGATTCTGGGTTTGAGAGATCTTTATGCACAAAAAACCCACAACAGTATTCTTTAGTCTGGAATGCTTTATTGCCAGATTTTGTTCTTCCATCTTGCACAGCACCCTTACAACAATAAGCTATGCACAGCTGTTTAGAAGGAACAGAAACTCCTGTTTACTGACATACTGGGCAAAGAATAGCAGTTTATGAGGAAGGGATATTTGTCAACTGTGCCATCTTAGGCACTGTTTAAAAACTTAGGTCCTGTTTAAAAATTATGTCTAGAGAATTAAGTATTACTCTTCAAAAAGAACACATTTAAATGTAATTTTCCTGGCATTAGAAAAAGCTTAGCAAGAAACTGTAGCATAAAACTTTTCTGTTCATTAACAGAAATCTAAAATCTCATGTTCAGGACAGGGAGAAAAAATGCTTCTTTTCTACAAAGTTTCGTCAACTTGATGGTTTAAACTGAACAGTCCCACTATCCTTCATTTGCTGAATCTATGAAAGAGAAAAAAGCTATTTAGAATATAAGTTAACATTACTCCTGGGTTTTTGGAGGGGTTTCTTCTGTTTTGGATCGAAAGTGGGATTAAAGGCTACTTCCCTCAAACTAATTACTTCTTTGTGAAGAACAAATGGAAAATCTAATAGCTACTTTTTGTGGAAAATATCTTTGACAATTTGATTTTTCATTTCATTTCCTTTCAGTGCAAAACAATGTGGACTTCTGGACTAAAATCGATGACAGTATGTTCAAAGTTACATAACAAAGAAAATGAAGAGTTGATGGCTTTTATTCTCAACATAGTGACACACTTCTTAGAAGTACTGGTCTGTGTGAATGTACCCAAGCAGTCTAGAAAAAATACAGTTGAAGAAAGCTACTTATTTAATTCTAAAACTCTGGTAAACATATGGGTGATTTGAGACAGTCCCTTACAACCTACACTGAACTATTTTGGCCAGGTAGACTAATAACTACTATTTCTAAACTCAGATATGCCTGCGTAGCACTGCAATGTATATACCCTGTAAGATTTTTTTCTTACTGTTGAAATATAAAAGATATTTTTGACTGTATTTCTGATCCTATAAAAGGTTTTAATGCTGAAATAGTTATATCAGCAGACAACAGTAAACAAATGATACACAGTACTGCTGCTTTAAAGTTTCTACAGCAGCAAATATTAGGTTATTACAAAGATTATGCTAGTATTTAGTTATTTAGAAATGTCTGCAAGGAAATAAGAACCTTTTGGTTTTGAGAGTCAAACCTTTGGGTGATGCATTAGAATATAGCATAAAAATACTATCATATCTTCAGGAGGCAAAAAGATGTCTTCAATGAAATAAAGGTACCAGTAGAGACATTGTGTAATACCTTTATCAATTTATGGAGAAGACTTTGCTCAACTACTTTGTGGAATTTGTATTATTTCCTATTTTAGATGACGCTGAATGGCATATTTCCTATCTACAGCATAAATGCCAGTTATTGTTTGCTAGTCATATTTATTAAAAGCCTTTCAACACCCAGCTGAAAGCAGAAGTAATAGTGCATGAATCAAACAGTACTAGCGTCTGCTGTGCTCTTTTATTCCTCAGACAATAACACGACATCAAGTAATGTATCCTCAATAGATGAAGAACTTCTAAACACTACTAAAAAAATATTTATCACTGACTACACACTACACATTGCTTTTATCTAGCTTTAGTAAATGATTAAGCTATTTAATATAATCACATGGCTCATTTAAATTATGTGGCTACTATATACTCTAGAATGCAGCTGGAAAAGTGTTTCTTCAGATTAAATTGTCGCATTAGATAAATACTTGTGTCAGATATAGTAATAAGCATCCAAAACATGGATGTTTAAGTCAGTGAGTAGCAGTGTACTGATCTCTGGTATAACATCTGAATTTAGAGCCTCCAAATAATAAAAGAAAATCTATTAGACCTGAGTGGTTGTCAAGAAATTCTTCTTGTTCAAGTTGTGAGAAGTATGAAAGAAAATATTTATCTTTTATTTTAGAATGCTTTATTTTTAAATATTAAGTAATATTTATAACTTAGAAAAATCTGTCACTAATGCTTTTTTTAAAGAGTGCACAGTTGTAAAACTATCAGTATCCCTCACAGTAGGATAATTGTGAGCAGCAAAAATCCAGCTGAATTACACAAAACTATTCTGTATGCTATGTTAACAAATACTGAAATTGCACTACATCTCCTGGTGGAGAATCATTATATTTCAGTGTTATCTCCCATTTTTTAATCTCCTTTACCTAGGAATATACGATGAATTAGCTGTTCAGATTTAGCCTCTGTTATTCAAGTATAAATCATAACAGGATGCGATGACCTTAATGGATTTGTCATTTATTCCTCCATATTTGTTGCCCAAGCCAGTGGCAGATCTGTTTTTCCAGTGAAGACTGTTTTTACACAATTGCTTTTATCAGTTTCACAGCTGGGCTGGCTGAGGAACAAGGAGGTCAAACATCTTGTCAAAGCTTGCGATCTATGGATCAGTTAGCATTATAACTTGCTCTGGGCAACTGGTGCCTCTGTGGTTTGCACTAAACATTAGATAATGGGCACCTGGGTATTTTGAGATGCCCAGATATACTTACAGATTGTAACAGAAGACTTCCATATTAATTACTTGCTACTACTGCACAGTAAGCTCCTTTGTAGCTGGTCTAACTTCATTCCTAGTGAGCTGTGCACACATGTATGTTTAATGTGACTAAGATTCATGTCAGAACTTCAATGACTTAAGAGTTTTGAAAGGTTAAAAACTGGACATCTACATAAGAATTAATGTCCCTCTTCTCATCCCAGGAACAGTGATACCCTTAATGATGTTCAGCTATTTCTTTCATTAATTTCTTATGCTTCACTAAATTCTTTATTTCTGTAGGAAAAAATCAGAATGGCAAGGCAGTCAGCAAATCAAAACCCCAGAACAATTGAAGGAAGTATGCTTGACTATTTGTTCTTCAAATTCAGTTTATCTTTTTACAATCACTTTCTGAAAGCACTCAATTGTTCCAACTTTACTGGGTATACTTTTGGCTTGATTGCTTGAGTATTTGCTGAAAGTAAATTTTATACTGAACATCTGATTATCAAATTTATAGTTTGCCTTCATGCTGGGTTGGTTAGTTACCACGAGTCATGTGATATCTGGATTTTGATTGCCTGGCATACATTGCTAACACCTATTATAATCAAACACAGTTGGAAGTTCAAACTGAATTGCTTCAGTTAGTCAAATACATGTGTTACTGCACTGAAGTTAGAGCACAAATTGATTGTAATATTCATAATTCACAATTAAAACGACACACCAAGAATTATTTACTAAAGGAATTACTGAATCACTCCGAATAATGAATAAATTTGAGAAATTACTCACTTTCAAAGAGAGAAAGGTGAAATTCATCAAATTATGTGTTCTGAATTACTTTCAATTTTCAATATTAAAACTTTATGATAATGATATAGGCCAATCAAATAAAGGGTAAAGAATTGGCTATAAAGAAGAAGTTCTTTACTGAGATAGAGGTGAGGCACTGGAACAAGTTACCCGAAGAACTGGTAAATGCTCCATCCCTGGCAGTGTTCAAGGCCACAGTGGACAGAGCCTTGGGTGACATGGTCTAGGTTGAGGGGGTTGGAACTAGGTGATCTTAAAGACCTTTCCAACCCTAACCATTCTGTGCTTCTATGACTCTATGATAATACTCTGAATACTCCAAAGTGAAAGTGAAGGCAGAGATTGATAGCAGAATTACAGGAATTCATAAACGGTCCTTGCCCTGAGCTACAATGTAAATGTTTTAGTGATTATCTACCCTGTAGATTTACTTTTTTTTTTTTTTTTTTTTTGGGGGGGGGGGATGGAGGACATTTTGTAGTCTTGTATACTTTCCAGAAATTTTTATTTGATGTGTAATTAAGTAGAAATATGTGTATTATGCAATTTTACTTGATATCCTATATCAAATATGTAAATATTCCTTTTCCAGAATTGTCTCTTGTGGAATATAGACTAAAAGCATGGTAAATACAGTTCTTAACTACTTGTTGATCATGTAATGCACTGTGTAGATACTTCATACCACACAAAAATTTTTTAAAAGTATGTAATGGAGGAGTTATAAATTTCATCATCCTTAATAGATTTTTTCTCCCTATCAAGCAGACTACTGTAAATTAGACTCACTGCCTTATAGCTACTTACAAGTCACTACTGAACTAAAACCCAGTAAATCTGCCATTTTTGTCTTCAACAGAACCAGTAACACTTTTATGATGGCACATTTGAACAACTGGCAACTTGGCCAGGATCCATAGAGACCTGTGACTGTCTTGCAAGTTTACAGATAAAGCCAGGAGAAAAAAAAAACACAATATATTTCAGAACTTCAATTAAACTAATTTCTATCTGACAATTTGATGGTTAATCAAAAACATAATGCTTTTAAAGCAACCCATGCACATTCAACTTTATACTGGGGCTACAGAGATGACAACTTCCTCATCAATAAAAATGATGTATACAGCATGCTGTGAAGTTATTCAATCAACAATTCCCGGAGATCATCTTTGCTATAGAGTATGAAAGATCTGGGAATCCTTTTCTAGGATGTTAGGCTTTATGGAGCAGCACCAGCACATTTACAAGTACTTGATATGAAAATGGTATTCCTTCAAACACATCAGGGAGCATTTTCAGCACAACACACTGAGATTTAGCAGCTTGATTCTCATTAATGTTAATAGGAGTTGCATGCTGCATCCCAATGGACTTAACTAAACTGTTGCCCCTTCCAGTTCACATCTGCATACCACATGTCTATTCAGCACTGTCTATTAGACTAGTTCTTCACAGAAGCTACAAATCCAGGAGCTTGCACTGCATTAACTGAATAGAGATAGAGATCTCATGAAATAAAACTTTAAAAAAGTCATTGAGAAATGTAAGCAAAGGATAGGGCAATGTAATAGAGAAATCCTCAATAAATGTGGATAGTTGTACTTTGAACAAAAGTCATTATTTCAGGCAGTGATTATAAACAGTATCTTGGCCACTGTGTACAGCAATAGGCTGCGGCTAAGATGACCTACTCTCTATTCCTAACTGTGTAACTTTAGATAATTTATTTCATTTTTGCTGCTCTGTTTTCTGTAGTAGTGAAACAGGAATAGTGAAACTCGCCTCTTTATTGTATCACTCATCAGAGAACTCTATAAAAGATGTTGTATTTATCCCTAACTCACCTGAATATTTGTGTTCACTGATGTGGTAAAGTAAGAGAAAAAAATAGACTTAATGGTAAGGTGTCGTGGTTTAAGCCATTTTACAGAATCATTGAAAACAAACTATTCTGAAGTCAAATTCAGGCACAAGGAAAACAGAGTTAGGTGTAAAAAGTCCTACAAAATACATGCTTTTAGCACAACATAAAAAATTCAAATTTTTAACACAGCACTAAATGAATGTGTTTCTACTCAGATTTGCAAATATTCTTAAACCATTTAAGAAGAGCTGAAACACTTAAAAAACCTAACTTGGGAGGAAATCTGGAAAAATCTAAAGATCAGAAAATTTAGAAGAAACAGTAAGTATGCAATATTTATGGCCTATACCCATATATTATGTATTGGAAATTTAGGTTAGCATTGTTGTATCAAGAATGAGTGCAAATGAACTTTAGAGGACTGTCTATTTTTTATGCTGTAACTTCAGACTCTTTGCAAAGTTACAACTTTCATTACATGTTACCTATTTTTTTTTTTTAATTAAGAAACTATCGTCAGTTCTGTTGGGACCTCATTTTTTAGGCTGCAGAGCATTCTAATTCCTCTTGTTTGTAATAATGGCAGGGTGCCATGCACAGTCTGATTCTTAAATACTATTTATTTTTCATCTTCCTTTCTTTATTTCAGGGAAACTAGATATTTAAAGAGTAATTCAGAACTACATTTACAGTCTCACAGCAAGTTGTTTTGCAATAAATATTGATCATTAAAACATAGGTCAACCAACCAAACAAACCCTGCATCATTAATTAAATCAAAAATTCTGGAAAATATCATCCCTTCTCCCATTTTCTTAGAATACATGACATATTTCGTATGTTCTAGCTTATATTAACTTCAAATTAGTCACAGCATACCATAAAAACAAGAACATTACCCAATTCATTAGAACACAATGAATAAAAGGATACACATTTTAATACTGATGTTACCAAGCTTATTATATACTACAGAAAACAGTTGAACTTGACCAGGTATACAATGAATAAACAGTGGGAGCTAGGTATACTTCTGATTAATGAAGGGAACAGAACACTGCCCCAACAGATCTTATTACAATGCTATAAATCTACTATATATATATATATATATATATATATAAAAAACAAAAAACAAACAAAAAAAAAAAAGACAGAAAACCTTCATGGATTGAATAGAACTTTGACCCATCAGCTTTCATTATTCCTCCTCAGTTAAACTACTTTGACTTTTAACATAATTTGCATAGATTTTTAACTGGTTTTGAAATTGAGCTGATAACTGTAGTTGTTGCTCACATGGGAAATTTAAAATAATGAGGCAACTATACCAAAATTATTCACAGCAAGCCACATGTTTCCTAAATATGGGGTTTTTTTTCTCAACAATTGGGTAGATTCAGAAATGTAATTTTGTGTATGATGTGGTGTTACTAGTTCCTAAAAGAATAGAACTAGACTTGTGTAGGTTTAGAATACAGAAGGCCATCAAAGTATACAGACATTTTGACACACAGCTGAGAAAGAGAGCTACACATTACAAAGTGAGCTTGAAAAAAATGTAAACCTTGAGCATTCAGAAACTGTTGCAGAATCTGTGCCCCTACATTAAGTGCTAAGGGTCTGTATGCAGTTTATGAGTCAAGCTATCTGGTCAGACAAGATTTATCAACATCTTATTGCTGCATATGGACCTGTCTAGCCTAGATACTAGGTAAATACTTGAAAGAGAGATGTTGGCCTCATGTACACAATATGCATTGTATGATATTTTCCCTTCTACTGACTTGCTGCCTAGAATTCATTGGTGAAGCTAAGCAGCTGTCCTGGGTTCAGCAGCAGCAGTCATTTTTTTTTTCTCCTTCTTAGTAGCTGTTGCAGCACTGTGTTTTTGACTTTCAGCCTGGGAATGGAGCTGATAACACAGATGTTTAGACTGACCAAGGACTTTGTGAGTCTCATGCTCTGCCAGGGAGGAGGAGAAGCCGGGAGGAAGCGGGGACAGGACACCTGACCCAAACTAGCCAAAGAGGTATTCCATACCACAGCACGTCATGCCCAGGATGTAGAACTGAGAGTTCCCGAAAGGGTGGGATCACTGCGAGGTGGGGGCGAGGTACCAGTTGGTGAGTGGTTGTATTCTCTTCCTTGTTATTTCCGTTATCATTATTACTATTAGTGGTAGCAGTAGTGATTTGTGTTATACCTTAGTTATTAAACTGTTCTTATCTCAACCCGTGGGAGTTGCATTCTTTTGATTCTCCTCCCTGTCTCTCCAGAAGCGGAGGGAAGAAAGGTGGGGGGGGAAGTGGACTTCGTGGTTCTGATTTACGGCCTGGGCTTAAACCACGACAGTTCTTTTTGGCGCCCAACGTGGGGCAGGAAGGGTTGAGATAACAACAGATCTGACCAAGGCACAATGCTGATTTATTGGCTCTCAAAGTTGTTTCTCTTGATGTCACAGTTTCAGTGTGCTGTAGCTTACTTAGAGCCGGTATTTGCTGTGTTAGTGTTTATCAAGTGTGGGCCTTGGGCTAAGGTTCTTGTTTCATTGTATTTTATGGTAATGGCTTGTAATATGGGCAGGCTCCGGCAGCAGGGCAGGATGGACGTGGCCGCGGACTTGTACCTGGCCGTCCCGCTGCTCTTCACCGTCCTGGCCCTCGTCCTCGCGTCCGTCTTTGTGAGGCTGCGGGGAGCTGAGGGGGAGCGGCCCCGGGAGCCGGCGGCGGCCGAAGCAGCCCGGGAGAGCGGCCCCGGGGACCAAGCGGCGGCGGGAGCGGGGCCGGAGGCCGGCAGGGAGCGGCTGCCGGTGGAAGAAGTGGGGGCGGTCAAGAAGGGAAAGCAGGCAGCTGCCGAGCAGCGGGAGGAGGCGGCGGCGGAGCGGAGCCCCACTGCCGAGCCCAGCCCCGCGGCGGCCGAGAGCATCCCCCAGCAGCCGTCTGCTGAGCCCCGTGAGCCTGAGCCCCAGGAGGATGCAGGAGACCCCGCAGCACTTTCCAGCAAGGCAGAGGAGGAAGATCTGGACTCAGAAAAAGAGGAGCTGGTGGTGAGAGCCTGCAAGCATAGCAGCTGCACCAGGCTCAGTGACAAGTACAGCAGCATCATTTGAGAGTTCTGAAGGTTTTGAATGGCCTTTGGGTACCATTGGGACCTGCCTGCTGATTGTGATGGGGATCACCATGTTGGCACACACACAGAGTGAGTTCTACCCACAGCCATTTTGTCTGATCCTGAGAGTTAAGCAGAGTCAGGTTTGGGTCTTGCCTGGGGTTAGACGACGATATAGGGGGACCAAGAGGTTTTCCCCAAGGCTGGACAGCCATGAGTGTCACGGTGTGTGGGACAGCATGGGCGATTATCTAGTTCACTGAGCCCCTCCAGTGCTTTGGAAGCGTCGGAGATGGAAGGCAGCTGTGTGGAGTCCCCGACGACAAGTTGCAGAGACTGCTGCAGGGGAGGGTGAATTATTTTGAGCCTGATGGGCCCATGACACTTCAGGCCATCAGGGCAGAGATGCAACATAGAGATGGACTCATGATCGAGGGGTGGACTTTGCAATGGGCCTCTCCTGCCCTGAAAGACTGTTACAAGAGATGGAGCCCACCATCATGGACCGAATGGACTCAGCAGCTTTCTAAGGATTGGTCCGCGCACTAAGATAAGAGTGCACTGAGATGAAAGTGATGGTATATTGAAAATGTGGGATCTGAGCATGACGTGAATGGTATGGAATAAGGGGTGGATACTGTCCTGGGTTCAGCAGCAGCAGTCATTTCTTCTTCTTCTTAGTAGCTGTTGCAGCACTGTGTTTTTGACTTTCGGCCTGGGAACGGAGCTGATAACACAGATGTTTAGACTGACCAAGGACTTTGTGAGTCTCATGCTCTGCCAGGGAGGAGGAGAAGCCGGGAGGAAGCGGAGACAGGACACCTGACCCAAACTAGCCAAGGAGGTATTCCATACCATAGCACGTTATGCCCAGGATGTAGAACGGAGAGGGCCCGGAAGGGTGGGATCACTGCGGGGTGGGGGCGAGGTACCAGTTGGTGAGCGGTTGTATTCTCTTCCCTTGTTATTTCCTTTATCATTATTATTATTGGTGGTAGCAGTAGTGATTTGTGTTATACCTTAGTTATTAAACTGTTCTTATCTCAACCCATGGGAGTTGCATTCTTTTGATTCTCCTCCCTGTCCCTCCAGAAGTGGAGGGAAGAAAGGTGGGGGGGAAATGGACTTCGTGGTTCTGATTTACGGCCTGGGCTTAAACCAGGACAGCAGCTATGAACTTTTTTTTGGAAAAGAAGAATTTACTCCTATCCAACTGCAGAGGAAGCTTCTCTTTGTCACATATCCTTGATTTTCCCACACATTCCACTTCTTCATTAGTTCAATGGCAGGAGTTATTGTCCAAAGTGTGGTAGATTCCCATTCAGTTTCTTCCACTGCATGAGTTCACAGCCTCCCTAGAAAACATCATCCTTCCCTAGAATACTAGCCTTAGGCTGTTTTTGTAGGGAGAGCAGCTGTGGTATTACTCACTTTTTCCTGTCTTGCACTTGCATTCTACTTGTATTAATTACATCTTGTGCATGCTCCCAAAACACCCATTCAGCTGAAGCCCTTCATGTTCACTTTAGTAAAATAATAGCTACTTTTCTGATCAAACTTTGGCCTGAATTTGAAATAAAACTGCTCAGCTCTGAAATGTCATCTCAGGACAGAAATGGTTCTTGCTTCTTGCTAAAAGAGAATATTAGATTCCGGTAGAATTCTAAATTTGAAAAACAGCATTGAATTACACCTTAGATTCAGTTGTCTGCTTTTGTTTTTTTATTTTTATTTTCTTTTAATCTGGTTTATTTATCAGAGTAAGGTCTTACTAGGATAGTTAGGATACACTTAGTCTTTGCTATTCCTTCTTGAAACCTCGTTGCAAAGAAATGCAATTTGTTTTAATAACTTACATGATAGTATCAATTTTGGTTCATCATGTCCATCCTTTAATTGCATGTGGAATGCATATGCTTTAGGAAGCAAATGACAAACCTTGAAAAGGTGATATTTTTACAGTAATAGGGCCAACACTGCCACTTTAAAACCCGAATATGTTTAAATAAATTTTGTGCCTTATTTAATCTGTATGTGGACCTCCTACTGTCATACTAGCCCAAAATCCAATTAAGGCTATTTCAACTCAAAATATGAAACATAAAATATAAAATCGTGTGTCACTTAAACATGTACTCACATTTCAGACATAAACTATTGCCAAAATCAAAGTTAATTTTCCAAATCATTGTGTGACTCTTTCAGGAAATTCAGGCCAGTCAAGATACACTATAAATTCTCCAAAGGATAGATAAAAATTGTATTTCATTAGAATGAAAACTATGAACACTAGTTCAATAAGAAAGTACCCTGGGACATAGCAAAGTATTTTGGCCCTGAGCCTGTACATACCATGCTCTAATGTCTGTACAGCATTTTCCCACCTCAATCTCCACCCAGTTTAAAGATCTGATTACATTTTGAAGCAGTGTCTTCACTTAAAGTCAAGAAAAATCTTCAACATGTTAATCAAAGTGAATGCTTATTGTCATATCTCAATTCTGACATTTAAAAGAAACTTCAAGCAAAACTAATTATGTGACTGAATTACTAGAAAAAGCTATCAGAAACACAACGAAGACCACTATATTGACTGAAGTCCTTCATGTTCCTCTTCTAGCATGCAAATTAGACTTAGATTTGTGAACTTTGAAGTTTAGGAAACCTTGGATGTATATTCCTTAGTGCATAATAATGTCCATACTAAATCAAAATGAAATGTTTACCATTAAAAAAGAATCCTGCTGTTGTGTTTCCTGTGCTTGCAGACTGAGAACTGAAGAACTGGTAAGCTGAACAAAGTTGTCTGATAACCCTGAAGACTGTCTTCAAAAAAACACATAATTTTGTGCTGATTTCCCTTTTAATATTTGGCTTTATTACCTTCCACTTATCTGATTTTATTAATCATAGGATTACGGAATAGTTAGGGTTGGAAAGGACCTTAAGATTATCTAGTTCCAACCCCCCTGCTGTAGGCAGGGACACCTTGCACTAAACCATGTCACCCAAGACTCCCTCCAACCTGGCCTAGAGCACTGCTAGGTATGGAACATTCAAAACTCCCTTGGGCAACCCATTCCAGTGCCTCACCACCCTTACAGTAAAGAACTTCTTCCTTATATGTAACCTAAACTTACCTTGTTTAAGTTTGAACCCATTACCCCTTGTCCTACCACTACACTTCCTAATGAAGAGTCCCTCCCCAGCATCCTTGTAGGCCCACTTCAGATGCTGGAAGGCTGCTATGAGGACTCCATTCAGCCTTCTCTTCTGCAGGCTGAACAGCTCCAAATTTCTCAACCTGTCTTCATATGGGAGGTGTTCCAGCCCTCTGATCATCCTCGTGGCCCTCCTCTGGACTTGCTCCAACACCTTCATGTCCTTTTTATGTTGAAGACACCAGAACAACACACAATACTCCAAGTGAGGTTGCAAAAGAGCGGAGTAGAGGGGCAGGATCACATAAATTTATATGTTTCATAAAATAAATATCCTTAATGCAAGGATCCTTTGGTGCATAGACCCTTCTTTTTGGTGCTGCTCATGGATCAAAAAACTGTACTGAAGACTCCTACATAAAACAGTTAACTCAAGAAATAATAAAGTTCAAGTTTTCTTTAGTTCTTACCCCTAATTAATTACTTTTTTTTTTTTAACTTGTTCTGAAGGTTCTAATAACATGTAATATTGAATGCCACTCTTTTCCTTAATTAAATTATGCTTTAATAAACTTCAATGTCAATTATTGTTAACTATGGTCATCTTACCAGTAGTTAATTAATTATAGCTATGTGTCTGGTAATATTTTCTTCTATTTACAAAAAGTAGAAAATATACAACAAAATTAGTGTCAGTTGCTTAAAAGTGTTTACTATAAAAATGTTTTTCTTTTCCTGTGAGGAATGACAGCTTTTAAATAAGAGTTTTACTCCTTCAGGAGTATAAAAAATATTTATTAACAACACAGTTGTGAAGGTTGGAATTAGAGCTGGCACACAAAGAGAAACAGACAGAAGCTGAGGAACTGTAAGTCTAACAGGGCTCTGACTTAAAAGCCTTCAACATACACTCATAGATATTCTACACAGCTGGAGATTGTAAATGTGGTTTTCAGCCTAAGCAAGTTATCACATTTAATAGCTACTGTTGAACCAAAGGAATTTACTTCTGTTAAGATTTAAAGAAAAGGACTCTGTTGTAAATTATAAAAACTATTTTACCTGTAAACACTTGAATCTCAACACAAAATAAATCAGCATGACTAGGATGAGAAGTAGTTAATAAAGAAGTTTTTGGAAAGTCATTGCACTGAACATATAAGCAATAGGAAAGTAATCAGAAACAGAACTCCGGTATCATTAATAATAGATCTTCTAGTAAAACATGAAAAAATATTTCATTTAGTATATTCAAAGACCACTAAAGCAATCTATTTGCTACTAGTTTTACAGCATTTAAGAGCAAAAATGTTATTATAGTCCTAATTCTAAAGGGAGAAAGATTTGTATAAGATGAGAGTTAAAAGCCATCTCAAAAAATTAAAGAGAACATTCCCAGGAGCCACCAATCTTCTGCTTCCTTTGGATTAATCTGATTTTCTTATCTGTAAATTTACAATACATAAACACTTTCTATAAATTCAGTAAAATATGGCTAGCAAATTCTTAGTGTGATTATCTTTTTTCGCATGATTTTCAGCCAATAGTGTTTAACAACAGATAAAGGCCTTGCAGACGTGATGGAGGAAGTTAATTTAGAAGACAGAATCCCTGGCAGACACAGACTGAGATGTTAAGGCAATATTACAGATGACTGAACATTGCACCAGTTTAGACATGTTCTCACCAACTCTGCAAATTGATAAACATGTTCATCATATAAAGATGATACAAATCTGAACCAATATCCCTATTTCACTCAGTATCTAGAATGACATAAAATTCTGGCTTCAATTAAGTATCTGAATCATTCCATCACTAACGCCCTTTTCCTTTCGACTGCCAAAAGCCACACATAGCCTTAGTCATCATGATTTACAATTATAAAAGCTTTCTTTGTAGATCATCATTCTGTGATTCTCTGAAACTTCTACATGTCTACAAAATTGAACATCACAATGTTTCTTATAATAAAGGCAGAAAAATCTGATGGTTTTATGGATGAACTGGTTTTGGCTGGAATAGAGTTAATTTTTTGTCATAGTAGCTAGTATGTGGCCATGTTTTGGATTTCTGCTGGAAACAGCATTGGTTTGTTGTTTTAGCTGTTGCTGAGCAGTGCTCAAGGCCTTTTCTGCTTCTCACGCTGCCCTGACATTTAATCGGCTGGGGGTGCACAAGAAATGGGGAGGGGATACAGCCAGGACAGATGACCCCAACTGACCTAAGGGATATTCCATACTATAAGATGTCACACCCAGCAATAAAATCCGTAGGGAAAAGTGAGTAGGTGGCTGGTATGTTCATAGTTAATGACATTTTCCTCCTGAGTAACTGTTACACATCATGGAGCCATGCTTTCCTGGAGATGGCTGAACATCTATCAGGAAAACAGTAAATTAATTCCTTATTTTGCTTTGCTTGCACATGTAGTTTTTGCTTTACCTATTAAACTGTATTTATCTCAGCCCATGAGGTTTTGCACTTTTATTCTTCTGATTCTCTCCAATATCCCATTGGTGGGGAGTGGGTCAGCAGCTATGTGGTGCTTAGTTGCCAGCTGGGGTTAAGACTGAACACCAGAATAATTCTGGATTTGTCGGTTGCACATGCTTATATTTTTGTACACAAATAATAACAACAAGATATATTTGCAATAGCCAGAAATATTAACAGCTTTCAAAATAGAAAGAGGAAGGTCAGATATGGTTCTACCAAACAGCAAAATTCTCAACTGATATTAAATATTTAAAAAATGTAAATTAAGTCTGTAATAAAGAAAGAAATAATGAGCCAGGTCACAAGAAATTAAACTGTATTCTCCATACACACAGCTACCTGTGAAAATTACATATTGGGATATTTTATAGATTCTATATTTTAAAGTTAGATATAGAACCCATATATATTTATACTGTCATCCCAGTCTTGAAAAAGGGAAAGGAGAAGGATGCTGGGACCTACAGGCCAGTCAGCTGCACCTCAATCATTGGAAAGGTGATGGAATGGCTCATCCTGGAGGCCGTCTTTAAGCACATGGAAGACGAACTGTTCAGGGGTAGTCAGCATGGATTCACCAAAGAGAAGCCGTGCTTAACCAGCATGATTGCCTTCTATAATGGGGCAACTGCTGGTTAATGAAGCTGTAGATGTTGCCTACCTGGGCTTCAGCCAGGCTTTTGACATTGTGTTCAACGATATTGTCACAAGCAAGCTCAGGAAGTCCAAGCTGGACATGTGGACAGTAAGGTGGTTGAGAACTAGCTGAATGGCAGGTCTCAGAGATTTGTGATCAGTGGCACAGAGTCTAATTGTAACTAGCAGTGCACCCCAAAGGTCAGTGCTGGGTCCAGTATTGACTTATTTATCAGTGACTTGAATAAAGGCATAGTGTGCCGCCTCAGGAAGTTTGCTGACAGTACAAAACTGGGAGGAATGGCTGATACCCAGAGTGCTGTACTGTCATTCAGAAGGATCTCGACAGGCTGGAGGGATGGACAGAGGAACATTTTGAAATTCAACAAAGGCAAGTGCAGGATCCTGGACCTGGAGAGGAACAACCCCAGGCACCAATACAGGCTGAGGTTTGACCTGCTGGGAAGTAGCTCTGCAGAGAAGGACCTGGGGGTCCTGATGGACAAGTCCATAAGCCAGCAATGCATCCTTGTGACTGAGAAGTCAAATGGTATCCTGGGGTGCATTAGGAAAAGCACTGCCAGCAGGTCAAGGGGAGTGATCCTGACCCTCTGCTCAGCTCTGGTGAGGCCTCAGTTAGAGAGCTGTGTCCAGTTCTGGCCTTCCCAGTACAAGAGAGACATGGAGCTCCTGAAGCAAGTCCAGCTAAAGGCTATTAGAATGATTAAGAGTCTTAGGCATCTCTGATGAGGAAAGGCTGAGGGACCTGGGCCTGTTCAGCTCAGAGAAGAGGAGGCTCATGAGGCATCTGAGCAATGTATGTAAGTATCTGAAGGGAGGGTATCAAAAGGATGGGGCCAGACTCTTTTCAGTGATGTCAGGCGATAGGATGAAAGGCAATGGGCATAAGCAAGAATACAGGAAGTTCCACCTGAACATGAAGAAGAGCTTCTTTACTGTAAAGGTGACGAAGCATTGGAACAGGCTGCCCAGAAAGTTGTGGCATCTCCTTCAGTGGAGATACTCAAGAGTCATCTGGACACAATCCTGAGCAATAGGGTTGAACTAGATGACATCCAGTGGTCCTTTCCAACCTCAACCATTCTGCGATTCTGTGATATTTAAACAACAGTTTCAAATAAGCAATGGAGTAATCAAAGATTATATTATGTGTTAGATCCATACAAGAAGAAGGGTGATGTAAATGGCTTGCCAAAAAGACCCAGTTACAGTTGTACACGGTTTTTAGTGTCAAGAAACTCTGAATTGCATTGGGAGTCAACAGTTACCTGGCAAAGCAAGATTTAGCTGAAAGAACATCATCTTTGAACCTGGTTTTCTTCTTAGTTTTGTTCCATTCTGCAAAAGGAACCAACTACACTTTTGACAGCTAGAAGGGACATGTGATATTCACCTCCAACATGTTCCAAAGTAATTAGAGGAACTCAGAATTGATTCAACCGTTTCACTGCAAACACAACAAATAAGTATTTTAGTCTAGAAGGGTTTTTTTCAGTAGTAAGTAGCAGATGCCCTTCATGATTTAAAAAAAAAAAAAAAGAAAGAAAGAAAAATTAGAGACTTTATTAGATTTAATTAGATGTGCATCATCGCTGCTGTCATGTAATGTAATAACACAATTTTTGAAAATTTATATTATGACATGATAGTGAAAGCACACCATCAGCTAGATCAAATGCATTGAACAGAAAAATAAAGACAAAACAGCATTACAAAATTCTTTAAATTTTTAAGACAAAGTGTTCTAGAAAGCAAAAAGGATGATTTCAAAATAAATGCTCTCCGCACAACTTTCACAAAAAAAAAAAAAAAAAAAAAAAAAGATTTTTACAAGTTGAAGATTTTAATTAAAACGGATTTTTTCATGGGGAAAATCCCTAACTCTCTGATACACAAAAAAATCAAACTGCTCCAGTGACAGCCACTTTAGGGTTTACTCTTTAGGGTCTAATCAACAGAGTACATGTTGTTTTACACACAAGGTAACATGCCTTAATTAGCTGATGTAATATTACAACTAACAGATGGGATGCATGAAACAGTGCCAACAACACTTCAGCAGTTTTTATTTAATACATTCACCTTTAGGAAAGTCATGAAGATTCAAGGATAATGTCATTACCTTTTGCTTTTATGTCTTCAAATGTCCTGCTTTAATACTGATATTTAACTGTGAAAATGATGTTATTCAGGACATTGCCTTCATTTGTTCAGTCTAGTTGGTAAATTATGCCAGCAGTATAAAAATATTGATTATTCAGAGAAAAAATACCTGTGTTAATATAATGCCCAAATTTAAATTTATATCTTTCTAAGAACATTGCTTTCCTCTGCATTTCAGGCATAAATGTTGGTATAGATTTCAAATTCAGAAGGGAGCCTGAACTGTGAAACTTTATTAGATGTCTGTGCGTAGTTTGAAACAAAAAAAATGCTGGTTTTACTAGCAGCTATTGTTGCATTACAGGTGGTCAAGGACATACATGGGTAAGAGAGAATGAAGTGAATGAACAGAAATGGACTAAAAGCTGCAGTAGGTTCCATGGACGATTTCCAAACGTGTTCATTGCAGTAAAATACTTATTAAATATTTCATGAAAATATTTGAATTTTAGAGAAGTAAACCTCTAAAAAACAAGACCGCAAAAGCCTTGCAAACTGTAATCTTACCCACTGACTGCTAGGAAAACCAAATACATAAAATAAAACCTGGGAATGCCCATGGCATGGGGGTTGGAACTAGATGATCTTTAAGGTACTTTCCAAACCTAACTATTCTATGATTTTATGATTCTGTGATTATATGAGCAGGGATGAGACTTTTCCCTTCCAAACTGCAGCCCACAGACTAAATGCAGATTTTTCTTGAGTGGCATGGTTTAGTGTGAGGTGTTCCCGCTGATCATATTCTGGTCCCACTTTGCTCATGGATAAAGCAGGATGAATGGAATTCTCCTATCTTTGCTTTTAGCTAACTAGGAAATTATGATAACATCATCAAACTCTTGCACGAAATTACAGCATAATCTGCTTTAATTACATGCAAGCTTGCATGTGTTACATGCAAACTTGCTATCAGGAAAAGGAACACACTGCATATGCAAAGGCAGGAACTTATTGTTAATCTAATTAAAGTCCTTTTTTAAACTCTAATCAAAGAATTCTTATTTGTTCTCCTCCAGTGATACTAACATTGAAAACAAACACAAACTATCTAGTGTCTTCTTCCAGTGATATCTTCTCCCCTTCCACTGTCCCCTTGGATTTTAAAGTAAATGACCAGTCCAGGGGGGAAAAAGTGTATTGCTAGTTATCAGTGTTCTAATTCAATGAAATTGTCTTATGGAACAATCTTTATTTCATCCAAATAGTATGTTTTCTGCATGTAGATATCTTTGTTTCAGGAATTTACTCAGGTTTAGATTTGAGCAGGGCACCTATAACATCTGTAGATGTCCAAACCAAAAAAGTTCCCAGGACACATCAAAGTCTAGTTTCAAACAAGGATGATAACATTTTCAGCATATCCAGCAGTTGTATAGTTTTGACTATTTCTTATTTTGTTTTAGGCAACTTTGCTTTTGTTGGATCTAGTCACAAATAGGTTCCTACCCAAGAATACAGGTATTTGTATAAATGTGTTAACCTCACCCTACATTTGAATCACAGGCTATAATCCATTGAAAAGATTTTTTCAGAATGATAAAGCTTTCTTTATTGGTATCAACTTGTACTGCATTCATTTCCCTGGATTACTGCAATCCATGACTAACGTTGTACAAAAGTCTGCATATTTTACCCTGGTGTTCCTTTAATATGACAAAACAATGTTGATTTAAAGTTATATGTGCTTTAGAAAATGTTCTTTCATAAAGACATGCCATAGAACTGCATATATATAATAAAGTAGTTCTATTAAGGTGGTCCTGCACGCTAAGTCGTTCTTTTAAAAAAGGTAAAGGAATGAACATTTGAGATGATCCCTGTAGTTTATAAATGTTCAAGAAATGCTTATCTTTTTATAAATCAGCTTTTTGAGCAATTCAGTTTGTTTTTCAAATACAAGTAAAATATTTTAATGGAAGAATTGTATGCATGTAAGAATTTCATTTAGCTGAACGCTCTTTTGAAATACCATTTAGAAACTTAGAATTAAGTAGAATCTAATTAATTACATCATTTATGTTGAGTTAAATAAGTGCTTAAACTATAAATTTGGGGTTTACCGCTTTAATGCTTATCCCATTTATAGGGATAAAATAGCAGAACTTTTCAAAAAAGGGGGGAGAAGACATGATATTTGTCCCTCTTAATGGTAAAGAATGTATGTATTTTGAAGTATAAGATGTACTCTATCTTTAATTTTGATTAATGGTTTAGATCATCTTGAGCAAGATTAAAAAGTAAGGCAGATTAATAAGGTATTAATTTAAGGCATATTTTATGCCTTTTCTTAATGAAGAAGAATATATAATTGGCTGAGAATGGGAGGCAATACAAATCAATAGCTATCATATATTTAACAAAAGTCTCAGTTCAATTTTCTATTACTACCTGAATCCTTATTTTAAACGCTTGAGGTCACAGATCATTCCAATTAACCAGAATGTGCAGGACATTTCCCAGTTGTGGCTAAAATTTGCTTCTATTTGTGCAGTTTAGACTTCCAGCACTAGTTCTATGCAAGGGCAGAATTTTGCAAATTTCTCACAATTTCATCAATTTCTATGTGAAAAACAGGTCTGCACTTTTTATATGCACCAAATGAAGAGAGCTTCAGATGGACAAAACTGATTAACTTTTCTATGTAAACTTACAAACAATAAAGTGGGTGCCCCCTGTGCTATTACCAGTGAATACTTCATTATTTAAAAATTGGATTCACATTCAAGTGATTACTTCTCAGAATTTACTTTAATACCAATTTCTTGCAAGGATTTCTGGATTCTTGTTGCTAACTTCCTGTTTACTCTGTGCATTTGATTCCTTTCAGTCATTACTATATCTAAAAAATAAACATATCCTTCAGACACTAGAGATACTTTTCATTTCATAGTTGCAAGAATTATGCACAGGAAAATTAATGACATATCTTAAGACACACAAGGAAGTATTTCCCAGAATTCCTGAACATCCTGTTACCAGAGTAAATTGGTTACTAAAAATAAAAAATTACCTAAGAGAAATCACCAGTTACCTCAACACCTGCATGAAAATGCAAGCTTTAGGCCTATACGTTAAGAACACATCATCCATGAGGCTCAGATCCACAAGGATATAATTCTTTAAAACTGAATTTGAAGTTTATAACAAGCACCAATCCCTATACATGTCAAAACTTTGTAAGGACCTCCATTATTTTTAATGTGGTAAATGCCTCAATGTTTGCTTCAGCGAACACATCAATTTGCCATGTAAGACCTATCACAAGACCCAGGTACTCCACCTGAACAGCAGTGAAAGCCTGATCTAGGGGAGAGTCAGTGAATGCTGGCCATGCACAAGCATGGCAGCTACCGGGACACTACCCCTCAGAAGGATGTTCTAAAACAACTCAATTTTTCCCCATAAAATGCCCTTCTCTCTTGCTTGCCCAATGAATCTTCACATTATTCATTTGTGTGTTTTGGGTTTTCCTGCTAACTTATTTAGTTTCACCAGAACAGATTGAAAATAACTGCCAGACACCACAAGTGTCGCAGTGAGGGTTAAGGCAGGCCTTGGAGGGCGGGGAGAGGAGCAGGTCTGGCTGCATCCTAGGGCCCCCCATTCACCCAAATTGGAGGAAAATACACCCCTGTAATCTTGCCAAAGTATCTTCACAGCACCAACCCACAGGTCACTGGGCCACTGGCATTTTTCCGCTGCACATTTCTATAATTCAAGCACACTAATTAAATTTCATTCCTTACAAGGGTTTTGCAATACTATGCAGACTGCCTTCTGCACTTTGCTCTCTGTGGGCTCCCAGCATTCTTTCTAGTGCACAATCAAATCCATAAAACCCACAAAAGTCTAATTACAAGTTTCACAGATGTATTCATTAGCAATAGCATGGGGTTAATTTCTCAAGTACACAGGTTGAAAACTAGTTAGTTCCTTTTCTTAATGTCTACAGAAACACACACTTGCTCTTACTAGGAATAATTTAAGAATTCAGATCTGCAATGAAAACTAACAGAACTTAAAAGTGGGGGCTTTTTACCTCAGGACATGCCCAAGGCATGGGACTGTCCAGGCAGAGTAGCTGGGTGGGACATCGGGGCAGCAGTGGCAGTGCTGCTCTCCAGGGTGGGTGGCCATGAAGCCGCTAGGCTGTCTCCTCATCCCCAGGCACAGTCCCACAGCTGGAGGCAGGCAGGCAGGGTACCTGGCTGACGATAGCAGGGCCAATGAGCACTACAAAGGACAGGAATAAGCCATGTCTGAGATTAGTGCAGGAAATCAAACTGCCCTGGGACAGGACTAGAGGCAGGCAGGACCGAGGCGCTGCTGGGGCAGGGACAGAAAGCCCAGCTGGGCTGAACAGGTGTCCTGGGCCTGTGTAACAGAGAGCAGGACCTGAGGGAGGCCAGCCAGTGTCAAGAAGGCTTACCACTGCACTGAGAGCCCTGAGGCAGAAAACAATCTTGTATGAATAGAGTCATAGGATTATAGAATGCTTTGGGTTGGAAAGGACCTTAAGATCATCAAGTTCCAACCCCTCTGCTATGGGCAGGAACATCTCAGACTAGACCAGGTTGCTCACAGCCCCATCCAGCCTGACCTTGAACACTCCCTGTCTCTGAAGGTCCTAATAGGTAATCTGTAAGCTATCATGTCAAAGCATTGTAGAGCCAATTTGCTCAGCTGGCAGGGTTTCCCCTTAATGTATATGTTAACATATATTTTGTCAGAAAATCCAGCATTTTCTTTTTCATCACTCAAAGATCCTTTGCAGAAATATGGACTTGCCTAGCTTGCAAACAAAAATGTTAATAGAGAGAAATATTCAATAAAAGTACATTCATATGTATTTCCATCAAAACAGAATTTTACTTATTACTATATTACTTATAGTTATCTAAAAACAGTTTAAGTAGCCTATCTTGAAATATCTGTTTCCCAGAAAGTGTTAAGAATAAGATATTTAGTCACGAAATGTAGCAGGATAAAAAAGTCTTTTTTTTCATCAATAGATATAACAAAAACACTGGAACTGAGTTATGCAGATTTCACATCTGCTTTACTTTTATTTGAGTTCAGAAATATAATGCAAATTTGAATCTCTTTAAGAATTCATTATTTTTATCTGTATAAGTTTTTATTAGTGGCTTATTCATAAATAAGATAATTTTTTAATATTTATTGCTTTTATATGTAAAGATGATTTAGCAAATAAACTCAAATGAATTATTAGATCAAAATGAAATCCAGATATTTTATCACGCATAAGGAACAGAGCACTGGTACAGCAGTGCTACAACAGTGCAGAAAGGGGAAGGGTTAAACTGTGGTTCTTAATTACCCCACATTTCTGTTTTGAAAATAAACATATCAGACTTTCAGGGAAGAGCCTGTATTACAAACTGTTTTTAAGAATTAGACAAGAACTATCATTTGGTGAACAGAGCAGGCAAACAGAGCACAGCACATCAGCCACGGCATGGCATGTGTCATGGTTTAAACCCAACCAGGCAGCTTGTTCACTCACTCCCTCCTTCCTCCCCCCACTCTCAGAGAGATGGGAAGAAGAACTGAAAGAATGTAACTCCCACAGGTTGAGATAAAAACAGTTTAATAACTAAGGTATAACACAAATCACTACTGCTACCACCAATAATAATAATGCTAAAGGAAATAACAAGGGAAGAGAATACAACCGCTCACCGACCGATACCTCGCCCCCACCCAGCAGTGCTCTAGCCCTTTCGGGTAGCTCCCAGTTACATCCCGATGTGCTGTGGTATGGAATACCTCTTTGGCTTGTTTGGGTCACGTGTCCTGTATCTCCTTCCTCCCAGCTTCCCCTCCTCCCTGGCAGACCATGAGGTTCAGAAAGTCCTTGGTCAGGCTAAACATTTGAGCAGTAACTATAAACATCGGTGTTATCAGCTCTGTTCGCAGGCCAAAAGTCAAAAATACAGCACTGCACCAGCTACTAAGAAGGAGATAAAATGACTGCTGCTGCTGAACCCAGGACAGTATGGCACATGACATGGGCTGGGCGAGCAGGCAGGTGAGTGTGATGGTGAGCCCTAGCCTCAGGGCTAGGGCCCAGTCTGGGGGTTCTACCACCTGGTGATGGCCAGTGTCACCACCTAGACAGAGCTGATGACAGGGGAGGCCGCAGTACGCACCTCAGATTATAGAAAGTGCTACGACATGTCTCTTGAGAAAAGGAACAGTGGAGCAGGCTGGACATCGTGCGCCTTGGTGAAGAACCTCTTGCAGCAGGTGGCTGAGCTGTAAGAGACTGCCAAGAGACTAAGAGACATCAGAGAAGATGAAAGGGAGCTAGACTGCTGGCTCCAAGCCCAAACTGTGCAGGGGCCAAAAGCATTCCCCCTAGCACAAACAGAAACAAAGGGCATTAATCCAGAAGGCTGGGAACTTACCACCCAAAATAAATAAACAAATAGAGGAAGAGGACAATTAAAAGCAAGGGGCTTCCTCTAAAACCTGATATCACCACCCAGAACCGCTTCACTGTTCTGCAGGTGGCTAACAAGGCAACACCCACCACAGTGGAGGAACAAGCAGTTCCTCCATAAACAATAAAGAACAGCCAGTAAAGAGGATAACTCAACTCTAGTGCATCCAGGTGTCCTGGCTTCAGCAGTAACAGTCATTTTTTCTCCTTCAGGGAGGAAGCCAGGAGGAAGCAGAAACAGGACACCTGACCCAAACTAGCCAAAGAGGTATTCCATACCACAGCACGTCATGCCCAGGATGTAACTGAGAGTTACCTGGAAGGGCTAGATCACTGCTGGGTGGGGGCAAGGTATTGGTCGACGGGTTGTGAGGTGTTGTATTCTCTTCCCTTGTTATTTCCCTTATCATTATTATTATTAGTGGCAGCAGTAGTGATTTGTGTTATACTTTAGTTACTAAACTGTTCTTATCTCAACCTGTGGGAGTTGCATTCTTTCAGTTCTCCTTCCCATCTCTCCAGGAGCGGGGGGAAGAAAAGGGGGAGGGGCGGGGGGGAGTAGACTGCGTGGTTCTAATTTACTGCCCAGGCTTAAACCACGACACCAGGAGAAAACAGTGGGTCATAGTTGTAGGTGACTCTACTTTGAAAAATATAGAGGTATCCATCTGTTAGCCTGACCCGACCTCATGGATAGGTGTGTTCCCTACCAGGGGCTTGGATCAGAGATGTTACTGAGAGGCTGCCAGGTCTAGTAAATCCTACTGACTATTACTCACTCCTAATGGTCCATGTGGGTGCCAGTGATATTGATAACAGTACTCTGGGAAGCATGAAGAAGGACTACAGAGCCCTGGAAAAGACGGTTAGGGGCTTTGGGGCTCAGATAATGTTTTCATTGATCCTCCAGTTCAAAGGGGAGGACCTTGAAAAGGCCAGGTGGATGTGGCAGGTTAGTAAATGGTTAGAGGGGTGGTGCCATAGTCAGGGGTTTGGTTTTTAGGCCGTGGGACTTGCTTTGGGAAGTCAGGTCTACCGGATGTTGATCTAGCCAGTCTGACAAAGAAGGGAAAGAGCTGCTTTGGTAGGAGACTTGCCAGACTGGTAAAAGCAGCTTTAAAGTAGGTTTGCTGTGGGAGGGGGGCACCAATCAATCCCAACACTACAGTCAGTTGCCAGAACCTGCAATGAATGCTCAGAGCAATGCAGAGCCACTTCAGACGCTCCAGCCAATGACCCAGCTTTATTCGAAGCTCGGCTCAGATGCCTCTATACAAATGCCTGTAGCAAGGGAATAAACAAGAGGAACTAGAGATGTGTGCATGGGGATATGATATTGTTGGCATCACAGAAACATGGTGGGATGGCTCCTGTGACTGGTGTATTGGAATGGAAGGCTGTAGGCTCTTTAGGAAAGACAGGCCTGGCAGACAGGGAAGGGGAGTAGCTATTTATGTCAGTGATAGCCTGGAAATCTGTCTGGGCACAGGTGATCACTCAACAGAGCTTGTGGGGTACGGTTGAAAGGAGAGCTTTGATGGGGGACATTACTGTGGGGGTCTGCTACAGGCCACCCAATCAGGAGGACTGTGTGGATGAAGCCCTCTATAGAAAGACAGGAGCAGCCTCACCCTTGTCCACATGAGAGGCTTCAACCACCTTGGTATCTGTCGGAGAGACAGTACAGGCAGGCACAGCCCAGGAGGTTCCTCGATTGTGTCAAATACCACTTGATCTTGCAAGTAATAGAGGAGCCAACAAGGAGAAGTGTCACACTTGAGCTCGTGCTCACCAACAGGGAGGAGCTAGTGGGAAATATGATGCCACAAGGCATCCTTGGCTACAGTGATAACAATGGTGGAGTTTGAGATCCTCAGGACAGTAAGAAGGGCAGACTGCAAGCTCACTGCCCTAGACTTCGAGAGAGAAGAATTTGGCCTCTTCAGTAACCTGATCAGTAAGGTTCCATGGCATAAAGCCTTAGAGGGTAGGGGCGCCCAAGGGTGCTGGTTGATATTCAAGGATCAACTGCTCCAAGCTCAGGAGCATTGCATCCTGACAAAAGGAAAATGGGGCAAGAAAGCCAGGAAGCCTCCACAGATGTATAAAGAGCTGCTGAGAAAACTCAGAAGGAAAAAGGAAGCTTATAGAAAGTGGAAGTGAGGAAAGGTGGCTTCGGAAGAATACAGGGACATTGTCCAGGAAGCTAGAGGTCAGGTCAGGAAAGTTAAAACCCAGTTAAAACTGAGTCTTGCCAAGGATATCAAAGATAACAGGAAGGGCTTCTACAGGCATATAGCAAACAAAGGACAGACTAGGAATAATGAGGCCCCTATCCAGAAGGAAACGGGAGAATTGGATACCCTGGATTTGGAGAAGGCTGAGGTTCTCAATGTCTTCTTTGCCTCAGTCTTCACTGGCAAGTGGTCTAGCCACACTACTCAAGTCTTGGAAAGCAAATGCAAGGACTGTGAGAATGAAGACTTTAGGCCCACTGTAACGGAGGATCACCTTAGGAACCTGAATGTGCACAAGTCCATGGGAGCTAATGAAATCTATCCAGAGGTCCTGAAGGAGCCAGTGAATGAAGTTGCTAAGCCGCTGTCCATCATATTTGAAAAATCACAGCAGTCAGGTGAAGTTCCCAATAACTGGAAAAAGGGAACTATAACCCCTGTTTTCAAGAAGGGGAAAATGGAAGACCTGGGAATCTACAGACCAGTCAGTTTCACCACTGTGACTACCAGGATCATAGAGATTCTCCTGGAAACTCTGCTAGGGCACATAAATTACAGCAATGTGACTGGTGACAGCCAACACGGCTTCACCAAGGGCAAATCTTGCCTGAACAATTTGTCAGCCTTCTATGATGGGACTACAGAACTGATGGATAGGGGCAAAGCCATTTAAGTCATCCAGCTGGACTTGTCCAAAGTGTTCGACACTGTCCAATACAATATCCTTGTCCCTAAACTGGAGAGACATCAGTCTGATGGATGAACCACGCAGTGGGTAAAGAATAGTCTGGATGGCCACACACAGAATGTTTTGGTCAACGGCTTGGTGTCTAACTGAAGACAGGTAACAAGTGGTGTCCTTCAGGGGTCAGTGTTGCAACCAGTCTTGTTCAACATCTTTGTCAGTGACATGGACAGTGGGATTGAGTGTTCCCTCAGCAAGTTTGCAGACAACACTGAGCTGTGTGGTTCAGCTGATAAACTGGAGGGAAGGGATGCCATCCAGAGGGACCTTGACATGCTTGAGAGGTGTGCCAATGCCAGCCTCATGAATTTCAACAGAGCGAAGTGCAAGGTCCTACACCTGGATCGGGGCAATCCCAGGCACAGCTACAGGTTAGGCAGAGAAGAGATTCAGGGCAGCCCTGAGGAGAGGGAGTTGGGGTGCTGGTCAACAAGAAATTCAACATGACTTGGCAGTATGCGCTCACAGCCCAGAAAGCCAACCGTATCTTGGGCTGCATCAAAAGAAGTGTGACCAGAAAGTCAAAGGCTCTCTACTCTGCTCTTGTCAGACCCCACTTGGAGCACTGTGGGTAGTTCTGGTGTCCTCAACAGAAGAAGGACATGGAGCTGTTGGAGCAAGTCCAGAGGAGGGCCATAAGGATGATAAGGGCTTTAGAGCACTTTCCATATGAAGACAGGCTAAGAAAGTTGAGTTGTTCAGCCTGGAGAAGAGAAGGCTGCATGGAGACCTCATAGCAGCCTTCCAGTATCTGAAGGGGGCCTACAAGGATGCCAGAGGGGGATTTTTCATCAGGGACTGTAGTGATAGGGGTAATGGGTTTAAACTTAAATAGAGGAAGTTCAGATTAGATATAAGGAAGAAGTTTTATACTGTGAGGATGGTGAGGCACTGAAACAGTTTGCGAAAGAAGTGGTAAATGCTTCATCTTCAGCAGTGTTCAAGGCCAGGTTGGACAAAGTCTTGAGCAACATGATCTAGTGTGAGGAGTCCCTGTTCATGGCAAGGGGTTGGAACTACATGATCTTAAGCTCCTTTCCAACCCTAACCATGCTATGATTCTATGATTATGGCTTGGGACCTTTTGCCTCTCAAGACACATCTTGCAAAGGTTCCTGATTCATACCTTTTGCTGAGGGTCCTGAAAAAAGCAGAATTTGCACCTGCTACTGAACTTAAAATGCTACTCTTACATTTTGCCCTGCATGCAAACACCAAGAAAAAAATAGGAGCTTTCAAAGCAGGATTTGAGGAAGCAGGGCAAGTTTCCTCTTAATTAATCAGGCAGGTCTTTAAATACCATTTCCATGAAGGAATGTTTTAAATTAACAAAACTGATTTCACTGAAGCTCAGAACATCACTCTGTCTTCACATTCCTATTTAAAATGAGAAGTGGCTAATTGTGTTTCTTTTTGACAAGGAAAACCTTTAAATATATGTATCAGAAGAAATAGATAATGAATTTGAAAAATTAGTTACTCTAATTGGAAATATATTATCGGTAGTTATTCAAACACAATTTTTCTTAATTGCCATATTTGTACTATAATTTCAACTATTAAGTCAGTGATCCAGATTTACAAACATCCCTTTCTGTGTTTGCTATGTCCATAATTTATGTTCCCACATGCTTCTGTCCTTATGCTTCACAATGCTTCTGTCTTTCTTACAGCCTGAATCACATAGGCTGATTCAATCATTAATCTAAGCCATCCCACCCACCTGCAGAAGACAAACAGCTGCCGAAGCTGCTTATCTTAAGGTTTAAACTTTGATCCTGGTCTAAGAGCTCAGTAACAAAGCCAAGCCAAAAAGCCTTATGCACCAGACTAGGGGGTACAAAACTACCTATCAACAATTAATGCTTTTCTTAAATTCCTCACGTTTATCTTCTAGCTTTATATGTGTACACTGATAGGCTACCTAAGACTGTTCGATGAACACTCTTGTCCCTATTGTCTTCCTTCTAGATATAAAAGTACTCTCTCAGTAGTCAAGAAAATTTCTGCATTGTGACACATACGAAAGTTAAAAAATGAAGATATTATTTGTACAAATTTTGTAAAAAGATTAGTTGTCACTTGCATGTATAATATTTTTATTTTCACTCTTGAACTACTATGTCATATCTGGAACACTGTTTCCAGTTCTGCACTCTCCAGTACAAGAGAGATATGGAGTTATTGGACAGGGTCCAGCAAAAGGTCTTTTCCAACCTGATTGATTCTATAAGACTGACAATGTAAGGGACTGAAGCATCTGTCATAATCAGAGATAAATCTTACATTGTAATGTTCTCTGACTTTGACAACTCTACAGCTATGTTTCTGTTCAGTGTCATTCTGAACACTGATTTGAAAAATTAATTCTAATTCAGGTTAAAAATCTAGAAATAAATTATTGCAACAACAGAGAAATATAAAAACTTCTGTATACTTTTAACACAATAGAAAGGATAGCAATATGGTACCAACATATTTCAACCCTACACTATTAAAGAAATTTGCATGTATTTAAAAAAAATAGTATGCGTAACAGACAGAAATTAAAATAGTTCACTTTCTCCATCAAAGGAATTGAAATTCGCCGGAGGGAAGGGATGCCATCCAGAGGGACCTCGACAGGCTTGTGAGGTGGGCTGATGCCAACCTTATGAAGTTTAACCATGCCAAGTGCAAGGTCCTACACCTGGGTTGGAGCAATCCCAGGTACGGCTATAGGCTGGGCAGCGAACAGATTCAGAGCAGCCCTGCAGAGAAGGACTTGGGGGTGTTGGTCGATGAGAAAATGAACATGAGCTGGCAGTGTGAGCTCGCAGCCCAGAAAGCCAACTGTATCCTTGGCTGCATCAAGAGGAGCGTGACCAGCAAGTCAAAGGCAGTGATCCAGCCCCTCTACTCTGCTCTTGTGAGACCTCACTTGGAGTATTGTGTGCAGTGCTGGTGTCCTCAATATAAAAAGGACATGAAACTGTTGGAACAAGTCCAGAGGATGGCCATGAGGATGATCAGGGGACTGGAGCACCTTCCGTATGAAGACAGGCTGATAAAGTTGGGGCTGTTCAGCCTGGAGAAGAGAAGGCTGCTTGGAGACCTCATAGCAGCCTTTCAGTACCTGAAGGGGGGCTATAAGGATGCTGGGGATTCATCAGGGACTGTAGTGACAGAACAAGCAGTAACGGGTTCAAACTTAAACAGGGGAAGTTTAGATTGGATATAAGGAAGAAATTCTTTACTGTGAGGGTAGTGAGGCACTGGAATGGGTTGCCCAGGGAGGTTGTGAATGCTCCATCCTTGGCGGTGTTCAAGGCCAGGTTGGATGAGGCCTTGGGTGGCATGGTTTAGTGCGAGGTGCCCTTGCCCATGGCAGGGGGGTTGGAACTAGATGATCTTAAGGTCCTTTCCAATCCTAACTCTTCTATGATTCTATGAAAGCCTTATGAGGCCTAAAGTGTCTGTGTTTCATTTCCTTTTTTTTTTTTTTCCTCCAAATTCAGATTGAGAGGGGCTATGACTGCCTTTTTAAATACATCACTGGGTAACCACTTAGGAGGAAAAAGAGCTATAGCAGACAAAGCATGTTGTTGGCATGAAAACAAATGTGTAAGCACTAACTAAGAGTAAATTTATGCTATAAATAAGGAAAATAAATCTGTAGTCATCAAGGAAGTGATTCTCTGGAACATTCCAAGAACAATACCTGGTGACCTAGCAGATCACTCTTCATCCTCAGTCTGCAGTTTTCATATATTTAAAACAGTGCTGGCTGTGGTGTCCCAGCACTCCCAAACAGCTGTGACTTCTTGCTACATTAGCTAAACATCACTTTAAAGAGTAGAGGAATAGAAATGAGAAAGAATTCATGTAATACAAAAGGAAAATATATTTTCAGACTAACACTAAAGCTGAAAACTTCATTTTTATGGATTTCCAATTACAGTTTTTCAAGCTTTTTAAGTATTTTCCCAGTTTTTCAAAGGTAATGTTGTCCTTGAGGATTTGCCCTGCAGTTTTATAGCTACGAGCTTTTCTTATTTACAACTGCATTAAGCAGGTCGCCTGATAGTAGCCGAAATGAGTATGAAGCAGTAGTGATATTTAGTCATTCCTAATAAGAATGCTGGCTAGGAGATATGTGTTCCAAGGGGCCAAGAGAATACAGATGAATCATATTCTGGAATACGGAGCATGGAAACCCCAAGCAATCAATTAAATTCTCAGTGGAAAGAATTGTGGATTATCAACAAGACTAATTATTCTGAAATGCTAATGTTAAAATCTCTGGTAGACTATTAGGTGTTGTCTGTGTTAGACAAATTTACTGGGACAAGGAATGTTTGTGGAAAAGGGAGATGTTTATCCTCCATGCTAGCACTGGCTTTTGACAGGGCTGTGTAGCTGTTTATGCCTATGTATCAGTAGCTGACACATCAGTCTCCTCTTTATAAACAATCATGACTTTTATTGTAATCACCACTATTTATCTTTGATTTTTTGGTTGCATATTTCTACATAAGAGGACCCTTGGGCTCCAACAGAACACTGAGAAGCAAAAAAACATGGAGATTGCCTGAGTTAAGACAGCTGCATTGTAAGGGTGATGGTCATGCCATCCATCTAGGAAGGCACCCACAGATGACTGCGGTGCAGTTATGGAGCAACTTGATGCAAAGCTGCAACATCCTTCACCTCTTCACTTAATCCAGGAAGGACAAGGGCCATGTGAAAGCACTTTTGTGTTCCACACACACACATTTCTGGCAAGAAATCACAATAGGATGTTAACATCACTAGCTTGTTCTAATGTACAGCATCTGCAAATTTCATTCCCTGAGGTCATTGTCTTAAAGGATAGTTTCTCAACTCCCCATCATCTACTTGTATTTTCAGATCTATAAAAGTGCAATAAGCACTGTAGTTGCAATCTTAATTGGCAGTCTTTCAAGTGCAATTATATCTAAAAGATTGGCCTTTAATCTTGCTACACTGCTACTTAAAAAGCCTGATTTTTTTTTAATACACTGACCACATTCACTCATTTTAAATATCACTCTGACAGCTCTGTACAACAAAAATCACTGGGTTTGAGAAGTTCATTCAATAAATGGTTTTAACATTTAGAGAAATACAAAGTAGATATTTTCCCTGTAAAAACTGAAATAGTTTGGTTCTTTCACCTAATTAGCATGAAGTCAAGGAAAATAAAGAACTGAAGATATACTTTGTCCTTTATCCAGACCACTTTGAAAATAGCTATTTTCTTTATTTTCAACTACCTTTAATTAAAGATTATTTATTTCACAGAACACAGTTGCTGGGAAAGCCTCTCCTGTTTTTTTCCAGTTGAGGGCAAAACAGGTAAAATATGGCTCCTGTTCAGGGTGTTGTAGTTGCTGGCAGTCTCTGTATCTTGGAGACATTAAGCATAAACACACTATCTCTATGTCTCTTGAGTCATATTTGCATCAAATATTCAGTTTTCTTTAAAAAGAAAAAGAATGATGGAGCCCTGAGTTTGAAGATATTTTTTCCCACCCTAGAAAATATGCTTCATCTAAACAGGTAATTTCAACTGGAACACAGTTTTATTGAGACCAAAGTATTTGGTTCTAATGTTAAAAAAATTTAAGACTACAAATTAAAAAAAAAAAAAAACAACCAAAAAAACAAAAAAAAAACAAACAAAAAACCAAACAAACAAACAAAACAAAACATTTTTACAGACCCAAAGTATCTTTTAAGCCTTTTTCAAGTTAGGAGAAATAGTTTTATTTGGGTTTGTTCATGAAAATATAAACAATGAAAATATTTCTGAAATTTCTAAAAAAAATATGTAATTTAATTTTCTTTAACAGGTCAAAATAGTTTGTATGAATAATGCTCAGCTACCGCTACAGAAAGTCAAAACCCAAAAATTCTGCAAAGTGTAAACTGACACACTTATCTCATGAGTATGTTAATTCTTCAACTTATTAGAATTCCTCGACCTACTACAGCATATCAGAAGACTCCATAAAACTCCAATAAACAATTCCATAGGGGAAAAAATAATAAAATCAAGATGAGTGACCTTAGACAGCGTGCTGATACCTCTCTGCCTTTGCAGGGTAGAGACAAATATATACACCAACAGCTGAGAAGAAAACTGAAACTTCTCCAGAAACAGACAGAGGTATGTCTGCACTGGTGGTGTGGTAAGTTTAATTTAACATTTCCAGATCCTCAGAAACTGAAAGCGAATTTGTCTGTTATCCACAAAGTTGTTGAAGTTTTGATTTATCATCTTCTGTTCATTTTCTCTTTTCAAAGAGGCTTTATTCTGGCATTTTTGTCACTCTATGCCCACTGCAAGATTATTGTGACGGATGTATTTCTTTTAAGTATGGGGGGAATAATAATTCTTATAATTTTAATGAACTGTACACTTGACATAAGGGATCAGCAACAGAGGTTTGGTTTTGTGCAGGTTATTCTGCATAATCCTGCAAGTACTAAGAAATTCAGATTCAAAATCAAGTGAAGTGAAGCAGCTTGAGAAAAAAAATAAAAAGAAAAAAAGATTTACAATTTGTCAGGGCAGCAGTATATAAGAATGAAAAGGAAAATTATCTTAATTTGATAAAGGTGATTCATGAATTGTTCTGAGAATAATAGCATCCTCCTAACACAGTAATTTTGCTTTCCAAATAATGTTTACAATAATGAGGAAGAGATGTGAAACCATGGGTTTTACTCAACATATTACCATTCTGTTTCTTCTTAAATCCAATTGTTTAGAGATGTGATACAACTATGCTAATGCAGTATAACAATTATAAATCAAACATTACTTTGCAGTTCCATTTTACAGACTATATTTGCTATTGATATCTTAAACTCTTTCATCTTGTAATCTTATTTATTTCTCTTTCTGTGTTGTTTAAAGGAATTTATCCCAATGTGGATTCTTGTCTGTTTCAAATAGTACTGCTAAGAGATTTTGAAAGTAAAATGGGAAAACTTGAGAAAGAGTAAGAATCATGAAGCCAGTCTGTTCATCTACCTGAGAGCTGGCGATACATGATTTTTCTGTGATCAAGTATGCTTGTTCTCAAAAATTGTCTCTCTTGAAAAGCTATAGTCTTTCTTGAAAGCACTGATCACACTGGGTTCTACAATCTAACCATATTTATCCATACATCATCATATATAAAAACATTTCTTCATAATGATTCCAAATGTAATGCTATGCAATCTTATTATGATATCCTTGTGATCAAATAATGAAAGAGCAAAGAGGACAGACTGACTGACTTGTAAATATCTCCAACCAAGGTAAGAAGCTGTTCTTGAATAGTTTCCCAGAATGTATCAAAAAGCCCTTATTTAGAAAGTTAACTATATTATTTCACTCTTTTTAACTGCCTTTCATTCTTTAATGTTCTTGTTGACCTGTCAGCAAGAACAGGCCTCACATTTTAGATGACATGATGCAAGTAGTATGACATAATGCCTTCGAGGCATGAAGTGCTCTTAGACTTCATAAACTCAGAAACAACAGCTCAGGTTTGTCAGCGGTGGAAAGTTTCAGAGAAAACAGAAAGCGTTTTATTTATCTGTTGTACAAAGAGTAAGATATAAAGTATAATATTTTTCTCTTCCTTTGTAACCAAGCAAAATGAATGCATCAACTGAACATATCAATTGTGATAACAAAAATAGACATATTATTTTAAGGTGCAAAAACATGATGAGTATGCTCAAGTCCTGGAATCATGCTGTCATAAAAGTCTCTGCTTTTAAACTTTTTTATTTATCGTAAAATAAGTTCCGAAATTATTATTATCATGAAAACAACTTGAAAAAAGGACCATGAGGGATAAAAATAGAAATTGTGCCTCAAACAGATGGTAAATAAAATTATCAAAACTCTTCTGTAATTTTGAGTGCCATGAGAAGTAAAATATTTTCAAGAGTGTAGGGACTTGCCTTACTAAATTAAGCACCTACTCAGTGATGTGAATATTAGTAAACTTCTTGCAAAGTACCTCTTACAGGAAGATAGATTTGAGGTTCTGTTGAACTTTTAGGAAACGAGGCTTCCTGAAATTTGTGGATCTTCAAACCATCTCCCACCTCATCCTAGAAATTCTTGGTCCAGTATTCAGCCTCCCTCTTTTCCTGTGTTCAGGAGCAAAGTTCATCAGATCATAAAAGTTGACTGTACTGAAGCTAGCAGCAAAAAAATGATCATTTACTACAGCAGGGTCAGAACTGATTTCTTCTTGCTTTGCAATTATTAAAGTGATTTAAAGACATTGTGATCACAGCATATTTTATATTTTCCTGTATAGTGATATCCCTGTGCCCATGGCAGAGGGATGGAACTACATAATCTTTAAGGTTCCTTCCATCGCAAACCGTTCTATGATTCTATGATTCTATGATGTTGATGGTGATGAAATGGCCTTAAAAAGAGGTTTTGTTTAAACTTATTTAGGGAGTATATTATTTAGATAGTATTTCCATTTGTCATATAATAACATGTTCACTTCTAATTAAAAATATGTGGTCAGCTTGGAAACTGATCACTTTTAAACTAATGATGTACTTGAGAACAAGAGAAGGCCTCACTGAATATTTTTACTGTCAGAGTATTCAACCTATCATATTTAAAAACAGTCACACTCCAAAGAGCAGCAACTGCTGCTGTCATTGCTTCTGTAACTATTCAATTGCGTGTTATCAATAATCTTACATAATATATAGCTAATATGTCAGTCCAAAGGTTACCTATAAAGATATGCAAGATTTGCATAATAATTACTCATCAGTTCAACAAAAAGGAAGAAATAATGAGTCTTTCAAAACCTGAAAATTTCAATGAGGTGATAAATCCAAGTCTACTTGTTGCCTTCGCGTAGGCTTAGCGACCTGGTTCAGGAACGTCACGGCGACCAGCCCTGGGCCGCTCGGGCCATAAGCTCACTAACACCAATGTGGTGGACGGCAAATGGCGTTTATTGCTTGATGGCACGGTGTTATATAGCTTTGGTTTACAACGTCACATCCGTCTGCTAACATCATAAATCAAGTGCAATTGGCTACTAGGAGAGGGACCCTATCTTCCCGTACAGCGCGATATCTTCCGACCGTCAGACCCTGGCTACCCACATTTCCCCCCTCCCTATGCATAATTATATAACCTAAACAATAAGCTTAAAAAACACTAAGAACACTATACCCAAAAGGGATCTTATTTAGATTGCACACCTTAAAATAAGTCTACGCTATAAAGCACACTCCTGAGTAAAGACAGAAGGCACATTAGGTAGTAGATAATGAAGAGGTATACTGAAAGAACGAGGTAGAGTTAAAGGTAACTAAAAAGACAAGATCTCTGTGAGGTGATAAAGTTGAATTTGAACCTATATGCTCTGGGAAGACCGTCGGTAAAGTAGCTCCGAAAGGCATCACTGCTGTGTGAGGTGACAGACTCAACCCTAGCGGGCGTCCCCGCGCAGGTAACGTTGACCTGACCGTGATGAGTTTATGTTCCCTTCACTCAGCGCGAGGTTTGGGTGTTTCAATTGTTTTAAAAAGTGCACACCTGTTACCACGTAGGGGGCCAGTCTACGCGGTAAGAGGAAATGACAATGACTAAAAAGGTCTCCCAGAGGTTCGGATTTGTCCGAACAGCTAAAGTGAAACATAATAACTTGAGGTATCATTAACTAAAAATAGTACTAAAGTAATTGTTGACGTTCTACGAGCATAATATTAACCGTTTCTAACCGGCTCTTAACAAACGATACAAGCTTATTCAATATACAGGGTCCGAAGATCAGAGCTAGGAGAATTATTATGATTGGTCCCATCAGGGTAGATATTAAGGAAGTCAACCATGGCGATTGGGTAAACCAGGATGTATACCAACTTTGCAGTGCTTCTCGTTCCCGTCTTCGTTTTTCCAAACCCTCTCGTAACTTTGCCATGGTGTCTCTTACCACTCCAGTATGGTCCGCATATACGCAACATTCTTCTTTCAATGCAGCACACACTCCTCCTTGTTGAAGAAACATCAGATCTAGACCTCTACGGTTCTGTAGCACTACTTCAGATAGTGATCTAACTGATTGCTCTAATGCAGTTATAGATTGTTCGATTCTGGCTAGATCCTCATCGACGGCCATTCTCAAAGCATGAAATTCTGAACTCTGTTGCACTAAAGATGTTACGCCTGTACCTAATCCTGCACCTCCCACTAATAGTAGGGTGGCTATTGTTATAGCTGTAAGGGGTTCTCGTTTTAACAAATGGTGCTCCGGAGTAAGATGTGAGCGATAAACAAATTCTTCAGGATGGTAAATTATCTTGGGAATTATAGACACTTGGACACAGTATTCCGCCAATTTGTTAAAGTTGTCTAAGGATAAACAGGGTGTGACTCCAATAATAGAACAGATCCATTTAGCATTGGTGACTGGTATTAACCATTTTGCTGAGATATTATCTTGTATCTTACTAACACACAACTGTTGTTTGTTGTCTGGGACAGCACCCAGACATACACCGCTTCCTACCACCTGTGCTAGTGTTATGCTTTGTTTTTCCATCTCCCATGTACATTGGGGCGGATTTGTACCATTTGCTAGAATAGGTATGTCACTTACTCCTACAGCCTCATAAAAAGGTGGTTTTATTCCATAGCATAGCCAGCAATGCTCTGTAAAGTTCGGATGGGTTTTGTTTAATACTCGATAGCTGGCCTGCATCATTCCCCAGAGAGGATCTTCATAGCGAATTGTATTGGTGTGTGGTCTCACTGTGTTACGTATTACTGTGGGTGTGGTGCTATATTTTGCTGTAGGTACATCAGGTTCAGTTAGTTTTCTGACTATAGGATCTTGGCCAGGGGTTGGTAGAAGTGTTTTACCAGCAAATGTTAGTTTAGGGTGTACTGGCAATGGATCAGCCGGAATCAATGTTTTTTGGATACGAATGCGGCCACCTCTATCTTTTCCTGTTTGATAATATCGAACTCCCCATATCTTTCCCAAGAGCCAACTCGGATGTTGAGGATTACTTACATTCAAATAGAGGTGCTTACAATAATTTGTACCATAAAATGTCGATATGGCGTAAGGAGAGTGAAATTCTTCACCTCTATTTATAGGTGGGGATCTACACCCATAAGGAGCCCAGGATACCCGCAGAAAGGGGTCTTTCCCTGGCTCTGGAATCCAGGCATTTGCAATCGTCTCATAGCCCCAGTAAGTGCAATAATAGTGCCCGGGGTAGTTGCAGTAACTCTTTCCCGGATTGGAACTAGGGCAGAAATAGTATGCTCCTCGTTCAAAGCAGAGTATTGTAGGTATTAGTTGGCAAAGGGTGGCCATAAAACTAGGAGCCCCTGACGTTGTTATGGTTTGTATAACTGTACCAGAATCAAATTGATATAGTGTCCATTTGAAAGGTTGATGAGGATAATGAGAATTCGATTCTGCCCTCGCTACAGTGAAAAGCCCCAAAAACATGATCACACAAAGGTACCGTAGCCCCTTTTTGGGAGGGGCCTTTTGACGATGCTGTTGCTCTGACGACGTGGGGTGTTCAGTTGCCGGAGGGCTCTTTGGGGCAGGTAAGGAATTGGCTGGTTCATCGTCCCCTTGTGGTAGTGGGAAGTACCGGTCACGAGGGTGTCCAATGAATCGGTCCTGTAAACAAAAACTCACAATTTTCATCAGTTTTGTCCTTCAAATCTGGTTTGATTGATTTAATTGGGCACCATTTAATTCTGTTATCTTTTTTGACTGCAGCGTATCCCCGTCCTGTTAGGACTAATCTCCACCCGTGTTCCCATTCTCCCAGTTCATTTCTGACTATGACCAATGGGCCATCATCTAATGCTCGAGTGGACCAATGTTTTTGGGCAGGGCTGTTTGCTTCCTCTCCCCTGGGAAACTGATTCAATGCTAAGAGAGCGGTTGCTAGTAGGCGGGCTTGGTCTCCTGTAGGGATGGTATTGTTAAACCCTTCTGTCTTTGCTAATACCTCTAATTTGGATTTCAAGGTTTGGTTTGCTCGCTCGACTATGGCCTGCCCTGTGCTGTTATATGGAATGCCGTGTGTTAGAGTGATGCCCCATTTTAAAGCAAATGCTTGAACTGATTTAGAGATAAAATTTGGGCCATTGTCTGTTTTGATTTGTTTTGGAATGCCAAGCCATGCCATGACCGACAACCAATGTTGAATAGTTGCTTTAGAGCTCGCTTTAAGATGTTGGGTGGCGGCGATTACTCCGCTGTATGTGTCCACGGTCACTGCTAGCCACGCTCGAGGCTTCAGTAATTGGCAAAGTGTAAAATCTGTCTGCCATATTTCGGAGGCTTTAAGGCCTCTGGGGTTGACTCCGCAGGGCCACAGTGGTGCTTTCTGACAATGAGGGCACGTTGCCACTATGTGTTTTGCATCGGTGACTGAAAGTCCGCATCTCTTTGCTAACGCTTTGGCTCCGATATGGAGGGATTCATGTAACTGACGGGCTTCTCTTAGTGTCCACAGGCCTTTCGCGGCAGCATCTGCTTTGTCATTGCCGATTTGAAAAAATCCCTTAACTGGGTCATGACTATTGATGTGAATAACTGATATGGTACCTTGTCGGGTGGAAAGCGCTTCTTCCAGCATAAGAGCTATTGAAGATGTTGACACACCAGGCCCCGACATAGCTAGGCAGAGTTTGGCTACAAACACTGAATCAGTGACTATGTTAAGATGCTCCATTGGGAACAGTCCACACGCTAGCACTACGGCTGCTGCTTCTAACTGTTGAACCGAAAGTATGTGGTCGGTCATTTTTACACAGTGCCATTCTTCCTTTGATTGCCATACCGCTGCTGCGGTTGAAGTCGCTAAGGATGCATCTGTAAAAACTGTAGGTCCCTGTTGAGGCCGATCCAGGATTTTCTGTGGAAGGTCGATGTCAATGACCGCCAGCATTTGAGTCCAGGGGGGCTTTGCAGCATATCGGATTTCTCCGCCGAATCCGACGAGGGCTATAGCTAGATGCTCTGACATCGCCACCGATTGCGTCGGGAGCTGTTTACGAAAGGGTAGGAATATCTTGGCAGGTTCGATGCCTAGGTGTCTTAAAGCGAGTTTTCTACCTTTCATGATAAGGTTACCAAGGCACTCGACTCCGGGGGAAAATGCACGTGACGGTTTTCCGAGAACTACCCACTGTATTGGGTGTGCCTTGTCAGGGGGTCCCTGAGCCAGTGCTCCCACTCCCCCTCCTTTGGTGAAATGTACATACAGGTCAAGCGACACATCTGGGTTCCATCTGGCGAGTGTGCTTGACGACGCCTGTTTTTCAATGAAGTCAAGACTGTCCATTGCTTCTGGTGTTAGTACCTTCTGTTCCCATGGGTGTTTTCCTTTCAAAAGGTCATACAGCGGGGCCATGATATTCGGAGGGATCAGGACAATGTTGTGAAGCCATTGTAGGGACCCCACTAGCTGTTGCATATCGTGGAGTGTTTTGACATGTCGGTGAATTTTTACTTGGGGTGGAGTTATATAGGAACTCGTGATTTCTACTCCCAAGAAGCTCACGCATGGTCCCCTTTTAATTTTCGCACTCGCAATTTCGAACCCATTTGTTTTTAAGGTTTCAGAAACCAGTGATATTAACTGGTCCACCTGCTTTCCTGATGGTGCGGCGATTAAGATATCGTCCATATATTGAATGATGGTCGCAGTTGGGTCGTTATGTCGGATCGGTGCCAAGGCTCGATCCACTGTAATCTGACAGGTGGTGGGTGAATTGACCATTCCTTGAGGCAGCACTTTCCACTGGAAACGTAAATTAGGACGTTGGCTATTTGGGAATACGACAGAAAAAGCAAACCGTTCTTTGTCCTCTTCATGTAAGGGTATGGAGAAAAAACAGTCCTTAATATCAAGAACGGCACAAGGTTGTCCTTTTGGTATCGTAGAGTTCATGGGTAACAGCGTTTGAACGGGACCCATAGGTTGGATAGTCTTATTTACCTCACGTAGGTCATGAAGAAGGCGAAATCCTTCACCCTTTCGTTTAGGTATGACAAAAACTGGTGTGTTCCATGGGCTGGTAGAGGGCTCTATATGTCCTCGTTGTAGTTCACGGTCAAGTAATTCGAGGAGAGCATCCATTCGAGGCTTTGACAAGGGCCACTGCTCGACCCATACTGGATCAGATGATTTCCAAGTTAATTTAATTGGTGGAAGTGGGTGTACGGCAGTGGCCCCTACGGTAAATTTGTCACCCTGGCATTCAATAGGGTTAGGGCGTCTCTTCCCAGCAGGGGTGGAACTCCAGACATAACATACGGAGAGAGGGTGATAGTTTTTTCTGGCCCATTCTCAGTATGGAGAGTGATTGCTATTAATTGAGCGCTCTTTCGAGCCCGAGATAGTCCTCCAACTCCACCCACCATGGGGGCGTTTTCCAGCATCCAGTGCGGGGGCCAGCTCGTCTCAGGAATGACTGTAACATCCGCTCCAGTATCGATCAAAAAGGGGACACTAATAGTGGTACTGTCCTTGGCATTGAGAAGGGAGCAGATCCCCCATATCACTGGTGGATTATCGCATTTTAGTGCCAGGGCCACCCTGGGGTCCCGCTCCCAGAGGGTGGTCCTTGTTGTTCCTGAGATAGAGGCGGGTTCGTTAGAGCTGTCGGTTGAGTTGTGAAGTTGGTTACGCCTTGAGAAGGTAACGGATTCGGGGGTACTTCGCCCAAACTGAAGTTGGCATAATAGGGCCGCCTCACATTCAAAGTGGGAGAGGGCTGTGTGCGGCCCAAGTGCCCCCTCCCCTTCGCGTTTCCCCGTTTAGATCTACAGTCTTTAGCAAAATGTCCTTTCTTTCCACAGGCCCAACACGGTCCCCTGGGCCTGTTCTGGCGCGGGGGGGGGAGTGGGCAACTATTTATAACGTGGCCTGTCTGGCCGCACTTAAGACATACCATCATATTGGTAACTACGGTGCGAACAGCCGCTTGAATTGGTGTTAAATGCTCTTCCTTTGCGACGTGCTTGATCATGTCTGCAATGCTTGACCCCACTGGGAGTGACCGCAGAATCTCTTTGGTTGTCGAATTACACTGCTGGCGAAGACACTCTGCCACAACCGGGCCCTTCGCTTCTGCAGGCAGGTTTGAAGAGTCGACCGCGGCCTGGAGACGATCCACAAACTGTGTAAAGCTTTCACTTTCATTTTGTTTTATTGTGGACCATGGCGATGGCTTAGCAACAACTCTAGAAGCTGTGCGAATAGCTTCTCTGGCTGCACGAGTGGTTGTCATTACCTCGTGAGCCCCCAGGCCCTGGGCCTGTGCTTGCGGGGTAATCATTGTTGGGTCTGTGCCCATCAGCCGCTGCAGACTGGAGCCGTGCAGCGGATGATCGGCCCCAACTGCTTGGGCTAACTGCCTCGCACAGTTTTCTTCCCATTCCTGTTTAAAAACAATCATCCCCGCTCCATCAAAAATCAATCTACAAGTTTGCTTTATATCGAATGGGAGCATATCGTCTGCCCCAAAGATACCATCTATAAGGGTAGAGACCATGGCAGAATTAATACCTTTATCTGCAATTGCTTTAACAATTGTTTGTATATCCTTAGGATTTATTGGTGAGTGGACCCTCTGTCCCCCATCCGTCACTCGGACTGGAAATGCCAATGGGATCGATGGGGTCCAGTCGGCACAATCAATCATTATTTTCCTCCAGTCCGTGAGGGGGACCTCCTCCTCCTGTGATTCCTTTTTAATTTGGGCAGGGATAACTGAACCCTTAGTTCTGTTTATTTCTGTTTGTGGCCACTCTAAATTTGAACCTGTTGAGAGCTGCTCCTCCCGACTATTGTCTGATCCCCAGCTAGTGTCTGATTCAGAATCAGAACTGGATTGACTGGTTGTATCTGGTGTCCGGTATCTTTTTGTCGGGCTGCGGCCGCGGCCGCTTCCCTTATGGGGGGGGTAGTCCTTCCCCTTGTGGGCGGGTCGCTCCTTCCCCTTACGGGCGGGCCGGTCCTGCCCCTTGCGCCCGCCCCTCCTCCCCATTGGTTCGTCCCGCCCACCAATCGAGGGGGAACTGGCCCTACGGCGGCCGCTCTGATTGGCTGCCCGCTTTTCTCTCGCGTCCCGCCCCCCGCCTTTGTGCTCATTCGCTTTCTCCTCCCCCTCCCGTTCCTGCTTGCTTGTTAAGGCTGGCTTTTCCTCCCCGTTCCCGCCAAAGATGTCCTCGCCCCACCCCCCGCCTTTGAGCTCGGCGCCATCTTGGGGTGCATAGGGTGGAGGCCCAGCCCAGCCTGCTGTGGCCTCAGCATTCCGTGCAGCATTTCTTGCTTCCTCGGCCAGCCCACCCCAAAAAGATTCTGCATTTGTCCGTTGGTTAGAAGACGTGTCTGGATTCGAGAGTTGGGGGGGGGTGTCGCCCTCCCGAGATACAGCAGGCTCAGGAGAGCCGGGAATGTCAGGGAGGGGAATGTCAGGGGGGTGCGGAGTCTGCGTAGCTGCTCCGATCCCCAGTTTTGGGGTGTCTCGGAGGCAGGATTTCGCAGCCTGCCAGGTTTCCTGCTCATGTATGGCTTTCCGCAGGGCCTGCATAACTTTCCCCCATGATTTAAGGCTCTTGCCAGAGCCCGAGGATATAGTCTCCTCAGCTAAGGCTTTGGTGCATTTATCCCACACCTCCGGGTGGAGAATATCCACCGGCTGCTCGACGACCCCGAGCTGTAAAAGCCTCGCTACTGCGAGAGTAAAATCTTTGGGCTTACAACTAATACCCCATTGTTTATGTGTTTCGGATACGACCTTCACAATGGACTCCATCCTCCTTGTGGGTCCGGGAGCGTCCTCCCCGCCGGGCTACTCTCGCTGCTCCGGCCGACGTTCACCCGTCCAGGCGATGTTCCCGGGTTTCGGCACCACTTGTTGCCTTCGCGTAGGCTTAGCGACCTGGTTCAGGAACGTCACGGCAACCAGCCCTGGGCCGCTCGGGCCATAAGCTCACTAACACCAATGTGGTGGACGGCAAAATGGCGTTTATTGCTTGATGGCACGGTGTTATATAGCTTTGGTTTACAACGTCACATCCGTCTGCTAACATCATAAATCAAGTGCAATTGGCTACTAGGAGAGGGACCCTATCTTCCCGTACAGCGCGATATCTTCCGACCGTCAGACCCTGGCTACCCACACATAGCAATATACTTACTGTGCTTTCTTCCAAGTCTGCCCAAAAGTTCTTTTAGAAGTCTCAGTACAGTACACTCTTAAAAAATAAATCACCTGACCATAAGCTTTCCTTTCTTGTCTTGGGAGACTCTTTTAATTAATTAATAATGATAATACTCCACGCTTTCATCTTACTTTCACTCTATGATTAATGAAATGTTTCATAGTCATTATTAAATTAAATCTCCTAATACCCTGAGAGATGAGTAAATACTATTATTTCAGCTACAACATACAGAAGAGAAGTTAGGTATGGAAAGGTTAAACAACTTGTCCAGCACAGTTTGAATAAGGGAGTGATTTCCACCCCTAGAATTATGAGATGGGTTTAAAATCACATGGCTTATATTTCTTAATTCTAGTTTTTGTTTGCTTTTGCTCCTCTGGATTGTAGCCTTAAATTATTTTTCTAATAGTTCTTTTTAAAGGTTTCTCTCTACAACTATGGAGTCACAGATTTTTTTTTTTTTTTCCTTAGACTAGACAGAGAAAGAGATAGATAAAATTCTCACATAAAAACTCATCCCCAGGGGCTTAGACTTCAAGCAGAAAAACAGATAATTTGAAAATGAAACAAAACAAAAAGAAACATACGTATGTGCATGCACACACACACACACGAAGAATCCAGTTCAGCAGAACTTAAAACAAATAATTTCTTGATTTTTTTTTCTTAGTTAAGTCCTAAAGTTGAGCTTTTACATCCATACTCGGGTGCCTACAGGAGCAACTTGACTTTTGTAAGCTAATTATACACACGGTTTTCCTTGAATTAACTGGAATTTAATGAAGGCTCAGAACAACCGAGCACTCAGACCACTTTTTAAGTGTGTAATTAAAGGGTTCTGGGCTGAACTTTAGGTTTTGGTTTTGAAAAATTTTAACCTAACTTTTCTCCTAACTTTTACTCTTGGCTTAATGGAACATTTTTCTTCTTCACATTTTTATTTATATTGCACTTGTCACCATAGCAGATTAGGGCAAATTAAATTCCACAATAATCCACTAAAAGCTGTGAGTTCTATTTTAAGATTAAGAGCAGTTGGTTCCTTAAAATAAAATATTTCCATATTAACTACATTGTCTAGGAAATAATGATATTATTTTTACAGCAAAATTAACACTTTTGACACATACATCACAGAAACCAGAAAGTAAAGGAGAAGTTAAATAAAAAATGTTCTTCCTGAAGCTGTAGATGCTTTGTGAAACATTTTTTTATATAGTCCTTCTTAATGGATTTTTTTTTTTTTCAGAATGTTCTCTGTCTAATTAAATTCACTTTCCTCTTCTGCAGTGTAAACAAAACACACGTAAATTCAGGAGGATCATGATAACATCTGAGGCAGAATTGCTGGGCATGATGATATCCTTTAGCCTCAGTATTCCCTTCAGGCCTTTTATTATAAGTTCCAGTAAAATGAGGAACAGATAACTTAATATTTTTGACCTCCAGGAAAAGTTTGAATGAAAACTATATGAGCTCAAACACAATTAAGCACTAATATAATTGTCTTCATATAGTAGAAATAAATTGTCCTTTCTTTGTAATACTTCTGTTTTATACTTGAGAGAAAGGCCCAAAAGGAATAAGGAATGCGTGCTTCAATGACCATATAGATCAAATATGAACTTTAGCATGGAAGTAAGCACATATCTAAAGGATTGTGCTCCCTGATTTACTCTTGAGCCTAGCACCGTCATAAATATAAGGTCAGTCTCTTTTTTAGAGTCTGAACCAGCCATTACTTTTTACTTTATGAACTGTATACTCCATCTCTGCACTGTATAGGACTAAACCTCATTTTAGTCTGTTTCCTAAATAATTGATACAAAGCCATTAGCACAACAGAACTCTTTCACAAAAGTGTTTTCCAATGCAGCCTCTCCACAAGCAATTTGATCTGCACTTGCAAAATAGAGAGGTAATTTATAATCTGCTGGGGCCATTTTCCCTTCTAAATAAAAATTATTTAAAGACAATATAATCCAGATGAAAGCAGCAATATCTGGTAGTTAAAAAAAAGAAAATTATCTGTATATTATAAATAATAATTTCTTGAAAATATATACATATTTTAACTTGATTTTTCTTGGAAAAATATGCTCTACATAATGATAGTGCAAATCAGAGTTCAACTCCTTTAATCAATATTTAAACAGACCTTATTTAGGGATTCCATGGTTACCTTCTACTCTTTTGTGTCGGGGCTTTTTTTGCATTTCAGGAAGTTTTTGCAACTGGATTATATTCCCAAGCCATCTATTTGTTTCTTGGATGTATTTCTCAATGGGATTGGAGCTTTTTTATTATTTATATTTTTTGGTAGGGACTATGTGGCAGTGAATCGCAAGCTCTATGGCTAAATTCAACTGAAAACAAAGAGATTGTCACCAGGCAACCTTTCAAATAAATAGGGAAACAATACACTTGACAGAGTGACACATGCAGCACTCTGTTCTGATCTTCTCCCCTTCCCATACAGTGACTGTTGATTGTTTTTTCCTCTTTTTCATCTTTCTCTACTTCTTTCATTCTTCATTGCTGTTGTTCCTCTGGTCTTGCGTCTCTTCCTCTGCATCACTCCATGTTCTGTTCTCACAACTTACCTGCATTTACAGAATTATATGCTTCTTCCAAAGCTCCATGATTTACCGAAAGAAATAATGAAATATAATTATACCTCCATTTTACAAATTTTTCTAATTTTACTGTGTAATAATCAAATTGGCCTTCCTGTAATACTGTAATATTGCCATACAACTTGAAAAATCACCTACTACACAGGCATGCATATATAAGAACAAAATGTCTTTCCAAGATACACAGAGATGCATTTTGCATAATGATCTCAGACAACAGGATTAAGAACTACAACTTTAACCTCAGTGAGTGGTACCATAAGGGAAAATTTAAAACTGAAATATTAAAGTGTATTTAAAACTGAAATATTAAAGTGTCTTTAAAAGTCCCTAAACCGTGTTCTTGCTATCCATACTAATAAGAATTCAAATAAGGATTTAGCTTTCAGCCATATATACATATATTTGTCTTTCTCATTTATGTTAAAGGTTCTGCAGTAAAAATCGATGTGTGGAAGGGTAATACATGTAACACCATCAATAACAATAAGTCTTATATTCTGCTAAAGGCCAAACCACTGTCAAAATGGGATTTCATATTACGCTTTCTACTCCTTTCAGATAAAAAACTATCCGTTTCATTTCTGTAGCATATATATTGTCATTTGTTACAGTTCTGCTGCATGTGCAACTGATGTTGTTCAAGCATTATCTGTTACAAAAGTAACCTCATCAGCTAGAATGTGATATATGTGTATATGCTGATAAATTGGTTTATTGTGATTTAGGTATAATATATTTCATCCAGCATAAAAGGAAAAAGTAGAATATAGGACAATATTACAGATGAATCAAGAGCCTATATATACCCTATGGAGGGTAATATTTATTATTAACCATCAATGTCTTTAGCATGCACTGATGATTCAACCAAATAAGCAACCCCATTGTCTTGGATGTTGTACAAATATACAGGGAAAACATACTTCAGTCCCACCTAACTTAAAATCTGAAGAAGTCTAGAAACAGAGGCTGGAAAACAGACATTTTAGTTAAGTAAAACAGTTGGGATATAATGAATACAATCAGGTTGTAATCAATAATTTTCTATTGCATTTGTCTTCTTTTTTGCATGATGCATCCATTTATTTTGTTAATCCTCAATCAAGACTGATGGGGGAAACCTGGTAATAGTAATGACAAACAGGCATGGCAACAGCAGATATTGTGAAAAGAGGGAGGAGAGAAAAAAGTCTGGCAGTCGGAACTGGTCTGCTATATTTCAATCCAGTTGTAGCTTATGTGTGCAGTAAATTTTTCTACTCCTCTTACCATTGCTTTTCAGTGTTGCTAGAAAAACACAAATTCCTTCAGATTCTGCTTTAGTAATGTGGATAAATAAAGATAAAATCTGTTCTCAGTTTACCAGCTTTTACTTTTCCCGAAGTCTTTGTATACAGACAAATAAAGTTATCTCCAAATTATCTAGATAATAGCAAAGAAAGGTTTTCCATGACTACATACCATGACTATGGAAGAAATCTGAGATATTGAAGACTTCATATAAACTACAAAGAATGGTTTCAACATCTTTGTTGTGAACAATGCAATTATTTCTTATTTTACTTACTGTTGACATTAAGAGAAATAACCCTTATCCTCTCTGTGTAATCAATATAAAAATATTGCTACATCTGTTTTTCCAAGATGTACAGCAGATGCTCCTCACTCTGCAAACTTAATTAAGCTTCTCTCTAGCACCAAATTCAACAAAAGCCATTTTGTGCAGCTCTTCTAATAGTATACCAAGACAATGTCACAGAGATACTGTTTCTGAAGCATCAAACTTAGTAATGCTGCTCAGTTTGAATCAAATACTTAATCACTGTATGAAGCCAGAAATTATATGTAGTCAGATTAGTCCTTGTGGATTACATTAATTGTTTAAAACAGGAGGAAAAAAAACCCTCAAACTGAGAAGCTACACACAAACGAAAGCCAAAAGGCTGTGATGTGTATATTTGACATAAAGTGTGTACCATTTCACTTTTTTTAAAATATTCCTAATTTCACAGTGATAACTCTAGAAGCCAGTTCTGTGGCACAGAAAACACAGTAGGCCAAGCAGTCAATGGCCACATTTAATTACTAAAGCATGAACTATAGAAATTAAAATAGGTTAATTAGAATGCTTTTACGTGTTGACTGTTATGGAGTAGACATCTTGGAAGCACGTTGGAAGGATACCAATGAGTGAGATGATGTGAATTCAAGGGAGTAAATAATGCAAGAATAACAGAACATTTCACAGGACTGTTGGACAAACACTCACCATTAAGGATTTTTCTAAACTATTCCTATATAGTTAAAAAATCTTTCTCAGTCATGCAGAGAAATTAGATTGCCCAGTTGAAAACCGATCCACAAGCAAGAAAACTGTGGCAGTCCTGTCATTTTCTACCACGGCATTTTCAGAATACCTATCATGTTCACAAAAAACCCTCGTATCTCTTGACAAGACTAAGCTTTTTCAAGACATGGTGGATGTCCTGCACAAGCTCTGTAACACCTGTCAACACCCTTTGTCAATCATGGCAGTATCATTACCTGTCTAAAATGCCTACAAAAGTAAGACCAACCTACAGATTTTCAATCCAAACATACTCAGGCCAATACTCCTCCAAAATATGCATCACATATGCATATGCATCACATATCATATATGCAACTCACATATGCATCCCACCAGCAAACAATATTTTCTGTAAACAAAGAATCACAACTGTGAACATGAAGATGGTTTCACAGTGTGACAGTATCTTCATGAGTTCCTTGAATAATTCCATATACTTGAGTACCAAATTATCCTGTATCTAAGACACACAGATGACATCTTCTCGATCTGAACTTAAAATCTGGAATTTCTCAATCTAGCAGAAATTACATAATTATGGATACTGCCCTATGGAACTGTCTCTAGAAGATTCCTACAACAATGTGACCTTTCAAAATATCCTGAGCCATATTGAAATGGGAACCTAAAAACTTAAATATGTAGCAAAATTATAAAATCGTAGACTAACAGATGAAATGCAAGATGAACACTAATGGAAAGGAGTGCTGCTCACAGAAAACATACAACAGAATTGACTCTAAAGTAGCCTTTGTGACTGTGAAAACATAATCTTGGAATTACTGTGGACAGTTCTTTGAAAATATCACTTGAATACTGCGTATTAAGCAAGAGATTTAGACAAAATATTAAGAATTACCAAGAAATTCATACAGAATAAGCCAGAATGTATGAGGTGCTATGAGGTAAATCCACAATGCACCCAAATTTTGAACACTGACGGCAGTTATGGTAATCCTACTGTAAAGCAGTATAGCAAAATTCAAATATATCTAGGGAAGCACAACAAAGATTATCAGAATGGGTATTAACAGCTTTGACTCAACTATAAACTCAAAGAGCCTTCTCACTGACTGCTTCTAGTTTGTTGGACCACTTTGAGCTTAGTGTTTCTTCTACCTTTTTCATAGGCAGCAACAGTTGGCCACTGACAGAGACGGTGTACCAGTCCATAGGAAGTTTTAATCTGTTCTCATATTTTCCCTTCTTTTTTCATTATTAATCAGTATTTCAAATTGAAGTGATGACAAAATGACTGTTGTTTGTTTATATAGCAGATACGAGTAAAAAATTCTCATGATGTGGGAGCCTCACATTTTTCCCTTTACAAATAATTAAAAATGAGTTTGGGAAGTTTCATCATATATATATGGTCAACTATTCACAGAAGAATCTTACAGTTAGTCTCACTAACCTTCAAACCTTTTTTCAAAAGAACAAATGAAGTTTACTAAAAAAATGTGAGATCTTGTAAAGTATTTAGGGACTTTATTATTTAAATTATTTAGGGAATTTATTATTTAGGGCTTTGCAATTTGAGCATGGCAATTTTCAGTTTGTACAATTTCTGACACCCACTAAGATTTGTCCTGCCTTTGACTATGTATGAAGGAACTAGCGTTTCTTCTGTAGCAACTGGCTGTCAAAATAGCTGACATTTGGTTTGTATCTGTCAATTCATGTCACTTTTTGCCATAGACCCATGTACACAGGTATGCCTTACTGACCCTGGCCAGCCCTGCCTGGGGCCTACCCACTTCCCCTCTACATCCTGCACATGTGCCCAGCACCCCAGTTTAGCTCAGTCCAGGATAGTGCTCTCTGATCCTGCCTCCTCAGTGAACCTTAGCCCTGCATCATGGGTGCTTGCCTCCTTGATGTTCCCGTCAGACATACGTGGTATGCTTGTTTATAGACCTGTCCTTGGGCTCGTCCCCTTGTATTCCTGGCTGGGCTTCCTGGATCTGGGTCAACCTTCTTTCCCAGCTCACCCTCCTTAGAGAGCAGCCAGCCCTCACTGCTTCCTGGCAGTGTCAGAAGACTGTCAAAGAAAGAGCTGGAATGCATATGTTGCCAAAATTCTTTTTTTAGGTGTAGACTCCAGGTACTGAAAAAGGAATTAACCCAGTCTAAGAAGTATTTGTATTTATATTTTCAGTTTTGTTCTAGTTCAGCTTGTAAAAGTAACCTCAGATTTCTTTAATTCCTATCTATCTTGATCTCAATTTAAAAAAAAATCACTATAAACTAAAGAGCCACTGACTTAGCAGCAGATTTATGTTTACCTGTATTTGTTTGTTTTCAGTATAAATTCTCCAAAAGTCAATATGTTGGCCTGAATGTACACAGTGAACCTATGTACCTAATAGGGCACAACATATATATGCACTGGAAATACGCACTTTTATATGTAAATATTAAAATATCTGAAGTTCTTGAGGAAAATGTTAAGCATGTAAATGAGTATTTCCAGTGTTTCTCTGTGGACCACGTACACCAGAAAATTATTTTAATGTGCCCATATTCTAGAAAATCCTAGTGTTCAGAATTTTCTCTTTTGGCCTCAAAAATTCTTTTTAAATTCTTTTTGCATTTTTTTATTCTATCCTGAAGGAATTTCTCCCAAGATCCTTTAAATTCTGCTTTTGGTTTACCAAGCTCTAAAATTTCATCATCTTGTTAGCAGTTGACACTTACCCTTACAATTCTATACCTTACAATAATTTCTTTTATACAGATAATTAAGCTAAAGCTTAATGTACATAGCTAGACCTCTACACAGTTAAACAAGCTGAGAGTAGGAAGGTGGAAAAATAGCTCTTCCATCATGTTTTTTAGGTATCTATCTCATGCCCTTCTCCAAAGCATAACGTATTTTCATATTTTCAAAGTCAAATGTTAGCAAAGCCACTTTTACAGTATCTTTCATATAATTCAGTTTGTAGTCTCTGTTGCTAGGCAGGTAATCCACTTTCCTCAACCTTTACCTGGTCTAATCAAACAGTAACAGCAGAACATTTTACCTCACCATCTTCATCACAGATACCCTGATTTTAGCCCATTGTTCATTTTACTAGTCTTTTCTTTGTATATAACATGCTTATCCCATTAATATGTCCAGAAAGATTTCCTGTGCTTACAAAACATAAATTGAGCAAATGTAGCTCTATCTTTCAGATAATGCCATGAACCCAATTAACGCTCTGCACAAAAATGAGAAAAAAACATGTGTCTGAACATTAAATATTATTCAGATTTGTTTCTGACTGGACACACTAGTCTCATTAGTTTTAAACAGGAAGACTTTGTTTAGTTTTAATTGTGTAGATATCTAGTTCTACGAACAGCTACTGTAGAAGTGCTAAAAAAGAATCAGTATTTTAATTTCACACTTTATAGGTATTCTACTAATTCTGTTTATAGAAGAATGATTCAGATCATACCTTTGTCTAAAGCTGAGGCTTTTTCCTTTCTACCTACATCCTACTCTTTTTTTTAATCAGTCAGATGTCATGTAATGTACTGCCAGGTTCTGAAAAAAAAAAAATAAAAATGAAGTGGAACAAATTTTTGTTTGAATCATACTGAAAAATCTTTTATTGATACGAACAGATTCAATTATCTCCTTTCCCAACAGAATAATAGAATATATTTTTTTAAATAATAGCATACCAATTATGATTGGAAACACCAATGGGCCCATAGGCAGCTGTAATAAATGTACTTCTTTAATTAAGGAATGGTCATGAGGTTACAGTTCCTGGTCAGATGGAAAACATACTCTTTTCACACATAGGGGAAATAGCTAGACGAATGCGATGCCTGTGCATGACCAGCCACGTAGACTTCTCACTGCCTGCTTACAAGTGGAAGGACTAATGCTGCGCTAGGAAGGAAGAAAACTCATCTTGTTCTGTTCCTTCTTGTATTCTGTGATAGAATTTATGCATATTTCTGCACATATTTTCAACAGTGCAATGAAAATATTTGATCTACAGGTTGCAAATCACCAAAGCTTAAGTTAAAATTTAAAAAAAAAAAAAAAGAAGAAAAAAAGAAACACATAAAAGAACCATAGAAAAAATATAGAGCAGAAGCATAGAAAGAACATAGAAGTATAGAAATACTTTTCAACTTTTCACAGAGTAGCAGAGGAGCATCTAGAGTGGAAAAGACAAATCAGGAAACAGACATAAGTCTCCCATATATGACTACATGAGTGAATAAAGGAAGAACTATGGATGTTGTCTATCTGGACTTCTGTGAGGCCTTTGACACAGTCTCCCATGACACCTCTTCTCTAAATTGGAAAGACATGGATTTGATGGATGGACTGTTTGGGGGATAAGGAATTAGTTGAGTTGTTGCACCCAGAAGATAGCTGTCAATGGATCAATGTCCAGATGGAGATCAATGACAAGTGTCACTTAGGGATCCATATTAGGACCAGTACTGTTTAATATCTTCATCAACGGCATACTGGGATAGATGACACTGTCAGCAAGTTTACAGATGACACCAACCTGAGTGGTGAGTTGACACACTTGAGGGATGGGATGCCATTCAGAAGGAGCTGAACAAGCTTGAGAAGTAGGCCCATGTGAACCACATGAGGTTCGACAAGACCAAGCACCACATCGAGCATATATGGGTGAGGGCAGCCCCTGGTATCAATACAGGCTGGCAGATGAAGTCCCTGGTATCAATACAGGCAAGCAACCCTGCAGAGAAAGACTTGGGGGTACTGGTGAATGAAACGCTGGACATGAGCCTGCAATGTGCACTTGAAGCCCAGAAGGCCAAGCATATCTTAGGCTGCATCAAAAGAAGCATGACCACCAGGTCAAGGGAGATGATTCGCCCCCTCTACTCTGCTGTGATGTGACCCTACCTGGAGTACTGTGTCCAGCTCTGGAGTTCTCAACACAGGAAAGACAGAGATCTGTTGCAGCAGGTTCAGTGAAGGGTCACAAAAAATGACCAGAGGGATGGAACACCTCTCCTAAGAGAAAAGGCTGAGAGAGTTGGGGTTGTTCAGCCTGCAGAAGGTTCCTGGAGACCTTAGAGCAGAATTTCAGTATCTAAAGGGGGCTTATAAAAGAAAATGGGGACAAACTTTTTAGAAGGGTTTGTAGAAATAGGACAAAAGGTAAGGGTTTTAAACTAAAGAAAGGGAGATTCAGACTACATATAAGGAAGAATTTTTCTACAGTGAGGGTGGTGGAACACTGAACAGGCTGCCCAGAGAGGTGATAGATGCCCCATCCCTGGAAACATTCAAGGTCAGGCTGGACTGGGCTCTGAGCAACCTGGTCTAGTTGAAGATGTCTCTGCTCGCTGCAGGGGGTTTGGACTAGATGGCCTTTAAAAGTCCCTTCCAACCCAAATGATTCTATGAATCTATATGTTAGAGAAGACCCTAAATGAAATGTCATGACAGGTCCTGTTTACTGAAAAATACCTAGCAGCTAGCATATCTAACAGCATTTACATTTAAGTGGAATTACTTGCCTGAGTGCTTAAGAACCTGGTTTACTTACACAAATGAGTAAAAGAATTTTAATTTTTTTAAAAGCCTGGGCTTTTCTGTTTGTAAAAGTGTATTTTGTAATTATCAATGACTCGGACCTTATGAATAATAACCAATTCAGTTCAAGAAAACCATTAACCCTGCTGTTAAATTTGAATCTGTTTCATGGATTTGAATACTCTTATACTTTACCTCAAGCTTCAAACTTTTGTTAAGCCACAAGAGTTCAAAATCCCTTAGATTAAAGGCAAAAAAGCAAACAATTGTTTTTAAATTTTTTTTCCATTTGATACATTTCTGAATTTAAGTGCAATACTTTGACTGAAAAAAGTCACTTTCCTTAAAACTGAATTAACTTTCTAACAGTACTGAAACTGAGAATTTGTGACATTTCAGAAGAAGATGTATTTGCTTCTTTTTGAGTTCACTGTTTTGGTTTATTTTCTCATACAATACACTCTACCAAATAAACAAGGGGTTTTTGGTAGAGAGAACATCAGTAGACTCCCACTAGAATTGCTGAGGGATGTATACTGTTCAGCATATTCATAAATTATCTAGGGAAAGAGATGAATTGCAAAGTAAGTTTGCTGATACCGGTAAGTTATTCCAGGTAGTGAAACTGAACCTGACTGAAATACTGCAGAGTGTCTCATGCTATTGAGTGACCAAGCAGGAAATCCAAAGTTAAGTGACAGACGTGTGGAACAAGCTGAGCCACCAACTCTATATGCACAGAATCACAGAATTTTGGGGGTTGGAAGGGACCTTGAGAAGCATGTAGTTCAACCTCTCACTCAGAGTAAAGTCTGCTATGAGATCAGAGATTAGCTATGAGATCAGTTACTCAGAGTCACTAGCCAGATTATCCAATCTTTTTTCTTGTCTGTTAGATATTCAAGGCAGGATTCACTGTCCTGTGGCTCCTCTCAAGATTCCAGGACTGCGTTGCTTTTGTCAAACAATGTTGTGTTATTCAAAACTATTGTGTGCATTCTGTTGTCAAAAGCATCTGACACAACATTGTAGATTTAAAGCTGGTACACTGAAACTTTTACAAATGTTATATAGGACATGTAGAATTTTATGCCACTATTTTTGTTTTTCTATTTTCATATGAGGTTTTTTGCCATCCTTTTTTTTAAAATTTCTTTGGGCATTTCATAGTATAAAACATGTATTTGCTACTGGTTTAGTTCAGTGAAATGTTGACTATTAATTCAAGTATCTCTTTTGAAAGCACATTTGAACACAGTATGCATGGTGTTTAATTTCCTGTCAGGTCCCAAATGTTGAAGTATTTTTAGGAAATCTAGCCAGCTGAAATAACTGTAACTTAATATTCATAAAAATGGAAAAGCTGACAAGGAGCTTTGATACAACACAAAATTCAACTTCACTCTCTATGTGCTTGCACCAAATATATTGTAGTTTCCAGCACCTTCAATGCAATCTGTGCCAGTCAATATGATTGATAACCAGTTGTATTAAAAATATAAGAATGAAGGTGACATCAGACTGTTTATGAAAATAAGTGAGTGATGTATGTCAAATGAAACAAGTACTTCAAACTGTGGACTAAATGTTGCTTGGCAACAGAATGCTGGGGTGTCTTTGAGACTTATGCATTTGTTAAAACAGTGCAGGAGGGAAAGCATTGTAGTAACTAACAAACATCTCAATAACGTTATTTAAACATCCCATACCCATCTGTTGCTACTGAAAAAAAAAATAGTAATTGTGAAAATACAGCAGCTTTAAATCACAGTTTATTTGCATTAGATAGCAGCTGCATTCATGGCAGGTATTCAAGTGGACATTTTAAGAATTTTATTTTCTTCTAGGTTTTAGATTAATTTGACAAGTCCAGTTACAAAAATAACACACAAATATTTGCTCCATTCAAATGCAATACAGATGACTTATGTCTTATCCAAATGATCTAAAGATAAAACTGAATTAAACCAATATCTTCTGTCCAGCATTTTATGTAAGATCTATTTTTAAAGTACATACCCATGAATTAAATTAATTTTTCAGGCAGAGACTAAGAAACCAGGTAATTTCTAAGGCCTTGAGCTGTTGGAATATTTGCCTTAATCTGAGAAGATGCTGGATCACCCAAAACTGAAATGAACATTGGCCAAAGTTCTGTTAAAGGTCCAAATCCAAAAGGAAAGATTTTTTAATGGACAATTTAATTAATTTTAAATTGACTTAGCACAGAAAGCAGGAAGACTTCAGTACACATTTTTGTAAGACATTTTATCTACCTTGCTTTCTAGAATTTAAGATAAAATTCTAGCCCTAGGGCGTTGAAATAGCTGCCTGTGTAGAACTGCTAAAATTAGAATAGTTCTCCTAAAACGTATAGTCTAAATTTATCTCCATAATAGTGGGTTTGTATATTTCTAGCTGCCTGTCTTGAAATAACTAAATATGATCAAATTTAATAAGCTAAGATCATTCTAAACAATTACCCTCTTTAGAGTATTTTAATTTGGGTTAAAAAAATTGAAGCTGCTTTTGAAATGAGATTGTGTGTGACTTCGGAGTAATGTTCTTCTATGGACTCATAACATATATCAAAAGATTATGTGTTCCTACAGATTGCAAAAATATGCTTTGTACACCATGACATAAATTTCAGAAGGGTGATACCTGTACACTGTCACTGTTAATGGAGTAATGACTGGTATCAGAAGTTATATCTTTGAGTTTATTTAAAGAATTTTCTTTTGCACTCCTTAATATTCCTTCAATTTTTCTTCATACTTGTCTTGTGTATGTCCTAATTAGACAGAAAAAAAGGCATTTAAATGCATTTCTGGAGAACCTAGAAATTCAGAGTTGAAATGGAAAGTCCATTTGTATCTAACGCTACATCATAAACTCTTCCAGAGTGATACTTACTTTAGGTTAAGCATTGTAGCACCTAGACACCGCAAGATCACTAAAAACTGAAATTTTGATTTCAGCTATTAAGTTTCTTCTTGCTATAGGTTTATATTAGGCAGTGTTCAGCATTACTTTGATGTATGGTAGGTATTTTTGATGCTTCAAAAGTTAAGTGACCATATGTAAGTGCATGTATATACAGCAGAACTATCCAGTCACAGGTTATACACATCAGTCACTCCAATAGCTTCACTTTCAACATCAGCAGGGAAATGAAATCATCATAGGGAAGAGCAATAATCTGAGGCTACAGCAAATGTTTTGCCCTAAATACAGAACTTTCTTGTCATGTACACTAATCTCACCATTCATAGGAGGAGGGCTATTTTGCACAGGTGTGCTACCCTCCCTTCTTGGTCATTTTCAGGCATTTCTAGCCCTGCACAAAGACCATCTGCCAGCAAGATATATATAGCTTAAAAGTATCATGCAGTTATTTATTGGCTGATGCACACCAAGATATCTAGGATTTAACAAGCTACCAGACTAAGTGCTAATATGTACTCTGGCACGATGAGACACTCAGAGTCTCCACTGGCCAGGCAGGCACCAGCCCAGAGGGGAAGGGCCAGCTTCCACTGCCCCTGAAACAGATCCTTTTACACTGACTCTGTTTTTTCCTTCAGGATTTTATAACATTCTGTGCTGATGTTTTTCCTTTTGAAACCTTGAGCTACTAATGATTCAGTCCCAACAATCCTACTCTGTCTGCAGTTTTACCTTTCTTATCTTGCATACCTCTACTCTGCAGACTTCCTCTCAACTTAGCAGTTTCCTCGGAGGTCTGAGCCAAGGTTATGAAGCTGAGCCATATCCAGTTGTCATGGTTTAAGCCCAGGCCGTAAATCAGAACCACGCAGTCTACTTCCCCCCCCCACCTTTCTTCCCTCCGCTTCTGGAGGGACAAGGAGGAGAATCAAAAGAATGCAACTCCCACGGGTTGAGATAAGAACAGTTTAATAGCTAAGGTATAACACAAATCACTACTGCTACCACCAATAGTAATAATGATAAAGGAAATAACAAGGAAAAGAATACAACCGCTCACCAACCAGTACCTCGCCCCCACCCCACAGCGATGCAGCCCTTCCGGGAACTCTCAGTTCTACATCTCCAGGCATGACGTGCTATGGTATGGAATACCTCTTTGGCTAGTTTGGGTCAGGTGTCCTGTCCCTGCTTCCTCCCGGCTTCTCCTCCTCCCTGGCAGAGCATGAGACTCACAAAGTCCTTGGTCAGTCTAAACATCGGTGTTATCAGCTCTGTTCCCAGGCTGAAAGTCAAAAACACAGTGCTGCAACAGCTACTAAGAAGGAGGAAAAATGACTGCTACCGCTGAACCCAGGACACCAGTCTGGGTCTTCACAGGCAGCTGCATGCTGTGGAGAGTGAGGGAGACAGTTACAGAAGGGATCACAGATAGAGATAGGTACAGGTGCAATTCAGTTTATGACCAAAGACAGCAGCTAAAGTGGATCTGACCTCAAAAAACTGTTAAAGCTGCAGAGCTTTCCAAAGCCTGCTGACTCCACTTTCATAGCCTCCAAAACAATCAATGCTATACAGCGCTCCCCACCTTGGTGTCACCTACCCCTGTACAGGCATTGAATCTCTTTCAAATGTGAGGCAACACCTTGCCCACAGGCCCAAACCCTAGGTTTTGGCAGAGCTGATCTCTTACTGGACTCTATTATTTCAGTTTCAAATAGTGTCATGTTCACCACAGTACTAGAAATTAAAGTCTGTATGGGAAAACATGGTTTCATTTCTTTCCCTTCAGAGAAGAGAAAGAGAAAATGCTTTTGTTCTTTACCCTCTGCATGGCAAAGAAAGATAGTTCAGAAGTAATGAGATCTTTCATCCTTTCACCTCTTTCACTTGTAATAGGAGACAGGAATCGAAACAAATGGAAATTCTTTTTCTTTTGGCAGAGATGTCAGTCATCTCTGACATGAATACATATCTGGAGTTGCTGCAAGCAGAATAAACACATCATTTTATTTCTGATTAAAAATCTTCTAGCTAGTGAACATCCAGCAGTTTATTATCTCCTAGTCAGTTCTACAGTGCCCACCCTTGAAAATATAGGAAAGCTTGACCATGAGTAGTTTAGCAGATGGAAGGTGAACCACATTCCCCAAAGTACACAGTTTAAAACAATCATGTTAATTTCATCAGGTAATTTTCATGCTGATCCACTGTAGGTGAAAAATGACCACTGTGTCCCAGATACACGTGCCTGTCTGAGTTTGAGAATCAGAATGTGGTCCAGAGACTGAGGGAACTTTGTGCAGCTCTTGTGTAATTAAGTTATCTTCACTATATAGGAAGAAATTTAGCTTGTTTGAAGGAGCCACAAACGAACTACAATAACAGGCCAATTCATTTTCCATACCTTATCCCTTTCTAGCTTTAGCAAATGCCAGACACTTCAGATAACACAATTGTATGAACAGTACTTTCCCAGAGGAAGACAGCAACTTCAGTTCACATGTTTAGGTCTTCTTATAGGCAATCAAATAATTATTGTATCATGCTTTATTTTATATCCATCCAATTACGGTTGGTTTGGATACGAATAAGCATTTATTGACTAAATCAATAGTCTTAGCCATGTTACAGTGCACATAAAATAGTTACAAGAATAAAATCACTTGTTACATTAAGCACTTGCAAAAAATGCTCAGGCTAAACTTTGAACTAACATTGCCTCATTAGGTTATATTCAGATTAAGAAGTAGACAGGAACAAAAGGAAGTAATTTATTGTTTTTTAATTAGTCCTCCATTTCCTTTCCACACTTTAGAATAACTAGAATTTACCACTAAAAGAGCCAGACAGTACAATTAAGTTTTACAGAAACCATATTAAAGTTTTTTTAAAATTGAGCTTCAACTTCCCCATAAATCCCAGGAGTGCTTACAATTAAATTAGGCTTTGTCATCTGAAATAACAGAATGAGATACATAATATGCCACACACTCTCTGATACAGGAACCCAGCTAATCAAAATCATGACCTAGCATATTGCTACTTCAAAAATACAGCAGCAGTGCAGTACTACTTATATATCTGGAAACACCTCTCAGTAGAGAATGTATGCATGTAGAAGTTATTTCATGTTCCTTCTTCCTCACATCAGCAATGAGTTACAGCAGAATGAACACTGTATGACAAGTAGGTTATAAAACCGATTTTGCCTTTTGTCTCTTTCTAGTTGTGGTATATCCACGAAATGGTCAAGCTCCTTCCACAGGTATTAGGTGTTAAATAAAATGTGAATCACTTCTCTCTGGTTTTCTATTCTAACTTCATTGCCAAAAGTCTGCATTGTATTTTTAGTTGACAGTTCTTCTCTTCCTGAACACAACTGTTAGAATATCACTGTATTTCAGAGGCAATATCCAAATTAATAACTTGTTCACAGAATAATTTTAGCAACTTGGTAAGTGATTTGGCACAGCTATCTTTCTGAGAAAGTCTTTTGTTAAACGTTGAGTCCAGATGAGATAAGACAAGTCTGTTTGCTTGTCTCTGTTTTATCCATAGTGGGCTATAAGCTCTCTGAAGTTCATAAGGGTGCTGGACTATATCCTGGGCTCTACAGCAGAAAATTACTTACAGGAGAGGACCAAGTCCAAGTGATGAGCCCAAGCCAACAGGAAGCACTCAGAGTTCACATAAATTCCCATTTCTGTCAAGGAATTAGGTGACTTCCCCTAATGGTATAAATCTCTGTGTTCTCCTTCATAAAGAAAGGAAGAAACACCAGATATTTCTTTCAAAATATGATCAGAAGAAGAGTGTGGGGATAGTGCAGCCACGAACAGCATTTGTTGTTTCCAAAGTTGAAAGCTCAAGCTGCTTCTTTGACTGATGAGGTATTTCACACCTCACAGGAGAGTAATATACCTTTCAGCCTAAATTATTCAGAAGTAGAGAGGTTTGAGATGAATAATCTCCTGTTATTCAATTAATGCTCTATTGATTAAGCTGTTCAGTTAATATTAACTTAAGCACAGAGAGCTGTAAATGAGAGTTAGGCATGATGCACCTTGCTCACCTGCTCACCACAGGCAAGTCTGAGATATGTCTCAGTATGCCCAGAAATAAAACTTTAAGCTTCCAGACAAATGTACAGGTATTGCACAGTGACTCATGCAGTGAATTCTACAAGCCTGAAACAAAGCAACAGTTCTGGATTTGAAAAACCTAACAAGACTTAGGATAGACAATCTGCATCTTGAACAATCTCTAAGAAAACTGTCAGGTATTGTAAGTGGTGCTTAGTTAGGTACCATTTAAACATTTACATTTTGATCTGATTAGTTGGCTGAGCTTGTGTTTGGTTTTGTTGGTTTGGTTTTGGGGTTTTTTTGGGTGGAAGTGGTGTATCACTTGTTTGTTTCTTGTGTTTCTGAATCACTTAACATGTATTTTTGTGACATTAGGCAAGGAAACTTTCTAGTAAATAATTTCCAAACTTTCAGCACTGTGCTATCCCATGTGTCCAATGCTCATGTTCATAACCTCCACTCAGCTGCCTAAATACTTTTGTTTCATCTCCAGGTTATCAGAAAATGAGCACTCAAATCCTACATACTTTGAACATCATTTTGCTATGCATGCTTCAGAAACAACTATTTCTTGATGCTGCTTTTGCTGTTAATGCAAAATAAACAATACCACGGCACAGGAAAGGTAAGTTTGTTGCCTCAGAGCTGTTAGTGTAAATTTTCCAAAAACTTCTTACAGAAGGACATAGAATCTTAGAATCATAGAATAGCTAGGGTTGGAAAGGACCTTAAGATCATCTAGTCCCAACCCCCCTGCCATGGTCAAGGACACCTCGCACTAAAAAATGCCACCCAAAGCCTCATCCAACCTGGACTTGAACACAGCCAAGGATGGAGCATTCACAACCTCCCTGGGCAACCCATTCCAGTGCCTCACCACCCTCTCAGTAAAGAATTTCTTCCTTATATCCAATCTGAACTTCCCCTGTTTAAGTTTTAACCCATTGCTCCTTGTCCTGTCACTACAGTACCTAAAGAATAGTCCCTCTCCAGCATCCGTATAGCCCCCCTTCAGATACTGGAAGGCTGCTATGAGGTCTCCACGCAGCCTTCTCTTCTCCAGGCTGAACAGATCCAACTTTCTCAGCCTATCTTCATATGGGAGGTGCTCCAGTCCCCTCATCATCCTCGAGGCCCTCCTCTGAATTTGTTCCAAAAGTTCCATGTCCCTTTTATGTTGAGGACACCAAAACTGCACACAATACTCCAAGTGGGGTCTCACAAGAGCAAAAGAGAAGGGCAGGATCACCTCCTTCGACCTGCTGGTCATGATGCAGCCCAGGATACGGTTGGCTTTCTGGGCTGCGAACGCACACTGCCGGCTCATGTTCATTTTCTCATCGACCAACACCCCCAAGTCCTTCTCCGCAGGGCTGCTCTGAATCTCTTCTCTGCCCAGCCTGTAGCTGCGCCTGGGATTGCTCCGACCCAGGTGTAGGACCTTGCACTTGGCATGGTTAAACTTCATGAGGTTGGCATCAGCCCACCTTACAAGCGTGTCAAAGTCCCTCTGGATGGCATCCCTTCCCTCCGGCGTATCAACCGAACCACACAGCTTGGTGTCGTCGGCAAACTTGCTGAGGGCGCACTCAATCCCACTGTCCATGTCACTGACAAAGATGTTGAACAAGATCGGTCCCAACATCGATTCCTGAGGGACACCACTCGTTACTGGTCTCCAGCCGGACATCGAGCCATTGACCACAACTCTTCGTTTGCGGCCTGCCATCCAGCCAGTTCTTTATCCACCGAGTGGTCCACCGATCAAATTGATGTCTCTTCAATTTAGAGACAAGAATGTCATGTGGGACAGTGTCAAACGCTTTGCACAAATCCAGGTAGATGAGATCAGCTGCCCTACCCCTGTCCATCAGTTTCGTAGCCCTATCATAGAAGGCCACCAAATTGGTCAGGCAGGATTTCCCCTTAGTGAAGCCGTGCTGGCTCTCACCAACCATCTTGCTGTTTTTCATGTGCCTCAGCATGCCTTCCAGGAGAATCTGTTCCAAGAGTTTGCCAGGCACAGAGGTGAGACTGACTGGTCTGTGATTCCCTGGGTCATCCATTTTCCCCTTCTTGAAAATGGGGTTTATATTTCCCTTTTTCCAGTCATCGGGAACTTCCCCTGACTGCCATGATTTTTCAAACATGATGGACAGCATCTTGGCAACTTCATTTGCCAGCTCCTTCAGGACCCGTGGATGGATTTCATCAGGTCCCATGGACTTGTGTACCGTCAGGTTCTTAAGATGGTCTCGAACCAGATCCTCTCCTACAGTGGGCCTAGGGTCTTCATTCTCACAGTCCCTACGTCCGCATTCCAAGACTTGGGTGGTGTGGTCAGAGCATTTGCCAGTGAAGGCTGAGGCAAAGAAGTCATTAAGAACCTCAGCCTTCTCCAAATCCTGGGTAGCCAGTTCTCCCGATAGCTTCCGGAGGGGGCCTACGTTATCCCTAGTCTGTCTTTTATTCACTACGTACCTATAGAATCCCTTCCTGTTATCCTTAACATCCCTAGCGCAGTTTAATTCTAACTGGGCCTTAGCTTTCCTAACCTGGTCCCTAGCTTCCCAGACAACATCCCTGTATTCTTCCCAGGCCGCCTGTCCCTGCTTCCACCTTTTATAAGCCTTTTTTTCCTTCGAATTTTCCTGAGCGGCTCCTTATCCATCCAAGGAGGTCTCCTGGCCCTCCTTCTGCGCTTTCTTCTAGTTGGATGCAACACTCCTGAGCTTGTACCAGGTGATCCTTGAATAACAACCATGAGTCTTGGGCCCCCCTGCCCTCTGGGGCTATATCCCATGGAACCTTACTGAGCAGGTTCCTGAAGAGGCCAAAGTCTGCTCTCTTGAAGTCCAGGGCAGTGAGCTTGCTGCACGCTCTTCTCACTGTCCTGAGAATCTCGAATTTGACCATCTCATGATCGCTGCATCCAAGGCTGCCCTGGAGCGTCACATTTCCAACCAGCCCTTCCCTGTTGTTGAGCACGAGGTCAAGCATGGCACCTCTCCTTGTTGGCTTCTCTACTACTTGCAGAAGGAAGTTGTCTTCTACACAATCGAAGAACCTCCTGGATTGCTTGTGCCGGGCCGTACCTTCACTCCAACGGATGTCAGGGTGGTTGAAGTCCCCCATGAGAACAGGGGCCTGCAAGCTTGAGGCTGTTCCTATCTGTCTACAGAGCACTTCATCCACAGATTCCTCTTGATCAGGCGATCTGTAACAGATCCCCACAATAATGTCTCCCATCGCTGCTATCCCTTTAACCCTGACCCATAAACTCTCTGAAGACTGCTCATCTGTCCCCAGACAGAGTTCCATACTCACCAGCCTATCCCTAACATAAATAGCAACTCCCCCTCCCTGCCTGCCAGATCTGTCTTTTCTAAAGAACATTTACTAAATGTTTGCTAAATGTTTTAAAGACAGACTGTTGCAAAGCAAGTTTGCCAGAGCTGACAGTGGGTGACTGAAATGATAGCCAAACACAGCAGAGATTCAGTGTGTTTGATTCCTGATAATAACATTATAGTCCAGACAGATATAGATATCTGACTGTTGTATGTAGCAAATTAGAGAGAGATTTCACAGCTGCGCTACATATTTGTCCACTTCCATAATTTCAAGCATAGTTGGACCTGGACAGCTCTCATTCTAATAAAACATCTGCAGAAATCACTGATAATTGGTATTAAAATGTAAAGAAAAAAGGTGTTGCAATTCCTGTTTTGAGGAGAATTACATAGAATATATGCATCTTCAGGTTTATTCATTTTAGTATGAACACTTGACACTTAACAGTTTATGGATTTTTTTTAAATAATATCTGTCACTTTCAAATTATATTTATCTTAAGGCATCTCACACATATCTCATGCTTCGCAGTAGCTGTTTTCATTTCTGTAATCTCTGCGATGGATAGCAATATATGATCTGCAATACAGCACCTTCAAAAAAACCATAAACAGGCACTTAGGAACTCTATAAAAAGTTATACCATTTTCTAGTGGACAGAGTGCTTAATTCCATTAGTGTCATAGGTCGATTAAATCTCCCTACATCACATTTCAAATGCTGTGCAACCAGTTAATTCAGCCCCTTGTAGCTCAGTACATTTCTACATTTCTATGGTCATACAGGTGGTATGAAAAATTTTCTGAGATAGCCTGTAAAGTTGTCCTGGGTTTAGGAGTAGCAGTCATTTTTCTCCTTCTTAGTAGCTGGTGCAGTGCTGTGTTTTTGACTTTCGGCCTGGGGACAGTACTGATAAAACCGATGTTTTCAGTTGCTGGTCAGAATGTTTATTCTGACCAAGGACTTTGTGAGTCTCATGCTCTGCCAGGGAGGAGTGGAAGCCGGGAGGAAGCAGGGACAGGACACTTGACCCAAACTAGCCAAAGAGGTATTCCATACCACAGCACGCCATGCCCAGGACGTAATGGAGAGTTACCTGGAAGGGCTAGCACACTGCTGGGTGGGGGATGAGGTATCGATATCGATCAGAGGGTGGTGAGGTGTTGTATTCTCTTCCCTTGTTATTTCTTTTATCATTATTATTATTGGTGGTAGCAGTAGTGGTTTGTGTTATACTTTAGTTACTAAACTGTTCTTATCTCAACCAGTGAGAGTTGCATTCTTTCGATTCACCTCCCCGTCCCTCCAGAAGCGGGGAGAAGAAAGGGTTGGGAGGGAAGTAGACTGCATGGTTCTAATTTACAGCCTGGGCTTAAACCACGACAAAAGTGAAATGACTTATTGTGCTTTAGTTATGCCTAACAGTTTTGTGGAAATAAAAGTGATTAAGATGTTTCAATCAGGTGTTTTTTATTTACTATGAAGTAAGACTTAATTGTGCACTTCAGAAGGTTTTTCTGAACTACAGCAGTAAAGCAAAGGACTATGTGAACCAACCAACTGGAACAGAGAAAGAAATAAGCTACATACAATTTCAGTCAGGTCCCTATTGTGGAAACATCTCCTTGTAACTTTAATGTTTCACCTGAATGATAGTATCACCAAGAAGACACTGAAAAGGATGAATTTGATCCCTAGTGTAACATCCATCTAGATCCATCTAGCCAGCACATTTCAAAAGCATTTCTGGTTATTCAGTTTCAGTTTATGTCCACATTTCTAAAGCCACAGAGATGCTATGTTAGTATCAGAGAAATTACTGAATGCTTTCAGCAGTATCTCCAGGACTACTCATACACTCACACTGAATGTTATCACTGTTCTTGACTGAAATATAAAAGCAGGTCACATCTGTACATACCAGACAGCAAAGACAGAAAGTTTGGCACTAAGAAATGTCAAGTTTTCTAACAAAAAAAAAAAAAAAAAAAAAAAAAAAAACCCAACAAACAATTCCTACATTCAATACTTGAATTTTTACGTGGGCTAGAAATATTTAGTCTCATCACTGTCTCTGACCTCTTGTCATTTTGCAAGCATCAGTGAAGCATCTTTTTCTAAGACATATGAGGACACTGTACCTATCCTGCTCAAAACAGAAATAGATAATCCTCTGTCATTCCCAGACTGACTTGCATTTTATTATCAGTCTTCCACCATTATTCTACTAGTTTTTGAGATCTTCCCAGTAGGATCACTGGAATTCACTGTGCACAGGCTCTTCACTCACAAAGTTCTTTAATCTTATTTTGACAGAAACTGGATGTCATGTTGGTTAAAATGCCATCACTGTATTCACATAAATGCATTTGTTATACCTTTGCTTTTTGTAAGTAGAAGTTTGATACATGCCAAGCGTACTGGGTCTGGCTGGGATGGAGTTCATTTTCTTCATAGCAGTCCATATAGTGCTTTGTTTCTTAAATTTGTGACTACAACATCATTGATAATACCCTAATGTCTTAGCTATTGCTGCACAGTGCTCTTACAGCATCAAGGCCACTTCTCTGTTCCTCCCTCTGTCCCACATAAGGAATAGGCCAGCAGTGGGGAAGAGGTTGAGTGGGGACACAGCTGGCAGAACAGAGATAAATGGACCCAAGATTCCCATGCTATATAACATCTCAACCAGCAAGAAAATGGGGAGAGTGAGAGAGCAGCTTGTGGATGCTTAGGTGCTGACTGGGTCAAGCTGACAGCAAAAAGCCTTAAGCTTTGCACCATATTACATAGTTCAGTATTTCAGCAGAGATATTTACCTGGACAATCTTATCCTTGGATTACATTATACTCTAACAAAAAGTCTGAAATTCTCAGTTACATATAATTTTATGCATTAAAAGCAGAAATTAAAAGGACAAGAAAATATACAGGAAGGTGAAATATGAGTGGATTAGATACCTAAGACAGTCAAAGTAAAATCCTATCGTTCTTAATGACAACATCCAAATGGAGTTGAATGAAGCCAATAGTTCAGTTTCCCATCATTCCTCCACTTCTATTTAAAAATTATTAGAAGCAGACAAATAGGGGGGAAATGTCATGTGCACTGATACTAACTCCCATGTTCTAGAAGAGTGAGAACAAGTAATTATCTCCATTTCCAAGATGCATTGGCAATATTGGGATTTAGTAATATGATATTGCCTGATGCATAAGAGGACACAGAAAAGTATCTGACCAAAGTATCAGCAGTTAAAGGAGAACTAGCATCAAAACAGGACATTTTCATGTTTTATATAAATAGTACTGTAAAATTAGTGTACAAGGATGTCTTGATGGCAGCCGAGAATGCTGGCAAGGATTTTCGTTGGTGGTGGAGGTACGGCTTCATTCAGTCTACCCTTTTTCCCAAGATTTTTCTGGTTTTACAACTTGAGGTGCACAAATTAATGTGCTGCACAGGTAGTGATGGTTTCAGGGCAAGAATTCTTTAGTGTATTATTTATAGTTTGCTGTGTGGGCCAGGACAGAGAAGGAAAGAGAGAACTTGCATACTAAAATCAATACAAATAATAATAGCCTCTTACAAGAGAAGCCTCAGGGGCTGAATATCTCTGGGTTCCTTTTTTTACATAAATGATCTCAATGGATTATTGTTTCAATGTTTTGTGCTGTCAGTCACAGTCAGCTACCAGCTCTCTTTTTGTCCCATGGAAATATTCTCACTCCTACATGCCAAAATAAAACAAAATTACATAGCAGTAGGTAGCCCATACTGGCTTTTCTGAAGGTCTTCAGCAGAACCATGATACAATAGAGGCAGTAATCTATGCTGTTCATAGGCTCTTTTTCAGACACACACCTGTCAGTCAAAGCTGAAGTGACCAAATGAGTTCTTATGTTGTATCTCAACTTTTTTATTCCACAGCAACTTGGGGCTGTGGCTCAATTATTTCTCGGGTTTTGTTTTCACTTATTTTTAGCAAGTAAAACAACTGAAAAACAGAAAATATTCATTTGGGCCACAAAAACATTCATATTTGATAGCATTACTGTCAGCTTAACAGGAATGTGCATTAGGATTCTTCAGGATTCTGTATACCTTGATATTAGGTAAACCAAAGTAATTCAGATATCTCTGTATTTTTAATGTGTGCATATAATAAAAATACTTAGTGCCTATGTTTTTCCACAGACTTTCTTTGGATGAGCAACCCACTTACTTCTGTTATTCTACTTAATATTGTACTATGCACACAGTACAATATTAAATGTCAATTTAGTAAAATGGCAATTTTTTATCATTCATTTGGCATCATCCTAATAGGTTTTTCCTTATTAGTCATCTTTACATAAATATTCAGTGAAAATACATTCAAATAATTTTTAAATGTTTATAATTTTTAGAATTGTATGATTTTATTCAGTGTACAAAATCTTGCATAAAATGAATTATATCTCTTTTAAAAAAAAAGATTACCATAATCCTGTTTACTGAATTATTCAGTACCTATAAAAAACATATTACAATCTCTACATTTGTGCATTTTTATTTTATTATATTACTAAAACAATAACATTATTTTGCAACCAGAGGCATATTTTTCTTGCATTCCTTTTGATTTTTCTGTTCCCTTTCTTACTCAGGAGCATAGGAGGGAAATTAATTAAGATGTCTGCATTTTCAGGAAGAAGTTGAGCATTTGGCATTTTGACTCATTTTTAGCAAGTAAAAAGGCGTTTTCTCTCCAGGAATCTTTTCATGGTAACTATCCAGCTTACTGCAGAAGTTGTGGGTTCTATGCAACAGAGGCAGTCTTACAAACCAACCTCAAAAGAAAATGGACAGCAAAGCAGAGGTTTTGACGAAAACCAGAAATGCTGTGGAAAGACAATGAAAAAAACGGCCTTACTGTATCACCCACCTGTGCGTACTCACACAATTTTATTTCTTTAAAGACCACATCAACTGAAGAAATGGGGGAGCTTACTGCCAGAACCTACACAGGTAAACTAAAAATTAGGGAATCGACCAGCATATAAAATATGTTTGGGTACTTTTGCCTAGCTCCTCAATGTTGTATTGATGCCCAATTTCCACTGCAAGCCATACCTGAAAATGAAACCAAAAGTCTTAAAGTGACAGAGGTCCTGAAGGTGTTTCAAAGACAAAGGGTAGGGAAAAAAAAAAAAAAAAGGAATTTCTAGCCCTTAATGTTGCAGTGTTTGAAGATCAGTATTTTCCTTTTGTCCTTACGATGGCTCTCACTTAGTTCTAGGGAAAAAAAAAAAATATAAAAAAAAACAACCCACAAACCAAAAACCTTCTTAACATTGTCATGTGACAGACTGTGCTGATTGATGCTTATCTTCAGTGCCTGCTTTGGCAGAAGTGCAAATGACTTTTGAAAGACATGATGCTTTTTCTGCGTACATTATCATAGCTACTTATGCAAAATGTATTTTTGCTTTATATTTAATGCTTCTTCCGTTTACTGAAATCTTTTTCTCATGCAGACTATTCCATGCTACATTTAGGAGTCACGGCACAGTTTCTGTATTGTTTCTACTAATCACAATTACTAATCTTGTTGTCACAAACCTTTTCTCTGCAGCATAGTTTGTACTTCATGATTATATACTATGTCAAATTATCAATACTTACGTATTTGTTGCATTTATGAGAAATCCAATTTGTCATACTCTGTACAATATTATGGAAGTTGTGTGTGTAAAACAGTGAAAGGTAAATGCTATTTTTCTCTGCCTTAATGGTAATTTGAAAAGCAGGGGAAAATAGCATTAATGTATTTTCAGCCAAGCTAAAACTAATGACTGTTACTGTAACTTAATTGAAGTACAAGCTAATTGCCTTTTTCATTTAAGGCCCCTAGCTGCCTCTTTATCCCAATAAAAAAAATTAAAAAAAAAATTTTGTTTTCCAGAGCTTTTTTTTTCAATTTTTAACTAAACCCTAAAACTAATTTACCTATCCCAAGATCAGAATACGGAATGCCAAACCCTTTTTTATTATGGTAATACTGCTATTAAAATTTTTGTAGTCTTACTAGAAATTTAGTATAATTATGTCTTCTAATATAGTCATTTTCTAAATCTGTAACATTTTGGGTGTGTCAGATGGGAATTCTGGATGGAGATAGGCACCAGAACAGAAACATAGTACCTACTGAGGAGTCCTTTCCAAGGATGGTATAGCTGAAATGCAGCTTCTAATTTATCACATACACACACATATGACTCGTAGGGAAATGTGTTCATACTAGTCAACGCCCCCCACTCTATGTCTGGCACCATGGAGTTGGGGGACATCTGCAGACACATCTCAGCCCACTTAGAGCTATTTTGATTATTGTTTCCAAACTTACATAGTTGTCATGAGTTGCCAATAGCCTTGTCAGTCATATCACCCCACGACAGTCACTTTGATGTTTCCCATGTTTAAAGCCTATTAGCTGTTGTTATTTAGGTTAACATCACCCTCTGGCTTCCTGCTTCAAATGCATTATAAGGGTCTAAGTATCAAAAAGCTATTTGTCCTCTGTTTTAGCCCTGTGCATAACTAAACCAATAGAAACAAACAGATGCAGTTGAAAGCTTTCAGACACTATTCTTCCATAATCACTGTATTAGGCTTGTTTTCCAGTGCATACCAGAATCACCTGATGAGTGAAGAGGCAGGCACAAATAGTCAAGATATCACTTACCTGGCAGAACTTTCAGCTGGCATTTGCCCCATGGAAAGGTTTTTGCCAAATCAGGAAACAATCTGAATAGTCTAAACTTTTAAAACTGTTGACCTTTGAATTTGACAATTTCTGTTTGTTTTGATTCTGTGTGTCCCAGTCTACACCTTTCAAAAAGAATCAGTTTGTGTTTCATATGTCTACAAAAGAAACAGTTCTAACAAAGCATCATGTTTTACCAGCTCTTAAACTCAAATATTTTGCATTATAGCTGAGTATGGCACAACCATCCTCTTGGTGGCGAGATGACTATGTGCCAGCTTGCAACTGTTATTTTGCATCTTGACCCAGCTCTGTCAATGTGTGAAGAAACAGCTGCTCAGATGATTTCAAAGGAGGTTACTTGTGAAGGCTCTTCTCCCTATTTTGACTGATTTTGAGGCATCTGTGAAGCAAGATTTCCAGGGGAGGTGTCACTGACAGATACTGACCAGAGATATCTACAAGGTAGATATTCTTCTTACAGTTCATTTTAACTGTTATAATACATTACATATTCAGCTGGGCCTAGCAGACAGATGCTTTTTCCCTGCAAGGACTCAGTGAGAGGTCAGACACATTGTGTTAAACGTATGAACTAAAATGGAAATAAGTACCATGCTAATTATGCTGACATTAAGCTTTTCTGAGTTCTTGGCTATTTAGGATGCAATATGTTATGTGAGGGTGTCTCTATTGGCCTACCACACACTGACCTGCTGGTGGGGCTCAGGAAGGCAACACACACACTCAAGGCTGCTGCCTAACGCTTCATGATGAAGTACAAGCACATCAATATTTGGGGGGGAGGGGGTGGGAAGGAAACCATATAATTGAAATGCAATATATTTTCTGCATCAACAGCCTTTATTTTTCATTTTCAGCACTCAATGAATGTAAAATACTTGTTGCTTAGGATCTTTCATACTCTCTTGGTGACAACACAGAAGATGATAATCATGTGCCAATTCACACTCTACCAGAAGAAAAAGGGGCAAATTTACTCCTATAAGTTCAGAGAGAGCATATTTTAATGTAAAGTAGGGTGCAAAACAATTTTTCTCTCTCTTGAAGACTTTGAGATATATGCGTTTCAATTTTTGTTAAAGGCAGATAAACAGAACAACTGGAACACTTTAAATGATACCACTCAGTAACCTCAAGCAGCTAGTTCTCTCATGAAAGTTTTAACTCTTACTTCTTTTTTGTGCCGTTTGCACAGGAATGGAACTGAAGATGGTTGCTGTTTCCTCAGCCCCACTGTTTCCTGGTATCTAAGAGCTCCTTACCACTAATAAAGTGAGTACAATTCTTATTCAGTCAATACTAGCTATTTAAAAAAGTAAAAAAATATTAGACAAACTACTTACTGTAGGGATTGGTGCACGGAAGATCACGTGATGTAACGGGAAGTTGCCAGAAGGGACAGGAACCAGCTGACTCTAGGGAGGTGTTCAGGCAACGTATATAAGGAATTGTAACTGCGTAGTAAATCATTGTTGACCCGCATTCTGTGAATGCTCTATGTCTTGACCCTAGTTCAGAGGGAACTTGTGCTTCCGTCCCTCACCACACGAGTAGCAAGAAACTACAAGTGATGACCCCGACATGAGAGCGATGGATACGCACCATGTGGTACAGGTACTGAAGGCCCTCGCGAAGCAAGCTGGGTTGCCGAAGGCAATACATTCCGGGCCAGCAGGCCACTGCATCCAATGGTTGCAAGGCCAGGGGCTGGTGGAGGCCCCCGTGGACGTATTAGATATCTCCCGATGGGGATGAATCTGCCAAGAGCTCTTAGAAGCGGTCTTGGCCGGGGAAAAGAAAGTAGGAGATATAGGGGAGACATGGGGTGCCATCAAAAAAAAAATTGTCTCCAGGAGTCATGAAGAACATGAGGCCGTCTATGCGGCTCGTATAGCATTGTATGGTACCCCGCATACTGATGCCGCTGGACCGGTGGCGGCGGAAGGTTGCCAAACCGGTGCCTCTCTTCTCAACGAATCAAATTGGCCACCTGTGGGGGAGATCCCCGACGAGGGGGCTCAGGCAATGCCTGCGGTTCCGGTAGGGAAGGAAAGTTTGGTATGCCCGTTAAGGGAACCAGCGGAGGAAGGGGGAGAGGGGGGCGCTCCATCAACCCCCACCTACCCGTGGAGGGAGATGCAAGAGGCTGTGCAACATATTGCAGAAGGGAAAGATCAACTGCCTCAGGACCCTAGTGAACAGAACCCGCATAAACCCCCAGATCCAGATGATATCTGGTACCCGAAGAAAAAAAAACTAGCGCAGGGACGTCCTAGGTATCGCTGGTCTGACGAAGATGGGGAAAAATCACCGTAGCGGGTTGGTCCAGGGGCAAATAACTGGAATGAGTGGTGTGAACGAAAGCAGGGATCAGATTCGGAGGGAGAGAGGGAAGCAGTGAACCGACCGCAGAACAGAGTAAGAAAGATAGAAGATGACCGATTACCTCAATTGTTAAAGGGAGTACAGGAGGCGTTGCGGCAAGTAGACCGAGCATGCTTGCGGTTTCCTCAGGTCCATCCACCCGGTAAAGGTGTAACAGGCTGGAGGCTAGTTGCGAAAGAGTGTGTGCTGAACGGAGTAGAATGGCAAGCCCCCTCACTGGAGGCTTTTCCGGTTTTAGCCGCAGGAGGCCATGGGGGGGGTATGAGTGGCAGCCGTACGACCTTAAAACCCTGAAAGATCTTGCTGGAGAGGTCCAGCAGCATGGGATCAGTTCCCCACAAGTGTCCACCCTGGTGGAGTGCGTTTTGTCCACTCCAACGTCTCCATATGATGCGAGGCAGCTTTTCCGAGGTATACTCCCGATATCGAAATGGTTGTTATTCTTAGAGCTTTGGCGGGAGGAAGCTGCTACGCTGGTAGCCACCAAAGGGGGGCAGGGTGGCCCTTTGGCAGGGACCACGACAGACATGTTGACGGTTGAAGGGCAATTTGCTACTCTGCAGGACCAGATGAGGTGACTGAGAGGGCGACACTGGGTGGCAGTGGGGCAAACGGCACTTAAAGCGTTTCGAAGGGTGCAGCAAGCTGAGGGTCAGCATCAGCCATGGCTGCATGTGAGGCAGAAGATCGGAGAAAATTTCACAGATTTTGTAGACCGGGTACACAGTGCAGTTACGGTTGCAAAACTGCCTGAGGCTGCAAAGGAAGCAGTAGTGGTGCAATGTCTGAGGGACAATTGTACCGCTTCTGTAAGGGCGATATTACAGCAAGCACTGCAAGAGCTGTCACTGCCCGGGTTACTGCGGTGGTGGGCCGCTCGGCAGGGAGAGGTGCACGCGGCCCCCATGATCGCAGCGTTAAGGACAACTTGGAATCCAGAGAGCAAGGAAGTGGGAGGTGCTAAAATGAACCATTGTTACGGGTGCGGAGGTTCAGGCCATCGAATCCGCCAATGCCCCTCCCCTTTACCAAATAAGGGAAAGGCGGAGAAAACAACTTGGGCTTGATCTGCTGGCGGTGTGGGGGGAGTGGTCATCGTGCGCGGGACTGCCGGACACTGCGGCAGCAGCACAGCAACGGCAGCCGCAGGGAAATGGGAAGTGGAGTGTTGTGAACCCCGGCAACACTCCCCTTTGTGCGACAGGGCAGGGGAAAGGGGGTTCCCCACAATGAGAGACAACAACCCTCAAAGCCTACCCTGGGGGAATCCTCCCTACTAATGGCTTTGTCTTTATCTTTGGCTACTAGGCCGCAGTGTTTAGTCTGTTTTCAACATACCTTACCGGATATGGAACCTCACTCTTTTACATGTCTTGCTATGCTTGACTCTGGAGCTGATTGTACCATGGTGCTGCAAGAACAATGGCCCGAAGGCTGGTGGACGTCACCACGCAGTGAGGTACAGGGGATGGGAGGTTTGCAAAAAGTCCAAAGAAGCCGTGCTCCTATTCAGGTCATTTTACAGGGGGGATCAAAACCAGATCAGGAACGGGAAGTATATGTGAATCCTTATGTCTCCGTAGGACTACCTGTAACCTTGCTAGGCCGCGACGCCTTAAGACAGTGGGGGTGTCATCTGGTCACTCCTTTTTAGCACGGGCCACTGCTGTGATACAGCCGCTGCAGCTACAGTGGAAGAGGACGGAATCGGTTTGGATAGAGCAGTGGCCCATGTCTGAGGAGAAAGGAGCAGCGGTGCTAGAATTAGTGACTCGAGAGTTGAAACTGGGTCATCTAGAGCCTTCGTTTAGCCCTTGGAACACCCCTGTTTTTGTAATTAAGAAAAAGTCAGGTGCTTGGAGGTTGCTACATGATCTGCGAGCGGTTAATGCATGTCTGGAAGACATGGGCTCCCTTCAACCCGGCCTCCCCTCCCCTGTTACCATTCCTGACGGGTGGCACATTTGTGTTTATGATATTATGGATTGTTTTTCAGCATTCCCTTGCATCCAAAGGACAGGAAGTATTTCGCCTTTTCGCTTCCCATGACGAATCATCAGCAGCCTCGACAACGCTTTCAGTGGACTGTGTTGCCACAGGGCATGAAGAACTCTCCAACCATCTGCCAGCTGGCGGTAGATCGAGCATTACAGCCAGTGAGGAAGTTACCGGTACAGGTAATACATTATATGGATCATATTCTGTTAGCGGCCGAGACAGAAGAACAGCTCCAAGGTGCGGGGACGACGCTGTACAAAAATCTGGAAGAACATGGGCTGCATATTAGTGTTGTGAAAGTGCAGAGAGTCAGCCCCTTTAAATATCTTGGCACCTTGACTGGACCTCGTGAGGTCCGTCCACAGTTATGTACAGTCGCTAACACTGTCTCCACAGTGCATGAGGTGCAGAAGTTGGTGGGCCAGCTGCAGTGGATGAGGACCTTTTGCCCCATTCCTGAGGAGGAGTTAATTCCCTTTTATCAGTTACTGAAAGAGGCTACTTCCATATGGGACAAGCGAGAGCTTTCTGAACAGCATTGTCGACTGTTGTCGCAGATACTCACACGTGTACAGCAGTGTAGTCTCTGTAGGTTCCAACCGCAGCATGAGATCCGGGCTTTCCTTTGGGTTACGAAAGGGGCAGGGATTGGTTTAGTAGCACAGGGCTGGTCACCATTACAGTGGGTGTATGTCTCGAAAGGGAAAAAGGCGCTTATACTATGGCTGGACTTATTAGCACAATTAATGGTAAAGGTGCTCACTGTCGGTCGACATTTGTTTGCAAAAGAAATCGCCTGCTGTTTCCTCCCGTGTTCCTTGACTACGTGGGAGTTATATTATCCTTTGTCGGAAAAGCTACAAGCTGTTGTGGCAGGTTTTCAAGGTCAGTTTGCTTCACAAATTTCGACTCCTTGGGATGCTGTGGTGCAAGCCACAGCATTGCAACCTCATTCCTGGGTAGTCAAGAACCCACTTATGGGAATTACCATTTTCACAGACGCCTACTCCCGTACTCAACAAGGTGCATATGTGTGGCAAGAGGAAGGTGTATGGAAAGACGGGTGGGTCCAGGCCCCAGGAAAGTCTGTTCAATTTCTAGAAGCATATACTGTAGCTACTGTGCTACGACGGTGGTCAGCAGACCCCATTAATGTTGTAACAGATTCTCTTTTTGTCTGGAAACTTTTGAAGCAAACAATGTGGGCCATTGAGGCTACAACGGAGTGTGCACAAGTCCTTTTTCAGGCTTTATCTGAGTGAACTGCCGAAATTTGCCCAATACACTTTAATAGTCATTCACGCATCCCTGGACTCCTAACTGAGGGTAACAATAGGGCAGACCGTGTTGCACAAGGTCTGCCAGTCCCTGACTGTTGCACTCCAGTTTTTACAGAGACCCCTTTTCAGCATGCCAAACGTTTACACTCCTTGCTACACATTGGTGCGCGAGCGTTGGCGCGGGCTACGGGTCTTTCACGAGCACAGGCTGCAGACGTTATCCGTCTATGTCCGACCTGTGTTCACGCCCCCTTATGGGAAGCAGGTGTTAATCCCCGCGGCTTGCGACCTAATGATATCTGGCAGACAGATGTTACTGAATATCCTGCCTTTTCTCCTATGCGTTATTTACATGTCACGGTTGATACCTGTAGCAGTGTCATCTTGGCTACGGCACAACGCAAGCAAGACGCTAAGGCGGCCATTTTGCATTGGTGTGAGGTCATGGCAATTTTGGGAGTCCCTAGCCAGATCAAGACTGACAACGGCCCAGCATATTCAAGTCAACTGGTGGCTTCGTTTTTACAACAGTGGGGCATTGAACATAAGACCGGTTGTCCTTATAACAGCACTGGCCAAGCTATCGTCAAATGTGCACACCGGACTCTGAAAGCTCGCCTCATGTGTCTTGAGGAGGGGGAGCCTGTACCCAGAGAAACTCCCGCAAGCCATGTGTGCCGACTTTTACTTTCTGCTCTGACTAGTTTAAATCAATTCTTGCGTGGATCAAGTGAACAATCCCCGATGAGCTTGCACTTTGCCCCACCTCTAGACAAACCCCCGTATCCACAGGTATGGGTGAAAGATCCAGAGAAGGGTAAGATAGGTCCATTTGCCCTACGTGCTCAAGGGCGGGGCTATGCCTGTGTAGAAGGTGAGACTGGACTACACTGGGTATCAGCAAAATGGTTATTACCGTATTTGTAGTTGTGTCTGTAAGTTTGTATTTGAGCTATATTTTACAGGTGGTGATTGGCGCTCGGCTGTATCTGGGAGAGAGTGATGGAAAGAGGTGCGAAATGACATCCATGACCTTTGTGTGTCCAGATGACTTCACTCACAGATCCAGTCACGACGTGCCTTACGAACTTTGTAGCCTGCCGTTGAATACAACAACACTCAGGCCGGAAACACCCGCGTCTAGGTCCCTTTAGGCTGTCGCTCTGTGTTTATTAGTATTAGGATGTTTGTTTCTTTCTTGTTTGAATTCTATAATACGCACCATGTTTGAATACTTAGTGACACAAACCCTTCTTAGTTAATTAGAGTTATGAGTTACTCGCCATGTTTGAATACTTAGTTACACAAACCTTTCTTACTTAGTTAATTAGAGTTTTAAGTTGCTTATCTGGAATAGCTGTTAAACCCCTGAGTTTTCTAGTCATGAGGCGGGGGAGATGTAGGGATTGGTGCACGGAAGATCATGTGATGTGACGGGAAGTTGCCAGGAGGGACAGGAACCAGCTGACTCTAGAGGGGTGCTTAGGCAATGTATATAAGGAATTGTAACTGCGCAATAAATCGTTGTTGACCCGCATTCTGTGAATGCTCTATGTCTTGACCCTAGTTCGGAGGGAACTTGTGCTTCCGTCCCTCACCACACGAGTAGCGAGAAACTACACTTATTATAAGTATTTATTTATAATTTATTTACTAATTATTTAACGGAGGCCTCCATTAATTGTACTTCTTAACTGGCCTGCCTGCACATTTTTCTCTTGGCTCACTCAAGCAACTTACTTTTGCTCAGTAGGTTATTTCAGCTAAGATTATAAACCCTTACAGAAAACATCTTCACTTCCACAAAACACTTAATATAATGAATCTCTAATCCTAATTATAATTGTTTATTATTATTTATAAACAATACAATAGCTTTAAGCTGATACATTCTATTTGACCAAGAGAAGCTTAGGCACTCTAACTGTATACAGTATCTTTTCATTTTCACTTATTATCCTAAATCTTTAAACCATGTGGGAAATGTCTTATATCATGTGGGAAAAAAGGTAAACAAGAAGAAAGAGTAAGGAAAGAATCCTCACCTACTACTAGCTACTCTAAGTTGACATATATTGTGATAGTTATCTCTGGTTACAGACAGCTGTCTCTAAGCAAAATGAACAAAATAATAATTTCTATTATGGATGTAAACATCTAACTTGTTAGTATTTGGATCCTGTATAATGAAGGAAATGCTCTATACCTCAGAGGTGACAGCATCTGGCCTAAATGTGGGTCAGATTCACACTTCCATGTTGTGGCATACAAGAATTTCATATCCTTCACCTTTTCTTTTTCTTTTTAAACACCATCCTTCCCAAATATTTGGTTCCTTTAAGATTTCACATAAATTCTCTATTCTGTCATAATTTTCACTTTCATATTAAAATTTTCTCTCCCAAACTTTAAAAATACTTCTTAAAAATACATTAACAAGGAAAACCTTTGTCTAACTATGATCTAATATGGATTATTTAATATTAAATATATATAACATAAAAAATAAAAATGAAACTGAATATATAATACAATACGCAATTCTAGGCAGAGTAAGAAGAAAACAGAACCCTTAGAAGTATGGCTGCAAGGTGGAATGACTGGATGTCTCTCCATACGGATGATCCAATAGGCTTGCTATTTTTTTGAGTTGCAAACAATTAACATAATACAGAAAGCTTAGCATTCCTGCTGCACCACCTTGTCTCCAAGTGTCAACAGTATCCACATCTATTTTGAGCCAGTCTCTAAAGTAATACACTGAATTCTTTCTAAACGAAATGTCACTAACGACATCAGAAGACTGCTAACAAAGAAACTGTATAACAGTTTTCTTATGAAGCTCTCACAGCCTTTGTGAGTTACTGAATTCAGAGGAAGATGAATTCTAGAAGCAGGCACTGGAATTTGCAGTACTTAAAAAACTCCAATCAGTCATCCAAACAGTTGTTTAGATTTATGCACACTCTATTTGCTCAGCCTTGCAAAGTTTGAGGTTCACTAGTGCTCCTGTTAGAAAGCTGCAGGCATGCTACTGACAATTGCTTTTTAAACTCCTTCCAAGACTTCATCAGCACACCTTGATGATATCCTGTGTAACATGTTAAATGTAGAGAAGATGAACAATAATGATGAACGATAATAATGGAATACTTTATTTCTTGACTGCATTTTTTTCCCTGTACTGTTATTTTTCCTTCTTTAGCACAGTGTACTTGGTATAACAAACATTACTCTTATTACATAAAGCATTTTTTTCCCCAGGATAAAGTTTCAAACTCATTCCCTTGTTCAAAATATCTAGTATTTTATTATCTCATTATGATAATTTCTAAACAAGTGTGATCTAAAGTATTTCCATTTTAGTTCAGAATATAATACTAAGCATGCAAAATGTTCTAATATGTTGTGCTCACTTAGCACAATCTTTGCAGTTAATTAAGCCCCAGTTTTAAGACTAACAATCTTTTTTGGCTACCTCTCACTTGTGAGTTTTGTTTCTGTGATCCCTACCCTTCTGCCATTCAGATTACAGCAGGACTTATCTAGGTCTGTATAGCTTTTCTGGAGAATTAAAGTGTTATAAAGTTCTAAAAAAAAAATGCTCAAGCATTATTAGCACAGTTGTATTTAATTAAAGAAAAACAGCACATTTGAAAAAAAAAAGAACAAATCATTTGAATGCAATGAATATCATATCTGAAAATGCAAAACAATAATTCAATGGAATTAATTTTCACTATCTGTAACCATTTACCTTGAAGACAGTATGCCTACATTTCAAACGAAGTTAGAATGTTACATATAACCATCTTCTAAGTTCTGTGTTGTGCACCCTCAAGGTCTATCATCATAAAGTCTTTTGGTCCCTCTTTCAAAAACAACAGTGTTAATGAAGTAAAGGTAGAGTTTAGCTCAGGAAGCAGAAGGCCAGGATTGTGAATTGATATACTATCTAATGTTTATAAGTCCTCTGTGAGATCAGCATCAGTAGCTCTGCAGCTTAAACATCTAACCTGTTCTCATATAATATTCCCATTTTCCTCAAGCCCACCTGCTTTCCCATCACCATCAATATTTTCTTACCAAAACTTTATGTTACCAGTGAATACAAAAACAAACAAACAAAATTATTCTTAACTTTAAGAAGAAACATTATAAACACTATAAAAATTTATAAAAAACCCAAGTGGCATCTCTTGTTATAATGGCATGTGAGCACAGTGACTCAGGAATGTTATTTTCTCAATTTCTTGAAACAGTGTTCTTCTCTTACTTGTTTTCTTACATTCTATAAGCATACTTTGTGTTTCTTACGATCAGTTTCTAGTTTGCAGAACAAAAGCCATTGCTGATACAAGGCTCTTCTAAACATTGTGCCATTTCTGCCTCTTACTTAGATAAGCAAAATGAAGATAAATTGTTCCCATCTCTGGATGGCTTGAGATATAGGAAATTATCTTCTTTTTAATTGGAACTTAGCCTCTGATCATTTATTATTAATAAAATTCTGCAAACATTCTAGAAATTACAAGTGTGATCAATAAACATTTACAGGTGTTTTCTGAAGAGGTGAACTTTCCTTCAGGAGTGAAAAGATTTAGGAGATTAGTTGTAGCCTCTATTTGCAAAGGTAGCATAGGAGCCAGGTAGGACAAAGTGATCTAGCTTTGAACACTGATAAAGGATGTTTTACAACTGTATTTTTACCAAAAAGTTAGTGCATTAAAAGTTTATGGGCAAGTAAGATTGCTTAGCATATCAAGATACTGCATATCCTTAACACATTCATAGAGGCTACTTGAAGGGCACTTTCAGTGCCTGGACCTGCGTACATAATAGAGCTTTTTATTGTTGACAGAGTCTGGAGCCCTATAAGTATTTTTACAGTACATTATTTTTTAGAACCAATAAATTACTCATCTGAACTATCCAAGTATAAACATGATGACTTTTTGTCAGGCTTGACTATGGTACTATTACGATGAATTATGGATTTCAGCAGTTATCTGCTTTTGATGTGGTGCAATAAATCATGATCATTTATGATTGGTTCTGAACTTCATACAAGTTTTTTATATAGTCTATCCTGTATTTGTAAGGTTCCTCAGAGTTATACTTTTAAGGATGTCAGACAATTTCAAGATAGCATTAGGCTGGTTTAAAATTCTTTGAAAAGCATAGACAAGATAAATCAAAAGAAATTTAAACCGATTTTTAGACCTCCTTTTTATTCTCTATACAGTTTTGAAAACCCCACAAATAAAAAGTGAACTCAAAATTCTAAGTTTTTGCTGAAGGATAGGAGATAGAAGTATCTGAAATAAAATAAAATAAATAAAATAAAATAAAATTAAAATGCTCCAGTTACAATGAGTAAATTGGCAGCTATTGGCAGATGATTCATCTAACAGCAGCTGCCAGGATTATAAATTAAAAAGAAAAAAACAAGGCCATATGTGAATGCAGCTATGCATATCACAAACATACCCCAGAGGAAAAAAAGGAATCTTCTCTTAATCTCACCTTCTCTACATCCAGTCGGTCATGTTTTCCTGTATCCTCTGTGCTATGCAGAACTGGCATCACTGGACAAGGAGCTGAGCCAGTCCTCCAGCAGAACTAAGATTTTTTCTTTTATTCTCTTTTATCATGATTAATTACTCTCTTGTTCTATTATCTACCTCTGAATTTTTACTTTTTTATTCCTAACCTTTTATATTACTTCTGTTTGGCAGGATATATCTTTCTTTGCTTCTATTTTTCCTTCCTCATTTGTCTAACTTCTCCTGTATTACACTGTGGTTTATTATTTATTACAACTGGGTCTAGGCCGTTCCTTCTCCATAACACTGAGGTTAGATTTAGGGGATATATCTGGTCACTACATTTGATAAAAGAAGACTTTAAAAAAAAAAAAAAAATTGTAAACAGTTACACATTCATAATAAAAAGTGTTAAGCAATATATTTTTATGAACTAAAATAAAATAATTTCTTCCCTCCCTCCCCAGATTGAATAAATCATTGTATGTATATGAAGTTACATAGGACCCACAGGACACAAAAGGAGTGACTTCTTTCCCTTAGGGAAGCATTTGTGCAGGCACAAAAGAAAATAATTGTCTCCTTGTCTGTCATCTCAGAATTTGCAAGAAAAATCACCTTTTTTTCCAGCACCAGAAGTACCCATCTCAGGTGTTTTGATGTCCTTCTTTTCAGAGAGGCTCAATGACTCAGTCACCATGACAGACTTGTTGCACACATCTGTGGTCAACACAGCTAAATGCATTGAATGCAGATCAGCAGTTTCTATTACAGTTTATTCCAGCTTTACCTCTACTATGAATTAGCATAAACTATCCGTGGAAACGTACTACTTACAAGTTCTGCAAAGCGAAACTTTTTGATGGAGGAAAGAAATGGGCCTTTTCTCAGTTTACTTTGTTCCTACACTCAGTGAATAAGCCTCTTTCCCATTTCCTTAACGTGTTTGCCCTAATAATTAGAGATAGATTTTACATTCCAGGGAATGTGTAGGGTTTAGATATGAACAGATCCTACATCAAAGGGAGAGGAGGGAGTAAAAACTCTTAACATTTCTAATATACGTATAGGAGTGGGTTTTTTTCTACTCTTAAGTTTGATTAGAAAATTGCATGTTGGTATCCTTTTGAATTTTTAATCGTACTGTGATTTAAAGAAGCATTTCATGCATTTTGTTTCACATTAAGAGAATCACAGATTTTCACTTTTCACCTCTCTTTAGCCCTCCTACCCTCAAGTCATTCAGCAACCCTTATTAAAGAAGGGTTTAGTTTATTAAAGAAGCTCAAGACAAATTCTCTTTAAACAAGGCATTGCATTAAAGTTGACCCCAAGGATTCAATTAGGTCAGAAATAGATGTTAAACTGCAAATGCCTATTCTTCTCAGTTACACATTAACCCTTGTTTGTTAATATTCCATTATCACAACAGGAATGCTTCTCTGTGTTGTCCCTAACTTCCCTTACCTTGGTAAGGTAGCAACACTTCTTGACCACTGCCCCCCCGAAACCAGGCACAGGAAGACTCTTAGAAGCAAGCGGTAGAATAGCACCAGGTCTGCTACGTAGCATTCTCAGCTACCAGCTTCAGTGCCAGGAAAGTAAGCTTTGCAGAGCTCACAGACATTTTAGCTACAATGTAGCAACTTAAAAGGCTATTTTCTACCTGAAGCCTATTTCCTGGCAGCATCAAGCAAAGGAAAAGTACTAGCACAGTTAAGCACATTCTCCATTCTAACTCATTCCAGTGCTGAATACTTAGCAGAAAACCACTGAGTAAACAAAACATTCAGAAAGGAAAATTCATCCAAGCAGACCCCAGTCTCAGCAGAAAGCCAGTCAATATGACCACCACCTCCAACCTGCAATTGAAGCCTGACTGTGCTGCTTGTTAAACTAAAACCATCTGGCTGCAGGGGATAATCTCTGCTGAGAGATAGCTAAAGCTGTGAGATTTTGCTTCCTAGTGAGCCTGGTGTTTGCTCCTTCCCAGTTGGAACATGATCCTCACGTGAGACCCAGCTGCTATATGTCAGACAGGCTAAGAAGCAAAGTCAGACACTCAGTGGGAGTGGGTGAGTGTAATGTAGTTATTGGCAAGCAGTTCAATCTCTCACCTGTGTAGGCCTGAAATCCACTAGTGGTTCAACACCCCTAGGAATATTATGCTCTTTTAAAGCCATAAATGCCTGAACAGCTGAGCAGTTTGATTGTGGTTTAGAGTATTCTACAGTGTTTTCTCATAAAGATTCTGCAAAACCTTACTTCACTAGCTTGAATGGAACCAAGCAGGGCCATTCTTTAATTGATAGCCCTTCACTGTTTCCTTAATATGACTTAACTCTGTTTCCAGGCAGACTCTGCACTGTCAGGCAGATATATCAAGTAGATGATTAGAAATCTATGTGATACTTATAAAGCATAACAAGGGCTTTTTTGTTTTCTTCATGATGCCATCAGACTTACTGCAATTTGTTGTAGTGAACTGATGGGCTTGCAAAGAATTAACTTCACAAAAATCTGAAGCTAGAAAGGTACTTCAAATTTAATTTAAAAATTCTTGTAGACCAGTTTACAGTGCCCCTGGTTCTTCATCCATATACAATAAACTCTGCAAAAATTTCCCCAAAGAAGCATTCAAACACATGACTTGCTTTGGCTCATGACTTTATTAGGTTAAATATTTAAAGCTGACAATAAGCTACTGTCAATAATTCCTTAGAAAGCTGAGATTTTATATTATGGTCTGTATTACCAGGATCTCTGATTCCCAACCTGAGCCTTCCTGGTGTGCATTGCCAAATACACAGTATCTGTACCTCTAACAGACTCCAACAAACATTACCATCAAAAATTGCTGGCAGCTCACATAGGAGATCCAGTGTGGGTTAACAAAAGAGCTGAGAGATTTTTTCAGTATTTTGTTGGCACTTTCAAAATGTAATGCATCTAAATAATGATATTCCCTTTTGAAGAAAATGTAGATTTTTCTCAGAGTTTTCAGTGGCTATTGCAGTATCTCAAATAAGAGTTTAGAACTAGAAGAGCTCATGGCCATGGGTATCCTCACTTTGCGCAGTGCTAAAAGATGCCTACTCCTTCCTAAATAAATACAGATGATGAGATTTGTATAATATGTAACTTTTGTATGTTGCTCTGAATTCTGCTCTTGTTTGCTAGCAGGTAGCCTAAACCATGTGAGTGTGCCAAGTCTACGTCTTCTTTAGCTGCTGCATGCTTTACCAGCTTTTCTTTTTCTCTATTTGACTGGAAATTAAAAAAAAAAAAAAAAAAAAAAAAGATCAACATCTTAATCCCATATGAGGGCACAGAACACAACATGATAATTACACAGTTATGGCACACATGGAAACGAAATAATCCACGACTAAATGAATTACTGGGTCAACATATCTTAAGGCCAGTAGGGGCCCTCTATGGCACTACAGACTTACACTGGGAGCCTGGGCCAAGATTGTAGCTCCTTTATGTGCCTGTAAAACTAATGCGTGTGGGAAAGGTTGTTTTTCATTCACTTGAAAAGAACTGCTCTTGGTTTTGGAAAAATGTCAAAACCTGAAAGCACACCTAAGCAGAGAAACATAAACATCAGCCAAAAGAGCAGCAGGCCCGTCTTCTAAGGATATATTGGATGTCAGCGTAAGTCTGTAACGTATGGCCAGTTCTTCAATAGGCCCTGCTGACTGCAGAGCTGTGTATACATGCCCAATTGGGCCTGGTGTGGAAGCTCTTTTTGTGTGTATTAAAAAGATTATGTCAAACACACCCTGGAAATAATAAGGTGGAAAATATTCAATGTGATACAGATAACAAAATCTACTGTTTTGTGTTGCTTTTACATATATATATATATATATATATATATATAAAAGGCAAGAGTGATACTTTTTATCCATATTACATATGGATATGGATAAAAGGTTAATAACCAAACAAGCTCTAAACAATATTCCAGACACGTAGATACAATAAATAAACTTCATTAAAAACCCTATAAGGAGTTCAAAATAAATTTGAAAACTCAGTGCAGGATGCATTAATAGCATGAATTTCCTGGCAAAGTCTTTCCAACTCACTAGTCAACACCTGCCACTATTCAAACAGCTTTTTCATCATAAATTCAGCAGTGCTAATGTTAAGAATAGGTAAAACTATGATCTTTTCAAACTGTCAGCGCTGAGAGGTTCTTGCTTAGTTTGTACTCATCACCTTTACTAGTGGCTTCCATGGAAATTAGTTCAAGTAGGGTGAGTAAAGACCACACAGCAGTTCCAGAATAATTAACACCTCTCAGTACTGAATGGCAATGATGCATTATGAACAAAAGGACATGTTCCTTGTCCATGAGTACTTCAGGGACTCCTGAAATAGAATATGTTTTGTAAATGAGGAGAGAACAACAGGTGCAAGCAGAAGAAGCAATATGGAAGTAGTACTGCATTAGAAAGTTAGGACAGGTTGAAGCATACCAGCAGTACAGCAAGTGAAGTTACAGTAATTCTGCTTATCTTCTGTTACTAATACCACATTCTATCAGAACAGAATTCCACCTCCAAGCTATTCTTCATAAATAGAAAAAATTTCAAGACTGTTAGTGATACAGATGTTCCAATGAAGGCCCAAATCCTAGAAATACTAGAGACACTGAATTCTCAGGGGTCAAGTTACACGCTTACCTGAGAATTTAGTACCTTGAAACACTTTGCATCCAAGTTCATACAGGCAAAACCCAATAACGGCTTCTACATTTGTGGCCATTTTCCTTCAGGAAATGCATTTTAAAAAAATAGCTTATGGAATAATTAGGTGAATAAGATAGTACATTAACTGCTAGTCATTTAACAGATTTTGGTTTTATCTTGTCTTTTACTCCCACACCAGGAATCCACTGTATGCTACATTTTAGCTGACAGCTGTTATATTTAGTAAAAGTTGCTTGTGATTCATTATTCATGTTCTCAAACACCCTCAGAGATAAATTCCAGTGAAGTTCAAAGATTCATCTTAATGGCTGCTGAAATGACATTTGATTGTATAGGACTGCATTGGACATGTCTAGATAAATCTGATGCTATGCGATTATAATGTTCTTATAAAACTTGTAAGATATTCTATTACGAGTAAGATGCATGTTATACAAGACTGTCATCAAACATAATTATCTTCAGAGGCAAAGGTAAAGGCCAAAGTATGACAGAGCAGACTGATTTACTGCAAAATCTAACTAAAAACCTATTGCACATGGATGACTGGCAAGATGTTCTAAAGCCCAAAGTCATAAGAAGCTGCCTTATCAATCAGAATTAGTTAGTGATGGGGAAGGAATCAGCTCATATGAAACAAACCAAGCTGTTTATATACAGAGTTTACAGTGTGAAATGGTGTGGAAAAGTTCATGTAACTTGCTTGCTTCCTTTGTCTTTTTCAAGGATTTTGTGTCTTTCTATGAAATGTTTGTCTCTAGCCAGTAACTTCTACACATAGGATCTGTAAGAGTATCATGTATACACAGAGTTGTGTCTCATGTTTCTGTCAATGAAAACCTGTAGAGAAGTATAGTTCTGTTCATGTTCCCATGGTTTTTGTGCTTAAAGAGTAGGAATTTAAAATCACTTTAAACATCTGCAGAAATCTTTTAAAATTCATAGCCCTCAGGTTTATAATACGTTCAATTATTTCTTCAATGCTCAGGATAATCTCTGCATGTGCTCTTCAAACATGCATGTCTGACCTCACTTATACATATAAAGGCCTTATTTTCTGCCTCCATAAATATGGATAAGCATATGACTCAGTTCAATCTTTGAACAAATGTTCTCATTATTACTTCCTGCATCTGTGGATGAATCATGGCCCTCACTATTCCTTTGCATTGGACAATGAAGGCTGGGAATAACTTTTAGTGTGGTTAATGACCTAAGAATATGTAAAAAAGACAGAACTTCTGCAGAACTGTGGATTTGAAATTTGCTGAATTGTCACATTGAATATGGCAAGGAAACATGAGCAGTGATTACGATGGCAGCCTGGGGGCTGCAGCATAAGAAAACACAGGATGCATTTTATGCAGATCTGTTTTTGTACTTATGTAGCTTTAACAGTATCACAAGATACATATCAACAAAATAATAATGATAAATTATGTAACATTTCTTTTTAATGTTATTGGCAAGATACAACTGTAAGACTCAAGAAGATAAATTTTTCTTTAGCTATATATTTCAGTAACTTCATACTTGAAATACTTGGTATATTACAAATTATTTTGGAAATATTCTAATTTGAAAGTTTTACAGGCAGACTGGGCTTCGGGTGCATTTAAGTGGAGACTCAGCCTTCTTCTGAATTTTGATCTGCTATAGCAGAACTACTTTTAGCACTTTATAAACCCAACCTTTAGCAAGCAGTTACCCAACTGGTAACTGCATGAGAAGTATTTGTATATATAATTGTAGCTGCCTATCCATAATTGCATTTCTGTTTCGAGTACAAGTCAGCAGAACAATGGAAAAAAATAAAATCTAAATATTTTATGGAGAACTGTGTTGTTCTCCTATTGGAAATCTATTTGATGTAATTTCTTTAGTGCTATTCACTCCCTGCTTCCTCTTAGATATCTCCATGTCCTCTGCCTGTGGCACAGAAGTAGTATTTTAGTCTAGTTTAAAATGCATCTGTTGGCTGATAATCTCAATTCCAAAAAACATGACTTAAAGAAGTTGGGTGAATACCTGCATCAAGTCAAGACTGATTCTACACTGCTTCAGATGTCACCTTTCAGAGCAAAAAAGATACATAAAAAAACTATGGTTCATGTGGATTCATGAATGAACCATCTTTGAATTACTTTCGAAATTATTCTGTTTAAAATCAGTCGAATGTTTAGAGTACAGAGCAATGCTGCTAAACCCAGCACTCCAAGATCAATATATCACCATTAATCAGCACTAGATCATAAGCTCCAGAGGATGGAACGTGTCTCAAGTGTTGCAAAGTCTGCTATGTAATGCTGAAATTGTAGGTGGATAATAGTAACTAGGTATTTGGGACAATCCCTCCCTTTTGTATCGTTGCAAGGGGAAAGGTGCAGTAGAGTCAATCTATCTGCAGAAGTTACAGGGTCTCACAATACCTGTTGCATCACTAGAAAGGTGGGGTTTTTTTCAGCAGTCATCTCTAATGCTGCTAGCAAGAATTCATTGCCTATCTCCAAATTAATTATGAACACACCTTAATTGCATAAGTCATAATCAAATCAATTGATAATGATAGACTAGTCATAATTACTTCTACAAAAGTTGCATTTCAGTTCAAAAATCATTAAGTGAACTCAGATGGGCACTTTGTGTAAAGTACTTTTGTTTAATAATGAAAACAAATCCTTTGATTTTGAGCAAGACTGTCCTTTATGCCAAGAGTTTGTTTCAGAAATTATGTGTTTGCTTGTACTGAACATATTGTTATTCAAGAATAATTTGTCAGTGTAGTGCTAGATATTTAGAACCTTAAGTAGATATTTACAGAAAACACACTTGTGACTTTGCCACAAAAAAAATATGTATTTGAAAGAGGAGTATGGAAAACAGAAAAAAATCTAATTCTGTTTGGTCACACTCTACGTTTAAACAATCCCTAACATAATGACAATCATTAAAGACATATAATTAAAAACATTTTTGATACTATGTTACATCACATCACATCACGTTATATTACATGTTTACTATGTAGAGCAGGATTTTATTTTTTTTATATTGCCACGAGTAAGATTTTATTTTTTTAAGCCTGAGCTGAAAGCTTAATCTTTAAACTAAGGAAACCATCAATAGACACATATGGTTTTGCTGGCATCGGTATATTCCTTGGTGGAAGTGCCTGCTCATGTAATGAGCTGTAGCAGTGACAAACCTATTACAAAGAGAGCTGCTACCCAAACAAATAATTTAGCAAACAAAATATCTAAGCAAGTTGAAGTGTAAATGACACACTGAACATTTTTAATAATTTCTGAAACTAGATAGGCAAAGGTACAGATTATATCTGCTTACAAATTAAGTTGCCTGAAAAACTTCTGGAAGTTCTCTAATGACTGACAGAATGCTGCATTCTTTTTGTTTAATTCAAGCAAGTAGAAGTAGTATTGAAACTTATTAGTTGTTTAGCTTTAATAAGTCTTAAATAGAATGCGTTACTTAGAATTATGATATTATGAGGTTTGGTATGCTGTTTGCTTAGCTTTACTTGCTTAACACGAGTAGCGAGATTTGTTGAGGCTGTAAGCTGTAAACTGGGGATTTTCACCTAGATACACTTTCGGATGGAACAGAGTTAATTTTCTTGCTAGTTTTCGTAGTAGCTAGTACAGTGCTGCATTATGTTTTAGTTGTTGCTAAGTAATATTTATCCTAGGTCTGGGACTTTTAGTGTCCTGTGCTCTGGTGATGAGCAGGTGCAAGAAAAGCAGGAACCAAAAGTTAAGGAGGCAGCAGCCTTCAGCAGAAGCTGCAACTTACATGATCAGTTAGTGGCCTTCCTGTATGGAGATGGAGAAAGAATACAATAACGTGTTTGAAGACCCCAGACTAAAAATCACCACTAGGCAAAGAAAGGAAGTGAGGCACAGCTGCAGAAGTCATGAGGGTATATATAATTATCCAGGGATTTCTTTGTTTGGGGTCACTCTCTGGAGGCATCCAGCTTAAGTGTACCTTTTGCTGTACTACTCAATCATTATGGTTTCCCAGAATCGGACATCTGAGACTCTGCTGCAGGAAACTTAGGGTCAATCCTGAAGGAGGAAGAAGTTCACCAAGAGTGAGTGTGTATGAGCAAGGAGTAGAAAGGGCTCGTTGAAGCCTCCCCCTGTGAAGGGATACTGGTCCCAGCAGTCTTGGGTGGTGTGTGTGCACAACTCCTTGAATGGTGTGTGAATGCTTGGGCAGTGGATCTCCCCTAATAGTAGCTATCTGAGAATATTTAAGAAGAATATTATTACTATTTGCTCTGGTAACAGACTGAAAGTACAAGGATCAATTCTGTATTGATGTATTCAAATGATGTCTAGTAACTATCCTTTCTTTCAATGGCAACATAATCATCTGCTTCTGTGGAGAATACTATTTCTTTTAATCTTATCATGAAACTCAGACTAAGCATGAGATTATAAATCTGGTTGCTCTGACTGTGTAGGTGAAGTTAACAAATAATGTCTTATGTAAGAGCACAGATGGAAAAGTTTAAGCTTAAGCAGAAGCCTTCAGATATAGTAGGTTCTGGGCAGGGAAAGGTCTCTTCCTGTTCCTGAGACCTTCTAGAAGTCAGACTGAAAAGAAAAATAAATATTTCTTAAGGAATAGTAAGATTAAATACCCTTTTCCATAAAGCACTGTTTTAATTAATTTGACACTCAATGAAAAAAATTCTGGACAGTTATTACAAAATAGACAATCAACTGTAAAACTTAAAACATTAACTTGTCTCTAGATTCTTCTCTTAAAATTATATTGGATTTACTTTGAACTTAAGTCACTAATAATAGTAATAAGCAATGGTAACTGGGAATGGACTGAAGATTGAAAAGTTCCAGTGAAATAATAGTGCAGTTAGTGATTTAGAATCATAGAATCATAGAATAGTTAGGGTTAGAAAGGACCTTAAGATCATCTAGTACCAACCCCCCTGCCATGGGCAGGGACACCTCACACTAAACCATGCCACCCAAGGCTCTGTCCAACCTGGCCTTGAACACTACCAGGGATGAAGCATTCACAACCTCCCTGGGCGACCCATTCCAGTGCCTCACCACCCTCTCAGTAAAGAATTTCTTCCTTATATCCAATCTAAACTTCCCCTGTTTAAGTTTGAACCCATTCCCCCTTGTCCTATCACTACAGTCCCTGATGAATAGTCCATCCCCAGCATCCTTACAGGCCCCCTTCAGATACTGGAAGGCTGCTATGAGGTCTGGATGCAGCCTTCTCTTCTCCAGGCTGAACAGCCCCAACTTTATCAGCCTATCTTCATAGGGGAGGTGCTCCAGTTCTCTGATCATCCTCGTGGCCCTCCTCTGGACTTGTTGCAATGGTTCCATGTCCTTTTTATGTTGAGGACACCAAAACTGCACACAATACTGCAAGTGAGGTCTCACCTCAGAGAACAGAGTAGAAGGGCAGGATCACCTCCTTCGACCTATTGGTCACGCTCCTTTTGATGCAGCCCAGGATACGGTTGGCTTTCTGGGCTGCGAGCGCACACTGAAGCCGGCTCATGTTAATTTTTATATCGACCAACACCCCCAAGTCCTTTTCTGCAGGGCTGCTCAGAATCTCTTCTCTGCCCAACCTGTAGCTGTGCCTGGGATTGCTCCGACCCAGGTGTAGGACCTTGCACTTGGCATGGTTAAACTTCATAAGGTTGGCATCAGCCCATCTCACAAGTGTCTCAAGGTCCCTCTGGATGGCATCCCTTCCCTCCGGCGTATCAACCGAACCACACAGCTTGGTGTCATCAGCAAACTTGCTGAGGGCACGCTCAATCCCACTGTCCATGTCACCGACAAAGATGTTGAACAAGATCGGTCCCAACATCGATCCCTGAGGGACACCACTCGTTACTGGTCTCCAGTCAGACATCAAGCCATTGACCACAACTCTTTGTGTGCAGCCATCCAGCCAGTTCTTTACCCATCAAGTGGTCCACCTATCAAACTGATGTCTCTCCAATTTAGAGCCAAGGATGTCATGTGGGACAGTGTCGAACACTTTGCACAAGTCCAGGTAGATGACATCAGCTGCCCTACCCCTGTCCATCAGTTTCGTAGCCCTATCATAGAAGGCCACCAAATTGGTCAGGCAGGATTTTTCCTTAGTGAAGCCATGCCGGCTCTCACCAACCATCTTGCTGTTTTTCATGTGCCTTAGCATGCCTTCCAGGAGAATCTGCCCCAAGATTTTGCCAGGCACAGAGGTGAGACTGACTGGTCTGTGATTCCCTGGGTCATCCATTTTCCCCTTCTTAAAAATGGGGTTTATATTTCCCTTTTTCCAGTCATCGGGAACTTCACCTGACTGCCATGATTTTTCAAATATGATGGACAGTGTCTTAGCAACTTCATTTGCCAGCTCCTTCAGGACCCGTGGATGGATTTCGTCAGGTCCCATGGACTTGTGTACATTTAGGTTTTTAAGATGGTCTCGAACCAGATCCTCTCCTACAGTGGGCCTAGGGTCTTCATTCTCACAGTTCTTGCGTCTGCCTTCCAAAACTTGGGTGGTGTGGTCAGAGCATTTGCCAGTGAAGGCTGAGGCAAAGAAGTCATAAAGAAGTCATTAAGAAAGGCAATTTGTTATTTCTCTGTTCTGGATCTGGTAATGATCTCTCTTTTTCTGAAAACGTTGTCTAAATGAGACCCTTTTTCACAGAGTCACAGAATGGTTGAAGTTGGGAGGGACCACTGGAGCTCATCTTGTTCAACCCCGTTGCTCAGCAGGGCCACCTAGAACCTGTTGCTTAGGACCATGTCCACTTCTTTTTTAGTATCTCCAAGAATGAAGATTCCACAATCTCCCTGGGAACTTGGTGCCAGTGCTCCATTATTCTCACAGTATAAAGTGTTTCCTGATGTTCAGGCAGACCCTTCTGTGTTTCAGTCTGTGCCCATTGCTTATGGCCCCAACAGTGGACATCACTGAAAAGAGCACAACTCCATCTTTTATATACCCTCCCTTCAGGTATTTATACACTTTTTTGAGACTCCACTGACTAATTATTTAAATTAGAAAGTTTTAAATATCCTTGGTTTACTATAGCAGGGAAGTAAGAAGGTTTTCTTCCATTTTATTTGGAAAATACTGGAAAAAATATAGAAGCAATGGAAATATGGCAGGAATTAGGATCATCATATCCAGCTCCTGTTCCTGCTTGCAACCATGCAAAACAATTATTTCAGAAACTTACCTCTTTCTTAGTTTAAACATCCCAGGTTTCTTCCCCCTGGAAGATAGAGTGATCTTCAATTTATTACAGTTTTAACTACTGCTTCATAGAAAGAAACTTCTTATAGATTTTCTCAGAGCATCTTGACTTAAAGAGTTGTCTCATACCCAATGGATTATAAAAGATACTCTTGTTCATTCCTATCCTCTACTTTGTGAATCTAATTGCATTCTGTTAGACCCTTCATATAAGGTGTATTTTCTATGCAGCTTATGATCCAGCATCTACTGCAATTTGAACTCCTTTCTTGAATATAAGTGATCACAGTTTATACTTGGTATTATAATTATTAGTATAGACAGGAATGAAACTGGTATGTTTGGATAAGAAATTCTAAATTAGGCTTTTAATATAGATATAAGAGTAAATGAATTATTCTGAAAAAAAAATGGGGCACCAGCTTTACGGACAGTGGATTACATCATTAGGTGTTCTCTCTTTGGCTGTTGACAGTGTATGGAAAAACTGTTACTAAGATCTAAGTAATTAGCGAGAGACAAGTTATATGGCAGAATGGCATCAAAAGAAGATCATGGCTGTAATAAAATCACCTTTCATGGGTTTAATAGTGCATAAGTGTACCACATGATCATAAGAACAGTGAGGGCATAGGCACAGGGTGGCACAAAATCTGTCAATAGCAATAATGAGCTCAGCACAGGTGCTGTTAAGTTGCATATTGTTAAAGTAAAAAAAGGATAGTTAAAACTGTTTAACTTTTTGACATTCAAGCTGTTAAAGATGATTAAATGCAATGTAGCAGTAGCTATAGGGCATATAAAGATCATAAAAAGATGAAAGAACCATGGCATGATAACCCAACAGTGCATCAGCAGCAACGGCAGAACAGTAATAGTCCACATATTCTTCATACAGCTCCCTTGCTGCTCAAAATCCTCTCTGTCATGGAGTAGATTAATGAAACTGAGAAGAACTTTACAAAGGTGGCACTTTGCTCCTAAAAACTGTTAACTATCTAATTTTTCTGTGATACTAATGCTACCTTTTTACACTGTAAATTCTTTCCTAGAAGAATTCTTAATTTTCTGTGTACCTAGAGACCTTGATTGTTATAAATTACTTGTCCAGCATACCTGGTAATTTCGTTTAATCCTAGCTATTTATTCATCTGGCAGCTGATACGGAAGAAACTCCACACAAAACCAAAGCAAAAAAAAAAAAAAAAATGCAAGGGAAGAAACACAGGGCTGAATTCTGACAGCTTTTTCCATACCAACTAGGAAGTTGTAGCCTATTTTGTGGATTGAATTTTCTGGACACCTATTTCTTCCTTAGAATTTGCATTTAAATGAAAATAGCATGTTCCTGTTGGATTGCTTGAAAATAGTCCCCCCAACAGTTTTTCAAAAAAATTAATGTTAGAAAATACTTTGTTTACTAAAGTTTAGTGGATAGCATAGATGAATTTCATAGATTTCTCCAGAATTAATATCAGATCTTCTTGAAACATTACTAAGTTTAATATATGGTTTAAGTTTACTGTGATAAAGAAGAAATATTTTGCAAATCTGTTAAAAGTCCTGTAATACTTCCTTAAAATCTGTATAGGTTCCTGCACTCCTTTTGACAGCAGTGGAATTACTAGTAGAAAGTCACTCAAGAATTCAAGTTTTGCAGTACTGGCCATAAATTCTTGTAATATTAAATCCCACTAAATACAAAAGGCATTTAAGGGATTGACCTTAAGAATAAAAATAGAGAAGCTGAATTGTCTTCCATGAAGAACTGAAAGTCAGCATTCTGTTTTCACTTAATTCTCTCCTAGATTCAGCATCTTTTCTACATTTTTTTTTCTATGGAGATCATATCTGTTAGAAGCTTCTTCAGTTCATATGCTCTGTCCAACCTTCTCTACCCCAGTGTTTGAGTTTCTTATCAAAGCCCCATTTACATACATATTTTCTTAGGGAAGCAAGTCTTGGTTTCTTGTTAGGACTCAGCTGTATTGTAAATCAGTGCCAAGTTCAGCAAGAGATACAGGAAGAATTGTGATTCAGAAGCACACTACTGAAGCCCTGAAGCTACTGCAGTCTTCCACTTAATTTGTGAGCCCTTGCCACATCTTCTTTCCTCCATAATATCATTCTTTTTTCAGCACCTAATGCTACTATCCTTGAAAGTGCTTTATTTTGTCAAGAAAGTGTAAGCACTGCATTGCATGTGTGCTACTGGAGTTAGAGAGACTGTCTCATAGTTTCTGAGTTATCACTTTATCCAGTTTAGCATGACAAACATAAATTACTGAATGACACAGAGGTCCACTGCATAAGGATAAAGAGATATATAAAATATAAAATAATTTAAGATAAAAAAGTATAAAAAAAAAATTAAGAGTATTCCTTTGGATAAAAATTCCAACTTTTTTATTTAACCAATCTTATGGGGAATAGTCATTATAGGAAAATCTATAATTTTTTGTTTCAGAATTTTATCATGGAGTACCACTTCTTTACTGTAGCTAAATGAATAGGAGATAATTCTGAGAAATGGAATGTATAAAACCATTACAGAAAGATGGCCAAAGCACCTGGTCAGATATGCCCTCTGATTGAGTTGTGTCAGTCAACAGTGAGATAAAGGGCAAGTTATCTGAAAATCACAGAATTTATTCTAAAGCCAGTGTGTATAAATAGCAAATGCATTTTAGATTCCAGCCCTAACTGTGTACATAACCACACAACTGTAAACATAAAACTGTACTTTAAAACTTAGAGTGTTTTTTTATGTTTGCCTTTAATGAGAAATTAAATTTTCCACAACTGTTTAAATGTGTGTTGTACATGTTTGATTAGATGAGTTTTACAGCTCCTGGGTGAAATTTCTGGATAGGAAAAAATGGCACAACAGCATCATGCTTTAGTACCTAAAATGCAGGAAATCTAAATTTAGGTTTTTGTTCCAAATCTTGTAAACTGGGAACTCTTGAGAAAAGAGGTCTTATCCCATAGGCTACTATAGAATGGATTATGTCTTTTGGGGAATAAAGTGTACAAATATTCTGGAAAACCCTTGGGTCTCCCTTTGCATTGGAATAAAAACAAACAAGCAAACAAAAAATCTGGAGGGAAGTTTCCCACCAAAATGGCCTGTTCTTTTTTTTTTTAATAAAAATATCTTCCCCTCCCCCCCCCAGTATTATTTCAAATTCAGAAGAAATGAGTTTTGAAACACAAGTGAGGGCAAGATGTACATGCACAATCCTAAGAGTATATTAATCATTATTCATGCAAGTGAAGTTGTCATAATTACTTTCAGTTTTGATTACTGCTCTAGAAATCCCTCTTTTGATACAGAAAAGGGTGGGAGGGTCATTAGTTTTCAGTCCATTCCTAATAATGCAGGAGTGCTCTGTGGTTGGCATAAATCCTTTCAATGTGCCATGATTAAAATAGTACAGAAGCATGGTATTTAAGGTTGAGATTAGTTTTATGATGAAGAAGGTATAAAGGACTTTCACAAGTATGTTATAAATGATGCATATCCTTCCAAACAATACTACTTTTATATTAAGTACACAATATTTTTTTTTATGAGAAGTTACAAAATAAACCAATCAATTAGTCTGAGTCAACATGATTTAAAGATATTTAGTACTATTTTGAATCATTTGTTGGTCCCTAGTGATCTGTAAAATAGAATAACCCAATCTTTCAAAATGAATGCTTACTGAAAGCCTGTGCTATGGCAACATCTCTCTCTCAATCTCTCCCCCTGCTCTCCCCATCTCCCTGCATTTATATTACAATTACTACTAACCCAGGCTTTTTTTCTGAATTAATGAAAGGCTTTTTAAAGAATAGAGGACAAATGAAAAAGAAAAAACAAACAAACAAACAAACAATTTTGCATCATTTTCCCAGTACCAATCCATAAAATCAGGCTAGGATTTCACAGAGATCTTTTCTTCCTTCCAGAGATAACTATTTACAATCAGCTGGAGATGAAGGACTGCTTTTCAGCTGAGACTGAAATCTGAACTTCTGGAGTTATCAGTGTTTTACAACAGTTTATTTTTGCCTTCTACTCTGTATTTCATGTAATAAATTTCATTTTGAAGCAAACTGCAAAATGAACTTATAGTTCAGTAAAAATAATATCCGAGCTTGCCAAGGTAAAAGCTATCAGCTGCAAAACATGGGTGCTGGCCAGAATTAAACAATAACTATAATTTTAATATTTTTTCATGTTTTTTCATGTTGCACCCTTTTTACATATTATCCTGTGCTAATGATTGCATAGTTAAAAGTCAACATTTTAATGAAAAGTACCAGATAGGCCATAATGCCTCTCTCTTTTACTTACAGCTCCAAAGTTACCACTTTAGTTCCACTTTACTTTTCAGATTTACATTCTTATTAACTTTTAACATGAAAATGTGTAGTTTATGGTCTTTTCTACAGTTGAAGCAATAGGTTGACAAAGAGATAAACAGAAGCCTATTTGGACTGTGAAACTTTTACTATGGCTGTTGTGCTAAATTTGATCTGTTGCATTTAAATGTTAGGAGACTTAGCAATGCTTAGCCTTGAGGTACTGTCCTGCATTTCAAATACATATGCCGAGTGGTATGAATCTGGATTATGTTTAGAAAGTCAGCCTCTAAGGCTGAACCTCCTTCTATGCTTTATGCTTGAGAACAAATGTGCATATTATATTAAAAATTCAGAACAAATCGTTACTATTTCATCAGCTGCCACAGTAGTAAGGTTTTACAGCTGTTTTACACAGGAGGACATGCTGCTGTTGTGTGCAAACTGCTGACTACAAAGAGTCCTCCATTTGTTTTGCTTAGAGTGAAACACCATTTTTGGTGTCAAAGTAGCTCTGTGTGTGTGTGTGTGTGTTCATTTGAGGTGTCAGCTAGGCATTACCATGCAAGTGTAAAACTATATTGTTATTACACATTCTGGAGGGGGAATTAAAATGCCATGAAATGTAAAGAGCTTGAAGAATATGTGTTACAGCTTCATTTGACAAGGGAGATTTGTCAAGCTGTCAATTGTGCTGATTAACTAAACAACCACACAGTATCACTTTTTAACTTTCCTTTTGTAGAAATTATTTCAAGTAGCATTTCAAACCAATACACACTGTTAAAGAGTTTCCACTGAACCAAATTAAAAAAAACCAAAACCAACAAACAAACCAACAGATAGAATTCAGGATTTGTTTGATGTGACTTTTCTTCAGAATTACGAACTGTTTCAGTTTGCACTTACACTGCAAAAGGTGCAGCGAGGATGACATACTGCACAATTTAAATACAAGATACAAGAAGATAGAGAAAGGTGGTGTTTTCAAAATGAAAAACAGATAACACAGAGCTTATTCATATTGGGTAATTATGCTTCTTATTACCTCTTCCTTTTGGTGCCAGATTGGTTTGTTACTCCAGAGAGAATATAGGTAAGCACTGCATTTTCAGGATTGCACTTTGTTATCAGGCTTAATGTCAAGATACATAGAGTCTGAGCAACAGATGTTATCATGAAACTGCTCAATAAATGAAACATTTTATCCCCATTAAACCTCAACACATTTATGAGAAAAATAGCCCTTTATGCCATCACTATGGCTGCTGTCAGTTACAGCAGTGTTTAACATTGTAGGAAAATTACAATTGCAACAAGCCAGCAGCTACCGGGAAGCTGTCTTCTAACACCCAGCTAACACGCTCATGCCTGCACTAACTAGTCATCTCGCAGACCCAGCCAAGTAGCCATGTAAACAATTTCTAATACCCATTTTTAGAGACATAGCAGTGACAGACAATATAGGTAATTTCGGAGTCCGAGTCTGAAGTTATCTTGCTAGTGTTTTAAAATTTGGTGACCTCAAAGCTGGTGGATGTTTCTGAACTCAAATCAGCATTTCTCTTCCTTCTGGCCTTGCTTTTGTGCTGATAGATAAGAATATTGCCTGTAGGCTGGGAAATCTGCACTGATACAGATTTTATAAATCTGTATAGTGGGTCATCACACTGTTACAGCTATAATGTGCAGCCACTCTTCAGTAACCCATGCACCCCTTCAGGAATCACAGCAGTAATCATAACAAGAAACAGAAAGGATTCACTTTTCTAAAGTCCCCATGTCTAGTGTCATTAAATAGCTTAAAAACATGATGAGGTTCTTAAAAGCTCAGTTCTTAAAAGTGGCCTATAAGAAATATGAGGAGAGACTTTTTTGCAGGGCATGTTGTGATAGGGTGACGGGTAATGGCTTTAAACTAAAAGAAGGGAGATTGAGGCTGTATGTGAGGAAGAAATTTTTTACAGCGAGGGTGGTAAAATACTGGCACAGGTTGCCCAGAGAGGTGGTGGATGCACCATCCCTGGAGACCTTCAAGGACAGGCTGGATGTGGTTCTGGGCAGCCTAATGTAGTTGAAGATGTCCCTGCTCATTGCAGGGGCACTGGACTAGCTGAGCTTTGAAGGTTCCTTCCATCCCAAACTATTCTGTGATTCTATGTCTGTAAAAAACAAGCTCTAGGTCAGCATCATCCAACTAGAGTACAGGCATCTAACTAGTGTTCATTTTGAACGGATTTTGTTGCCTGAGGTCTTTTACAAGCATCTGGGAAAATTTTAGTTTCTTACTGTTGTGAGTTATTCAATCTATGCTAGTTTACGAAAAGTCACTCTTCAGAAGCACATCTGGTCTGTGGATTACAGAAATGACAATTAGCACAATTCTAATCAGCTTCAGTTTATCCCACCTCAAACTTATACAAAGTTTTAAGAATATATTCTCAACCAGCAAACTAAAGAAGAAGATCATGTAATTACTTAAATGGCTACAGCTTTAAGGGGTCTCTAAGTCACAATGCCACTTCATGTCAGAGGCAACAGAATGACTTCTAGTAAATATTTTACCAGTGTAATACGTGCAGTTTTATTTTTTGCAATGAACAAAGCACACCCTTAATTTCTCAAAAGGAATCACAATTCTCTTGTTTACATTTCTGTCACTCAAAGAAAAAAAGTTTTGCCTTCCTGCTCTATTTTGTGTTAAGAACAAATTATAATAACAAATACAATTCCCCACTGTTTTTTTCCCCCCTCACTTTTTCCTCAATTCTTTCTTGCTTAAAATGCCTGTCAGTACTTTTAACAGTTCCTTGTATCTCCAACAAGACTGGCCTTAGGCTGTCGCTTGACAGAGACACCCAGGATACCTCCATCACTTCATAGGTAGCAGCTGTCACCTTCCCAATACTCCTTTTGTTAGGAAAAGTGTATTGCTACTTGGTCTTCTTCTAGTTGTCATAAATTCGTATAACCAGGATGCTTCAACACGGTGGTATCACATGGTGCAACTCTTTAACAGCTTAGAAAAAACACCAAGAGTTGGTCTTACAAGTACGCCAACCTTGTTACTTAGGTTTCTGTTACATTTTATTAAAATGTTGACTTTTAACTATGCAATCATTAGCACAGGATAATATGTGAGAAGGGTGCAAAATGCAGTGTTTAAAAGGAAACAGAAAATGTCACTTAATCCAATGCTACCTTACTTTCCTCACAGTCGCCCTTACATGTATTATCTACATTCCTGGAATGACTCAGTATGTCATCAAACTTAAAAAAAAAAAGAAAAAAGGCAAGGACTTCGTGAAGATAATTTAGTCTAGACACCTAATCCAGCATCAAGAACTGCAAAAAAATCCATCCTAAAGAATGGCAATTTCTCTATCTGAGGCAATGATCAATGGTGTCCCCCTCAATAAAGTAAAAATTTATGGAAAATATAAATACCCTTAGTAAAACAGTTCCCTAGACCAAATCAAGGAGGTAATTTGAAAAAAGAATAGCATTTTTTTCCATTAATTGTGGGACAACCTAAACTGGCAATGGTTGGAGACTGGATGTTGCCTTTAAAACAGTAGTGCATAAGAAATCTCCATTTCCTCATTTTCCCACAGATGCACTGAATTAGGGGAATATTTAACAGTATTTAACAGTATAATTCTTCATTTTGCCGATGCTACCCTAAAATATAAAAGTCGTTACCATTTCACTTAATCTTTAAGTTCCACATTCTAATCACTAATCTTCCCAAATCTTATTTTAATTGAAAACTAAAGCTGAAGCCCAGTGCTCTGAGTCCTTCTGAGATGAGACTGGCTACAAAGGCTCCTGCCTCCACTCCAGCTCTTCTATATTCAAGCTCAAGATACAGTCACTGTTACCACTGTTTCTTCCTTTAGTAACTCCTGACATATTATTCAAGAGTCAATAGAAACCACAACAAGAAATCCATATTTGTCCATCTGTGCATTTGGTAAGCATAACAACAGACTTATTGATTTGATATCATGGGGCAGGAGTAAAAACAAAGACTTGCCAGTGAAGTCTTTGTATATAATAGATCATTCTAATTATCTTGTAGAGCCAAATTTAAATTCTAAGTATTAACTCGTGGTTATCCCAGGTGGGAAAGATAAAGTCTTTTTATAAATAAAGAAGCAAGAATAAGTAGGTTTCACAGAGGAGAAGCACTGGATTTGTAACAGTTACTATGTGCTTCTAGCTTTGCATACTCAAGGGACTGTTCACCCACATGTAACTGAAATAACTTGTCTGTGACATTATTCTATAGGTAATGGTTTTCCATAGACACGCTGTATTTCTGTGGATGTGATTATGGTATGATGCCATCAATACTGTGAGTTGCTGCAAAATCATCCTCTCAGTTGTAATGAAAGCCTTAGAGAACTCCCCTATTTTACAGCTTCAGGGTCTTTCCTTGCCCCCCACCGCTCCAAACCATGCGCTGTATGCTACATAAAGGCTAAAAAATTTAATTCCTCTTCTTCCAAAAAGCATACGACACTATTACCTGAGCCACCATGTAATCTCAATTCTATCATGTTATTGGGACTTTAAATACACAAAGAAGCAGACAAGATAGCAGGCACAGTCGCTGGACCAGATCTTTGGCCTTCAGCTATATGGGAGTTATTAAACTCACAGCAGTTTAAAGCAGCTCAAGGTTTGGCCCATTGCCATTTTCAGAGTCAGGAGACGAAAAGTTATGCCTTGTGGCTTCCATCTTTCTTCAGATCCTGTGTTTGCCAAAGATTTGGATCATCTCAATTTACTGTCTTGTTTCTGTTAGCTTCTTCCTTTAAGCTTTTAATTGGCTTTGGTCTTGAAACCTTGCAAAGCTTTTTAAAACCTGTTGTATAGCCCTCTCTTTTTAGCTACCTGGAAAACAGAAAAAGCGGCTTAGTTTGGTAGGCTTATGAAGCAGCTTGAGTGACTGAATGTGGCTTTCTTTGTGGCAATACCTGTAGAATGGAAAGAAGAAAGAGGAGAACAAGGAGGGCAGTGAAAAGAAATATTCCTGAGTAAAGCAATCAAGACAAAAGAAGACAACAAAGACAAAGCTATAGTTGTAAGGATGAGGAATTTTATACGGTACAGAAAAAGCAGGCATATCTTTATGGACTTGCAATATTATGCATCTATATACTTCTCATTTACAAAACTAGTCCTTTCAGTTGGCCTTGCTGACCTGCCCTATGGCCTTCATTTTTCATGCAATCTATATAATATCTTTAATTAGGTACACTGAGGCCAAGAGCTTAGGCTTTTAAAGGATTAGACATTTATGCAGATAATGACAACTGTAGTTGCATTAAGTAAGATTAAACACTCCTTCTGAAGAGACACAAGTTTCATATTTTGTGGAACAAGAGAAGTTCAACTGACAGAAGGCAGAAAACTTCCCAAGGGGCAAATTATTTCATAATTGTTCACTTTTGCCTTCTTTCAATACGATGCTAGACTGTATCACAGATAAAATACCAGACACCACAAAACTAAGTGTTTGATCCCATATTCCACATACGAATGAGGACTATTTTAACTCACACTAACTTATTTCTGTACTTGATATATCAGAACTTTATGGCTCTTCCTTTTTCTGTACTACAGCCAATTAAGGCAGTAAGATCCATTGCCTGAAGCCAATTACTATTTCATTGCCTAACTGTGCTACACTGGTAGTAATAATTAAAAAGTATAATCATGATATTAAAGCCCATAGATGGTAATTCTACCCATAAACACAGGTGTATAATTTGAGTTTTTAAATATATTTACCATAATAAAAGGTATTAGTAGTAATTGTAGTGCATTTAAAGTGGGATTAATGTACACGTTAATTATGTTAGTCATACTATTTTTTTTTTTAAATGGAAAAGGTCACCTCATTTTTCTCCTTCCACCTCTATCTAAAAACTTTCTTTTGCCAGCATGTCATCAGCTGTTAGGTAGTTGCTTACTGCACTGTTCAGACTTTATCATTACATAGTGCTTACCCTTGTGGCTTTCTCATGTGGTATGTCTGAACTGGACTGATATTACAAAGCATAGGAGAAAAGATCAGTTTATGGACCAGTAATCTGTACTGATCAGGGTCTCATTATAGATTTTTTCTTCCAAATTTCAGGTACATTGCCATGAAAATAATAATGAGGCAACAATGAAGCAGTGTGTTACTGGGATCTACCTTTGAACTAAGAAGACAAATTGCATACAATCAATCTACAGTCAGTACACAGGGAAACACATGTATCTCAGCAGGTAAGCAAGCATTGGTTACCTGGACTGTCCAATTTCTCTTTATTTTGAAAAGTTCTGAACTCAGGTAAGAAAAATTTATTGATGGAAATGAATGCTATGTTTCATGAAGACAGATATGGAAGGCCACATCATCCTTAGAAGACCAGCTTTCCGAAATTTATGTGGAAATATGCTCACCAGTAATCCCTTAAATTGGGTTCATCATACTTTTTCTTGTATCAGATTTAATTCAGGAGCAGCGCTAACATCCAGATAGATCCAGGGATGGAACGAGTCTCTATAGAAGGGTCTCTTCAAGGGGTGCAGCTGAGTTTAACTATTAAAGATGGTAGGTTAGCCTTCTCTTGCACAGGCCTAAGGAGAGAAAGAAAGCGTAATGCAGTGCCAACCAGTTACATATCTGCACATCTGAGCTTTCACAAGTTTGAGCCTTTGAAAATATGAGATAAAAGTTAAGGTCTACATGAACACAGGTTTTTTTTTTCAGTTTAATTAAAGTAAAATATAAATATGTTAACTTCATTATATACATTAATTTTTCCAGTTCCAAACTATGCCATTCTTGCAGTAAAAATTGCTGCATTTAGGTTTAACAGTCTCAAGAACAAGGATAGCAGACCAAGTACCATATGCAATTTATCTGGTCTGAAGAAACACACTTTCTACACAAAACCACAATTTCATTGTTACTCATTAAAATCTTTACAATCTAAAGTTCATAATCCAAATTATCCAATTATTACAGCTCATGGCCAATAATAATACAGCTAAAATAGATACACCCAAAATTTCTAGTATTTCTTCCCCCTTTTTCTGGTGTTAATGCTCACCCTTTCTATGCTGCCTGGGTACTGAAATGGAGGGGAAAAAGGACGTGTTGTGGGTGGGGCCCTGCAATTCACTCATAAGTGCACATTGCAGTAGCATGGTAAGTCATCAGTATCTCAAGTCAATGCCCTGTTATTTCTTCACTAGCCTTCAAGTTGTGGTTTCCCAATAACATATCTAGTGTTTAAACAGCACATCACATCCACATCCACATCCTTGTTCTAGGTCGTTTAAATTTCAATATACAAACCAAATAATCTTTTAGAGCTATTAAGGCAACCTCTTGTCACCAATATCAGCTAGCTAAGCAACATGATTGGTAAGTTATCAGTATTACTCCACAGAAGGACGTACATTATCAGTATTATTCTGCAGAAGGACATACTGTTGTTGCTATAGAGAGGTCTAAGGGGAGAGGGACCTGGGAGTCCTACTGGACGGCAGGATGACCATGAGCCAACACTGTGCCCTTGTGGCCAAGAAGGCCAATGGCATCTTGGGGTGTATTAGAAGGGGGGTGGTCAGTAGGTCAAGAGAGGTCCTCCTCCCCCTCTACTCTGCCCTGGTGAGACCGCATCTGGAATATTGTGTCCAGTTCTGAGCCCCTCAGTTCAAGAAGGACAGGGACCTGCTGGAGAGAGTCCAGCGCAGGGCAACTAAGATGATTAAGGGAGTGGAGCATCTCCCTTATGAGGAAAGGCTGAGGGAGCTGGGTCTCTATACTTTGGAGAAGAGGAGACTGAGGGGTGACCTTATTAGTGTATATAAATATATAAAGGGGGAGTGTCATGAGGATGGAGCCAGGCTCTTCTCAGTGGCAAACAATGATAGGACAAGGGGTAATGGGTACAAACTGGAACACAAGAGGTTCCACTTAAACTTGAGAAGAAACTTCTTCTCAGTGAGGGTGATGGAACACTGGAACAGGCTGCCCAGGGGGGTTGTGGAGTCTCCTTCTCTGGAGACATTCAAAACCCGCCTGGACACATTCCTGTGTGACCTTATCTAAGTGTTCCTGCTCTGGCAGGGGGATTGGACTAGATGATCTTTTGAGGTCCCTTCCAATCTCTAACATACTGTGATACTGTGATACTGTGAATATGAAGATAGTGACCTGGGTATGTTTTGTTGTTGTTCTCACAAAAATCTAGTGTTGGGACCCTGACAGTATTTCTGCATCAGTGGGGAGGTTTGGCTGGCAGAGCTCAGGCCCAACATAGAGAAAGTAGTCAGTAGCCTTGAAAGAAAGAGAAGCTTCAGTGGAGGCTCTCCATGAACAGCTCTGCTAACAGCTGCTTTTACCTTGGGCTTTTGTGCTTGTTCCTTGCTTGAATGACATTGGAAGTGCACTGCAACCATGCCTGTGCCTGGCCATGTACCCTGTGATCCAAAACCTGACCTATCCCTTGGACTTGACTCCCTTGATTGAGCTCAGACCTACCTTATCACCATGAACTTCCCCCGAAATCTCATCTTTTGGCTCAGCTTGATTACTGTCCCTTGGACCTGCTCTTCATATCTTGCTCAAGTACAGCCACCTTTGCTGGTAAGGCCACTGCCTCTGCCTACCTTGTTACGCTAAGCTCCCAGCACTCTTTCCCATTGCAGCAGCCTAACCTTGATGTACCCTGGCAGCTAGGTACAAAAAACCCAATGAGATTGTACAGCCTGAGACACCTGGGGCACATACTTAATGGGGAAGTTGTGGATTCCTCTCCCAGCCTGAGCTAATGCTTAACCTAAAATCTGCAAACCTTAACTGAAGAAGAAATAAAATTTAGGTTCCCTTGCTATGCAACTAACTTTCCACAGGCTGGCAAGCAAGTTCATCCTTTTCCCCTTTCTCTTCTGAACCCGAGTAAATCTTTAATTATTCTCTGTAAAGTAAAATGGTTTCAATGAACAAGGTTAAGAGAGTCCCATAACCTTGTTACCATAGGAGTTAGAATTGGCATACAAGATCAGATTGGTAAATTCAAATCCCTTCGGGCAGGCATAAGAAACTGCAAGTGAATTATCTAACTACCTTTAGTGAAAATGGGAAGGCATTTATTCTGTCTCTTAGGATTAGTCTTTTAGATGTTCTTTAAAAATACCTATTAGATTTGAGTTTGTAGGCAGGAGGCCCAAAGCTCTACTTCTACCTTCTTAAATTCCTAGTAAGATGTATTTTAATAAAGCCTGACAATATTTCAGGCTTATACAGTCATAGGCATGCATAGGATGAGAGTTTCACTGGTTAGGCAATTTTATCAGTAAAAAAATTAGACAACAATGGACTTACGGTATCTCCAGGGTTAGACAGTAACTGAAGAGGAGTTGCGGATATTTCATATCTGGGTTTACACATTTCTAGGAGAAGACAGAAATTAATTAACACACTTCTATTTCGGATACACTTCACAAAATTGCACAGGATGCTCACTGAGATTTAAGAGATCTGCATGAAGTAACTCTTTACATTTAACTACTTCAGGGTCTTACAAATTTTCTTGCCAATACTAACTAACTGTTGAAAAAATATCAAGTGATGTTCCCCAAGTCACAAGTTTAATTAAGTGTATACCATAAAATTAACTATTATAATGAGAATACCTTTATTTTTTTTATCCTGTCTTCAAAATTTCATGTGCATTTGTGTTATTCTAGGGAGATACCAAGATAAAAACTTACTTTTGAAAAAAGTAACTTAACTTTTTGAAAAGTGGCAAAACTGTAAATGCGAGACTTCTGATTAAAAAACCCAAAAAGTTAGAGATAAAAAAATGTATTCATAAAAATTAATCACATTTCTAAAATGCAGGATGTAAATGTATTTAATTTATTTTTGGTGACTAAGATGAAAGGCAATACTATTGACAGAAATTTCAAGGTGATATTTTAGAAAGAATTTTATTACTGAAGTTGAGGTTTGGTCAGGTAAGCATACCTGGTTCTAGTACAACTGCTAGTTATATTATGCAGCAAAGTTTCTTATCCAGTTATGCTGCACTGTAGAACCCCACTTGCTCCTGGCAGAAGATAGCTGGTCCTGCAGGGCATATGCTTCAAAGAGTACAAGCCAGATGTTTCTGTTCACAGCGGGAAAAACAACTTAGTTTTCTTTACAAGAGCAAAACAGAAGGACCTCTCTCTATGCCCTTTCCATCCCATGGGTACTCAACAATCATTGGATAGGTTCAGATGAGTTTTGTCTTTGCACAGAAGTATATCATTCCTGCTGTTTTTCCTTTCCTTTTCACCTATGATTCTGTGTACCCAGCCAGCAACATGTATGGGTTTTTCTGTAACTCATAGTGCTGGGTTTCTATAGGAAGGGGAATGGTGCTGAGGAGGAAGGTGCTTAAGTGCTTTGAGTTTTACTGAACATTGGCTTGCTTCAGTGCAAAAGGCTAGGCTTGAGGTTCAAAGAAATTACACACAGTCAATCTCAAATTAAGGCCATAAGGGTACTAGGCAGTGAGCCGGAAGAAAGATTGGCTGGCTGAATGAAAGAGGGAATTAAATCTGCTTCTCAGTAAAAGTGAATTGCTACTTTGTGTTGAATAGTTAAGTAATAGAGAAGTGTGAAAGAAGACGAGAAAAAGGTGAGCCCAGAGTTCAAATATCATCCAGAGCTAGGGTCTCTTTTTCTCTCAGCTGATAGAAATATGTTGTCTCTGGTAAGTAGAGACTTCAGTCTCCTACCAGGCATGAATACAGACAAAACTGGGACACAAAAGTTGATTTTTCTCACAGGGGAAAGATCAAAGCTCTGTCAGAGACAGATTTCCTATTTTCCAAAGAACTGAATTCCCCAGAAGATTAACTAAAGGGAGACTAGAAATTGAAAAGAACAGATCAGATTCCCAGGCAAATACTTCTTATCTTTTCCTAGGATATGAAATATCCTAGGATTTCCCTGTGAAAAAAAGAAAAAAAAACTGCTCATCGTTCACACTTCCCCCAGCAAAATCTTTTTATGCTCAGTAGAATATTTCTCTGATTACATTTCTGCCTTTCACAGTCATCACAACACAGTAAATAGAGAACAACAAGTTTCTATTTGCAACTTCACACACACAGATACAGAGATACATCTTTTGCGGCAGGGCCCAGTTTGTTCTTCACATACATCTCTAAAGCCAAACCAACCCAAATTTCAGGGGAGTCTGATGTTTGTAAGTGTCAGGAATTCTGGTTTAGATTTCATACAAATCCAAAGCTTTTAGCAAGGCTTTGCATGTTAGTCTATCAAGGGACCTGTTTTACAGGTTTCAAGAATGAGTTGCATCTATCAAGTCAATACAATTTTCATCAGCTGCAGGAATTGCCTTGGAGATCCCCTATCCAACTAGCAATCAGCTTTGCATATCCAGTTTGTCTGAAGTGGTAAAATAATCTGTATCAGCCAACAGTTCTAGCTACTACTTAACTACAAGCTTAGTTAAGTAGCAACTTTAACCACAAGCTAATTAATTCTAGCTAACCAACCATTTGCATTCCCATCTTTCTGAAGCCAGATACTGCCATGATCAGCAATGCTGTATTGACTGGCTACAAGTGATGCTCCATTTTATTTACTGAAGGTCACTGAAGAAAACTGAGCTGCATGAAGTAAATAGGAAGTGTTTACAGACAGCCATGGATTCTAGGATGACTTTATAATTGAAATGAGGACATAACTGAGGATGGACAAAAAGATCAACCCACCGTTGAAAATCTCTTTTGAAGTGAGAGTTGATGATCTGAGATCATCAACTGTTCATCAAAGAGATCACTGCTGTTCAAAGGAGGTTAGGAAAATCAATCTCAAACTTAACATCAGGAGTTTTGCTATAGAATTCTGGATTTTTTTTTAATTTGAGCCATCTGTCTGTCTTGGAACTGTTGTGTACTTGCAAGTTACCAGGGTGGTTCTGTGAGTCCTCCTACTCTTTCAGGAAATCTTTCCAGGCTGAACATTGGGGATCAAATTATTTGTCACTGAACATATATGTCACTGCATCCAGAAAACAGTTGTGATCGATTGATAAAAAATAGAAACTCTGCAGAGTCAAGTCACAGTAGCTATGGAGTGCAAAGACTACAGCTTTCAGTTGAACCCATGTTTGTTTGCATTCCACATATGCTGTGTGATAAGGTTTTATGTTCACACACTGGCTATTCTAAACCATCACAATGGTTGTGGGACCTGGACTCCACATCTAGAACAGAGTACGATGATATAGCCTATGTGTATCTATAATTTGTGGGGTTTTCCCCCAGGAAACTGTTTCAGTCATTGCAAAAGGAAGACATCTTCTACCTTGCTGATAGTTTCCTATTTCTTTTAATATCTAGGTCACTCAGAATCTCCTCTATGGGGTTTGCATGGTGAGGTTTTGGTAGCGGGGCAGGAGGCTACGGGTGTGGTTTCTGTGAGAAGCTGCCAGAAGCTTCACCTGTGTCCGACAGATCCAGTGCCAGCCAGCTCCAAGACAGACCCACCGCTGGCCAAGGCTGAACCCATCAGCAATGGTGGTAGCAGCTCTGGGATAATGTATTTAAGAAGGGACAGTGGGGGAACTCTGCTGCACAACAACAGCAGCAGAGAGAGAAGTGAGAACATGTAACAGAAATAATGCTGCAGACACCCAGGTCAGTGCAGAAAGAGGGTAGCAGGTGTCTGGGCACCAAAGCAGAGGTTCCCCTTCAGCCGATGACCATCCATGGTGGAGCAGATATCCACCTGAAGCCCCAGGACAATCCCATGCCAGAGTAGGGGGATATTGAAGGAGGTTGTCACAATGTGGGCAGCCTGTGCTGGAGCAGGCTCCTGGCAGGAGCTGTGGCCCCGTGGACAGAGAAGCCCACACTGGAGCAGGTTTGCTGCAGGACCTGTGACCCCACGGAAGGGACCCACGCTGCAGCAGTCTGTGAAAAGCTGCATCCCATAGGAAGGACTCACATTGTAGAAGTTCATGGAGGACTGTCTCCTGTGGGAGGGCTCTCACACTGGAGCAGGCAAGAATGTGAGGAGGAAGGAGCAGCAGAGAGAATGTGTGATGGACTGACCATACCCATATTCCCCATCATCTTGCACTGCCTGGGGGGAGGAGATAGAGAAGATCAGGAATGAAGTTTAACCTGGGAAGAAGGGAGGGGTGAGGGAAAGGTGTTTTAAGATTTGGGTTTATTTCTCATTATCTTACTCTGATTTGATTAGTAATAAACTGATTTCCCAAGTCAAGGCTGTTTTGCCTGTGACAGTAATCAGTGAATGATCTCTCCCTGCCCTTATCTCAGTCCATGAGCCTTTCGAACTACTTTCTCTTCCCTGTCCAGCTGAGGAGGGGAGTGATAAAGCAGCTTTGGTGGGCACCTGGCATCCAGCCAGGGTCAACCCACACCTCCCTGTATTGTTCTGTTCCAGTGTTGCCTTCATCCTCTCTTCCCGTCCTGCCCATGTATTTTTTTGTCTAGTTGTTTTTCTCTTTTATCCACCTATACCATTAATTTTTAGCACCCATTCTCCTTTCACCTAGCAGGAGAAGCCTTATAAACACAACTGGAATTGTTCACCTCATTTTGGTCCAAACACTGGTGCAAAACTGGTCCCCTAGTAGCAAGCAGACAGAGTGTTGTCTACTTCTTTCTCTTTCCGTTGCTTACTCCTTGCATATATTTGGTACAGAAAGAATCCTAATTGAATTTAGATTTAGCATGTCAGAGTCCTATGACTCTCCTTTGATGCACCGAGATTCAGGCAAGGGCATTTTTTCACAAGTGTGGTGAAAGATACCATATGTGATTCAAAACTTGTAGATAATGGACATGGTAAATTTTCATGACAAAACAGTTCTCAAATTTCATTACTGTTTGAAATCTAGTCAAACCAATATTTCCCTATGGTCCCTAAAGCAAAAGATGAGTTATTTTGGTTAATGAGGATCATCTGTATAAAAGATTTTTCCATATAATTTCACCTTCATAGACTTCATCTTCACATTTCAGATCAAACGTGTCAGGTATTGCAGAAAAACAACCAACTGAAAACATATTCTTGTAAGGGTATGTTAACAAGCAACCTTGAAAGTAATCAATAAATGCTTCCCCAGTCACCTTTTGTATCACATATGTGCAGGAGAATTTCCATGCAGAACACAGCATGGACCATCTGTCCTGATCTCTTTCTCTAATTTGTCATCAGTTTGCCACTTATGTATAGTTTACAATATTAATTTCATGCCAATAAAATCTGTAGACCACATCATAAAGCTTTATTCTCTATATATTGATAGACTGATAGCAATTGGCAGGCTTAAGCATTTTCACTATAATAATACTTATTTCAGTCATAAACCTTTAACGTTTTTTCATCCACTTGTCCCTGTGTAAACTAATAATCTTGAACAATTCTCTCTACATTATACTATTCATGAGCATGAAAGAATCTGAAACACAGTGGGTCCCTTCACCTCCAGTGAAAATGAATTACCATCAACATGCAGAAGCCCAGCAAACAAGACTCTGTCTGGAAAGAAAAATACTGTTCTGCTTAGTTAAAAGCAACTACTTGTGTTAACACAATAGATGAAATAGAGCTAATGTTTCATTTTCACCAGACAACTATTGACCTTCCACAATACTTGATCTTCAGAATAAAAAACTTCATCTCTGATTACACACGCCTTCAACAGTAGAAAAATTAGCTAATAAAAAAAGCACATATTGAAAACTGCTTGCCTGAACAATATTCCCAATTCCTACCGATGGAATAAAAAATTAACTTAATTACCGTATTGCTCACTTTTATCGCATGCTTCCACTTGCTGTTGGAGTAATTTTCACTTTCACAGATACTAGAACAATGCAGGAACATAGAAAACCAAAATGAAATTATGATTTTTTGTATCAATTAGAAGCCTTTTTCTCTCCTTTTAACTCCCTCCGTATTTGTCCAATAATGAATCAATGAAATATTATGTAGTAGGGATGGTGATATTTGTCAATACATTGCACATAAATCACTGAAGTGAGGTTTCCCTGGTTGTTCTGGAAACAGTCCTCAGAAGTCAACAGCAAAACTTCTGTTGATTTTGTTGGGAGCAGAACTGATCCCATGCTCAGTGACTTGCATTAGAAAATTATCAAGATTGTACCACAACACTGCTACCTTGTGGCATGACATAGAGCAGAATCACTATTGCTTTTGTGACATGCCTCTTACTTCAGTAACAGGGATGCCATATGTCACAAAATGCTAACACAGCATCTTACACTTGAATGTACAATTCCCTTTCCATTCTAAGTCTTTACATTATAATTAGTGGAAAGCTGTGCCCATTTGACTAATGTTAAGACTACAAAGTTTTAAAAGATGATGCCAAATTACTTTTCCATTACAGTTGCAATTCATAATGTATTCATTCATAAAGATGCTAATTATCTTGCAAAATTTTGTAATGCTGATGTTAGGAAAATTGATAGAGTTTTCCATTAATGACCTGAAGAAGTTTGGAGCTAGTTAGTATATCACAGATAAAAATACCCTTCCCTACGCCACTATATTTATGTCTCATTAGTTTATTATGGACCTAAAGCCCTCCAGGGATTGTCACTCACAAATCCACCTAATGTTTATGAGCTCTAGATTTTGCATCTGGATCTCTAATTTAGCCAACAGACATGGAAAATCATATAGATAGAAAACTCCCTGGTGATTACAAAGCTCTAGGTTTTAATAGAGAGAGCAGAAATAGCATAAGCGTAATGTTTAATATAAGCATAATGCTTAGCACATTAGTGGTAAGCTAAGTGTATCACCTAGGAGGAAAGACATTCACAGTATTTCAGATAAGTGTAATACTATTCTTTCCAGGACTGTTTGCTTCTAATGATACAGAGCTTAATATGGCTGTGTTAATGCCATACAGTTCCTGTTGAACAAGGTTTTTTTAAAGGAACTCTTTCCACAAAAGGTGAGGATCAGCTTTTCTAAACTGATAGCTCTAAACTTTGGGGACTAGTGGCTCCCTGTCACTTCTCCAAAGTCTTACAGGCCACTGCACATTCTTTATCAATACTCTTTTTATTTGCAAACCATACACAAACAGCCCAACCATAAATGTACAGTAATGGCAGGAGTTAAACACATTACTCCCAACTTCAAAGCTACATAAGAAAATGAAAATGCTGTACACTATTACTATTCTATTCTCTGAAACTTCCATTAAACATATATAAGTTTAACTCTTCTTTCAGTTTCCCACAGCATAACACATGGTGCGGTTGATGGGTCCTAACACATGTAGAGAACTATCCTCTTTCCCACTGGTAATATTGGACACATAGCTTCAAAACAACTATTGAGGTACCTCTGAAGTAAAATATAAAATTAATTTTTTCATCCAAAGAGACAGCTACGTCCTAAAAAATGCAATGTAAAGTTTGGGAAACTGAATTGGAAATGTGAGATTTTCCTAAGCTTTGGGAATGGATAAGAAGATATAGGATAGACATTTAGCAAGACTTTTAAAATGGTGGCTTTTCAGCAGAAGTGTCTTAATAATGAATGCTAAATAAAAATTCCCAATAGACACTACAGTTCTGAAATATGGCTAAAGTAATAATGCAGTTTTATATTTAAATCAACCTGTTCTGGTCAGAGGAATTTATTGAGATAGTACTGTCTTCACCTCATGATTATTTTTGCAGTAACTATATATCAATTGGGTTTTTATATCAAATAAAAACAAACTCAAAAGAAATGTGAGGGCATCATAGAAACTATTTTTTTAAACTGTTTTTTACGACAAAGATGGTATGTCTTATGTAAGTATTCAGTAGTATTTAAAGATATTTTCCCAGCTAAAGTCTCCTCTTTCTTATGTTTGAGACCATAATGTTTTATTACACTTCCTTTATCCACAAAGATATAACTGAGTAGATATTTCCTGGATGATTAAAGCTCTTTTTTTTTTTTTTTTTACAGGGATTGAATTTTTACAAGGATTATTTTACTCACCTAAAAATCTTGAGGTGAAAATGGTATGCCTGGTAAACTGCAATGTATCACTTGTATTCTCAGTTCAGCCCTGTGAACCACAAGATAGATACTTACATTATTGTTCTGCCTGCTCTGTGTTAAGATGAATTCAAATATAGTATTACTGCCCTGATAAATATATTGAGTTGCATAACGTGCATAATATACACATCTCTACGATAATTCTCTGCACTAATACTGAAGCTAGTGGGTTAGGTATTTTATAAAAGTAGTATTTGTAATAAAACTTGCTGGCACTAGCAACCTAACAGCAGATGGGGTTTTATAGAGGGCACATAATGATGATTCATTGCAGTAAATACACATGGATCCCTCAGATCTTCTTTCGGTTTAGTTCTTTCTTTGGTTTACACAACGATTACCTGTCTGCACAATTATTTAAAAAAGCAACCAAAAGTGATGTCAGCTATCTGCTAAATTACTTGCAGATATAAGCAAGCTTTATCTTTTGGAAGCAGATTCTTTCCTGTAATGCCACTTACTGATGTGAAATTAAATACCCGTAGTTAAAATGTTTCAACTGATATGCTCTCTGTTGTTAAGTTGGCAAGCGATCCTTGACTGATAAAATACATTTCAGAAATGTATCAGTGGGGAAGAGAGGAAGACGATTTAATGATTAAAATAATGAAGTGAGTTTGAAAATCTGGGACTGGTGTTCACAAACTCCCTATGTGTCCCTAAGCATGCATGTCTCTCTCTGTCTCAGTTGTTCTGACATGGAAATAAGGCTTATACTGCTCCATCTCACAGAAGTACTGTGAAGAAAATAACACATAAATAATTGATAGATACTTTAACCTTCAATAAATTATACTTTACTGTGTTGATCCCACTCTATCTCCTAATACAAATAAGTAAATAGGTTCCCTCTAATTAACTGCAATTACTTATCTAGAGGAGACCAGTAGGAGGAGTATTTGAAAGTGTTACAGTAAGAATTCATATGTGCTATGCATCCAGACACTCCATCCTTGAGACTAGCTTTTAACTTCCGAAGCAATGGAAAGTTTCCTGTTGAGCCTTGGCTCCATCAGTTCTGCTACAGGTGCTCTTCCAGCCTGCTCCTCATCCCCAGCAGGCCTGCAGAAATAAAAATTAAAACAATAAAAGCAAGCAAAAAGAAGAAGAGCCAGGGAATGTATGATATAAGCAGTCAGACTTGAGTTTTGACTATCTGAGTGTTGATCAGTTCAGCTCAATCGCACTTGCAGTTTCCCGAAGTAGCTTATGCATTCTCAAAACAACTGAAGAAGTCACCTATACAAGACAAACTATAACTGAAAGGAACATCTGAAGTATACAGTGTTCTGAAAAGTGGAAGACTCTAAATAAGGGGGCTTTGCAGATGGTTGTTTCACCTCAACAGATTTCTGTGCTACCTCTTGTGGGGTAACATTCAGGGCATCTGCTGCTAGAGCGAAAGTGCTCATGAACATTTTTTTTTTTTTCCAGATTAAACACCACTAAATTCTTTCCCCAATCATTTTTACAAGCAATTTTTAACAACAGCCTTGAATTCGTTAGATGGATCTTCAAGATGGAGCTTGTTTTATGTGTGAAAATAAACAATGACAAGTATGAATACCACTTACCATTTCTCAGATTTTATACACAAGGCATTAATCAAATTAAATGAAGAGGCTTAAACTCATTGATAACTTAGTAACACTGATGTCACTGGATTTAGAGGGAAAACGAGTTTGCTCCCAAATTACTACAGTGGTATACTTTCCTGTTTCTGATTGATTCCCTGTATCTCACTCTGTTTATTTCAATGTAGGAGCACATCACTGAATTAAGTGGTAAGTCAATCAAAGATGAGAGGTTTTATCTGAAGACACAACACTGTGAGAGTAATGTGTAAGAAGGAATACATTTATCCAGAGTCAAATGCAAGAGGTTTATGTAAATTTGCTCAAAATTATGACAGATGTCATCCATAAAAGATTACTCAAATTACAAATTTGCATCTGACTAGGAAAACATTTTAAACAAATATATTTTATCTTTTGTTTAAGAAGTATTATCCATTTAAAAAATAAAGCTTTATTAATAACCAGCATCCTGCTCAGGTCAACAGGACCACGTGAAGCAACACGTAGGAGAACTGGAGCCAAAGTTAGGTCAGGTTTGAGGGTTTAGCGTACTAGTTTTAAATCTACAGAAACTCAGACATAGAAGATTATTAACTTAAATATCTTCTACTTGTATCATATATGTAAAAGCTTTTGAAATTCACCTGAAGCACCCTGAAGGGAAGGTTTTCATCAAGAAACAAGTTTGAGAAACTTGCAGTCACTTTCCAAATATTCCGGCTACAGCTGGTAGCATTTCTTATTTTAGGCATATTTTTTCTCCTGTCTGATAAACAAACATATTGTGATCATATACGTCTGCTACAAAGGTTTTGCCACAAAAATTGTCCTGCTACTCCTACTTCATTTAATCCTTGACCTCATAATAGGTCCCTTTTTATTATAGCATAATGAGCCCACATAAGCTCTGCACATATCTACACCCCTAAATTACTTGCAATTTGATAAACAGGATGCCCATAAAATGATGAAGTACAAATACCAACTGAAAGACTGTTGCACATGTAAACTTCACAATCAAAATCACATATACAGAGCTAACATAAAAACAGAGCTTGCAAAGTGACTCCAGCATGATGACTAAATCATCATGTTAATACCATATTAAAATATTTATATGTTTGTTTTTGCATGAGTCCATTTCAGGAGGAACAGGAAAAGGAGAAGTTAAGCTGAGGAGGGAGGAGAATAAATGATGAAGGTGGAGGATGAAACTGAAGTAAAGTATTTGTGTGGAGGAGAACTGAAAGCAATGGATCTGAGAAAGTGGCATCTGACAGCATACGACACAAAAAATCAAATTAAAGCTGCTGAGAACTCTGAAGGAATCCTTCATAGGGTCCTTAGGGCTACTGCCTCCAACTGACAGTCCAGTTTCTGCCTAGAAGACTAAGTATCGACTGGCTCTAAAGCTCTTGAAACCTCTCCTATATATCTCTGGACCCGTAAATAGTGTGGTCAAGTGGAGAAAACACAGCCTTGGAATACAAAGATCAGCACTAAGTTACTGGTCACTGTCTGCATAAAGACTTGAGCACAGTTCATAATCATCTCTCACTTACCTAAACAAAAAAATCTGGTACCATGACTTGGCTCACACAGGAAAAAGAAATAGACTTAAATGTTAATTGCTCTATATAAATAGGCAAAGTAAAAGGCAAAACAGCACCAAAATTAAAAGGGTGAGACTAATACAAAAAAGTTTTTTAGTGTGACACATTAAAAAAAAAATTGTTGACCAAATCCAAATAATTTGTGCAGCAATCTTCCAGGCTCAGCTTCAGAAGTCCTCATGAACCGAATGTCAGGCCACATGAGACTGAAACACATACAGCTGTGCTGCCAAGACACCAAAACATTCAAGTCACTAAAACTCTAAGACTGCCTTAAAAAAAATTCAGAATTAAACAAAAATTAGGTAAATTAGAGATCTGTGTGGAATTGGGTTTATCTTACGTATTTCTTAAGCAAGTATCTCTACAGAAATTCACACTAACTATGAAGTTAGTCATTAAAAAGTTGTTGATTGACTTCTTAAGTACCTGGCAGCCATAGGGTCACAAAGAACTCAGTTAAAGGATTTCTATTCTAGGAATACAAACCGTCTCCAACATAGGGTTGTGAGTAGTTGTTTGTAAAAACAATGTTCCCTTGTTCCTCTTCCATGGTCAAGAAATTTTTGGAATAGCAGTTCTATAGAGACAATCTACATCCTGGGACCTTTTTTGCACCAGTTCTCTATACCTGAAAGACCCTGCACATGTGTTTGTTGAACCGCTTGTAAATGAGCACTAGCAGAATGTGACTGTGACTTGTTTCTATCCTTACAAGAGAAACCAATGACAATATTAGCAGGAGAGAAGGGGCAGACCGCCACACATAAGTCCATGCACTGTAGTGCACAAATCCAGCTGCTCACCCTCAGCTAGACAGTCCAAACTGAGGGAATGGGTAAAGCTTCTTACAGACTAAAGCTAAAAGCTTAACATTTTCAATTACCCAGAGGGATTCAGAACAAAGACATTTGTGCTCCCTGAAAGTACTATGTGTCCTGGGTTCAGTAGTAGCAGTCAGTTTTTCTCCTTCTTAGTAGCTGTTGCAGCACTGTGTTTTTGACTTTCGGCCTGGGAACAGAGCTGATAACACTGATGTTTAGACTGACCAAGGACTTTGTGAGTCTCATGCTCTGCCAGGGAGGAGGAGAAGCCGGGAGGAAGCAGGGACAGGACACCTGACCCAAACTAGCCAAAGAGGTATTCCATACCACAGCACGTCATGCCAGGGGATGTAACTGGGAGCTACCCGGAAGGGCACGTCCTCTTTTCTGTCGGGCTCTTTTTCCAGCGGGCGGTATCGTATTCTCTTCCCTTGTTATTTCTCTTATCGTTATTATTATTGGTGGTAGCAGTAGTGATTTGTGTTATACCTTAGTTACTGGACTGTTCTTATCTCAACCCGTGGGAGTTACATTTTTTCGATTCTCCTCCCCATCCCTCTGGGAAGTGGGGGGTGGGAGGGGAAGTAGACTGCGTGGTTCTAATTTACAGCCGGGGCTTAAACCACGACACTATGACTCCTATAATATTGCTTGCCGATTATGTCTATTACACTGCTTTAATCGCCACTGGCTTTGAACTAAAAGTTTTGCCTAAACTGAGTTCTCATTCTGATACCCGTAATCTACAAAACATGAAGTTTTATATGCAGTTAAAAAATGTATCTACAGGCAACCAGAAAAAAAAAAAGGATTTCTCCATAAGTGTACTGTATCGTCTTTGTACTAGTGTGCTACTGCAAATATATTTGTTTCAGCAACTGCATAGGTTCCAGCAAAATAATGCTCAATGATTCAAAGTCTGCATCACACAGTGACTGTGTATTTAAAGTCTTATCTTGTAAAGTTCTTTGTTTTCTAGTGTGGACTTTATACTGTATTTTCCTATAAGACACTTCTACGAGGTAACCCTATGATAGTCCAGCAGTCCACTGCTGTTTGTAGGAGCAAATAGCAAAAGGAGCAAATATTTGAAGGTCTATTCTACCTTTTACCTTAGAAAAATGTGAGCATAGAGTATAACAAATTTGATAATCAAATAGTAAACCCATGAATTTCTTAACTATTAAAAATGTGCATAATTGCTTTTTATCAGTTGCTATTTTGTTTCCAGACTCAGAATATAAAATGTAGTGTACACAGAATTCATTTTTTATTCATATAATAAAATCTACAGAAACTAGTAAAGATTTTAATTTCAGAGAAATGTCTCTTCTGTAGTAATAAACTTTAAAACCTCTTTATTCAGGGTGATTTGACTATTTTTAGTAGTAGCCTTTGTATTTACTAAAAGAAAATTTCCATTATAAAGTACCAGTAGAGCTGATCACAGATAAACACAGATTGAAAGCTTTATATTTAAGTATTTCAGGGTGTAATAGCATTTCTTTAAAACTGCCTCTGTATTTGGAAGTGATAAAAATGCTCCCATTCCCTGTTCTCCTGTGCTTCATGATAAGAAACTGGTGATGCATTCTTACTTGATGCTTTGGACGATTCATGTGTACTAAGCACAATCAATCCTTGCAGAAGAATACAGGAGTTTTTACATCCCTTTCAAACACTGTGTTTTGTGTTCTTCTGAGTAGCAATTGCAGCACTCTCACTCTAATTATCTAATAGAGATGTGTTCTTTGCTGTACATAACTGCTGAGTTTAGAAACTGAAACATGAAATTTCAATTTATGAGGAGGTATGTTACAATTTCTTGCACAAAAGTCAGGAGTAGCAAAAAGCTACCATCCTATTTCAAAAAGTTAGGTGTGCTGCACATGAAAGTCCATTAGAATGTTTGATTCTTCCTTTTTTCCTTTTGACAGATGTAATTTTCATCAAGAAAATGATCCCCTGAAGAAAGAGATGGAGATGAATCCAGTGATTCAAGAATGTTTAGGAAATGTCTTGTGCAATGGGAGTAATTCATATAAACAGGTCTTTAAGGAAAAAAATCCTTAAAAACATCCATATGTTTAAAAAGACATTATAAACACCTGTTATAAGCAAAGTTGGAAACTTAGGAATTTTTTTTTAAAGTTACAGCTTATATTCTTGTAAAAAGAATTCCAGATCTTTTCAGGTCACTCCTGTCCTCTATGGCCACGTGTTCAGTGTCTGCTCTCAGCCAGGCTCAGTGAGTAGGGAAATCTCTTCCTGTAGTTAAAATGAAAAGCCTGATCATCAAAAGAGGGAACATCAGTGTGCTTGAGTTTGATGCTTTCCTCCCTCCATCTTAATTTGAAACCTTAGTCCAAGTTCAGTCAAGCTGTAAGGCATTCTAGATCAATCCTCTTGTGAATACGGATGCACCAACTTACATGTATCAAAACACTGAGTAGCTGAGATCTAGAAATGAGAAATACAGTATATTCTTCCATGGAACCCATGGAGTCTAACTCCCACAGAGACCAATAAAAGTGAAGAATTTAAGCAGCTTCTTTGCCTTGGGCCCTAAGGGTTAAATCATGACTTCAATGAAACCTTAGAGAATTTCACCCAAAATCTACTTCATCTGAGTAAAAGATAGCCACTAAATTATCCACTAAAAGATAACCACCTCTATCTCAGCTGCAGCAGCTTTTCTTCCTAAAATCATGCAATACCAGGATTTTTTAGCATCTGTTTTTAAGCAGAATATGAAGTTAGAAATAAGTTATACAGCTGAAAAACAAGTGGACACGCAGGCACTTCTGAAGCACACTATGATTTTAACTTTCATTTTATTCTTACTCTTTCAAGGAAGTACTAGAGTACACAGTAAAGTAGAAAGAATTTCAAACACTAGTTTAAAAAATACCCCAAACAGTTAAGACAGATATTTGTCAGGAACAAATCAGGTATGACTGACCTTGATTTGGAGGAGGATGAGAAGTGCATTGAGTGAATAGCCACTCAATGTCTCTACTCATTGTATTCTTCTATGATTTCTGTGGAAAAAGTGAAGCAAACTTCAAGCAACTGCTTGCAGTCATAATAATACTTCTCTACATCTGAAAAGCAGCTGTTCTAGTATTTGAATTACCATCATAAGGCCCATGTTTTCAAGAAAATGTAATAAAAAAGTCATCAGAAGTCACCCATAACACAAAGGTTTTCTCTGGGAAAACCTGTTCCCATTACTTAAGATATATTACTCTGTAGTGTGTGTACATTAAGGTGCTTATATTCACTGAATGTGAAATCTTTTCTAATTCTGTGCTCAAAATACATTAAGAGAATGCAAAGCTTGCAAATACAGAATTAGCTCTGTTTTCTTGAATATTTGCACACAAATATTACGTTCTTCTAATAGGACATTCTTCTAATTTCCACAGAGACAGAGTAAGCCACTAAAGTAAATTCTGTAGGCAGCAGTTGTTGCTTCCATATTATGTGTCACAAAGGGAAGAATAAAGCAAGAGATAAGTATCTATTATCTCTTGAAATATTTTAATGGTTATTCACCTATAACAGCTTACTAAATGGAACATTCTATTCTATTTAAATAAGATGTTATTAGTGTGATTAATCCCCTTACACATTGAATTTTCTTAACCAAAACCACAATTAAACAGTCAGTGGTGGTCTTGTTGGACTGAAAGGCCTTGTTTGAAAAGTACTGCTAATGTCTGAGTGTCAAATTCACAGACTCCTAGAATACCAGGTTGGAAGGGACAACAAGGATCATCTGGTCCAACCTTACCAGGCAAAGCACAGCTTAGACAAGATGTTCCAGTACCCTGTCCAGCTGAATCTTAAAAGTATCCAACATTGGGGTATTCACCACTTCCCTGGGGAGATTATTCCAATGACTGATTGTTCTTCTTGTTTAAACTTTTCCTCTTGTTTACAATCTGAATCTCCCATAAGTAACTTGCAGCCATTACCCCTCATTTTTTCCATGTGACTCCTTGTAAAAAAAGGAGCCTCCATCTCCTTTGAAGTCTCTACACCTTTAAAGAGTCTCTACACCTTTAAAGGGTGTAGATACCCTTTAAATACTGGAGCATAGTGATAAGGTGTCCCAAGCCTTCTTTTCTCCAGGCTGAAAACCCCAGCTTTCTCAGTCTTTCCTCATAAAGCAGGCTTCCCAGTTCTTTGATCATGTTTGTGGTCCTTCTCTGGAGCCTCTCCAGCCTGTCTACATCTTTATTATATAGCAGGGAACCAAAACTGAGCACAGTATTCCAGCTGTGGCCTGACAAGCCCTGAATAGAGTGGGATAATGACTTCTTTGTCTGTGCTGATGATGCCCTTGCTCATGTAACCCAGCATCCTGTTGCCTTTCTTTGCCATAGCAGCACACAGTCCACCAGGACTACTCAGTCCCTTTCCACAGAGCTGCTCCCCAGATGGGTAAAGTCGCAGCCTGTGCTGTACTCTTGTATTATGTTTACCAGGTGCAAGACCTTACACTTGTTCTTGTTGAACTTTATAAGGTTCTTGTTAGTCCACTCTTCCAGTCTATCCGTGGATCCAGCAGGGTGTCTCTCCCTTCTGAAGTGTACACTTCCCTACTCAGTTTGGTATTGTTGGCAGTGATCCTTATCTAGTAATGAGGGATATTTAGTTAAAATCAACTTTTTAGTTACTCCATTGCTGGAGCTAGCCAGTCTAGAACTTGACATAAAATTCCAGCAAACAGTCAGAAACTTTAAATCTGAGACCCCATGGAACTGAGGATCTTAGGAGGAAATAGTATGTGCTCATAGTACCAATTTCTGTCTCAGTGTGATTCACGGGAAATAAAAGAAAGATCTCACAAGCTCCGCCCCATGTGTAACCTTTCAAGGCAGGTTAAATTCAAACTTCATTTGAAGCTGATTTCAAGCATCAAAATAGGTCTAAACAAAATGTTTCGCTTTGTCAGTAGACAATGTTAGAAGCTCTGCCATTTCAGGTGTGGTAAGCAATTTATGTTACCAAGATCTTAAAAGCAATAAGAGATTCCCCTTGTTTAAGTCTGCTCTACAAAGATTTCATCTTTCATAATGCCCTACATACTGAATGGCTAACTTAGTAATAAGGAAAAAAATAATAATATAGAATTAATTTTAAAATTAATTGAAAACTGATCAATGGACAATAAGAAGAATTGACCTGGATTTTTCCCACAGGAGTTTTCTGCATTATTACACAAACTTTTGGGAAACTTGTGATTCCTCTTCTACGGCACTTGAAATTTCAAATCTTCTGATCATTTCAGTGACTCTGAAACACTCAATATGCCTCTATGTAGGCACAAATGCAAACTTTGCAGATCACTAGACAAGATCTTGCTAACATTACCCTTTAAGATCAAACCAAAATAGCAAAGCAGAGGTCTCTTCACAGACATTTACACTGCTCTGTGATCCCCATCAGTAATTTTCATTATAGCTTAAGTTAAACATGCATTTAAAAAATACTAGTTTTAGTGCACAGAGTATGATTTTTGGTACCTTACAAAAACATAAAAAGCTCAGTGAGGTTTCCTATTTGACAAATACAAGCTTTCTACTACAATTCCTGTTTGTGGGTTTTTTTTTTTTTTTATTAAAAAATAAAAGCAAAAGCAAAACCAAACTGTGTTACACTCAGAAAAGTCTTTTACTTCATTTAAATTAAACTGGAAATCATCTGAGCTGTTGTTACGTGAAATGGCACCAGGCACAACAAAAATCTTAATTTCTCAGTAAATGAAAGACATACTAAAAATATTCCCAAAGATTAAATAATGTGACTAAAACATGAACTTGAAAGTATGTTCTTTGGCAATGATCTGCTTTCAGATTTAATTTACAATATATCTTTTGAACATATTAAAATTCTTACTGAATGGAATTAGACACTGCAGAGTACTGCATTATAGTGACATACTTTATTTTAAGGATGTTAAATGCACAGAACTCTGTTTTTGTAAGGAAGAATGAGCTCCGTTCAGTTATGCAGCATTTCAGGCTAATCTTCAGGAGCACTGATTAAGTAATTGCACTGTAAAAGAACCCATGTTCTGCTTCTGACTCCAAATGAAATTTTCTTCCTAGACTGAGAGAAAGTTCTTCCAAAAGCCTGAAACCTCTTGTAATTATTTTTTCCCTAGAGGTCACTTGAAAAGTTTTTGTCCTTGAAATACAACAAAGCCAATATTTTTTCTTATTAAAAAAAAAAAATTGATTGTGCTCTCCAGCACTTCAGCTATCAGTGGTTTTTGTGTCACATTAAAAAGCCCTCATGGAAATTCTAATCCATCCAGAACAATATCACATACAAATCATTTATAATCTATTATTTTGTCCTAAAGCATATTTTGATTCTACTGAATGATAACTGTAGTCTTTTAAACATTTAGCATCTTTCTGGATGTATTTTGCTACAAAGCGTAGACGGCGATTATAGATAAGCTTAAAGACAGCATATAAAGGAAATGGCATCCACCCACCCCACCCCTTTTATATTTTGTTGTATGATTTTGATGATAATGGAGAAGTCTAAAAGCCACAGCTATGTTTATGTTTTCCATACAGCAATAGGAAATAGCAGAATGTCACATAGCCTCACCGGAGATTCAGAATAAAAGTGTCAAAATGGGGATAAAGGAGCACAGGAAATAATTTTGAAATGAACAACACTCTAGATAACAATCACAGTAAAGTCAGATAACTGTGAACCCCAGTTTCAGGTGTAACAACAGCTGAATGCGCAACCATTGTTGTGCCTGTAATAAAGGTGCTTCCATATACAGAAAGTCTTCATGCTTAATGGTGATTATTACAACAGTAGACAGAGGAAGAGAAAGAGCAAAAAGTTATCAATTCTTCAGGTACCTGCCCTTTATCAAGACTGCGGTTCTTCAGTGTGTCGATAATCAGAATGGCTTTGCAGGGACATATTCCAGCACAACAGGGTTGTCTCCACAAGAGGAAAAGTAATCAGAAACTGATTTGGCTCAATAGACCAAATCCTTTCCTGATGTTACTTCAAACCACTGGTCTTTTCAAAACAACCTGATACACTAGAAATGCATGGTCCCTCTCTGAAGTGAACGTGGTCTACTGCAGAAAGAATTTTCAAAGGCTTATTTCAAAACTAATGAAGTACAAATCACATACCAAAATAGTACAGTTTTAGTTTACTGCAATAGAACTTTGGATGACTTCCTTTTCCTGGATGAAAAGAAATAAACCAATTTCAATCTTGAATAAGATGAGAGTTGGGGAGGGAGGCGAAACAGCTGATTGGTTTACAAATTATGTAATGAAGGTGACATGACTTCTCTAAACTTGACCAGAACCCTATTTAATCACACTAAGTACTAACTAGGAACTAACTACTTGTGAACTCTAACATGTATTTTTACCTGCAAAACTGAATGTAAAGGTCTAACCCATACAATAACTGAAAATAGTGGGGAAAGTGCAAATACCTGAGCAACAGAAACTTCTTAGATACTAAGTGTAAGTTACATCCATTTCGGATGGGTGCTTACATATGAACATATACCTTAGTGTCAGCTGAAACAGAGACATTATGAACTATTATATGTTTACTGGAAATTAACCTGAGTGCTACAATTCAGTGTGAGAAACAATCAATCCAAGTACTGCCAGACACTGCTAGTGTTTTGCAATATATCAAAGATCTTCAGCTTGATTTATAAAACCTAAAAAATGAGAAAAAAGGCCAGTGCAGGCAGAAAGCAGCACACTTATTACAGGACATTGAATACATGGAACAAACCATAAAGGTAGTTCTAGATAGACTTTCCCATGACAGGGAAGCAAAGGGTTCTTTTAAATACACAGATAAAATCCTTCATGTTATTTAGTATTATCCCATATTTTTTTTAATATTGAAAATATGTATGACCTTTATTCATTTGGTTATATATTCAAAGCATATCTCTACTTAGAATCATAGAATCATAGAATAGTTAGGGTTGGAAAGGACTTTAAGATCATCTAGTTCCAACCCCCTGCCATGGGCAGGGACACCTCACACTAAACTGTGTTGCCGAAGACTCCATCCAACCTGGCCTTGAACACCACCAGGGATGGAGCATTCACAACTTCCCTGGGCAACCCATTCCGGTGCCTCACCACCCTTACAGTAAAGAATTTCTTCCTTATATCCAATCTAAACTTCCCCTGTTTAAGTTTTAACCCGTTACCCCTTGTCCTATCACTAATGAAGAGTCCATCCCCAGCATCCCTACAGCCCCCCTTCAGATACTGGAAGGAAGCTATGAGGTCTCCACTTCATACATAAATACATAGAGATATATAGCTTTGTATGTGTAAATATATAAATGCGTATGCATATAAGTATATTGATTTTATTATATATTCATATACATCTTCATTTAGAATCCTCTGGTTTTAAACAGGGTTTTTTTGCTTATTATTTCTTCTTTATCCTTAAGTTACTGACATTCTTCTCTAATTTTAAAACTAGTTGAATCTAATCACTTTGAATGGCAGTGGTAGAATTTGAGAACAGAATAATTTTTCCTTAATGAGTGGTCTGCTCACAATGAATATAGAATGCAGTCAAAAGCATTAAATTAGATAAAATGTATATGCAAACAGTGTGGTTCTTTTAATGATGGATAAAAGTCTATTTCAAATCATTGATCTATATCATGATATTGTTCTGAATAGAAATTATTTATTACAACATTCAGCCCAAGACTGAAAAATACTAGTGTATTAGGAAATCACTCATAAAACAGCAACCATAAATAATATGAATATATGAAAAAATCTTGACACTCTGTGTATTTGTACACATGAAGGATTCTAATAGATTTATTATAAAAATTATTCTGCATACAGTGTACACATCATGTAAGGAAATATATTCAAGCTATTTACAGAAAAAAGAAATTGATTTAGGCCACTGTGATTTTCCAAGGAAAAAGTCTTCATTAAAATATATATATATATGAGTAGTAGACTGCCAAACTGAATAATTCAGTCAAGTATTAACATCCAGAAACAAATTCAGAGCTTTCTAAATGTTCTATATGATCAGCTGGCTGTTGAATATTAATTCATTCCATCCACGAGGCAGCTCTGGTTTTAAACTTAAATAATTTGTTAACTATGGTTATTAAACTTTTTTTTTTAACATAAAAAGTCTCTTTAAATATAATCTGTCATGAAAAGACCCTATAAATACAATATAATTTAAAAAAAAAAATTTTTTCAATACATTTCCAGACAGTTTTAAGCAGATTTACAAATAAGACAAATAGACATGTGAGAAATGTGACCTCATAGCAGCTTTCCAGTATCTGAAGAGAGACTACAAGAATGTTAAAGAGGGACTCTTCATCAGGGACTATAGTGATAGGAAAAGGGATAATGGGTTTAAGCTAAAACAGGGGAAGTTCAGGTTAGATATAAGGAAGAAGTTCTTTACTGTGAGGGTGGTGAGGCACTGGAACAGGTTCCCCAAAGAAGTGGTCCCTGGCTGTGTTCAAGGACAGGTTTGACAGAACCTTGGGCAACATGGTCTAGTGTGTGGTGTCCCTGACCGTGGCAGGGTGCTGGAACTAGATGATGTTAAGATCCTTTCCATCCCAAACTGTTCTATGATTTGATGAAATATTTTTTTTCTGTCTTGCGATTTTCTTGTAAAGTTCTAAACACCAAAGATTTGAATGACTGCCATGGTTTAAACGAATTCTTGTCTATATTGTTCTCTAAAAATCTGAAAATGATACTGAAGAATAAACTGCTTGAAAACTATTGCATACTCAGTCTTTAATTTGCGTCTTCAATTTTCATGTATTATGTTCTTAAGAATGGTGACTATGCAGGTGTTATAAGAAAAGGAAAAATCTTACTCCTTTCTTGACTGAAAAAAAAAGTGAATAGTAAGAGCAAAACAGCGTCCCTTCCCAGGCTTTTGCCACATGGGGTTTTGCACAGGGATTTGAGTTGACAAGTCACCATTTAGTTTCTCTATCTCATTTCATGACCTCTCTGTTGGGGCAGACAAGCTTTGAAGCCTCTTTATTTTCTCAAGGTGTGGTAGCTCAGGCTTGAAACAGCTACCCCGTCACATGTTAAGCTTGCTATCCCTTGTCTGGCAGCTATATTGTTATTATAAGATCCTAAAATAAATGTTTAATCTTTCTGTATTTATTTAAAAGTAATACTGATTTTAATTCAAATTTCAGAAGCTAGCTTACTAGTAAGAGCCAATTCATTCCATGTTTCTTCCTGAAGTTATTCTCAATGATTTGCTTTGGATCCTTATTCCTTAGGAACTTCCAAGTGTAACTTATATTTGCTTTTGATAGTCACTATTGACCAATTCCCTCCACTACAAATTATTTTCCACCTCTTACTACAAACATTTTCTGTGTGATTTCACCACTCAGAACCTTCTGCAATCCAAAACATAACCATGATCTGCTTAGCTATTCATCATTCATGGTTTGCTACTGGTCACTTAAGTTGCAGGGATTTGATCCCCTTTCAGAATGAGTGAAACGTTTGAAAAACAAGACTAATGAAAACGGAATAATAAAACCCCAAACATTCATGTTTAAATGGGAATATTCTCTTTTAAGTTCATTTGCTTACATAGACAAGAGAAAGATCTTGGGCATCAAAGGTCACAGAAAGCTCACTTAATATTCTGGACAAGTATCAATATATTTTTTCCTACTTTCATACTTTCCCCTGGACTCTGTTAGAAACAGGAATCTAGACTTTCACATAACAGATATTTTAATGTTATGTTTGCACAACCACCCTTTCCCAAATCTTTGTGTGAACAAATACCTATGAGAAAAAAAATCGCTAAGTATTTCTGGATGGCAAGTAATGAGCGAACACAGTCAAACTGAGCAACAGTTAAAAAATGAGTAAATAACAGCATTCAGAAAAATTTCTTTATGATTTTTAATAGTTTTATCTCCTTCTTTGAATTCAAGTTATTGTGGTACAAATTAAATAATGCCATAATATTCACATGCTGATGGGAGATGAGCACTAGACATGGAAGAAGAAGTGGAAATTATACTGACTTCAATTTGTTAAAGATGCTCATTTAATAAGCTAGAAAATGGAATTTTCACATTGCAAGGAGTTTTATCTTTTTGTTAGATAAAATGTTTGTTATTATCCTCTGGGTGGTATTTCTGTAGCTTTTGTTTTGATATTAGAGTTATTAAACTTCCCTTTTCTATTCTCATTACCAGAATATTTTATGGGTAAATCCACTTAAGGAACTTATTGTGCTTTCTGATCAAATGGGAAAATGAAGCCAGGTTATAATAAGCAATTTAATTTTTAATGAGCTGATTGAGGCCCAAGGTCAAAATGAAGGGCAGAAAACCAAAAAAATACAAACAACAACAAACTTTCTAGCACAGAACACTAATGATAGCACCCTACACATGACCTGGGCAAAATAATATTTGACAGACTGCATCTAAAAGCTATCCCAGTTGTATTTTTATTTTCTTTCTGAACTCCGACTAAGTCTAAGTAAGGTGTAGCATATTAAATAATACAGAAGCACATAAAAATGCATGAGACTTGTTTCCTGAAAAGAACTTAGCTAGGATGTTTATTGAATTTAAATTTCCCAAGCTCAAGTTTAAATGCTACAGCTACAAGCTGAGTGTTTAACCCTCTAATATCTCTTATAAGAACTTAGAAGGTAGTTAACTGCCTTCCTGAAGTGTAATTCTGCCAGAATTGTGCATATAACTTCCACTGAAGCCCTTGGGACTTGGCCTTTCAGTCTTCAGAAATAATAAATCATATATAAGTAGAATCTTTACAGAAACATGGTGCCCTTTCTTTCTTTACAGTTTGTAAATTATGTCATGAAACTTTATTATTTTTGAATACAGCCTTGTTTAAGATCTTATTTAGCATATTCTTCGATTTTTACTGGTGGACGTTCTTACAGCTTTCTGTAGCAGTAGAAATATTTATGTCACCAACCCCTCTAGAAAGCACTTTATGTCCAAGACACACATCATTTTACCCCGATAAAACTGCTATACCTATTGCAAGTGATGTCCTTATGAAACATACTCTGTCTCATTAAAGAAATATAAAATTTAAAATTAAATTAGATACATCTTTACATCTAGCAGAATATAAGCAATAGAGGAGATGCTAATGAGTTTTGCAGGTTCTACAGGTAGCCCACGGATCAAGTCCAGCCCACAGGATGCTTTCATCTGCTTTATTAGCTTTTCCCTAGTGGACAGAAGCAACTGTTTGAGCAGGTAATTGCTGTTGGCACAGCCAAACACTTCATCATTGCCCTCTCACAGCCTCTACTCTCCCAGTGAGAGGGGAGAGGAAAGAAGCAAAGAGCACAGACATTTCTTTTGTGAAAAATAGCCCCACGGAAAGAGGAGAAATGGTACCCCTGCAGAGCTCTTACTAAGTGACACCATCATGAAACAGGAAGCACATACCTATGCTGGTATCAGCCAACAAAGCCATGCAATTTTTATGACAGAGTCTGAAGGCAAAAACTGAAGCTCAGCTCCTGTGGTTGCTGCAGTAGTGCTGACAGTGACCCTGATTAGGCAGTTCACACACTTACTCAAAACACTTTTTCTTAATAAAATACTTTCTAATCCTTCCCTTTCTTCCTATTGCTAACAATAAATGCCATCTCAGTTCAACCAAGAGTTGGAAAATACAACAAATAGAAGAGCTGGCTATCTGGTAAAGTATGATTAAAAAATAGTATCTATCTGATGTATGTCAGCTGTCTTCAGGTTAGAACTTGAGTAGCGCATGGGGACAACAGTACAATGTGATAAAGAGACTGTCTATGGACTGCAGAACACAATTTGAGAACCTCTGACTTGTGTGACCACCTATCAGTCATTTAAACACATACTACTGTGAAAAGCATTAAAATGAATTTTTTTATGTCTTATTTGTATATTATGTCACCCATTTCAGATGTGTTGCGGAAGTGTAATCCCACTTGTAGCTGTACAGAAGCTAGACATGGCCGTTATCTCTCCTGATAACAAGAACAGCTTGTCATAACAGGTGTACACTCTGAATTTTACGCCGAATTTTATCAAAGGATGTTGTTTGCTATTCTTTGGGTGATTTTCTTTCCCTCCAGTCTCCTTCAAAAAAACTTACAGGTCAGTGATCCTGAGATTTTTGTCTATATAATTTCTTATTTCTACTAAAAGCAAAGAACAAGAAGAGGAGGAGAAGAAGGAAGAAAGGAAGACAAATGGAAAAGGAGAAAGGGAAGAAGTGAGGGAGATTGAGTCTCAGTGAGGATCTTTGGTTTGTTGAAAGGATCTAAAAGAATGAGGACAGAGGAGTGGAAATGATAGAAAAAAATAATGAGCAGGTAACAGGACTCAGAGAGTCTGAAGGCAATACCAAGTTAAGTATGCCTTTCATTTGTTATTTCAAGAGAAAGAATATGTGCACATATGTACATTATACATTACTTGCAAAGCACAAGCTTCTTTACTGTGTTTTAACTATATATTCTTGCCATAATGTATTACTCTAGAAGGGGAATCATCAGTAACTCATCAGCAATCCAGTAACTGGTCTGCAAGACTGCTTCAACATCCTTCTTCTGAAGGTGCACAGAGATGGCCACACTGCTTCACACGTTTCTGGGGAAAATAATACAGATCAGACAACTCTGACACAATGCATAAATGCATTTCTTTCTCCCAAGCTGCTCTTTAAAAAAGCTTTACAACAGCTTCACACTTGCTGTTCTTAAAACTTTGAGAAAATCAGAATTAATCACTTATTTTTAATTGATTAATATTTCACTCAACATATATGGATTATATGCATATTTATTTACCTTTAAGTTGTACTATACATACTCTGGGGTTTTGTTTGTTATTTTCAGCCTGAATTAAAATATTTTTTTTCTTTATTTGGGAGGACTTCAAAAGAACCCTCTTTTTACCATTTTGTTCAGACAGTTATGTAATTGTGGTAAAAAAACCACAGACTGTTTCCTCAGTCTAAAAATCTTACAAAGCTGTACACTGCTTGCTGTTATTTTTCTCTCCAATTGTAACTTATCCTGAGCTCTTGTCAATTTTCAGGAACTATACCTCTGTCTTCAAGCATTGTCATGAATTCTGGATTGTCAGCTGAAAACACAAACAGAAAACCAACAGCTGCAGGTACTAAGATTTGGTAGCAGCACAAATTAAGTATAGGACAGATGCCCAAGACAGTATTGGACATGATGGAAATAGATGTCCATTAACTTAGAATGTAGTGACAAAATGTTATAAACACATTTTTAATTAACATAAAACTAACATCACTCACGAAAGAACTCCAGAATAGCATTGAATCTAGAGAAATCAATACTGCTTACTACAGAAAAAAAGCACAAACCTCAACCTGTATTTGTCATTATCAGCCTACTCAATGCAGTCTTTGTACCAGTATTATATACATGCTCAAGGCACAAAACAGTGACAGCATGCAGACCTCTCTACCTATTATAGCATGTAAACTAAATAAACTCAATACAATATTTTGGCAAAAAGAGTGTAGAGAAAAAAAAAATCCTTATTCACTGTTCTGGGACTGACAAAAATTTGTTGTAGCATGAACTTTGTAGTCTCCTGTGCCTGAAATACAAAGATGACTTGTTAATTTTTCAGTCCAGAATGTTCATTCTTTTACAAAGCCTTGACATTGAACCAGTACACTCCATGATGTTCTGCCTTTGTACAATACAGGTATGGAAAAGACCTGATAGGAAGCTACATTTCAAAAAGCAACAGAACCACCACATGCTCTTTTCACATTATCTGAAAGCAAGAGTCAATTTCACAGCAATTCAAAGATACCAACAATACCTATTACAAATAATCATGATGCAAACTGTGATAATTGCTGTGGCATTTCTTTTCTCTGATTCTAGGAAAATCCTAGTGTACCTAAACGGAGCAATTCAGCTTCTGGTTTGTGTTCTCTTGTCTTCCCAAAACTTCAACATGGAGTTATTAAGAAAGTAATACCACATACATGACCCTTTACAAACAGTATCAAGCCAAATTACAGTCTTTGCTTGCTGACAATTGACCTAACTAAAGGTTTTGACAATGTAAATTATAAGGTACTCTTAAAGCTTTTGCTTCAAGTCCTGTGAATGCCCTGCAAATTTTATTTCTGACATATTTAAGTCTTCTGTAATAAGATGATGGTTAGAGAGGCAGAAAATGGCAAGATCTCTATAATATCATAAATGGTTTCCATAATCCTTTCCATCTTGTCTCTGCCATACAGATGCAATGGCACCTTGTGCCATTGGCAGAGCTGTATTTATTCAGTTTCTTACTGATGCAAGTTGTTCAGTTTGCAGACATGTGTGGTTGATTTCTTCATTAGTGAGCTTCATTTTGCTGATGACTGTGAGTTGGTAGCTCATGCAGTCAATAACGCTCAATTTAATATTGATGACTTTCCTTGTGTGTACTGTCGCTTCACTTTTTCCGTGAACTAAAGACAATGGAGGCACCAAACTGATCAACATAGTGGCACGACCACATGCGCTCACATTTCTGCACTTAGCAAAATTTTCTCAAGCCTATAGAATGTTTTTCTAATTAGACATCATTCAGACATACTGTGAAACTCCTTCCACATCGCTGATTTTAACTCTTAATTTGAAATACTAGCATACTGACCATGTAGCCATGGGAAGGTCAATACTGGACACTTGTTTTCAGAATGCTCCAGCATGTTCATGAGACAGACAATTTATTCTCTCTACACAGGAAACTCAGTTTCATAGGCAGTGCCTCTAGTATATCTGGAAAATTGCATGACTACCAGGTTCTAACAGCAGAATCCTTAAATAACAACAAATATTGAAACTGATGTCCTGATCCCAAAGACTTGGCTATGATACCGATTAGACAGTATGGCCCAACTCTAGAAAGTTATAATTATCTATTGGTATCTTCTTGCAAGATATTCAATGCAAACTGCAATATTCTTTTGAAACATAATGACAGTACACTATGCAAATCTGAGCAGAAGAGAGTTTACAGGGCAGGAGGTTCAATGTATTCTGGCTAATTCTAATTAGCCTATGATGCCTTTCTGAAGTCTCATAACGGTATTTTGTGTCACAATGCCGTAGCCTTCCCTTTTCCTCACGTGGAATTGTATAAATTTTTCTGCACTCACTGGGATGACCAGAGCAAGAAAATAATATTGCTGGCCTTTCAGCCATCCTGGAGATAAGTCCAAAAGAAAAGAGCTGCACAGAACCCTGGACTCTGTCTACTCCTGCAGGTACTCTCTTCTGCTATGGTATTTTTCCTGTGACATTGATGTGACTTACAGACTGGGTGATAGTGGGTTTTTGGAACTGCTGGGATAGCCCAAGGGCTCCTAGTGACCAACAGTCAGATGCCCAATCATAGGTGAAGGAAGCTCCAAGCCATACAGAAATGCATCACAAAGTTCAGTAATTTTCTCGCAGCTTTTCTTTCTCCACAGATCAGCCTCTAAGTAATAAACCTTTCTGCTATGGACAACAAAGCTAATGAGCTTTGCTACACCATATGTCCATCAGCTGGGCCATAACCATGTCCCATGTCTCCTGATATTAACAGCTACAAAGCAGGAAATAACATTACAAAGGTAGTGAGGCAGTGGGAAAAGGTGCCCAGAGAAATTTTTGATTCCAGATCCCTGGCAGTGTTCAAGGCCAGGCTGGCTGGGGCTTTGAGCAACCTGGTCTAGAGGAAGGAGTCCATGCACATGGCAGGGGGATTGGAATTAGGTGATCTTCAAGGTCCTTTCCAACCCAAACCACTCTATGATTATAAACTTTTAAAAGAGTAAAGATTTCATTTCCCCTGGATTAACTCAGCTAAAATCCACACATATTCTTCTGAGGCCTGTGAGAAACCTTCCATAGCCTAAATGAATAAAGTAATTGTTTTCTAAGATCAGACCATTGACATCTCATGAGAAAGAATTTCTACCCAAGTTTATTTCCTAACTCTTTGTTGGGTGATGCAACATTATCGATGTCTAATTGCTGTCACTTTTTAAATTTCAAATAACTAACCTCTTATTGTATGAGTTGCCACACAAACTGACTGAAAACCTAAACTCTTCTTGCAAGCAATCTGAAGATTTTGTGCCAGTATCTACAGTTTGACCCATTATTTTCAATTGAGTTAAGCCACTTTGGAAAGCAACATTCCTTTATACGAGAAGTTTCAGGTGCCTGAAATTTCCTGAACACAAAGACATAGATATGTTGAAATTCTGAACATTAATATTGATACATTTTGTATTGTATATCTCATCAATGACTATTTGCTCAGACTTCCAAATCCAGTACTTGCTGGATACTTTTTAAGAGTCATCATGATGCTTTTAAGTACTGTTTTAAAGCACTTGACAATCTGCAAAACACTACATAAAATTAAAAATAAATAAGTGACAGAATTTATATATTTTACAGCTTTTAAATTTAGAGAGACTACGGCTTTCATTTTACAGTCAGGATAACCAGGTGAGGAGCATGTAAGGAGCAGGGATGCACTCACTGCAGATGGAAGAATTATTCATGCAAAACCATGCAGGAAATCAATAGAAAATCCAGAAATTCTTAGTTTCTAGATTTCTTAGTTTTCTCATGTCACTGTTAAATGCATTTTTGTAATACTCTGAATAAAAGATAATTCTTGAGTTCCTTAGCTTGTATTGACTCATGTCGACCAGATAAAGAAATGGATTACAAAAACATGTCAACTGATAAAAAACCAATTTATAAAAAAATTCTCTCCTATAAAGCAATTTACTTCCTAAATTACACAATGAAGAGAAATAAATTATCTCAGTTGCAATTTATGATACTTTTTTTAGGAAAGGTATTTTGCACTTTATTAGCTCTATTCTGCTAAAGACTGTTTTAAGACTGTTAAAGACTATTTTACTATTTTAAAATGTTTATAATAATACACATTTGTTTATTTCCTGTTTTGAAAAGAAAATACTATTCAAACTTCAAGTCTAGGGAGAAAATGCATTCTGCATCTTGACAATCTTTCAAATCTAAGCATGGTTGTCTATTGTTTTCTATTTCAAAAGCTGGTGTATTACCTCTTTAATATACTTCTTCACTTTCTGTTGCTGCTCCCACATTTGAACCATGAAAACGTCTTTTATTTTTGTTTTGTTTTAACCAACCTGTTAAAAGGAATCTGTTATTCTTAGTCATTAAGAAAAAACAATGGCTTACTGAAAACAGTATCGAGAAAGTAAGACATAAACTCGATGTTAATAAAGAATTATAAACCCCTTCCTAACGAACTCACATGCAGATCTGTAGCTCCACCTAGAGGAGGAGCTCCAGCTAGGAGGAGGAGTAAAAAGCAGAGGAGGAAGATGAGGTATCTTAACACTTGTTAAGTACTCGCTTTAACTCTTTTTTTTTTTCTTCTCAGTATGTGATACATTGAATAGTGTTCCCTGCTCTGCGAAAGAAGAAAGAAATACCTGACAAACAGCAATCCTGGGGGGATGGCAGGGAAAAGAAAAAAATCTTTCCCAGAAATCTTAAGTATGGCTTCTAATTTCTTAAATATTCTTAATGATAAGATTCTTTGATACATTTTGAAAAGTGCTGCAAAAATTAGTCTAAAATCTTATTTAAAAGTAAATTAAAAAGGTTTTAGTCAATAGCACTTTATCTATTGATTTTGATTTTTATATGACTTTGCCCTTGAGCCACTTTTAAAATGGAAAATGTAGTATGTAAAATATATACACTTGTTTTGACATAAAGATAAATTATCTTATTTCTGTAATCTATTGCAGCCTTGGACAGACACAGGAAAATTCCTAGGAGGCAGACACCGGGTCTTTGAGGCAACATACAACAGTTTGAAAGTCAGAACACAAATAACCTTGATATGAGAAACAATAATGTTTCTCTGCCAATTTATTAAATTGCATCTCTTTTCTACTCACATAACTTCACTGGTCTGGGTTAAGCTTCGAGTGGTTCTTCCTTCAAGTTCTCATTTCTTCAGCACATAGCTACTGACAGCTTTGTCTCTTCTCTAGAAGAAACAAAAAGCTTTGTATCAATATATAGATTTAATATGAACCTCTTATTTTCGGTATCTTGGAGTTGTCTAAAATGTAATTTGAATTGGAAAATAGACAGGTTCAATCAACATGTGACAGGTTTTGAAAGTACTCATACTTCCTTACTACCATCTTTAAAAAACAAAATAAAAAGTAAAGGGGGAAAAAAAAGCATGTCGTAAACTGAAAAGCAGTTAGTTGAAGGATCAGTGTGTAGGACAATGACCAACAACTAGTGAATGTGGTAATGCATATGCATGCAATGATTTTAAAAAATAATCAGGTAAGCAAGATTGTTTCATTATATTCTGCATGATCACCTGCAATAGTACAGTTTTTATATTTGTTTTTTAATACTTTTAAGAATTGGCTCAACAATATGCCACAGTATTCAGCACTGCAGTACTCCCATTGTCTCAGAATACATCTAAGCTTTTCAATTTTAATTTTTTGTTCCTTTGGCTCATGACAGATTTTTTCAGAAACTTCAACAGAGTGGAAAGGTGGCAAGGACAGAAGGGGATAAAAGCAATTAACTTACTGAAATAAAATAATCAACATAATACCAGACAGCAAGGGGTTTCTTATGTAGCTACAGAATTATCAGTACCTGAGTTAGGAACTTCTAAGCTATCTGTGGCCACACTGCTGAAGTACTGATTGTATTAAACATGTATCCCAGATGCTTTGTGCTCCAATGATGCAAAGCAGTCATACGGAACAGTGTACAGCAACTGCGACAGACACATGAAATGAGATTTCTCAGAGTTTATATATAAATTCCTGAACTGATAATAGTACTAGGTGTAGAACAATCACAGCCATTGTAATTACTCCTAAATCCAAACCTGCTCTTTTATTTCCATTACTACCATGATTTCTTTATAATCTTTCTCATCACACTGTATACAGGTATTACCACAGAGCCTTCTTCTGTAGAACAATGCAAATCAACAGCAGTACCGGTACACCGAAACTTTCCACTAGCTGATCTCAATAGCTTGTATGAACATTAATAGTGAAAAAGCTTAATAACGTTGTGGATGATGTACCCATAACATTTCTGCAATTTAAATGTGACATGTTTGACTGGTGGATTTTGTAGTGACACTGGGGAACTTAAATTGGATGTGGAGACCCGGAGTATTTATTCGCATGTTAATACACTTGTATCCTGTATGACTGTTTTCAATTTCAACACTATGGCATGGGATCCAGCTTCAGCACATTTTAGATGAATTTTCTGCTTTGATTTCAGTTTAAGTAAGTTCTTTGCAGGAAAACAGAATAAAAGATTAAAAAAATTAGAAATACACATATCTATTTCTACATATACAAGAATATAAACACACATTTCAGAAGACCTTAACTCATTCTCATTCATAGAAAGATCTTACTATATGAGTACAATCATTCCTGCAGAAAAAAAAGCTAGTATGTATCTAGAAAATGTAATTTGTGTTAAGAAGTTACGAATTGCAATATGCAGTACAATTAATTTATGCACTAATACTTTTCATAGTGTCACCCTGCACTTTTCTGTGACTACAGAATGTTTGCCTTGGTCTGAAAAAAAATGTGTTTTAATCAATTTATTACTTCAATTTAATATATTCTATATATTATGTTCCTTGATTCTAAAGAATGCATCAGGTCCTATCTATTTCTTGAGGTCTACCAATGCATAATCATTAAGCATGGACTATATTATTTTGGTATTTTCTAGAACTAATGTGACTTCCACTTTGCTCTGAATTTTACTTAAATGTTCTTTAATCGCTACTTTCCTGCATACCAAGCACTGTCCTTCAGATGGAGAACAGCTCAATGGAAAAGACATATGTGCACAGGAATATAACGAGACTGATGAGGGGAGATGGAACAGAAATTATGTCTATCCTTAAATGAAGAAGTCATGATACTACTGACCTACAGGTGTTTTTCATCATGAATCGGAGACTTAACCTTCAATTTTTCATTGTCCTGTTTTCAGACTTCCTTGAAATAGCAAATATCTCACAAGTTAATTTTTTTTTATAAGTGGCAGACATTTTTCAGTTTTGTTTTTTTTTGAAGTCTTCCAAAAAAGCTTTAAAATGTCAGTCCATATGGTCTATGGACAATTGTGGAAATACCAGATTTACACACATGCTCTTAAGGTACCTTACAGATTTTAGTATAATGATACCAAATGGATAATATTATCTTATTAATGCAAGTAAAGATGAATTTACCAATCTTTTACTCTTCTTTGTAAAGAAAAATCCAGAAGTGAAGCTGGCTTAACAAAATGAGTGGAATTTGAAACAAAAATTCCCCTGATATCTCCTGGAAAAATCATAATAAGAAGGATGCTCCCCAGCTTGATCCCCTCCCTTCCAACTTAATCTAAAGTAAGTTTAGAAAATCATTGATTTTTTGGTAAGAATACCTACATAATATAAATCAATGAATAAATATACTGATCCATATGCTATAAGGCATAAATATACTCTTTTCCTCTGTCAGTGACAGATACAATCTTTCTTTTGTATTATTCAACCATTCTTCCCTAGAAAGGAGCATAATTTCTGCCAAGTTAAAAATGTAAGAAAGATGTAAATTAGAAAGACTCCAAAGCAGACCATGAAAAGTAAGTAACCAAAGACATAAACAAATCTTAAAAGTTTAAACAAAGACATAAACAAATCTTAAAAGTTTAAACAAAGAATGAAGGAAAGTTAAGACAGAACTGGTCGTACGGCTGGATTTTAAAAGACAACAACATTGCAAAAAAGCAAGTAACTGCTTTATTTTGTCACTTCTTTCCAGAAGATGGAAAAAATAATGTAAAAAATTTCTGAATATCAGTGATAAGAAAATACTGGAACAAACAGATAAATTGAAAAGCTGTACTTCATTAGGTCTAGATACAGTTATTCACAAGTTCTGCTCGAGCCTTGGAGTCATCTGGCTGAACTGTGAGCTTTTAATGCAGTAGTTAACAGAAAATGAAAAAGGTCTCAGGGTAGCAAAACTACTTGTCCTATGCCAGCTATGACTCCAAAATCATGGATACCAGCAGTCAAAAATGGTTGCTTTAAATGGTTTTGATATAGGAAAATATTAAAAAACAGTCATGAATTTCTGCCTAATCTGTACACTGTGACAGGAATATCTTCTACTAAAGTGAACTAAAGTAAATACTTTCATATTATATAATTTTCTTTCTTTTTCATAAAAAATATTTGACAGTAAAACCTGGGACTGCTTATGGGACAAGTGAAAGTTTTATATTGGTTTAAGCCATAGTTAATTGTAGAGATGGAAAAGAGACAAGAGAAATTAAATACTCAGTTTTCATTCTCTCCAGTGGTCAGTGTGCTAAGTAGCATGTTATTTACTATATATTTATTCCTGTAAAGGGTCAAGCAGATACTAAAATTTGCAGAGGACACAGAATTTTGTGAGCTGTCTTGGCAAGTGGAAAAGAAAAATGAAATTCAATGTAAAGGATGAACTAATATACAGTAGGAAAAATATTTTAAGCAACCCACAAACAATAGATGGTAACAATGGTTATAATTATGTATAGTGACTCAGCTGAAAACCCCCCCACAGAGTTACATTTCTGGCTAGTAGCATGTAAAGCTTTGCAAAGTCCTGCAGCATTTAAAAAAACCCAAACAACAAAAGAACAAATATCTCTAGAGAAGTAATGCAACATAAAAAAACCCCAACAATTTACAATGTTCTTCAATGACATTCTTTGCCCAGCATGTGACCTTCAGTACTGATTATCCCATCTTGAAGAAGATAGAGCACAAACAGAAGGGGATTAGGACTGAAGGTTGCATACTGAAACATTTTTCTTTAAGTAGACACGATAAAGATTCTTAGTATGAGGGCATACAACGAAACTATGCAGAATGACAGATATCACACAGGCAGAGCAGCATTTCCAAAATACTTATGTGCCTTTAACCTTTTAAGTTTCATTTTCAAATAACTAAGGAATTTTACATGCCATATTTAAGACTGCTAATTTTCTTTAGGTTCTCTGGTAAACTATACACAATCAGGTGTTGTTTTCCAGAAAGAATATAGAAAGGTTCATTGACATTGAAAGACAAGAAAATGAAAACACACAGATATATTTATATACCTACAGTTACATATGTGTGCATGTAAACAAAATGCAAAATTGACTTATGTAACGCAGTGCATTAAAATTTCATAGCAGAAGAGTAGGAATATACATAAAGAACAGGATAAAAAAAGAAAAATGTAACTATGGATAATGATATTTGTCACAGCTACCATAAGAAAGGCAAAATGTTGTGTGTCAACGTTGTAATCTGTTTAGTGGTGAGCCCGCACAAGCAATCTGAATCCTCTGGCAAGTAATACAGGCAGAAACTCAGCAGATGACAAAATCATGTACATTGAAGGAAGGGGAAAAGGCACCTTACTCCCTCCTGTGCAAAACAGCTTGTTTTCCCTCAGAGGTCACTACCAGAAATTCCTTCTCCAAACTGACAATTTTCCATGGAACAAAGCAGTCAAGAAAGGTGTTACCACAAGTCCGTCACTACATAACATTAAACATGGTGAGGATTTTCATTTTGGTACCTACAGCTCAGATTGCTAAGACTCATAGAAAGTATAACTGGAAAGTTAATGTTTAAGGGTTGGAAATTAACTGATTATCCCTGATTATGATTAGGAAATACAAAAATCCAAAGCACTGGAGGTTAGCCATGGGAGCAGGATGCCAGAGCTCATTTAGTTTAATCAGGAATACCATCTATGTAGAAATCTGTTTTTCACTGGTTATCAGCCTGATTAGGACAGGTACAATGCTCAGGTGGTATGGAGGATCTTGATGGGAGTAAGAAAGAAATATAAATTAAGCAACATGAACCAAGATTTTACACATGGCTATTGGGCATCCTTCACTAGTGAGGGTGAAGTACCAACAGAATAAATAATGTACTTTATGGGGAACTTACCATACAACTGCCCAGTATGGAATTTCTTGCTGATATAAAATGAGAGAGAAGAAAAATCTTACAATGATGATCTCATCTAATACTGTAATTTTTACTTTCACATTATTAAAAGGGAAGTTATAATCCTCTAATACAAGTCTTTGCTCTAAAATTCCAAAATGTAATAAAATACCTCTCAATTTAAAACTTTAACATATCTATAAAATAATTTAGTACCTAGTCTAATGCAATATTAGAATATTTAGTACCTATTTTAATTTAATATTAGAATATATGGACATAACTTTGACCAGTTCTGTACATATGAAAAGCTTAGAATCTTCTAAAATCTTTTAACACTTAGTTAAGGGAATATTAGAAGGTGAAAGGGGAGCATGAGGTGAAAACATCAGTGTTAGGCATATCAGTACAGGAAAAGTGTGTTACATGCAAATTTGGTGCTAAATAACATGCGTTAACATGTTTCACAAACCTAACTCACACAGATTTATTTTAAAACAATTACAATTGTATACTTAAAAATCACTTTGATGAGAGTATTCAAGGACAGAAAAAAACAGCTATATCGTAGCCCCTTATATTTGCCTCAGACATAAATTTAAATGTTTTATATGGTTAAAGCATAATCTGCACCTGATTAAAAGACAGATCCAGATTTTATTTGAGTACCTGAAGTAATGCAGAATTTATCGTTGTTTTGGAGAGTTCTTAATAATTCCGTTCACCATGAAAAATACATATTATTTTTACATTTTAAAGATAAATGTAAATCTTTTTATCTTTAAAACAATTTTAAATCTCCAGAAAGAAATGCAATGAAGTCTTTTCTCCATTAGACTGAGAAAAGACACTAGTAACTGATATTTTCCTCTCTTACCAGCTAACTAATCATCTATTTAAACACTCAGACATTTTCTCCAGTTTCCAAGCACTTGTGGCTCTTTTCTGTAAGTTTTCTACTTTTCAGTTTCATTTTATTGTCTGGGCATAAAGAGTTGATATAACATTCTTTTATCAGCTTTACCTATGCTATACATGTGAACAATTTGATATATTCTCCTAACCACTATTTATTTCTACAAATAACAAATAAAGAGAAAAACCCTTTTAAATGCATCATGGTAGGGTGTGTGTGTGTGAGATAGCGACTTAATTATCTGTTTTATGGCCTTTTAATTATTTTCAGAATAATTATTTTCAAGGGTACCATCCCAATTTTAAAAGTGACGCTTATGTATCTAATTTCTATCCAGGCATCTGTACAAAAGCACTTACTTTTATCAGCCAAACTTCTAACATTCTCAAAGAAACAATTCACATTTATTTGACAAGACTTTATCTTCTAAAACCCCTTTGCTTTGAATTCTAGCAGTAATGCTCTGTATGCAAAGCTTTTGAACCATTATGTACAGAAACCCACCTCACCATTCTATTAGCTTCTCTTTCACAACATGGGTCACATTGCTTGGGTTTCCATTTCAGGGTTTTTTTTAAGCTTTAATATTCCATTTACTGCTTCCAGGAGTTCCTAGAGTATTCCAGGATTCCTCTAAAATGAATACAGTATATATCTACTTCTGAATTCAGTTCACCTGAATCAGCTGCTTTCAAATTTTCATCATAAAAATACTGCTTAATGCTTTCCTTAGAAACTAGTTTCTTGGAAAATCTTCACCATCATTATGGGGTACAAGTGCACTCTCCTAGTTCTTTCCAGAAACAGAAATGAAATAGATTTTGAACACTTTCTTCTTAGCTAAGCCAATGAATGTTCCTTCATCTCACTTCCACTATACTTCATAGCTTCTAGTTCAGAGCAAATTATATTTGCCTTTTTACTTTTTAAACTGATATTATGTACACATTTTTTCTAACCGGTGTCCTCATATTGTCACTGAACAAGGTTGGGTTTTTAGAAGTTGCTTTTCTCAACCATGGTACAGTGGGTATTTGGCTAGTTACTAAACTTCCTCTTCTTTAATATACCTTTCAGTCACGCTCTCATACCTACTTACACTTCTATCTATCTCCAGAGAATGGAATTCAGAACATGTTTAACTTTGAGAAATTAGCCTCTTGAAGGTATCAGTTCTCTGTATTTCTATGTTCTCCACTCCACTAAGGACCTTCCTCTGTTTACCAACAGTAAGTATGAACAACTTAAAACTACTAGTCCCTAGACAACTGTAAATTTCCATTACAATGATTAATTCATCTTTATCTAGCCCAATAAAGTCCAAAGTGGAATGAGTGCATGGAGAGTATCTATACATCTCTTAAACCCAAATAGCAATTCCAGTTTTCTTAAAAAGCAAAGAAAAAAAAGATGTATTTTAGGTTTTGAAGAGTAAATATTCTAAATATCTTTTTTACCCCATAGCCATGAATAAATTGTCTAAATATCTAATTTCAGGTTAAAAAATTGGACATGCGTGCAAATGTTTGCAGACTAGGATGTCCATGAGCAAGGAAGGGATTACTAGGAATTAAAAAGCGAAGTGGTTTTAAATATCAAAATTATGAACATTACAGAATGTAGTACTTTTCTGTGGTAACGTAAGTTTTTTAAACTTCACTATATACTTGGGTCCTGTGTCTATATTATTGTGCAAACAGTTCATTGTAACAGCTACTCAGCTGCATACACTGGAGCAATACAGACCATAAGTCTGCAAGATGTACTAATATCAGGTGAAGAGTGCTAAATGTAAAAAAGTGTAACAAGTAGTTTAATTCCCTGATACAAAGCCAATAGATACAATAATTTCCAAAGGCAAACCAAAATAAACTAAATGAAAATTATAACATCTATTAGAAAAATCATAGGAACCCAAATATTTTCTTTTCCCCCTATGTCAAATATCTATTATTATATCAAAATTGCAGTTGTGAAATGTATTACTCAATAATTTTAACAGTTAGGCTCTCTTCCAGACACCTCTATCATATATGGGCTTTCACCTTTAAATATTGCTTGCTAACATCAGTTCTTACTGTTACAGTGACAGAGAGTTTCCATTGCAACTCCTTAAGTTCAAATAGCATTGAATCTAGCTTTCTAAATGTGTTTTATTTGGATTTTGTTCCCTTTTTCTCCCAAAAATGTTTAAATTATCATAAAATACTCAGTAGGACCATTACAGTGAAATTCTATTTATTCCAGTCTGAGCTGTAGAAGAGGTTCCAAAATCAGGTAAGAGCAGACAGACTGGACCAAATCAAAGATGCCTCTCACCTAATACCCTCCTTGTCAGAAAGCTGTTTGACACTTAAGGTGATGTCTAAGCATAGACAAGCATATAGTAATGATTTCCTTGAAAACTCTCCCAACATCTGACATTATATAGATCAAAAGAGAGCTCAAGTCAGAGATGTTGTCTATGTTTTTATACCTTTCACTGTATTCCTTCTCCTGAGAACATTTAAGCACAGTTAAACTGTCAGCGTTCACCAGATCCTACTGTATTTAGTTGACTAAACTGGAAATTGCAGCAGATGTCTTCCACTTTTGATTATTTCCAAATTCTGGGGAATTAGAAAGCTTATCTTCTCTTAGACCTTTATATCAATTAATCTTTCCAGATACAAGACATTTCTTGTGCCTTGCTTCATGTTAATATTTACATGGCCAACAGGAAGTATCCAAGTGCTGAATAAAAGATACCACAAGCAGAAGATATGGTTAATCTGAACATTTCTGGCGTTTATGGTACCAAATATTTTTAAAAGACAACGTACAGTGGAGAAGGCCTAACTGGCAAGACGCAGAATAAATATCTATCCATTATGCGTGGCTGCCCAATGAAAGGCAATTCATGACTTAATGAATTGCTTAATGCACCTGATTCCTTCTAAAATATGTGCCCCCCCCCCAAAAAAAAAAAAGAGCTGAAAAATAGATGTATTACAGAGAGGACTATAAGTATTGATTCACTCCACATCAGAGAAAGCACACTTCTCAAGATCAGCAGAATATTTCTAATCCAGCTCACACCGGTTTCAACTTCACTATTTCAGACATGTTTAGTAGCAGTAGGCTGCTATCAACATGCTCATAAACACATCACTACAGAAGTTTTTTGATTCAGTTCTACAGCTTTTACCTGGGCAGAGCTATTCTCTGGACAAATGCCAGAGAGTCATGACAATTACTCTCTGCCAGCTGACAATTACAAGATATTGCTGCAGTGAATGGTACTCAAGCATCCTCAAAAAAAATACACACAAAAAAGTACCCTTTTCAGCTCCCGTTATGATATACACAAAAATTTGCCAGTGAATCACACACAAATGAAAGAAACTCTTCCTGTCTGCTGAGAGACACAGGTGACACGGGGCCGTATGTGAAAGTTTTACAGTTACAGTAATGACAGTGGCCCATATGACACCCCTATCTTTCACAGAATAGCATCATAAAATATCTCAAGCTGGAAGGGACCTAAAAGGATCAAGTCCAAATCCAACTCCCTACTCCTCCCAGGACTACCTAAAACTAAACCATATGACTAAGAGCACTGTTCAGATGCTCATTGACCTCTGACAGGCTTGGCACTGTGACCGGTTTCTGAGGGATCCTGTTCCAGTGACTGACCACCCTCTTAGTGACGAGCTTTTTCCTAACATCTAACCTAGCTTCCCCTCACACAGCTTCATTCCATTTCCTTGTGTCCTGTTGCTGGTCACCAGAGAGAGCAGATCAACACCTCCCCTCTGCTGTACCTCTTGAGGAAATTATAAACTGCGATAAGGTCAGAAGATGCAGATGATCTGAGACACCAGAAAAGATACAGACTGCAAACAACTGCCAATACAAAAGGCAGCTGCTTCTACTCTTATCTAGAAGCCACTAACCTCACCTGTAGTTATATAGTTGTATGTTTGCTAAGAAAAAAATATTTTCCCCTGAGCAAACAGGAAAAATAAGAGGTGGTCAGACCCAGAACTTATTTTAAATGGATTCATACCACCTCAAATGAAGGTTTACTTTACAGGGAAGCAGATAATCTTCCTCCAACACAGTAGTCTGAAAGTATCAATCAACATTTTCTTAAAAGGCTACAGATTTTATTTTTATTTTCCAGTCTTTATGCTGTTATTTGCCTCTTCCAGATCTGTTTAGTGACATGCATTTATTTTAAAATGTGCAACAGTAACACACATCTCCTGATCAGTTATTTATATAAATTCAGTTATATATATTCATCTTTGTTTACAGAAACTGGAGAACAGGCCCAAGACTGAATTCTTTAGTAGCTCTTGGACAGGCTAAGGTAAATGCAACGCTTTGCTTATTGGTATGAACAAGGGAGAATTCTTTCCTTTTCTTGCCTTTGAAATGCTCACAGTAGTAAAATACTCCAAATCCTGGCTAGCTGAAAAACCTATTCATTAAATCTTTATAAGACTGTAAAAATTAGGTAAGATTTCATAATATATTAAATGTTATCCACCATAAATTTAACATGTACTCATGTAGAATTCTTGACTCTCAGAAGCATATGACAATGTATGATTTTTGACACGTTAAAACTCAAACCATCTAATATATTCTTGCTAGTTTACTCACAGCTTTGCCTGACATATTTATAAATTGTGATCAAAAGCATTTCAGCTACCTGAAAAGAAATTGGAAAAAGAGTGGAAACTTGCCTGTTCAGCTGTGGAAGAAAAATCCATCTTTTTTGTAAAAAGCTTCCTGCACAGATAAAATGGCTCAGGGTAGAAAACGGTGCTTGTTTTGGACATATTTCTTACTGATGAGCTGTCTCTCTTGATATTTAAGCAGAACTTGCTCAGATTTGAATGATTTGAATATCTGAAAATATTAACATATACATTTAATTTTCCGCCAAGATCATTAGATGCATTTCTGAAGTATAACATACTGCACAGGATGCGCATCATACAGCATCACCAGCTCTTTAAGCCCCAAGAAGGAGGACTTTAAGAGTTTGGAAAGAAAACAGGCCATTATATTAGAATAAACAAAGCTAGGTTTAGGGTTTTATCAGTGTTGGTGGGTGGCAGCAGGGGCCGCAGGTTGTTTTCTTTTTAATACTTTTCCTTTAGCTATCTTGATTTGAAACACTTTAAACCACCAAAATGCCAAGTGTGAGATCACAGGAATTTAAATGATGAAAGAAGCCAAATGAAGGCAAGTAAACAACACAAGATGAGATTTTTAGAAAACAAAGCTTTGCTTTCTCTTTTTCCTTTCTGTTTTTATGCCTTTTTTCTCCTGGTTTTCTTAATTTTAGCTATTTATTCCTAGCCTTCTTGTGTGTTTCTCAACTTTGATTCCAGAACATGGAATAATATTCTGCTTGCATAACTTGGGTGAACAGTGAATGTATTACATAGCCACTAAATTCGTTATTACCTTGACTTAGTTATGTCAAAGTGCTGTTGAGGTAGGTCCACCTGCCTAAGGAATTCATTTTGATGGAAGCAGATAAAATATGCTAGTGTACGATTAGTCTTGTTAGGGGCTTTGCAGATTATAGATAATGCTTCCTCCTTTTCTTAGAATCCATGTAAGAATAAAAGAGTCTCAGTTTACTCATAAGTAAATTGCTTCTTAGGATCTGTGAAACAGTTGAAATTTCAAATAGTATTACAGTATAAATGTCAACCTAAATTTAACTGAAATCACTGAGGGTCTTTTCACTGACTTTGACAAGTGCTGCCATAGGCCCATAATTAACAAAGTAGTATCTTCATTCATCTCCCGTATTTTGAAAATACAGTAGTTTATTCCAGTGGAAGACACTCTGTGCTCTTCTGAACTAATAATTCCTGAACACTGAGAGCTTACAGTTTGAAATAAGTCACGCAGTCAACTTTTTTTTTAGATATTGCTCACTAAACATTACCTAAAGTTGGTGGCATTCTTTGTGTCATGGAACACATCTGTCATTTGCATTCCATTGACCTTGAAGCTTACTGGCTAGAGATGAAACTTCATCTACTCAAAGCAAGCTGTTTAAAACATTCAAATAGATTATTTTTTTTAAGTGCATTTCACTTTTTAATTTCCTACTGTTCCTCTTCCATAGAGAAAGCACTGTCTGCACCCAAAGGGATTTCCACATCTAGCTTTCATGCTTTTTGTTGCTATATGGCAGTGACCGCTAGATTGGCAAACAGAATAATTGCCTCTGAGAGATTTCTTTAAGGATGTTAAGAGCATGAACTTCATTCTTTTTAAGTAGCTTCTCAAATAAATGCTTCAAAACAAAGTCAACTATTGATCCAATTCTTTGAATAAAAAGTTCTCCCCATTTGACAATAGGATTTACTACTTCAGACAAAATATACATTAATCTTTCTCATTTATTGTCTTCAGCTGACAAAGGTAGAATTACAGAGTTGCTGCACAAAGAAAGATTTGTACCTTCTGTTTGAAATGACAAATGTACATAAATTCATTGACCGACAGGATAAAAGCACTCTTTAGATCTCTCTGTCTTGTCACCTCAAAAGAAATAGATATATAATTTATGCTTTATTATCTAGTAATATTATTGAATAATTGCTTATTCCCTAAGCACACCTGTAATTTCCTTGTTTACTTTAGCACTGGAGGTTTTTTTGGTTGGGGTTTTTTGTTTGCTTATGGGGTTTTTTTTGCTGGGTTTTTCTTGGATTTTTTTTTTTTTTTTTTTTTTTTTTTCCCTGGAGGTGAAACAGAACATCCAGGATTTCTATCTACTGCCGGGGGGAAGAGTGAAAATTTTAAACAGGAAAAGCCAACCAAACAAATAACATCACAGACTACCCCCCATCAAAATACCTGGGAGAGTTTGTACCAACTTCATAGATTTTACGTTTCAGACTTCCACCACTGAGACATCTAATTGAACACTAATTTCTAAACCGAGAGGGATGGGAGAGAAGACAAGAATGTCAATATTCTGTCTGTCACGTGTGTGTACAGCGGGATAAAAACAGCCACTGTGGGACAGAAACGTTTCTTTCCACTGACAGCTGCAATGAGAAGCTGAGCTAGGACGGATACTGCAGGAGCACTGAAGGGAATCCTTCATGCAGTCTCACCTCTGCAGCTCTTAACTTACGTTCCCTTTCCTTGCGATAACCGTAGTGGTGTACTTGTGCCTAAGGAATGGACAGGTGAGACCTGCTGTGTTGCTCGAGTTGCATGTGGATTTGGGGGACGGGGGAGGAAAAGGGCAATAAAACCAGAAAACAAAGGTTCAGCAGCCAGTAAGACAAGATGTTTGCACTGGTCAGGCTTAAAGCTATAGCAGAACGCAAAAGCGATGCACACAAAGTACACTGCGGCTAGCGAGCCTGGAGTCTCCTTGAACACAAGCTTCATGCAGCGTTACCGGAGACACACGTACGTAAACACACATACAGAGGCACTTACACACACCCGAGCGCGCCCATACGCGCACCCGGCGAGAGAGGCATAGCCCGCACCGGGGCTGCCGGGCTCACGTTCCCAGCGCCGCCGCTGCCGCACCTTGGCGAAGCCCGCTCTCGCCGCACCGCGGCCGCCGGGGCTCTCTGCGGCGCGGGCCGCAAAACGCCGCCACGGAGGGCGCCCGGGCTTCTCGCAGCAGCGGCCCGGTGCGGGCCAGCCACCCTCATTCCCAGCTCCGGTCGCCAAACATCCCTCCCCCCGCCCGACTGCCCCGTCCCTGCAGTGGCTGGGGGTAAGGAGGGGATCACCCTCTCGGCCCCGCACCGCGGTGTGAGGCGTCTGGGAGGACCTCCCGCCCGCTCGCTCTCCGCTCTCGCCCGGCAGCGGCGCGGCGGCTGCCCCGCTCCCGCCCGCCTCTGCGCCTGCCTCCCCGTGGCGCTCCCGCCCCTCGCCCGGCGCCCGGCGCTGCCGCTGGCCGCAGAGCTGCCGCGGCCACGCCACACGGCGCGAAGGGATCGAGGCTGGCTGGGACGTGTGCGGGCGGGAAGAGAAGGTCGGGGAGGAGGGAGGGAAGGGAAATCGTGAAGGAAGGGAAGGGGGATGTGCGGAGGGGGAGGGGAGAGAAATCAAATAAATAAATAACCTCCGCACCAATAAGAGAAGCAGCGGCTGGCGAGCAGGCTGGGATCGGATGGGAGAGGTTCTTCTTAGGCTGTATTTGTTTGTTTGTGACTGGAGCTGCAAAGTTCAGAGCCAAACGTGTTGTTTTCTGGCGGCGGCGCCTGCCCCGCTTCACCTGCTCCTCTAAGGGGGTGTCTGCCCGGGGCGGGGCGGCCCCGCCGCTTCACGGACCCGCCGCTTCACGGACCCGCCGCTTCACGGACCCGCCGATCGGCGTCCTCCCGCCACTGGGGCCGAAGGACGGGAGAGAAGCGAGGGACTGCGTGTCTCGCCTGCCCGACTTCCCCTCCGCGACTGCTGGGGGGCAACGGACAGGTGAGTACCTCTTTTCCGCACTCCTGCCCTGCACCGCGCGGAGGGTGCCTCTGCTCCGTAGTTATCTGTCACTGCAGGAGCTTCTCGTTATCAAACTTTACTCCTGTTGGCTTCCGTACCCCGTGCCTCGGGTTTTGCGGGAGGGCGAGTGCTCGGGGTTAATTGATTTTGCGCAGAGGGAGGCTGGGGTTGGGTGGGGGGGTGTCCCGCTCTGCGGAGCGAGGTCCAGCCCTTGTCGGGAGCGGGAGATTGTCCGAACCGTGCCCCGGCAGCCGCCCGCAGCTCTTCGCCCCTTACCCGAGTTCCAGCTTGGGCGCGGAAGCGGCTCGAAGTTTTTTTTTTTGTCCTGGGGAGAGCTTGCGGGCCCCGTGCAACAGGCACCGTCCTGCGGAGGGAGGGCAGGCGGCCGGGGGGCTCTGGGCGGACCTCTGCCCTTTTAGGTAATTCCGTTTTGTTTCCAATACCTCCCGGCTGTGCTTTGCTGGCAATAGGTGCCGTGCTGTTGCTCCTGAGTGCCTGCAGCACTCGGGGGCACGCCGCCTCCTCCGAAGGAGAGAAACTTGCCCGTCTGTTGGATGGATGGGTGGATGGATGGGTGGATGGATGGATGGATGGATGGATGGATGGAGTGTTCCCCCCTGGCTGCGCGGAAGATGCGCGCTGGGGCGCCGGGCAGCTGTGCCCTCCCGGTTGTGGGGGTAACCCCTGGGGAGGAAGGGAGCGGAGCTGCGCGCCGCTGCGCGGGCGCCCGGCAGTTGGAGCCTTGGGGAGCCTCGGCGGTGATGATTTATCGCGGTTGAGCACCGCTGTCCGCGGAGCCCCAGGCTGGTGGACGCGGCTCGGTGCCCCTGGTCCGCACCTCCGTGGCAGGAACAGGCCCGTCGGCTGGATGCGGCGGGCGCTGAGCGGGGCTGCGGCGGCGGGCGGGAGGGAGGAGGGGGCGCGCCCTCCCCTGGGGCTGCAGGAGTCTGGGGGAGACGGTGTGCTTCGGTCCTAACGCTACCCCTGGTCACGCATGTGTTTTTCCACCAGCGCTTGTGTTCCTGTTTGTCGCTTTGAACTGGAAAAAAGATGAGATTCTAGGGGTAGTCCGTTTTAATTATCACATAATGTATAAAAGCCTAATTGCTAAAATTATTCAATAGCGGTTAACAATTAAAAGATTATCCCAGTACTCTGCAGCTAGCAAGGAGCAGACTGTACTAATTGGATAGTTAATGACATTTAAATAGACAGGCTTTCCTAAAATAGTAAGCTCCAGTCTTCCAGGGAACTGAATAGGGTGTTAGAATGTTTAATAATTATATTGCGATGATGGTAACACTTCTGAAAGGGCTGTGGTAATTAAGTTGTTAGCTTGGCCAGCAGCACTGGGACAGATTTTGCATGGTGTCAGAGCATTGGCTAAGGGAAGGTTGTATTTTCATCACTTTTCCTTTGATAGGTAAATACATCTGAACACTACAGAGACTTGTGTGAAGCCAAATCAAAGGGAAGGCAATATTTTACATACTGTCCAGCGAAACCTTCTTCCATCTTCATTCTTCTTCTGACATAATTTAACTGAATTGATAATTGAACTTGAGTTTTAGCATTTACCACTTGAGATTTGTGTCACATGATGCCACTTAACACTGACTGGAAGTAGTTACTGTTTAATATTGTGACAACTGGATCAGGGATGGTGTAACAGCACTCCTCTTGTCATCCTTTAAAAACTAAACGGCTAAGGTAGTATTTTTTCTTTTTGGCAGTAACAACATACCAGTTTAAACATTGTACTTTAATGACACTTCTGTGTGATTAAACTTTGTTTTCTAAACTGTCTGTTCTCCACAAGAAACGAGAGATAAAAATGTTCTGTGAGAAACTCTTACAGTAACTGCATAAACTTGTTGCTTTTTGTTTTAAAAGTTTTCTCAATGTAACGTGTAATAAAGGCGGCATAACGAGAAGCAGCACAATGTAATCTTACACTTGCTGTGTGGTTTTTTTCCTACAGAGAAAATATTTCCCACCATCTTCATCAAAGACATACACTTAAGGAAAATGCCAGAAATTAAATGGAATTAGAGATTAAATTTAAGAAGTTGAATAGGATATTCTATTTTTATAACTACTGTAGAGAATAATATATAATTAAAATTGTAGAGGTTGTGTGGGCTCTCATATACCTGCTTTAATCAGTCAGTCTTAAGTTTTGTCGTCAATATAGTTTTGTCTTCCTCTGAGGTAAAAAAAAATACAGGAAACTCTGGTCTAAATACTTAAGAGGGCTGGTAGTATGTGTCTCCCGAGTCAGGGAGGATGCTGAGCTTCTTGAAAGTTACATTCACAATTGTAAAACTAGTCTATTTTCTTCTTGTGTTGGATTCTACAGTTGTAACGTCATGTTTCCCAACAAGTGCTCGTTTCACTATTATAAATACATTCCTCAAACACTTTTTTTTCTTGCATTCAAAGTACTCAAATATTACTTATGAGCATTGCCGCTGACTTCTGAATCTGAATGCCATTCTATGCTTTCCCAAATGAGGATTTCTAAAAATCAGAATAATAGAGCTTTTGGTTTTTTTCCTCAGTTCCTGTAAAAATGTTAGTGTGAATGAAGATAGGGTTTAATGTTAAGATTGGGTTTCCTCCAAAGCAAAAGTATGACTTTCCACACAGCTGATAAATAGTTAGCTGAATGTGTCACCAAAGATTTACAAAACACTGATGTCTTGACATCTGGATTTGTGGAGTGTCTTTGATAAAACATGGAGTGTGAGAAAATGCTATACAGGGTTTTTGTTTTGTTTTGTTTTTTAGGGGGGAAAAGACTCCAATCCGAAAACAGAAGGAACATAAAAAAATGTTTTCCATGACATACTGGATTGTGTAAGGCTCTTTTGGGGAGTTGTGTTTGCATATTTTCTATATATTTTAATAAAAAGATACCAGCACAAGTTTTATAAGAAAATGAAGTCTGCTTGAAAAATCCTCCTAATGAAACGCAGATACTTTCTGTAACGTGTACATATTTTTTCCCATCCCTTTATTGGTAACTATACAAGAAGGTTCCACAGCATTATTAAGTATATCCTTCTGTATTGCTTCCAAATTATACCACCTGAAGTCCTTCTTTCACCCTTAACATTTGCAATTCTAATGTTAATGTCCATTCTAGGTTGAAAGTACCTACCAGTGTTTTGCACATAGTATATCTAGAAATGCTGTATAAACTCGCATCATGGCTCAATATGGATAAACCCGAAAGCATCATTCTTGAAAAATGCAGTTTTGACTGGAGGAGGGAGAAATTCTTAAATCCTTGTATAATTACTGTACTCCTATTGCTTGTTAAATGAGGGAATGCCAGCTTCTGGGCACATGCCTCTGTTATAACAGTAAAATACCCAATGGTTGACTTTGAAGCTACAGTGTACATTACAGCTCATTCCAGGTAAAGTAAATATTTAAGAAACACGCAAATTCTTGTTAATGCATTGAAGTGAATGGGCTATGAAATTCAGGATCTGAGATTATTTCTAGTGTAGCAAATCATAATTATTATCAGTGATACTGGAATAAGACTTCTAGAAGCCAGTACTTCTGGTTTTTTATTTTTAATCTTTGGGGTTTTTTTTTAAATATGTTGATTTCATGAATGCTGAGATTTTTTTCACATTGTAATCACATTTTACTGTGTTAGGGATAGCAGTTAGTTATAAACTAGTGAATTCTATAGGCTTAGCAAAGTCATGGTCTGCAAATTATCAGAATGACTAAAGCATTAAATTACACTTTTATTTGTGCAATAAATATAATTTCATACAAGACTTGACTTGTAGCTCTGTTATGAATATGTTCTTAGGTCTGAACTGGCATTCTTTCTTTCAGGTCTGTAAAGAAACGAAGTTTTACGTGTGGACCTGTTACTTCTGGACTATGGATTTAGCAATTTAATGATGGATACTGTAGGACTAGGGTTTTTTGATAACTTTACATTTTGTCAAAGAGAAGACTGTTCTTGGTTTAGCACACACATATGCACTGCTATGTATATAAATATGTGCATATAAATGCTTTCTCTGTGAAAGCCAGTCCTTTGTTTAATAAATCTTAGCAAGAGAGATAATCTATCTGCTTTACAAATTGCTTTAGAGATTTAATGTATCTAGCACCTTGTACCTTAACAATACATCTGTGATAAAGTCAGGCAGAATTTGCAAAGATTCTTTTAAAGCATGGGAAGTATTTTAACTGTAGCATGGAGTATTTGCAAATACTTTCCCTCTAGAAACACGAATGAGTTGAAGATGGTGTTAGTTTTGTTAATTCAAATCACGTCTCTAATCTTAAACTATTGCACCAAAGGCAGTCTGCCTGTGAGCTCCGCTGAAATCTAGAACGCTTGAGAATGTCTCTTCTAATAGTTGCTAAATGTTCCAGTGTTAATTAAGAGGTAATGTAAGTGGAATCGAATGTTGCGACAGCGTAATGGTCTCCTGTTGAATATAAGTTCTATGGCTAAGCAGACACACTTTCAGAAAACAAGCACTGTCTGTTAAATTGTGTTTCTGCAAAAGCCTTAAATAATCTCCACAGAGAAATATGTTCTTCTTGTTTCCATTGTAGCAGTCTAATGAGAGCAGCATCAATTTCCTTTCATTAATGGAATGCAGGGACAGTTTACAGAAATCTGTAGGGTCATGTAGGTGGTTCTCTAGTCCTTGTCTGCATCAATACCCAAGACTTCTGTAAGCTGAAGCTTTTACTTCCTCCAAGGGGGAGAGCGAGAAAAGTTAGTTGGATTCCAGGGTATGCCATCATGACTGTTAGTGCAGAACTGCAGAGGGCAGACTTGCAGCCATCCTACTGTGCATGATCTTTACCCATATGGAGTATTTGGAGTAGGAGCATTTTGAACATAAAAAGGGGGGTCAAGCGGCTCTACCCTTCTGATAGACACCTATGCACTGACAGTTTTTCTGTTTGATTATTCAAGAACTGTTCTGTCTTTAAAGTAGTGTTAAAAATCACACTGATTTAGTCTCTGAAGAAATAACGTGACAAATCATTCTGGCTGAAGTTTCCATACTGATCTCTACCTTTTTATTGTAAACTTGTTCTCCTTAGGACAGGGTAACACTAAGATGTAGCCATAATGACGTTCAAAAGAACATCAGCCATTTCTAAGGGCAGGGAGCAGGGCACAACTGGGAGAAGGCAGACAGCCAGCAAGGATTGAGCTCATATTTATCCACTTTCAGAGCAAGTGGGGTGAGGAAGAAAGAAGGCTGATGCGTGTGCTAATTGACAGTGGACATTGCCCCTAGGTCACAGCTGGAGTGAAGCTTGTTGAAGTTTGGACTGAAACACCTCCAAGCTCAGCTCTGAGAGACATTATCTTGGCAGCTAATTCCACTTTATGTTAGGCTGACCATTAGATGTACAATTTCATATGAAAGCATTTGAACTGTTAACAAAATTATATGAAATTGCACTGATTTATGCAGTGACAACCATCTAGCATTATGAATGATAAAACCCATTTAAGCCCTATTCCTGCGGACACTGCATACATGTTAAATCTGATGACAAGTCCTGCTTGTACTTTTAGGGCTACAACTAGATAAAACAGGAGATACAGAGCGTAATCTTTTAATGGAAGCAGAGTCTGTTTAATACTTTTTGTTTTGAAACTAACAACATGAATTTTCATTTTGGTGGATACCTGATTGGCAGTGAGTCACACCTCAGCAACTGTATATAGTCCAGTTTCAGTTAAACGCTAATGCCTGTAAATCATTGGGGTATAGCTTGATCTTGGACAGCACAGTTTACTAAACGTAATCTAAACTTAGTTGTATGTTACACTGAAATAAAAGACCCCATTCAAGGAACATACAAGTTTTGCTAAGGTAATTTTTAAATATTTCTAACTATTTGCTACAGTGAAGGGGATGAAATACAGGATGAGAATCAAAATGGGCTAGCTGATTGTCTAAGGGGAAATCAAGCTTTGGAGAGAAGAGGTGATAGTTAATAATAGTTAATAGAGATTCCTTCTTTTTTTTTTTTTTTTTTTTTTTTGTATTTCAGCACATCTGCTGCTAATTTAGGGTGCAGGCAGAGGACATCCTGTGAATTAGATACCATGGGTAAGAAGGTACTGTCCATTCACTTAAAAGCTACTGTTAAGTTAATTGGATTTTCAGCTGCTTTTCAGACTAAACTGCACATGTGTTCCTAGTTCATTGCAGTAGGAAGTAAAATATGTTCATTTGCAACTGCAAGTCTAATTAATTTTACTTCACTTTGAAAAAGATTTATTGTGGCTTATGTGTCCCTGAGAAAAGGAATTGTAGATTGTTGTAAAGTGCTCTAGAATAATGTTGGTTTTGTTTTTGTTTTGTTTTTTTTTTTTTTTTTTTTTTGTTTTGTTTTTGGTTTTTTTTTTTAAATTTGTTTCAAATAAAGATTGCATAGTTAGGGCTTACTTCAGCAACAGATAAGGTTAGCAACACCAAGGATCAAGTAGAATAAGGGTTAGGCTTTACCACTAGTAAGTGCTTGTAACTTAGTATTTGCTCAGATAGGCGCTTTGATTTGTCATACAAAAAATAGGAAAGAAACTACACAAAAAGAATGAGAGGAGATTGCATGGGACTGATTGGCAAACTAGAAACAGCTGTTACAACAATCAAGGGGGATGACAAGTAGTTATTCTTTAGTAGGGACTGAAGGAGTGAGGATTGGATTTAACATAAAGAAGAGAAAGGAGTAATGATGAGAAGAGAGAGCAGTGAAAGGTGGCTTTAAAATGCTATCTTGACAGAAGTTCTTGAGACAAAGAGGTTAGTCAACAAGGGAGATTTTTTCTTTTTTTTTTTTTTCTGAAGAAGGAAACCCCACACCTTTTTTTTGAGTAGGAAGTATTAAGGTGGGTATGAAGTTTCTCTTGAAAAGCTTGTGATGTGCAGTAGAGGACAGGGAGTGAGTGTCTGAATCTCAAACTGGTACATGGATTCTTCAGGTTTAAGCCAGGTGGGGGAGAACTTCTCTTTATATGCAGAGTTTACTTTGTGCTGTGTAGACTCGTTTTCTTGGAGAACAGGAGAGTTTTTAGCAATTTCTAAAATTTCTGCCCTTGTTTCCTTTTTATAGACTTTAATCCTACTGTATTTTTCTCTATCTTTGTTTTCTTTACTTCTGTGATTCAAGAGCATGAGATCTGAAGATAAAATTGACCTAAACTGAAAACTCCCTGAACCAGTAGAATTGACGGGGGCTGTGATCACACTCAATTTCACACTGCTGCTAGTGTCATGTAGAGTAATATTGTGAAGGATTCTGTCAATTTTTGGTTCAGCTGCTAGTTGTCATGGTGGTGAAGAATCATAGGGAGAGTCATTGTCTTCAGTCAGTGAATGAGAAACTTTATTAGAGAAAGGAAAACTGGTATTTTCTCTGAAGCTTTCTTTTTTTCCTCATTATAAAGCTTTCACGTAGAATCTTTTCATTTCCTGACTGAATATCTGCCGCTGATTTTTCAAAAACTGCACATGACAGTTGAAGCCTTGGTTCCACACATTTTTCTTGATGGAAAAGTTAAATTGTTCCAACTCTTTGGTTATTCCTTTCTAACAGCCCTTCTCAGTTGAATTATTTAGAGGACTGTACACACAAACAATATAAACTAAGTTATTCTGTGGTGTCAAAAAAAAAAAGGTAAAAAATTTTTTTTTTTTAGGCACACTGAATCCCTTCAATCACCCATAATAGTTTTGCTGCAAATGAGAGTGCAGAATAAGGATAGGATTCCCGCCTGTGAGCGAAGAGGAGGTGCATCTGCTTTAGCTGGCCTTGCCACCAGAAGAAAGATCTGTAGAACTTCTGACTCGTGCTTGGTATCATCTATACTCTGTAATCAGAAGGTTTTGTGATAGTTTCATTATTATCTGTAATCTTCTGTTTTTTGCCATAACAAATAGAGAGCAGGACAGGACTCCCTTAAGCTAGATGACATCTGTGTTTAATGAATACAGATTCTATTTTATACTTGTAATGGATGTAAGATTCCACTGTCATGTCAAGATATATGCACTTGAATATGCAGCACATCTGATTGACCATGTAAGAATAGGTGTATCTATTTAGAACTTCAGAAAACATAATTAAACTTTAAGCTTACTCATTTTTCCATTGCCTTTTTTTTTAAATGGGAAATTTCATGGCTTTCATATTCCATGCTGAAGATCCTATTTGCTACTTACATATTAATAACTCTTGGTATAGCATAAGTAGTGTGCAGCTATCTATGGTAAATAATTCTTTGCTGAGGAAATTTTCTATTACTGCTTTTGTTTACTCAACCACAATGACTTTCTCCACCCAACCAGCAAGTCTTCCCTCTTGCTCTTCTATTTTGGTCTCATCTGTGTCTGAGGTGCAACTGTATTTCTGCTATTATTGTGGTTATCTGCATTTACAACTTGGCATTGATTCACCGTGGTCAGCCCTGACTGCTACATCCTGAGCTTTGTGAGTGGCTATCCTTTTCTCTGAGTCTTTGTCTGACTCTGCCTCATTGCCCTTCACGTTCTCACAGAAATGCTCTGAAGTTGATATTTTGGGAGCTGAATCCGAGTCTCAATTATTTTTGAGGATAACCTGTAAGCCTGGAAAAAAATCTATTGTGAAATCTGTCAGACCTTCTCCCTTTCTTTTCTTATAGAAAGAAGAAAGCTTGAGGAAAGATGTGCTAGCTAGATAGTATTTTTAAGATTAAAAACACAATCTAGTGCCCAAAATTGTTTCTTCATTAGTGCACAAATGATGATCGCTTTAGAGTTCTGCTCAGTGGTCACACTTGTTCAAAATAACATGAGAAACATTCTGCTTGGGGTTTTTCTGAAAGCCAATTTGAAGCCAGTGAAAGAGAAGCGTTAGTTTTATGAAAAGCTTGTCAGCTTACCTAGGGAAGAGGCGCACACTGGATACATACGTGTAAGGCTCTATTTCATCACTGTTGTGGTAAACAATTTCAGTCTGACTTTTGGGAGGCCACTTGTAAGTTTAATGTCAATTTACATTTCAGTGAATACGTTGTTTCTGTTTCTTCACTGCAGTGAAGATAACCTTACTTATTACATGACTATTTTTGAAATGCCTATCATGTTTGCAAAGTGTCTACAGTGACAAAACATACTCAGTAAAATGTAAGCTGTGGAAAATAATATTGCATACTGAACTGCCAGTAATTTCAGCCCTAGTTAAACAAAAAACACTCCTAAAGTTATCCCACATTTCCGTGAGACTCCTTCAATACTCTGGGATGATGAATGAATGGCTTTACATGTTTAAAGCCTGCTGAGTCTGGCCTCTGAGGAGACCTGCAATAGAAGTCAGTAGGAAATCTTTTTATTTAAATGCCTTCAATAACCACAGTAGAAATATTGCATCATGGGGATAAAAATGCTTTCCATGAGCAGGATATTTCAGGAATTATGCATTCAAATCACTATCATGAACTTACTTTTTTTCAAAACAAAACAAAAGCTTTCATTATTCAGTGCAGACAGTACTTTGTGTCATCTTCAGAGAAGGATAGTAAACCTGTCTGGCTAAATTCTTCATGAACTATCTTTTAAATGTTCTAAGGTGTTAAGTTATGTAATATGGAGAAATAATATACTCTGTTATACCTACAGGTCCTTAAAATCAAGAATCAGTCTGTTATTCAATGTAGTAGTTTTTTTTTTTTTTTTTTCAAGGAAATACAAGGACAGTGTGTGACGCTGCAAAGTAAAAATTATACATACACTGGTTTCTGTGATTTTCCTACTGCAGCTTACTGTCTGTTCCTCAGAACTCTACCAAATACAGTGCATATTGTAAATATTAGAGATAGGTCCTCTATATTTACTATCTTGTCAATGCTGTGAAAATGGCTAAACACAAGTAGCTTTTAATGAGAAATTAATTTTAACTTACTGACGACTTAAGGATTTATATGATTTGAAAGTTGTCATTGTGTACAACATATGTACTTAGTTCTCTGGCTACGCTTGCTGGGAAAAAACTGTTCACAACATTCTTTTCACATTTGACATAATTACATAATTATCACATGCCTTGCTCTTTTCAGTTTCTTTTTTGGGACTTTCTTCATAAAACTTCTTCATAAAGACTTCTTCATAAAACTATAGTTAAGAGAAATGCCACATTTACTCCATGTATGTAATCTTTCTCTTCTAGCAGTATCTCATAATTAAACAAAACAAACCCAGAAAACAAAACAGCCTTTTTATCTCTTAAAAAAAAAAAGTTATATATGCATATTTTGTAAGTGTATTGGACCTGAAATCCACTATGAACATGCTGAAAGCTAAACTACATCAGACTGTAAGCTTTAGTTTTCTGTTGCACCAGTAATTTTTCTTGGTTATTTTAATCTTGTGAACTTTTATTTTTTCACATTTTCTCTGAAGGTACTCAAATGTAAATAAATAAAAGACTCAACAATGTCCTTTAAATGGAAGATTGATTGAAATTTAGTGTTTTCTTCTGAAAATTCACATGAACCTTTTCTGTAATTTTTATAAACTGTAATAATTTTGTAAACTCTCAGTTGAAAGAACTGGATTAATTTAATGATTAAGAACTGTGAGATACATCGGTTTCTTTCACACAAAAAGCACTCTATGCTTCTGAAACAAAAATAGCTATTTCTAATCTTATATTGTCATTTACAAATGGGCATTGTTTAATCTACTAGTTTATTTTATATCACTTGTCAGTATCAAGCTGGTTCATAAAAATTATAGGAACCAATCTTGCTAATATTTGTGCATGTTCAAGCTAGAGTTAAAAACATGCAAATGAGAGTGTGCAAAGAATAACTTTCAGTACTGTAGCTCCAATATCAATCTAAAAATAGATCACTTTCAACTTTCCAGAGGTCTGAAAAAATCCAGTATTTGGAAAAATGACATGATGCTAATACTTATTTCTTTTGAATTAGTTCATTCTCATCTCTTTAGTACCCGTGGTTTTGCTGTTAAAATTATATTATCATGTGGTTCCTTTCTAGTGTAAAATATTCTCCAATATACAATTGAATAAGTTTAATTTAAGATCCTTCATATTTATTTCTGGCTTTGGGTGTTACCTTGTCCATGCAGAAATTATAACCTGCTCTGTATGTGCAAACAATTACACAAACATTTTGAAAATTCTAGCTGGCATATCAGAAAAAGTGAAAATCATTGTCTACTTGAAGACCGTTTATATAAAGAGCAACTTGGAAAATAGTGACAGTAGTTTTCCATTTAAAAATAGGTTTAAGTTGTGCACTATTGAGTACATAATGTAACCCGCTGAATACTGAAGGGCTATATCTCAATTCTTTGTAATTACAGAGAATTACAAAATTTGTGTGAGAACATAAAATGCAAGAATAGCTGGTAAAACATGAATGTTGCTCAGCTTAACTGAATTTCCTCATTTGTTATCATGTGTATTCTAAAGTGTTGAAGAATTCACTATTCTTATAAGAGGACTTTGACACCTTGGCCTTGTCTGGTTTTTGTGAAGCGTATCTATGGTCCAATTTGGAATTAAATTTAAATCTTTGAGTAGTTTCAAGGTGATAAATACCTTGAAACCTGTTTTTTTAGATTCAATTATCCAGTTGTCTTATTGTCCCATTTATTCTCCATATATTAATTTCCTGTAATAAAGTTGTTAAAAATGTCAAGTAAATAATTTATAATGGTCTTTAAATTGGTGAAGGATCTCCTTTTTTTTTGTACTTTTATTTGAAACAATTTTATTTCTGATTTATTTTTACAGTTAACTTAGCGTAAATTAGTGTATTAATTCCTTATTACCTCAGTGAATTTAGCAGATTCACTAATGTTAAATCTTCATGCTTTAAAGTATATGTGTAGAAAAGAAATAGTGTCAGTGAATTTCAGATTCAGCTCATTTTATTTCCACTGCACTTTTTTTTTCTTTTTAATTATCTTTTGGATAGATTATGAAAAGCTATGGAAAGAGTTTTATCATTACTGAATGTTTTTTCCATTGTTTGATGATTTGATATACAGGAGACCAGTGGAAGTCTCATTTGCTTTTACTGTGTGTTAAAAGAGCTAAATGTAACCTTTGTCACTGGCTCTGGAGAGCTCTTGCACAAAGTAATTTTCTACTAAATTGGAAGCTTCTTATAGTCAATAATCACTTTATGTAATAGACATATATCTTATCTCATAGCTCAATTACCATATAAAGGTGCTTTATTGGGAGGAATTTTCTTAGGTAGGTGAGTTATTAGGTTGAAATCCAGCAATGCGGTGAATCATTTTCTTGATATCCATGTAAAAAATCTTGTAGACTGTAGTCAGGCAGCGAATGGTTCTATAGCCTTCTCAGTCTGTCATTGATATTACTCTATGGATTAATGGTAAAAGTGTTTCTATGTTGGTTTGGGAAGCTAATTTAATCTGCTTTACCATCTGAATGACTTTTTCTCTTGTTTACTAGGTACTCTTTATCCCTGTATAGTGTCACTTTTAATGCTGATTTACAAGGTACTTTTCTTTCTGTCTGTTATGCTTTCCTTATCCAAATCTGTGTTAAAAACGGTGTGAAAATGAGCTGAAGATGCCCTTTCCTAATAAATATGTATTTCTGACTGACTGCCTTTGCTGTATGTGGTCTGGATTTTCTGCATATACCAAGTATGGTCAAGCACTCAGTTTATTTCAGGGCATTTAAGCAGAATGATCTAGTGTGTCTAGATAGAGCACTTCAGCTCTCTGTGCTTCATGGAGAAACTGTCTTTTGAGATATGGCCAGAGGACTATGATTCTATGACTACCTATTCATTGAGAGGCTGCAGCAAGCTGGTCAATAGAAAATGCCAGGTGTACAGTGCTCTGTTTGAAATCTCACATCACTTTAGGGCTTGAAAGACTGCCTCATGGCTGTACACTAGAAATATCTCTTCATTCAGGAGCCAGAAATGTGACGTTCTTTTTATAAGAGCAAACTGAGTGAGAGGAGCTTACTGTATTTCTGTATTTAAAAGTATGGTAATAGTGATTTCAGGCACCTCTTAGTGCTTAGGGCAGTTGCAAAGACAGTGGAAACCCCAATATTTGTCTGTTACCTTTTGATTTCAATTAATAACTCCTGTGTCCTGCAGAATCAGCAGGTTAGTTTATTACGGTTCAAGTAATTTTGAGAGAGAAACAGAAATAAACAGAAAGCATTTACTCCAAGATGCAGTGAATGTGTGCTTTTTTTTTTTTTTTTTTTAGCTTTCTTTAATCCATTGCATAGTTACTGGGTAAACAGATTAAATCCTGTGAGCAGGAACTACAATCTGAGTCTCAACTCTAAAGTTTTGAAGCTGTTCGTCACTAAGGTCGTAGACACACAGGCATTCAATGTCAGAACCACATACAAAAGATCTGGCATTTAGGCATTGTTAGTGAATGTCAACTTTTGTACATGAAGAATGAATAGCTCTAGAAATATGTTTGCTGAAGTATGTAAGCCACCTTTCTCTTATCACAATATTCTCATACACTTAAAAAAACCCCACAGAATTACATTTTTTTTTATGTAATGTGTTAAGAGTGTCACAGTTATTTTGGCTAGCAGAGAACTTTCATAGAATTCCAGGATTCTATATTCCAGGAACCATGTGGATCAAACAGCTATATCTTACTAGAAAAAGTTCAGGGAAGGGTTTCCGTACTGTTCTATTGTCAAATGATAATGTTTAGCAATTTGCTAATAAAAAGGAAGAAAATTAAGACTGTGTGTAGGAGCCTGTATAGTGGTAGTCCTATCAAAGGCCCCTAAATAATCAACGCAATTACTTTAGAGAAAAAATATATTGAAAAGAAAGTGTATCTCTAAATTCCATGGCATTAATATATGCCTCCCCTGCTAAAATACAGTGAGTAATGAATGTCTTCTGTATTTCAAAAAGTTATATATGGGGGTGAAAATATATCTCCAGTCAATTCTCTGTTATGGCACATACAGTAGAGTGTCTTACCTAATTTGTTATTATAATTTGCTCTGTTACAACTAATATATTTTTATTAGTCTTCAAAGTCTTTTAAGTCTCAAAAGCTCCTTTGCTTTCTGCATCTGTATGTACTGATTTTTCTCATTGTGCCAATATATTTGTTGTTAATATTATCCCAGTGCTGAACAGTGTAAATAGCCAGCTGTCTCTTTTTCTGTATGTTTTTCCTTATTTAATATTCTCATGAATATTCATAGAACTCCTAGATTCATTATTTGTCCAACTGTTTAACCTGAAACCACAGGATTTTTTAGTTCACTAAAAACTTACTTGTGTTTGTTATTTGAAGAGACTGGTGGTCTGGCAAAAGATTGGACTGCTAATTGTGATGCATTTCTTTGTAGTATAAAAATCCAGACATTTGTATGTGCTTAAGCTTCAAATATAAAGGAAGATGATTTTGTCTAATTACCAAAACAAGAAAGAGGTTCAGCTCCAAAGCCATAACAAAAATGCTAAGTACTGTTTATTTTTCTTCGTAACAGTAACTGGCTGAACTGTGCTTTTAAGATAAATGAGTGTAGTCTTCATAAAATTCATCCGTCTTGCTACAGTTGAATGTTTGTAAAGTAAAATGATGACTTGCGTTTGTGTAGGGAGCAGGTATTAAAGAAGGCCTTTGAGGCATTACCGTGCTATAACCAGAATTATAAGTATTCATAAGGATAGTGGAAAATATTTTTAAAGAATCTAATTTGGAAGTCTATAAAATGGTTTCTTATTAGTGTTTCATATTGTGCACTTTTCTTACCTGAACATTACTCTTTGCAGAAGGGTTTAGTTATGTGGGGGAAAACAAATATCTTGCAATGCAGCCATCCTTAAAGTGTTACCAACGGAAATGTGCCAGCCAGTTTACTAGAAGCTATTGTACATTTCACAATGATGAGTAAGAACTGAAGATTATTGTGATAGTGATTATTGTTTATAATCAATAAAATGATCAGCTACAAAGTGTCCTGAATATTTATGGGACTGGATACTACCCACAGCTCCCTGCTTCACTTAGTGTGAAGAGTGGGTTTTTTTAGAAGCATTTCGAAAGTGGTCCCAGAGTACTTCTGCGTCTGTCACATGTTAGTTGTGAGATTTAATAAATGAAAAATGAAAGTGAAATTCTGTTACGTTGTCTGTTGAGTCTGTTGCAGGGTAGAATCCAAGTAATAGACCTACAAGTACAGGATATTCTGATATAATTGTAAGCATCTACTTTGGAATAGCCAGAGTGTATGCATGTGGAAAACCCACCATTATATTATTAGGCTAATCTTTGGCATAAATTTTTATATAGCATGACAATAAATAACACTGAGGACATAAGGATCTAGAGCAACAAAGTTTGTTGTTTCAGTTGCGTGTAAAAACCTATTTTACAGTATCAGTTCCATGCCTGTTGTTCATGTGCCTAAATGTAATAGTTTATAATATTAATAGTTATCGTTAATAACGCATAGTATTACTGTGCATAAGTCATTGGCGTTGTGCAATTAAAATACACAAAGTTAGGCTGTTGGAAATCATGCTTTTAAATATGGGCAAATATTTTCTAAAAAGGTGGTATATGTTAGGTCAGGATAATTGCCACATGGCATTTAAGCCTCAACCTGTTTTGTAACTTTCTACAAGTATCCCATTAGCATATGATCCCAGAAAACTCCCAAAAGCCCAAAACCAAAAAAGTGTTTTCACAAACAATTCAAAATGAATGCACTGAGGAAGCAAGGAAAAGATGGCTTAAAAATTCTCACTAGAATTTTAATCAGACCTCTTCTAAAGATAAATCTATTTGTCTTTAAGGGGTTCATATGATCAGCAATTCAATTTTCTTTTCTCTGGCCTTTATTTCTTTTAATGGATTTTTTTTCTGAATTGGGGCACTTGCTTTTCTTTGTTTTCAGACTCTGGAGAACTGGTGAAAGTCTGATTTAGCCATTGTTTCTTGACTGGGTTAACTTAAGATGTAATTTTGCGTTATAATGTTCAGATATATTATATGAGAGTGTAAGGTCCTTTCATTTCGTTCCTCTGACATTATTACTGAGTGGTTGACTGAACTTGTTCAAGCATCTGCTGGTTATTTTTTATTTAAATATTCTAGGTCTTCTCATATTAAGAAAGGCTTAAATATTCACTAGCCATGTTAATCTTACTGCCTTATAGCAGCTTCAAGTAGTTTGGTAACAAAAGTAAAAAAAACCGGCTATAACTACACTAAGCAATGGCATACTGGCTATACCTGTATAGGTATAGGTTCCTGTGATACATTATTCTTATGCTTGTATAATGTGCTGTTGAATGTGTATGCTTGTGTAAGTATACACATAAACCTGCTATATACAGTTTTGTATAATTTGTAATTATTCTTAAAAGATGCCAACAGCTTCTGCAAGCAGTCAAAACTAGTAACATCATGCCATATGCTTTCACCAGCCTGTTCATAAATTCTGCCACTGAGACCTGTTAGTAATGAAGTATATAACAAGTTACATACTTATAATCAGTGGGCACTGAGTGATCCTTGCATAAAGCAAACTTGAGTGATTCCTATGAAAAGTTACCACTCCATCAGAAGTTTTATTCTGCTGCCTTCTACAATTTATTATCGCAAAACTTTAAAGCGTGATCCAATGTCTTTTGTCTGCTACCATTCAGCTTCGCTAGCCAAGTTCAGGAGGAAGATACTATAATTTCCTTGACAGAAACATCCTGAGGGTGCACACTTAATCCATTGCAAGTGAGAAATTGGAGGAACTGTTTCCTGAGAGATTGTAATCAGCATGGACTGTATTAATATCCATCCCTCAATTCCTCCTTTTCTGTGTCTTCAGGAACCCAGATGTCAGATTTTTAAGAGACCTGTGTATTACGATCACTGGAGGAAAGCCTGAAGAAGATAGGCTGCTCGTCTAGTCTTGATAGACTTAGCAATTGTAAACAAATTACTGCTCCTGAACAACTGAGGTAAATGCTTAGCCTTTGTGGGATCTAAAGTAACTGTAATATCTCAGCTAGTTATTACAAGGAAGGCAGTTGTAAAACTTCTCTTTAGTAGTTGATTGTGTTCTAATTGTATATAAAGGAAGGGTTAGTTATTTTGGGTAAAATGGAAAACCAAAAAAGTTTATGCATGAAAAGGTGGGGGTTTTTTTGTTGTTGTTGGCTTAAAAAAACTCTCCAAAACAACAACAAAAGCAAAAAAACCCAAACCCCAAAAAAACCCAAACAACAAACCAAACCAACAAAACAAACAAAAAAACCCAACTAAAAAACCACCACCACCAAAAACTACCGCAAACCAAAAAACCCCAACTAACCCTGAAACCCCAGAGAACAGTTTGAAAGTATCCTTCTGAAGATACAGAATTTGTATTTCTGAAGAAGGAAGTATCATAGGAAAAAAATTCTACACTATAGGGGTGGTGAGACACTGGAACAGGTTGCCTGGAGAAGTTGTGGATGCTCCATGCCCAGAAGTGTTCAAGGCCAAGCTGAATGGAGTATTGAGCAACCTGGCCTAGTAGAAGGAATCCCTGCCCATGGCAGGGGGTTTGGAACACGATGCTCTCAAGGTCCCTTCCAAAACAAGCCATTCTGTGATTCTGTGATATAAAAAGGGAAAGGAGTCTGACCCATTTAAATATAGACATGCCTTGATTTATTTAGACATCGAGAATAGTTGAAAATTTTGTTCAAATAATATTGGTTGGAATATAAAATAAAAACACAACTTGGCAAGCGTACGTGTGACTTGCCTCAGTAATTTTATTGATTTTTAGGTTGGAATTCTGAAAGGCTTATTTGCTTGGTTATCTTTTCCTTTTAAAGACAAAAAATCAGAAAAAATGTGGTGTTCTTTTTGTGGTAGTTGTTGCTGGTTTTATTTTTTTAAGCAAACAGGAAAAATTCTACAAATGCATCAGGAGCAAGTTAGACTGGTAGGCAGAGCTGAAGGGCTACTTAAAAACTGATAGAAACACTACATTCTCTGAAGAGTAACATATTATCTATAATATCTAAGGGCTTGAAATGGCACTTGCATAATTCTGTATGTAAACATAAGGAAGTCATTTCAAAAAAGAAACGGTTTTCAACAGTACTGAAGAGACTACTCAATAAATCAGTGAATATAATCTATGATCATTCCTGAGAATTGGTAACTTGATGTTTTGAGATAAATATCTGGAATTACTGCTTGATGACTTAACTGCATAGAATTCCAGTTAGGACTTAGCACCTGCAGCTTGTCATACTGAATATAGCGGTGATGTCATACATAAAAGCAGAACATGAGTAATTACAGAATAATTAGACACTTTTACAAAAGCTTTTTTGATTATTAGCTTACTCTTATACAAGGAAAGTCTCTAAGAACTCTAAAACTTGTACTCCAGTTAAACCATTCAGATGTCTGGTAGCCTGCACTGGAAACAAAACAGTTTAAACCTCAGCCTACGCTAAAAATGCTTCTGCTTCACTAACTCAGAAATTGCCAAGGATATTACAGGACTGACCTGGTGTATCGGTGTAGTTGTTAGTAGCAGCTAATATCTTTTTTGTTACTTCTGCTTGTAATGTCATGTGCCGGGATTTCAGGAAAGATGAGCAAGTGTATGGGCAAAGTTCTAGCCCCACTGAAGTCCATAGGAAAATTTATAATAATTTCTTCGAAGCTGGACTTGTGTGCTAACTTTTTTTTTTCTCCTATCTATAATGCTCTTGCAAAGAATTACCAAAACTTGAAGATAGGAAATGCTGTACAGTTATATAATGAACTTAATATGGAACACAGCTGGACTATTTTGATCTATTCATATTGAAGTTACAGTAGACTGCTAAATTGTAGGATGTTTGATTGTGGTAAGCTAAGTGGCAGTTACAGTAAATAATATGCCTCCATCTTCCAACTTAGCCATTTTCCTTCATTCTTTCCAGTTCCTCCTTTCCTTCCTTCCTCTTTCTTTACCAGAGGGTTGGCTTGCTCAAACAAATTACAATAATGTAGGACAAATCAAAGGAAATAATATTGTCTGCTCATTTAATAATGTCAATCCAGACATCTGGGACTATTTTTCATGCATTCAGGCAGAAAGATCAATCAGCAGTTGCCAGGTTTTGCTGCCATTGTGTTTCATTTCCGTTCCAGATTCTATTCTGCTAATAACACAAATGCATGTTGTGTTATTTTTTGTTTGTAGGAAAACATAAAGTGTCTGGAATAAAGTGTAAGTTTCCTGGGAACTTGGAAATTTAATTTCTTTTAACAGAAGAGTTCTTTTGCCTATTTTTTTTTTCTTTTTTTTTACAAGTTAACTGAGTATGAAGAAATCTTATTGGTTTATTCATTAAAGGAAAAGAGATGACATGACAAATGATGGATATTTTTGTCTAATAAAAGAGTTTAGGAAGCATGCTGATTTGTTTGTTTGTTTTACATACCTTATAGGAGAAGAACTTTTCTCATTGAAGGAGAAAGACAGAAGACAAATTTGATCAGTCTTTTGTAGCCTTTTGTTCTGTAGAAAAGATTGGGAGATGCATTATGTCTTCAGGTTTTGATCCAAAGAGAGATGTCTGAGTTGTAAATTGACATCACTCTTGCAGATATTCATCCTGGAACTGTTTGATACAAAATGAAGATTTTAATCCTATGAAAGGTCAGTGCTATCCAAAGAAAGAAGACTGGGAAATGCGAAAATATATGCTAGAAGAAACAACTGGAAAAACTAAATGTTTTGCAAAAAGCTACTTGAGAAAGCAAAATACTTAAGCTCTGACTGACTCAAAGTCTGTGTTGTTGTTTGTAGGCAAAGCCAGGCTTGCTGAGTGGATGGAATCCTTATCATCATGTACCAGCAACATTCCCACTTTTCCCTTATGTTCTCCTTATTTTTTTCACCTTTTCTCCACCTCTCCTCTCCACCCACATCCATGCTGTTGCTGAATTCGGGCAAGGAAAGGTAGAATTTAAATATACTCGTAATTATACATTCTGATCACAACAGTCATTCATCAAAAAAGATGTATCAAATACTATTTTTCCCCCCACTGAAAAAGCCAGCAAGTGACGCACAAATACATTTTTATTTTTTCTGGTTTACCTCCATGCACATCTTATGATAAAGACTTTATACAAAGCAAAATACAGAGAAGAAAAGTTTCTTATATTAATTTTTCTAAAAGCAAAGATGGGAGTTTTTCAGACCTGAACAAAGAATTTTAAACTCCTGAATCTATCTCATTAGTTAATGTTTACTGGATTAGAGATGGATAAAGTCTTGGGGTTGTTTCTTGGAGGGGTGGTGGTGGCGGCAAATGAAAGTTTGGCAAGAATGAAACCGTTTCATACTGTCTAGATGTGTCCTGGTTCAGCAGCAGCAGTCACTTTTTCTCCTTCTTAGTAGCCGGTGCAGCGCTGTGTTTTTGACTTTCGGCCTGGGAATAATACTGATAAAGCCGACGTTTTCAGTTGCTGGTCAGAATGTTTACCCTGACCAAGGACTTTGTGAGTCTCATGCTCTGCCAGGGAGGAGGGGAAGCCGGGAGGAAGCAGGGACAGGACACCTGACCCAAACTAGCCAAAGAGGTATTCCATACCACAGCACGTCATGCCCGGGGATGTAGAACTGAGAGTTACCTGGAAGGGCTGGAACAATGCTGGGTGCGGAGTTATCGGTCAGAGGGTGGTGAGGTGTTATATTCTCTTCCCTTGTTGTTTCCTTTATCATTATTATTGGTGGTAGCAGTAGTGATTTGTGTTATACCTTAGTTATTAAACTGTTCTTATCTCAACCCGTGGGAGTTGCATTCTTTTGATTCTCCTCCCTGTCCTTCTAAGAGCAGGGGGAAGAAAGGTGTGTGTGTGGGGGGGAAGTAGACTGCGTGGTTCTAATTTATGGCCTGGGCTTAAACCACGACAAGATGAAACATGGTTAATATCATATTTAGTCCTGCAAGGAGGATATTTATTTTTTAACTCCAAAGTCTGAATTACTTTTGGGCAGCTTTGTTTTTATACCTACTTTGTCTTGAATGTATTGCCCATAATTCTGATTCATTTCTTAGTGGATTGGGGTTTTTTGCCTATTAACTGTATACAAAGAAACTTTGCTTAGTATTCACTCCATAATACAAGATAATGTTGCTAATGAATGCTATCTTGTCTCTATAGATTTTTTTAAAAAATATGTGCTATGTAGTTTTGAAAGCTTTGTTCTTCTGCCTTTGGGAGTAAATTGGAAAGTTCAGCCAGCAGAGCTTACTTTCTCAAAGGACATAACAGGCATTGATAATGTACTGTAAACTGTAATTCTGTAGTGACATCAGACTGCAGACTGACAGCAATCTCTTGGGTGCAAGTGCCAAGGTTGTAGTGCTTTCTCAGTGGAGTGACTGATGTTGTTAGAAGGTATGTTTGATTTCAAAGGACATTTTGGTTTTTTCTTTAAAGATGAAAGCATTTTTTACTTTTCTAATGCAAAGTTATCACTGTATATTAATAATAAAATTACTATTTTGTAAGGTATTTATTGTTTGAATGTAGTTAAGTCCATCTTGATTTCAGCTTCATTAGTACACAATTAAATTGGGATTTTGTAATTAGAAATAGAATAGGCTGCCTGTTTCCTATTAATATGAATTGAGAGCAAAATTATAAAGTTTTGAGCTAAAATATCCTTTATTGGCATTTTTTTAATATGCTTAAACTATCCTATAGGCAGCCTTTATTAAGAATTGAAAGACAAGTGGAAATTTGCTTGTTTTATTATCTTAATTATTCTCTAAATGTAAGGGGCCTTGTATGTGGTAAACACAAGGAAGAACTTTTCAGTCACAAATACTGTTCTTGTTTATAGTACACATCTGTTAATAACTATGAAATCCATTTCATAAATCCTGTTTATATATATTATTTATATAATTTTATTTTCAGCCTAAAAAATCCAGTATATCAAAATATGGACCAAGCATGGACCCATAGAAACTACATTATTAAATCTTAATATTTGAAAAACCAAGGTACTTTGCCTTTTTTTACTGTAGTTGAGACAAAGTCAGAGATAAATCAGTTTCATATAAACTTTCCAAGTATTTATCTGACCATTAGTACCATAATTCGTGTTAGCTCATTATAACAGTATTCCCGGTTGACAGAATGTTTTTTTTCAGGGGGAAAAAAAGCCAACCCAAACAACACCTAAATTTCTCCATAACTTTTTCTTAAATTATATTCTTCTCTACTTGGCACTTAATTTTTCATCATACTTGATGGATACCATGACAGCATTCCTAGTGGTTTTGTCTTAGTGGCATCAAGCTTTATACCATGTCTTGAGCAACTTTAGTTAGGCTTTGCTTGATTTTGAGGAGGTATTCGTTGTGTGTTAGAAAGCTTTTTTTCTTCCACGAGAAAATATCTGCATGGTCTTTTTACTTTGAAATCTTTCTTTTCATTTCCATATTTATTCATCTTTGTGAAGCTAAAATGCTTGAAAATGGAGATCGGCTGGAATACGTTAATCTCAATTCTCTATGACCTTTCCAACTATTTTTTGACATTCAGCATCAAGCTGAAGACAAAGCCTCTCTTTCTCCTGGTGATGTTTTCAGCACCACAAACAGCAACCTGTGTAAGACCTAAGTAGCCCCCTGGCTTTTTTGCTATTTGTTTTGGGTATTTTTTTTTTGTTTGGTTGGTTGTTTTTTGTTACCTAAGATGAAGAGAAACATCTTGTTCTGGCTTGAGTTGACCAAAGCTTGGTCATAAACTAATATTTATAATATTTACTGTTAATTTCTGCATGGCATCTGCTCAAAAACTGAACAGCAAAGCATAAGAGGAAAACAGATGAAGTGAATAAATGAAATGTACTGAATAAGCATTCATTAAAAGAAGTCAGTGAACGAAGATTAGTAAGTACTAATTGCAGTTGTAAACAGCTAGAATTTAATACATTCACATCTGAGGATGAGAAATCTATTTTCTGATATTTAAAACATTTGTTCTCATCTTCCAGAACTAGCTAGTCAATTAGTGTTATTTTTATTTTTGCTACCCTGGAAATGAAAAATTCCTTGTTACAATTATGTTGAGCTTCTCTGCTACTTTGTATGTTAAAATCTTAAATAGAGCTTGTAGGGGCACGAGTGCTCTGTCTATGTAAAATATTTAATCTCATTTTAAGCTAGAGATGTTTCTAAAACCAGAGAAGAAATCAAAAAATCTCTTAACTCTCTAGGTTGAATGTGTTACCCCTTTTTGTCTTAGATGGTTTGAAATGCAGCCAAAGAAAGTAGTGGAGTCTTAATTTAAATATGAAAACACAGAAAAAAATAGTGTGGTCAAGACATATACTTTGACTGAATTTCACAGAACAAATTGCTCTGATATGCCAGGAAAAGTCTGAAGTTTACCAGACACCAACATAATTGTTAATTACTTATTTGTAACTTAACATGGATATGTCTTTGTTCCTGTTACTTGTCACAAAGTTTGCTACTCTTATTATAAGAATGGAAGATACTACTTTGGGCTTTGATCTTCAAGTTGATTGACTGTAGCTGCTATGATTGATTTACAGTCTATCCCTTAAAATTGTCTTTGTTCAATTAAAATACCACCCTTTCCCAGAAATTGCAGAGAAAGCATTAAAACCAGTTGGAAGTTCTGACTGGGCTGCTTTTCATAGGTGAATGGTTACATTGCCAGAGTTTATTGGCATTTCTGTAGATATAAAAGCCAGTCAAACAGTCCTGAAAACCATAACAGTGTGTAAATCTCCGCTGGTGGAAAATATTACACTCTGGCAAGATTATCTGTGTGTTCTGTCCCAGTCAAGTGTCCTGTTTTGCTTTGTAACTCCAAGAAATGACGTAACGGCAGAAGTTTCAGTAATCTAGAAATCATGACAAATAAAAGGAGAGGTACTTACTGATACTTCTGTGCAACAGTATTTGTAATAAATTATTTCTGTGATTTGTATCAGTGTACTAGCAAGCAGTTTTCATTTTGGATGCCATAATTCTTTATGCACTCACCAGCTTTGCAGTTATAAAGAAGTTGGAATAGATTTTCACATTCACAAAGATCTGTTTTCTTTAGAGATCCATGTTGATATATAGACATCCTCTACTTAAATACACCCCCTGAACGATATTCCATCTGCTTATATTTTCAAAGATGCAGAGGACCTTCTCCTTCAGTTTCCATTTATTTCACTGACCTGCAATCATTTATGTCTGAAAGTTTATCTAAGCCATGTCAGCACTAGTCATTTTTAGGAGACTTGTACTGCAGCATAAAAAATGTCCGAAAGTACAATCATCTTCATATAATTTGTTGAACATGGTGATTTTTTCCCTTCAGTTACCATGTTCATAACTGTATTTTGCTCTGAATATATCTAACGTTGTTTTACAGAGGGAGGGGGAAAACTGAAAGTGCCTGACTATTTGAAACTAAAAAAAAAAATATAACCAAAACCCCAAAAAACATTACTGAATTGCAGTCATTCACTTCAGAACTTTTTGAAGGAAGGAAAAGTGACAATTCAAAACAATCAAAAGCTTAACATTTTTAGTGGTAGAAAGCTATGAAACAGAAACCTGTACTGGAGAAGCTATAGGAAATGCTCTTAAAAACTAGGGAAGTTAACTGTAAAGTTTCTGGGGATCATGTTTCCTTGGTTTAAGAACTTGCACATTTGCTAAATCTCTGCATGGTAAGGTATATGGCACATGGAGGCAAATTTCAGGATATTAAGTACAGTCATAATGTGTTAGTGGGCTGTCATATCTGGGGAAAGAAAAAGCTTTTTCTTCATACAGGTAAATGAGAGATCAGTTAAAATTTTTTTACATTCCATGAAAGGATAATCAAGGCAATATGCACTGCTTGTTGCATAACTGGACAGTAATTAGGATGATAAAGTAAAAATATCTTTGCATTCTGCAAGTAGTTATAAAAGAATCTTACAGTTTTTTTAATTTAAAAGATTTAGTTTTCTTTACAGATGCATAATAAACATAACATAAACCCCAGGCAGTTATACATATATATGGCAGTTGGGCAGCTTGAAAATTGCTGTAGTTTTGAGTGAGAAGTATGCTTGAGACTTTGATGAAAAAGAATTTGCAAAAGAGTTTGAGAAACTGAGATGAAAAGCCACAAAGATGCATTTCCTAATACTATTCTAGTTGTTTGGTGAAGACTGGAAAAATTATGATTTTATTCCAGACACCGCCTGTCGTAGTTTAAGCCCAGGCCGTAAATCAGAACCATGCAGTCCACTTCCCCCCCCCACCTTTCTTCCCTCCGCTTCTGGAGGGACGGGGAGGAGAATCAAAAGAATGCAACTCCCACGGGTTGAGATAAGAACAGTTTAATAACTAAGGTATAACACAAATCACTACTGCTACCACTAATAGTAATAATGATAAAGGAAATAACAAGGAAGAGAATACAACCGCTCACCAACCGGTACCTCGCCCCCACCCTGCCATGATCCAGCCCTTCCGGGAACTCTCAGTTCTACCTCCTCGGCATGACGTGCTATGGTATGGAATACCTCTTTGGCTAGTTTGGGTCAGGTGTCCTGTCCCTGCTTCCTCCCAGCTTCTCCTCCTCCCTGGCAGAGCATGAGACTCACAAAGTCCTTGGTCAGGATAAACATTCTGACCAGCAACTGAAAACATCGGCTTTATCAATATTTTCCCAGGCCGAAAGTCAAAACCACACCGCTGCACCACCTACTAAGAAGAAGAAAAACTGACTGCTGCTGCTGAACCCAGGACAGTATCCACCCCTTATTCCATACCATTCACGTCATGCTCGAATCCCACATTTTCAATATACCCTCACTCTCACCTCAGTGCACTCTTATCTTAGTGCACAGACCAATCCCTATAAAGCTGCTGAGTCCATTCGGTCCATGATGGTGGGCTCCATCTCTTGTAACAGTCTTTCAGAGCAGGAGAGGCCCATTGCAAAGTCCACCCCTCGATCATGAGTCCATCTCTATGTTGCATCTCCGCCCTGATGGATGGGCCCATCAGGCTTAAAATAATTCACCCTCCCCTGCAGCAGTCTCTGCAACTTGTCGGGGACTCCATACAGCTACCTTCCATCTCCGACGCTTCCAAAGCACTGGAGGGGCCCAGGGGATTACATACTCGCCCATACTGTCCCACACACCGTGACACTCATGGCTGTCCAGCCTTGGGGAAAACCTCTCGGTCCCCCTGTATTGTCTAAACCCAGGCAAGACCCAAACCTGACTCTGCTTAACTCTCGGGATCAGACAAAATGGTCGTGGGTAGAACACACTCTGTGTGTGTGCCAGCATGGTGATCCCCATCACAATCAGCAGGCAGGTCCCAAGGGTACCCAAAGGCCATTCAAAACCTTCAGAACTCTCAAATGATGCTGCTATGCTTGCTGGCTCTCTCACCACCAGCTTCTGTTTTTCTGAGTCCAGATCTTCCTCCTCTGCCTTGCTGGAAAGTGCTGCGGGGTCTCCTGCATCCTCCTGGGGCTCAGGCTCACGGGGCTCGGCAGACGGCTGCTGGGGGATGCTCTCGGCCGCCGCGGGGCTGGGCTCGGCAGTGGGGCTCGGCTCCTTTGCCGCCTCCTCCCGCTGCTCGGCAGCCGCCTCCTTCCCCTCCTCGGCAGCCGCCTCCTTCCCGGCCTCCGGCCCGGCTCCCGCCGCCGCTTGGTCCCCGGAGCCGCTCTCCCGGGCTGCTTCGGCCGCCGCCGGCTCCCGGGGCCGCTCCCCCTCAGCTCCCCGCAGCCTCACAAAGACGGATGCGAGGACGAGGGCCAGGACGGTGAAGAGCAGCGGGACGGCCAGGTACAAGTCCACGGCCACGTCCATCCCGCCCTGCGGCCGGAGCCCCCCCGTATCGCAAGCCATTACCATAAAGTACAATGAAACAAGAACCTTAGCCCAAGGCCCACACTTGATAAACACTAACACAGCAAATACCGGCTCTAAGTAAGCTACAGCATACTGAAACTGTGACATCAAGAGAAACAACTTTGAGAGCCAACAAATCAGCATTGTGCCTCGGTCAGTTCTGTCGTTATCTCAACCCTTCGAGCCCCACGTTGGGCGCCAAAAAGAACTGTCGTAGTTTAAGCCCAGGCCGTAAATCAGAACCATGCAGTCCACTTCCCCCCCCACCTTTCTTCCCTCCGCTTCTGGAGGGACGGGGAGGAGAATCAAAAGAATGCAACTCCCACGGGTTGAGATAAGAACAGTTTAATAACTAAGGTATAACACAAATCACTACTGCTACCACTAATAGTAATAATGATAAAGGAAATAACAAGGAAGAGAATACAACCGCTCACCAACCGGTACCTCGCCCCCACCCTGCCATGATCCAGCCCTTCCGGGAACTCTCAGTTCTACCTCCTCGGCATGACGTGCTATGGTATGGAATACCTCTTTGGCTAGTTTGGGTCAGGTGTTCTGTCCCTGCTTCCTCCCGGCTTCTCCTCCTCCCTGGCAGAGCATGAGACTCACAAAGTCCTTGGTCAGGATAAACATTCTGACCAGCAACTGAAAACATCGGCTTTATCAATATTTTCCCAGGCCGAAAGTCAAAACCACACCGCTGCACCAGCTACTAAGAAGAAGAAAAACTGACTGCTGCTGCTGAACCCAGGACACCGCCCCATCTGAAAGCTTTATGTGAGGCTACAAGGAACATTTTGAGGAAGGTCTGCGATCCTTCCAAACTCATCCAAACAGTTTATAATTTTCAAGTGCTAGTGAACAAAATTTTCAGAAACCTATTTTCTGTCATCTTTCAATTAACACTTTTATTGTTCATAGGAAGAGGTTCAGACAAGACAGATGCAAGTGCATTTGTAAAGGCTCTGAGGTGGTTGATTGTTAACCTGGTATAGGTCCAAAGCTGTATAGCTACATCAGTTGGGATTTTGTGCCCTCTTTAACATAATCTTAACCTCTCAAGAGACTTCTTAAGAAAGACTTCAAGAAAATGGAACTCCTCAAATAAAAAGAGCAGCCTGGTAGGCTGGAGTAACTAGCCAATGCAAGGTGTTAATTACCTTTTCAATATATAGAAACACGGTTGGTGATAAAAATGAAGTTTCTATTAGATGTACTAGACAATCTGGCCACAACATTGAAAGGTATACCATAATCAAATGGAGAACAATACAGAGCAGATTAGTGTTTTAGGAGATCTGAAAGAGGGCTAGATTTCCAACAAAAGCTTGTCTGTATGTTTGAAGGAACCTAATAGTGATAGGACAAGGGGTAACAGGTTAAAACTTAAACAGGGGAAGTTTAGATTGGATATAAGGAGCAAGTTCGTTACTGTAAGGGTGCTGAGGCACTGGAATGGGTTGCCCAGGGAAGTTATGAATGCTCCATCCCTGCCAGTGTTCAAGGCCAGGTTGAACAGAGCCTTGGGTGACATGGTTTAGTGTGAGGTGTTCCTGCCCATGGCAGAGGGGTTGGAACTAGATGATCTTAAAGTCCTTTCCAACCCTAACTCTTCTATGATTCTAATAATAAAGAAATACGGAGTTTGAGTAGTGGATTTTTTTATTTTATTTTTTTTAGGGTTCATAATAAATAGATCACTGAAGATAATGAATAGAATATTTTAATAAAGTGCATGAGACAAGACAAATTGGAAGTAGCTGAGGATCAGAATAAAGAAGTACTTTATTATAGCTGTAAGAATTTAATAATTGTAGCTATGAGAGGTAGATGGATTATTGATATGGGAGATAATTAGGATTAGGATTGCATTTGTGTTTTTAAAAATGGGGATTTGAACTTTATGTGAATGGTAAAGGGAATAATAAAAGTGACAACTCATTAAGGAAGACGAAGATGAAGTTAGTCCCACAAATGACTAACCTTGTTTCTGATTTTTACTAGAACCTTTAAAATGGGATATGTCTTGACCAAAAATCTTATGATGACCAAGTGTGTGTGAAGTGTGTTAATGGGAGGAGTACCCTCCACAAGCATCATCATGGAGACTTTTTAAGCTGAGTCAAGTGATGTGATAGAGAAGTAATTTTGGAATAAAAGACAGGACTTAGAAAAATTCAAATGAATGCTCTAAATTATTATCGAAGTTTTGCTAGCAGTTAGGATTAATGGAGGAAATCTGATATCCACAACATAATTTCACAGTCAAAAGTAAGTAACGCTGTTCTGCTTCATCTTCAGCTTGAGCACTGACTCTTTGGTAGTGTTGGTATATGTGAACATTGTCTCTTTATACTTCTGGAAAATAAGTAATAGAGGGTAAGGGACTGTGAAGGCACTTCACCTGTGACTGAAGGTCAAAACTTAGTTTTGTTCCTTAGGAAGTCTGTGTTAGATATTATTATTGTTATTATTAATAATAATTTTATTTTTGGATGCTAAGGTCCTTTCCAACCCTAACTATTCTATGATTCTATTCTATGATTCTATAATGATGAGGAAAATTCCAGAAGCCTGGAATAAGTGTGAACGAATCTCAAATTATCACAGGTCTGAAGGGCTGATTTGGAGTAGAAAGTACTTTTTTTAAGACTTCAAATGAGCACACCTCTTCTGAAGTCCAAAAACCAGCTTTATTAAAAGTTGCTTTTATTATGTGTTTAGAAATTCAAGATCTTAATACAGTTGATGTATAAGAAGTATAGGAATATCATTTACATAGTATATTTGCATTAATTCTTGTCCTTATATAGAATAATAGAATCATAGAATAGTTAGGGTTGGAAAGGACCTTAAGATCATCTAGTTCCAACCCCCCTGCCATGGGCAGGAACACCTCCCACTAAACCATGCCACCCAAGACTCTGTCCAACCTGGCCTTGAACACCACCAGGGATGGAGCATTCACATTTTCTCATCAACCAACACCCCCAAGTTCTCTTCTCTGCCCAACCTGTAACTTTGCCTGGGATTGCTACAACCCAGGTGTAGGACCTTGCACTTGTCATGATTAAACTTCATAAGGTTGGCATCAGCCCACCTCACAAGTCTGTCAGGGTCCCTCTGGATGGCATCGCTTCCCTCCAGCGTATCAACCGAACCACACAGCTTGGTGTCATCGGCAAACTTGCTGAGGGTGCACTCAATCCCACTGTCCATGTCACCAACAAAGATGTTGAACAAGACCGGTCCCAACACTAGTTCCTGAGGGACACCACTTGTTACTGGTCTCCAGTCGGGCATTGAGCCATTGACCACAACTCTTTGTGTGCGGCCATCCAGCCAGTTCTTTATCCACCGAGTGGTCCACTCATCAAATTGATGTTTCTCCAATTTAGAGACAAGGATGTCATGTGGGACAGTGTCAAACACTTTGCACAAGTCCAGGTAGATGACGACAACTGCTCTGCCCCTGTCCATCAGTTCCGTAGCCCTATCATAGAAGGTCACCACATTGGTCAGGCAGGATTTCCCCTTAGTGAAGCCGTGCTGGCTGTCCCCAACCACCTCCTTGTTTTTCATGTGCCTTAGCATGTCTTCCAGGAGAATCTGCTCCAAGATTTTGCCAGGCACAGAGGTGAGACTGACTGGTCTGTAATTCCCCGGGTCATCCATTTTCCCCTTCTTGAAAATGGGGGTTATATTTCCCTTTTTCCAGTCGTCAGGAACTTCCCCTGACTGCCATGATTTTTCAAATATGACGAACAGTGGCTTAGCAACTTCGTTCACCAGCTCCTTCAGGACCCGCAGAGGATGGATTTCATCAGGTCCCATGGACTTGTGTAAGTTCAAGTTCTTAAGCTGGTCTTGAACCAGATCCTCTCCTACAGTGGGCCTAGGGTTTTCATTCTCACAGTCCCTGCGTTTGCCTTCCAAGACTTGGGTGGTGTGGTCAGAGCATTTGCCAGTGAAGACTGAGGCAAAGAAGTCATTAAGAACCTCAGCCTTCTGCAAATCCAATTTTAAAATAATTTTAAAATAAAACATTTTAAATAATAAATGATATTACAGAAAGCAAGAGAAAAGGTGCACTATAAACAATATAAACAGCCTGAAATGCACAAATTGAGCTGAAAGATTCTTGATTAAATGCTTGAGGGAATATTCGTTTTCTCTGCATGCTTCTGTAAAATTCCCAATATTTCACTGGCAGTTACATATAAACAAAATGGCACTTCTAGCCAGTATCTGTGCCTTCTCTCCCTGACTCTTTTGGCTTTGGCAAGTAAAAAGGTGAATCTGAGCCAGGGAGTTTGCAACACTAGGGAAAATGGGACCTGAAGAATCAGAGATAATGAATCAATAAGTATACAAAATAACAAAACTGTTGTCATGCCAGTATTTTCATTGCTGTATGCTCTCTCCCTGGCAGGTGGCCACTGTCATACTATGTCCATTCTGGTTAGGTAATAGGGAATAGTAAAAGTATCTCTAGAGGTACTAATGTGACAAATCCCAGTACTGGATAAATAATGAGACCCCCATATTAATCCTTAATGACCTTTAGTAATAAAGCTTCAGTGTATATAAATTTACATTTTATTATCTTTTATCAAATGATAAAAGATCTCTCATTGTGGCATTTTAAAGATAGCAGAACCCAACCCATTTGGCACAGAACCAAACATAGTGTTTACACTATTACAGCATTAGTACCAATCATAGCAGCACATCCTGGATTGAAACAATTTCACATAACTTCCAATAGGAAAAGGAATAGTCTTTTGCTGGTTCAGTGTATATCATACAGGCCTCATGAAAGTCAGGGAATATCTAACATGCCTGGTTTTAGGGACTGCATAACATAGCTGTAAGGCCATAGGGATTAAAACCCTTGAGAACAACCACTTGTTGCTCATTTCCTGACTCTGTATGTGAATGTCAACCTGTGTACAAATCCGAGGGAGATACTATTCTTCTACAGTTCCTTTAGAGGAGAACAATGTAAGTAAAGGTTGTGACTGAGGAAAAGTGAGTAAGGTTCTGTCCTGCCATGATTTTCCATTCTGAAGTACAGAAAAGGAGTTGGGGCTGTGCTACATTGCTGTCCAGAAGGTGAGTTGTTCACAGTTAAATGTTGCTTTTTGCGTCTCTCTCTGCCCTCCTCCTCCATTATGCTTAAGAAGTAATGAGAATGGAAAATTGTGTTATTTTTGAGTATATAAATACTTTAAAAAAGCTGAACCAATGACATTCTGATAAATTCTGACACAGTAGGATGCAGAGTTGTCCTTGGATCAGCAGCAGCAGTCATTTTTTCTCCTTCTTAGTAGGTGGTGCAGTGCTGTGGTTTTGACTTTTGGCCTGGGAACAGTGCTGATAACACCAATGTTTTTAGTTACTGCTCAAATGTCTGGCCTGACCAAGGACTTTGTGAGTCTCATGCTCTGCCAGGGAGGAGGAGAAGCTGGGAGGAAGCAGGGACAGGACACCTGACCCAAACTAGCCAAAGAGGTATTCCATACCACAGCACGTCATGCCAGGGGATGTAACTGAGAGTTCCCAGAAGGGCTAGGATGCTGCTGGGTGGGGGTGAGTTGTCGGTTGGTTGGTGGTGAGTGGTTGTATTCTCTTCCCTTGTTATTTCCTTTATCATTATTATTATTGGTGGTAGCAGTAGTGATTTGTGTTATACCTTAGTTATTAAGCTGTTCTTATCTCAACCCATGGGAGTTGCATTCTTTCGATTCTCCTCCCCGTCCCTCCAAGAGCCAGGGGGAAGAAAGGGGGGGGAGAAATAGACTTTGTGGTTCTGATTTACGGCCAGGGCTTAAACCACGACAAGAGTGATTTTTAAGCCAGAATTTTTGAACAATGAGAAACTGTATATTCTTCAAGAATGATATTTTTTGAAGGGGTAGTAACCTGAATTTTTTGTCTAGTATGTTATGAGGACTGAGTCAAGAGATATTTTGTAGTGTACAAGTAACAATGTCTTCCCATATTGTTTAAGGCTTTTTGGCTGGGAGAAGGAGAGAAGAGAGAAAAGCTATTAAAAGCCTAGTGATTCTTTTGTCACATGGTGATATGACTCCAAATCTTTCTGAGTCTGTAGATTGCGCTGATTGTCTTTTTAAACATTTGTAAACTTTAAGTGCTCTAGGTCAGAGAAGACACCACTTGCAGACATTGTTATATCAGAAGAATGTAGTGACAATTATTGACTCTGTGATATCAAAATCTGTCAAGGTAATTTGCTTCTTTCACAACTGGAATTTTCAGGAATGACATTTCTTGTTCCTAGTATACATAGAATCATAGAATAGTTAGGGTTGGAAAGGACCTTAAGATCATCTAGTTCCAACCCCCCTGCCATGGGCAGGGACACCTCCCACTAAACCATGTCACCCAAGGCTCTGTCCAACCTGGCCTTGAACATCCTTGGTACACTTACGCAGCAAAGTATGTATTCACCAATATATAAAGCCATCATGGAATGATGCAGCCAAAAAAGCCCCGGTTTGGGATGGTTTTCGAATCAACTTGGTTCCCTTATATTTAAAAAATAATCTATAAAATTCATACAGTGTGTTAATGTTAAAGCAATAAAAATAGTTCAGTGAAGAACTTGTATTTAAGAGTCTATTTCTGCTGAATGGGGGATTCTGAATTTTCTAAAATTTCCATGGTTTTCCATATTTCCTGAATTGGCTGTGTTTGTGCGTAGTAAGGGATTTTTTTTTCAAATTGAGGCTATTGAAACAAGCAGTTCCTGAAATATAGCATCATAGAACAGCTTGGGTTGGAAGGGATCCAACCCCTCTGCAATGAGCAGGAGCATCTTCTACTAGACCAGATTGCTCAGAGCCCTGTCCTGCCTGGCCCTGAATGTTTCCAGGAATGAGGCATCTACCACCTCCCTTGGCAACCTGTTCCAGTGTTTCACCAGCCTCATTGTAAAAAATTTCTTCCTAATAGCTAGTCTTTTAGTTGAAAACCATTATCCCTTGTCATATTGTACAAGGCCTTGCTAAAATGTCTGTCCCCATCTTTCTTATAAACCTTGTTTAGGTGTCGAAAGGCTGTAATTAAGGTCTTGCCAGAGCCTTCTCCAGGCCAAACAACCCCAACTCTTTATGCCTTTCTGTGTAACAGAGGTGCTCCAGCCCTCTGGTCATTTCTGTGGCCCTCTTGTGGACCTGCTTCAACAAGTCAAATGTCTTCTTTCTACCAAGGACTCCAGAGGTGGGTCAACACTCCAGGTAGGGTCTCGCCAGAGCAGAGGGAGGGAATTGCCTCCTTTGAAGTGCTGGTCATGCTTTTTTTGATGCAGCCCAAAAAAGCCAAGATATATTGGCTTTCTGGGCTGTGAGCACACACTGATGGCTCATATCCAGGTTTTCATCCACCAGTACCCCGAAGTCCTTCTCTGCAGGGCTGCTCTCAATCCCTTCATCCCCCAGCCTGTACTGACACTGGGGATTGCTCCTCAGACATGTCAACTGCACCACTCAGTGTGGTGTCATTTGCTAAGTTGCTGAGGCTGCCCTTGATTCCACTATGTATGTCATTGGTGAAGTACTGGTGCCACTATGGACTCCTGAAAGACATGACTTATTGCTGATATCTATCTAGATATTTGAGCCATTGACCACAACTCTCTGGATGCAATCAGCCAGATAATTCCTTATCCCCTGAACAGTTCATGTATCAGATCCGTATCACTCCAATTCAGAGAGAAGGATGTTGTTGGGGACCAAGTCAAAGGCCTTATAGAATTCCAGATATATGTCATGTGTAGGTCTTCCTTTGTTCACAACTATATAGCTTTGTTTGCTCTCATTCAAGTAAGTCCTCAAGAATTCTTGTATAATTCATTATGTATAATACTTTACAGAATTAACATTTTGGGGAGGAAGCTATCTAGGTAAGTCTGTACTTTGATTCAGATAATGAGGTACTGTCAAATTACAGGCTACTAAATTTCATAACTAGTATGTTGTGTACTGCATATAGTCCTTCACTTCCATACATTTAGCATCATCCCAAATTATTTATTTTATTATTATTTGACTGGTGATGATCCTCAGGGCAAGCTGTGTCTCACCAGTGACGTACACAATGAAATATTGAAAGGAGGTGAGAATACTTTGGTATTCTTGAAGCATAGTTGGATCTATCGTGTGGTTAGACTCGTAAGAATATGGTGAAGAAGCTGCCTCAGTCTCATCTGTTAGGCTTTCTAATACAATCATCATGAAGTTGAACTTAGAAGGACATTATGTTTTCTGGTTTTAAGTAGTTCCCATGGTATTTTATAGGTCTGAATTCCAGAAATTTGAGCTTGAAATATCCTATTTCTTCATATAATTGGTTTTCATACACCTGAACCCAGATTGATTTTTTTATTTTTTTTTTTTTTTTTTAAGTTAACTAAACTTTTGGAGAACTTAACATTGTTGGAAGGGCATAATACACTACAGTGAAAATGTAAGCTTCTGTTTTGGGTGTCTTGTGGATTAGTGGTGGTGGTAGAGAGTTGTTTTACTTTGAGTACTACGATGTGGATTTTTGTCCACTGCTATGTATATATGTTGAATATGTTTGGTACTTACAAATACTATAAGCCAAACAGAAACTGGAAAAGACCATATGAATTAAAAAAATACCAATATCTACGAAACTTTGATCATCCAAGACCGCTAAAATGTATAAATGTCAATGGAAAGACTAATAATAATAATAACAAAGTTTTTATTATTTACATTAAAGAGTTTTCAGAATTGTTCTATTTGATAAACAGTTGATAAAGTTTTATATGTCATAATTCCACAATATTGTGCTGATGATATTCTTTGTAGAGCAATTATCTCCTTGGCTTTTGTTTAATACTTCTGAGAATGCATATTTTTAACTTTTTTATTTTCTTCTCAGTACTTTTATAGGTTGCTTGCTCATCTTTAATGAAATACACTTTGTTATGCATTCAACCTAAATGTTTATTCAAACAGATGTACGTAATTATAAGTGAGAGCAAACAGCTGCACTTTGTTATTTTCTGACCCTTTTGGTTCCTTCAAATATAAGCTTTCTGTTGCACTTAAATGAGTGTTGATTTTAGTATAGAAAGACATTAAAGTTTATTCACTATAGAGTGCCGGTAATTTTAGTATAATTAACATTAAATGGTGTTCTCTAAATTTTATAAGAGCCAAGCTATAATACTGACAACTTCTTTTACTATAGCTTCTTGCCTAACCCCCCCCAGTTTGTTCTATGTGTATGATGCATAAATACCATACACTGCAATAAATTAAATGAAATTTGATATTGCAATATACTTTAGTCTATGTACCATCTTGCAGAAAAAAACCCCAAACAAACAAACAAGAAACCCAAACCAAGAAAACCTCAACGAACAACCCAACTCTATATATCTACCATCTAGTGAGAAAATTACTAGTTTATCTATTTCATTTCAGTTGTAGTTGTAGAAGCATCTCAGCGAATGAGGTAGGGAAATAATTAGTGGGAAAAGAAGCATTTTGGACAGAATATGTAAAACTCCATAATGATTTTTGGGCCTAAGGGAGTTATCGGGAGTCCAGGGAAGTACATCAGTGTAAAACAAAAAACTGTTAGGGCATGGAAAGCAATTAGGAACTTGGATACAAATGTTGCAGCCGGGGGAAGAACATTTGTCTTTCATGGTGGATTTAAACAGCTTTAGCTATTCACAGTTCCTTGTGTTTGTGAATGTGGAAAATAATTGCATACTAAAATCAAAATATACTGTATTATTGAAATTAAATATTTAGGGTAGTTAGAAACAGAAATAATAATACACATTGTAATATAAAATGTGAGGTTTCTTATAGTTGTTTTTGAGTGACTTCTTATTTTTTCTCCTGTATCTGCATTGCGAGAGTACACTCTCGTTTGTTATGCTTATTCTGCAGGTAAAATAAGTTTCTTTTATGGTATTATCTATGTAGAAAATATCACTAATCATGAAAGCAAAAATTAAATGTGTACTGTCAGCTTGCTTGACTTTTTTTTTTTAATTATTTTTTTTCAATTTGTTGTAACGAGTTTTATAAATATCAGGATGTGAACTGTGGGCATCTGTGCCTGCCAGTTGCCATGCTTTGAGGAATTTACTCAATTTCTTAAAAGAATTAAAAATTTATTTTCTAATATTAAAACCTTAAAAAAACTGCATAAAGCTGTATCCTACAAATGAAAATAAAGTATAGAATTTTTAATAAAGGAGCAGCATTAAGTTGCTTTAAAGTATATACTTTCAGCTGTTTTCCTAAATATCCCACCTTGTTCTGAGGAATTATCTGAAAAAACAAGAAAAATTGCAAAAGATAATTTCTGACAGTGAGTATATCTATAGTTGGACTCAAGTGAGGTTTTTGCTGTATTTATAAGCATCATGACCATGAGGCCAAAATATTTGCTACTAATAAAATATAGCATTCTAAACTGATTTGCAGTACAGAACTCTTACAGCCTGCTTCCTGAAAATTTGGTCTGTGTTATTTCAGTTTGAAACACCAAAATCGATAATCACAGAATCACAGAATCCTGAGGGTTGGAAGGGACCTCAAAAGATCATCTAGTCCAACCCCCCTGCAAGAGCAGGGTAACCTAGAGTACATCACACAGGAACTTGCCCAGCTGGGCCTTGAGTATCTCCAACGTAGGAGACTCCACAGCCCCCCTGGGCAACCTGTTCCAGTGCTCTGTCACTCTCACAGTAAAGACGTAAAGACGTTTTTCCTGATGTTCACATGGAACCTCATATGCTCCAGTTTACACCCATTACCCCTTGTCCTATCACTGGACATCACTGAGAAAAACCTAGCTCCATCATCCTGACACTCACCCTTTACATATTTGTAAACATTGATGAGGTCACCCCTCAGTCTCCTCTTCTCCAAGCTAAAGAGACCCAGCTCCCTCAGCCTCTCCTCATAAGGGAGATGCTCCACTCCCCTAATCATTTTTGTGGCTCTGCGCTGGACTCTTCCAAGCAATTCACTGTCCTTCTTGAACTGAGGGGCCCAGAACTGGACACAATATTCCAGATGCGGTCTCACCAAGGCAGAGTAGAGGAGTTTTAGAAACCATGACCATGCCTAAAATTAAGAAAAAAACCTAACAGTCTTCAAGGTTCACAATATAGTTGGAGTTTAGGCAGAATTTTTTATTGACTTATATCCTGCTTGATTTAGTAATGCTTTTGAAATTTGCAGTTAAATGTATATTCTAAATCAAAATATGAACACTATCTTAAAGTGTAAACAAATCCTTAATTTATTACAGTGTTTTGAGTGTGGTTGAGTCTAAATGTAGCTGAAGTTATTTACTAGCAATACTAATATTAATAATAAGGTATTTTTTAAAGGTAAATTATTTAATTATCTTTAGAATAATAAAAAAAAACCCCTACAGATGGATACAGGGAATGTGATGGCTTATCCTTATAGTTTCCTGTGTCGTTTTGTTTTAACTTTTGGTATTACAGCATGCTAGTACACAATAAATTGAGAGCACTGCATTTGATGACTATTTCCTCAGATTTAGGAGTAATGGGAGTCTTTAAGACCCTGAGACTTCCTGCAATATTTCTGTGTTTTTGTGATATAGAGAAAATATTAAAATTAGGAAGTATAAATACTGTAGTTCTTGGGTAATAAACACACTCTGAAAAGCAGAGTTAAAAAGGTCCTGATGCTATAAGCACGGTGCTATTTAGGTTGATTCATTTCAGCTGTCTTTGGTCATCTAAAACTTACAGTTCCAACATAAGTTCTTCAGTGGGAAGACATGAACACTTTTGGAAAGGCTATTACTGAAGCCAGAGAGTTGTAGTCTATGGGGCGGAGTCTAGTTGGAGGCCTGTATCTAGTGGAGTGCCTCAAGGGTCAGTATTGGGACCAGTATTATTTAATATACTCATCAATGATTTAGATGAGGGAATTGAGTGTACTATCAGCAAGTTTGCTGATGACACTAAGCTGGGAGGAGTGGCTGACACGCCAGAAGGCTGTGCTGCCATCCAGCGAGACCTGGACAGGCTGGAGAGTTGGGCAGGGAGAAACTTGATGAAATATAACAAGGGAAAGTGTAGAGTCCTGCATCTGGGCAGGAACAACCCCAGGTTCCAGTATAGGTTGGGGAACGACCTGTTAGAGAGCAGTGTAGGGGAGAGAGACCTGGGGGTCCTAGTGGACGGCAGGATGACCATGAGCCAACACTGTGCCCTTGTGGCCAAGAAGGCCAATGGCATCTTGGGGTGTATTAGAAGGGGGGTGGTCAGTAGGTCGAGAGAGGTCCTCCTTCCCCTCTACTCTGCCCTGGTGAGACCGCATCTGGAATATTGTGTCCAGTTCTGGGCCCCTCAGTTCAAGAAGGACAGGGACCTGCTGGAGAGAGTCCAGCGCAGGGCGACTAAGATGATTAAGGGAGTGGAGCATCTCCCTTATGAGGAAAGGCTGGGGGAGCTGGGTCTCTATAGTTTGGAGGAGACTGAGGGGTGACCTTATTAGTGTATATAAATATATAAAGGGGGAGTGTCACGAGGATGGAGCCAGGCTCTTCTCAGTGGCAAACAAGGATAGGACAAGGGATAATGGGTACAAACTGGAACACAAGAGGTTCCACTTAAACTTGAGAAGAAACTTCTTCTCAGTGAGGGTGACGGAACACTGGAACAGGCTGCCCAGGGGGGTTGTGGAGTCTCCTTCTCTGGAGACATTCAAAACCCGCCTGGACACATTCCTGTGTAACCTTATCTAGGTATTCCTGCTCCGGCAGGGTGATTGGACTAGATGATCTTTTGAGGTCCCTTCCAATCTCTGACATACTGTGATACTGTGATACTGTTACCTTGAGAAACACGCAAAGAAGTTCCAAAGCCACTTATCTGTTGTTGGCGTTGTTGTCAGGTTGCCAAGTTCTCCCCAGGGTCTACACCCTACTGCCCATATGCCCTGAGGTCCAGTGGGCAGAGTCTGGCCATCTCCAACATGGCTACAGCTGACTGTGAGCTGGCACAGCTGGCTTGGGTTAGGCAGTGTGAAACAGCTGTGTTGTGAGACAGAGCTGTCAGCTTGGACACTTGCCCTTTGTCTTTTCCTGGGATATGCTGTGCCTAAGCCTTTACTGTGCTGATCCTGACGTCACCTTGCTGACTTGATGTAGATGTGCCTTGGCAAGTGATCACAGGGCTGTGATTTTTACCATGAATCCTTGCAATTTAGGGTCCTGATATACATATGTCTATTTTATGAGTAACTTCCTATCTAGAGTTCTGTACCTGGTGGATATGAAAATAGCTAATTTCTATTCAAATTTAATTTGGCCTCCTGTCTTTATTACAAAGCTTTACAACTGTGCACTATAACACTTTTTTTTTTTTTTTTTTTTAAATACTAAAAGGCTAATGATAGTATCAAGGTTAGTGTCAACCCCTTCCTGCCCTGGGATTTGCAACATACAGATCTTTAGTTCCAGTTCACCAGTATTCCTGGAACTTACTTCTTAGGCACTTCTGTACAACTTCCTTTTTTAGCCATGGAAAGCCAGCAACCACAGATCCTTTATATCTTTTTTCCTTCAATGCAATTGTTCTCTCTTACACCACAGGATAAAGGATGGATGTCTAGGATGGTTATCTTCCCTTATGAGGGTGCTGTGTAGCAGGGTGCTTTCTTTTCTCTCTATTGTATATTTATGTAAGAGAGGAGGAGGTCTGTTCCTGTTAATTAGCAAGAACAGACAGTACTTTTTATACATACTGTAACCTGTGAACCTAAAGAGTCCATTTCATGTGAATGCTTTTTTTTTTTTCTTCCCCCCCCAAAAAAAAAGGTGTTTCAGCTACTTTCAGCTATGTCAGCATCCCTGCTAAAGTTGCCACAGAGGAACAAGGCTTTGAAATGTTCTAAGAATTCCAGTACCACTTTTAATAAATGAAAATAGCTATCAGTAATGCATTAGTGCATTATACGACTTTCACATCACTGCACCCAGACTGTGATGAATCACAGTATGACATGAGGATAAATGTGCTGAAAAACACAGTGAGTCTGTTTGCTCCTGACATGTTAACTTCAACTGAAAATAGTGTCTTAGAAACATGGATGTTCTTGCCTTAATTTTCAAGATATACTATTGAAAGGAGGTTGTAAGTCACCTAATCTAAAAGCTTGATTGTATTGAGCAACTGTGTTCACTGATATTGTTCATAAATTGATCAAATTCCTCTTGCAGCTTGAATCCCCAAACCTTTGTATTATGAATACATGTTTAAAGTATCTTTCCAACTATAGATTAACTGCATGTACTACGTATCTGTATAATCACAATATAGCAATGAGCATGCTAGGAATTAATTCCTAGAATGTTGCAATAGCTGTCATCAAAGAGAGAAACTAGGGAAGAAGTTGCTTCCGTGTTCATGCTGGAATCCTATTACCTTTCAAGTTCATGGCAAACTCCAAAGAAACAGAATTATGGTATATTTAATATAAGTTAATATAAGAAGTTGTTTTCTGGGTGACATTAAAAACAGTTGCATTATTCTTGGCTTAATCGTTGGTTATACAAAAAGGAATGACAAGAAAGAAAAATACAATCACTCTAGAAATGCCTGGATTTCAGATTATCGAAACCAGTGATAACACAAACACAGTCTTCTCAAACCAAAGAAAAATAAAAAGCTGAAAAGAAGAATTAAGGATAGGAAACCATTGTAAGGAGTATGGGCGTTGTATATTGCCCTTGGATATACCAGTCTCTAAAAGTAGTTTCATCTCCCTAACTGTAGGAATTTCAGAAAAAGAATCCTGAAAAGACTCCTGAGTTGTTTCTTTATTCTGAAGAATATAAAAATCCCTCAGATGGGATAATACCTTTTTTTCCCCAAAACTGTACATTACATTTCCATCAGAAACATTAGACATCTGGTATGCAAAATGTTGTTTCCTACTTACCTGCCAACAGTGGCACATACAGCAGAAACCACTTAATTATGATGTGAAAGCAAAAGCACTTTGATGTAAAGAACATCTTATTTATGATCTTCTTCATTTTGCAATATCTCCTGCCAAATCTAAAAAAAATTGCCTCTTTCAAAAAGATTTGCTAATACTAGAAATGCAAAATCGTGTAGTAACTCATTTTCTGTGTTACTGCAAATCTGATCTTCCCAGGATATTTATGGTGCCGTTCTTAGCTCAACATCAGTCTGACCAAAAGTATGTGATCTGTTCTAGGTGCTGAAAGAGGGACTGAGGTCAGAGAGATTTATTGCAAGTTCAAAGGTAGAAGTCCAGGAAATAACTTTAGAATAGATGAAATGCCTATTAAGTACAACCAGTTCTCCTGCTTCAAACATCAATTAGAGTTTTAATGTTTTTCCTAGGGATTGAAGTAGTTTTATTTCAGCTGCATTGTTCTACTGCAACTGTATTAGAATAAAAACTAATATTTGATGAGTAAATAGTTAAATGTAGGTGTCTCTTAGAACTTGTTCTTTTTCCAATGAGTAAATAGGAAATGCTGGTAAATATGACCTGTGTCATGTTTTAATGTTTAGATTAAAAAACGTAATAAGAATTAACACAAAGTAATATTTAGGCTTGAATGCTTGATATTTAGATTTGGTTATGATTGCCATCAAAAGTTAAGCTTCATTACACAAAACTGTAATTTTTACCATGTGTGGGATTTTTGGTTTTCAGCATAGAGATAAAATTCACGCAGGTATTATTCATCACTGTAGACTCAAATGTAAAATGCATGTGTCAGACAACTGCATCTCTTTGGCCACTTCTAACTAAGAATGTTCTGTGTTTTAGAATTTGAAAGATTTGCAGTAGACATGTTGGATTTTTTTCTTTAAAAATACTTTGTCACTATGTTAATACATTATTCATGGTTTATGTTTGTTTTATATTTAATGTAAGTGAAAATCTTTATGTGCATACTCTCTGAACTATTTTTTTTTTTTTGTAATATTAAGCAAATTACCGGCATATTAGTCTGGCCTCTTAGTTGCACATTGCTAAGAAGAAGACCATTAGCAAATATCTGAGTTTCTTATCTATGTATTCATGCAGTTATAGTCAGCTCTTATATGTAGCTTAAGATTAAAATCAGCCTAAACAGGAAATTATTGTATATAGATGAAAAAGTAGATACAGGAAACATGCTTCACCTTCTTATTAAATGTCTTCAAATGTTTCTTAAATGCATGTTAAATAATAATTTACTATTATGAGCGACTCATTTTGGAATTACAGTGAAGTAAAAATAGAATTTAATTAAAGCTTAATTTGGTTTTAAATCAATAAAATAATTTCAATCTAAAATTTTAATCATGCTATGAAATACTATTTTCTTTACACTGATTGATTTACTGTATAGCTGTATTAATGCTCATGCTGTACATTGACAAGGAGAATTAAACTTATCTTTTCATATGAAGGAGTCGGTCTACAAAGATTTTTTTCCACAACTCCTCCCAACAGTCTGTTCTGTTTTCACTTAGAAGTAGGGTGTGGAACTAGTGTTTTTCTTACAACAATGTTTTGAAGATTTCTTGCTGCAGAAACTAATTTGAACACTAGTACCTAATCATGCGGAAGAGGAGAACTCAGGGCACTGTACTGTTCAAGAAAGTGATTTATAGTAATATTATTTGCCTTGGTACAAAAAAAAAAAAAAAAAAAATGCTTAAAGGACCTGAAAGTAATTTTTAAACAAATCTATTTTACATTTCCTTCAGTACTCATCTTTGTAGTATTAAGGACTGAAAAAGTGTATTTATCTCACTCCATGGGATTTCACAGAACTTTGTTCTTTACTCAGCTTCTTGGAATCTTTATTTCTACCTCACTGCTTTTTCTTTTTTAATTGGGGAAAATACAGAGGAGAAATATTTTTAAAAGGTAGTTAGGCATTCAGTGTTGTTGTGGTTTAAGCCCAGGCTGTAAATCAGAACCACGAAGTCCACTTCCCCCCCCACCTTTCTTCCCTCCGCTTCTGGAGGGACGGGGAGGAGAATCGAAAGAATGCAACTCCCACGGGTTGAGATAAGAACAGTTTAATAACTAAGGTATAACACAAATCACTACTGCTACCACTAATAGTAATAATGATAAGAGAAATAACAAGGGAAGAGAATACGATACCGCCCGCCGGAAAAGAGAGCCGGACAGAAAGAGGACGTGCCCTTCCGGGTAGCCCCCAGTTACATCCCCTGGCATGACGTGCTGTGGTATGGAATACCTCTTTGGCTAGTCTGGGTCAGGTGTCCTGTCCCTGCTTCCTCCCGGCCCCTCCTCCTCCCTGGCAGAGCATGAGACTCACAAAGTCCTTTGTCAGGGTAAACATTCTGACCCACAACTGAAAACATCGGCTTTATCAGTATTATCCCCAGGCCGAAAGTCAAAACACAGCGCTGCACCAGCTACTAAGAAGTAGAAAAAGAAAAATGACTGCTACTGTTAAACCAGGACAAGTGTTTACATTGGTTAAAATATGATTTAATTTTAACCACTTCTCTAGCTCTTGCAGATCAGCTTTTCTTATTTTCACATGGATATTGCTAATGTCATAGAGGACTGTGAGTATGGTTATTAGTCATGGACAGAGATTTGTGTTGTATGCCCTGCTGTACTGATAGCTCTAAAGACTAAGGGATTAAAATCATTAAAATCTGCAGTAAGTGACAAGAAAAGGTGTTAAATTTTTCACATGAAAATATCGTATATAGCCTCAGCATTTCTCTCAGTTGCATTTGTTCCCTTCAAATTCTCCTTTCTGTAAAGCATTTTGGCCCTCCACTTCATGTGGGTGGAGGGTGTTGAGTTGGATATTAGAAAAAATTTCATGACCAGTAGGGTTATCAAGGGCTGAAACAGGCTGCTCAGGAAGTGGTGGAGTCATCCTCCCTGGGGACAGTTTGAAAGACGTGTAGACATGGTGCTTAGGGACATGGTTTAGTGGTGGACCTGGTAATGTTAGCCTAGCAGTTAAATTCAATGATCTTAGTCTTTTCCAGCCTAAATGACTCTGATTTAAGTACTGATTACAATACAAAATCCATCACTGAGAAGGAATGACTGTTAAAATCATAGAGCAATTAGATAAAAAAGAGTCTGGAAAAAAAAACAAACAACAGAGTCTGCCAGTAATGTAATAAGTATACCGCACAAAATTTTACCTGCAAATACAATGAGCCTTGGTTCTTGGAGAAGTTATATTCTGTGAGGTAAGAGATTGAAAGATACGTGCTTGCTACTCATCTCTTGTAGTTCTGTGTCTCAGAAAAACAAAGGCAGCTGTAGTCTAATTTGAGAGAAACCTCCATTTTTTTGGGAAACAATATTTTGCCTTTAGAACACTACATTCAGCACAGAAGTTGTAATTTAACAGCATTAAGTATCAATGAGCTTAAATGCTTTGTGAGAGGTATTAGAAATAGCATTTTTTACTGTGGGGGTGGTGAGGCACTGGAATGGGTTGCGTGTGAGGAAGTTGTGAATGCTCCATCCCTGGCGGTGTTCAAGGCCGAGTTGGATAGAGCCTTGGGTGACATAGTTTAGTGGGAGGTGTCCCTGCCCGTGGCAGGGGAGTTGGAACTAGATGATCTTAAGGTCCTTTACAACCCTAACTATCCTGTGATTCTGTTCTATGATTCTGTGATTCTAAGGAAGTACTCTGAAGCACCTGAAATCACATTTTCTGTGGCATTCATTTCATGACTCTATCAGCAGATAGAGGTAGGAAATAACCACTTATTAAGGGAGGGCTTTTTTTGATACAAAGTTCTTATCTTTTTCAAGTATAAATATAAATTTTTAATGTGTGTGTGTATACCTGTATGTATAAAATGTGTATGTATGTTGGCAATGCAGAAAGTGATCTGAGTGATTAAGCACCAGGTTCTTAAGTACTCTTACATGGCTGAATAGTAAAAGAAAAACAACCTTACTTCTTACATCTGAAAACCTAATTGTGGTAAGAGGAAACACTCAAGAAATCACATGAGTAGAGACAAAGCTATTTCAGGTCCACAAGCAGAAAGCAGAAGAACCCATTTTAGTAGGTGGCATGTACATCCTGGCAAAACATAGATCTGTCCTAGTGTATATTTTCTATTAATGTAGATTAAAGGAATAGTTAGGCACTTTTTTTTTCTTCAAGAAATTATTAACTTAATCTGCAACTTACAGATTTATGGCTTTTCCCCATCAACTTCTTAAACTATCAAAGAGTAAGACAAAGAACAACTTATTCTCCTTTTGATGCTTAATAAAAAGACTGAAGTGATAATTGCTAGTGTTTCGTGTTAAATAAGAGTTACATCAAGTATGTATTATGTGGATATCTTCTGGTTATCTTTGCTATAAAATGTAAGGTTGCCTCAAATGTAGTTTTAGTGCCAAAACCAGTTATCACAACTTCGTGATTGTCTCTTTTAAACTTCTAAGACTGGATGTTTTTGTTATCCACATTTATGTCAAATTCTGTTGTTGAATGTTATTTGCCTCTAAACTACCTGCAAGTTTTATAGGTAAAAATAAAATATGGTACTAAATGTTCAGTGTTGCTTTACAACACACATACCTATTTCATTTAGAAATAATCACAACTGTCTGACTTCTGTGGACCGATATATGACATGCTTGAAGATGTTAATGCTAGGACACTTGGGATCCTTTTTAATAAATACAGATTGTTACATTTAGGTCTATTGAACTATATTTTTTCTGCTACTAAATCTTTCTCTTCTCTCCCCTTCCCCCCTGCCCCTCCCCAACCTATTCGGAGTTAGCTGGCCTTCAGAAAGGGAGTACTTTGAAAACAGTTTCTGGTGAAGTATTTCCATAATCAGTATTCTTGGAGACTTCCTGTATACAAACCAGTTGATTCCCTAATGTAGGATGAATTGAACTTGGATGCATCTACTTCTTAAGACAGTAAAATATGAAAAGAAAAAACCTCAAATGTATAGAACTTTTAGTTATTTCAGAGTGTTACTTGAAGGTGAATTCAGTTTTATTGTGATTTATAATTTCTTTAAAGTGTTTATGTACGTGTATTCTTTCTCAGATCAGTGTAAAGTCAAGATATTAATACAAAAAGCCTGAGCTTATGACTCAACAAGTTATAACATTTTAAGCAAGAATGTAATACCTTGAGTAAAGATAGGGATTTTCTCATAGTCTAAACACTATTTGTCAACATATATTTCTTTTTTGTTTTAGACTGATTGTGCTTATTCATATTTTCCTTGTGGCTATATATATATATATACATATACACACATCTCCCAGTGTACATATGTTCCCTGCAGAATCCTGATTAGGCAAGTACATTTTAAAGGCAAAAATTGCCTGTCCTTAAAGAAGACTCTACCTGTCATTAAGACAACCAATTTTGCAGCTAATGTAAAAACTTCATAGGGATAGATTATAAAAAGAAATAAAATTCTTGTGATGACACAGCATTGCACTAATATATCACACCTGAAACTAATGATTAACTCTATTGGATAATTTTAATGAATTTTAGTATAGCTTCAAGGCAACACATACAGTCATTTTCAGATTTCTCATTTTAATAGCCTTCAGCAGAATATATCTTAATGGCATTTTGAAAAAGAATGATAAAAGAGTTATAAGAGTGAACAAAATGGGTTTCTTCACCTGCATACTGTGGTATATGTGACTCTGGAGTCTAAAGAATGTGTAAAGCACAAAACAGAGTAAGAGTCAAATGTTTATGAGTTAGTAATAATGCAGGAACTCATATAGTAAGACGGAGTGTTGCACAGATGCATCATTTTGGCTATCTAATGCAATTCAGCCTCAACAGGTTTTATTAGCTTAAATAAATTGAGTATTAAAACAAGAATAAATTTAAACATGAGTATTTTTCTTCCAGTTGTGGAGCTAACAAGAGTGCTCAAAGCATGTGCAGGTGAACCCACATTCCATTGACCAGCCCTTTCTTCAGTCTTCCTCTTCTCACCATATTTCCTAATTAGAATATTTTAGATTTTCATTATCTCATCTTCTCCTTATTACAGCACAGTTTCAATTCTTAGCACAGTGAATTGGGGAGGGGGTGGTGGTTGTTGTTTTATTTTTTATTATTTATTTTTATTTTTTCCCAGCAATTCTAGACTTGGGGAAGAAAATATAGCTGCTTCCTTCCCATTATCGCTGCTACAGTATTATCCTTCTCATATGTCACAATGACAAAGTTTCATTTGGTGCATTTCAATCATGTTTTGCAAAACTCTATATGTATACACTGAGCTATTAACATTTAGATGAGTATCTAGAGTGAAAAGTCATCTAAAAACCACAAAACCCCTGGTCAGATTCCCCAGAATTATTTATGTTCATAATTCTTAAAGCTTGGTAGTATGAATGTTTGAAGTAATGTTATTTAGCACTCAGAAACAGCAGATATATTTTGCCTCTGCTTCATTCTCTAGAATTCAGTTTACATAAGGGAGCTCAAGGAGGTTATGTCAATACAAACACATCAGTGTATCTCTTTTGGTGCCTGGCCAAAACTGTGTCTTCCATGTTTTAATACGAACTTTCTTTCCTATATCAGAAAAACAAGTCATATGAATGGAGAAATATAGCAATAATCAGAAGAAAATCTGATTGATTATTATTAATGGATTCTTTGAAGCAGAATAGCCAAATCAGTGGGAAAAAGTTGACATAAGGTTCAGGTTGTGAATGATGAAGTGTGATCAAATGAGTCCATGCTGCATTTTAAACAGAGTTGGGACAAAGTATTTTATATTCAGATAGCTATGGACCCACCTATGTATATGTTGTTCAGATGGTGGAATGCTGCTAACTCAGTTACTTCCCATCTTCCTCTCTAGTCTTACTTTCTCTTTAAGTTTAAAGAAAACGTGCATGGATTTCGCTCTCCAACAGCTGCAATAGTATTGAACCATTCTAGCCTGGTTTAATGGACTGGTCTAATCTCACGTTTTTTGAATTAAGCTCTGTGAAACATCAGCTGGCATTGACGGCAACCTTGACTTACATTCTGAGTTGGACAACATTGAGGAAAATCCCCTTTGATTGTGTAACTTATTTATTCACCAAAGGAATAGACATCATCAGCTAGGGGAGAAGCAGAACTGTCCTCCTACCCCTATTAAAAAGGCATGAGTATAAATTTGGTAGGAACTGGAAACTGAACGGGGAATTACTGTTCTTTTCGCAGGCTGAGATGAACATAACAGGTGCAGGGATATTTTAAGACTACTACGGTCTTTGCACTGCATGAGGAGGTTATTATTTTCTCCTGTTCTTCCTACTAAAAAGAACAGAATGTCTTCACGAGTTGAATTAAAAAACTAACCATTGGTGCCAGAAAAGAAGCTGGAAATAGGCATTTTGCCAGCCTTCATGAGATTACTTTACTCAAAGAAATCAATTTTTCTTCTTAATTCACAACTTTGACATTAGTGAAGAAATGAAATGACATAAAAGTTCAGGAAAACTTAGGAAAACCATTCATATTATGAATTAGCATATGATTCATGTAGTATGCATTACATTTATTAAAATTAGAAATCAATTTTGTAATTGTCATTTACTTGGTATTAAGCTTGAGTTGATACAGAAATACTCAAAAATGAATTTCAGAAGGATCTTATGATTCCAAGTGAATGTGTGATATAAATGGCAGTTGAAATTGAAAAGAAATTCCATACCATAGTAATTCAACTGGAGGGAAAATACTTATAATTTCAGATACATAATAAGAGGCTTTAAAGGTATTGACTCTTAGGAAGACATCTTATAGTCTTTGTGAGTAGAGTTCTGACAAAAGTAATTTAATATTTAAGGTAGTTGCAGTTGGACAAATAAAATGTTCTGACTCAAGGAAAATGGAAAATATCGATCAACCGCATATTCCAAGTATGGAATAACATGCGTTCCTGATCACCCAATTCTAAAATGACCCAAAAGAACTAAGGAAACTGCAGAGACTGTTCAATTGATAAAGGCTGAAGTAGCAAAAGAGCTAATATCTTTCTATTTACCTAAACGCTTTCTTTCTTTACCTAAAGACATGTTTCTATTTACCTAAACACAATGCTGTCTGGGTATCTTTTAAAAATGTAGAAAAAACTGATTTAAGTTTGAACATCAGCTAAAAAGTAAATATCAATAAGGTAATGCTGGAGATAGAGGAGACAAGTAGACAAGTCTTGTGCGGGGTAAAATAGTCTCGGAAAACGGAAATTAAGACAAAGCTCTTTGGAAACTTTGTTATTTATGAAAGGTTATTTCCTTACAGTATTGCAGAATTGGCTTAAGCTTTTTCCTGTATATACTCTAGCTCTGTTATACAATCTTTGCTTTTTTTTTTTTTTTTTTTTTTTTTTTGTAGATTCATGAAGCCCAAAATTTTCTGCAGTCTGTTTTATTGGTTATTTTTTTCTCAATAATGACCTCTAATTTCTTCTTATCTCTGTTTCTGCTTCCTTAATTAAGACAGATCTAGTACCTATTAAAACAAACTAAATAAACCCATTTTACCTCTGATTTTCTGAATCTCTTCTAATTCTTTCTATGTACCATTTTTTAACTCCCTAAGTATTTTTAACTTTAAAACTGTATTTGTTCTGATGCAAGACTTTCTCCACTGTTAAATAGCTGTTAAAATAGCTAGATCAGAATGCGCTAGTAAATGAACATCAGATAGAAAGGTACAATGAGGTCAAGCCATACTGTCCAAACTTGAGGCACCTATTTTTGTCCTAAACTTAAATGTGTTTTAAAAGCACCAGCTCTCCCTTTCATGATTCAGGGAATTTAGATTCTCAAGTTACTCTTATTCACAGATGACTAATGGTGTTGATACATCTAATACATACACACGCTCTACCTCATATGTGTTTAACCACTTATTTAGGAATTTTAGGCCTAGCTTCATTTTTTGATCCAGTCCTTTTTGTTGTATATAGGAATAATTATTAATATCATTATTACCGTTATTTTATGATATTGTTATTGTTATTATTTTTTGGGGGGTCTAAAGGCAGTTATTTCCATTCTGTATAGATGCAGGTTATCAGTGAAATAATTAATTCCTTTTTTTTTTTTTGGAGTCAATCTTTGTGCCTGCTGAATTTCACTTCTTTTGGCAGTTGTCATCTTCAGACTCAAACCCCTGTGGAAAGGGGAAAGCAACTCTGGATACAGCTTTAAGCAGTTCTAATCCTCAACAGACCAAAACCGTGTAAAAGGAGGATATGGCTAATTTGCTGAGCAATACAGTAGGGAATGCCTTGTCAAAGACATCCCCAATGAAAATTCATGGACAAAGATCCACAAAGATAAATGACCTAAACAACCTTTCACACTTACTTTCTATGCTCTGCTCCTAATCTCTTACTTTGCGTATTCTGTCTACATGCTTCCAAGCGTCCTCCAATAATATTCTTTGCTGCCAGTAGAAGCTAGTAATTTTTGAAATTTTGAGTTGTATTCAGATTAAAGGAAGGGTAGAGGATCGGAGTGTGAGAATCAGTTGCTTAGCCTATTAATTCATAAACAGCATGATAAGGAAGGAATTAGTTCTTCTGAACTCGTACAGTTTCGCTTCCTTTTGACCAGTATATCTCTATTACTTATAGTATCAGCTCTGTTGGCTGAAAAGCAAGAAGCATATGTTTTGTTCTTAAGCTTCACACTTGTATTCATGATAGAAGCCTTTTCACAACCTTCTATAATTTTACTGCATGCTAATTTTAATTAAAACAACACAAAACCCCAAAACAATAACAACCGTCCTCCCCTTCCTCTTAAAACCCAAACAAACAAACAAGCCAAACCCAAAACACATTTAGGCCAAAAAGTACAGTTCTGATCATTTAGATAACACAGGCTGTAGAACCTTTCTGAGATCTGTTCAAACTAAGGGGTTATTACGGCATTTAGGAAAATGTTAAATCATAGACTGTCTCAAGTTGGAACAGACCCATAAGGATCATTGAGTCCAACTCCCCATCCTGATTTAAATCATGATCTAAAAATTGCCAATACGAATATACTGCCAGGTAGCTTTGTATGCACCTGTCACTGTTCTCATTTCTTCTTACTGTATCTTGGATGGCATCCTTTCTAGCTTAAGTGATCCAGTCCCTGTTTTCCTTATTTTGAGCCATGTAATTCTTTTGATAATCCCTATTTTAGAATACTTATTTATTCTCCATCTGTGTTGCTATAAACTTTCCAAAACTCTTTAAAATTGTTGTTTAAAATCATCAGTGTACTTGTTTTATAAAGGTGCCACACATATTAATTTTCCTTACAAATGGTATATAATAAAAATTGAATAATATTTATTTTTATTAGAAGTCCAAACTGAGTCTATCTGAAAAAAAAAACAACCACCCCAAACAAGCAGCAAGCAACTCCATCCCCTGACATTCCTGTTGTTTTTGTTGTCTAAAGGGAGACTTTTTCTGTGCATCTCGTTTTGTAACTTCAAAATGGGTACATTCAACTGATGGAAAAATATAATTACTGTCCTTAAGATAATTTATCACCAAGCTACATTTGTGACATCAGTGATTATGAGGTCTAATGCATGTAATTGGCAAATGTGTTTGCATTGCATACTTTATTCTAATTGACATCTACCATATTGCTGCTGACAGCTTTTCAACCCAGATGAATTCTGTTTGCTAAGAGCTATTGCTACCTTGCTGAGGTAGTCATACATGCATATATTATAGTAAAGATACACAGTAAAAATTCACGGGTTTTTTACTGCTTAAGTGTCTAGGTTCACTACTTCTGAATAGAGAGGCTTTGACATGCATCAAGTCGATTTTTGACGGCTTGACGGTATGTCACTTCTGAGGGTTTGTACACTACACCAAAAGAAGACTACTGAAATACTGAAAGGTTACTATGTGCTTTGAAGCACTGAATATAATTCATGCAAGATGAAACTTTATAAATTAAATCACCAAAGAAAAATGTTTTACTAAAGACACTATCATTAGACATTTTCTCTCTTGTCGTAAGATTACATTTTGTCATCAGTACTCATCCAAGAAGACAATGAAAATCAATTTTATGAGTTAGTGAAGGCCATAAGAGACTTGCTAGAGACATTAAATAGTTAGCATACCTCCTACAGTGACATCATGTCAAATCATAAATAGTGGCCTGTCATTTTCTGTGGACTAAGTCATGATGCACTGTTGCACAAATGTAAAGGTCTGGGATAATAAAGAAAAAATAATTATAGCTCTAGTGAGATCATGATGTTTATACTTGGTGTCTTGGCTATAATTGATTTACCCAAAAATCTTTGGAGGAAAAGAAATGTTAGTCAAACACAGTGTTACTATATTAAAGTGGTTGCATATGTCTAGTAAGTATATTGAAGTATAAATCACATTCAGTTGACACAATATAATGACCATTAAAACATGAAAGCTACACATTTAACCAGTTTTATATACATTTGTAACTAAAGAAAACTAGATCCTTTGTTGTCATAAATTGCAGACTTCTTTTTCTCCTAAGTATTAAGGCATACTTTCTCCTTCTGCCAGAGCTCCCTGAAATTTCTCGAATATTAAAGACTAGACATATAAAAATCACACCAAATTTTAAAGTTAGATGAAAGCAAGGCCTTAGAACTTGAAGGTGTTATTAGATTCAAGCATATTTTGAGTTGCTGTTTTCTGTGTTCTTCTTCGCAACTTCCAATAATCAACAACTTCACTCTTAAAAAATAATCTCATTTCATTTTAATATAACTTATAGGTTCAGTAGCTAAAAGCCAGCTGAGAGCATTGTACTTGAAATGTATTGCCCACAGTAGATGGAGTATTCTGGGTTTCTTCAGTCGTATCTGGATTTTATTCAAAAACTACAGTTTGTAAAGGAAATAAATGTCTAGAATCATTCCTCCTTTTTCCATAAAAGAAGAATTAATTTAGGGAAACATTTTTAGCTTTAGTAAGCTTTAAGTATTTACAAGTAAGTATTGCTTAACCTTCTCCGGGTATTGGATAGCAAGCCTTTTTTGCACATTCTTTTCTCATACCATGCTTATAATAAGACATTGATTAAATTGCTGTTATTCTAGCTCACTTCCTCCCTAGGCAGCATGAATTTTATAATGAACTCTTTCTCGCTTCATAACAATTTATAGCATACATACCGTTTAATGATTATGCAATGTTTCATAGTATCCAAGTGTAAGGTATGTGGGCTTGCACAGGCCACATGTAACAGGAAGTATATAATCTGGTGCAATTTCTTTCTTCGTTTTGACAATTTCATAATCAAGTTCTAAAAATTTCTTGTTAATCAGTGCCACATTTTCAGAAATTGTGAAATGTAGTTATGCAGTGGTCAAGGCTTATGATTAGATTATTCATAAATAAAGTAGTTTGGTATTTTTCAAACAGCATGCTTGTACGCTATTTTTCGTCTTAAGATGACTATTTTTTTCAGTTTCATGCTTCTTCACAGTTATTGTCCCAGAGATCTTATTGGAATGAGCTTCATATTTTTGAAATAGTGTCTTCCATAATTTAAAAAGCAAAAAATAGTAGTGACAATAAATATGATAATCTCATATAAAATTCTGAAAATGTGTTACACTGTAGATGATACATCCATAACGAAACTAAATGCATCTAAAGGTTGCTTTAATTATGTGCATGGAATATAATTGAAAAAATGGTGAAAAACCATTAAGTAGCTATTTCTAAGAAATCTAAGCAAATTTATTTTTAATATTCTGCTAGGCAATATATAGCAATCTCAAACTTTAAACAACACAAAGTTTCGTATACTTTGCATCTGCTTTTTGCAAAACGCCATTCATGCATACCCTGCATGTATCCATTTCAGACAGCAGTACCCATTTGAAAAGGAAATTAGCTTTCCATATAGAATCATAGAATCATAGGATAGTTAGGGTTGGAAAGGACTTTAAGATCATCTAGTTCCAACCCCCCTGCCATGGGCAGGGACACCTCACACTAAACCATGTCACCCAAGGCTCTGTCCAGCCTGGCCTTGAACACAACCAGGGATGGAGCATTCACAACTTCCCTGGGCAACCCATTCCAGTGCCTCACCACCCTTACAGTAAAGAAGTTCCTCCTTATATTCAATCTAAACTTCCCCTGTTTAAGTTTTAAGCGGTTACCCCTCGTCCTATCACTACAGTCCCTAATGAAGACTCCCTCCCCAGCATCCTTATAGGCCCCTTCAGATACTGGAAGGCTACCATGAGGTCTCCACGCAGCCTTTTCTTCTTCAGGCTGAACAGCCCCAACTTCCTCAGTCTGTCTTCATACGGGAGGTGCTCCAGTTCTCTGATCATCCTCGTGGCCCTCCTCTGGACTTGTTCCAACAGTTCCATGTCCTTTTTCTGTTGAGGATACCAGAACTGTACACAGTACTCCAAGTGAGGTCTCACGAGAGCAGAGTAGAGGGGCAGGATCACCTCCTTTGACCTGCTGATCACGCTCCTCTTGATGCAGCCCAGGATACAGTTGGCTTTCTGGGCTGCGAGCACACACTGCCAGCTCATGTTCATTTTCTCATCAACCAACACCCCCAAGACCTTCTCCGCAGGGCTGCTCTGAATATATTTCAATATATGATAAATAGCCATGCTATTTATTTTTTAACATTTTTCAAATGTTCAAAATCTCTTTCAATAAGCACTTGCTACAATTTTAGGTTTTATCACATAATTATTATTTAGGTCAGAAAAGACATCCATAGGCTATCTAGTCCAACATTCTACTCAAAACAGGTATAATGACTTCAGGATGGCTCTGGCTGTGTTGAATCTTGAACATTCCCAAAATGGATTCCTCTACTTTTCTGGGCAGCCTGCTGCTGTGTTTAACTGCCATCATAGTAATTCCACACACCACTACCTCTCTGAGTATCTAATTGAAATGTCTTATGTTTACATTTGTTTCTGTTACCTCATGTCCTATCACTGTGCTCCTGTGATAGGTGTCTAGCATCATCTTCTCTGTATCTTCTGATGTAGTTGTACACAGCAATAAGGTCTCCCCTTAGTTTTCTCTTCTCCAAGCTTAACAGGCCCAGTTCTCTCAGCCTCTCCTCATACACCATGCTTTCCAGTCCCCTGACCATCTTTTTGGACTTTTGCTGAAGTCACTCAGTGTGATGATATCCTTCATGAACTAGGGAGCCCCAAACTGGGCATGGTACCCTAGATGTGATCTTACAAGTTCCAAGCAGAGGGGAAGAATCACTTTTCTGGGTGTGCTGCCTACACTCTCAGTCATACTGGCATGCAGCTGGCCTATGCTGCTTAAAGTACAACTGCTGGTTCCTGTTCAACTTGTCCACCAGAACCTCCAAGGCCTTCTTTGCAGAGCTGCTTACCAGGCAGTTGGTCCCCAGCCTGCCCCACCTTCCTGCATGGGATGTTTCCATCCCAGATGCAAGGCCTTGCACTTGGATCTTGTTGCACTCCATGAACTTCTGGTCAGCTCATTTTTCTGCCCTGTTCAGGTTCTTCTTAACTAGCAGCCCTGGGATCTGGTGTATTCACTGCCTTCTCCAGTTCAGTGACACCCACAGGCTTGATGACAGTATTCTCTGTCATCCCGGCTGTTGATGAAGATACTGAACGGCTGACTGCCAGCTGGACTTTGCACCACCGATCGCAACTCTGAAGCCTTGGCAGTTCGGCCAAATTTCCATTTACCTTTTAATCCACTTGTCCAGCCTATTTCTGACCAGTTTCACAATAAGGAGTTTATGCCAAAGGTCTCGCTAAAATGAAGATGCACAACATCCATTGCCTTCCTCATGTCCACAGCTGCCAGTCACCTCACCACAGAGAACAATGAGGTTAGTCAGGCATGATCTGCTCAGGCAAGAAATGGTTTCTAGGAAGATTTGCTCCAGAACTTTTCCAGGGAGGGAGTTCAGGCTGACCAGCCTGTAGTTCCCTGGATCCTGCTTTTTGCTTGTCTTGAGCAGGACTGTGACAGCGACTGTCATCACAAACATTTCAAGCAGGACACACAGCAATGTCGCAGTGACGCCTGCCAACTCCGTGAGCATCTCTGGGGATGCCTCCCACCTGGGCCCATGAACTTGTCTAAATCCAAGTGTGTTAAGTGATCCATTCCATGTTCTTCTCTTGTGGGTGCTGCTTCATGCCCACAAACTTGGGAGCCCTAGGGACCCAGAATCCTTGAGGAGAAGCCCTACCAGTGAAAACTAAGGGAAAAAAGGCGTGGAATACCTCAGCTATTTGCTGGTTGGTTATCACTAGGCACCCTATCCCACAGAGCAATGGCCGCAGCCTCCTCGGAGCCTCCACCTTGCCAGTGCTCTGCAGTTCCAGGCAACCCCTCGGGCGCCGCCGGCCTCTAGCTGCGCATCCGACCCCTCCGCAGCCGCTCCCGGCATGGCGCAGGCTCAGGGCCGACATGCCGTGCTTCGCCTCACCCCGAGCTGGGAGCGACCCCAAAAGGGACCCTGGCTCTGCCGCTTATCGCGGGACCAGGATCCCGCCAGCACAGCAGGGGGCGACAGGCAGCCGCTCCCTCCCTGTTTCCTTCCCTGCTCTTGGCGTCTGGCACGCGGGCTCCTTTGCCCGACGGCAGGCGCCGCTGAGGAAAGGAACCACGGTTCCCGGCTGTGTTCTGTGTGCTCTTCGGTGTTTGTTTCTTGTTGAGGTATAGGGCTCTAAGAAGCACGGATGTTTTCAAAAGTGTTTTGTAGGTCTTGTAACTGTGCTTCTCATCCATTAAAGACTTATTTTTCAGCCTTAAGCCACGTAATTCAAGGGAGGCAGCCTATGGTTAGGCATAAATTGTGCATGGGGAGCCAGAAGTTTCTGAGGGCCCATGTGAAGCCAGCTGCTGCTGTAGGTAGGACGAGGAGCCAGGCTGAGGGCGGCTGCAGAGCAGAACGCATGCAATGTGAGAGGTGAGTCTTCATCTTTCTCACTGGAAGGGTTTTAGGAAACATTAAAAGTTTTTAGACAGGTAACCATTTTGTCATGGAAGATAAATAAGAGTTTAAAAAAGTTCAGCCTTGGACAGGAAAAAGTGTTGGATTTTTTTTTTTTTTGGTGGTGGTGTTGGATTTATTTTTTAATTTAATTTAATTTAATTTTATTTAATTTTATTTAATTTAATTTTATTTTATTTTATTTTATTTTATTTTATTTTATTTTATGAGCTTTGTGAGGGATGTTGAGTAGAAATCCAGACATGTGCTGCTGGAAGATAAGAAAAATAAAGTGAAAAGGGAGACTGGAATGAACAGATAATTTTCTGACATTATATTGATAGATATTCTTTGTCTGGGATGCTGTTATCATGGAAGTAGTAGAATTACAGGGTTGAACTGCTTTTCTTAAGGTCATTTTCTATGTTAAGGGTGTGGTATTAAGGAGTAGAAAAGCCAAAGAAAGTCTTACGAAAAAATTAATCTAGTACTTAAATGAGATACAGATGTTAACATAGTCTTTTTGCCAGGAATAGCTGATATTTCTCATTGTTTTTATATGCCAAAGAGACAACCGTCCCAAGGCCTGGTTTAAGCAGAAGGCTGTGTGTGGTATGGTGGAGAAGATGAACTTCAGTGCATTTTAGTTTAGACTTTTCTTGTCTTAAACTTTCTGCATGCAGTGAACTATAATTTTGCTCATAATTCTGTAGTACAAGTATACAGTATATACCAAGGTTTGTGGCAAGTCGTAGCTCCTAATTTCTATCCCAATATTAAAGCAGATTAAGCTGATTGACCAAATAGGACCAAGTGTTGAGAAGGAAAAAGAAGGGCAAAACTGAGCTAGAGAAGCTAAAAAAAAAAAAAACCACCCAAAAAACAAACCAGTTGATAAAGACATAAAATCATTTGTTGCTGTGAGCATGTAGTTCATTAATTTATACAAGAGGCACCCCAGTCAGTGCCCATACCCTTCACCAGTTTCTGTGCGAGGTGAAGGAACACCAAGCAACATTAAGCTCAGATTTTTTACAGAGATCAAGTGAGGGGTAGGCTATGTTGGGGAGATTTTGTACACGTGGTTAACTGAGACCTCTTATCTCCCCTGTGAGCTGGCACAGGTGAACCTGGGGAAATGAGACACTTGCTCTGAATGGTTTTAGAGTCATCTGGTTTTGTCTTGTGTTCTTTCCTTTAGGGAAAATACTCCCAGTAATCTGAATACACCTCTCTGTTTAAAGAACTTGACCCAGTAGATGTCCCAAAACAGGAACATCCATTTTGAAAATCATTTGTATGTTAAAACAATAGTAGAGAGCATTTTCTTCTTTAAACATACTGAAATAATAGGAAAACCTAAATATACTGTTACTCAAAAGAACTCTTATCTGAAAGATCAGAGGAAATGGTGGGACAAATCCATGTGCAATTGCATAAAACCTTACAAATGAAACATAAACAGTCAGTTACTTATCTTGTGTTCTGTTGGCCTCTTTGAGGTGAACAGTGTACAGAAAGCAGTAGAAAATGCAGGGGCATTTCCAGGGGCTATCATATACTCGAATTGTAGGGGCAATTATATATTCAAATATATAATGTGTGATATGTTAGAATGCAATTACTTTAGTTATTAATTACACAGACTCAGTTTTTAAAATGAGTACAGAAGTCTCAAAATGAGACTTTTTTTTTTGAGGCTCTCAGATGAGTCTCAAAAATCTGTACAAATTATATAACTGGAAGTCTGTCTCAACTAGAAGCAAAGAAATGTCTTTGTTCAGGTCTTGATTTTTGCAGAGACTATTGTCTGTATGATTTAGAAAGCCAGAAGATATGCTGTCCTGGGTTCAGCAGCAGCAGTCACTTTTTCTCCTTCTTAGTAGCTGGTGCAGCGCTGTGGTTTTGACTTTCGGCCTGGGAATAATACTGATAAAGCCGATGTTTTCAGTTGTGGGTCAGAATGTTTACCCTGACCAAGGACTTTGTGAGTCTCATGCTCTGCCAGGGAGGAGGAGAAGCCGGGAGGAAGCAGGGACAGGACACCTGACCCAAACTAGCCAAAGAGGTATTCCATACCACAGCTCGTCATGCCCAGGATGTAGAACTGAGAGTCCCCGAAAGGGCTGGAATGCTGCGGGGTGGGGACGAGGTACCGGTCGGTGAGGTGTTGTATTCTCTTCCTTGTTATTTCCTTTATCATTATTCTTATTGGTGGTAGCAGTAGTGATTTGTGTTATATGTTAGTTATTAAATTGTTCTTATCTCAACCTGTGGGAGTTGCATTCTTTCGATTCTCCTCCTCGTCTCTCCAGGAGCAGAGGGAAGAAAGGTGGCGGGGGGCGGAAGTAGACTGCGTGGTTCTAACTTACGGCCTGGGCTTAAACCACGACATATGCATGCATTGAGAAAACATATGTTTGCGTGACCTATAGTAACAACATATTTGAGAAGTTAAGGATGGTGAAATTTCAGAAGCTCAGAAAAGGGCTGTGAGTAATACCTGAAGAAATTGTAGATAGTTCTGAGCTGTATTTCCATGAAGGATCTTAAATTATCAATCTATTCTTCCTAAGCATCTGTAGGAGATGGTGAGAATGAACAGCTAGCATAGATTTATAGGCAACAAGTCAGACCTGCCCTATCTCTTTAAAAAATATCAGAGCAAGCCTTAAGGGGTAGAAGAGATATGATGTAAGTTGGATTTAGTAAACTGCAGTTTTGATAATGTCACATTGCATTCTCTTAAGTGAGCTAGGGAATTGTGGTCTAAATAAGACTGTTCTAAAATTAGTATATAGGGGGGTTTTGGGGGATGTGGGGAAAGTTTTTTATTCATTCATAGTCACGCTTTTCCCCAGTAACTGGAGGCGGTGCTAGGTGGAGTGTTGTTCCTTAAGAATTTTTACTGAGTCTAAGATTATTCCGTAACTTTGTTGGTAGTTCCAGTAATTGAGTAGATGCTACTTTTGCTGCAGTCATATTAAAGACAGGATTCAAGTACAAAACAATCACAATTCCAGAAACAATAGAAAATAATAGACATACAGTTTGGCAAGAACAAGCACAGGTACTAAGTAGGAGGAAATAACTACGCAAGTACAAGATGGGGAATCTCCTCTAATGCTTCAGGAAAGAATATTGGGACACTGTATTCCCCATGCCATACTATTTCATGTGTAGCTGGTTCCAGAATTTTTGCCTCCTTACACAAGTGTTTGCTCTCCCTTAATAACAGTGGTAGCAGAGCTCAAGAAGTGTTAAAATGACTGGCAGACATCCTTTGGTAAATCTGAAAGTATTTACTGCTTCTATCACCCTTTAAGAATTTGAGGCATAGCATATTCATTTCTGCCTACCCGTTTACTGAGTCGATAGTCTGTGGCAGAGGCACAAGAGATACAATATCTGAAACTCGTAAAACAAGATCCACTAGAGCTCTTTCTCCGCAGAACTTTAGCAGCGTAATGTGTAAGCATCCAGAGAAACACCTCGTAGTTTCAAGTTGTCTTAAGTTTTCAAAAAGGACAAACAATACAATGTACCTTGGTACTGATAGTTCACAAAGTTATTAAAGGCATTGAAACAAGCATTAGAACTAGATTTAGGAAATGAGAAAAATGAGGATAGGTATATATGAATTTGTTGCATGAATTTGTTGCAAGAAGAGATCACCACAACTTTGCTATCTCTGGTTTAGCTATGACAAGAAGTAGTAAAGCTTAGATTCAAGAGGTAAGAAAAAAGTCATTGGAAAGTAAGAATGGTTAATTCCTGGGGTAGTTTTTTTTTTTTTTTTTTAATCTGGAGAATAGTCCAACTTTGACTTAAGCTATTTAAAGGGAGACTGAATTGGCAGTTGTCAGTACTGGTTTGAACAGCTGAACCCTGCTTCCTATAAGAAATACCAAGGCATATAAACAGGTCCTCTTTTATGCCTTTTTCCTATCACTTCTTAAATCACTTTCTGTAGAATTCTGCCAGGTTTGTAAATAGGCATGAGGAGAAGGAATAGAAGCTGTGCTTTTGTTTCTGCTGAAAGATGAAATAAAAATTATGAATTAACTTTATTGTTAAAATAAATATGACTGGTTATTTCAGGTATTCTATTCTACAGTTGTTTTACAAGTTGAATGGAAACCTTGCGCTGTTCTAGAGGGCTGGACCAGTTCCCTCTGGAGTCGTTAAGTTTCTCCTCTCATGCCACCAGATGGCTGGTTTAGGTGTAATGACAACAGCTGTTTGAGTCTGCTTGCCAGCCGTTAAATTCAAGAACTCTGGAATCACTTGGGTACTACAGGATTAAACAAAGACAAAATTTAAACTTTTGTCTTCTACAATGTAGTAATTTCATATGGGTGAATAAAGGAACTGACTTTGCAGTAGATTATTGGTCAACATATTTTTTTATTTCTAATAATTTGGTTTATGTTATTTTCTATATTTGTACTTGCTGTACACTGTTATTTCCTAGGTGTATCTACAGAAAGACAGAAATTTAATCACAGGAACAGAACACACTCTGGATTTTCTTCAGATGTTCAGACTACACTGATTGAAGTATTGAATCCGTTTACAGCACTGCCTTCCTGTAAGTAGGCTCAATCAGTGTGAAACACATTGTATAAAATTTTGTTGAGTTCCTGGGCAGTTCAGTTCTCTACAAGGAAAATTGCTAATTTAGCATTCTACCAGAGAAACACTACCATATATTTATGTGCAGTCATAAGAATGAACAATGTGAAGGCTTAAAGCATCTTCTAACAGATATTCCTCCACTATCTTTTTTGAAATTCAGATTGAGGAAGGAAAATCAAGAGTCACCGAAGCTATTAGCCAGTTTCCAGAAGTGGTAACTCTGTATACCAGGAGGTGTAGCAGTGAAGTTTCAAGGCAAGAAAGGCAAGAAATAGAGTTGCAACATGAAGGGGCTGTAGGGGTAGCTGTATTTACTTTGTTTTTATCACCTTCTCTTTGGGTTACTAAGACTAACAACAGATCATCTCTTCCCACTTTTAAATTAGCATTATTAGTACAGCATTACAACATCAGTGCCAACATAGCATACACTTGTTGTCCATGGTTATTCCTGGTTATGTGCCTCACAGTTACTGTCAAGGGACACAGAAAGATAACTCTGAGTTGGTCAGAATGACAGTCTAAGAATCTGCTGTGAATAGTAAATACTGTTTTTTGGTTTGTTTTTTTTTTTTTTTTTTAAATTGGATTTTATCACAGCACTACAAGCTAAGGTATAAACTTCCTTATTGTTACAGGAATGAATGGATATTTTGAGATCCAGTATGTATAACTGTATCCAGGTGCATAAATTTGGGTCTTCAGTTATTTGTAACAGGTATTGGGGTTGTTGTAATAGTTCTCAGGATTCAGAGTTATAAATTTCACATATGAAATAACACCATGGAAGTTTTGTGATTTATTAACTAAGGGGGAGTAGAGGGGGGGGAAAGAAAGAGAATGTTATAGTGACTTATTGGATAGGTTGTCATTTTATATGGTTAAAATGTGTAGACAAGCAAATACTCCTAGCTAAAAACACAGTGTTGATTAGGGGATAATACATGTTAGACTCCTTGAAATCATTGAAATTCAGACATCAATTTTAACTGTAATAATCAATGCAAGGGAACTAAAATATGGGTTCAAAATTATGAAATAAGATTTCTTTTATTGAGCATTTAACACTCTCAGAGTCAAACATACAACTGTAACTTCTGTACTTTATTTTTTGTCATATCCTAATATATCTGCATCTACTGAAAAGGCTCTTAAATATGCAGTAGTAAATATTGTAAGTTGTGTTGCATGATTTTTTGCTTAAAGTTGACTTTTTGTAGGGATATAGGGATTGTGGCTTGCCATCTGTTGCTTAAATCTCTCTATGTTTCTACTGCGTTGAATGGATAGTCTTTTTAGCCTGGCTTCATGGTTTGGCAATAGGAAGTGATGATTATGAGATTAATCAGTGTAAGGTTATATTAGTGCTCATTTGTTTATATCTGCACATACACTTGAACCTGCTGGAAGGGGTGGCATTTTGAAAGAGTGAAAAGGTTCAGTACTGTGTTTCTCAAGCTTGTATGGAAATGAATGAGTGGAGGAGAGAGAGTTGTGTTCTGACTGTCTATATGTAAGTTCAAACTACTGGTCAGGGCAATAGAAAGTTATCTGTTATGAGAGAAACTTCAGACAGAGCTTAACACTTTCTGAAAACACTGAAAGCATTCAACTACGTGTTGTAAATTTGTCAGAAGCAAAGTATCATAAGTTTTCTCACACAGTGAAAATTCTTGCTTCCAATGGCTAAGTTGAGCACTGTTTGCAAACCTTTTCAGTTTGGATAGTCAAAATCCAGCACCCCCAGCAGAATGCTGGTATCATTTATAAACACACACAGATGTAGGTGGAGGAACTGAACTCCATATAATGCCTGAGTACAGCCAAGTGAATGAATTACTTGCCTCTTGTTCTCAGCTTACTGTTTGGTGTTCTAGGTATGCTTGTAATACTTCAGCATGCTTTTAATGACAGAGCTGAGCTGAGTTTAGAGCTCAGTGGTAACCATTTGTGTAAAAAATAATTGAAATTCATACAATAAAGCGTAGTTCAATTTACGTGAACATGTAAATTGGTTCATTTATGAGTCACTTGTGCATGACTGGTAAAGCAGTATTCCACATGATAAGTTAAGAAGTATACAGTAATTGACATGTAATAATATTGAAACAGATTGTCCAATACATTTATTTCTTGGACAAAAAGTGATCGATTTTAATTTGTCAAATTCTGTACTGCTTTCTTATTGATGTGAAAGTGTATTTTTTAAAACAACAGTGACTGTGAAGTCTAGTGTGTTAAAATTTGATAATTTCTTTTGTCAAATAAATCATGAGATTAACTCAATGGTTGTTAAAGTACAAGGTAGTAAGAACACAAAAAATACTTCGAATTTTTGTCAATCTGTATTTTTCAGTTAAGCAGTCGTAAATCAAGGAATATTGTATTTTTTGAGGCTCATTAAAGAGACATTATACATTAGAATAGTGAGGCAGTCAGCATAATGAAATGATGAATGCCTATAACTATCTGTATGTAAATGATGTGAGACAGATTTGCTGGTGCTACAGAGGAGAATAGCAATCTATTTGACAGTTCCCTGTAGGTGCTACTTCTGGATACAAGTGGCAGATGTTAAATGTAAACCTCTTCAGCAGCAAGCACTTATTAGCACTCAGTGGGGAAAAAAACGGCAATATAGAATAAGACAAATAGCAGATAATGCCATTTAAATAACTTTGTTCTTACAACGCTTTGTTGCCAATGTGTTAAAGACTGGGAGGTTGGCTTTCTTGTTTGTTTTCATTGATAAAGATTAGGTAGATAAGAAAATGTTCTGGAATTCAGAAAATTATAATTTCAAACATTTAAAATTCAATCAGTATAAGAACTCTTGATGGAGAATATAGATAAGTACTCTTTTATCAACAAACTTTTTTGATATGTCATTTGGTAAGTATTGATCAAATCATTATTATCTGTGATAAATGTCAGTACAGTGTGTGTTTGCTGACATGGTTTCATTTACCAGATCAGCTTAGTTATTGTTTCCATTTTTTTCTTTTCATCCATGATAGAATGGAAAACTCTGGTCTTTCAGATCTATAATTTTAATGGAAAAAGGGGAAATGTAGTAAGTGAAATCAGGTTAGCAATAGCTAATACATTTTAGAACATGATCTGATTTTATTTCTAGGCCATATGTCTTAGTCCTAGCCTGAGATGCTACTTCTAGAACTATAAAATATTAATCTGTGCAAGATTCACATTTCAGTAATAGTCCAACTCTTCAACAGAGATCAGCATTGAAGTAGTTCAGAAGACTATCAAAACCATTTGATTTATTTCTTGTCCTACTTTGTAATAGATTAAGTTAGGGATTTATATTTCTTTAAAGTACGAATCTAGGCACATGAATTGATTTTTCGAATTATCAAAGCTTACTTTAGAGCTTTTTCCTTGTTTGAGATAGCTTGTCCTTAATGAAGTGTTTTGGTTCTTTTTTTTTTTTTTTTTTTCCCCACTTGTATCTGCCAGCCAGACTACTGCTTGAAAGGGTAGAGATTAAGCCAATGCTAAGAGTGGTGCAGTGTCTACATGTTTAGATTCTGTATGGTCTTACGTCTTTTAGTATTATGAAATCTGTGACACTATTTGTGCTTTTTCTTTGTTATCTTTTGTCAACCCTTAAAGCTATCTTGTGTTGCTTGCACTAAATCTCTGCAGAACTTAGTGTTTCACTGCACCACTGCAATAATCCCTTTCATGATGTTAAATTATCAGCTAGGGAATACTTACCCTTTGTCCCCTGAATTTTTAAAAGAATAGCTAAACTTCATTCTGATGTACTTTTTACTATTAGTTTTTGATGTTGCAATTGAAAACTGTGTGATATTTCCCATGTAAATCCTGATCTGTGTTCATGTACAACAGCTGAAACTCAAGAATGGAGAATGTGAGTATAATCTCACTAGGGAAAGGAGAATAAGAACAGAGTTTATGAGAGAATTTAAGCCATAACCCACGGCTGTAATGAATTTCTCACATATCCAGACTTTGTTTGGCAGTAAGGAGTTCGTAAGTCTAGGAAATGTATTTTGGTCCTAATAAGGTAGCTGCTGTAAATGATAACATGGCTTAAAACTGTTGCTGAATTGTATCTCCTTTTCTTTGCAGCATGATAGGGTTGCAAACAAGAAGTATTCAGTTACGTTAGATAGAAGAGCTTCCTGTGCCTGTACTGAACTCAACACTTGCTTTCTTTTGCTTTCTCTTCTGTTCTCAGCTGTGCTATAATCCCTCTTATGTTAGATGCCACAAGCCTTTTTAAAAGCTGTCTTGCCTATCTGGCTGAGCAGACCTCTGAAATATTTTGAAGAGAATGAAAACATCTAACATTTACCTTTACATAACAGATTGGGCCACATGCTGTACCTTCAAAGAAATGCCCCCAAAGTAATAAAAAAAACCCACAAGCAAAAAAAACCCCACCCCACAACAAAAAAACCCCAAAACAAAAACACTAAACAACCCCCAAAAAACCCCCTAATAAAACAGCAACCTCTGTCCTATAGAAACCTCCTAAAATTGTCTGTTTTGAACGTTTATATTCCCCTAAATGGAAGACCCAAACCAGCCTTTTCATTCAGCCATTTAGAACTTCCATGATTCCAGACACAGTAACTGACATCAGATTACTGCATCTGAAATAAAGTTCTGTCTGTCCCTCTGAGGTGGGTCCTATATGGTCCTGAATGTTTCTATATGGTGCTGTGTAGATCTCTAGAAATGAGGCTTTTACTTGTGATTCTGGTGACTACATATATTTGATGAGTTAATGCTTACAAGTTATTCACCAGTTCTAAATAAAGGCTTTACACACATATGTAATTATAGACTGTGTAGACTATATAGTGCCTAAATATACATTGTGTACATAGTGTATGCATGCCTGTAAATATAGACTAAATATACACTATATAAATAAATATTTAATGCATTTTTATTTTTAGGAAAACAACTACAGGTTAATAATTTGCAACATAATGTAATTGCTTCCAGTACTTTGAAAAAAAATTGCTTTGAAATGAGACATAAAACTTTTTGGCTAATCAGAAAACATAGTGACATATAAATGTTTTATTGCCTCATTACACTGCTTAGTGTAAATAATAAATTTAATACAATAACATCTGTGTAAATTGCTGAAGAATGATGCAACTTTTTTTTTTTTTCCAAATACTTACGTCAAATCACCAAGGAAAAAGTATACTGAAGAAAATTAAAATGAAAATTTTGCATATGATAGATTGAGAGTTCTAGTGTACTAGCGTTTTAAGACCAATTTAGTTTTCAGTTGTGCTGGACTACTTGAGTAGTTATTAACTAAGCTTAATATTAGATGCCATCAATATTTCTTTATATATAAGTTAAATCTGACTGATAATCAACAAATAGTTAGAATTACAATTTAATGTCTTTGTCAGTTATATTTATCTGAATTTATGACTTTATTAATTGGAAAAAAATGAAATCTCTTGGATGTTGTTTCTCTTGCTTAAATAAATCCCTTTGCAGAATGTAATAAGGAAGTACTATGATGCTCATCCAACTAATTCAGCTATTTATTTTTTTATGGAGCTGGATAATATCTTTAAATAATACTGAATGCCAGTTGTATGAGCTGAGTTCTGCTATTTAAATGTGCCAGGAGAGTATGAAATTAAACACAAAACTATGATATAATAATGTTTCATTAATGCCTATTTCAAGTAATCTAATAGTTAAAGCAGTTGTTATTTGTGATTCATTTTAGTGTCAATATTTTTACAAAAATAATATTTTGGGGTTAACTGAACTGCTGCAAACAAAATGCTTGTTGATTTATCAAACATAAAAATGACAAAAGTCTTATGAGGCCATTCCAGGAGACTTGGCCTCTCTTCAGCTTTCAGAAAATGTTCAGGATTTTGCTGTACAAGTGCATTATGACTGAGCCAAAAACTCAGTCATCACGGGCAGTGTCAAAATAATAATAGTGCTCATCTGGGAAGAAGGATGAAGGAAGGGAAAGCATGTATTTAGGTAACCTATTAAACAGTTGTATAGATAACTTTTGTTTATTTTATTTTTTTTAATTAAAGATTACTGCAATCCACAAATGCAGTTCTATGTATGGATCTGCTTATACATAGTCTCTGTGTTTGTGTTTTAAAATCTAGTTTTGAGATCAAACTGGAGGAAGAAAGATCATACATGTTCAGGAAAAGATCCAAATCATGCAGTGTTCTCCAGCTGAGGGAGGACTAAAATTTACACATTAGTCTAGACGAGAGTTCTCCTTGAACAGAAAGCTGAAAACTGTTCTTCAGTCCTTCCAACATGCAAGCCTAATTTTATGGTAACAATGAAGGGAGACTCAAAAGGGTTGGTTGCTCCACTGGTGCTTTCAAAGTTCGATAGCGCAGCAGGAACCAGTGTAAGTTGTCATTCTCTCCCATTTGTCTGTCTTTGCTTTGCGTTTTCAATGATCAGGACACAGTTTTAGAATGTCATTGCGAAGAGACGAAATGTAAGGCAAAACTATGTAAAATGTGGATATGGAAATGAGTGATTTCTCAAGACTTCTTGAGATTTTAAAAACGTGGTACACATTTAGTAGTCCCAAAACAGTCCTTCTCTTTTTCCCATTTTGAGATGTAGAAGAATTTTTACAATAGTGTCTTTTTGTGAAGAGAAAATGGAAAGACAAAAAGATTTATGACTGGTATTGAAAATGCTGTGGACTGAACACTTGAATTGCAACATATTCTAGGTTTCCTCTTTAGCCATTGTAAAATTTTGACATTCAAAACTGAGGCTGAAGGTGAAGGATTGTGGGGAAGACAAGAACTAAAACTGTAACTAAATGCAAGAAAACAGTAGAAAAGAATAAACGATGGGGAAATATGACTTTGGGCGCCATTGAAGGGAATGAGATGAAAGGATGCTTGAAAGGGATAAGGATAACGAGAGAGAACTTTTTTTCCATCTTAATTTTAAAGACTGCCAGAACCTGAGGCGAATTGTTTGACATTGCAAAGCAGAAGCAATTACCTGTTTTGCTGAAGCAACTTTCACCTGAAATGGATGGAAATTGGAAAATGAAAAGATGAAAAAACTGGCGTAGGAATACTAACTAGAGTATATGTATCTGAACTCTAGTAAATCCAGATAAGGGCTATCATTAGATAGGAATAGTAGCAAAACTAACATAAATATGATTTTTTTCTAAAAAAAAGTCTTAAAATATAGTTAAATATACAGATGTATATGTTTTATGTCATATATGTATCAATTTTTATTAATTGGTATGTACACATCATACAGTAACTGAGTTTCATTACCTGCATTCATTTTCTGGTGACCTTTTTCCACCAGAACTTTAATAAAAGCTTTCTCTTCACAGTTGCATTTTTATCATTATATTTGAGTGATAAACCTGTAATAGTCCCCTTGCAGCATAAGTGCTTGAGTAGTAGTCCTGAATACCTCAGTTTTCCTCTTCCTTACTGCACCAGACAAAGCTAGGTTGAAAAAATGCATAGTTCTTTAGATTTTTGAAATTAATTTGAGAGGTAGACAAGAAGAATGGAGAAAAAAAAATAAAAACCCTTTTTATTTCCGAAGTGAAAAAAAAAAAATAGCCTTTTTCTACTTGTTGCAACATTAAAGAGTTTGCACATTCTTTTAAGAAAAGTAGTTTTAATTCCATCAGATTCTGCAGTCGATATTTTACCTGATCTTCCTGATAGCCAGATTTTATTTTAGTAAATTTATTTCTATAGTAATCAACTGAAGAAAAACAAGCTTCACTTGGCCTTTATGTCTGAGAGGATGGGATTCTACATGTTCTGCAAGAGGAACTGTGAGGCTGCACTCCTTTCTGGAAAGGAAAGGGTAGCTGAATTTTTCCTAAGTCCTGCATTTTTCCACTGTATACATAGTACTTTTTAATGGTGTATAACCACTAATTAATATTGATACTACTATTAATTAGTGCCCATGTAATACGTATTTCTGATGTTAGTATCTTCTTTTTTGAAAGCTTAGAGAAAAACCTGGGAATGAAATAGCTCTGACATAATTTTACTAGGATTGTTGTTGCTTTAAATGTTTGTTTCTGACTCCTTCTGGGTTATATCCTTCTGGAGACAGAAGAACTTACAGATTCATTTCCCTCTGCTGTTAAAAGCAAAGCAAAACAGAATGAGAAACACAACCAGCATTGTAAGTAGTTAAAAAGATTAAAACAGGCAGAAAGAATCTAATTTCCTTTTAACCTCCAGAGCTCCACCTTTTTATTTTAAATTCTTAAGAAATAACTTACCAGTGTGGTGATGGCCTTCCAAAGATGACAATAATCCTAGATAAAATTTCTCTGTGACAGTGCAATTCTGTATCTTTATCAGATCACTGTTGTGTCATATTTTTATTGCAGATGTGCAGATTTATAAGTATTTGAACAGGTGGCTCATATCTGTTGGTTGAAACTCAGAGCTAAATATTTCTATCAATGACGAAGATTCTTTAGTCTCTTCTCTGGTTTCCTTACAGGCAGGTTTAAGCAGTATTACTTTTTTGATTTCCCAGGTTCTTTTGTAGAGCTTGCTTTCTTAAAGTTTCTTTTCCTTCTAAATAGATTTGCTTAAGAGGGAATCTTGTATAAATAGAGATTTCTACTTTCTGGCCAAAGAAATCTTGGATTGAATGGTTGATGGATGTATCTGTCAGAAATTGGTACTATTGACAGTGTGTTCTGTAAAGCTTCTAATGAAGATTTCAGTATAAAGTGTATGATAGCCCTAATGTTATATCACTTGGGTTCCAGTAAGGACTTTACACCACCAAAAATCTGTGAGAGGAGGGAAAAGGCAGTTAATATGACTAATATTTTCATAACAGATTTTAAGAGTGAACTTATTTTTTAGCTGAGTTTTTGTGAAAGATACAAGATCATAATAAGAAATAACTTGAAGTTTACAGAGGAAACAAGCATAAAAAAGCTGTTAGGGCAATGGGATTTTGTGGATGGTAAGGTTGAGAATTACGCATTTTTTAACAATTCTTTAGGTTAAATGCTAGTATAAACATGAATTTTACACTGTAAATATGCATGTATGTGTGTCCATTTAGATCTAAAACTAACTTCTCTGTGTTGAGACTTGTTTTGTGAGTAGGAAATAACAATCATGCCAGAGAATATTGAGGTAGTGAGTTACAATACTGCTAACACAACAAACAAACCCAGGAATAATTCAACCCCACAAGCTTCTTTATTTGGTTTGATTTCTTGATTATGAAATTAAAAATTTTGAAAGTTAGTTATTCAGAAACTTAAGTTAAAGAAAAAACCTTCTTGCTTTACTTACCCCTCCACCACCACACCCTTGTATACGTACCTGCCTGTCATTTTCATGAAAGGCAGCTTCAGACCCACAATCATATAGCGACATGGAAACTGAATATTTGTTGTTTTGTTTTGGATTATAGCTGTTTTGTATAAACTGCTTTGATATTTCTGACACTGTACATCTTCTCAAGCAACTTTTTACTCATGCTAATGCTAAGGTATTTAATAAACAAGTTAAGTATTCCTTTTGAATAGTCTCATATGTCTCACTAGAAGGATAATTCTTATTTTCATATTATTTTCTGGCGATCTCAGTAAGGATGAACACATGCACATATATATATGTATACACAAACTGAGACATGACAGTACATATATGAGCACACATACATATAGACACTATTACAGTTGTGTTTCTCATTTAAAAGGTAAACAGGGCACGAATACAACAAAATTATGTTGCATCTCCAGCTAGTAATGCCATAATTGGTGGAATGAGATTTTTTCTTGTATGTATTTTGTTTATATTTTACTGTGTTTTTTTTACTATAGCAAATTAAAACCTACTGCTGATTTTATTAGGACCCGTTCACTTGGAAGTGTAAATCACACTGATATATATGTACCTGTGTACATAATATAGTATATATGTAATCCAGTTTCTCAGAATTCAGTAGGACTGTTCTCTTGAATAATAATCAAATAAGAGCTATGCAACATATATCATGTACCAGCTCATTGTAAGAGATACTACAACTTCTTGGTACACTTGCCTCAGCGCACCCATAAAGTTTTTATAAATTCTGTTAATTTAAAGTGATGTGCTTTAAGAGTCAGATCTATGTAATTGTTACTGCTTTTCTTCAGTCATTACACTTGAAAAGCTGGTCTTGCTGAAGCCCCTGCCAAAATAAACTATTTATAGACAGTGATTTCTTAGTACTTAGAAACTACTCCTTTTCTCCTCTCTCTTCTGCACTTTGAACTTGTAATATCTTCTGTAGTTTTGATGGATTTAAATTTTTCAAGTATTAAATCTTAAAATGCCTCTAAATTCTACATACTGCAAATTGTGACAGACAAAACAAATGCAGAATCTGTGAATATTTATAAAATTTATTTAAATATAAAAAATTTCACTGCAGTTGGCACTGTGAAATTTTTCTGCTTGTGCTGCCCTACCAGGATGTAGTACATAGCTTTCTTTTCTGCTTCATGATTGTCAGGGCAGGATGATGGACCAAATTAATTGCTAAGATTCCTTCCAGACCTATTTTCTAAGGTTCATTTTCACGGTCTTTTTCAGGCAAGAATATAACCATTATGGTTAGATTTTTGCAGCAAAGTGATACTTTCTGACTGTAAAAATTGTTGAATTTAATATAGGTGGATCAAGCATTTGCATTTTATTAGGGAATAAATGCTGCTATAGTGAAATTTACTTCATACAACATATATCATTGCACATACTGTATTAGCCAAATCTAAAATAACAATTTCAGGACCTATTAGACCTCTTAGGAACAGGCTAGGAATTTTTATACTAATCGGTGATTTGGAAATGCCAGTAAACTGAAGGGTAATAGCATTCAAATTTTAACAAGGAATAAGCAGGTGGTAAGGTGGTATCAACAGAAAGTATTTTTGTGATTTATCAATGCTATTCAAACACCGCTTACACAAAAGTTTGAAATTTTCAGTCATTTATTTCCCTTTGAAGTTGAATTATTTTTGTAATAATATTTTATTATTTATGCAACTGTCAGCATTAATTATTTGGTAATGTATGGATGCAACTTTTGAAATTAGGACATTGGAAGGACTGTTTATAATTTTAATTTACACATAATGTATTTCTATTCTTTTAATGTCCTTAAGAGACTGCACTCTTTTTTCTGCCTCATATTTTGTCAAAGTAAGTCAAACACAACCTTATTGACACTCAGAACTATACAGGGTTGAAAGAATGTTAGTGCAACGAATTTTAAAATCCAGTCTCTCTGGTTGTAAGTCTTACAAAATATCTGGGAAAAGGTGTTTATCAGTTATTTACAGTGATTCCTTATTGATGCATTTATAAATTAACTCTGTTCCAAAATGTGTTCATATAATACGGTGATTGCATAATTAATGTTCATGATGTTTTAAGGATTCAGATCCATTAAAATACTCCAATTTGTGTGGAATCAAGGTTTTAAAAATTAATCTCCAGGCATGATATTTTGGTATACAAAAGCTATTTTAGTATACAAAAGCATGTTAATGGTAGTTGTTGGCCTACTGTTTTTTGTATACTTGCAGATCGTAAGAGTAAAATGAAATCGTGTCAACCGGATAACCACTTCTATTTTTTCATGAGCTCAAAGTTCATTTTAATATTTGAGCTCCTAAAATATTTCTTTTCTGTTTTTCTTCCTACAATTAAATTTTCTTTGAAAGAGGATTTTAAATAAAATCTAAGCATTTTGCTTTAAATTTTGCAAATAACTATTTCAGTACTAGAAGTAAGATTTCAGATACATTGTGAGAGAGATACTAAATGAATCAGATTAGTAGTGTTTTCACAATTTCACAGAATAAACTTTTTCTTTATCCTTCTCTAAATTAACCTTGGTGACCTAGTGGGCTGCAAAATGTTGTGCTTTCTAACCTGTCAGCATTAAACCATGGAGTGTACTTTTTGAACAAAATAATGTGTCTTAAGAAGTAAGTCAGTAAAAAACAATGCTTGGTATAGACTTAGAAGTTTGTTCTTTTCAAGCACTTCCCTGGCAAGCACCTATATTGAAAATTTTGATTTTTCATATTTTTGCAAATATCATACATTAAAATATTTGTTCAGGATATCAGTCATTGCAGTGATGATGCAAGTTAGTTTGGTTGAAAAAAACAGTAGTTGAAAAAAGAAGTTAAAATTAGTCTTAACTACTGCCATTTCATACAAATAATCCACACACTTCTAATTTCAAAATTTGGATCATTGTGATAGTTTTGGACCTGTATGTTGATGATACTGAAGTTGGGCCTATATACCACCTAAAGGAAAAGTTGTTAACAACTGTAGTATTTATAGACTTTCCTGCAACAGGTATTTTATTTCCCTCCCATGGCATGGTATGTATGAGTCAAGTTCTGAGGCATATCCATAATAGCTCCCAATACAGCAAATAAGGGACAACAAAAGAAAGCACATTACCCTCCCTCAGAAATCCAGCTGTCTTCTTTAAACTCTGCCCCTCTTCTAAAGGAAGCACCTGTTGCCTGATTGCTCAGACTTCATTTTCTAGGTGAAACACATCATGTATCTCTGTATGTGTAAAAGAAAATGGTCTCTTTTTGAACCTTCTTGCAGCACAACTGAGTCTCGAGATCTCAGAGCATTACTGAGGAGGAAATGCAATTTTAATGACAAGCTGTTGCATCTTCAGGCTGTTCTTCATTATCTGTCACTTCCTCATCACTGTATTAAATGATGACTGTTTAGGTGCAGTGTTCTTGGTCTGGTTTTGACTGAATTTCTTGGAAAGCATGTTTGATATTTGAATAATCAAAGAAAAATACTGCAGTGCCCTCTGTTCTAAGAGATTGTGTGATATTTTTTTGTGAGATGATGCAGTCTTCGATACTGTTAGATCAAAATATATAATTCTTTTGATCTATAAGATGAAAAAAAGAGAATATTGTTTTGAAGCTATTACATATTCAATATCTTAAGTAAACATTGGTTATGCTTATTTACAGGCTGGTAGTTCTGAGAAGAGATATAAAATGTGAGATGTTGATAACTTTTTATTTATATCATTTGGAGTTAATCAAATGAGAGGCAAAGGAGCAGAATCTTAACACATTAAAACTGGTTTTGTTTGTGTATGCTATTTCAGTCATGGAAAGCATGTATGATTTCATATGACTTGCATATGCTATTTGTGTAGTTGTATGTATCTGCCTGGTTTTCACAGGCAGATTAGAAATATAATTTTAAAGTCCAGACATTGCTCCTCAAAAAGCAGAACTAGTTGACCTGACTGTATATAACTAATTAGGAGACATTAGCTGGTGAAAGATCTTTCAGATATGGTGGCTGGCTTACATTCATTTTCACTTTACCTCTCGCACTTGGTCAGAGGCATCTAACTTGTCTCCAAAGAAGTTATGTATATAGTGTAATTTTTAGTGTAAATACAGTTTTTCATGTGTATTTTATTGAAATAATGCAGCTTTGTATTTTTCACCACTATGATTCTGTAATTTGAAATAAAATATAATTAAATATAAGTTAGTGTAACCTAATGCTGCATCATTGTGCTATTGAATAAGTAGCACATCTGGCTAAGCTAGAACCAGATGTTACTCCAATTGGAATCTAACTAGAGTAATAAGTTTTCTAATGTGGAGGCTTAAGGAGTGAAAAGTGTTGACCATCTGGTGTTGACCATCAGCCCTACACAAGAGGTACAAGTATCAATATTGAATAGAGAAAACGTCTGGTTCTTCTCAGTGCTCCAGGGTTATTTTTACACCCTGCTCACACAGCATTCATTCACTTACATCAATGTGTTAAATGTCAATTTAATGTTTCTTCTTTCAGTAGCCATCAGTACCTCACATATAAATATAATACTTATGCTGGTATCTTGAAAAAAGCACCCTTCCAATCCCGCTAGCATGCTTAACTGTTAAAGGAATGGAATCTGCTTCCAAGAGACATGGAAGTTCAAAACTGCAAAAAGTTTGGGCTGTGTAGTTAACGTATCTGTACTTGGTGTATGTCACCACAATGTCATATTTCATTTTATTATTTTCTTATATTTTTCTGGTTTGTTCTATTTCATCATGACTTGTAGCTACCAGTGAAAATACGTCACTGTAGATAACAGCAGTTCTGTTGCAGGATTGACTCAAAAATTTTGCTATGAAATGTTTGCTATTTGCCATCAATTAAAATAATTTTTTTTGTTGTTTTTTTTTCTTTAACTAGCCCATCTTGCAAATGAATGCAATAATTTAATTGTAGACTGATATCAGAATAATTATGAAAATTTCTTTTATCCTAGTAAGTTTCCTTAGTAATTGAAAAAATAGCTTTTGCTTAATGTGCCCCACTTGCACCGAACAGTTATGATGTGAGTGACAGAGCTATGTCTAGCATTTGAATCCTTTGATTTTAAGCAAGTAAAAATTGCAAGTTGTTTTCCTCCTAGTGTCATGTATACTACACCTTATGTACTAATATATCAGTATATTCATTTATATATATTCAAATACATTTAGATATGTTATTTGTGTTTGCATTTCCAATTATATAAGCTTTCCGACAAGCTTCACATCTGTGACTTACAGCTGTTTTAGGGAATACCTTCCCTTATACTTCTTTCATAATACTGATGCACTTCACATTAAAAAAAGCAAAACCACAACCAAATACCACTCCCGCTCCCCCAAAAAATTAGTGTGTTTTATGTTTTAATGCTTAGCTCTGCTTAGCTCTTCTTTTTGCTAATGAGTTCTTTCATATGTTCTAGTATCTATACTCAGAGTCATGCTTTTGGGCCCATATGCCATAAAAATTTCAGTGCATCTTCTGTAGGCAGATAGCTTGCTAACAGTGTTAAGCTTCTGGTTATATACCTGCTGCCAGCTCTAAACATGGCAGTTTGCAGTGTTAGTTGTAGTATGACCAAGAGTTATGAGGTCTGAATAGTCACCACCCTGACTGACCCTGTAGCTGTTGAGCTTTTCTGCTTATTCTCAGGAAGAATGTACACTTCTCCTCATGTTTAGAGGAAGGGTAGCACTTTGTATTTCATTGTTCAATATATGGTAGTTATTCTTCAACTGTTTAGGCAACACCACCCCTCTTGAGATTCAGACTGCAATTCAATACCTACTTTGTTTCAGTCACAGAAACACAAATAAAAAACGCAAAGAATGTGTTTCAAATGTACCCTTAACTAGCCCAGTGAGCTGTATCCAGAAGATATCTGGATAAAAGTCAGGAAATACAGAGAGGCCAGCAAAAACATCCACCACTGCAGTGTTTTTTTAAGAGAGTTTATTTAGTTGGGCATGAATTGTAGTGTCAGGAGAGTCAATTACCGTGATTATTTATTTGAGCCACAAACTCTGCTGCTCATTCAAATTTAAAGGTAGCTGAGATGTTTCCATACTACATACGGAGCATACATGTACACATACTATTTAGTTACCTGAAATAATTATGAAATAGAAGGGTTGATTGTAATACTGTAAAAGTTGTTCAGAGATCACACTATGCAAAATTTTAATAAATGCAGTATAAAATATTATGGATACATTAAATATTTGTCTTCCATACTTTGGTAGCATAATAATGCCGCATGATGAACATTGCAGAATATTAAGCTAGCTGTTACCTAGCCAATATAGAAATATAAATGTTATTATTACTGCATATTTAATGGTTCCATAAACCCAAGAATTTTTTAATACATTCAAATATCTTAATAGTAATCCAGAAACATCCAAGAGCCAATCATAAATGATAGGAGAAACCGCCCCCCAAAATAATAAAAGGAGATGGGTCCTGAGATAGTTCGCAGATTATAGCATACATGTTATGTACCTGTTCAGCTTTATAATCCTGTACTGTTACAAATACAAATTATAATTTAAAAAAAATAATATTTGCATGCAAAGCAAACCTTAAATTTGCTCAGTAGTTCGGACTTCTTGCCTGTAGTAATTCCAATTTAGTCAAGAATTCCTTTTGACTTTTTTTTTTTTGCCAGAAGTACACTGTTTTTTGATGATTAATGACATAGAATCATAGAATCATAGAATAGTTAGGGTTGGAAAGGACCTTAAGATCATCTAGTTCCAACCCCCCTGCCATGGGCAGGAACACCTTACACTAAACCATGCCACCCAAGGCCTCATCCAACCTGGCCTTGAACACCGCCAAGGATGGAGTATTCACAACCTCCCTGGGCGACCCATTCCAGTGCCTCACCACCCTCTCAGTAAATAATTTCTTCCTTATATCCAATCTAAACTTCCCCTGTTTAAGTTTGAACCCCTTACCCCTTGTCCTGTCACTACAGTCCCTAATGAATAGTCCCTCCCCAGCATCCCTATAACCCCCCTTCAGATACTGGAAGACTGCTATGAGGTCTCCACACAGCCTTCTCTTCTCCAGGCTGAACAGATCCAACTTTCTCAGCCTATCTTCATACAGGAGGTGCTCCAGTCCCCTGATCATCCTCGTGGCCCTCCTCTGGACTTGTTCCAAGAGTTCCATGTCCTTTTTCTGTTGAGGATACCAGAACTGCACGCAATACTCCAAGTGAGGTCTCACCTCAGAGAGCAGAGTAGAGGGGCAGGATCACCTCCTTCGACCTGCTGGTCACGCTCCTTTTGATGCAGCCCAGGATACAGTTGGCTTTCTGGTCTGCGAGCGCACACTGCCAGCTCATGTTCATTTTTTCATCGACCAACACCCCCAAGTCCTTCTCTGCAGGGCTGCTCTGAATCTCTTCTCTGGCCAACCTGTAGCCGTGCCTGGGATTGCCACGACCCAGGTGTAGGACCTTGCACTTGGCATGGTTAAACTTCATAAGGTTGGCATCAGCCCACCTCACAAATGTGTCAGGGTCCCCCTGGATGGCATCCCTTCCCTCCGGCGTATCAACCGAACCACACAACTTGGTGTCATCGGCAAACTTGCTGAGGGCGCACTCAATCCCACTGTCCATGTCACTGACAAAGATGTTGAACAAGACCGGTCCCAACACCGATCCCTGAGGGACACCACTCGTTACCGGTCTCCAGCTGGACATTGAGCCATTGACCACAATTCTGATTTAAAGGTAATTTTAAAGAATAGACAAATCCTCTAGCTCCAAGGATAAACAGCAAATAATAATAATCATAATAAGAAGGTAATTCAAAGCCCAGCCAGATAATACGCTGTTGCCAGAAACTTTTGAAATATGAATCCATCATACTTAAGTATTAATGTGAACTAATCTGTGTACTATATTGGTGGTTATTTATATTTGGTCTTAATTTTCTGGAGTTTGGTATCTATCACAATATTTTGGTAGTATTCTAGGGTACTGTTAGTTGGGGTGAGTGAAGTAATTAATGAACATACCTCCTTAGGTTATTCTGTGGGTTTTTTTGTAAATCCCAAGTTCTAGCCAAATACTTGCTTTAGTCACATAGATGTATACAATACATTTAAGTATTGTCTTTCTTAATTAGAAATACTTTCCTTGCTGAGTCACAGAATCGCAGAATGGTTGAGTTTGGAAGAAACCTCTGAAGGCCTTCTGGTTCAACCCTGCTGCTCAAGCAGCGTCCCCTCGAGCTGGTTGCCCAGGGCTGTGTCCAGATAGCTTTTGTGTGTCTCTAAGGATGGAGGTTCTGCAGCCTCTCTGGGCAGCCTTTGCCAGTGCTCAGTCACCCTCAGAGTGCAGAATTGTTGCTTCCTGTTCAGATGGAGCCTTCTGTGTTTCTGTTTGTGCCCATTGCCTCTTGTCCTGGTACTGAGCACCGCTGAAATGGGCCTACCTCTGCTCTCTTTGTACCTTCCCTTCAGACATTTATATATGCTGAGTCTTCTGATCTTTTCTTTGCATTGTGCAATGCTATGCATTCTAGAACATATAGTGACAAATTTCATTATAAAATTCTAGTCACAAAGAACATGTAAAAAATGTATCTGTCTAATACTGAATTGTTCTCTATTTAGTTACTAATGCTTTCTTTGCTTTTTTTTTTTACACATTTCAGATGTTTTTGCTCATGATATTGAAACTGTGGGGTTTATGCTCAAGTAATTAAAGACAAGTATTAATTTTCTAAGTATAATTAATCATCAGGCTTCTAAATCACTCATATCCTCTTGAAAGATTTACTATGACTGTCTTGGTTTAAAATACTTGCTAAAATATACAGAAAACACTCTAGAATTTAAAAGAAGTTTGGCTAGTAATTAATTTCCAAATTTATTTTTAAGCTTTCAAGGCAGTTTAATTTCCTCATAATTTTCTCATTCATTTAAGTTTTGACCATGAATCAGTTGTTATTTATGTTTCTGTTATTCAGACTTTATGTCTTTATCATGGTGGCTCAAGTATTTCAATGCTTCAGAAACTACTTTAAATTCTTATCTGATTGCAATCCTTTCACATGTACGTCAAGGTCAAAATTCCAGGCTTGCACGCTTAATAAATACCATATGAAAATCAAGTAACCAGTTGCACTTGAATACCCAGTCTTGGTGACTATCCTTAATTTACAGCTGAGTGGAAGAGCAACCAGCAGCAGGAGGGAAGGATGTAGCCTGAGCTTTGAGTTATGTCAAAAAGTACAAACTGATATGTTGTTATAAACCTTCAAAATAAATACAAAATTACGTGATATGAGTCGTGGGTATTAACTGACATCTTCTGGGGTAGCAAGGAGATATGAAGGACCTGTGATTGTTTTGTTCACAATTTGAAGGAAAGAGCAGAGTATTAAAATACAAGGGAAGGATGCTTGGAATACAGGAATCCATAGAACAAGCTATACATAGGCAGTCTCTTTCTCAAAGAGTTTGTGAGGACGTTTTTCTTTATAGTTTTTCAGTTTCAGATAACTTTTCCTAACTTACCTGTTTTCGTTCAGTTTTTCCAAGCTGGTCTTCACTCAGTTTGTCATGCACTTCCTGTTACCCTGAATGTCCCTGGTTTTATGCTTTATACGTGTTCATTCTGTCTGTTAGTGTTTCATCTGTTATTGTCAGATTCCTCAATCTCCTTAACATTATGAACTAGATAAAACTTGGATATGGCCTTTCTTTCTTGTCAGACTGAATACTCTGTGGCAGCTGCACAGCAGAGAAAAAGCAGTAGTTGAGAAAGTTCTTTTCTGGTTTTAGCTATAGGCAGTGTGGAAAACCTTGCACACTCTATTTTGGAAAGTACTGATGGAGCTAAACTCTAGGTATTGTATTGATTCTCCTGGTAACATACGATAAATCTAAGTTATCTTAATTAAGACTGTGTAAGAAAGCAAAAAAAAATCTCCTTTTTAAAAATAAGTAGATGTTTCCTGATGTTAATTTCTTTTGTGTTTGAATTCTACTCATATTTATGTTAATTATATATTGCTTCAGTTGCCAGGCATTCCAAGGCAATGTCAAACAGTAGCATTAGGAAAGCAGCAAATTGTATTTTCCTGTAAATCTGAAAATTGCACTATTGTAACTCAGTGATTTCCAAATTTTGTGATATGTCTATCATGCTTTTGTTGAATCTAAATATGCAAAAGTATAGTGGCTTAAGAATCATCTATTTATGTAGATTCCTGACGAAGTTTGTTTAGAGATGGTGGCATGAATGAGTGCATATACTATCAGGTTTTGTGAAAGAAATAATTTCTAATACACATTTTAAGTTCTTCAGGTAAAGCCTGTGACTTTGTGACCTATAACTTTATTGTCATTGATTACAAAATGGAGCCATAACTGTTGATTTGTTGGTATCAATGAATGTTGCCACTGAGTTAAAAGAACCAGTTCTAGGGTACATGATTACTAGTTGAATGCTTCATTTTTTCTTCAATATTGAATTATTGTCAAGATCCAATAATACAGTCATGTTCTTTTGCAGACATGGTGACTGTGTATCTTAGTGTATCATACCACATCACAAGGTACTCTTTAAATTGATATGATTCTCTTTCTCTTTTCTTGCCCATAAGGGTTGTGAGTAGTTTTTGAAACACATTCAACATGGATTTTTCCTGTTTATTCTATTCATGCAAGTATGTTTCCATGGTGACAGTGCTGGGGTTCATTTCCACTGCAGTTCTAGACAGTCATTTATCTGTAGATCAACAATATGAATCAACTTTTGTACATGTTGTGACAGTCCTAAGACGATTAGTTCACAGTCTGTATCTGAAGTTCATTTCCGTGTTTGCATTTACACACACAGGCATACTATGCTTATCCTTGAAGGATAGCATAAAACTGTTTAATTCTTACAGATTTAGATATATGATTTGGGTGCAGTTACAGATAGATCAATATTAAGGAATGCTGGAGTACTACTGATTCCATGTTGGCACAGAGACCCAAGGGCATACCATTTTTTTGCAACTGCTTGCTCCTTCCCTGACATCACAGCAGAAAGCAAACTGCAGCACTCTCAGCAGGTGCCAAGCTCTGGAAATGTTAGAAATGAGTAACTACTGACCTGTTCAGTAAAATGATCTGACAGGAATCCTTGTATAGCTTAGATAAGGAACCTAAGATTCCTGTGTGTTCAGTATAATTCCATAAACTCCATGCAGGGATTTATCTTTTCTATTTTATCAGTATATTTGAATATAGTCACAAATATAAGTATTTTTTTTTATAACTATTGACTATTCATAATTAAATATGAATTAATATGAATTAATGGAACTGGGCTCAGATTGAACTAGAGAAAAAAACCCCAGTAAAATTAAAGGTAAATATCAAAAGACCAAACACAGAGCTGTAAAAAGTTAAGGAACTTCTCTGCAATTTCTTTCTTTCAAATTAGTTGAAATTCAGCAGAGATTAAAAAGAGATCTCTAGCAAAATCTAGGGAGATAGCCAGAGCAGTCATACTCTCAAACTTCCCTAAGAAATAACCAAGTCAAAGAAAAGACAAAATGTTTTTGCTAGACTTAATAAAAAATGTTTTTCAAAATGAAGATATTTACCAGAACAAATATAATAGACACCCAGATAGTAAATGAAACATCACAAAAAGAAAATGAAAGAATTAATAAGGTGAATAAGTTCCAGGAAAAACAGTTCTGTTGGCTTGCACTGACTGAAAATAAAATTTGCACATGTGTAGTAAATAAATAAGAAGCTGCAAAGCTGAAGTGATGTCTTTATGCTTACATTTAGTTTTCCAAATTATGTGTTACTTTGTGAAAGTTATGATAATGCTACCTTGTACCATAAATAAAATACTGTACTTGATTTTTCTAAGCTGTCTCCAGTAACCTTAGTTGGCAGATTTTGTCAGCTTCACCTGTTAGATTTCGTGCATTTTATAACTAAAATGTCTTGAGTTATATTTCTCTCCATTTTAAATGCTGAAAAGAAACTAGAAGGGTTTTGCAATCATCTGTCTGTATAATTATACTATGATTTAAATTGCTTGGTAATAGCAATATTAGTAGTCTACATTCCTTGAGGCACTGATGTAAAGCATAACCTGTCTTACTTATGTAAAATTGACCATATGTCATCATAATATATGTCACATCATATATGACACATTATATATGTTACAACATAATATGTGTCACATAATATATGTCTTTAGGAAATTGTTTTGAAGAAAGTAGAGATATTTTTGTTGCTTTTTTGGTCAGGTTTAAATGAATATTCAGTATAGAATGCAGAGTATTTTAATCCAGTTTTAGATATTTGCTGTTTCTCTTACAGTGCAATAATTAAATTCCATGCTTGATGGTTACAGTTTCTTTTGTTAATTCTCTCCAGACTTACAAAAATCTTTGAACTTGTTAAAATGCGACATGAAATATATTTTGATATAAATTCAGAGGAACAAACCCTTTTATTCATTAATGTATTTGAGTTTTGCATTTATTACTAGAATTACTTTTTTAAAAAGTACTTGGGTAAGCCTGAACTGTTCATAAAGGTAATTCCTACCTTACTTTAACTCTGATGAAGATGAAAGTGTCTTGAAAAGTATATTCTTTGTTCTGTCAATAAAGCCTGAGGATGGAAAATTATTAGGTTGTTCTAGACCATTCTAGATTGGACAAAACCAGGCTACAGTTTGCTAAGCACTATGTCCTGGGAGCGCTGAGTAGGAAAAATAGTTGGTTAACTCTAGACTGAAAACATGCTCAAATACAGACTGTAAGCGTACATAGGAGGAAAGAGTATAAGGGGAAGAGTATTTTATATTTCCATATAGAATCACAGAATAGTTAGGGTTGGAAAGGACCTTAAGATCATCTAGTTCCAACCCCCCTGACATGGGCAGGAACACCTTACACTAAACCATGTCACCCAAGGCTCTGTCCAGCCCGGCCTTGAACACCACCAGGGATAGAGAATTCACAGCTTCCCTGGGCAACCCATTCCAGTGCCTCACCACCTTCACAGTAAAAAACTTCCTCCTTATATCCAATCTAAACTTCCCCTGTTTCAGTTTGAACCTGTTACCCCTTGTCCTATCACTACAGTCCCTAATGAAGAGTCCCTCTCCAGCATCCTTACAGGCCCCATTCAGATATTGGAAGGCTGCTGTGAGGTCTCCACACAGCCTTCTCTTCTCCAGGCTGAACAGCCCCAGCTTTCTTAGCCTGTCATCATGTGGGAGGTGCTCCAGTTCTCTGATCATCCTTGTAGCCCTCCTCTGAACTTGTTCCCACAGTTCCATGTCCTTTTTCTGTTGAGGATACCAGAACTGCACACAATACTCCAAGTGAAGCCTCACAAGAGCAGAGTAGAAGGGCAGGATCACCTCCTTTGACCTGCTGGTCACGCTTCTTTTGATGCAGCCCAGGATACAGTTGGCTTTCTGAGCTGCAAGCGCACACTGCCGGCTCATGTTCATTTTCTCATTGACCAGCACCCCCAAGTCTGTCTCCACAAGGCTTCTCTGAATCTCTTTTATATATATATATATGTATATAAATTTTTAGAATGAGGAATTTGAATGTGAAATATTACACTGAAAGGCCATAGAACCAGTGGATTCTTTCTAATTTGTCAGCTTCTGAAGATTCAGATGACTACTTTTTGAGATTTAGTCAGCATGGGTTCATGAAGGGCAGGTCCTGCTTGACGAACTTGATCTCCTCCTACAATGAGGTGACCTTCCTGGTTGATGAGAGAAAGGCTTTTGGCATTGCCTGTTTGGACTTAAGTAAAGCATTTGACACTGTTTCCCACAGTGTTCTGGAGAAACTGGATGCTCATGGCCTGGATAGGTGTATTCTTTGTTCAACTGGAAGCTTGTTGGAGGCAGAGCCCAAAGAGTGGTGGTAAATGGTGTCACATCTAGTTGGCAGCCAGTAGGTAGTGGTGTCCCTTAGGGCTTGGTGTTAGGGCCAGCATTGTTTAACATCTTCATTGATGATCTAGATGAGGGGATTGAGTGCACCCTCAGTAAATTTGCAGATGATACCAAGTTGGTTGGGAGTGTTGATTTACTGAAGGATACGGAGACTCTGCCGAGGGATCTGGACAGGCTGGATCAATGGGCTTTTGCCAACGTTACAAGGTTCAACAAGGCAAAGTCAAAGGCCAGGTCCTGCACTTGAGCCACAACAACCCCTTGCAACCCTACCGGCTTGGGGAAGAATGGCTGGAAAACTGCTCTGAGGAAAAGGACCTGGGGTGCTGATTGATGGCCACTGAACATAAGCCAGTGTCGTGGTTTAAGCCCAGGCCGTAAGTTAGAACCACGCAGTCTACTTCCCCCCCCACCTTTCTTCCCTGTGCTCCTGGAGGGACGGGGAGGAGAATCGAAAGAACGCAGCTCCCATGGGTTGAGATAAGAACAGCTTAATAACTAAGGTATAACACAAATCACTACTGCTACCACTAATAGTAATAATGATAAAGGAAATAACAAGGAAGAGAATACAACCGCTCACCAACTGGTACCTCACCCCCACCCCGCAGTCATCCAGCCCTTCCGGGGACCCTCAGTTCTACCTCCTGGGCATGACGTGCTGTGGTATGGAATACCTCTTTGGCTAGTTTGGGTCAGGTGTCCTGTCCCTGCTTCCTCCCAGCTTCTCCTCCTCCCTGGCAGAGCATGAGACTCACAAAGTCCTTGGTCAGTCTAAACATCGGTGTTATCAGCTCTGTTCCCAGACCGAAAGTCAAAAACACAGTGCTGCAACAGCTACTAAGAAGGAGAAAAAGTGACTGCTGCTGCTGAACCCAGGACAGCCAGCTTGTGCCCAGGCAGCCAAGAAGGCCAGTGGCATCCTGGCCTGTTTCAGCACTGGTGTAACCAGCAGGGCCAGGGTAGTGATCATCTTCCTGTACTCAGGGCTGGTGAGGCCACACCTCAAATACTGTGCTCAGTTCTGGGCCCCTCTCTACAGGAAGGACATTGAGGTGCTGGAGCAGGTCCAGAGAAGGGCAACAAAGCTGGTGAAGGGTCTGGAGCACAAGTGTGATGAGGAACAGCTGAGAGAACTGGGGTCATTTAGACTGGAGAAAAGAAAGCTCAGGAGGGGCCTGAACACTCTACAACTCCTGAAAGGAGGTTGTAGTAAGGTAGAGTTCAGTCTCTTCTCCCAAGTAACAAGCGGTAGGACAAGAGACAATGGTCTCCACCTGTGCCGGGGAAGGTGTAGTTGGGATATTAGGAAAACTTTCTTCACAGAGAGGGTGATCAGATACTGAAACTGGCTGCCCAGGGAAGTGGTGGAGTCACCGTCTCTGAAAGTGTTCAGAGACAGTGTAGATAAGGCCCTCAGTGACAATGGTTTAGTGTTGGTCTTGGCAGTCCTGGGGTAACGGTTGGACTTGATGGTCTTAAAGGTCTTTTCCAACCTAGTTATTTCTGTGCTTCCAAGGTAGCTCATGTTAGTATTGTAAATGCTCTGGTTAGTGACTAGGAGAACAGAACAGTCTAATGATAGACACCATATTGTCCACTTTTAATTTCTGTGCTTTCTTCAGATAAGCCAAAAGAGGAAGGTAAGGTTTCTCTGTCCCCAACCCACACAGAGACTCTTTTCTGAATGCTATCTTGCCATTTTATTTTCTATGTTTAAGCCAACCCCCAAATGTAGTGATTTTTTTTCTGAAGGAAATATTTTTAGCTAGGAGTATGTTTTTAGCAAGGTTTCTTTATAGGTTGTTCACAAGAGTATTCTGTTTAATACAGACAGCTCCAGTTTGGGTTGTGTTGGTTTTTTCTTCTTTTTTTTTTTTTTTTTTTCTTGGAGAGGGATAGAACACTTATTTTCTAATTAAGTGCTTACAGGTGTTTTGGAAACATTTTACAGTTAATTATTCAATTACGTTTTACAGTCTGCAACACTAGAACAGACTGAAGTCCTTTTACAGATGCAGGACATCTATTCAAGAATATTGAACATACAGTAGGAGATGAAATGTATCTCAAAGCATCTCATTGCAATTTGTAAACAGATGTCTCGTTTAGTCTGGTCACTTTTAACCAGTGGATGTGGAATTTTTCTACAAAATTCACTGCAGGGAGATTTCATGTGTGTGCTGTAACTACTGGACCAGGTGAGACAAAATTCCAAATTTGTTTGCTGGAAGTATGTCATGTTTTCCTCAGAAACCAAACACAAACTATGAAGATAATGCCTCGTGACAGTTCATCTTGACATTTGTTGTGGATGTCAAAGAGGTGAAAGCTAGATAACTGAGGGAGAAGAGAGTTAAAAATTGGTGATAAAGCTTTTTTGTATGTGAGCTGTTGTATCAAAGTGGACATCTGTGGCAACAAAGTGAATATTTATAACCTCACATGTCATTGAAGAAAAATTCCTGAATCTCACTGGAAGTCACTTACTGACTTTCATTAGCTTTATGAATTTGGGAAATGCATATGTATCACAGAGGTATGTATTGCGTTGAAAGGTTAAAACAGGAAAAATGGTTGGGTTTTGGTGAGTTATTTTGAAAAATTATTAATGTAGGTTTTTTGGGAAGTAGGGTAAGGTATTGTTTTGACGCTGGGGGCAAACTGTCCGTTTTTCTAACAGAGATGCCAAATTATTATTAACTGACTCAGCAACATAGTTCCAGAGAGCTCTGTTCCTTGCTTTTCTACCTATTACGAATCTGTAGGACTGCTGCTTAACCAGGGACAGCTGGGGCCTTGAGAGTAACAGAAAAAAATGAGGTTTCTCTATCACTGATGTTGGTTAGCAATATGGAATAACAATCACTGTTCACTCAACAGTCATTCTGGGCTCCATGTGGCATTCCCTACGCAAGGAGAATTCCCTGAGTGCAAAGCCAAACCAGCCTCAGGATTGCCTGGCAAAGTCAGAAGGGCTTAAAATACCTAAAGTGTGAGGTGTAATTGTACTTTCTCTTTTGTTATGTGCATGTCTGAGCAACAAATTACTCGTGCCACAATGTTAGTGATGGCCATGCATGTGTTGCTGACATTAATGTATTAAATGGGGTCAACTGCTTGACCCAACAAAAGGTTCAAATCACATTTCTGCTGTATCTTGTAGAATACTGAAACTGAATGGTTGCTCTGATAGTCTGAATCAAGCTTTCCCCTATCTGTGTCAGATAATTTCTCCGTGGAAAGGATACTAATTCTATTCACTTTAATTGTGAAAGGGAAGACAAATTACCCAATTACTAAACACACACTTCCAGGCAATTCAAAGTAACATGCTGATTAATCTAACTATGTAAGGAGTTTTTTACTTCAGGAGATTTCCTGAAACAAGCAGAATGGAGGTAAGCATAGAAGTGAGCTAAATGAGTAGGAAAGTATAAGTTGAGTGCTGGGTGCATGGATAAGATGGATATTTTACTAGAGAAAGCTCCAGATCTACTGAAAAATATTCTTAAATATTTTTACTTCAGACATACTTCTCTGTGGTCATATTTTTTGTATTTGGTAACTGGATTTTAATTCCCTATTCAGATCCTTTTGGCCAAAGCCATGTTTATCAATATTCCTTTGATCAGGACTCCTCAGTAAGATCACAAATTCAATCACCATTTTCCTGCCACTTCTGTAATCAAAGATTTGAAGGTTTTTTCTTTCTTGTGGGTGTTCTGATAAAAGGTGATCTAATTGCAGCCTAAAATGCAGCTTTCTTAAGCTAGCAATAAAATAATAGCAAAAAGAAAGTTACCTGCTATAACTAGCTAACATATATTCAGCTTTAATATAGTATATGAAAAGAAAGCACCTCTTTTAAAAAGCAATTTTTTAAAGCAGCTCTCTTTTCTCTGTCTCAAGTAAATTTTATTTTTTTATTTTTTTTTAATCATTGGTATGTATGCAGCTTTTGATATTTGGAAGAAGGGGAAAATGTTGTGTAAAAATATATTAGTATCTATCACCAGAAGCAAGTTTTGTAGTCTCAGGACCATACTGTTGTTTATGAAAGTTGACATTGGCTGTGAAGGGTTCCCAGTGAGTGGAAAAAGGGAATGTCATGCGTGTTCCTCATGAAGGGTAGAAAGAAGTATTGGAGAGCTACAGACTGGTCAGCCTGACCTTGGTTCCCTGGAAGATCATAAAACATTTCCAAGATAACCACACATTCTCTTAGAAAACATTTCCAGATACGTCCAAGACAAGAAGATGACTGGAAGAAAATGGCAGTGATTCAGCAAGGGCTCAGTCAGATTGCTTCACCAATCAGATTGAATTTTGTGATTAGATGGTTGGATGAGAAGTGATCAATGCATGTTGTTTGTCTTGAAACAGGACTTTTAAACAGAACTTTTGACATGATATTCCATAGCTATGGTATCCTGTTAGGGAAATGGGAAAGAGAGAAGAGTGATTGGGTAAACAACGCAAGGCGTTGGTTGCTCCAAGGTGGTATTGCTCAGAGCCCTCTACTGCAGCCAGCGTTACTTAACATCTTCCATCAACAACCAGAAAAGTGGGATGAACTTCAACTGAAACAATGGTGACAGATGACACCAAACTGATGGGGACTGCTACTCAAAGCAATCTCATTAAGCTGGAGAAATGAACAGCTAGAAACATTGTGAAGTCTGATAAGGACAAATGGGAAATCAGTTAAATTAACTGGAATTAAATGGCTTTACGCAACAGCACAGGCTGGGGTTGAACTGACAGTTTTGCAGAAACAGACTTGAATATCCTGGTGGACAGTAGGTGTGAGTCAGCAGTGCATGTTTGCAGTTAACTATGTACTGTTCTGCTTTGGGAGAATGTAGCCAGCAGATCAAGGGGAGTAATTTTTCTCACTGATTTTGCACTTGTGCAAGCTGCAGCTGGAGGAGCGTGCCCAGGTTTGGTCTCCCAAATGCCAAGAGGTGAGTCCTAATGCACTGAAGACCAACCAGTGGGAGATACCGTGTGTGGCAAGTATAATTTAATAAAAACAGTAATAATTAAAGTGTATAGTGTCAAAATGTAACAGAGAGATGTATTACTGATATAGACATAACCAGTACAGTTTGGGGGCTGACCTACTGGAGAGCAGTTCATCTGAGAAGGACCTGGGAGTATTGATAGATGACAAGTTGACTGTGAGCCGGCAGTGTGCACTTATAGCCAGGATGGCCAATAGTATCCTGGCGTGCATCAGAAGGAGGGTGGCCAGCAGGTTGAGGAAGGTGATCCTCCCCCTCTACTTGAGACTGGTGACCTGAACTCCATAGAAGTTCATTTGGAATGACTTGTATTAATTAACATTCAGTATATCCTATTATAGTAGTAGAGGTGTCTCTCAATATATGTATTGCATTGTTAAATATACAGGTTTTGGAATTTACAAGTTCTGATAATTTAAAAGGATAGTGTTAAATCTGTTCCTGAAAGGTGCTCAAAGACTTTGCATGGAATGGATGGGAAGAATAGCTGCTGTTCTTTATCGAAATATCTACTGCCAGATAATGTACAATCTCTATATACTGAAAGCACAGTTAAGAACATAAATTTCACTGTCTGTTTTTGATAAATTTTCAAAGAGCAGTATTTGTAGAATTGTTTGTATCTATATGTCTTCTACATCAGTCAGTGTTACATCTCCACTACATTGGTAGTTTATAGAGAGATTGATTCTGGGTAAGAGCTAGTGGTGCAAGACTTCATTGTTCCAGTGAATGAAGGAAAATAATGCAAGAAAAAAGGTTTTCAGGGCATTTTTGTGTGCTTTTGGGTTTGTTGGATGTGTATCAGAACACTCATGAGCCAAGAGTTTTCTGATAATCTGGTTGTATGCTCCAACAGATGCCTGTTAGCAGCATGGACAGATAAAGGTATCTACAGCACATGTTTTTATGTGATTTTATCAGTGTACATTATGGTAAATGCAAGGCTACTTATCCATCTTTAGAAATGGCTTGTAATTAGATTGCTATGTTTGGTGGCTGTAGGCAGTAATTCCAAGTTTGTGATTTTTGTTCAGGGTCCAGAACTCAGTGTTACGCACTGCTTTTTCTTTGGGTGGGGAGGCGTTCTGAAGAAGGCATATGCACTAGATCCTAAAGTTACATAGCAACTGAAGTGATGGAATGGACTTTGGAGAGCTGCATAGCATGCTGAAGAAAAACCTGGAGACTGCTTTCTGGATGCATACCTCCCTCTAGAGTAGATGGGTCAAGCCTGCTGACTTAAATCCCTAACAATATTATTTCATATTGCATTGTGGAGGCATCAGGTGACTAGCACTGGAAATCAGGATTTTGGAAGGGTCTGGAATCATGGAATGCAAAGGACTGACATTGGTAGGTGGCCTCAGCTTGAGAAATGGAGAGAAATGCCACAGGCAAGCAGAGGGTATGATCAGGAAATGTTGCATGTTAGCTTGAGGTCCAAAACTATACAGAGCACAAGAATTCAGAATCAAGACATAGTTGTGTTCAAACTAATATGTAAGCTTGCTTGTGTCTGAAACTCAGTTAATTTGTGATATTCTACATTTTAGTGCTAGAACCTTTTTTTTGTCATTCTATTCCTTTTATAAATATTACTGAGTAGTGTTAGGTATCACAAATGTTTTTAATGTTCACAAAGAAGACTTCTAATATTTAAAATTTCTAATTTTTCAGTTTTATTAAATCATATTTTATTATTATTTGTTCACTCTTTGCAATTGTGATAGTGTGAAGATTGACACTACAATTTGCCATCATAATTTCCATTCTCTCCTCAAAGATACCTCTGCCTATAAATGACTTTCTTAGACTAGATTCCAAAATATACATATAGTTTTTATGCTTTGAGGAACAAGGGACTAAACTATTTATTACAAATAAGAGATTGTGGGAGACAGTCCAGAACTGAAATAACACTCTTTAGACAGTACACTGAATGTATATTAGAAAAAAAACTACAGAAAATACATCAAAAAGAAAAACTACGCATGCAAAATACTACTTGTCATAGTGATGATTATCATATTAATTATAATTTTAAGAATGCTTTTTCAATTCAGGTTGTGATAACAACGACCTTCAAACTGATTTGATGATGAAGCAGCATTTTTTAATGCATATATATGCACTAGGATATGTCACAGGAACATTAAATGCTTATTCATCCTGACTGAGATATTTTATCTGGGGGTATTGTCTTTCCTATTATTAGTGAGCTTTGGTGTGATGTTGCCATTTTGTTATCATTTCATCTTACTCTTGCTTTCAGTCATTGAGAGTTGGCCTCTTTCCTTATGCAGTATCAGCACATCCTTTGTATGACCTTTGGAAAAAGCGTTTGCAGCTCAGCCAGCTAAAATTATGTGAACTGCAAAGATAAACAGTAAAAATAGGAAATAATTTTATATAATTTCTTAAATCTATAGCCTTTGTTATACTACCTTTGGCTTGCTCCCTTGAATGTAGTTACCAATAAATTCAAGAAGGAAGGACTTGTACAAATTATGTACAAGTATTTTTTTTCCAAGTGCACAGTATATAATGTTAAGTGTTGACTCTTCTGTGGTAATGTAATATGCCACAATTACTTTTACAATTTGGCATTGGTATCCAGAAAGAACACAAACGTTTTCATCCATGCTTACTGACATTTATATTTATAAAATAGAATTGTACCTGAAATGTACATAGATACAGTCAGTTTTATGCCTTGTACATTTAGATGTATTTAATTCCCTGCATGGAAGTTGTTATATGAAAGTTATCATTATGCAAAGCACAGAGTTGCAGGAGGAGAATAGTGTCTTGGTTATTGAGGAAAATTATCTTTCTAAAATTTTACCCCAGTTGAGAGATCCAGCTCCATTGCCATAGAGCAATACTTACATGGCAGCTTTGTCTCATAAGCCTGTTATATTCTTGTGACTGATTAGTGCTACATTAAATTTTTGTTTGCAATTTTGAGTTTGTAGATTGGTTGTTCAAAATCGTGTCCTGTTGACTACTGTTTCGGTAACACGGGCACTTTAATAATTAATTCTCACTTAGAATTTTGGGGGTATTTGTTCCTTGTTTAACTTTGAATTCATAAAGCAAACAAAATCATTGAGGAAAAGAACCAAGAGCAAACCACCAGCCTGTGAGAAAGAATGGCAACACCAAATTTATGAGACTGCAAGGCTGCAAGTGCTTTTTTTGGGCTGTTAAACTTTTCCCCACTAAGTAGTTTGCAGGTCTTTTGAGCACTGGTGCCTAACACTGCACTGCATATATAGATATAATAGTTATTCACTCCCTTCTAGGAAGTTTCGGATAGAAGGGTATCATGAAAAGACATCCTTGTGACTTCTGCAGTAGCTGTTGCTGAAGTAAGTACTGCTCAAGAGGATAAATGATCCTGTGACACCTTTAATGCTGAAAGTAATTTAAAGTGTAAAAAAAATACACAGAAACCTTAATTGTTTAGAGAAATGTATTGCTACTTAGCTAAGACAAAATAAAAACACACCCTGTAATGAATGATAATGGCCTCAGTTGGGTGCAAACAGTGGTGTGCTGAAGTCTGTCACTTTCATCAATCTAGGGGGCAGTTTATTTCCAGGAGCATTAACTGTACTATGTGTAAAGCATAACAAATACTGTAAACTTTTCCAGTGTATTATGGGATTCCATTTACTTCCGTGCAACTGGGCCTTAAATATAAGGCAGCAGTCACTGAAGTATCAGTAGGATAATGGATGTGTAAGAGAAAAGCAAATGCAGAAGTCTTTTGCTGTAAAGAATTTGTTTATAAAATTCTTGTTAAGCAGTGTTTCATGGAACATTTGTTGAAATAATGTTTTTGATCCGTGATCCCCAAATGATCTTGGCGAGATCATTTGATCTTTGAAAAAAAATAGAGTGCAGAAGGGTCACATTGAGAAAGAACACCAAACGTGTGGACTTCTGGTTGTGCGGTGTTGTTATCTGAGATTAACATTCCATCTTTAAAATCATGCCCCATTTCAAGCCAGCATGGTCTAAATTGTCTTCATTCACAAAATCCTAAATATATTTATTGTAGGAAAAATCCTAATGTACTGAAAATACAAGTTTCATAAGTACAGTTCTGCAAATTTTGAAGACATTATACAGTAGTGGATATTGTGTGCCTGGTGAAATATTTAGGTATACTATTTTAATATAAATGGAGAATCGTGTGCTTTTGAAATTACGTTCAGTAATAATTCCTGCCAGTTCCTATATGCAAAGGGTTACTGCTTGGCGTTGTAAATAGCTGAAAGTGCTTGTATTTTAATTTCGTGCCATAGCAAGCCATTAAGAGAAAGTTCTGAGAGAAACTTACTACTTTTTACTCCCTTTACATTGTTGTTTAAATTTAGTAATTACAGTAGAATTCTAATTGCATATGCTTGTAATCACATGAAGAAATTTGGTAGAGCAATATAAAGCTAAAATTGCTTAGTGTGCAACAGTTATACCATCTTATAATACAGAAGACATTTTAAATTGGGAAAAGAAGAAAACTCAGTTGTGATTTTGATAGACTTTTGGTGCCATTTCCTTTTGGTTTTTCTGTGCTTTAGTGCCTAAGTTCATTGTAGACATTGCGTCTCAGAACCTGATAATTTAATGCAAAGTTTGCATTTTACTCTCCGATTTGGGTTGACCTTCTCTAACTGCTTGTATTGCACTTGCATGGTTTGTATCATAGCATCAGCAGAATCCTTTGACTGATACACAGATCTTAATTCAGTTGAGGTCATCTGTAATCTTACATACTCATTTTCCTCTATTTACTGCGTATTATCCAGGTAAAATCAGTATTAAGTGCAAATAAAACAATGAGAATTCAACTGTATAACTGTATAACATAACTGTATAACAGGTGTGTTTCTATGTAAGATATTAAAATTTTCAAAAATTATTTTAGTCTCAAGATCTGGTGACTTTTTCCAACATAGATGCAACTTCCAATTATTTATTTTTTTTTAAATATTAATGATGTTTCACAGTCAAGGTTTTACACACCTAAACTCTATGAAGAACTTGCTTTGATTGTTTAGGGCTTAATCCAAATTGCATTGCAGTAACACAGTTTGTTGGTAGCAAAGTTAGTTGATGAATTTGTAACTAAATAAATAATGCCTTTGAATATTTTTCCATAGGAAAAGTAGATTTTCAGAATAGAAAAATGTAGATGTATGTGTCAGCTGATAACTTAAAAATTTTATCAATAGTTGCAGTTTAAGCCTGTTCAGTGTCCTTAGCCAGTGAGATCAAATACCAACTTTTACACTTCAGAGAACTGCAGTGTGCATATTTAGGTAGCTAAATGAAAAGAAGCAAATAGAACACCCAACCCCAAATCCAGGCTAAATTAACTTTATACATATGTCACTATAACGTAAATATTTGAAGGTAGGCTTTAAGTATGTGGGGAGGCTGAGATGGTTGATGTATCACATTTTCAAGTTTTGGTGTATGATATAATTGTTTAAGGGAAAGAGTTACCTACTAATATGCAGTAATTTGCTTAGCAGAGGACAAACTTTCATGTTGAAATGTGAAGACTAAATAGCAGTGCTATGATATAGTATCAAAATAAAATATCAACTGTGATCTTTTTACTGTATATTATGGTAACAAATAGTCTGCATTAGCGGTAAACGCAAACCAGGTACCAGGTTCAATATTCATAATAAAATTTCATGTATGTTTTTTTTCCTTTTGTAAGTTTTTAGGGAAATACTTGGCCAGAGGGTTTGTATTTAGTTAGTACAGTCTGTGCTGTTGAACTGAAATGACCTTTGAAATGCACAGGCAATTTAATATCCCTGATATACTTTCTTTAATGAAGAATCTGCCTATATCCTTTGGTTAGTTATTTAAGCTGCAGAGGACATCATGCAGCAATTTTGCATCAACAAAGCTCTAGACTGACCTTTCGACCTGTGGATCTCCAGGGTTCTCCCTCTAGTTTGTGCATTTAATTCTCATTCCAGATGCTAATTCAGTGGTTTCCATTTGAAGTTTTCTAGAAACATATCTTGTGGCTGAAATCTTGTCTGCAATTAGCATTAGAACTACTATTCTTATGGGCATAGTTTAATAGGTAAAATAAATATCTTTTCTTGATAAAGTAGCTTTTGCTATTATTATGCTGGATTAAAACACTGTTCAAAGTTAGCTGTATTTTTTTTTAGGCTGCTAATTGTATCTGTTTTAACTACAGATCTGTTCTACGAAGTCTTCTATTTATTCCTCCTATGGAAAAAAAATTACTATGTATTCGGTTCTAGATAATAAGCAGTATAAAGATCTCTTCTAGGTGCTAACCATTGCACTTTGATGACTCTTGGTTTATTCTTAAGTAGGTACAGGATATGATAGTGTTTAATCTAGCATTTTAAGGAAATAGAATAGAATAGAATAGAATAGAATAGAATAGAATAGAATAGAATAGGAGTGATTTACCATATATAAATACATATGGTGTGTAAAGTCTCATTTAACTATTGGAGCAGGGATATATGATTTTTATAACCTTGAAAATCACATTCCCTGTGTCTGTCAGTACTCAAATTTTAGGAAGCCACAAATTTATTGTTGTACTTCCCACTGCTTTTTTTGTTTGTTTTCTGTTTTCTTTTACCCATGTATTTTCTACTTGTGCATTGTGGGAGTGGAACATCTCCCTTATGAGGAGAGGCTGAGGGAGCTGGGTCTCTTTAGCTTGGAGAAAAGGAGACTGAGGGGTGACCTCATCAATGTTTACAAATATGTAAAGGGTGAGTGTCAGGATGATGGAGCTAGGCTTTTCTCAGTGATGTCCAGTGATAGGACAAGGGGTAATGGGTGTAAACTGGAGCATAAGAGGTTCCATGTGAACATCAAGAAAAACTTCTTTACTGTGAGAGTGACAGAGCACTGGAACAGGTTGCCCAGGTGGGTTGTGGACTCTCCTACGTTGGAGATATTCAAGGCCCGGCTGGGCAAGTTCCTGTGTGATGTACTCTAGGTTACCCTGCTCTTGCAGGGGGGTTGGACTAGATGATCTTTTGAGGTCCCTTCCAACCCTCGTGATTCTGTGATTCTGTGATTGTTGGGAGAAAACAGTATCTAAAGAATACTGTGGTTTTTCATCATTGGTTATAGCTGTTAGTTCCTTATTTTGAGTTGCAGAATAAAGAATATGGAATATTGCACAGTCAATGCTGAGCTATATTTTTTTTTTTTTTAAGTACTGTAATTCATCTGATTTCTTAGGTGTTCCTCTCAGTTCTTCAGGAGATGAATGAAAATACAATTTTGGATTAGTTTTCTTGGATCGGAGTACTTTTGATACAGAATCCCAGTAATAAAAGGAATTTGTTTCCTTTGTGGTTCATCTTCTCTTTTGCCAGTGGTATATTAGCTTGGTCTTTTATTTTCAAATGTTGATGGTAAAGCTGAAATTACATTAAACTTTCATTTATCTCTTGATATGTATTCTGAAGTATCAAAGTACTTTCCTATACTAGAAGAATTCCAGGCAAAATAAAGAAAAGTAAAAGAAAGCTTTTCAGTTAGCTGCAGTTAAGGCTTTTAGTATAGATCAGTGTGTTAGCGGAAATTACAGTAAAGAGAAGATCCTTCTTTACCTTTGGAGTTAAGTTCATCATGAACAGCAAAATATTTCTTTTTAAGAAATGAATTGATTTTGTGTAACAAGTCTTGTTGGAGTAGGTCTCAAAGTGCATGGGATTTTGATGCCACAAAGTGTCACATAGGAAAAGTATGCTGTCAGGACAGTTGCTCAGTATATATATACTATGTTATGCTTTTGGTTGTGTATATTATTAATACTATGTATGACTTTAATTTAAAATGAGATTTTCATTAGATTTTATTTTACTTTGAAAGTAAGCCAGAATCTTTATTAGAAACAGACTTTTAAAACTATTGGATATGATACATTTTAAAAATTTAATTCATGAGAAATATAAATAGGAAATTGCTTCATTTTCAGCATCACAGAAAATGTGCTTTGCTTGTATCGCCTGAATGCAGACACATAAGACTTCTGTATTAAAAATTATCCTACAGAGCTACACAAAATTTGATGACTTGAAAGCTTGCATGGAAGGAAGAACAGTAATTAAATCTGTTATCCTCTGGAGAAAGTTAAGAGGCAAGATGTGCATAATCCTTCTATTGTATATGGAATGGAGTAACATGGGCTTAAAGGAGATTAGACGCTGAATGATGGGTAAATGGAATAACTAAAAGCAACAAGTACTATACTATAAGTGATAGTTTCTGTGCAAAAATTGAAATACATTTGCATTTTGAAGTTGAGCTTGCAATTCTTTTTTTACAAGAACATTGTTTTTTTTAAGCATTCAGATAGGTGGAACTTTAAATGTTTATAGTGCTTCTGTGTAGAAAAGCATCTTTCCATCTTACCAGTTTTTTCACATACCTGTTACTTCATCATAATATTAATATTGTTATGAATTAGTGTCTTGTTTGACCACGAGACTTTGAATCACAATATATGGAGGGTGGCTTTCTATCAATATCCATGTTTGTTACACTCTTTCAAAACCAACTTGTCACTGCAGAAAGGAAAAATCTTTGCTTTTGATTATAAACCAAAATATCTTATATATAGCCTTATACCTTAATCTTTAAACTAGTCACCTTTTAATCTGTGCACAAAAAAGGAAGATGGTATTAGATATGAAAATAAGTATTTCATATAATGAAGAATACTGGTAATTATGTTTTTTCCCAAACAATTTCAAAGTTAAAGTATTTTGCTCCTTACAAATACTTTCTCCAGGCAAACTCTACTGTTGACTTCTTTTTAAAGTGTTCCTTTAAAATGTTAGAAAAGTTTTAAAGATATTTAAGCCTGTTCTACATGTTTTTTGTAGAAGTACAGTTAAAATTATAAAAAAAATTATTTTAGGAAAGTACGCTTTTTTTCATTTCTGTAAAAATTGCTACACATTAGTTCTACATGCCAGAGGTCCAGTGTAATCTTTGTTCTACTAGATGATATTTACCATCACAGGGACACAGCAAGTGATTAGTTACCTGACGTTTCCCAAAAAATGCTACATACAGACAGGGTGAACATTATTTCTACCCTGTGTGGTATAACAGATGTTAGGATGATCTTGGCTTGGCAAGTTGGGATACTTTACTGGAGCACTGTAAGTTCTTACAGTTTGGCCATCACCAGACCAGAAAAAAGTGTAAGAGATTTAAAGCTCTAATGTGAATGAACCTCCTTGAGGTTGTCAAATGCATAGCACAAAAAATTAAATGGGTCGTAGGCATACGAGAATTGCAGCACTTGCGTAGACTATTGATGTAGCTTCTATGCGGGCCTGAAATAGGACATGCATAGGAGCTATGCATAGGCTGTAATGCAAAGTGAAAATATGTGAACAATGCACAAACCTTTTTTGAAAGTTCTCTAATTATGCTGAAACTACACTAGCACCCATAAGAAAAGTGACTCTCAAATTCTAAAAACATGTTCAAAATCTGGCACATATTGTCTTGCTTTGAATGGCTTTAGGACATGATAAACAAAATATTTTTTCCTAGCAATTTTTTAAAAATGCACTTTACATCACTTTGGAGAATAATGTTGGTTATAATGCATAATATACTGAAAAATCTCTTGTAGATAAAGGTAGTTTGATAGTGTCATAGTCCTCTGCCTTCAAGGACTCCAGAAAATCTTTCCTAACCAGTTGTCATCTTTTAGATGGTGTTGGTTGGTTGCAAAGATTAATGAAATATTTATTTTGACTTTTGTGTTTGGTAGCATGTGTGCTTTATAGAAATACAAATCTTAACATTTAAGACGTATTTTTAATGCTGTATTTCCTCCGTTCATGGAAAGGATGTCCTTCTTCCCTATTTTTGTGGTGCAAAGACAGTAAATGTTATTCTATATTGTAGCCAAAATGCTACTCTTCTAAATTTTTCTTCTTGAAGATTGTTTCCAGTTGCATAGTTAATTGCAGCATAATTTACATAATTTCCTATTTACCTGTGTAATATAAGTGTATAATGTGGTTTCCTTATTGTACTTCGTACAGATCCTTTCCAGTGTTTAACTAATGGCAACTTATCAGTAATACCACTGCTTTGCACAAATACTTTTGACACATTTTCTCCATCTTTATGCCTTTTTTATACTTGTATTTTATACTTGTATTTCACGTCATTCTATTTTGCCCTGCTCTCTTTCAAATGAATTTGTTAGTTCCACACCTTCGTTTCTTTTTTTTGTACAAGATGAATTCTGCTGCTAAAAACTTCTGTTTGAACATCAGGCATTCACTATGTCTAACATTCTCGCTAGTCTAGGATTTTAATTTGTGGTTTTTTTCCTCTTGGTAATTTTGTATTTGTTTGCATTTGGTTGCTTAAGAGTGCATTCTTCAGCATGCAGCCTTGTGATTAAGTTACTCACCATTTCTTCCTTCTCCATTTGTCGCTCTTTAGTTTTTTCTCACCAGAACTTTTTTTTTTTAGTAAAGAAGTGTCATCTCTGAAAAAAAACCGCAAACAACCCAAACCCTTCAACCTGCAAGCAGAATTTTTTTCATGTCAGAGTTTTCCAATAAGCTTGTTTCTAATATTCTTTAGGAAAGCAAGCTTGTTTCCAAATGGAGGATTATGTACATCATTCAGCTTAATCTAATTTCCTACTCTTTTTATTCCAGAACCAATTGGCATTGTAGTTCTTGTAACTTTCGCCCAAACACCACATAGTTCATTTATCCTGCTTGATACTAATTTGGGGTTGATGTCATTTGTTTATGGGAACAGGGATCCACATAAGCCACAATCTGTTAAACAGGTGTAGGTATTCAGACTTCTAAAATACACTGGTCAGTAATTTGGCTCAATACATGTACCTGAATATACCTAGAGAAGGCAACAAAGAAATTTATGTTCTTGAGCTACTTCCAGTATCTCTATTAGAAAAACAGAGAACAAATTATCTAGTTGAATAATTTGGTGTAAATGCCTGACATGAACTGGAGTACTACAACTGTGACTGTAAAGAATCTCTTTTTTAGAAGAGGATAGATGGAAGATTTTTTTGTTTTTGTTTTTGTTTTGTTTTGGTGGTTGTTGTGGTTTTTTTTGGGGGGGTGGGTTGTTTGTTTTTTTGTTGTTTTTTTTTTTCTGATAAACAACTGATGTTCTTAGAAGGTGGTAACAAAAAATGGCATTCTAGGTTGCAGGTTATGTGCCAGATAGAGTGGGGCATCTGAAAGGCAATGAACAGCAATCAAAAACCGTTTTACATTAATAAGAGAGGGAGTGTCTAGTCAAACACAGGATGTAGCAATGAATGTAGCCTAAAAATACAGACAGAAGTAAATAAGCTGCTATATCTAGATGCTGTAGAACTCTGTGAATGCAATGTGTATTTTCTAAACACAATTTTCTTAATGTCTGTTTGTTCTGGTGTTATCCAAAATCTGCTGTTTTGAAAACCTTTAGAAAGGTTTGTGATTGTACATACACTGGAACACTAAACCAGAAATATTTTAATGTTGCTTTATTTCATGAAGGGAAATTACATTGTAATGTGTATTTGTAACCTTATTTGAAAAACAGGAGGTATGGATTTGTGGTCCTTACTCAGGAAAAAAGTTGAATTCAGTGAATTTTAGAGTTACTCTGAAAAATAATTCTGAAATTCTCATTTTATTTGGAATTTCTGCTGACTGGCAAGTGAGTAGAAGTTGACTATAAAGTTTAAAAAACGTGCACATGTTCATTTTTCTGGTGCTATGTAATTAATTCACGGGAATACATTGATAAAGAAGATTTTTTTTTGAAGATTTTTAGTTGATTAAAGGTACAAAGGGTTTCATTTTAATTTTGGAATACACTGTATATTTTGGTATCTTTGCAGTTTATCTTTCGTACGCTACTTTATGTAGATAATAATATGAGAATTGCAGATTTTGGAGGAAAAACACATAAAGGAATAATCTTGTATTAATTTCTGATCCTAGATTTTTGATTATTTTAATGTATTTAATTTACTTAAATAACTTTGTATTTTGGTTAATAGATATATCTTTATACAGAAATACATAATTTTGAGGGTCTTGCTAACTTGTTAGGTTGAAAAATTCAAGTCTTGTGGAAAAATACTACTGCAAAAATGTAATACCACATGAAAGTATTTTTATATGATGTAAGTTTGCTTCCTATAGGCATACGGTCATGCAACTGAATTCTACTGTTGAAATAAAATCTGAATTGTACTGTGAAAACAAGATCAGATGTTTAACAATTTTTAATGTAAAAACTTGTAATTGTTAATATGCATTTGTATATATATGAACAAAGATTTTACATATATGATAGTATATAAATACAGTCTTCTATGGAAAAAATAGGCTTTTTTTCTGCTTATAGAGTTTTCATGACTTAAATATTCATGAAGCTCAATAGTTTCACAACAAAAGAAATTTAATTAAATGGTGTATTTTCACCACTTACAAAAGGTTTATTAAAGGTTTATTTGTTCATGCAAATTAAAGTGTTAGAGTAAAAATCAACATGAAACTTGGAACTAACAATTAAAAAAAAATATTGGAAAATTTCTCGGCTCACTGCAGTACCTTACCATGTTTAAACTGCTCAGCTTGTCATTTAGAATCTTTAATGAAACTAGGGAGGAGGCTATTTATTTGCATAATAGGACATAATTTGCTGTGGTGAGGTTTTAATTATTTATAGACTGTCTAAAATATTTAAAATGGCATCACTAAGGAGCATGAAATGTTGGATAATGCCTTCATTTCAGGTTTCCTGCCGATTCGTTTATGGGTCAAGCATTTTATTTGTAATTAGCAGATAAGTGTAGTAGCTTTAGAAAGACAAGGAAAACAAATCTGTTTCAGTATGTTTGCAACCTGAGCAACTCGGAACTGGCGAAGGTCATTGGGAGCAATCAAAGATACAGAATATACCAGAGATGTGCAGCCAGAAGGAAAAAGATGGATCAGTTGTGTGAAATAGACCTAATGCATAGTTCAAGTCAGGCACCTCTTTATCACTACATGTTTACCTCTCCTTTGTATGTATTTTTACAGTATTTGCCTGTATTTCCTCATTATTTAAATAATTTATATTATTCCTATAATGTATATAGCAAAGATTCTTTTTTTTTTTTTTTTAAATAACAAGTTACATATTGTTCCTATTTGTAGCTTGTTTTAAATAATTCCAAAATACTGATGCATGCATTTTGAGGGATTTCACTTATAAAATACGGAAAGCTACCTGCTGTTGGAATCTTCACTATAAAACATTGAAAGCAAGGACAAGAGGGAGGAATAGGAATTCTTGCTTTCTTGGAAATTAAATGACAGAGTCCATTTTCTTGTGGTTTGAGCATTCATGCAGATGTATAGAGAATATCAGGTGAAATTTAATCCAGTTAAAAAAAGTAACCAGGCATGTTTCTCCATCAGAGATGTCTGCAGAGGGACATGAAGCCAGGCTATGAGAAAAACTGTGTGGCTCAGACTTCTTCTGGAGAATTCAAGAGAGTTCTGTCCTTGATGTATTTAAAATATTATAGTTTGCCATTCTCCCTAGGCTGGTTAGAACCCTCTGAATGGTGGCTTTGCCTTCAAGCATAGTGGTTGTTTCCCCATTTTGGTATTACCTGCAAGCTTTTTGAGCAGGCACTCCTTTTCCTTCTCCACTAATAAAATGTTAAGCAGAACAGGTCCTACAATAACATCTGCAGTATGCCACTTGTTATTGGTTTCCAAATAGAGTATGACTCATGAAGCATCCTTTGGGCCTGATCATCCAACCAATATTGTAACCACCTGGTTGTCCACCCATTCAGACTTTAATGTTGTAACTTGGACACAAAAATAACTTAATTTTCCATAATTTATCCTAACTGGATATGTAGGGAACCCTGACTGCAATTATAACAATAGTAGTTTCAGAAACATAAACTCTCTTCAGAGAACTGCTTCAGGAAAAAATTCCTCAATACTCAGTACTTCCTCACTACAATGCAATCTACTGTATGGCAATATAAGATGAGAAAACTGTGAGAACAGATACACATTTATGAAACTACTGAGTATATGACATAATCCAAGAATAAAATAAAAATTTGTGGAAGTATTATGCAAGTCAATTAGTTAGAGAAAATCTGTTATTAGAACATCTATCTTCAATTGAACGGTTGTCTTTTGTTCTACCACTGTAGTCTCCGAACATCTCCATATTATAAAATCTGAAACAAACTTTATTGTTTCACGTGAAATCCTCATTCTGGGTTACTTTCTCCAGTTTTGTAAAGACTGAAATTAGATCAATGCAATATTCAGTAATTCAATCTGGGTTTTATTTTTTAGCGTAAGTCTTAAAACATTGTATTTCAGGGTTTTTTTACCTGTTATACAATCCTGTTCAGTTAACAGGTACTGTCTTCAAGCCATTTTCTGATGGTTTTCTGCCATCGCCTTTATCAAAGCAAAAGCAGAAAAACTTCCTTGATGTGTCAGCATCAGTTTTATGTGAAGCTTTTTCAAGGTTCAGGTAAAGTTGTTACATATTTAACAGACACCTCAGCAATTTTTGTGTCTGTTACTTATTGAATTACAGACTGGTTCTCAAAATTTCAGTAGCTGTATAGTTGAAGGTATTTAAAACTGTTGATGACAGATTACTATGGCTGTATGTTCATTTCTGTAGAAAAGCATCACGTTATTTTCCTACATTTTGTTTGTACACCATTGTCTCTCAAAAGTGAGGATAATGTCGAAGTACCTTCCTCAGAGTCTATTTTCACTGTTTTTTGAGAGGAAGATCAGTTTCTGTTGTAATTTCAAGGAAATTTTGTTGTCTCTCTTCATCGACAATTTCTCAGTTTGCACAGAGAAGTTGTATATACCATATGATTGGAAAGTGTTCAAAGTCACATTAGAAGGAGCTTTGAGCAGCCTTGTCTAGAGGAAGGTGTCCCTGTCCATGACAAGGGGAGTTGAACTAGATGGTCTTTAAAGGTCCCAACCCAAACCATTTTATGATTCTGAGTCTATGACTTCTCTCTGGTGAGCCTGTTGGAAAAGCTTGTGAGCAGTTCTGTTAGTTTTCATTATATAGCTATAAAATTCCATCTTGATCTCAAGTTTTTTTAAAGCAATTTTGACCCTTTAATTCTTCCTTCAAAGGCAGAGTGTAGCATTACAGTGACCACAGATGTGTGCCTCAAGTCAAATTTGGCAGTCTCAATGACTTTTTTTTTTTTCCCCTCCTACAGGATGATGAATTTAGCTCTGGGAAGGTGTAAGAACACAATGATTTCTGTAATAATTTTGACATATAAATAAACTTTCTTACTTTGTTACTGTTACTTTATTGCTACTTTTTATGTTTTGGTTTTATTATTATTCATTAGCCAAGAGCAACTTGTCAGTTGTGGCAGATCATCATAGACAAAATACCTACAGCAATAAACTAGCTATCTTACAGAAGACAAAAGAGACCATTTGTTGTAGACAGGCAACTGACCCCAGCTTCCTAACTCCAGATCCTCTCCAGCAGTAAAGAAATGTTTCATTTTTAGCTTAATGGCATAAATGTTTTTTGGCTAAGTAATTACACACATTTAAGTAAAGAAAACGTACCTCAGGTCATCAAAATTATTGCTATGCATTTTTATTCTCATTAAACATATACCTAGTGATATGTACCCCAAGTATTTTGAATGACATTTTTAACTTTAGTCATAATTGAGAAAGTTATGATTACCCTGTTGCAAGAACAGAATTTTTAATTTCAGTTCTGACAACTTCTTTCTAATATTTACTGCTTTACAATGAATGTGATTATTCCAGCAGACTTTGAAATAAATCGTTGTTGTATTTCTTGGCAGAGGATCTGCTCTGCTGCTTGTCTGTCTATCGTTAGTATCATCTTTGGCTTAGAGGCCAATCTTTCTCCCACTCTGGAGAAACTGGAATGTATCTAAGGCACGTTTGGCATTACTCAAAATAAACACACAACATATTGGGGATTAGAAAAAAAAAAACAACACAAAACCAAACATTTAGAGGCAAGAAAAAATAACTCTGGATTGCTATTGCTTTGTGTATCTGAAACCCCTATGAAAAAATGAAGATATTACTTCATAGAATTATTATTGAAGCTACACTTTCTCTTGAAAACTGATCTTAGTACTTCCCATGTGACTTTTTCTTTTCTTTAGCATTGCTCTGCTTTGTGCTGTCCCATGTTTTTTTAGTGTTTGCATTCCCATTCTCACTTTGAAATGACTTGTACTAAATCCTGGAATCTGTAACATGAGTATGCAATTTATTTTCTTCCCTTTGCGTTTTTTGTCCAGTGAAGACATAAACCTATGTTCTCTAGATCTGGTAGGGAAAAAGGAGAATACTTATGAAATGAGAATCTCAGTGAATAACTGGTTTTAACATGATCCTTTGGAAAACCATATTACAGTAATTAATTACTAGGCATTTACCAATATATTAATCAATAAAAGCAGTTGTTATTGATAATTTTTTTTTTACTTCCATTGTTTGTCAAAGTGCATTTGTTATTAAGGATGTTAGTCTTGTATCGTTCACGTTTTTTCGGTTATCACTGAAAAATACTGAGTAGAATAGATTTGACCGGAAGTATTACTGAATTTATGTGAATATATGGGAATGCTAATCTGCGCAGTTTAACTCTGTTGACGCAATGATGATAACTTGAAGAAAAATTGACCAGAAAGGATAGATGAAAATATAAATAATTCTAAAGTTAGTTCCCAAATTAGTTGAACTTACTTGGCCAAAGACATCTTGTCAAGGTATATAGGAAATGGAACAAGAATTTCAAATGTGCTATCATGCTATTTGCTTAACATTTAGGAAATCAGAAAGCCAGAATGCTAAAGTGATATTTATTCATTAACATATTCAGTGTGAATGTAGTGAACATTTGCATGCCTTGATTATTGTGCCAGCATTTCTCATTTCTGTTCTTCATTCATGTGATTTTTGTTTGTTCTTCACAGATTTAAAGATTTGTTATTAAAAAGTAAAGTGCCACCATAATTAATACCTGATTAGATGAATGTAAGTCAGAAACATAGGGCAATTACCGTTATCCTAAACCCTAGAGCATTTGCCAAAACCAAGATCATGATGACAAATTAAAACCATGCCTGTTTAGAAAAGCTTTAAAACGGTAGAACTAGATACATATAAAATTACAATTAAGATAAATATCAGGGGGTTTTACTGTTTAATTAAATGGAAAACATTATGCAGCTTTTAACTGTACAGATTGATATTCACAGGACTTTAAATCCAGTGAATTATTACTTTTTTTAGATACATAGTTTGATTCTTATTCAAAAAATTCACTCCTATTTTCATCTTATTATCACTTTGATTGTTCAGAAGCACTGTGGTGCTTTCTATTTGAACCTTAGCAATGAGCTTCATTGTATTTTCCTTCCATTAAGGTAGCTTCATGCATAGCAATTGCTTCTAAGTAAGTGAAAAAATGACATTGCATTCCTTTAGCTTTTTGGTTTATTCCAAAGATAAATTACTGCACTTCCTTAAACTTTGTCTGAAAAAACTTTTCCTTCAAATGCACTCGGATTTTTACGTAAGTCTCAAAATTCCAGTGGTAAAATTGTTTGTTCTGCTCACATTCTAAGGTTGAAAAGCTTTGGCAAATACAAGATATCCTGTTTTATCTGAGCAAAACCATTAAAAAATCTGTTCTCTGTGAAAGTCCAGAAACAGGGATGAACTCAATCCTGAATTGATTTGTCTTGATGAATCATAATTGTCCGTGTGTGAGGATTATCGATTAAAGGCTTTCTCTGTCCAGAACTATTTCTGTCACTTGCTGAGGAAACAACATATAGAAACAAAACCAATATGATACTACTTTGCATTCATATCCTTGCTGAACATGACACAGGGTCATAGAAGTATCCAGGATGAACTAATCTTAATCATATTTTGTAAGCAAGCTGCCTTTTGAATTATATATGCACCAGTTTGAACAGCTGCAACTGTTCAGAAATTGTCTCTTCACCTTTGAGGAAGAAAAGCAGGTAATAACTGTCACAGAAGATCACTATCCTACTCTGATCCCATAGCAGAACATTTGATTGATTACAGAAAATATTTTATTAGAATACAGTGAAGGAAATTTATCAAGGCAGCATTTTTCCTCACAAGAAGTGCACTCTGTTGTCAAGATAACACACTTGTAAAGCGATCTATACCTATCTAACACTTCCAGTACAGCGTCAATATACTTGTCCAAATGTTATGAACTACTTTACTGTATTTGTCTAAACATCTGTCAAGTCCTGTTCTTTCCCTAAGTTATTTAAAACAAGTTTTGGTTCAGGGTTCTTTAAAAAAAAAAAAAAAAAAAGTTTCTTTCTATTTTGTAATGATCATAGAATCATGGAATAGTTAGGGTTGGAAAGGACCTTAAGATCACCTAGTTCCAGCTCCCCTGCCATGGGCAGGAACACCTCACACTAAACTGTGTTGCCAAAGATTCCATCCAACCTAGCCTTGAACACCGCCAAAAATGGAGCATTCACAACTTCCCTAGGCAACCCATTCCAGTCTGATGGGATTATTACTGTTTTGTAGTCTTGTCTTTTCCCTGCCTCCTCAATTTTTATTTTTTTTTAGCATGGTTTTGATTTGAATTTCTTTCTTCAAAAATTATAATAGCTCTGCTGTCCTGTGCTCAAAGAAGGACCTTTCATTAGTAGACACTGTTTCCTCTGTGGCCTTCATGTTACAGGGAGATTTTCTACAGCAAGGCTTGTCTTCTGTAGCTTCTTAAATATTGAAAACCTGTAACAGTAATGAAGAATATCATGACGAAAGGAGCGTACAGACTCTTTTGGCAGAGTTACCATAAGTAAGCAATTTTGAAAGAAAGATGGTACCTAAACTAACTGTACCTCCTGAATAAATAATAGAAATGAGCTGTAAATAACACTAAGAAAAATACAGGGTTGCCAGTGTGATGCATTTAGAAGTCATGAGTGCACTGTAAATTTATTTTAATCTTGAAATTTAGTGTAATATATACATATATGTGTACACTATATATGTGTATTTCTGTGTGAGAGACTGAGTATCTTTAGTTTATGTAAATTTTAATTTGCCTTCTGCTATTGAGAAAAAGAGTTGAACTATGCTAGCAAGTATTTTTTAAGAAAAGCTTATTTTTATATCATTATGGCTTTAAGGGTCTGGTCTCAGCATACATGCTGCTATGTTTAGCTATACTGCTATCACTGTTACATGAATGTGAGGTTATTTTCTCAGCTCTGTGAAGATGAGAGTTTATTTGAATGCTGTCTGGCAAAATCTGCACTGTGTATCGTTATTCTAAAGTTTCCTAGGCAGGGGAAGCACCTTACGAATTTATAAACTTATTTCTATAAGCTGAATTCATACACCTCTGCTCCACTGATATACTGAAATACCAATTTAACTTTACTGCAGCAGAAAGGTTTTATACATCTCAGAGAAATTCCAGTTCAAGGAATGTGTTTTGGAGATGAGGAAAGACTAGAATTCATTTTAGACAAAGGCTAAATGAATATTCCTGGTTGTAGAGTGTGTGTACTGGATATAGTCTCGACATATCTTAGAGCCATCTTGGCTCATTCTCCTAGCAGCTAGCATGGTGTTCTCTGCAGTAGATAAGCCCCTGTGGGCTATTTATAGAAAATTTGTAGATATATCTGTTGCTGTGGCTTTCACATGCCATCCTGATTCTGGCAAGCTGCATCATGGGTGTAGACAGGCAGCAACTAAAGGTGAGCTGGCTGTGGATCCACAGTGGGTTAGGTACAGTTTTCCTGTATATTTATGGGGGCCCTGGCCTTAATTTATACCATTGCTGAATCTGACCCTGGATATAGAAGCTTAGCTCCTTTAATGCACCCTTGCAGTAAATTGTGCTTCCGTATTTTATAGCTACAGCTGTACATGCTGTTGTCCACTGGTGAAATGCATACTGTTAACTTGCCCACTTGGAAGGCATAATTCTGCAGCCAGAGTGTCATGGTTTGTTTGGCTGTCTCAGGTTTACAGGACAATGTACTCTGCGAATTAAGCTTTATTTTATGAGCTCATTATGAAATACAGCAAACAAGGGCTCAATTCTGTTTGCTCAGATTAGTCTGTCATGTGAATTCACTTACCAGTCAATTCATAAGATTTCCTAATTTTCAACCCATAATTCTGAATTCATGCACCTGTGAGCAAAAATGAGCGACCTAGACGATGGTGAGAGTGCTCATCCTTCCTCCTCTGTCATGATGCGGGTGTACCCTGTATGACACCAGGAAGCTGGAAAGCCTCAGCGGTCCAGCTGCTATTACATCCGCTTTGGAAGCTTTTTTGGATACGTTAATGTTTTATACCTTCTGGTTTGGAAATTTTGGTCTGTATCATTTCTGTAAATTAGGAGATTCTGAAGGAACTGCCAGACAGTGTATGCAAAGGTGATGGCTGCAGGAAACAGCAACCTGCAGGTGATAATGGCTGCATAATGGCTTTTTAGCACTTTCTGGTCACCTGTCCTGCCTACATGGTGTTCTGGCTTTGACCTTTTGGCACTGCTCCTAGCATACATCAGGCTTTAGCATGGGCTATGTAAGCCAAAATCTGAGCAGGAGTTGACTGAATAAGCACTCAGTCGTAGTTCCTTTTTTCACTGATGTCAATAAAACAGAAATCTGGCGTCTTCAAATCTTTTTGAGTTTAGGCATCTAGTGTCATCTAAGACATGCTGGAATACCAAAGAATCCATGCAGGGGTGGAAGTAATACCAGTTCATGGGAAATTAATACATTTCTCTGATGGTCATCATAAAAGTGTTCTACAATAGGTTTTTATGTTTTACTTTTAATTTCTTCCTTCTGAAAAAATGCTTTTAATTTTCCTTTTCCTTCAGTTTCACTAAAACACTTCAATGTGAGCTTACCTTTAACCATACAGTTAAGTACTTCAGAAACACTGCTAGATTTTGTTGCTAACAATAAAAATCACAGAAACTCTAAAGTGAGAATTCCATAGCTGAATTTGTTATTATTTAGTCCTTCCCTAAATCCCTTCATCTGTTTCTGAGTTCCTGAACTTTACTCCTGTGTCTTAGATAATGTCATATACTTAGATATGTAACTGTGAAGCTTATACACCCATATAACATATATCATAAAAAAAAGAGATACAGCTGTTTTATTAACCTAGATTTGTTTAAGACTTCTTTTAAACACTGATTCTGTTTTTCTTGTTTGATAGTTTTATTTCCTTGCAAGTAAAAATATTTTGTCAAAATGTTAGTGTTGTACTGCATCTTTTCAAGTTGGTTAGATTATGACGCAGTATTAAATATTTCTTCTACTGAAATGGAACTTGATTTCATTTTAAATCTCATGGGATTGCATTAGTAAAGTTAAAATAGCTCACACTTGGAACAAAATTAAGAAGAAATTATTAAATAAAAAGATCTTTGATCCACAGCACCGTTGAAGTGATGGTATAAAAGCACAATCAAGGTTCTCATAATGTTTGAAAAGTTTAATAAACATTACAATTACTGTGGGAGTGCAGGTTAATGTAAAGGCAAAAAGTATATATATGTTTATAGAAAAGAATTGATAGGATCAATGTGATTAAAGGAATGAATAAAATATTAGAATTCTTATTCTGTGCAATTTTTTGCATATTTATGTTAATAAATGCTGTATCTGTGAAAGTGTAAAGAGGTGTGGATAACAGTATTATAAGAAAGACCAAATTATCTCCACGAATAAGTGATTAAGGACTTTTTATTTTACAGTTATTAATTTTCCATTGTTCTGTATCTTTTATACATTCTTTAGTCTCGATATTAGCTGATAATGTTCTTGCACTATGCTTAGAGTATAATGATTTAAGGAAGTTTCTTCAGAGTTCACCAGCTAGTTTGTCAGAGGATTTTGGCTTATGTTCTGTTCTATTAGAGTGGGTTTGGAGTACGTAGCTAAACAATTCATAAGTGATTCATAGCACTCATTTGAAATAAAGTTCCTTGCCAGTGTAACTTCTGCCATGTAAGATCTTAGTGTGGTCATGGCTAACAGAAAAGCAAGAAAATGTGTGTTTTAACAATAATTAAAATAAAAAGACAACTTATGTTTTCTAGTATTTATTCATTGGAACATAGTTAGATGTAAGCTTGACTTTGCTCTGCAGGCTCTTATATAATTAACCTGCTTGTCATTTTTTAGTGGTGGTAATAAGGATATATTTAATTTACATGCAGTCCTGTGAAAATAATATTTTGACATAAGACCCTATCCTAATTTTTATTGTGAAACATAGAGGTAGTCCTTTCCAAGTCCCAAGTATTAAAAATCATACAGGGAAGAAATGCAAAATATTTTTTATTTGAGGGAAAGTTGCCAAGTCAGACAAGGGACTATAAATAGATATGGATATTTTATACCTTTTTCATGAATATGTGTTACTTTTGAGTGACGATCCGTTTTTTTCAATTACATGCACTTTTTAAGCAGTGTAACTTCCATGCATGCAAAACCCAATCAGTACGTCCTTGTTGGACTGAATATTCACCCTGTCATGGCTTCAATATAATTTCAGTCCCACAGGATCAGCTCGCACAAGATGAAGGGTTTCAGGAAAAGGGACTCTGAACTGAGTCCAATAGATAGACTGTAGAATAGAATACTCAATGTTTCATTCTTGTTTTAGAACTTGAGTGGATCAGTGCCCTTGACTACTACTATCAGTCTGAAAAAGTCAAAATGCTCTTCTTATTCAAGGCCAGATTTCGCTCCATTCTTCATTTCTTCCACAAATGCTAACATTTGTAAAACAAGAATCTAGAAAGACCACTAGTAGCAACCAAATACGGTAGCAGAACCAACAAACGGGCACCATGATAATACATGAGCCAAAAAAATTTGGTTTTCTGCACTTTCCCCTGGAGAGTTCCACATTTCTAAGCCATTTCTCTCTGGAGACTACAACAGGTGTGCAAGAGAGAGATCTGCCTCCATTACAAAAATTAGAAAAGCTTTTCCTTTTGGCTTTGCAAGAGACCACTCCTACTACAAGTTTTTGAAAATTTCTTTTGTATGATTAATGTTGACATTTTTAGTAATAAACTGCTAATTCTGACAGTTAGAATGTGTTGCCACCTTATCAAAAATGCTGTCAGAAATATTACTATCCCCTGGATTAAAAAAATAATAAAATTTGCTAGTCTGGGAAACTGGTAGAATTAAAGTTATGAATACACTTTCTTCAGCTCCCTGTGCATGTGCACTAAAACAGTTTTTAAATGGGATTTCTCTGTTTTTTTTTTTTTTTTTTTTTTTTTTTAAACAGGTACACAACTTCATTCATGTATAAAATTACAATGTTTACTTCAGGAGAAAGTATTCCATTATTCAGTTTTTGCTTTCCTTCATTACTTACACTGTGTCAACATCTCATATTTATTGTACATTATGTAAAGACTCCTCTGAATACAGAATGGTTAATTCTGTAATAAGATCAGCATGGCAGTTGTCATGCAAGTGCTGGAGTACTCCATGAGCATTAATAACTTTGTAATAAACATAAACATTAATATACGTATTACTTACAAGGCTAAGTGGTAGTCTGTTTTGCAAATAACAAGGAAACAGCAAAATTAAATACAAAACCATCCTCCAAATTTGGTTAATGAATTTGAACTGTACAGAATTTGCTTTTTGATATTACTTAGCTTTATATATGGGCTTCTTTGTTTATAGTGAAGCTTCTGTTGATTCTAGTTGCTCTCCTGTTCCATTGCAGTTTCTCAGAAAAATCAAAATCCCAAGTATCAAGTGCACTGTATGTGCCCTGAAGACAAGGACATAATAAAAGAAACAATATTATATATTAAATCTTCACTGGTACAAACTGTGCTGGTGATGACTGTAGAGCTCACCATAATAATTTTCCCAATCATGGGCAGCTATTGATAAAACTCATCTCACTGATCATTCATTTGCTCAGGTAGCTAATGCTGTGCAAGAGCTGAAATATTTTTGTAAAAGTTCTGGAAATGCTCGCTAGTGTGGGGGGACCAGGACTTTATTATATATGTCTTCTTCAGTTTCTGTCTATCCCATGATTTGGGCTACCATTAGTTGCTTTAGTATTGCATGCAGATGATCGAATTCTCAGAAGGCAGTAGTTCAGTGCTTATACTTGAGGACCCTCTCAAAATTTAATACAATTGACAGTTATGACTGTGTACTGTGGAGTCTCAGTATTCTCCTGGAAACACAGAAATTTGCTTGATAGTCTTGGGGTAATTTGAGCAGTGCCATTTTAATCATGCCAGTCTTTTGAAACTCTCACAAACTGTCTTGGAAACTATCTTGGAATTCTCACTTTGACCAGGGTATTAGCATTTTTTGTTTTCAAATCCTGTATCCCATTGCATCTACTGGAAAGGGATCACTAGACTTCAGTTTTTACTGTCAACATTATTATAGAATCATAGAATTGTTAGGGTTGGAAAGGACTTTAAGATCACCTAGTTCCAACCCCCCTGACATGGGCAGGGACACCTCACTAAACCATGTCACCCAAGGCTCTGTCCAACCTGGCCTTGAACACCACCAGGGATGGAGCATTCACAGCTTCCTTGGGCAACCCATTCCAGTGCCTCACCACCCTCACATTAAAGAACTTCTTCCTTATATCCAATCTAAACTTCCCCTGTTTAAGTTTCAACCCATTACTTCTTGTCCTATCACTACAGTTTCTCATGAAGAGTCCCTCCCCAGCATCCTTATTGCCCCCCTTCAGGTACTGGAAGGCTGCTGTGAGATTTGAACTAAGACTATGATTTAAGTTAAAAATATTGAACTACAACTTAGGGCAACTAAGATGATTAAGGGAGTGGAACATCTCCCTTATGAGGAAAGGCTGAGGGAGCTGGGTCTCTATAGTTTGGAGAAGAGGAGACTGAGGGGGGACCTTATTAGTGTATATAAATATATAAAGGGGGAGTGTCATGAGGATGCAGCCAGGCTCTTCTCAGTGGCAAACAATGATAGGACAAGGGGTAATGGGTACAAACTGGAACACAAGAGGTTCCACTTAAACTTGAGAAGAAACTTCTTCTCAGTGAGGATGACGGAACACTGGAACAGGCTGCCCAGGGGGGTTGTGGAGTCTCCTTCTCTGGAGACATTCAAAACCCGCCTGGACACATTCCTGTGTAACCTTATCTAGGTGTTCCTGCTCCGGCAGGGGGATTTGACTAGATGATCTTTTGAGGTCCCTTCCAATCTCTAACATACTGTGATACTGTGATACATTTTCTTTCTTTGCTTAGAATTGAAACATTCTATTTTAAGTATGAATGGAAGATTACATAAAAAATATACTAATCTCTGTTCTTTCATTGCCAGGTGGGTGACAATGCATGTCACCCTTTGTCACCTGTATCCCTTTAATGACTTTAATCAGAACATAATGCTTTAGTGAATTTTCATATGCTTGTTTATTTTTTAGCAAACTTTTAAAAAATACTGGGTATAAAATGCCAGTAGATGGCTAAGATACAAAAGATCTACCACAGACAGACAAAGAATAATGTTTATCTATCTTAAAGTTAAGAAAAAATTAAAAAGTGCTGTGTATTTTGCAAGGATATAATGTGAGTATTTTGGTCATCAGAGAATTACTGGGGCATTTAAACTTAGTTTTCTTTCCCTCATTGATACAACTTCTGATGCAACTTTCAAAACATTATAAAATGTTACATATTATTCAGTCTTTGGTTTTGTGCCTTTTACTCGTGCTTGTCTCTTTATTGTGTGTGGTTTTTTCAACTCAGGCTATTGTTTTTTTATTTTTGTCTGACTTGGAATAGTTGTTCCAGATCTGTTTCATTCTACTCTTAACCATTTGTAGTGCTGTGAAATCAGCTGAGAACTAAAAGACTGGACAACTGCTTAATGGTGTTTCATTTTTATAATGTTTACGGTGGTGTAAAGTTCCTTAAACGTTTTCATTGGTCTGAAAGTGTATATTAATGCTAGTATTTATCAAGTATAGATGTTACAATGAAAAGAATTGTATTCTTCATCATGGCTATGACATTTGTGGTGACTACTTCAGCCCAGATACCTGCAAGAAATTACGTGGGGGAAGTCAAAGCAGAACATTTTACATCACATAATTTTTCATGCAATTGCATTAGAAAACCAGAATAAAAATGTGTTTATCATTTTGAAATCTCAGATTTTGAAATAAAAAGGTGATTCCTACAGGAAGCAGAAGATCTATTGAATTGAATTCATACTGCAAACAGGATTGTTACAGATACTGTGTGATAAGCAGATAATTTATGGCAAATAAAATCGTTAGTTTAGTAAAAAAAAATAAAATTGTGATGTTTTCAAAACCATTGCAAGTGTTCACATTTGTGTTTCACAAATACGTTTTTAAATAGTTAACTTAGTCAAATATCAACATTTAGGTTCATTTTTGTGTTAATGACTTCTTGAAAAGCTACAGTGTCAAGACATATTGTGCGTTAATCATGTAAGTCATTTATAGTGCTGTATTTATCATTTGCTGTCTAACATAATGCAAATAATTACAAAACTCTGATGGATAATTTATAGATTTTTTTTTTTTTTTTGGTCTTTGTGTCATAAAGAGGCTATTACATTAAAAAAAAAAAAAAAAAGAAAAGAACATCAAACCCTCAGGTCAAGGACTTGACAATTAGAAAATACTAAAATTTGAGGTGGTTTAGTAACTGTAGTTCAGCTTCTTTCCGTGCTTCTCTGCTGGAAAGCATCTGTTCCTATAGAACATTCTCTTCTTGGTGAAGAGTGGGGTTTGTAGGAAGATATACCACTGAAAGTCTGCCACTGAGAGCTACCACGCATAGCAATCTGAGGTCATCTCAACAAATGAGGCTGTGACGGGGCATTTCAGTGCTGAAGAAAACAGACTAGCTTAAGTAGCTCCAGGAGTCATTGAAGATAATCTGTCAGAAATGGTGCCTCAAATATGGAGCTCTGAATAGTGAGGAGTGGAAGTAAACTTGTATATTCACAGCATTTTTCAACATTTATCGTTTAACTTCTCAGGGAATATACAGGTTTAGGTTTCATGTAACCCACAGTTCACAAGATCCTTTCTTGAATAAAAAGATGCCCTTATCACGGAATCTGAATGATTTGGATTCTATTAATTATTTACAATGGTAATAGTATTTCCAAATTATGTGAGGTTTAGAGGCATTGCAGTGAAAATTGCCAACTGTCTATTCAGTTCATCTTTAGAGGACTAGGACATTATTTTTTAAGTTACTAATATTTTTATGTGAATATATCCACAGCACAATTTCAGTTGTAAATACTGAGAAAGTCTAAACCCATAACCCAGAAATCCCATCAGCGTGTCTCCTCTGCTTCTGTTCTTTTCCTCTTCAGTGCTAGTTCTTTTCATTCCTTTGCTCTTTGGCCTTTGCATTCTGCCTGTCCTTTCAGAGATCCTTCAAGTGTTGTGATTGTAGCAAAACTTTGTCATCCAAACCACCAATTCCCAGGTATTTTTTGCCTTTCCATATACCTTTTTTAACTTGCTGCTTAGTTGTCAGAACATACAGGGTGTTCCTGTTTTAATCCCCTAGTCTAATGACAATTTAAGTCAGAAGAAGAAATGTTAGAAAAAGCTAGGCCAACCCCTACACATGTAGAAAGTAGCATGTTTAGCACTTTTGTTTGGAAAGAGTCTGTGTTTCATCCACAGTGAGGTCTGTAGAGAATTTGTCTGTCTTCATTATGGACAAAAATCATTGAAGAATGTAACAATGTAGCTGACAGGCTTACTTCAGCTGCTAATAAGCACATATGTAAATAGTGTCCTTGATATCAGTGCAAGAGATGCATGCTCCGAAGCACTAGGGCTTCTCAGATGAACAGTTTTCTTTTTCTCTTTCTTTCTTTTTCTATTTCTCTCTTTCTTTCTCTTTTCTCCAGACATTGCAGAATTCCCTTGGATGAACGAACTGAGTTTTGTGAATAATGTTAGCCTTTTCTAAATTCTTTCAGAAAAGCTGAAAACCAACAAAGTTCTAAGCAGTTGAAGACAGAGCTTCACAATGTAGAATCGTGACTTCCTAAAGCACACAAATTTTCAAATATTGAGCATATAATAGAATCGGATTAAAATATTTTCAGTTACCAGACATCATCTCAGTTCCCATGGGAAACGTGCATTTTCTTTGCACACTCTAAATTCAGACTGAAACTAGATTGCTTCATTCTGACTTCCTTAAAGTATATTTTTCCTTACATTTTTTATTGATGATTTCTCAGCTGCCAATCTGTGCTTCTGTTGACAACCTGGATATTTAGTAGGATGTGGGATGTGTGGCTTATACAGTCTCTATAAAATTTGTCAGTGACAAAAAAGAGTTAATCAGTTTTCAGGAAATGATACAGACCTCTGCAAGACTGGAGGTGCACAGAGCACTCTAGTGTGGCAAGGGATATTCTACTTAAAAACCTATTACAGGTTAACCTAATTTACTGGAACACCAACTGGATTAATGATAAAACACAGTTAAAAGTGAACAGGCATTGTAAGAGTGGTTAATCTCGTGATTTATGTGACAGATAGAATCACTGAAGTTCATCAGAATGTAAGCATTGAACTCTGCATGTTCCGGTCTTTGCAACTATACAGTGGGCTGATTTTCAGAAATGTCTGTGATAAACTAGGTATCAATATAAAACTGAATGTAGGTATAGTCTTTTACACAGATGACACATTAGTGTCAATTCAAACCAAAACAATGCACAGTTTTGGTTATTCACCAAAATAAACCAAGTGTGCCAGCCTGTGTATATTTATCAGGGTGATATTTCTGATCTTAAGTGTATCTAGGTAGAGCCAGCCTTGAGGAGCTAATCTGCTAATTACATAAATGAAATATTACTTACATATTCAAACTATATCACCTTCTTTACTTCAAAAGTAATTTACCCAGACAGTAAGCTTGTTCTAAGAGTTAATTCTTGAGTTGAATTATAAAAAATAAAAGCATTCCAGTGCAGTATTTAATATGCATAAGGCCAGTTTCTCAGCGTATTTATCTCTGTAATCAAAATATCATTCATCATTCTGCTCATGTTTTTTTAAAAAGATAGAATATAGCAATAAATTTTGTAATCTCAATGAGCTATATAATAATTATGCACTGTAGCTCACCTTTAAATGAAGAAGATAATGTTTGTTCTAGATTAAGAATAGAAAAAAAAAAGTAGGTTGAGTTGGTTTTCCTTTTAAGATTTTTTCCTTCATTGAGATTTTAATTTCAGAGTCTTGCCTTGTTGTGGATGCTGTTATTACCAAAGTCACTGTTAGGGTGGCTTTTTGCTCATCTGTTTACATTTGAAAAAATAACTTATTTACAGGAGTCTGCATGTCATGATAAATGTAAAAGCAAATTTCTGCTACATGTGGTTTGTATGTTCGGAGCCAGAGATGATGATAAATACAGCCAGAGTAGCCAGCAGGACCTCATTTACCCAAAATTTTCTCAAATTTCATGCTTGCGTAACTCAGTTGATTTAAGCTGAGTTGCATCGACGCATAAAGTGTATTTGTTTGTTCTCAGTTTTTCTTCTTCACACTGTAATCAGAACATATTTATTCCCAACGTATGTGTGCACTTAGGGTGTACTCAAAGGGTATATATGCCAGTCATACACCCCCAGTTTCTCTCCTTACCACCTATATCTCCTATGTTGTGCCTTCTGCCAGGAGCTACATGTGTTACTTAAACCTTTATATTATTTTTCTCAAAAAAGCACCATACTTTTATCAACGCTTAGCAGCTTCAATGCCAGGCAGAAACTGAGCAATTTGACACCTCACAGAAGGCATGAAGTTGCATATAGAATACTTTTCAAGGTAGTACATAAATGGCCATAGCTTCTGCTGTAGGATGCAGACATGCGTGAAAAATCAGCTCCAGGTTGCAGTACATCTGAGACGAGGGCCAGTGGTTTGCAAGCCACTTAGGCACCTCAGAAAATATTATGCTTTGTCTTCTTGGAATTGTCATTTGTTTATTCATAAATTAATGCCTTCAAGAACATCTTGTATCCAGATGTCTGTTCACCATTTCCTATGAAAATAGTGTAGATTACCTAGTCTGTCAAACTGCTTCTGGCTATTTTGAATAAATTTATAATTTATTTATGTAGAATTATCAGTTTCTTTCTTTTGAGTTGTTACGTAAATGCGAACTTCTTGATGTTGAAACCAATGTATAAACATCCATCCATCCATCCATCCATCCATCTATCCATCCATCCATCCATCCATCCATCAATCCAGACACACACATACACATATATACATATGAAAATGAAAAGTGGTTACAATTAAACGGGGGAACCAATCAAATGAATTCTAAAGTTCTACAGTGTTTTGGTATAGAACAACATTTCATTTCAGAATTGGTGGATGTATGTTTGCAACTTTAAATCAGTGCTATGAAGTTATTGCTGTCTTTAATACTTATTCGATGGGAAAGATAATATGGTCTTCAAACAGCTTCATTAACTTAAAATAATTTTAGACATTAATCCATTCCTAAAGGATGAGCATAGCTGCCTGGAATGTAAATACATGTAGATTTGTTCTGCTACCTCATTTTAATATGCCTCTGCTACTATAAAGCTTTTTTGAGATTTTGCTTTTGGATGTGACACAGAAAGGTAACAACTTTCCTTTAAGATTGGTTTAATTATGTATAAAATCAGCTAAGATGATATGCTACTTAAATTAAGCTGTTTGATAATATGTGCAAATAAAATTCATTTATTATTTTATTTTCCTTCTGAGAAAATAAGGGAAACCTACTGAATCATTTAAGTCATAGAACTGAAGATGGAACACACAGACTTTCTAAAGAAATATGATCTTGATTACATATTTGTCCATTGTTCAAACCCCTGATTTAATGACTTTTTCTTCTGGATCCCACATATTAAGCACAGTGTCCTGGATTCAGTGTCCTGGCTTAAACCACGACACACAGTTACACCCAGTGTTTATGTGCCGTGTGGATGGTGGATGAACGTAGTACTACGCTAACTGGGAGCTATGAATTCTATCAAACCACGGCTTTGGACTTGAATGATGTATCTAATTATTTCTGCTGTCTGGTATGAGCTCTTAGTCTTCAAGAGGTCTTCTAGGCTCATGCTTATGGATACATGGTGGTCTTGCGTCAGAAGTTACGTTCAGTTTTCACAGAAGTTGCATTTTGCCATCAGGGAGCTTACTTCTGTAATACTTACTTTACCTTACTTTGTTGGCCTGTTTTCATCATGAAGGTACAGTTTTCATCATTTTACTTTTCTGAAACTTTTTACAGAATTTTCATATGGATATTTGTCAGAAAGTATTTATAGGCAAAACCAATATATCTGTACCTCAGTCAAAATTTCTAACTAAAATTAAGACCAACATAATGATTCTCTTTTTATACTTCAAGAAAACCAATTTATATCCACATCAAGATTTTTTAAGAAATTCCATGGGAGTTTAAAACACCTGACAGTGTGGAATGCATATCACAAACCCAAATAGGAACATTAAGTGAATTAATTAGTTCCTCATCCAGCTGTACTGAAGATTCTCTGATTCTAGACTAGTATTGAGTAACTTTAATCTCTGAATATCTTCAGCTTTGTGAAGGCCATTGTGAGCTAACTTATTAGCAAGAATATAAACAGAATGTGATGTATATCTGAATATGTTAGCCGTATCTGATTCAGTTTTCTGGATTTAGTAAATTTTCTGTAACTGTGTTTTCTACAGTAATTGTAATACTGGGCACTCTTCCTTTCAGAATAAGTGGTCATTCTATGAAATAAAATTAATACAATTATAGTTGTCTCAGATAATGATTAATGAAAACTTGAGCTTGCTGTTATAAACAATCTTCTACACAAGGACAAGTAGGTTAAATAAATTCCAAGCAAAATGAGATAGTTTCTCATGTTGCTAACATAATTTCATACTTAAAACAACTCTGTATATTTAGAATCTACCCAAAGGCATTATATTTTAACTGAACTTCAACAGACTCCCAAAGTAATTTACAATAAGATGCATCAGTCAACACTATTGGTCAGTTCCTACATAGGTCTCCTTTGTCATGTCAGCCTCTGACATATCTAGTAGTTTTTAGTCTGAGTGGTCCTCTCCGTGGTCCCTGTTGTACTCTGTTACGGTCCTCTGACATTGTCTGATTACCTGTTTTTGCTATGAGCTGTTCTGTATGTACTTGAGATCTTTTCACCTTCTTTTTGCATTAGATCTTAAGTTGCCTACGCTATCCAGCAATCTGTTACTGTAGGACTGCCAGCACAGCCCACCACAGCCTTGGCAACAGCAGATACGGAGACAAGGATGTGAATGTTGAAGGGAATGTGTGAAGGGGACACCCAAAACTGTCTGTGGGAGTGTTTGCCTGAAACCGGTGATGTGAAAGAGTAAAACAAGTCTCAAATTGCTTAAATGGTAACCAGGGAACTATGAAGAGATTTTTGAAATAAAGGAGTCAGCTTTAAAAGAAAGATGTAAAAAAGAAGCCTGTAGAATGTGTAGAGATATCTTGCAGTAGAAACAGCAACAGTCAAACCTCTTTTAACACTGCAAGAAGTCTCCCATCACAACAGTATGGGATTCAACAAGTAGGGACACACCTTGGTTGTGTATATGTGATCTCCATGGTATGATTTTACACTGGCATGTGGATTAACAACCTGTAGGGAGAGGCACAGCTTCACGCAAAGCTAGAGCACTTTTCTCTCTCTCCCACAAGGTTTGTGTGAGTAGGTTAACCTGCCCTCCCAAAGGAGAGGGTTGTGCTTGTGACCCAGCCTGTGTCTGCGTTCCCGTAACTCTGTGGGTATGGGTGCCCTTAGAACTCTGAGGGATTGGTTAGAGAATGGTGTTTAGAAATTAAGCAGTGTTTATGAACATTTTTAAGTGTCTAGTATTGTAGTTTATCTGTTGTATTGTTAATCATTAATATAAAATTCACTGATTGCTAGTTAATTATTTCTCATGAATAAATCAGAAAGCTGCTTTGACCCTGTTTGAGCTATGTAAATTGAACAGTTTTTCCCTGAGTTACAAATTTTTTGTATCCAAATTGCATCCTAGCAGTGGTTGCAGTACAGTTTGCAGAGTTTACCTGAGTCAAAGAAGCAAACCTTACCTGTGAAACCAAGAGTTTTTAGTCTAATTACAGTCTTAGCTGTCTAATCAGAGAATTATTAACCCAGTTACTATGATACTAGCATAGTGCAAATTACTCAGTTTTTAGAACTTATTTCTGATAATGCCAATTAAAACTAACAATTTCCCTGTATCTACCCCTTTGTCTGTGTTGTGCTAAGCCTTCCACTGTTCTATGTCCTGAGGTCACTGGCTTGAAGAGGCGGGGAGAGGGAAGATGGTTGATTATAGGGAGTCATTAGCATCTGTAACTTTAATTGTGGTTGGTTTAGGAGATGATAAAGTTTGTGTTTTCTTCCTGTTCATTCTTTGGTATGTTTGGGGTCATTTTGGTATGTTTGCTAACACAGTCTGCTTATTGTCATTGGTTTGTTGTTCTGTCATTAGTTTGTTCGTACACGTATATCCAGTCTCTATATGTGGTATGTTTTATCTGAACTGGATTACTTGACTTTTGTTGCCTTCTTTGTATCTTAACAGTCACTTTACTCACCTCCGAAGATTGCACTGCTCTGATGAGTGTAACTGACCACTAAATTGTTGCTCATAGCCTTGGGGGATCTGGTATATCATTCTGTGCCCTTACTATTCTATACTGTGGTTTTTACCTTAGCATCATAGATTATTCATTCAATACAAAATAACTGCTTCTTATTATTCTGTTTGTTGTAATAGAGATATGTTAGAATCAGCATTACAACACAGCTGTACTTGGTCATATAGGTGCTACAACAGGTAAAGAAGCTAAAAAAAATCTAGGTGGGCCAGGACAAGTCTAAAATTCTTGAAGTTTCAGTTTTTCTCTTAGTACAAAGCCTGTGGCTTTTTACAAGTGATGGCAACACGGTATTTACTGGGTTACAAGGAGAAACTGAACAGAGATCCTCTATATTGTTCTGTATGATTATCTTGTGATCCCTTACTAAGAGTGAAGTGAAACTTCACAAAGTACTTTTGTCTTCTGTGTCCAAACTTTTAAACTGTAAATTTGCACTTTTTTTTGCTCTGGCAGAAGTTTTGTATATGTGGCATTTTGTTTAGCATTTCCTTTTTTCTTTTTTCTTCATGGTGTCTAACTGGCTTTTGACAGTGATAGGATCAGTGTTAATGGAGACGTAGTCAGATAGCTTGATTCTAAACATTCTATTTCATCAAGAGATGCTTCCAATTTTAAATGTTTTGTCCTGTAAGTTGACACTGTCAAACAGGGATCTAAGTTTGATTGTTCATATTTTTCACCGCTCACTCAGTATCCCCTGCCCTCCAGTGTAATGAGGAAAGAGCATTTGAAAGGTAAAAGTGAGATGACTCATGGGTTGTGATAAAGACAGTTTAATAGGTAAGCAAAAGCTGCACACAGTAGCAAAGCAAACCAAGGAATTCATTCACTACTTCCCATCGGCAGGCAGGTGGTCAGCCATCTCCCAGAAAGCAGGGCCCCATCATGCTTAACAGTTACTTGGGAAGACAAATGCCATCACTTCAAACACCTCCCTTTCTTTCTTCCCCCAGCTTTATATGCTGAGAATGACACCATATGGTAGGGAATATCCCTTGAGTCACTTGGAATCAGCTGTCTTGGCTGTGTTCCCTACAACTTCTTGAGTCCCCAGCCTATTCCCCTGTGGGGCTTTGAAGAGCAGAAAAAGCCTAGATTCTGTGTAAGCACTGCTCAGCATAAATAAAACATCCCTGAATTATCAACACTGTTTCTAGCACAAATCCAAAACATAGCCCCATACCAGCTTCTGTGAAAAAAATTAATTCTACCCCAGCCAAAACCAACACAGTAATTTAGTGTTACAGTGGAACAGTCACTAAACCAGAATGGTTTTGAGAATATTATATTTGTGCTGAACAGCAGTCAAGGACAGCTGATCTACAAAACTAAACTGGAATTTAAGCCCACTGCAATAAAGTACTTAAAAATCACATTCTCACAGAATGTGAGAATCCATTCTCCCAGAAACCCATTTGTATAGAGATTTTGGAGTATTTGTTAATAAAGATGTATTTTCTTGTCATTTTCTCAATGTACTTGTCTGGTATAGGCTTCACATTTTTAGAACTGTGTCTGGCATTAAAATAGGTTACTAATACTACTACATATACGCAAATATGTAAAAAAACCATGCAAAACCAAAATAGTAAGTTTAATGGTATAGTTATATTTTGTTAGGCTCAGCTTGCAGGTAAATCCATCTTCTATTCACTTCATTTTATATTCCTTGGAAGGGAAGTTTTCTTTGAGGTCTCTGCCATGTTTTTTCTCCTGCTCCCTCAAAAAAAGAAATTTATAAAAATCTGTGCCTCTTGATTTTTGCCGAACACACTAGCAAAGAATGAAATTATATTTCAGATCTTCCAGTTTCTTTCAAGAAAATAATAGATCAGATGAGTTGATTCATGAAGGAAAAGAGCTAAATAGTATTTCCTTGACTTGTTCAGCAAAACTCATGTTATATTTGAATCCTAAATCTTTCTGCGAGAAGACATTCCACCATTTAGTGTGCTTTTTATTGCCTACTTAAGAACTGCTAAACTAAAAAGTGCTCCAAGCACTAATACAGCTGTAATAGAAAGTGTGTTATGTATTTATTTGTAAGAAACACGTTAATTTGCAATCTGTATAATCTGGAAGTACAGACAGTTCCTTTATTTCTAAAAAGTTAGGAAGCTAATAACAATTACTAGTACTAATAGTCAAATAAGTTAGCATAGAGAGTATTAATATAGAGGTAATTACTCCTTTTCTTAACTAAATATAGCAGTGGAAGTAACAAATTTTCCAAATCTAATAGTAAATTAGATCTTTGCATTTGGAACATAGTTGACAGTCTTCATCAATGCAGCACTGATGCATCTTACATTTAATCTTGAGGCGATGTGAGCAGTGGCTGGCTCAAATAATTTAAATATATGTTTGAGGTTTGTTTTTTTTTTTTTATAAAGTAGTGATTATTCATTCCCTGTAGATATACAAATCATGTAGTTCAATAAGCTAAAGAATATCTGCCTATGCAGTTGTTTTTGTGAACTTCACTTTAGAGTTGATGTCAATAACCTATGGCTTAGGTAACTCTTGTCTCACATAAGTTATTTTTCTGATTAGTTTACTATTGCTACTCTATAATCTGTCATCAGAGTAGTGTCAGAACAGTATGACATGAATTCAACACTTTCCCTCAGATCCTCACATCATACTGATTCAAGAGCGTAATTTTTTCAGAGAGAGGTTGGCAGCAGCAACAGAAATACACAGCTGCTTAACCTGAACAGATAGACAGGCATCACTTGTTTTGTTTTGTTTTTCTTCTTTAATTGAGATATGATCTTAATGAGTTTGAGTGTGTCTAAGTTGCTCAGGCTTCTTTGGCCTACCTTTCACAACGTAAGTTTCCTCTCTTTTACTGTCTCCCTTGAGCTTACATGGAGAGGAGCTGCCATTCTCTGGGATCTGCCCACATAGACATTTTCAAGTTCACTTGTCTAATACCTCCGCAAGAGAGAAGTTCCTTCTGCTTGTGTGCTGAGCCATGAAACCATATGGCTGCAATTAACCCAGCAATGAAATGAAGTATGATATCTTGGGCTCTGCAATGCGATAACACTGTGTGGTTTCTTTTGGCTCAGAATATGGTCAGAATACACTACAAAAAACTGTGTAAACATTCCCTTAGATGAACTGTGTGGTGTAAAGTGCTCAAATACTCCACATCTGATGACCATGCAGAACTCAAAAAGTTCAATGAAGGGAAAGAAAAAAGGCTGTACAGGACTCCACAATTGAAAACCTAGGCTTTCAGGGCATTGAAATAAATCCTACGTTGCTGCTGTCTGTTGAAGGCAGTAATTTTTCAGTGATTGATTATTTTTAGAAGTTATCCAAACATTTTGTATGACATTTATGTGATTATGGGGTTTGGTTTTTGCTCTCAATTTAAAATGAAAAGGCTAACTTTGTCCTTTACCAACTTTAATTAGTTTTATGGTAACAAAGGTTCCTAGGAGTAGCTAAATAAGAATAAGCGTTCATTATGAAATACATACCTCCTCTGTGCCCTCTTTTGGTAGCAGAAATTGCTGTCCTGAAGGCAGCAATTTTTTTAAAAAAACATCTGGGTTTTAGTTTTTAATTACTGATCAGGAAAAATACCTAAGAAAAGTATGACACACCAAAAAGCTACCTTTGCTGGCTATAGTACTCAGGTGTTCACTAAATAGCTTCTGTTTTAGAGATCAAACAGACAAATGTGATATTTCACAGTATCACAGTATGCTAGAGATTGGAAGGGACCTCAAAAGATCATCTAGTCCAATTCCCCCTGCCAGAGCAGGAACACCTAGATAAGGTTACACAGGAATGTGTCCAGGCGGGTTTTGAATGTCTCCAGAGAAGGAGACTCCACAACCCCCCTGGGCAGCCTGTTCCAGTGTTCCGTCACCCTCACTGAGAAGAAGTTTCATCTCAAGTTTAAGTGGAACCTCTTGTGTTCCAGTTTGTACCCATTACCCCTTGTCCTATCATTGTTTGCCACTGAGAAGAGCCTGGCTCCATCCTCGTGACACTCCCCCTTTATATATTTATATACACTAATAAGGTCACCCCTTAGTCTCCTCTTCTCCAAACTATAGAGACCCAGCTCCCTCAGCCTTTCCTCATAAGGGAGATGCTCCACTCCCTTACTCATCATATTTGATTTGATGGAGGTGCATTCAGGTGTCTCGATTACTTATCTATCCAGTTTAATGTTCTTAGACTACATAAAACATGAAGACTTTCCTTCTTGTTTTATATGAGATGAAATAAAGCCACAGTTGATTACATTTTCTGAATTGACCACATGCCAATTATACTGAAGGTTTAGAAAAGGTAATGAATAGCTCATTGACTGTGTCTGTTTACTGTGCACTCTGCATTGATTTCTGGTTTGTTAGAAAATTTCATGCATCAGCACTGGAACCACTATACATAGTGTTATCAGAGGAACCCGAGAGTGCTACGGGTCAATAATTGAACTGTATACTGTACATACTCTACTTAGTTCAAATTAATCACTATGGACTAATTTCAGTCCTGGCATAACTGTGAGAAACAGCAGGACTTGTTTTTGATGAAAGACTTATTGACATACTAGGATATCTTTTTAAGAGTTTGTGCCATGTTTCTGTTTGAGTTTCTAAAAAGTATAAAGTGTTTTTCTCTATTCTGTACATTGCAATATTAGGTAGGTCTTTCATTTCAATTGATACTTAGTGATTTCAAGTTTACTTTTGAATTGGGGTGTTGAAATTTTGATGTATTGAAAACTCCCTGGAGACTTTTGCACATTAAAGATCACAAAAATCTCTCATAGGCTGGTTTTTAGGTGTAAAGCCAAACTGATCACACTGACCCAACTGGATCTTAGAATGTGACAAAACACAAGATTACCTTCATACCTTTTGTATGTGTTAATTCCTTGAATTGTTCAGCTGATTGTCAGGCGGGATTTCTTGGTACTCAGTTTCTTTGGTCAGAGTACCTGCATCTGATACTGTTTAAGAGATACCTTTCATTCACACTATTGGAGATTGTTACAGCCATTTGATGTCTTTTAGAATAACTTCATCCTATGCACTTTTTACTTACTGTTCAAACTGCTTAGCTTTGCCACACATGGTCTGCAGTGAACATAGTATTCTATGCAAAGTCTTAAAAAAGGCTGTTATATGGCTGCTCTGTAAAATGGTTTTCTACATATGAGAGTATTTATTAACTTTTATGGTATCAGGGAAAAAAGAATTCAGTATTTGCACAAGAATTAAGTCAGAGCATCTCAAAGTGTGTAACAGACAAGAGAAGATGGTGCAAGAAAAGAACTATATAATGCATGAAGCTCATGTTTGTTCTGACTTAGTCTTGTACTTTTTATCCAAAATAGTGGCCAAAAATACAACCACTTCATGAATACTTTATTAAGAATGGAATGATTGAGGTGTCCTCTTTGCTTCCAAGTCATCATCAGTGACAGATTTTCAGAGGTGGAACATTCACCTGCACCATGTGTAGTATTTTGTAACTTCCAACTGTGATGTCAAGATTTTTAATTTCAAGAGATTGTCCAGGAAAAGGGGTGATGCACCTGAAAAAAGCACATTACCAGGACCAAGGCCACCAGATCAGTCACATGAACAACTGCTCTGAATAAAAAAATGTTCTCTTGTGTTTGATGGCTCCTCCACCCTCAAGAGATGAAGATCATAGAATACAGTTCACTTCATGCAACAAATCTAAATCCTGATCCTACGTTTGATTTGTAGCCGTGTTTAGTTAGGTATATACACTAACCATTAATTCAATATTCTTCTTCCCATTAGTTTTCCACTTGCTACCTCGACTTTACTTATAACTTCTGCTAAATGTATGCTAAGCTACATCAATCTAATCATGTAAGCCGAACAAACATTAAGACTTTTTATAGTGAAGTGCTCATGAGCAACATCAAACTTCCATTATTTAAGACCACTTTTTTTTTCTCATGCATATTTTAAATGCCTGTGTAATCTCTGTCCAGTACAGGTACTCAGCAAGATAAGGTTTAGACTTCTTTACTGTCTAAGCTTTTAAAGCTGTTTATACTTCTCACATGCATAAGATATTGTGGCAATTTTGCAGAAGTCTGTAAATCACTGTGTGCTCTTAATATTTATTACTTTTATGTTGTGATGTTGTATTATCACATGATAATAATTTCATGCTACTCTTTTCTGTCTATTCTGCTGTTGTGGTTTAAGCCCAGCCGGCAACCCAGAACCACGCAGCAGCTCGCTCACTCCCCCTCCTTCCTCACCGCGCTCCTGGAGGAATGGGAAGGAGAATCAAAAGAATGTAACTCCTATGGGTTGAGATAAGAACAGTCCAGTAATTAAGGTATAACACAAACCACTACTGCTATCACCAATAATAATAATGACAAGGGAAATAACAAGGGACGAGAACACAACCGCTCACCACCCGCCGACCGATACCCAGCCCAACCCAAGCAGTGATCTAGCCCTTCCAGGTAACTGCCCCCAGTTTATGTACTCGGCATGATGTGCTGTGGTATGGAATACCTCTTTGGCTAGTTTGGGTCAGGTGTCCTGTCTCTGCTTCCTCTTGGCTTCCCCTCGTCCCTGGCAGAGCATGAGACTCAGAAAGTCCTTGGTCAGAGTAAACATTACCTAGCAACAAGTAAAAACATTGGTATTATCAGTGTTGTTCCCAGGCTGAAAGTCAAAACCACAGCACTGCACCAGCTACTAAGAAAGAGAAAAATGACTGCTACTGCTGAACCCAGGACATCTGCTTTTTTATCTCCTTCATTTCTTCTGCTTTGACTATTTAGCCTAGAGAAAAGATGGCTCAGTGGGGATCTCATTGATGTGTATTTGTCTGAAGGGAGGGTGCGAAGAAGATGGAGCTTGGCTCTTTTCAGTGGTGTCCAGTGACTGGACCAGACACAAGTGAAACTTCCTTCCATTGAAAGGTATATTTCTTATTAAGGCACATAACACTGAATGTAAATAAAAGATTATAAGTAATATAAAGAATGACATGACTATGGAGAAAAGTAAAGGAATTATGTGTAACTAACTGTACAGCTTACAGAAATGCCTAGAAATATTTTAAAAAATAAAGCAACATAAAAAAATGCTCAGAATATCTAAATCAAAGTAGAAGGAGTGGAAAATCATGATACAAAGTTGAGGGAAAACAGAGAAGCTTGTAGTTAACAGACTTCACAGAAGACAATGAAGTGTATTGCATAGAAAGCCACATCAGTTGCACAATTTATAAATATGATGTGGAATGCAAAAGCACAATAGACCCTGAAAACACAGTGAAATAGAGCAGTGTTCATACTGTTCAGTACGCCAATACAAAGAATGTTCAGAATGTTATGTCATATTTATAGAGATATGGATGCTAGCTTTTCTGAAAAGTTACAACTAAGAAATCGTCGGTCCCTTATTCTTTCTTACTAGTTACTACTAGTATGATGCCTAGATCCTTTGAGGATTTCCAGTATTATGTTTGAAAATACTAAATTATTAGAAATTCTGCTTTATCCGTTTTTTCTCAATGGATATATTGACAATATAGTAATTATTTCCCATTTTTATCATAAATTCAGTAGGCAGAGATGCTGTGTTCTATAATCACCTGAATTCAGTCACTTTCCTTATTTATTTTTTCAGGGTCAAATTTGCTTATGGGGGTTAAGGGAGTTTTGCTTACTCTCCCTCTACATGTGTGACAGCCCTTCAAGAATTTAAGAATTTCATACGTCTCCCTCTCTAGTAGGCTTTTGGAGGTTCCTTAATAGTTCTTTTTTTTGGTGCATGCCTACCATATATATATGTGTAAAAAAGTCTTTTTCTGAATTATTCTTAAAAGATTTACAGTGTGATCATTTTTATTATTCCATCAGCCTGACTTGCAATAATATTTCCATTTTTACTTAAAGTACAATATAATCTAGCTTGCAGGAAGGACTGTTTTCTTTTTCAAATTTTTTTCCATGCAGTCACAATGATTTCTTTCTTTTTCCTTCACTTGGGTTAGTAGCAATAACAATAGTAAAATAATAATCTAATCAAGTAAAAAATTATAGAAAGTTATCACCAGCTTAAAAGGCCTGAATTAATTAAGCTTTCTCAGGTTCTTGTGCAAAATGAAGTGTGTCGAAAGATATTCCTCATACAGATAACAAACCAAACAACAAAGAGATACAGCCTCTTACAGCTTTCAGCCTTTAAGTTTCGAAAGTTTGTTCAAAGTACTGGTTGACTAGACTGTCATTCTTTCTTCTGTTCCGGTTTGTAGTATGCTCTTTTGGTGTTGAAAATGTCTGAAAGCTTTTTATTTCTGCCATTTATTTTTGTGAGGCGCATTCATAGTCTTTATTCAGTTCAGAGCTTACACTGGCAACCTTCTGCTAGCATGTGGAGTTATTTCAGTTGGCACTAGCTTTTTCACACAGTATGGCATATTCCACTCAGTTTTTTTGCCAGGTGAGAATGTCCATCACTCACCACTGGATTGGTCCTCACTAGTGACAGAGGGAATGCTTTCACATGACTCAGCAGTTGCTCTTAAAGGAGGAAGGGAAGGGAATCGTTATGCTGAGGGCAGATAGCTTTTTTGGATTACCATAGTGGTGAAGAATAAAAAGAATGAGATGTCATGTCATAGAAAGAGAGACTTAAATATAAATTAACTCTATGGCTTTAATAAAAAGGCAGTACTGTGGTTAGGTAAGATTTAAACAGATTTTATGTATGTCCATGGGACAGTCCTTCCCACAGTTTTTCTTGTGGTGGTCTTTGTTGTGATATTTCTTGATTTTATGCTGTTCCCTGATCATCTTGGGTCAGAACATTTTTTCTGGTGTTTTTTCTTTTCTCTACTTCCTTATTTTTTATGTCACTCTTAAAATCTTAGGTGCACTTCAGAAATAATTTCTTATGTGTAATTTGTGTCTTTGTGACATCTGTCACAGACAGACCCTCATTTCACCTTCCTGCCTTCTTGTTGTAGTCTTCCAACTTTCAAAATCTAGTTTTCTATCCTACTGAATGAAGCTTAATGCCAGTAACATACTTTATGCCACAGTGTCAATGTTTCTCACTTTCTGTTTTCCAGTTTATTTGGTCAAATGACAGTTTATAATAATGACAGATTATAATGCTACCTGAATAAGTGTCTTCCATTGAGTATGCAAAATGGATTTGTGATTTATGATGTACTGCAAAAAAATGTTAAGGAATCTGCACTTACAATATAATGGCATTGCAGTTAGGGATTTGTATCACGGTTTTAATGTTTTCTTAGAAGCTATTTGTACTTTTAAATTAAGAATGACAATGAGGAATGTACAGAAAAACAGAACTCTGGAAGATCTTCCAGGAATTGGAACTGAGGATTTTCTATGTGTAGTCTGGAAAACATAGGTGCACACAATTTTTTTATGCTTTTTGGGCACAAGTCCACTTGATTTGCCTGTAAAAAAATTTTCATCAGAGATTTTTTCTTGCCATTTCTCTTCCACATAGCAGGCAACGTATTCTACAGAAAGGAGGACTGAGTCACATAAAGGACAAGTATTTCCACTGTATTATACAGGATTCGACTGGGCATATGACAGACAAATAAATAGACCAAGTAGTCATGAAATACATTATCTACATTATCATATTTTTTGTCTTAGCTTGTATGCATGTCTGTATGCATTAAAATACAAAGTTTCTAAGGTGTCCCAACTTTGCCCCAGTAATCAGAGGTTTTATTTATTCTTTTAGATCTTGTTCCTTCAGGATCTTGATATTTTTGTCTTTGTCTTTTATATTCATAGACAGCACTTTGGCAGTACTATTGCCATTTAATCAGAGAGGTTTACATTTAGTTTAGGACAGCTTCTCTTAACAGATAATTTTTAGAAGGTAAGGATTACATGAAAGTGGGAAGTACATGGAGATAATCTTGCCTAAGTTACTTTAATTCGATGAAAATATTTGTATTACATTCTTTCAACATAATTTCTCTTTAAAAATAAATCTTTGCATGAATTCATATCACATGGCAGTAGAATGACACATGAAAAATACCACATGAGAAATCTGTTCTCTCTAATTACCAATGAATGTTACTACAACATATTCTTCAGTGAAAGTTTTCTTCACTGGAACTTATGAGGGAATCCAAGTGCATTTTCATAGAATCATAGAATCATAGAATCATAGAATCATAGAATCATAGAATCATAGAATAGTTAGGGTCAGAAAGGACCTTAAGATCATCTAGTTCCAACCCCCCTGCCATGGGCAGGGACACCTCACACTAAACCATGTCACCCAAGGCCTCATCCAACCTGGCCTTGAACACCGCCAAGGATGGAGCACTAACAAGCTCCCTGGGCAACCCATTCCAGTGCCTCACCACCCTCACAGTAAAGAATTTCTTCCTTATATCCAATCTAAACTTCCCCTGTTGAAGTTTGAACCCGTTACCCCTTGTCCTGTCACTACAGTCCCTGATGAATAGTCCATCCCCAGCATCCTTATAGGCCCCCTACAGATACTGGAAGGCTGCTGTGAGGTCTCCACACAGCCTTCTCTTCTCCAGGCTGAACAGCCCCAACTTTATCAGCCTGTCTTCATACGGGAGGTGCTCCAGTTCTCTGATCATCCTCGTGGCCCTCCTCTGAACTTGTTCCAACAGTTCCATGTCCTTTTCATGTTGAGGACAACAGAATTGCACACAGTACTCCAAGTGAGGTCTCACCTCAGAGAGCAGAGTAGAGGGGCAGAATCACCTCCTTCGACCTGCTGGTCACGATCCTTTTGATGGCAGCCCAGGATACGGTTGGCTTTCTGGGCTGCGAGCGCACACTGAAGCCAGCTCATGTTCATTTTCTCATCGACCAACACCCCCAAGTCCTTCTCTGCAGGGCTGCTCTGAATCTCTTCTCTGCCCAGCCTGCAGCCGTGCCTGGGATTGCTCTGACCCAGGTGTAGGACCTTGCACTTGTCATGGTTAAACTTCATAAGGTTGGCATCAGCCCACCTCACAAGCATGTCAAGGTCCCTCTGGATGGCATCCCTTCCCTCCGGCGTATCAACCGAACCACACAACTTGGTGTCATCGGCAAACTTGCTGAGGGCGCACTCAATCCCACTGTCCATGTCACCAACAAAGATGTTGAACAAGACCGGTCCCAACACCGATCCCTGAGGGACACCACTCGTTACTGGTCTCCAGCCGGACATCGAGCCATTGACCACAACTCTTTGCGTGTGGCCATCCAGCCAGTTCTTTATCCACCGAGTGGTCCACCCATCAAATTGATGTCTCTCCAATTTAGAGACAAGGATGTCGTGTGGGACAGTGTTGAATGCTTTTCACAAGTCCAGGTAGATGACATCAACTGCTCTGCCCGTGTCCATCAGTTTTGTAGCCCCATCATAGAAGGCCACCACATTGGTCAGGCAGGATTTCCCCTTAGTGGAGCCATGCTGGCTGTCACCAACCACCTCCTTGTTTTTCATGTGCCTTAGCATGCCTTCCAGGAGAATCTGCTCCAAGATTTTGCCAGGCACAGAGGTGAGACTGACTGGTCTGTAATTCCCCGGGTCATCCATTTTCCCCTTCTTGAAAATGGGGGTTATATTTCCCTATTTCCAGTAGTCGGGAACTTCACCTGACTGCCATGATTTTTCACATATGATGGCCAGTGTCTTAGCAACTTCATTTGCCAGCTCCTTCAGGACCCGTGGACGGATTTCGTCAGGTCCCATGGACTTGTGTACGTTTAGGATTTTAAGATGGTCTCGAACCAGATCCTCTCCTACAGTGGGCCTAGGGTCTTCATTCTCACAGTCCCTGCATCTGCCTTCCAAGACTTTTGTGGTGTGGTCAGAGACTTTGCCAGTGAAGACTGAGGCAAAGAAGTCATTAAGAACCTCAGCCTTCTCCAAATCCTGGGTAGCCAGTTCTCCTGATATCTTCTGGAGGGGGCCTGCATTGTCCCTAGTCTGTCTTTTATTCGCTACCTACCTATAGAATCCCTTCCTGCTATCCTTTAACATCCCTAGCCAAGTTCAATTCTAACTGGGCCTTAGCTTTCCTAACCTGGTCCCTAGCTTCCCGGACAACATCCCTGTATTCTTCCCAGGCCGCCTGTCCCTGCTTCCACCTTCTATAAGCCTCTTGTTTCCTTTGAATTTTCCTGAGCAGCTCCTTATCCATCCAAGGAGGTCTCCTGGCCCTCCTTCTGCGCTTTCTTCTAGTTGGGATGCAACACTCCTGAGCTTGTATCAGGTGATCCTTGAGTAACAACCAAGTGCTTTGGGCCCCCTGTCCTCTAGGGCTATATCCCATGGAACCTTACTGAGCAGGTTCCTGAAGAGGCCAAAGTCTGCTCTCTTGAAGTCCAGGGCAGTGAGCTTGCTGCACGCTTTTCTCACTGTCCTGAGGATCTCGAATTCGACCATCTTGTGGTCGCTGCATCCAAGGCTGCCCTGGAGCGTCACATTTCCAACCAGCCCTTCCCTGTTGGTGAGCACGAGGTCAAGCATGGCACCTCTCCTTGTCGGCTCCTCTACTACTTGCAGAAGGAAGTTGTCTTCCACACAATCGAGGAACCTTGTGGATTGCTTGTGCTGGGCCGTACCTTCAGTCCAACAGATGTCAGGGTGGTTGAAGTCCCCCATGATAACAAGGGCCTGGGAGCGTGAGGCTGTTCCTATCTGCCTATAGGGCACTTCATCCACAGATCAGGTGGTCTGTAACAGATCCCCACAGTAATGTCCCCCATAGCTGTTCTCCCTTTAACCCTCTTCCACACACTCTGTTGACATATTGCAATGGAATTAGGTAATGCAATATAAAAAATAAACAAATCATTACCTGTTTGGTCATTAATTGGGTCTTTCTCTTGCAATCAAGCCATTCTCATTTGTTGACATTTCAGTTCTTAATGTATCTTATAATGTCTGCTGGAGGATGAAATCACTCACAAGAGAGGGCCCTCAGAGATAGATCAATGTATTTATATTAATGTAAATTACCCCTGATTAATAAATGCTGTAACCAATAAGGAATTAAATCCCTACTGTATTCCATTTTTGGAACCTAACCTTCCTGTCAGTTTAGCAAGTTATTAGGAAGATTAATTTGTCAAGTACAGAAAATAGGAATATTAAAAGACTTACCAGTATTCTTTTTTTCCATGAAAGGACATACTATTTTGGAGCAGAAAGTAAAATTAAATTTAAGGGATATACTTAGTTTTTACAAAATAATTCATATAATAGTGCCTCTCTATGTCACTTGAATAAATATTTATGATAAATTGAACTGCATGTAAAATTTTCATTGGTACTTGTTTGTGATACCTTTACTGTGATACTGGAACAGTGTGAGCTTATGGAAGTAGTCATGTAGTATTTGCTGTGTGTATAATTTCAAAACCATAGAAAAATACAAAGTTCTGGACACTGAAATAAAAAGGCCAGGGAGAGGGGAAGTCTTTATGTCTAGTTATGTTTTCACAGAATTCTTTGCTGCATGAACAAAGAAAGCACATGCAGCTGTTGTTGGGAGTAGTTGTGTATACCACTGCACTGACAACGTAGTTGACGCTTGTGTACTTGGTTTGAAACCAGATGGAAACTATGCAAGACTGTATACTGCAGGAAGAGCAAAGACTGAAAAGCAGGTTGTGATACTATGAAAAAGCAAAGGAGAACAAAGACTTAGTATCTGTCATGAAAAAAGTGGTTTGGCAACCAATTTTTAGCAATCAGACTTAGGAACCAAGTCCCAGAGCTCCGGAATGGAAATACTCCTGCTCATACTCTGGGTTTGGCAGAAGAGAGAATACGCAGTGCATACTCCTTAGGGTATAGTTCTGGGCCAAATGGAATATTATTCTGAAACTCTCAAAGTAACCCAGATAACAATCTCCTTATCTGATGCTTTTCCTTGATTAAAGCAGAGGGAAAGAACTGATGTCTGTATTGCCAGTGTGATTAAGTGGGTAAAATTCTGCATCTGAGGGTTCAGAAAACTCATATCCTTGGAGGGTCGGGCATGTATTCTGTTACACGTACACATCCATCATTTTCACTAACAAATTAGTTTTGTTAGAATACTAAATAGATATGAGTCTTAAGACACAGATAGGTAAAGCTGTGTTATGTGGTGTATGTTACGTTTGCCAAGGATGAGTAGCTTGGCGAGATATGAGTCTTAAGACACAGATAGGTAAAGCTGTGTTATGTGGTGTATGTTACGTTTGCCAAGGATGAGTAGCTTGGCGAAAGACATTGCTTAATTCATCAGCAGGCAAGCTTTTTTTCTCGGTTTGAGAAGTAATACCTATTTGTTCAAAAATACTCTGAGAAGTCTTTCCTATACAGCTTTTTGTAGTTTTTACTAGTTTTTATTTCAGGAGGGAATTTCACACATACGCTTCTGAATTGTTCTCTCTGTTTTCCGTTAGGAAAATAATGCAAGTGCTGTATAGTTTGAGCTGACATGGAAGTCAGTTGCTTTCTTGGTACATTGGTTTTCGGTTCACTTCAGAATTATTTTCATGCAGTACTACGACTGTAGATGCATAACCATATTACTGTTTTGCACCCACCACACAGTGCATATGTGGGTGCATAAAAACATTCATAAAGCTGAAAACTATAGAAACAATGACAATTATTTTAGCTCTTTAGGCTGTTAAATTATTGTATACTATTAAAATAAAATTCCTATGCACATGGTTGAGAGAGCCCAGAAATTGGGCTGATAATGTCCCCTGAGGATGCACAATAAAACTCTTGGAATATAGCTATAGTGTGATCTTTTCTAGATCTCCTTGTCTCAATTTTGCAGTTGAATTTATGATGTTTAGTTTGTATATAAATTTGCCAGCATAATTAATATGCCTAATAACGCAGATAAAAAACTAGTCTTTTTTAAGGCAAAAGCTCAAATCTTTATCTTGCTGACACAACCTTTTTGTCTTTTAGCTATTGAGTATCTAATGATATTGAAAACCTACAGAACAATTGCATGCGTGTAAAAGGAGGAAGCATTATAAGGTTGTTTTTATTAGTATGTGAAGAAAACCAGAGTGACACCGTTTTATTACTTTAGTGTTTAGATCGCTACAATTTGTGTCTAACTATCTTTTGCAAAATTAGTAAACAGTCAAGACTTAGATAGCTAAAGGGCGCTAGTTCATATGCATACATGTGGATACATCTTACTGTGTATGTGAATTAAGAAAGTAAGGAAGGAAGCAGAAGCTAAGGTTTTTGAATGCCTTTCAATTGTATTAGGAAAGAGTCTGTATAGAAGAAAACCTCTGATCTTTAGACACCCAGGGACAAGAAAGCCTGCAAAAAAAGCTTGCAAAAGAATGCAAAAAAGCATCTGACAATGAAACTTTCAAGCTGTACATTTTCATTTAGGTGGTTATGATACTACTTGCCAAAAATCTCATTAATGTTTTGTTAAATAAACTTTTGAATTGGTAGGTGTCTTGAAGCTGATTGGAGTGAAAGAGGGTGCCGAGGTGTTCAGAAATTCGGCTTCATTAACAGCTTAGAGCAAAGCATCTTTTCCTGTTTCATTTTTCAGTTGACTTCTCAGTAAAGGTCAGAGAAAGGTATTTTGAAATTTCTACTTCTCTTTGACACTTACATGGGCTTGTTTTACTCCTAGTATTTATTTATGTATTTATAAGTAGGGTTGCCTGTGCCGTTTAAATGTGCTCCAATGTCAGCTTAGAAATAACTAAAGCAATACTTCCATTGAGGACACAATTATATATTCTAACTTTTTATGTGAACACTTTACTCTTTAGGAGGTCACAAACTGTATTTTAAACTCACTTTATATTTGTTTAAACACTGCCAGATGCTTTGACTGTGTTTTATTAAACTTCAGTAAGTGTGACTACTAACCCTGCCTTAGGAACAGAGTGCGATAATGAAAATATCTGCAGTTATATTTCGTATCGTTACCTGATAACTATAGCTGTAATGCACAGGACATTAGCTTCTGGTGATAAGAGTGATGAATGTAGCTTCAATCAAAAGATGAGTTCTTAATATTTCTGTTTGTGTTAGAGTCTCAGCCTTCACCACACGTTCACACCATGCTTATGTGTAGAAGGAAATATGCATATCCTGCAAGGCATGTATTGAAATGATTAATAAATGAAGGAGGAAAGGTTTAGTCTGTTGATTCTTTCTGTCTGCACATCTGACATGACTAAGATTGTGACTGACTTGATTTTTTTCAGGTAATGTCCAATACTGTGCCTTTTAACTTAGAAGAAAATTTTTATCTAGTGAAGGAATGCAATTTTTCATGTCTTATATTAAATGTAATTAATTTTTTAATACATTTTTCTCAGACTTTCTCAAAATCTAAAGAACTTTGAAAGCTCACATTTGAATAAGAAAAGAGATTTTTTGGGGAAGCAAAAATATTTTGACTCTTAAGAGGGCTTCCATTTCTGGTTTTTGTTGCATAAGTAGGAATATTATATGTAATTTGCAATGTCAGGGATGGCAAATGAAAATAATCACTTTGAAACATGTTAGTCAGTAAGCAGTGATACTCTCTGATAGTGTGAAAGATGGGGAAAACTTCAAATATGTACATTATACATTAAAATAACACCTGAAAACAAAGATACACTTACAACTGTTTTCCAGGAAAGGAATATAACAAGTCTTATGAATGTAAAATATAAGTTTTCTGTGATGTATTAAGTCTACAAACAACACTGTAAGTTCCAGTTTTATACCTTTTTACTGCTAATTTCATCCTTTTGTGGCATACTGTGAAAATATTTACATAATATTTTGCCTGAACAGTGTTTTGTTCATCTGTGTAGACAGAATCATTGAAGCTGTAGTTTTTCAGGGGCATAAGGAATAACCTATCAAAACCAAAGAGCAAAATCAGTGGACCAAGGCAGCAGGAAGAAGTTCCAAGTTAGTTCCATAACTGAAATGAATGCTTCTTAAACATGAAAACTCTCACTAGGTTTCATATGTCATTTTGACTAGAAGTCCTAAATCCTATAGTCAGAAGTGCTGAGCATTTAGAACTTAAACTGTGTAATTAAATATGCAAACTACCCAATTTAGTGATGATTGGTCTTTCTTCCTTTCTTTCAGTGGCATTCTGGTTCTTTAGTTATCTGATGGATAGTTTTAACTTTAATTAAAACTGCAAGTAGTAACATAAGTTGGCATTAGCCTTTGTTTTCTTATCCATGTCAGGACCTGAACTGATGTGATTTCACAGTCCGTAACAAGACTTTTGCACTGGAAAACACATCTTCACAAGTCAATAGATTAAGGAAATCTATATGGCAAACTGGAATGAGATGCACAGAAAACTGATGAAATCTCCATCCTTGGAGATACTCAAAAGCAGCCTGAACATGGTCATGGGCAACCTTCTCAAGGTGTCCCCCACTGAACTGTAATGACCTCCACAGGTCCTTGTTAGTCTTAGTTATGCTGTGTTTCTGTGGTTAAATATTTATATCTAGTTAATATAGATATATGTTTGTTGTTTTTTTTTTTTTTTTTACCATGTACTGGTGGTGAACTTATATCTCTAGTATGTTACTTGATATCAGAATCCTGTATCATTCTTTGAGCTCTTTCAATATTTAGCACTCAGTCTCCTGTGATTTCCTTCACTCCCCGTTTTCCAGGTTCTCAGCCATGGAGCTTCCCATATGGTATGAAGGGAAAGAGCTAGGAAATTCATCCGTGGAGGAATTTGTGAGCATTGCTGTGGTGCTGCCATATAAGACTGCTGGAAGCACCAAGCCTCAATTGTGAGGTTGCAAGCTAATCAAGAAATTTTCACAATGCTTATATTGCTAGTAAAGTATATATGATCCGTATCCCAGATGGCTTAGAAGTTCCCAGGACTAAGCACGGGAAACAGGTGAAATAAAATTATATAGGAATGCTATTTTTAAAGGAGCATTATAAAACCTTAGATTTGTGACAAATGCATGATTTGAATCTGGGTCCTGAACTACTTATCTGTTTACATAGCAAAGCTTCAGCATCAACTCCTGAATATTTGAGCATAAGTTTGTAAACAAGCAGCCTTGGTAATACTTCAAGCAACAGATCTCAGTTACTCCCCTCACATATGAAACTTTCTTGGGCTGTACAGGTCCAGTTTGGCAGAGGCAAGCCAATATTTAAAACCAAGAAGAGTTGACACACCTCTTCAGTTGAGAATGTGGGTTGGCTACTTGGAATCGCCCTATTGCTGAGAGGCAGCCTATGCCTTCTGCTATGAATGAGTATAGTTACTGCCACACAACAGTAGTACATCAATCTTTATTCTAGCTGTTAGTATTTAATGCCTGTAGTGGGACTATTTAGAGACACCTTAAGTAGTATATAAACAGAAAGAATATTTGCAATTTGAGGTTCTACTGCAGCAGTTACAAATAAATATTTATGGGACTCAGTGGAGCTGCATACCCAATCTTCTGTAGGTCCTTTGGTAGTGTGAGGACCTACAGATGTTTTCATTGAGGCTCTGACCTCAGTGCTGAAGACTCCGTGGTAGCCCCTGGGAAAACAAAAAGAATAAGCGGTCTGGTATAGACAACATTTAAAGTTCAAATGAATGGCCTGAAATTTTCCAACAATACTTGGCACAGTAGTGAAGCTTGAGTACTGGAGACTACATTCCATTCTAGAATGTATGCATACAAAAAGCACAGGGTTTGAATGTTCTGCTTTCATGGTTTTTTTTATATAGGTTAATGTAATGTAGCTTCACGTGAAATAATTTTGCCTATCATTCATCACTGTAATACCAGAATTGTCATTATTATGTAGCAGAAGTCTAAACAATGACTGACATGCTTATTCTAAGAATCTGAGCAAGCAAATATAATTTTATTAGGCTGTATTTGTTATCCCGGCAAGTTGTTGGGCTGGCAAGAAGGGTGACAACAATTAAATCCTGATTGAGCTTTGCCTACGTGTAACCTGTTATTTCAGTGCATTGAGAGTCATTAGTGGTTTTGTGTATAATCTATGAAAGGTTTTCAGATACTGTCAAATATGTCTGTTCTGTCTTGTAAGGTAATATATAATTTTCTCCTGTTGCTCGTATAGTTAATGAAGAAATCCATCTTCCTCTGTTGAAAGCAATTTATCTTTTGTACATCATGGTGTAATAAATTTGCTCACACTTTGTTCAAGATTCCAGTTTCACTGTCATTGTGTCTTATCATAAATATTTATTTTAATTTCTGATTTTGTTATTAATTTATGATATTGTTTTCCAGGTTAAGGTCAATCTGTACATCAGATCTTAAACATCTTTCTCCTATCCTCAAATTACTGGATAAAACTTACTGGCTTTTCACTTTCTCTAAATCATAGAGAAGAATAGGAGTAACATACAAATAGACATACAAATACGAAAGACAGTACATTTTTGCTGATGATGCAAATTTTTATAAATTTCTGGCATGAAAATCTATCCTTTAGGGTAGGCAATTAAATGGGCAACAAATATTGAAGATTAAAAAGAAAATAACCTTATTTTTTTGATAAATTTTTTTGATAAATACTGGAATGGTCAAATTCCATTATAAGTAGCTAGAGTTTTGTTAATTATTTTGCTATGTGTGATGATGTTATGCATTCATTCTTACAGAATTACCAACTGGGAGAATTTATTTTATTTCACAAAAAATTAGATTCAGTTTTCCGAAAGAAATGGTTGCTAAGTATCAGCATGTTATCAATAAACACACTATCAATGTGAAACTCTTGATTACCTATGATGGGCATAAATCTGTTTCCTTTGGCAAATGTCAAGGACTCACTTTCCTCAAATGACTAAACAGTGAACAGAGACTGTCCAAAACATGGAAGTCATTGTGCTGGAGGTCATTTTGTCATTGTTGTGAGGACATATAGTAGATTAACATACTGCATTTCTGAATTATTTCTGTAGGCCACATTTCTGGCACGCTGAGATACTTAATGCATTTTTAATAAAGAATAAACTGTTTTAAAGTGAGTCACATCAATCCATCCAGATAACTCCAGGTTTAAATTCAAAAGTGCTTTTCATTTTCTGTGGATTTTTAAAAGAATGTCTTACCCTCAGATATAAATACTACACATTTCTTGTGTGTCTCTGTTAAAGCACTGCTTTAATTACTATGCACAAGTTAATAAACAAACCTACCATATGCTGCCAAATTAGTCAAATGCCAGGAAAAGCTAAATAAAAATAGAGAGACAAACTTTTAATTATGCTCTCTGAAAACCTTTGGCAAAGTAATATTCTTTACTTGGCATTCTGCTTCAGTGTGAAAGGGCAGAAAATATAACCAAGCTAACAGATCAAGCGGTAATAGAACTTCCTTTTAGAAAGGAAAACATTGAAGTAGAGGTATTTTTATTTATCCTCATTTAAATATCTTTATAAATACGCAAAGCAAATGGTTAGACTATGACTGTTGTTTGCTGAGAAGACATAAATTTAGAACTTGAGTGTAATAAAACCAATTTTTTATAAAAAAATCTAAGAAACAACCGAAACGGCTGAGTTGCAATCAAAATACATTCTAAAATAATTTGAATAAGATCTCAGTAATTCCCAAAATTATAAATTAATAATTTCACTGAAAAATTTTAAGCAAAAAGGATTCATTATCCCCAGTTAGTCCAGGAAGAAAAGTTGTACTAATGTTAGTATTGGATTCTACAGAACATCCAGCAGTGTCAGTACTTGCATTGAGGAATAAAAAACACTGACAGAAAATAAAGCACTTGGAAAGCATAATTTAAGGCCTTGGGCGACTTGGTCTAGTGTGATGTGTCCCTGTCCATGGCAGAGGATCATCATAACTAGATGATCTTAAGGTCATTTCCAACCCTAACTATTCTACGATTCTGTATGTCAAAAGAGGATACTCCCACCCTATAAATAGTGTCAGTGAGGTGAAGAGGTCTGATCTAAGCCCACTGCTGCCTTCCTACTGAATCTGATTTCAAAGGAAAAAGTGATTATATACCTATTCCACAAATATTTGGATGACTACTTTATTGTATATGATAGTGTGTTAGTACCTCATCTTTTTTCCACATTTCTAGAGGAAGATTCAATCCAGTATTAGCTAAATGTTTAAATCAGACTGTAGTGGGTCTAGTGATCTGCTTAGTGATCTCCCTTTCATTGTATCTGTTTTTCTTTTAATACAAAAGTGCTCTAAATGAAAGTCATCCTGAGAATTTAGTATATGTTATCCTGTGTTATATTCTACATCTAGTGCAGTACTTTTCACAGGACAACAGTGCTGTTTCAAACTAGTGAAGTTTTGAGAGTGCTTTGGGAAGGAGAACAGTGAGAAGAGAAAGCTCCCATCATGCTATTAGAAGGTACCTGCATGCAGACTGTCTAGGGAATGCTTTTGAGCCCATGTTGCCCTTAACTATTCCTGGGAATTGCTGAGAGAGTGGCTCTGATTGGTTCACTGAAAAAATTACAGATGTAAACTATGTGTTCATGGTAATAAGTGTTGCTTATTAGGTTAAAGTTAGAATAAAAACTACATTCTTGATGCATTTACATCAAGCTAAGTCCTGTTGTCATCAATAAAGCAAGTATTTCAGAGTACAAAGAGAAACTGCAGAAAAAAAATGTCTTCTGATGTTCAATACAATTGCATGTGTTCTTTTACAAATATTCCATTGTACAGATATGTTAGCTGCCTAGTAACATGATATTTAAAGGCTTAACACCTTTGAAAAATTCTCTCGTGTAGACATAACATCTAATGTGAATTTTTAGTCCTTTAGAATACTTGGAACCAAATTCTGCAAAACTTTGTTTTGAGAGGGGTCTTAATAGTAATATTTCATCAAGGACAAGTCTCTCCAACAGTAGTTTGCATAGTTTTATAGTGGAACTTTTTCCATGGGGAGAATTTTATGTCCAATATCCTGTGGTTCTTGCAACTTTCTGATTGTTTAGTCAGACAGCTACTCAGTGAAAGAAATACTTAATTCAGTCCTGATTACATTAAGTCGGTGGAAACAAAGACTTGGTAAAAGCTGAGTAATTCTCAAAATGCTGCCTAGTAAATGTAATTTGATTATTCCACATAGATGTAAGTTTAAGCTCTCAAGTGACAGAGTAACTGTATTGTGGCTAAGTAAACATCACTAGAACAGTTAAGACTTTTAATACTATTTTATGAAACAGACAAATGCAATGTAATCATTGTACTCCAAGAGATGCAGAAAAGAAGAATAGAATTGTACTTTCCTTGAATGCCCTTCAGTTTTTTCAATGCTACATTGTTTGAAATGGAAGAAAATTATTGCTCCTTCATTGCTGTCTAAAAACCATTAAGATTATAAACAATACTGCAGCTGACTGGGCTGTTATCTTAATGGGGTATTCATCAAAGTCTTTGCAGATTCACAGTGTAATGTTTCTGAAAGTGAAATCAGAGTATTATTGTGTAAAATTTTAATATAATTCTTGTTTTATAAGAACTGTATTGAAAGCATAGAGTGTGACTTTGATTTTTTTAAATTGCTTTGTCAGGGGTATGATTTTGAAATACATCATATGTGCACTATATCCTTTTCCTGCCTGTAATGTTACCTACAGATTAAAGTCATTGTGCATTTGTTCAACCAATGGAAAATGTTTCATATAATTTTAATACCACAAGTTGATATTTGCTATACAGCCAAGAGTTCTCTCTACTACAGCTCTATTACTATGTTAGGTTTAAACGGAACATTCATTTTGACTATAAGAGGATATACCCTGAGATTATTTGCTAGGTGCAGATGTGGAAAGGTAAAAGAATTCCCTAAGTGCGTGGGATTTTGTACAGGAGTCTGAAATACTTCATTTATGCGTAGTCAATACAAATGGATCAATTGAATTTATGGGCAGAATTACATTACTCTCCGTATATGTAAGTCTTACTGTTTTCCACTATAAGCCAGTGGTCTGAATGAGCAGGATGGCTATTTACACAATGAGAAGACTGCCCTGAATCTGGACTTTTCATCACATTTTTCTAATTATCGCTGAATTTATTTATGTGTGTCCCCCACCCCAGTGTTTTGATCAAGGTTGAATTTCTTTTTTATTTTTTTTTTCAACAGTAGATTTTAGGTATCATCTTAGCTATTATATACAAAATGCACTTGACTGATACTGATTTATTTTCGTAAGATATTTTTCATAGCAGATACTCAGTAGTCACTAAGCAAAGAACACTGGCATACTTCAGGGCCACTTATAACAGCTTTGCTGGTTTAATTTGGAACAGAATCAAATCTGGGAATCTCATTTTTCAGATTAAGGTATATGCTTTCCTGTAGTTAGTAGATTATGGTTACAGTGTGTTGTTTCTGCACAGCAGCTATGCTTATCAAATTTTAACTTAAAATTGTGGGTTTAGATGCAGGCCATAAAAACTTTCGTTAGCATTCTTAGCCTTATGAACAGGCTTTGTATCAGTGATAACTTTGATACTATTATTACATTTCTGCTCCTATCCAAAGTATTAATCTGTAGAGGAAAATATAATTTTTTGCATCCTAAATTCTGGAAATAAGAATTCTGTAACTGTTATGTAGTAGAGTTTTAGCAAGCCTGCATGTAATCTAATATTGTCTACATAGATTTTGAGATTAGCTATTCAAGTATATTCTACATGAATATTTGCTATTCACTGATTGAAACTCTTACACAAAACTCAATATGATTATTTTTTTAATGTGTTAATACACATTCAGGGTTTTCAGTTTAACCAGCAACTTTATGATATGGTGATTAACAATTCTCATGTTTCTTTTTGAAAACATAATATAAACTTTAGCCAAAAAAAATCCTTTTCTAAAATCTCAAGTTGATAACTGTTACCTCCTACATGATCAAATTTTATGTACATAGCTAAATGATTTGTTACTTCACAAGAAATGACAGTATACTACTGTACTTATATTGTGTATGACAATATAAGGAATATGTTTTAATATGTAGTACTGAAAAACTACAAAACCTCCCACATGTACTAGCAGTTGTTTAATGCAGCATTTTAAGACAGAAAGCAAATTAGTTTCAGTTATTCATAATTATTCTTCACTATAAAGTGAAATACAAAGTAAATGCAGAAACAGAAAAGAATGCTGATTTGTACTCTTAAATTTACATAAAATCTTTTGGAGTCTATAAAAAAATTCAGTAAAGGTTTTAGCAAAGAGAAGGGATGCTTTCAAGGGTGAAAATAGCTGTATCTATTTCATGGCAGCTGATCTATCCACCTTTTTGGATTTTTTATATTATGTTCTTGAGATGAATGCACCTTCAAAAAAATTCCACTTGAGACTTCTTTTCTCAAAAAAAAAAAAAAAGGCTCAATACAAAATGGGTTTTAAAAATCCTCCTCTGTGGTAATGGATCATCTTTTCCCAAAATGTCACAGGTAGAAATCAAGCTCACAATTGCATATGTGCAATTGTGCTTAAGAATCTATAGTTTATTTGACAGTAATGCTAAGATTTTGCATTTTTTTTTAAGTTTATTTTACTGTTCCTGTGCCAGTGTTAAAGTTGGGGCTTGCTTAGCGGTGCTAAGTATTTTCTTTTGTCTAGAAGGCTGTGAGTTGTTATAAAAATGAGGTTTTAAATATATAAAATAGATTGAATAATGATTCAGTATTTACTAACCAGAAATCACTTATCTCACATTACAGTATGTACAGCTATCTGGTTATCAACTATGCTTAGGGGCACATAGTGTGGATGTGTAGAATAAAACCAGTTTCTGTAGGAGTGAAGTTAAGGACAAGTATATATATATTTTTTTCCTCAAAACAGATAGATTTTAAATCTTGATAAAGATTAATATTAGCCAGGAAGATTATTTTTTATTTCTTTCCTACACCTTAATGGAAGCAAGCTGGTTTGCAACCTGTGATGCATATGGAAAGATTGTTTTCTCTACATGCAATCACAAAAAAAAACAAACAACCTGAATTTTATCATTAACTTTTTGCTCACATTTTTATCCCAGCACATAATTTCAATTTAATTTAAATAAATTAATTTATTATTTAAATAATCTTTGTAAAAATTGAGTGAATGACAACAATTATACATTACAGACTATCCAATTATTATTTGTTTCTATATTAACTAAATTGCAAAATTAAGTGATTGCATTAGCAATTGTTTAATACAGAATAAGGTCAATGTGCTTCTCTTAATCCCCCCTAAAATATGTCAAGAATTACATGTTAGAAAATCATTCAATAGCTTCACTGACTTGTAATTGCAGGGATAAATGATTTACTTGAAGCTGGAAAATACATGTATTATTCATCAGCATTCTATCTCTCCATCTGTGTTGAGATGTATTTGAGAGCTACCCTCATTGGGAGACTAGAATTAAAATTCATATGCTTACATTAATTTCTCTGTATTCCTTTTTTCTTTTTCAAGACTGCAATACTTTATTAGGCATAGCTGTTTGTTGTTTTTTTTTTTAACTTTAGGATACTAAGAACTGGTAACTCCCTGATGTGGATGTAATATTAGACAAATCTTGTAAGTACAATATCATTTACATTTTCTTAATTCTTTTGTTGTTCTGGTACCATATATTTTTTACAACAGGTCATGAGATCATGAAATCAGACTGGAGAACTTCAAGTTGTTCTGTCATGTCTGCTCTTCCCCAGCTTAATTTTTTTTTTTCATTTTTAACTTTCACATAACAGGTGTGTCACTGTCTTTCCCTTTTTGTCTTTAACGTGTTTCTTACCACAATACCCTGATAATGGTAGTCACTTATTCCCATATACTGTAGTCTGGACAGTGTGACAATACCTATTTTATTAGGAGGACACTGGAAGGCAAATAGTGTCTCTTTGTGATGCATATGTATGTATAGTCTAACCAAAAGCTTCAGTAACAGTAACACTAGTGGCTTCATTCCAGAGCCATGGGAGATCTAGCTGCAGCCTGCCTTTTTTTTGTAAGACCATAGGGAGGGTGATGATCAGGGTGGTGCATTTTTTGTCCTTTTTCTAGCATTCAGTAATACCAGTTCTCGAACCAGCTTTGCAGCCCCTAATATCTGGCATCCTTGAGGTTTGTCATTTCCAGTGCAACTTCGGTAGTCTCTTTGAAGGAAGACCTAAGTCTGTGAGGTGGATGCAAGTCCATTATGAATATTACACTGGCATGAACTGCAAATACATTTATTGTAGTAACCTTAAAAGGAAAAGTTTGAGGTTGTAAAACTGGAGATAGGGACAAAAACCGTTTCAGACTTAAAATATAGATGACTTTTGCTCTTAGCCCTCTCTGTCACTTGAAGAATAGTTTTTAGACTATATTGCAGCCAGAGGTTAGGCTGCCTCAAAGAGGACAAGTCCTGAAACAGCAAAACTGATTGCTTTTATTCTAATTAGACATAAGTATCATCAGAATCTCTCTAAGCATATTTAATCTGTAAAGCTGTACCAAAAAATACCTAAGGTATATAAAATGTAATTGTTGCCATAGATTAGACTCGGAGGTGTGTAGTAAGGTGAATGAAATACTGTTCTTGATTGTTTGTAAAGCTCATCAGATGAGCAGATCCTGTGGTATTTTGACTTCTACCGCTAGAATTTTCTATCCTTTATATGAAACTTAATTGCTAAGTTTTCATGTTGGACATTGTGACCAAAAAAATGACATATTTTCTGGCTTGATTACAATTTACCAGTTGCATATCACTTAAAGTATTTGGTATGTCTTGGGGTTTTTTTTGTGAGAAAGCACATGAATTACTGTTTCTTTGTCACTGAACTTATACTAACTTTGTAGTACCTTGAGAACAGAGCAAAAAAAACCACACCAGGGCTGCAAAAGAGCAAGCTTTGAACAGTTTAAAGGCTTTTGGCAACATCAATCTTTCCGTTTGTTTTTGTTTTCTTTTGCTTGAGTGATCTATGAGTCATCATATTTTTACAAAACAAAATATTTTTAATTTCAGCCTTAAAGAAAGTGGGTATATTTTGTTCTGTGGCCATACCGAAAATATGACATCTGTCCTTTATAAACCAGGAGACAGTAATTTGAACTGGGTTTCCTTAACAACAATTAATTACTGCAATCCTATATGCTGTAAACACCATTTAAGATCAGTGCAAACAGATTTTGGTAATAAGGGCTACTTTTATTTTTTTTCTCTTTTCTGCCAGAGAAGCTAGACAAGCAGCACGTATGTTAAATGAAAAAGAATAATTAAGAATACCTTCCTCTGTCTATGTCTGATCTCTTTGAACTTCCAAAAATTATTTCTGTGGTTAAGCAGTTCCCACAGAAGTTGATTGTTGCCATAAGCTTTAAATATCCTCTGTTGAACAGGTATCTTTTAAGCACAATTGGGCTGACAAAATATGTCAGTTTCGAAGAGGAAACATTTGAGTTCTTTTACTGTGGAACATTTAACAGTTAAACCTGTAACAGTAAATTCAAGTAGAAGTTAAATAACGCTCCCAAAAAGTCATCAGTAAAGGCTTGTCATAGAAACTGGGAGTGAGGGTTGTTAATTTCCAGACACTGAATGCTAATAACAGAAAGATAGGAATTTGACATGGCAAATAATTTAGTAACTTTACCTACAAATATTTTCTGAACTGAACATTTGCAGTTTTGCTTTCTCAAGCTTCCTTTACACATTGCACACTCCTGCCAACCTTAGCAGGACTGGACTTGACTTCACCTCAAAAAGCTTTTCCATTTTCTCTACTAAAGATCTGGACAAATATAACAATTCTGAAGATTGCACTATGTAACTGCAAACACTGAAGTGCAACACTGCCATTATTACACCTGAATTTGTGCAAACAGCAATGTTTCAGAGCTATTTTTGAGATTTGGAAGAAGGTGTATTTGTTCATAATCCTCTACTCTGGCAATTCTTTGTTGGCTTCTGCCAACTCTATACCACACCTTCTTTTATGTTTTTAAATCTTTTTTCTCAATCATTCAAGAATGCCTACTAATCAAGTTCACTGCTGCTGTGGTAGGTATAATTTTTCTGACAAGACTGAATGGAAAGGGGGTTTACTATTAGCAAGTCTAATGTAGAATACAGTGGCAAAGTGAAGAGATTTGAGAGGCTGTGGAAGAAATAGTTGAGCAGCTTGTTTAGAGGACAGAGTAAGTGTAAGAATTTCTGATGCTTGTAAATGAAAACTGTGTGCTTTTTTAAAAGAATAGTTTATCATACAATAAAATTGTAACATTAGAAATAAGTAATTCCCCCTGAATGCTTAATCTGTCCTGGCATTGTTTACATATTCTTCCTACTTGCTCATAAAATCTGCATGTGAGAGAAATAAATCGCGAATTCTTACTTCTTTCCACATGTGTAACAACTACTGAATTATATTTTTATTTCATAGAATCATAGAATGGTTAGGGTTAGAAAAGACCATAAGATCATATAGTTTTTTCTTCTTTTCAGGGTTGACTGTGTGGTGGAGTCTTGACAGCCTTACATCCCATTATTGGTCTTTTTCCAACTCCTTGTAAATACTGAATTTCAGAACAATAAAAGGTTATTGTCTGTATATTTTGTTTTTTAATCTGTTGGGAAGGAAATCCACCAGTAACAATATTTTGCGCAAGCCAATTACTATACTACGATTACACAAGAGGTTAAGCAATTAAATGTTAATCAATTATTGTTAAGTACTAGATTTTGCATGGCTGACCATGGAGCGGAATACCAAGTTGAGGAGACACATTGCTTTTCTCATCAAAATTCGTCCATTTTTTAGCCTAGCTATAAGCTGAAGAAAGTCACATGGACAGTTAGCCTCATTTCTGATCTGAAAATGACATAAAATGAGGAAAAAATGCATTCATCTGACCAGTTGTTCAACAGTAGTAACAACAGCGTTACCTTTTTGCCTCTTGTTGAATGAGGATTTATGCCCTCAGTAGAGAGACAAGTAAAACATCTCTATTTTATGGAATACTGTACAAAAGAAAATAAATCCAACAACTATAGTATATATTGCTTTCATGTTCTACTGATGATTCCAGTAATATTAATAGCTCCTTTTAAAATTTTATTTTTAATGGCAGACTGGAAAATGTATTTAGAAATAAAAGTCTGTAGCCAAACAGTGACATATTTAGTAATTTAAAAAAAGAAAAAAAAAAGGAAATGCTACACTGCAGCCTTAATGGATTCTTTCCAGAGAGAAAATCTGCATATACAAATTCTGGTAGTCAACAATAGCACATTGCTAAATTTTCAAAGAAATTCTGCTAAGGAAAGTTTTTGTAAAACGCCATACCTAGACCACACAGAGGCAATGAAACCATAACAGGGGATCTATTCCGCTCTGCAGAAAAAAAAAAAAAGTGCTCCTGATCCTAAATAATATTAGTGTTTACCAGATATTCCTCATATCTCTTTTTTTTCCCAGGTATTTCTTAGAGTATCTACTTTACTAGAGTGTTAAAGAAATAGATAAATCAAGCAGTTGTGCATTAAGCAACAATGCCAGCAGGGCAAAATAAAAAATAAAAATAACCCCAACCACTATAATATTATAGCTATATTTCATTATAGGGGGCTTAGTATAACTTTGAAGTATTTAAGATGTCTATGTGAACACTGTATTCCAGGTATTAATTTATTTCCTTTACCCTTACCTTTACAATTGCTTTCTGAATGCAAGTTCATTTGAAGCTTACTTCTTATGTTGGAGTTTATGGCAATTAAGTCTGCAAGCTGGTTACTTTGTACTGCATGTTAATATCTAGTCCATTCTGAGATCAGATTCGCTTACTAAGCTAGTCAATGAACTTCAGCAATGGCTCAATTAATTGCATTCCACCCCACTTACCTTGAAAGCATAATTGGGATATGATTGGAATAAATACTCAGTTTCCCAATTTAGATATATTCAGTGTAAAGATAATGTTTAAATCAGGGAAAAATAATGTTATACTCATGCGGTTAATTTTCTATGCAGTACTGGAAGCATACCATGTAATACTGTTTCTATATTTTTAAAAATACAGATTTTTTTTGCAATTTGTCAACTTAATATTTTAAGTTATTTTCTCTTCAATCTCACTTTATGTATAAGCTGTAAATTAATATCTTCTTATTTTCCACAAGAAAGCAAGTGGGATTCTAGTGTTTCTTGTGTTAGGTATATGCCAGTGTGAGAAAATTAAATTATTACATGTTGCTGTCATATTCTGCTGCTATGCACAGCTGCTACTTTTGTATTCATATTTAAAGTTTGTCCTCTTGTGTGTGTGTTAGTTTAGAATTTCTTTTCCAGTCAGCTTCCTGTCTGTATTTGTCTAGCTTGAAGTTTAAGGTGGATAAGATCTGAGGGACACAGACTTGGAAGACACATGACAGGCAAAGAAGAAGTTAAGAGACAAGTTGTAAATCAGTGAACAGATACCAAGGAGTAGTTTGGGATTGTAAAGGAATGAAAAGAAATGTGCAAAAATCTGTGCACCCTGAAGTACAAAAATAAAATTAACAAAAAAGAAACAGAGAAAGGAAGAAAACATTGTGCCTACACAAAATGTATCAATAGCAGCTTACAGTCTGGAGCAGAGAAATTAAATCCAGCTGGCATTGCTCAAATCGTAACTTCTGACATTGCAGACATTAAAAGGATGAGAAGGCTGTCAGGGAGTGAAATACAGAATCAACCTCATGGGAGTAGCACCTGCAGTTTTGTCAGCAGGTTAAGATCAAGAAGACTTAAAATGAGAAGGTAGAATTTGTTGAGTTGCTAATTTTTGAATCCTTTATAAATTTATTTATTTTTTCTCCCTTTCCTGTCTTGTTTTGTTTATGTTTGGGTTTGGTTCGTTTGGGGTTTTTTTTCATACTGTTGTTGAAATATATCAATGTAATCACACATAAATAATCTAGTCACTAGTTTTATTCATAAATCTTAGAACAGGTAAAATCCTTCAGAACAGATTTTTATTCATTAAAAATAAAGTACGTCACCATTACAGAGTAAACTTTTATCCCGATATTTAATCACTGGGTGAGGCAGAAATTTTTCAAAGCTGTCTACGTGGTCTGTTTATGGCTTTTTTCTAGGGCCAGCTTTTGAAAGCTATCAAACATACACAGTTGAAACTGATTCATCCTACATTCTGAAGAATTATGTTGACAGTTATCAAACCTGGAAACCCCAAAGCAATTTACACAGAAATATAAACCAAACTGTTCCTTTAAATGCATTTAGTAATATAAAATACTGTATTTATTTAAATTTTCAAAAGTCTGCAAGGTTGAAAGTACTGTTTATTGTGATTCTGTGATTATATAGTAATGCTGGGAATACTCTCTTTTGCTTGTGGTAAAAGTCCGTAGCAAGAGGCTGGTCAGTTGTGAGCTATTCTTTGAAGATTTATGTTTTAATAAACTTTCTGATCAACAGTTTGTACCCTAACAGTAGGAAATCACTGACTCTGAGTTAGCTGTGTCAAGCACAGTCCGTTTCTTGACAATGTGTTGCAAGTAATTTTATTTCAGTCCAGCATCGCCTTAACTTGACCTGGTGCACTTTCATAGTCAGAAGATGTTATTTTGGATTTATTTGGTATCTTGATAGCAGTAGTGGTTACCTCTCTTGAGAAGGGAAAGTGAGTCACTGAGGAAACATTTATGATACCTAGCCATATATTTTAGAGATACTATAGCCGGTTTCATCAAAAGATATGGAATGGAGCACTCACTGCTCAAGTCTTGCATTACTTGTTCTTAATATAAATTCCAATACTTCAATTAATAGAGGCGACTGAAGAAATATTTCTCTTCATAATTCTCTTTTTGAAAAGTTAAAGGTCATTTGTTGTCTTCAGTTGTATGAAGAGCTACTGAGAAGCCAGACAGTTTTGCTTTATAGTCATAACAGTAAGGCCATCATGGAAGGACATTAAAATAAGAGGCTCTTCTTCACACTGCGGGTTCTCACTGGAGATTGATATCCTAAACAGGCCAGGACTGTGGCCCTGTTTAAGACACAGTCTGCAAAAAATCTGTGGTCTGATCCTACTAGCAATGGCAATACTATTTTTTATAGGCTGCAAGATCCAAAAGTACTTAGTTGAGGTTTCAAAGCAAGTAAAAATTATGTTCTGCTTAATTTGTGTCGTCTTCTGTGGATGCAAAGGTTTGTAGCATAAAAGCTCAAATTTGAAAGTACTGCCTCAGCAAGTGGCATATGCAGTTCTGTCGGAAGTGGAACCGAGATGAGAAAAGTGAACATTTGCTCCAAAATGGACCTTATGAGGATGAAATTCTGCTGAGGGGGCATTTGGGTGTTGGAACTAGATGACTGTAAGGTCCTTTCCAATCCTAGCTATTCTATGATCCTATGATTTTATGTACTGCAGCCACTAAAGGTGTTGCAGTCAACAACATGAGGTTTCAGTTAGCCATAAACAACACAGATTCTGACAATGTATTGCTATACAGAAGCGTAGTCATACACTGTTGTTTTTTAAGATACTTTGTTATCTTTCAATATTGTGAGTTGGGTTTTGTTTTTTTTTTCTGGTTATGAGCATCATAGAGATCCAACTAAGGTACTAATCGCCTCTTCTATAAACATATCTAAGACTTTCAAAGAACAAGAAGGCAGCTTAGCAGCCATCCTTGTTTTATGAATATGGACTTTAGAGGGTGTACAAGGGTGACAGTGTGAAGTTTGGAGGGAAACATCTGGCTGCCTGGAGGAGGTCAATAGAGCCAGATGTGAGATTGAGCCAGATGTGAGATTGGCTGTATATTACATTCTAATCCATTCCTAGGTTTTACACAAAAGCCATTATTTTGTTCACTCCTGAGAAAATTCCTCAGCATAATAACATGTTTCTAGTTATGGCCTTAGGATTCTGGTGTCAACCAGGAGACAGAGTAAGAAGGTGCATGAGGCCTTAATCTACTACTCAGTGGTTTAACTTCTGGCTTGTTATTTAACTTCTGGCTATCTTTACAGTTACTGAATACATTAATTATCTAAAACCAGAGTTCAGCAGCTGGAGAATCATTCATAAATTGTACTATGGATGTCCAGTTGCCAGAGAAACTATTTGAATATTACTAGGATATATACTATACACATTTCTAAAAAAACCCCTTTTTAAAATGAGAGTCCTTGTAAATATGTTACTAACGTATCATTGTTAAGCAGCTCTGCAGGATGTGGCAGTGAATGTCATTTCAGAATAAACACCACTGATTGCTGTGAAAGAAAGAGAAAAAGATTTATCTATGAAAGTTTAGTCACTACAACTTGCATGCAGTATAAAATTCTAAGAAGATGCCTGTCATTAATAAGTAATAACATTATAATTTAAAGAACAATATTAAACAAAACCAATTAGTACTGAAATGTCTACCCGCTTATCTTAATATATAGTTCTCTGCTATCTGACATTTAAAGTTTCTGTAGCTTTACTCTCAAGTATAACACGTTATGACCATTCTCATTAAAGCCAGCTTTTCTTATAGCACTTACAATGTTGGACTCCTACTGATAGTATAATGAGGGTAGCATGCATTTTGATTGAGTTACCACTGGGGAGAAATTTAATTTAATTAAACTGGTCTTCATTAAAGTATTACACTGAAATAAAGTAATTATAAAGGAATGTACAGTATTAGAGAAATCCTGCTGTTTAAAAGACAGAGAAGGCTCATTTTAGAATGATCATAATTTTAGAAACAGCTTTGTTCGATAATTATCTCAAGACTTCCAAAGCATTCATACCTTGTAAAATCTGGTGATACATATATGCCAGTTAAAGCTGATGCTATTACATCTACTTGTAGTTTCTGCCTTTGGAAATAAACTTCTGTAGCCGTATTCTGTTTAGTATAAACATCTACTAAAACTTTGACATAAAAACATGGATGATGAATATATTTACATTTTAAAAAATAGATAAAATCACAAGAAAATCTCAGATTGTTGAAAGTGAATTGGTTTAGCCTCTGAAAATATACTGCAACACAAGCTCTCATAGGACACATTTTCTCTTATGCTTTCATTTTCTGTAAGTACAACGCCCCTGTGCAGTTGTCACCCAACTAATGCATGCTTAAAATGCAAAGAGAGCACATCTGTTTCAAGAAGTTCATGAGGAGGTTAGGGCAATTTTCAGATAAAGTACAATAACATTCTTGCTATTTCTTTCTTTCTTTTTTCTTTTTTTTTCCTCCACCCCATTCACCACTGCTGCTTTTTGTTTCAGGATGAATTTTCCCATTGGTTGGGTTTACTTTGTTTTGGCATTGTGGCTGTCGGTTTTGTTGGGCAACAGCATGGGCTGGATTTTATGTGTGTTTCACTTCTTCCATTTTTCTTTTATATTTTTAATTGGAATATTATAATAATTCTAAAATACATAACATATATAAGAAATGTATCATTTGCAGAGATGACATCTATTACAGCATTTAGATTTATCTTTCAGCACGATGATGTAAAAAACTGTTGAATACTGGAGATCTCATAAAGAGTGGATGGGTGGTAATTTATCAGCAAATTGCAATTAGGTTATACATCAAATACCATCCTCTTAATTTGAAAGATGTGTATCTGAACTTTTTTCTACCTTATAAATTACAGAAAATGTAACTTAGAGAGTTATGTATATTCAGTTAAATGAGTCAGACTAGCTAAGATCACTCTTCCTTCCCTTAGCATTTGAGACAATTTAGCTTCCTAGAAAAGTGCTAGTTTTGTAGGCTGCTTTCTGAGAGAGATGAAACCTGTTTGTTTATCTTGGCACAATAGCATTGTCAGCCACATTGGAAAGCAGGTGTTAAGATGGCTATAAATTTTTAAAATCTTCAATGTGATCTATAGGGGCTTTGATGAAGATTGAGATTTTGTTTATGAGTTCCCCAAACAGGAGAACTGTGTCAGTATTAAAGCACAGATTTGAAGTGATGATGATTCAGAAAGTCATAAACTAGTATCTCACACCGCTACAACGACTGTTTCTTGTTTCTGTTATCACTATGTATGTGTGTATGTATGTCTACTTGTGCATATCTTTGTGTGTGTATTGGAAGAATGAATTTCAGGGCTTTTATTTGCTTTCCACCACTTTGGAATTTCCACTTTTGCTGAATTCTCATGTTGCTACTTTTTTTTTTTTTTTGCCGTTCTTGATTTGAGAAAATAAATTCTCAGTGTGGTTTCTTCTTCTCAAGGGGCCTAGAAAGAAGAGTCAAGGATAGAAAACCCTGAGAGGGACTGCCAGAATATTGAGAACACAAAAATCCTTTAAAACTGCAATGTGTCTCACATCCATTCAAACCCACAGTGCAGGGACAAATATGATTTTTGCGTTAAGCCTTTCTGTTTCCTTGTGGTATGGTACACACCTGACCTGTTTTATATTCTTTCAGAACATGACCTTTAAATAAAACCAGACATTTAAATATGTAACCATAGGCCTTTCCCTTGATTTTTTTTTTTTTTAATAAAAGTTCTCCATATTAATTTAGTTCATCAGCTCTCCAACAGTATATTAGATGTTTATTCCAACCTCTTGTGTATGGGTCTGAAGATTTTTTCATATTTTTTATCTGATGTAACAGCTTATGCTTTTTTACAGCTTAAATATAATCCAAGCTTCACAAAATTAGAGGCAGAATTGGTACTACTGATCCTGTTGTTTAACTGCATCATGACAATCCAATTTCTGTCACATATTTGACCTTCCTGCTTAGTCTAATAGGATGGAGCTGGAGATTTTATTATGGTCTCATCAAGTAGCAATCATTCAAAATAACACATTTTGTCCTTTTGCTGGATTCATTACCTTGAAACCCATTTCTTGTATTTTATATTCTACATAACTCTCAAATTGCCTAAAGGATTTACTGCATTCCCTAAATAAGGTACTTTTAAAATATTTCCTGGTTATGGATTTAGAGTCTGATTCTTCATTGTCTTACAGTCTCTGTAGTAATATTACACGTCCTGTGTAATTTTGTGAAGACAGGCTGCATATACCATAGTATCAAATCAGAATATGACCATAAGATACGCACAGTGAAAACATGCCCATATATAGTTACTAAATTCTGACAACAGGGAGGCTGTTGCTGAGCTGATACCAGGGCTCCTCACAGTGACCACTACTTCATCTTTAAAGTTTCCTATGTATGATTATATCTTTGCTAGTAAATTAAAAAAATCCAAGGAATATTCTGCATACTGGAACTTTATCACATGTACTGCAGAATTGTTCTCATAGCCTCTGACATATTTTTGTATTGTGATCTTTGGCTTGAACTGTCACACTTGCTGCAGGTGCTGCAAATGAACGTAAAACTCTAATCCCTGGTCCTACCACAAGGGCTGGTGCTTGGTGTCACTCACTGGGGTGTGCCTAGTCACTGGCACCCAGGCCCTTTTGCTCCTGTTCTCATCTGGGCATGGAGATAGACCTTTGATGGATTGATGGCTCCTGTGATGGGCCTGGGAGGACCCCGCAGGGTTATGTCATTGTCTCTCTGGGCTCCTCTGTGGGTTTGCAGATGAGCTTTTACTACATAACCTAATGATATTCTTGAATGGTACACAGCTTTTGTTGTGTACGTTGCTTTGGAGATATATGTGCTTGCAATATATATTAGATTGAAGGGACACACAAATTAATATGAGCTTTTCATGTATGTAACATATGGCAGGGTAATTCGAATGTGAATTAAACGTGATCTCATTTGTCAGTTTATCGTATCAGTGTCTCATGGTTTTAATAGATTCAAGATATAAACTCTTGCATGCTGTGAACTTTTCTACTGAAGGTAGAACATTACTTTCTGAGTACTCTACAGACATTCACACAGACTTAAAACCCTCATGTTACACTTTTGCCAGTGCCAGATTCACAGTGGGGATTTACTGAAAGCCTGAAAATCCTACATCTGAACTATATACCTACCCTGTTGACTTCTCTGTAGTAAGAACTTTTTCTTTCTGGTTTCTTTTTAGGACCAGAGAAAAAAAAAGATCATTATTGCATGCACACAAATAAACACAACACACAAGCATTCAATCTGTCTGTCAAATCTTGCTATCAGTCTCTCTGTAAGGCTACAAATTCCATCTGAACTTGAAAAACCTTTCCTTTCTGTGTCCTTTGTTTTTTCCTTTACTTTCCTACAAGGCTTTCTGGCAGTTTCACTTCTAGTGCGTATTTCTAAATATCTCTGCTGGTCAATATGAGTTGTGTTTATGCTGACAAAGTGTAATCATACAGTTACAGATAACATATAATGTAGAAGGCAGGATTAAAATCATTGACCATGAAAACTAATGGAAACTTCTTACAGAAGCTGTTTTAAGCTCCTGTGATGATCACAGAATTAGCGTATGAACTACATGGCTGAAAACAATAGTTCACAAAATACAACTTTTTAATACAAACAAAATAAGGTGGGTGTTAATGTAGGATCCCCTGAAGAAAAGTGCGTATTACAGGCTTTTCTAGACTGAGATACCTAAAGTCCTTCCCCTTAGTACATTCTTCCTCCTTTAGAGATTTCCAACATGTCATTTTCCAATCTTCAGTTGTAAGCATTCCTGAGAAATTTCACTGCCTTTACACAAAAAATTCCATAATTTCTATTTTTCTCTGGTTCTTACAACATGTGCTAGCTGTGTTCAAACTAAGCTCAACTGGGAACGTACTGAAACATGAGCTGGAACAGATACAGTGATATCTTTTTGCTAATAGATAAAAAATGGCTGCCATCAGAAAACTACTGATGCTTTGAATGGCTTCATTTAATGAACATTTTCAGATAAATATATCATGGTTCCAGTGGAAGAAGCAGTATGTTACTTGTTGCCACTCTTGTGATTTGTTTTTTCAGTATTTTGTTGAAGTCAAATCAGATTCTGCCTACAGATGTGCAAATTTGCTGAAAGTTTAGATCTGATTTACTGTGAACATCTAAAATTACCAAATTCTAGTAAAAAAGTACAGCTAGACATACCTGGACTGAAACTTGACCCAACAGATGTCTGATACCCTATAAAACTTTCTCTAAAAATGTAGACATTCCTACATTTTATGCATAATTTCATTTACTATTTATTAAATTTTGATTTAGATGCATAAATTTATCATTTACCTTATTTAGGGCTTATTTATGTTTTCATGTTCAGGTTTTATGTAAAGAAGTTTGAGACAATTACCTTCTCTTGAAGTACAACGGATAAACAATTATAAAATGATTATTTCCGTTAGCTCAAATTACATGCTAGAAAAAATGTAAGAAGACATGCAGAATACTATACTGTCAATACTTCTTTGTGGCTCTTACTTATGCTGTAACTTGCCTGTTTCCAGAGGACTAGAGGTCTTCCTGTGCCATACTGTTGTCTCTCATGCTAACAGATACGGGAATTAATCCTTACTTACAAGACTTCTGAAAATGTCTTACTAGAGACCAAATAAGAGCTGAAGCAATATATGCTAAAAAAGATGTTTCAGTTGTGCTTGGATCTAGAATATTAAGCTTACACAAGAAAAGCGACTGCAAGTCTCCAATGAAGTATGGTCTTCAGTGTTCTAAACTGTTGTTTCACCTGGTTTCAGGGTACTGACCCTTTGTCATTTTGCGATAGACGGATGTCTGGCAACCTTCTGCTGGTTGGTTGGTTGGTTGGTTTTGGGGTTGGTTTTGGTATTGCTTTTTCTCTGTGACATCACATTTGTCTTGGTTGTTGCAGTGACTGCTTGCTTTCTCCCCTTTGTTGATGCAATCCCCTTTACATGTCTCTCAGCTTGTTGCTTCAATTAAGTTCTCGATGGACCCCCTGGCAACTTGCGTGGTCTCCCACTGCCGTTTCCTATCTCCCTGCTGCCTTTTATCACTTTGCTTGTATTTTGGTGATCACTAACCGCCTGCTTAGACTGTTGTTTGGAGCACTAGTGATTCCCTGCTGATTTTATCACTTACTCCCTACAGATCTTTTCTTAGACTTGTATTTTGTTCTCTATCCAATTTTTATATTAGATTTCTGGCTCTGGGACTCTATAAACCAGATCCAAGGTACCTTTCCCAGGAAGTCAGTCTATTTAGAAGATGCTTATTTTTCTTTGAATTTCAAACATTAAAAAATGATTATGTGAAGCAAAAAAAAAAAAAAATCGATTAAAAGAAATACGACTGAAAATTAATTTTTTAATCTATGACTGTGTTTTTCCTGCTGTTCTTTATTGTATTTTATTGACAGTTTCTTGTAAATTATATGAAGTAAACTAGTAAATAGAAATGTATCACTTCTCTGTTTCCCATTCAAGACACCTTAAGTATCTGTCCCTGCTTGCAAACTTCACTTAATCCCTTGCAACTATAATACTGTATATTTTATAGTATTTAGTATTTTCCAAACTTTGTAGTGAGACTTATGGTTTAATGGGTAGGTCAGAATGATATTATATGTAAGGCAAAAAACAGTGGTGAATTGTATATATCACAAATATTTTAACATTATTTAAAATCTTATTACAGTTACCTTTTTTCTAATCAGTTTCAGTCACTCTTCATTATGACATGCACATTTTGGAAGCAGCTTCGTAGCTCTGACAAAAAATTGTTTAAACAAACAAAATAGTGCTTAGAAAAATCTATTAACTGAGCCATTGGAAGCCCTTTTATCTTCATGGTTTTGATAAGATTCAGCTTCCAGACAATATCTCTGTTTTTCATGGGCGTTATTGCTTGATTCATTTGCAAAACTTCCTTCAGTCTGTAATTATACTACACTCTTGCTATAAATTTATTTTTTTAATTATTTTCTGAAACTAGTTGATAACTTGCTTTAAAGCTTGGTGAGACCAAAATAATACCTTTGCAAAGAAATTTATACCAAATTTTATAATGTATGACTCCTATGAATATCATTGTATTTTAAATGAAAAATTAATTTGAGTCTAGATTTTATATTTGTAAGGTATTATAGCTGCTGTTTAGCAAGTTATAGCAGAATAACAGGAATAAGGAATCATTCACACCTGTGACACCTTGTACATTGAATTATGTTGCAAACCTTATAGACTGAGGAGGTTCATGTTGTCATAATTTTCAGCCTTGCAGTCTTCTCCTGAATTTTAGATTATTGTGTGCATAATATTTTTGTGGGAGTGATATATAGGATACCATTGCTGTTACTGTACATGACAGCCATCCTCAGATACTGTATGACTCAGAGATAAAATAAAACTGCATGTCTGCAGTTTATTTGTCTTTTATTATTTGTCATCCATTTTCATAATTTCTGTGCTAATCACTGTTTCATTTTTTCTAATTCAAAGCCATTGAGGTGAATTTTAAATTTATTTAATAAGACTATTAAATTGAATAATGCTGTCTATTGTTCTCAGAATTTTTATTTAAATTGTTAAATAAATTTATTTAATTTTTATTTATTTTTTTATTTAAATTCTGAATTTTAATTTAAAATGTTAACTCTTCTTTTTGAAAGCTAAGACAGTTTGAGGTTTCTAGAACTATAATTTCTCTTTCAGTTTTTTTTCACCACAGAACTGGAGCACTTTTCCAAATGCATCCAGAATACCACATTCTGTTAAATGCTTTTAGAAATAAGCTAAAACCAGTTCAAATTTTATTTATTTTTGTTGAGGTCTGTAAGTAAACTTTTGAATTTAGTCTTCTAGTACCTATTTTGTGGACATATGGATTCAGCAGAATATTATTTGATTTATAAATAAAATCAGAAGAAAATAAACAGCTTATATTTTTAGTACTTTTGAATGTTATTTACTAATAGTACAAACCAACTGAGTCATGTAACACATAAGACACTTGCATTAGATAATTCTTTTCCAGAGGACAAAAGTCCTGTATCAGTGTGTAGTAGCTTTTAGCTATAGGTATATGTGCATATACACAGAAACATGTATACGCAAGAGCCCTATTTAATTTTTCTGGTAAATTAGTCTGAAAACTAACAAACTTTGATGAAAGGATATTTTGTAATTCCATCACAAATTGTTTTCTTCCTACTCCAGTCAGGTGTTCAGGGGGAACAAACCAAACCAAACCAAACCAATCCAAACAAAAAAAAAAAGACCAAAAAAAAAAAAGGGAAAAAAACCCAAAACCACACATGCACACAAAAATAAGAAACGTGATTTAAATACATAAAGACCACAGAAATGCATGTAGTGAATAACAGTGAACTACTTGTCCTGCACAGGACACTGCTCAATGGAAATTTTGTATTTATACAGACACATGGCTCTATGCTGTCTTCTTTAACAATAATTCCAAGTAAGAAAAGCAAATTGGGGATTATTTTTCTTTGGTATGTGATAGCACATCCTAAACAAAAGCTTGCCATCTTTGTTACCAAAACATATATAATCATAACAGGAAATAGTTTAAGAACTATGAACCTCAAATTAAATCTCAAGATCCTCTAGAGACTTCATCTGACAATGTATTTGTAATGTGTTGCAAGTGTTTAACGCCACCATATTTCTATTGTTGGGGCATTAGGGATTTGCTGAGGTGAAGTGTTTAGTCAACTGTAGGAGTTTAGATTGTCAGATCAGATTTAAATAAACAGCAGGTGCTGGTTACACAGTTTTATCCCATGGATTAATGTTGTGTCAGTGCTCGTACTAAGATTCTTTACAATTTTAAGTATTTAAGTCCTTTGCCGTAGTTTATTGTAAATACTGAGATTGAGAATGAAATCTTGAGTCAATCAGGAAGAACAGATGATAGTCAGTTGTCCACTGTCCATGTTCCATGTGTGCCTGCAATGGCTACAGTTTGGGTGTGAAAATCTTCAGTGAGCATAAATGGAAGGGATGTGGAAATATAGTAGTGGATTCCTTAGAGATTTCCATCTCCTACCTGTCAAGGTTGCTTAGAAAATGTGATCTAGACAATTTGCAGAGTTCTGTAGCATAGGTCTGATTTGGTAGTCTGCCTGAAATTTCAGTTGTGTTTTATCAATTGAGTGGCAGGCAGTACTTACAAAAATGCATCTGGATTGTCTAATTATGACATGCAAAGGTGACAGTATTTTATTACTGAAAAGGAAGAAAAGGCTGACACTGTCACTAAGGAAGGACAACCCTATGGAATGAAGAAAGCTTAGGCAGGGAATAAACAGCTGGATTCTGCTTTTGGTTGTGCCAGTGGCACAACACATGAAGATGATGAGTAATTTTGCATGAATATCAAAAGGAATCCAACAGTTTTAGCAAATGCTAATCTTAATCACTCTCTTTCTAGTAGGTAGTGCAGTGATGTGTTTTGGCTTTAGTATGGGAATAATGCTGATAACACAACAATGTTTTAGTTGTTGCTAGTAATGTTTACCCTGGTCAAGAACTTTCCAATCTCTCATGCTGTGCCAATAAGGAGGGGCCCAGGGTTAGGGTCAGGAGGGAGCAGAGACAGGATACCTGACCCAAACTAGCCAAAGGGGTATTCCATGCTACATCATGTCATGCCTGGTTTATAAACTGGAGGGAGCTAGCTGGAAGCGACCAGTTGTGGCTCGGGTATCAGTTGGCGGGTGGTGAGCAGTTGTGTAGTGTGTCACTTGTATTTATTGATTTTTTCCTTTGCCTTTCTTAGTTTCACATTCTTTCCCCTTGTTATTTCCCTTACCATTATAATTGCTAGTATTATATTGTACTTGGTTTAGTTATTAAACTGTTCTCAACCTGTAGGTTTTGCATTGCTTGGTTTTCCTCCCTATCCTACCCAGGGACGAGGGAAGGAGAGGTGGGTGAGCAAGCGGCTATGTGGGACTTAGTTGCCAGCTGGGTTTAAACCACGACAAATACTTTTTATTCAATAGATTAGGTTTTTTTTTTTTACAGCATCAGATGGGATCTTATGTTTCTTCAGTGAAAAAAACCCCTAAAACCCAAACAAAACCCCAGAAAGATAAAATTGCATGTTTTGTTGACTTACTTCATTGATGTCTTGGAAATATTAATCATATATGAAAAGCAAGATGATGTTAGTCTTGTGGCTATTTAAGGTCAGCTATTGCTATGTGCTTATTAAGTAGAACTGAGTCGCCACATCAGATACAACTCACTTATTTCCATGTGTATATATGAAACCTGGGACTGCAATAGAAGTTCTGAATCTAAGCTATCATTGCTGTTATTTCTTGGTTAAATTTAAGAAATGAAGAGCAGGGAAATTACTCAGAGCTAGTCAAAACATAAATTATCTTGTCTGCATGTGTTGCTATAATATCACCAACATTAGTAACTCAGGTCTGGATACATCTGCAATAGTAAACCCTTGAGGCTAAGGATGTACTTCTCATGTAATCTAACAATAGATTAATGCAACCAGTCTGCATCCAACCCTAACAGATTGTATATGAAGTTGTGCTCAGCTAAACAGATTTACTGTCAGCTTAGGTTTCCATTAGTGCATTTCTGCAGAGATACTCATACATCAGTAATAGTCCCTGGTCTAAAACAAGTAAATGTCAATGTGTTAAGGATAGTATTTTTAAGTGTCTAATACTGTGAACTATTCCTGTTGTTACTTGTAATGCTTCATTTTGATTTAAGTCTGTTTGACAGAAGTAGACTCTATAGTGGAGTATGTGTATCCACAATATTGAGGAGGCTCAGTTCAGTGATTTTTATTTTTTTTTCCCTGTCAACATCTTATTTCTGCCAGTGAAATATACTCCTTTTCTTCCTAAAAGAAACTGAAATTAATTCTCCGTCATATTTAATACTCATACTGAAGTCAGGATGGACATTAAATAAGGAAGAAAGTGGTAAGGGAGATCTATTGATTTTCTTCAAATAGCTTAAATATGTCAAAAGATTTGTGATAAGACTTTCTTACCAATTAACTAATGATATTGGTGGACCTTACATTGTATCTTTCTGTAACAAATATGCTTAAATTTCTGTATGTTTTTCTGTAAATTTAGGCATATAAGTATATACTTTATTATAGTAATACTTGCATTAAAACATACTGGTTGCATAGAAAAGAATCACTCATAAGTAGAAAATAAGGCTTAAAAGAATTTTGATACAGAGCATCATATAGGACATAAATTGAACCTTGAATTATACATCACATTTAATGGCATTGATTGTAATGAGCTGGGAGTATGAAAGGATTTTAATAGATGCATGTTTCTGCATAGACCAAGTAAATTTAAAGATCTGTTGCACTGAATGCATGTTTCTTAATTCTGTATTTTTTATATGGAGAGTTAGACTGAAAAAATGTTCATAAAGCAGTTTATAATAAGAAATTCAGAACAGCAAATGTCATTACTCTTTTACACGGATGTAAAGGAAAGAGATAAAAACAGTAAGGATCACAGATAAACTTCACTGTCTAGGCATGACTGTAACTTGAAAACTGTATAAGAATACTAAAATGAATACTATGGAGTAATTTGGAAATGTCTATAATTGAAGAAATTTTACTTAAATAAATACAGGAAGGTTCTAATTTGGAAGAAACAGAGACCATATTCAGTATTTAGATGATGCTATTATTGTACAAATGTTGCAGAACTGCTGCCAGGATTGATAGGCTACAGACACATTTTTATCGTGGTTCTTCTATCTTGTCCTAGAAAATATAGTTTTGTCAAATAATAGCCACTCAGTCCAGAACTCCGTATTTGCTCTATAGTGGCTAAATAAAACCCTAAGATTCCTACTGTAGTTTTCCAAAATAAGAATTTTGCTGGTTTTCCAGCATAAGTACAGCTTTTGGTGCTGAAAGTGAAACAAGAAAGTGCAGGCAGGAAAATAGATCCAAGCCGTCCAGAATCAAGTAAAATCACAAAAATCAGAACTTTTTTTTTCTTTTCCTCCCTCCTTTCATTTGAAGAATAAATGGAAGTAGAAACCTGCAGAACAAAGGCATGATACTCAAGTTGTTATTTTGTTACACTGAGAGCAGATGGTTGGATAACCTTAAGGAAATATCAAACTTAGTCACTTAGAAGTTCTTTTGTCTGTGGAGGGGAACATGCAGAGAAGTTTCTAGTTCTCTTGTCCTTGAGCTTCTATTTCTGTCAGTGTATTTGCCTACACACTCTGAGATAAATCTCAGCTCTCAACCAAGTAAAAAACATGTCTAGCTCAACAGTTAGGATTTTCCCTTTTTTAAATTAAAAAGAAGTATTTCATTGAGCGCCATATACTTTCTCAGTCACATTACTATGGGAAGAGTGAAGATGGTACAAATGCTTCATGAGTACCAAGCTGAGCTGAAGATGCATGCAGCCTACAACAGCCAAGTTCTTTGTACTTGAGACGCAAACAGCATTTGAAAGCATCTGTTTTTTTGAAGATAGATGAATCTCTGGCTCAGATGATGTAGTTGGCAAGGAGGATATAAGAAAATAAGTATGAAATTACATACCTTTGGAGTTTCACTCAGATATTGCTTTGACGGACACTATAGAAACATCTTTGAGTTTTATCTGAACAAAGCTGAGACAATGTATTTCATCTACACAAGTATTCATGATCAAAATTCTGTGGAACCGCATCATTCTTTTAGGTATATGTTTGCCCAGTTATTTTCTATGCAAATGGTAATGCAACACTCAGTTAAATGATTTTAATAGAATGTTTTTTCCTTCTCAGTTTTGTATCTGGAAATGAAACAATCACAGAACACTTCAATATTTTGTTTCACAGGCATAGGTAAAGCATAAGCTTTAGATCTTTTCCTTTTTTTCATTCATGTGAAATCTGTCCAGAGCATCTGTCCAAAGATGTTTCTCATTCCTACAGCTTGTAGGTGGACAGAAATAATCCTGTGACCCTAAACCTCTAATAACATGTGGAACATAATTGATTTTCTCAAAACTTCAGTTTTAATGGTGGAAATTTTAAGGGCAGATCTAACAGAAGATTACAGCTGTTATTGCAGACAGACTTACAGCATCGACAAGTTCCTCCACTACTGGTAACAACAGAAACAATCAACAGGAGACTGTTTCAAAGATGGGTCAGCCTGCCATGTAGTCCTGGTGAATGTTTTTAAAGCTTTGGTAGGTAAAAAATGTCTTAGTACCCTCCCTCTGTGGCAGCAGTTATAGAAGATAATGACAGGATGTAAGGGTGTCCTGGGTTCAGCATCAGCAGTCACTTTTTGTCCTTCTTAGTAGCTGGTGCAGCGCTGTGGTTTTGACTTTCGGCCTGGGAATAATACTGATAAAGCCGATGTTTTCAGTTACTGGTCAGAATGTTTACCCTGACCAAGGACTTTGTGAGTCTCATGCTCTGCCAGGGAGGAGGAGAAGCCGGGAGGAAGCAGGGACAGGACACCTGACCCAAACTAGCCAAAGAGGTATTCCATACCATAGCACGTCATGCCCAGGATGTAGAACTGAGAGTTCCTGGAAGGGCTAGAACGCTGCGGGGTGGGTAGCGAGGTATCTGTCGGTGGGGTGCTGTATTCTCTTCCCTTTTTATTTCCTTTATCATTATTATTATTGGTGGTAGCAGTAGTGATTTGTGTTATACCTTAGTTATTAAACTGTTCTTATCTCAACCCGTGGGAATTACATTCTTTCGATTCTCCTCCCTGTCCCTCCAGGAGCGGAGGGAAGGAAGGTGGGGAGGGAGGTAGATTGCGTGGTTCTAATTTACGGCCTGGGCTTAAACCACAACAAAGGGGAAGTAAGAACTCAGACATGCATATTAATACTCATGTTTAATATGCTCTGTGAGTATATGTTACAGTATTGGTTTCAGATTTATCTTTAGCAATTGTCTACTTTGTTTGTCCTCCAAAGTTTGATGTTCCCATAGGAAAAGCTTGTGTTCCTGAACCCTAATTCAGCTTTGGCTACATAAGTTAGGCTTATATAGCTGAAGAAGGTGATCATACATGTAGGAGCTGTAAATTTCTTTTAAAAATCCTTGTAGGGTATTGCCGAGACTAATGGGTTGGTGCATCTCTTTTACCCGTATGTATTTGAGAATAGAGCAGCAAATTGCAATAGCAGTGTAGGTGGCACAGAAATGTCTCAGGTTCACGAAGATTAACCACTTCTCTGTTCATCAGAACATTTTTTCCATACTTCATAATAACAAACTTGAAATGTGATCCTGCTAACAGAAGCGAAATGAATTCCTCTTTTTAAGAATTGTGAAAAAGGCTAGGAATGTGCGGATTTAATAAAAGGTAAAGGCTCAGGGAGATGATCAAAAGGTTATTGTAAATGGATTCTGCCACCTAGCCATTATTAATGTATAGTTAACACCACGCTAATCCTTTTACTGTTTTATCAACAAAGTACAATCCTAGTTAGTAGTTTAATATATCCTTTAAAAAATCTGCAGGTCATTGTTCTGATGAGCAAAATCACAAGTCATCTTTATTTAAACAACCAAGTAGCAATAAGAAGTTTTATTAGTATTTATCACTAGTAAATATTGTTTATCATAATCTTAAAATAATTGCAGATAGTACAGATAACTCACAGCAACCTACTGATCTTATTAGAAATTAATTTGGCTTGTTGGTCTTTCCTGTGGTTTTAAATACAGATCAGGTGTAAATTTTATTAGTATCTTTGGAGAAGAATTAATGAGTGAGAATGAGACCTCGTAATACCTACTGTTTGCAATGGTAGGTTATGAATCTGTAAGAACAAAGAAGATGAAACATCTGCTGTATCCCTGAAGTACTAGTTAAAATATTGCAAGCATTTCGATTTTGGTGGGAATAGGTATCTTATTTGATGGAGTTTTATTTTTACCATGCATAGGGGCAGAGAAAAAACTCAGTAAGCCATTAGCTAAAGGAAGAATAGGCAGCTGCCTATGGCAAGGAGAAAGAACTTGCTAGTGCAGTGATTGGTCTTCCACTTAAATAGATCTCTGCTTTCTCTGACAAAGTCAGTCACTCTTTCCTGCTTCCAAGTCTGCCCCCAGTGGATTGAATTGTACTTCCCAGCCGTCATTGAGTCCAGTTTTGTAGCCAAGCTGTGCCCCTTTCTGGTTTGCAGACATGCCTGAAATAGACATCTAGCAGTAGGGGCATACTGAATGGAAGCAAAGAGGTTGGGAAGCTGAAACAATGTGGGTTTGTGAGTACTGGGAGGGAATAGACTAGGTATGACAGAAGAAACGTAGGTATTGGGTGGGAAAAGAGGAGTCTCTCCAAAACTTTTCACATCCACCATCACACTTACAGTTCTCAGTGTAATTAGCTTGATCTCTGTCCTGGGTTCAGCAGTGGCAGTCATTTTTCTCTTTCTTAGTAGCTGGTGTAGTACTGTGGTTTTGGCTTTCGGCCTGGGAACAGTGCTGATAACGCCAATGTTTTTAGTTGTTGCTAAGTAATGTTTACTCTGACCAAGGACTTTCTGAGTCTCATGCTCTGCCAGGGAGGAGGTGAAGTCAGGAGGAAGCAGAGACAGGACACTTGACCCAAACTAGCCAATGAGGTATTCCATACCACAGCATGTCATGCCCAATATATAAGCTGGGGGCAGTTACCCGGAAGGGTTGGATCACTGCCAGGATCGGGCTGGGTATCGGTCAGCGGGTGGTGAGCGGTTGTATTCTCTTCCCTTGTTATTTCCCTTATCATTATTATTATTATTGGTGGTAGCAGTAGTGATTTGTGTTATACCTTAGTTACTAAACTGTTCTTATCTCAACCCGTGGGAGTTGCATTCTTTCAATTCTCCTCCCTATCCCTCCAGGAGTCGGGGGAGGAAGAAGGGGAGCAGTGAGTGAGCGGCTGCAAGGTTCTGGGTTGCTGGCTGGGCTTAAACTACAACAATCTCCCTTAAGCCCCATTGTTCTGGAGTCCTCCCTCCACTTCACAAGGTCCTTTTCTTCACTTTCTATGTTACCTTAACCACCTCATTTGTCTCCAGGTCCTCAGCATACCTTTGGAGGCTACTGTCAACCCACTTTTCTTGAGATTCTTTTGGCTGTCTTTCTGTTCCTGCCTTGTGATTAAGTATCCTTGCTTATCCTAGTATATTGAGTTTTGGTTGCAGGGGGCATGACCACAGTGATCAACTTTGAGGCATTTCTGGATCTGGTTGTCTTCTAAGTGCAGCCTTTAAAAAAAAAAGCTTCTTTTTTAAGAAAAAAGAAGCTTCTTAGAGCACTGATCTGATTTTTCCCTGTGACCTTCCAGATTCATACTCCTATGCTGTTGTTTTGTTGTTTCTCTTTAAATGGCAGATTGTAGCCATGGGGTCATATGGTCAATTATCTGATTAGGCTGAAAATTAAGTTTAAACAGCAACAAAGAAATTTTCTTGTCTGGATCAGCCTGCTGATTAGCCTCTCAGACACAGGCGTGCAAGAGCCTATACTGGGAGCAGCTAGAAATAAATGGAAAGAAGATTGTTTAAAACTCAGATACTATGTTCATGATTTCAAGAAAATTAATTTGATTCCAGTTAAAGACCCAACAGTTTATTTTAGGCTTGATGTTACACTGTGAGAAATTATGCATGATAAAATGAAGAACTCCCACAGGGCTTCTAGCACAAGTATTTGGTAAATAAATAAAGCCTTCCCATCTACTCTGAAATATCACACACAGGACTGAAACATTTTTAACATACAGGATTGTTACTTCTTTGCTAAATTCTCTTCCATCTAAGAATCTCGTAAAGAGAGCAAATACCACAAAAAAATGGTAATTTTCCTAACTTTCTAGAGAAAATTTTAAAGTTGTTGAAAATAATCTATTTTTTGCTGCCTGCTAAGGAATAGAATCATAGAATATTTAGGGTTGGAAAGGACCTTAAGATCATCTAGGTCCAACCCCCCTGCCATGGGCAGGGACACCCCACACTAAACCATGCCACCCAAGGCCACATCCAACCTGGCCTTGAACACCGCCAAGGATGGAGCATTCACAGCTTCCCTGGGCAACCCATTCCAGTGCCTCACCACCCTCACAGGAAAGAATTTCTTCCTTATATCCAATCTAAACTTCCCCTGTTGAAGTTTGAACCCGTTACCCCTTGTCCTGTCACTACAGTCCCTGATGAATAGTCCATCCCCAGCATCCTTGTAGCCCCCCTTCAGATACTGGAAGGCTGCTATGAGGTCTGGATGCAGCCTTCTCTTCTGCAGCCTGAACAGCCCCAACTTTCTCAGCCTCTCTTCATACAGGAGGTGCTCCAGTCCCCTGATCATCCTCGAGTCCCTCCTCTGGACTTGGTCCAACAGTTCCGTGTCCTTTTTATGTTGAACTGCACACAATACTCCAAGTGAGGTCTCACGAGAGCAGAGTAGAGGGGCAGGATCACCTCCTTCGACCTGCTGGTCACGCTCCTTTTGATGCATCCCAGGATACGGTTGGCTTTCTGGGCTGCGAGCGCACACTGAAGTCGGCTCATGTTTATTTTCTCATTGACCAACACCCCCAAGTCCTTCTCCGCAGGGCTGCTCTGAATCTCTTCTCTGCCCAACCTGTAGCTGTGCCTGGGATTGCTCTGACTCAGGTGTAGGACCTTGCACTTGGCATGGTTAAACTTCATAAGGTTGGCATCAGCCCATCTCACAAGCGTGTCAGGGTCCCTCTGGATGGCATCCCTTCCCTCCAGTGTATCAACTGAACCACACAGCTTGGTGTCATCGGCAAACTTGCTGAGGGTGCACTCAATCCCACTGTCCATGTCACCGAATATGGGCAGTTTCATAAAAATCTGCTTTGTAGACTATCCTGTCTAGAGTTCAGGAGAATGCTAAAACAAATTTTACAGATCTACATAATTCGTTTCCAGAATAAGTACATTTGTGATGCATTTTAATCTACAGAGGATCAACAGAAGAGCTTGTGAGACTAATGTGTTAATGTCATATGTTGAGGAATAAAAGTGCACGTCAACATCAAAGACTATTCTAAAAATAAGGATCTAAGTAATACATAATTGGTGTCATAGTGCTACTGGCAATTGAAAATTACACAGGAAAGCAGGTTCCTGACAAACTTGTCTACATTTTTGCATCGAATATGGTACTTCTTTCATATTTAGCAAAAAGGCTACTATATAGCTAGATGTGGTTACAGAACTAAAAATAATCTAAACAATTGCATTGTCTGTGTATGTACTGGGTTTGCGTGGCCAGATTTGGTAGCAGGAGGCCTACAGGTGTGTCTTCTGTGAGCAGCTGCTAGAAGCTTCTATTGTGTCCAGTGGAGCCAGCTTGTTCTAAGATGGGCCTGCTGCTGGCCAAGGCTGAGCCCATCAGTGATGGTGGTAGTGCCTCTGAAATAATGTATTTAAGAAGGGAGAAAAAAGCTGCACAAGAGCAATTGCAGCTGTAAGAGAGGAATAAGAATATGTGAGAGCAACAACACTGCAGATACCAAGATCAGTGAAGCAGGAGGGGAGGAGGTGCTCCAAGCACTGGAGCAGAGGCTGCCCCGCACACCCCAGTGCAGACCATGGCGAGGCAGGCTCTGCCTCTGAAGCCCATGGAGGTCCATGGTAGAGCAGATTTCCACGTGCAGCCTGGGAAGGAAGCCACACCAGAGCAAGCGGATGCCGGAAGTAGGCTGTGACCCTGTGCGAGCCCCCACTGGAGCAGGCTCCTGGCAGGATCTGTGGCCCCGTGGAGAGAGGAGCCTAGGCTGGAGCAGGTTTGCTGCAGAACTTGTGACCCCATGGAGGGCCCACACTGGAGCAATCTGTTCCTGAAGGATGCACCCTGTGTAAGGGACCCATGCTGGAGCATTCTGTGAAGAGCTTCAGCCTGTCTCATGTTGAAGTTCATAAAGAACTGTCTCCTCTGGGAGGGACTCCACTGTGGAGCAGGGGAAGAGTGTGAGGAGGAAGGAGTGGCAGAACAATGTGGGATGAACTCACCACAACCCCCTATTCCATCTGCAGCGTGGTGTGGGGAGGAGGTAATAAAAATGGGGAGTGAAGTTAAGCCCTGGAAGAAGGGAGGGATAGGGGGAGGGTGATTCTAAGATTTAGTTTTGATTCTCATTATCCTACTCTGATTTGATTGGTAATAAATTAATTTTCCCAAGTCAAGTCTGGGTTTTGACAGTAATTAGTGGGTGATCTCTCTCTGCCCTTATCTTGACCAAAGAACCTTTCATCCTATTTTCCCTCTCCTGTCTAGCTGAGGAGGGCAGTGATAGAGTGACTTTGGTGGGCACCTGGTGTCCAGCTAGGGTCAACCCACAACAGTGTAATGATGTGGTTTATACAGGTGATGGGAGCTAGACTGAAAACTAAGGCAGGAAACAAATGTACGTGTTTTGCTGAAAAAAACACATTTTGTGTTGCTGAAATTCGTAATAAGATTCTTAATCTACCTGGGGTTTAAAGTAGTTGAACTGGCTTTATGTTACTAGAATTAAAACGATGCATTTTATAAGTTGAAAATACACTTTTACTTGGAGTTTGTCACCTGCAGTGCAGATTTGAGACAGAAAATGCTTTTTAGTTTGAAATTCTGGCCATAAATTCAGTTCTTGCTTTTATTTAAGTTCTTATCCTTAACCTTTGAAGCTATGCAACTCGCTCCTTGTATCTGTGCTCTTATTCTCTGAATCCACAAGTTTTTCTAATTACATTTAAGTCTTTGAAGACTAATAATGGTTTCCTCTGTTTGTGAAGTGCACAGATTCTTCCTGTGTTTGAAATGCCTTTTCCAAAATGCATGTCAGGCTGTTTCCTCAAACCTTTGCTATGCCCTCACCTTTTCTAGTTTTACACCTTCAGTTGCCATTTGTGTTGCACCCTTTGTCTTCAAATATGCTGCTGACACAGCCACATCCAGTGTTGGATGTTACCAACAGTAAAAATGTTTTTACTTTTGTATTTTTATATATAATACAGTGGGATGTTAGTATAATTTTATTAAAGTGTAAAAGAGAGATGCAGAAATGTCTGCCATTTCCCTGAACAGTGGAATGAGGGGCAGACTCCCTACTTCACACAGGAACCATGGCGACTGCATTATCCCACTGATATTTCTACTGTAATGGGGAACTGAAGATTTTATGAAACTGGAAAGTGGTGATGTGAAACTCTAGAGACAGCAACTAAAATGTTCAAGATAGATTTAAGATCATCACGGTGAAAAAATTGTTACCAAAAATAATTGGAAATATGTACACATTGGTATACATATGTGTACACAAAGAACTAATAATTGTGTTTAGATGATCTAAGTCCAGAGATATTCTGCTTGTGAGCAGATTTAGAATGTCTTGATTCTTTTAGTATCTCTGATAATGAAATCTCAAATAATATTAACATATGAGGATGATCCCCATCATCCTCATATCCATTCCACTCTATGCAGACATTATCAAATACTTCATCAGATCCATTAGTTTTAAACTGAAATATGAATCAAAAGTTTTTATCAGTATGTCAAACTTTGTTGTCAGAACTGATAATTGTATCTTGCCAATATCCATCATGTAACCTGTTAATATTCTTATGAAGTTGTCCGTGAGATTCCTTAATTTCTCTGTTTAATGTTTGGGTTGTTGTATTTTGGTTTTTGTTGTTGTTTTTTTTTTTTTTTTCTTTTTTTTCTTCTCCTGGTGTGAGTGGTTCAATAATTATCTTACTGTCTTATGTGAAAAAGTACAGAAAGTACAGTTCATATTTTTTGTCTTTGCCTACAAAATGGCTTGTGTACAGTAGCAATATACTTAAATGTCCAGATAGTTCTTCTGTGAGACTATGCACACTGTAAAACTAGATGCAAGTACTACAGAGCTTATTCTCAGAAGCACCTGAATAGTTCAAGTATACATAACATTTATTTCCTGGCTCTGGAAATATGGAGATGCAGGTACTTTCATTTAATAGAATTTTAGTTGACTGATATGCTCTGAGAGCTTTGTCCTTTCACTTTATTTTTGTGGTTTGTATTTTCTTGAGCATATTCCTTTTTTCCAGTAATTTCATCCCTCCCTATGTGATGAATATTTAACGAAGTACGAAATTAACATTACAAGTTGTGACAACAACAAAAATGGATCATGTCCAACTGTTATGTGTTCAACATGCTATTGTATTCTGAATTCAATCTGTTTTGCAAGTCCTTGCTGAGAAGCATAATTACATATAATTTCTGGGCCATTGACTCAATGTACAGTTGACAACTGTCAAGACCAAAGGAGAAAATGTACTTTGATTTTCAGTAATGCTCTCACATTCAGTAAGGGAGCATGCTCTGAGATAAAGGGTACTGGAAAGCTGATGTTCTCATGGAGTATGACACTGTCTCTTAGGTGTATTGGATTCTGCTTTTCTAAATGCTGCGTACAAACCAGCAACACAGCAAACGTGTTAGGCAGAAATACAAACAGACTTATTTTTCTCCACAGTCAATTCAGACATGGTAATACATCTTTGAAGTCAAAAGTCAGCATGCCAAAAAATATTTCATTAGCTCTGGGCAACTATTTATCAGTGAATAAAATCATGTTTGTTTTCACTAATGTTCTTGGGTTGTTTTTGCAATATTTTTAAGTTATTGTTCCTTTTTTGTTGTAATTCGAGTTACTCATATTTTTTATTTGAAATGTCTCTTATGTTGATTACAAGACATTTTTAGGATTTGGGTTTGTAAATGGAGTTTTTGGTTTATAAGAAATTAATTGTCCATAATTGTTCTCACCAGATTTTTTTAAAAATGATGCTGATACACCACAAAAATAGAAAAGCATGCACATGAATATGTGATGCACACTTTTATAAAAAATATTTTATGTTTTAAATCATCATTTTATAAGCATGAGAATGAGATCTTTAACTCTATCAAGTTAGAGGTCAGGCATAGTATTTCAGGGAAAAAGAAGTTACTTTTAGGATTTTCTTCACCTTACACCTTGAGAAGAACTACTATAAAATTTGTGACAGTAATAAATACAGCTAAACTTTTAAAAGAAAATTTGTGATTGGGATAATATTTTACACAGATACCTCAGTCCATTCATCCATACATTTTTTGTTATTTTTATCCTTCCATTCTGTATCTCACAAGTAGAACTACCTACCTTCTTATAAGTTACCACTTCAAGTTGCCTTTTGTTCATAGAGTTAATAATACTGCTGCTGGAAATAGGAGGTTTCTTGCTACTTGGATTTACACTGGTGTGTAAAATTCCAGATCTCTTCTTTCTCCTAATAATGTGTAGATTTTTTTTTCAATTGCTTCATAGAAACTGAATTCTTGAAAATACAGCTCTTCTGAAGTTTGCCTACCACATCTTTTAATCAACTTATTCTGCAGTGCACAAAACATTTTTTTCAAGAGAGTTGTAGGGCACAAATTAGAGGCAAATATTAAATTCCTGATTCAGCAATTCTTCAGAAGCTCAGTGTAATAGGTATATCCATGAGTCTTTTTGTGGATCTGGTCTTCTCTGTGCTGAGAAATTTCACACCAATTCCTGCGGTTAAGACCTTTGCATTTCAAAGCCTTGCTGAAACCTTTTTTGCTTGATTTCTTTGATCGACACTTGTAGTTTCCTGCTCTTTAACCCAAATATTGTCCTGGTGGGTGCATATATATTCACACAGTCAACAAGCTAAATTAATTTCCTTATATGAAATTTCACTAAAGCAATGGTTGTTGCCCTGTCAAAACCCCATGTTTATCTATGAATTTTCTGAACTTCAGTAATATGAATAGACTTGATGGTATTTTGTATTTGCTATGAATTCTAAAGATTGAGTGAGAGGAATCAATTTTGCAAGACATTTCAAATGTTCAATCTATGTTTATTCTTCCCGAACTGTAGAGTTTTTTTAAACATAGTTGTGAGTTTTCTGCGAGTAATTGAAATACATATGCAGGAAGATGTTGGGTATCTAATGTTTTCCTAATGACTATTTAGAGATGCAGATAGTTAGATTTCAATTTGCTCTCAGTTTTGTGGCTACAAACAAGGGAAGCTATCTTTTTTACATTTATCCATCATATTGCCATCAAACCCATACTTTTGTCTTGAGTAATTTCCACAGAACATCCTTTGCTTTATAAATAGCTAAGATTCAATGTGCGTCAGCAGGGAAGTGATAACAGAAGTCTCTTTTTCAGCAAGTATAGCCGTCACTTGGAAGCATGCTGAAAGAAGGTGAAGGAAGTTGGACTTGGGGGTGTTGGTCAATGAGAAGATGAACACGAGCCAGCAGTGTGCGCTCGCAGCCCAGAAAGCCAACCGTATCCTGGGCTGCATCAAGAGGAGCGTGACCAGCAGGTCGAAGGAGGTGATCCTGCCCCTCTACTCTGCTCTCGTGAGACCTCACTTGGAGTATTGCGTGCAGTTCTGGTGTCCTCAACATAAAAAGGACACGGAACTGTTGGACCAAGTCCAGAGGAGGGCCACGAGGATGATCAGGGGACTGGAGCACCTCCCATGTGAAGACAGGCTGAGAAAGTTGGGGCTGTTCAGCCTGGAGAAGAGAAGGCTGCGTGGAGACCTCATAGCAGCCTTCCAGTAGCTGAAGGGGGGCTACAAGGATGCTGGGGATGGACTATTCATCAGGGACTGTAGTGACAGGACAAGGGGTAACAGGTTAAAACTTAAACAGGGGAAGTTTAGATTGGATATAAGGAAGAAGTTCTTTACTGTAAGGTTGGTGAGGCACTGGAATGGGTTGCCCAAGGAAGCTGTGAATGCTCCATCCCTGGCGGTGTTCAAGGCCAGGTTGGATGTGGCCTTGGGTGACATGGTTTAGTGTGGGGTGTCCCTGCCCATGGCAGGGGGGTTGGAACTAGGTGATCTTAAGGTCTTTTCCAACTGTAACTATTCTATGATCCTGTGGTTCTAAGTTACTTCTTCATCTTCATAAATGTCCTTCAAGACTACCAGAATAAATAGGAAATTATTACAGGCATGTGTGCATGGACAGAGAGTTTGATTAAACTGGGTAATAGATCTGTTCTTGTCCCAAATAGCTTCCTTCTAATTTCTTTTAAAATGAGATTAATAGACATAGAAGGTCTTTTAAAAGTGTATTAGAGACAGATACTGTATGCAAACGTATCTAAATTGTTACTCAGACCACCTTGTTTAAATGGCAATTAATAGCTTTCTTCTGATGTATCTGATATCTGAATGCTTTATGACAGCTGAAGTTGTAAATTAGCAACACAGCTGTATATGTATTGTGGATATCTACAGTGGTTTGTCCCAAAGAAGAAATCACGTAACAGGAGGTAAGTTGGATTTTATTTTTTCACTTCTAGTCTGTGAGGCAGCTCTTGTTTGATGAAGCTAAGAAGGAATAGCACTATTATCCAGTTACTTGGAAGGGAAGCTTCTTTGAACGTGAAAATGCTTCTGGGAATGATAATTGCAATTCTGGCCTTAAATCAGTAAAGCACTTATAGTAACAGCATTCAAAACTTGTGTTTACAGTGAGTTGAGTTGGGGCTTCAGCAGGTGGCACTATTCATTCAGGATAGTTTAGTAGGAAATGGCAGGTTTTAATGTTGTTTTCATTCAGCAAAAGCCTATTTAAGTTCAGTGTAGATTCTCAGCTGGTGAGACTGGCAGAACACCATTGACTAGGGCTGTGACACAAGGCAAACTGGCTCAGGGTCTGCTTGGTATTTAAATGTGGAAACTGGCTGAATTCCATACTAGAAAAGTGCTGAGTCTTGTACTCGCCTGATATTGAAACAGCCTTCTCTGGTAGTGGTAAGGGAAAAAGAAAATAGAGAGAATTTGCTCTGTGTATGAATGTACAGAATATTTAAGTGTATGGCAATAGAAGAATTATTTTAGTCACTGTGGAGTTTTCCATTCAAAATACCATTAACCCCAAATAGTTGGGGTTTTCTCCTGGAATTACTGTTACAGCTGCTACATTTCTTTTCAAAGCACGTATTTACAATAGCTACATATTTTTATGTGTGTTCATATTATATGCATGTCTCTCTATATGCATTTCTTATATATATGTATACTGTAATTTTTAAGAGTCAGTGTTTATATACAACCTGCCCTATTTTTTAAAAAATAAATGAAATTGTAAAAAGTTCACCTAGGCATGACAAAGAAGTGTGAAAATATAATTTAAAAATAGCATTTGCTTCATTGAAAAGACTTTGATTTAAAAAAAAAAAAAAATTATAAATATAAAAGACTGGGTTTGGTAGTGCACTTCCTGCACTTGTGCATGTTTTTATAATAATCTATGCATATGCTTAGTAATTTGTCTGAAGAAGCAGCTTAAAATGTATTTCTTCATTAGAGCTAACACAGTATGGATCACAATAGAGACATTTAGTATATTGACCTAATATTGAAATTTTGCAGGAGTGCTTTCCAAGTCAGTAATTGCAATCTCTTTGTAAAGTATATGGCATTATATTGATTCAGGGCCCATCACTTGAGTCTAGTCAGGCACCTGAGCCTGCTGATGGTAATATTGACATCTGCAGCAGGTAAAAAGCATTAGAGAATCTGTCGTTTCCTTGAGGCTTCTCACTTCCTTATGAGTAGTTTAGTTATGTGTTTTCTGTACTGTCTTGTGACACCAGGAAATGTTTCAGTTTCAAAGTAGTTTGTGGAAATGTGTATTCATTCAGTCTGGTACAGCATTATGGCATAAAAAGTAAAATAGCCAAATCGTATTCTAAGGATTTTTTGCATATTCAGTTCAGCCTTGCAATTAATCATGTTAGGTGAAATATGCTTACAGAGTTTTTGAGAGTGTGACTCAGGAATTCAACAGGTTGGCCAACTACTGGAGCAAGAGATACTTGATCCTAACATAAAGTCTGATCTTCTTTCATGACTGTAAACATTTGCGTTACCCATTTTGTCCTTGGTAAACAAACACCTTAATTTGCATTTTGGTTTCATTTGGCTTGAGTTAAAAACAATGTCAAAATAAATGGGCATTTGTTTCCCAAAGATCAGAGATTAGGAGTAAAACTGGAAAGTGTCTGGGAGCACCTCTGAAACTAAAATCTTGAGGGAATACTTACAGTTTATGGAATACTGAAACTTTCCCTAATACGTGGAGAACTTTTGCGTCTTACTGCCATTCTTTCTTTTCATGTCAGCATTACTATCCTGGGAGCTGTGATCACCCTGGGCTTTCTGCTGACAGATTGTTATGTAAATCTCTGTGACAGCAGTGCTCCACGGTAGGGAGAGGGATTGCAGGCAAATTCCCTCCAGTATGAAGTAGTCTGCTGGACTGCAAGTCTCTTCTTCCCAAGCTCTTTTTCTTAAAAATGATGCAGATTTTGTCTCATTAAATAGGCTTCTTTAATTAAAAGCAGTGGTATGTCATGCTACTGTTGCTGCATGTATCAGTCATATATTTTACTATAACTGATCAGAGATGTTATAATACGTCTTACAATTATCTTTAGTTAGTCAGCATGCTGCCAGAACCTGCAGTTGCCTTACAGTTCTACTGCCCTCAGAATATAAAATGTAACTCCTGAATATCTCTTTGGGCTATAGAGTCATAAAGTGGAGAAGAAATATGAAATAGTTAAAATAACCTACATATAGACTTGTTTATCTTTCTTTCCTTCTTTTGTTCTTTTTCTCTTGCTTTCAAATCAGTTGTAAGAGACAGGTAAATATCAAGTTTATGTGTAGGGATAACAGAAAGATTACAGTTTAATATTGGAAGATAAGAAATCTGAAGCTTTGGATCTTATTCCTGGCTTTTCCTTGGTCAGCAGTATGCCAAAGACAAGTCATAGTTTCTCTGTGTCACAACTTACTGCATACCATTCTATCATTACAGCTAGAATGTCTGCCTAGATCTTAGAAGTGCTGTAAAGCCAAATAGGATGCTGATAAAGTACTTTGAGATATGCAGGTACAAAGTATCTTTTAATTTTCAATTTGCTTTAATTTGAAATGAATTTAAGTAACAGTAAATAATTTTGGCTGTAGAAGAACATAACAGTGTACATGTGCAATGTGTAAGTATACATTTGTTCACTGCAACAAGATTTCTGTTTTCCTGTCACTCACAGACTGTAAATCAGGATCATGACCTTAGAACTCATTAACTGCTATAAATAAACATACTTTTGAGGGTGCAACTACTTTCACCTGTTTTAGGACAGAGACCTCAGGTCAAAAAACAGATTCCTCTTAGTATAATTCTCTGCTATACAATCTCACTGGCTGTTTCTTGAAATTATAATGGCATTGGATTTTTTGTGAAAATGAACAGCTTGCCTCCCCTCAAAAAAAAAACAAACCCAAATTTCTTCCTATACTTTATAAAGCTAGACACATTTATCTACAACCCCCTATGAGTTCACTTAGCTTTAGATAATATGAATCACAACACTGTTTTCTTCACTTACATTTAATAGATCCATGTATTTAAAATAGCCTTCACTAACTATTCCCATGCAAATAATTAAAAAAAAAATGAACAGCAAATGTACTCAAACTTTCAGAACACAGTTCCCACTCTGCTCCTTTCCCTATCTCTAAGCATTCAGGAGAGTAAAATTCCTTCAGCCATGTTAGGTTCCCCTGTTAGCTGCCCTCAGGTGGTGAAAAAAAGCAAAATATATTCCTCTGAGCTGTCAGTGTCCTTGCTGGTTTTTTGATATTCCTTTTCTAAATTATGCTCTTTAGAAGGTCTTTTGGAACAAATAGATTTTCTATCCTCTATGAGAAATCCTCTAAACCTGCTATACTGGGAAGATTTTATGAGATTTCTCTTGAGTCTTGATGGTTCTTCAGTTTTGAAGTGTGACAAATGCAATTGATTGTCTGTTCACTACCCTTTCACCTGTATTTGAAATAGAGCTGAAGTATGGATAATTGCGGAGTCAAAGTGGAAGAAGACTGGCAGGAGAGAATTTTGTGTTAACCACCCTCCATAGTCTTCTGTTGCCCCTCTAACCTTCCCTGTCAGTCCTTTCTAGACCTAAGTCTATCAGTTTCTGCAGTCTTTCTTTTAAAATACCTTCCTTCTTAAAACACTAATCTTATCTAACAGCGTTCACCTGAAAAAATTATCTATCACGGATTTTCTGGAGGATGCTGAACTTGTGTCCTTATTGGGTTGACTTCATGCTAATATTGTTTGGCAAGCCAGCTAGTCCTGTAGTCTTTGTAGCAAATATTTGGTAATATTAACCTAGAGTCCACTTCACAAGGAAGTGTGACACTTTTCTTGTGTCAGTTTCATGCATGTTTTTTGATAACTGTAGTCTACTTCTTTTGAAAATATAATTTGGTGCTACTGTTACAAAATTTATAAAACACTGGTATTATAAATATATTTGCAGCACTTCACCTTGTGCCTTTCGGTGTCCTTAAAAGGTTATGATGTACATCACAGTGAACAACAGTTAAAGTGCATGAAACACATGGTCAGTGGTTTCATGTTAGTCCATTTAGTGTATAAAGCTGAAGCTGAGGAATAAACATGGAGTCCTGCCCTCTCCAGAAAAGCATCACAGCTTTTCAGCTGGCAATACAGAATAAATAGAAATGAATACTTTCAAGGAAGATCAACAGCTGATGTTAATAAAAGTGACAGCAGTGAAATTGCCAAATGAAATTAAAATGAAGATGAAAAATGTGTTGCAGAAACTGAAATGACAAATATGTTTAGGTTTTTATGTATGATAGAAAGCCAAAATCTTGTAGTTTTATGCAAAGGTATTTGTCAATGTTTTATCATTCACCCAAGAATTTTCAAATTGCCTTGTGAATTGGCTCCATCACTCCCATTGCTTAGCTCTTCTCTGCAGTGCTTTAAATCAGTAGCAGGGCTGTCCTGTTAAAATATTATCCCCATGCTGTACATAAGATACAAAGATTTCTCCTCCTCTTCACACCTCACCCATTTTACTGTTTTATTAAGTAGAAAAACTGTAAAAGGAAGGGAGACATGAGATCAATTTACTAAGTCACATCTTTGGAAACACTGGTGTGCTTCCTCATTCCAGTACTTTGGATATGACAGCAATGTTTGTTACAGGATTCTAACCATATTAGCAAACCAATTCACGAAATTTTTGCCTTGTACTACTGCTCGAATTCAGTTCATAAGTAAAGCTTCACTATTTTGAGAAGCCCCAGGTGATCTTAGTGCCTCAGAAGAGTCAGCTGACTAACTTTCTTTCTTCCTAATCCAAGTCATGAATAGCGCACCTGAGAAAAGAAGAAAGTTCTTATCTTCTGCGTAGTTTCTGATGTTTTCACTGCTAAGGATTCCTCAGCTCCAATGTGTATAGTGAAAGAAATGTCTTTGACATCCTTTGTTTTCAGTAAACTATGTATAACACATATGTTAATTGGTAACAGAATCTTATTCTAACCCAAAAACCTATGAACGTGCCAGTAGTGAATACAAGGAGAAACCAGGCAGTGATTGTTAAGCTTAGACTATGCTTCTTAGCCATGCCATTTACTCTGACTGAAATAATGCAATATCAGCTTATGAATTTACTTTAACCCAACCATTTGCCTTCTCACCTTGTGTGCTTATTTTTGTCATATTGCATCAATTTTGGTTTTAAGTTAAACCTGAGAAGCTGAAAATACTTGTGTTTGCTCCCTTTAGACATCTCAGTTATGCGTAGGAGTTGAGGTGTGTACAGCAAGGAAACCTTCAGACTCTTCTAAAGAAGTTAATACTAAGGTCATGAAAGCTGTGGACTTACATTTTGTTTGCTTGCTTTTTCTTTATACATGTCAGTCTGATTTGGAGAAGACTGAATTCCCAACCTTCAGCAACCTATTCTTTTTCTAGCTGCATTAATTTTGAACTATCCTAACATACAGCCATACTTATATGAGAGTAAGAAGCTGATGGATTTAATTATGCTAATTAATTAATTACCTACACTAAAATATGTCTCAAAAATATGTTTATGTATGTTTTACACAGAAACATAATCCCATAAGTATATTTTTAAGCAGTCTTCCTTTGTAAAGCTTCTGGTTTGCTGAGAGGAGAAACGTCTAGTAATTAACAGCTTTGGGAAAAAATTGCAATCTGCTTTCATTTCTCATAGCCCAGGACATAAAGCTGGTGAGCTGGACCCTTTTTGTAATGCTTTCTGTGAAATTGATGTTGCTCTGTGGCAAGGCATTTCTTTATAATAGCATGAAATTAAAATAAGAGAGGATCATGTGGATTTAACTATCTGGAAGCTTTAATCAGTTTTGGAATTGTGTTATTAAAAGAGTGCAAAACACCCTTTCTTTCTCCAATCCTTGCAATTTTAGGGTAAGCTACTACCTGGCCTCCCATCCTTTCCCAGCTTACTAACAGGGCTCCAGAGTACCAAATCTTGCTCATGGAAGATGTATAAAACAAAATACTTCTACATAACTTGCAAACATTCTCCTCTCATGTAAAGCTTAAGTGGATATTAACAAAGGGACTCTTTTTCACTATCAACTGGCAGAAAACCAACAAATTATTCCCAGCTTTCTTCAGAGCCTTCCCTTTACTCTATTTGTAACGCTGGGTTATTAAGGATCTGGTTTCCGTGGGAGAAGTACTAGCAATGAACACCTGCCAGAAGGACAACCCCAAATTACCTTGTTAGACTAATCTCAGCCTAAAATTAATTTAGAACCTAGACACTTGATAAATCTTTCTTTCAAACCATCTGTTTGTTGCTCCCAAACAATTAGGGGTGTGCCTGCACTGCAAAAACAGAGGTCCCACACTGTTTAACCTAGCACAGCTTTAGTGAAGAAGGTTTAGACAGAGGTATTTAGTTCTTTTCCTGAAAAGGTGGTAGAAGAATTTACTGAAAGCTTTTGTTCACAGATAGTAGCTCTAAAACCAGCTGAAAATAAGGACAGAAGAATGACTTGTATTTTCACATTCTTCAGATACAAATAATTTCTGTTTTCCCGTCCTTCTCCAGTACCCCGCATCACTGAGGACTAGCTCATGTTAAGATATGACCATCACAGTTTCTGACTGCTGGGTGAACTGTCCTGGTTTCAACTGTTGTAGAATTAATTTTCTTCCTAGTAGCTGGTGAAGTGCTGTGTTTTGGCTTTAGTCTGAGAACGATGCTGATAACACACCTAGTTATTCCTAAGTGGTGCTTACCCCGATCAATGACTTTCAGTTTCTCATGCTCTGCCAGTGAGCAGGGGCACAAGAAGCTGTGAGGGAGCAGAGACAGGACACCTGACCCAAAGCAGCCAAAGGGATATTCCATACCACAGCACGTCATACTCAGCATACAAACTGAGGGGAATTGGCTGGGAGCAGCCAGTCACTGCTTGGGATGGCTGGGCATTGGTCAGTGGGTGGTGACCAATTGTGCCGTGCATTACTTGTCTTTCTTGGGTTTTATTTATCTCTTTTAGTTTTCTCCCTTTCATTATAATTATTATAATATTTTATTTCAGTTATTTAACTCTTCTTATCTCAAACCCTGGGTTTTACTTTTTTTTTTTTTTTTGGTCCCAGTTCTCACAGTATCACAGTATCACAGTATGTTAGAGATTGGAAGGGACCTCAAAAGATCATCTAGTCCAATCCCCCTGCCAGAGCAGGAACACCTAGATGAGGTTACACAGGAATGTGTCCAGGCGGGTTTTGAATGTCTCCAGAGAAGGAGACTCCACAACCTCCCTGGGCAGCCTGTTCCAGTGTTCTGTCACCCTCACTGAGAAGTTTCTTCTCAAGTTTAAGTGGAACCTCTTGTGTTCCAGTTTATACCCATTACCCCTTGTCTTATCATTGTTTGCCATTGAGAAGAGCCTGGCTCCATCCTCGTGACACTCCCCCTTTATATATTTTTATACACTAATAAGGTCCCCCCGCAGTCCCCTCTTCTCCAAACTATAGAGACCCAGCTCCCTCAGCCTTTCCTCATAAGGGAGATGCTCCACTCCCTTAATCATCTTTGTCGCCCTGCGCTGGACTCTCTCCAGCAGTTCCCTGTCCTTCTTGAACTGAGGGGCCCAGAACTGGACACAATATTCCAGATGCGGTCTCACCAGGGCAGAGTAGAGGGGAAGGAGGACCTCTCTCGACCTACTGACCACCCCCCTTCTAATACACCCCAGGATGCCATTGGCCTTCTTGGCCACAAGGGCACAGTGTTGGCTCATGGTCATCCTGCCATCCACTAGGACCCCCAGGTCCCTCTCCCCTACACTACTCTCTAACAGGTCGTTCCCCAACCTATACTGGAACCTGGGGTTGTTCCTGCCCAGATGCAGGACTCTACACTTTCCCTTGTTATATTTCATCAAGTTTCTCCCTGCCCAACTCTCCAGCCTGTCCAGGTCTCGCTGGATGGCAGCACAGCTTTCTGGCGTGTCAGCCACTCCTCCCAGCTTAGTGTCATCAGCAAACTTGCTGACAGTACACTCAATTCCCTCATCTAAATCATTGATGAATATATTAAATAATACTGGTCCCAGTACTGACCCTTGAGGCACTCCACTAGATACAGGCCTCCAACTGGACTCCGCCCCATAGACTACAACTCTCTGGCTTCTCTCCTTCAGCCAGTTTGCAGTTCACCTCACTACCTGATCATCCAGACCACACTTCCTCAATTTAGCTATGAGGATGCTGTGGGAGACTGTGTCAAATGCTTTGCTGAAGTCAAGGTAGACCACATCCACCGCTCTGCCATCATCCATCCACAATGTTATTTCCTCATAAAAGGCTATGAGGTTGGTCAAGCATGACTTCCCCTTGGTAAAGCCATGTTGACTGCCCCTCATAACCCTCTTATCCTTGACATGCCTTAAGATGGCATCAAAGATAAGGTGTTCCATCACTTTCCCAGGGATGGAGGTGAGGCTGACCGGTCTATAGTTACCCGGGTCCTCCTTCTTGCCCTTTTTGAAGACTGGAGTGACATTTGCTTTCCTCCAGTCCTCAGGCACCTCTCCCGTTTCCCAAGACTTGGTTAAGATGATGGAGAGTGGTCTAAAAAATCTCGTCCCTGTCTCACTGAGGTGCGGGTGAAGCAAGTGAGTGTCTGCATGGTGTAGTTGCCAGCTGGGCTTACACCATGACACCTTCTAATACTGGTTTAAAAAATAATATACTAGTTGTAATCCCCAGTGCTTTTCCAAAACTTTACCTTCAGCCATTTTAAAATCACACTGAAGTGACTTACGTTGTTGCCCTTAGGCTTATGTTTCAAGAATCACATTCCTTAACCCTGCCTCTGAATAGTCCACTGATTATTTCCTATGTATGTATACATATACACAAATATTTGCACACATATGCAAATATTTTAAATATGAGTACATATGCAAAAACATATGTTAAAATTGTATATATATATGCATTTTTTTTTATTTTTACTCTTCTTGAGAGCTACTTTATCTAAGTGGTCTTTTTTATTTATCTTTGGAAAGCAGAAATTGCAGGCAAAAAGTACCCAGTACCCCCTCATACACTCATTTGAGTAATCAGTTCTCCTCTGCAGAAGAGAGCAATACATAACTTGGAAGTGAGCATCCTTAGGGACTCCTGATATTTTTCCCAGGAGCCAGTTTGCTATATGACCTAGTAATGTTCAGAACACAGCCTCAGCATTCTTTTTGCAGCCAGATATGTATGTTTTTAATATGAAGTTTCTTTGCCATTAATATAGCATAGTTCATACTTTTGCATCCTGTCCCTAATACCCCTATCAGCAAATATGATTCATTATGAATAGCCTGTGCCCTAAGTAACTGTTACACCTTGTGATTACTGTTAGCCTTTTTACAGCTTTTTGATGCTCATTTTTATCATCTCTGGTTCAAGCTACATGTGATTCCTTGTAAGCATATTGGGTTTTATTTATTTCTTCTGAACCTAACACTTATCTGCCTCCTGACAATATCTGAATTGTTATCTCAAAACCAATGCTAATACTGAGCAACTGTACTGATGCTTATATTACTACAACTTCACTGAAGCAAATAGATTAATACTAGTTTACAGAACTGAGGTTTGGTTCTACTTTTTTATTGCAATTAAGTAACTCATCTAGGAAATAAGTCATGAATGTCAGGTTGGGAAAAAGATGCAATGGAAGTTGTTTCTTTTTCTGCTAGTTTGAAAATGCCTGCATGTACTGTTCCAGGTTTTTTTTTGTTTTAATATTGTTTTTTTTTGTTTTAATATTGGGGAGGTGAGGGTGTTTTTAATAGGAAAAGGTGCAATTTAATTGTAGCTGGAAGATTTACTGTTATTATTGCAACAAAAGCTGAAAAATTAAATGCTATCATTAAAAAATGTCATTCCCCTTTATAAAAGTAGTCTGTTGCATACTTAGTTTTAAAGGCTGAGAGCGCAACTCAAAGCATGTCCCTGCTTGCTCTTGGCCTTGTAGTTCATGGTACCTGCTTCATATGAAGTGGAGTGATTCACCTCTGGCTTGTGGGAGCTCAGCTAAAGATCTAAATAATTTAACAGAAATTTACTGAACATATTAAATCTGTTTTAAGATGTGTTTTTGGCAAGATAAATTACTACTTTCAGTACTTCTTGCTATGAAAAAAGTAGTATTGACAGAAGGCTTATTTCAGTATCAGAAAAAATTGTTGGGAAGCAGTGCATAAAGATTTTTTTATTGCCTGCAATGAAGAGGTGATAATTTAAACTAGATAAACACTTCACTTTTTACCATTGATGTAGTTGTTTTGTAAACCACTAGGTAATATAAATTATGGTGCATTTAAAATTAATGTTTTAAGAGCAAAAAGGGAAAACTGCAAGCAATAAAAATATTAAACGAAATCTTAAAGCAATTTCCCTGAATCTAACCTGCACTTCAGATTAGATTGGACTTTTCATGGGCTAGTCTTGCATACAGAACTTGTTTTTTCCTTTGTCAAGCGTGTATTAAAGTATGGATGTTAGCAGTATTTACATCCTTGGTCAGCCTGTCTGTTTGATGTAAACCCCCAAAATACTTCATGACTGGGACATGCTAGTTTTCAGCACTGATCATCTTGGAAAAGAGCCTTGCTTTTACAAGGGTTACCTAGGTGGAACTTGGATTGATTTCAAGTTGACAGTGCTCTAAGACACTTTGTTTGATTTTGCCCTTTATCAACTTGTGAATCCTCTGTTTAGAACACCACATCAAAGTGTGGAATTATATAAATGTAGAAACAGCAATTTTGGAATAGTAAGTACTCAAATTGATAGTTCCAACAAATAGTATCATGCAGGTGAACTGGGTTTAAACAAATTGTTTGTGAAATTATTTTGAATTGGAAACATATTTCATGGACAATCAAAGCAAAGAAACCCATTCTAGCAGTTGAATTGCTTCTGAGCTGAAATTTTGAGCCATGCAAAATTTATGCTTGGTATCCTTATGGACAAAGTATCTTTTAAAGAAAAATTACTAATGTTTAGAAACATAAAAGGATATGCTTGTCTAGTGGCCAGAACTGTTATTACCCAAGCTTAAAGTCTTAAAGTAATATTTGCTATCTTTTCTACGGTACTGCTTGTGCATCATACATTGTGTACATTAACCATGTTTATATTTTATTTCCATTTCATTTGTACTTTTTGACAGATTGAATTTTTTTTCTGTTTATCTTGGAGTTTCATTGGGAAATGTCTGCTGGCTACAGACTGATAGTCATAAAAAAGAGGAGCAATATAATTCTGACCTTATCAGGCTGCCATGGACAAATATTCTTCTGCCAGCAGTACTTGATGCTTCTAATCTGATGTTTTTATATTAAAATTTAGGATATCTACTAGAAAAGAAAATCTGTCTTGAAATAAGAAATGTTAAACTAAATAAAAATTTCCTTTTGTGTATAGCATGTGCTTAAGAGTTAGCAAGATAATAATTGAGATATCCTGAGCTGCCTTATGGGTACTCTTAAACATTTTAAAGTTACTGGTATGCCTTTTTACTCTAGTAACCAACTGTACTGGTTTCTGCAGCAGAAATTATTCCTTTTCACAGAGTTGTATGGTGATGGCTCAGTAGAAGGAAATGCATAAAGCACAGCAGAGATCCTTGAATGGAAGGAAAACTGTGTTGGAATGACTGTTGCCTGAGGTGTAGAGTCACAAGAGGATATTCTCAAATCAGCGGTTTGAAATACTTGAAATAAATATGCAAGATTTTTGTTTGTTTATTTAAAAAAACACACACAGCTAAGACCATGTCATGGTTTAAGCCCGACCCCGGCAACCCAGAACCACACAGCCGCTCCTCCCCTCCTCCCTGGCAGAGCATGAGACTCAGAAAGTCCTTGGTCAGAGTAAACATTACTTAGCAACAACTAAAAACATCGGTGTTATCAGTGCTGTTCCCAGTCCGAAAGTCAAAACCACAGCACTGCACCAGCTACTAAGAAGGAGAAAAATGACTGCTGCTGCTGAACCCAGGACAGACCATTTGAGCTAATTTAAAACAAATACTCGTATTACATGAGTTAATGCTCATAATTCATTATTGTTTCTATTAAATTCACTACAATCAAAATAATTTCTAAGGTCTGTTTTTCAGTTTTAGTTGTTTTGTTTGTTTGTTTGTTTGTTTGTTTTAATTTGTATTTTTTCAAACCAGCAAATGCTTTGGAGCATTTTATTTGGAGAATCAGAAAAACTGATTCTAATGATTCTGGTAACAGTCTTGATAACAGGTACCTGTGTCAAGGACAGATATTTCAGAGTGAATTGAATAAGATGCATCAGTGCATCTAAACCACATATTATGTGGAGTTTCCTTTATGCAACAATCTTTTCCCCCCTTCCTCCATGGCCATTAGAAAAAATTGCCAATAAAGGTTGTCATTGCCTAAACTAGGACTAGAAAGAGGAAGAAAAATGTCATGTTACTATTGCTTGCTGCAGTTATTAGTGTGTAATTGTAGCCAAAAGTTAAAAAGAACAAGTTGTACGTTTGATTCCTTTCTGTGACTGGGTAAAGTTTCATGCGCATAAAAAGCTTGAAATGCATTTTATCATTAGTGTAATGCCACTGATTTCAGAAATAGCAGGCTACTATGAAAGACTGGTCTAAAACATTTCTTTTGAGCAATAGTTTAACCTTTGATTTGCTTTGGTGACATCATAAAAATTGATTTGTCATGACCAGTCCAAAATACAATGTGTGTTATAAAATATACACCCTCTTTATATTTAAATTTCCACTGAGCTGAATCAAATTATGCTAATCTCCTGAAATATGCAACTGGGAATATACAAAAGCTTCAAAATTAATTTTCAATATTTTGAGTGACTTAGACCATGGACTCCTAGGACAGGACTAGAATCTGAAATTCTTTAACACTGTAAAACCAATAGCGGGCATAGTCTAATTTATCAGAATACTGTGAATTCCTTCATATCTGTAGTGAATGAATCTCATTAGATTATGTTGTGCATCACTATTACTTGGTGAAATGAGATAAAAATGTACTATCTTCCTTATAGGAATTTGATTTTCTTTGCAGTTTTCATGTGCATCGTCAGTACAGCTGATCCATATTGTGTAACAACATTCAAAAAAGAAGGATGGGTGGTAAAATTAATAACAAAAGGTGAAAGCACCTCAAAACTCTCACTCATTGATCTTGATATTCAAATGATGATGTCAGGCCTGACATATTGAAATTAGTCTCTAAACACAGGTTACTAATTTTTAAAATAAATAATACCCATGTTAGTAAGGAAAAAATGGAACCTGTTTAACATAATTATAACACCCTGAATTATATCATAATTTTGTTGTTTTTTTTTTTAATAATTTTGTAATAATATCTGGATGTTCTGTAATTTATTTTCCCAAGTAAAATTTTCTCTTTTGTTATCATAATTATTACCTGTCCTGGGTTCAGCAGCAGGAGTCACTTTTTCTTAGTAGCTGGTGCAGCGCTGTGGTTTTGACTGTCGGCCTGGGATTAATACTGATAAAGCCGATGTTTTCAGTTGCTGGTCAGAATGTCTACCCTGACCAAGGACTTTGTGAGTCTCGTGGTCTGCCAGGGAGGAGGAGAAGCCGGGAGGAAGCAGGGACAGGACACCTGACCCAAACTAGCCAAAGAGGTATTCCATACCACAGCACGTCATGCCCAGGATGTAGAACTGAGGGTTTCCCGGAAGGGCTAGAGCACTGCTGGGTGGGGGTGAGGTACCGGTCGGTGAGGTGTTGTATTCTTTTCCCTTGTTATTTCCTTTATCATTATTATTGGTGGTAGCAGTAGTGATTTGTGTTATACCTTAGTTACTAAACTGTTCTTATCTCAACCTGTGGGAGTTACATTCTTTCGATTCTCCTTCCCATCCCTCCAGGAGCGGGGGCAAGAAAGGGTGGGGGGAAGTAGACTGCGTGGTTCTAATTTACGGCCTGGGCTTAAACCACGACATTACCTCAGAATACTATCCATAAGAAAGTACATTATTCATTAGGTTACAGGAAGACAGTGTTGCAATTATATGCACAAAGGAAAGAAAACAATCCTACAGCAACATGTAATAAGTCGAAAGGAATACCTTGTTTACCTCAGTTCATCATATGTTGTCTTGGATTGTTCATCTTAAAATGCTAAGTATATGCTGTATCATAAAAATGATGAATTAAATTAATCCCTGGAAGTGTTTAAGGCCAGGTTGGATGGGGCATTGAACAACCTGGTCTAGTAGAAGGTGTCCCCGTTCATGGCATGGAGGTTGTATCTAGATGAGCATTAAGGTCCCTTCCAACCCAAGCCATTCTGTGATGCTATGATTCTGTGAAATTATCTTACAACAATTACTCGTGTTCTGTAGTTTCCTATTAAGTTATAGAATGAACATCCTCTGCCCCATACCTGCTCTTTATTAACAAACTCCTTGTTTTTCAATATATGTCTTTGAAATAAATATTTCGGCATTTTCTCTAGCCAACTTTCTCACTGCCAGAATTTTAGTCTTTATGGTTTATTTCAACACTTTGTCTGGATCTTTTTCTCCATATTTCATGCACAACATTACTGTTTCAACAGCTTTTTTATGGGTAACCATTTTTAATTTAGGTTAGAATAATTCAGCTGCAGTACTGAAGATTTAAGTTCAAGACTTAACATTAGGCTAACTTTACATTCATATTTCTAGTAATATTTCTGTCATTTAGAAATATATCAGGTTGCCATTACCAGCTGCCACACAGGTGTATCTTACATATTTCACGTAAACTTCACAAAAAATGAAGTTGGGGAAGGTCATTCTGCTGTGTAGACCTGTATGTGAATTAATAAATAATAACATTTTTCATCATAACTAATAAAACCTCCAAAACCAGATTAAATCCTAAAGTGCTGAGATTACATGCATACTTTTCACATCTCATATTTCCAAATTGCACAGTAATAACATACAGGAGCTACAGAAGTTAAAGAAGAAACTGGTTGGACTTAATGTTTGCATCTGTGGTTGTATCATTTGTTTATTCTGACACTTTTATGCACAAGTGTAAGAAAAGCAGCTAGCTCGTCATACATCTTCATATCTCACCTCACTACCTTCCCTATATGCATTATAAATCTTATAATCTACCTGTGCTTTGTGTTACTTTCTTCTCCATCTTTGGATACTCCAGTTAATAACCTAGTGAAGCTGAAGAGGAACTCAGACAGGTGATCCTTAGGGATTGTATGTGCTGCTGTGTTTCTGTGGGCAATGCATTCCTACCAGTGTCTTTCTACAGTCGTCTGTGCTAGGGGTGTAAAGGAAGGGAGCAATAGCACAGACAGCCGGAGAGCAACTGGCACTGCGGAAACTGCAACTACTGGTCCCATCCCTGACATTAGAAGCTACATTTTCCATAGATTCCATTTCAAAAAGTCTGTGTTTGCAAAAACTAGCTACTAGATTTAAGATTTCTAGAAAACCTTGTCCCTGGAGAAAAATACAAACTTCATTTTTCATGCACTTCATAGAGCTAATATATCTTGTTGGGCTTTTGAACAGTCTTTATCAGTCACTACCTGATTCCACTGATTCAGCTATATCAATGCTATGGGAATGGGAATGTGTCCTTATTATCAGGAGACAGAGAACATTCATATGGTAGAAGCTGTATTTCTGTATAATCTGCTTAATGCTAGACAGCCACAGGTGCAGTATTGCCTATTTTTGTGTACTTTTTATGATATTTGAAGATACACAGAAGAATTTATACTCTAGAGTATCCATAGATATTTTCCTGCATAATTGCTTTTGGGGTAGTATTCCTCTGTTTCATAACGTGATTTAAGACTTATGCCTAGAATAACTGCAAAGACTAGAAAACAGCAGTTTAATAGCAATGAGATTATGACTACAAATGTGATTTTTAGAATCATAGAATAGTTAGGGTTGGAAAGGACCTTAAGATCATCTAGTTCCAACCCCCCTGCCATGGGCAGGAACACCTCCCACTAAACCGTGTCATCCAAGGCTCTGTCCAACCTGGCCTTGAACACAGCCAAGGATGGAGCATTCACAGCTTCCCTGGGCAACCCATTCCAGTGCCTCACCAACCTTACAGTAAAGAACTTCTTCCTTATATCCAATCTAAACTTCCCCAGTTTAAGTTTTAACCCATTACCCCTTGTCTTATTACTACAGTCCCTGATGAATAGTCCCTCCCCAGCATCCCTATAACCCCCCTTCAGATACTGGAAGGCTGCTATGAGGTCTCCACGCAGCCTTCTCTTCTCCAGCCCAAACAGCCCAAACTTTCTCAGCCTCTCTTCATACGGGAGGTGCTCCAGTCCCCTCATCATCCTCGAGGCCCTCCTCTGAATTTGTTCCAACAGTTCCATGTCCCTTTTATGTTAAAGACACGAGCTTTTCAGAGTACTTCAAGTGAGGTCTCATGAGAGCAGAGCAGAGGGGCAGGATCACCTCCTTCGACCTGTTGGTCACGCTCCTTTTGATGCATCTCAGGATACAGTTGGTTTTCTGGGCTGCGAGCACACACTGCCGGCTCATGTTCATTTTCTCATCGACCAGCACCCCCAAGTCCTTCTCCGCAGGGCTGCTCTGAATCTCTTCTCTGCCCAACCTGTAGCTGTGCCTGGGATTGCTCCGACCCAGGTGTAGAACCTTGCACTTGGCATAGTTAAACTTCATAAGGTTGGCATCTGCCCACCTCACAAAGCGTGTCAGGGTCCCTCTGAATGGCATCCCTTCCCTCCAGCGTATCAACCGAACCACACAGCTTGGTGTCATCAGCAAACGTGCTGAGGGTGCACTCAATCCCACTGTCCATGTCACCGACAAAGATGTTGAACAAGACCGGTCCCAACACCGATCCCTGAGGGACACCACTCATTACCGGTCTCCAGCCGGACATCGAGCCATTGACCACAACTCTTTGCGTGTGGCCATCCAGCCAGTTCTTTATCCACCGAGTGCTCCACCCATCAAATTGATGTCTCTCCAATTTAGAGACAAGGATGTCATGTGGGACAGTGTCGAACGCTTTGCACAAGTCCAGGTAGATGACATCAGCTGCTCTACCCCTGTCCATCAATTCCGTAGCCGCATCATAGAAGGCCACCACATTGGTCAGGCAGCATTTCTCCTTAGTGAAGCCATGCTGGCTGCCCCCAACCACCTTGTTGTTTTTCATGTGCCTTAGCATGCCTTCCAGGAGAATCTCCTCCAAGATTTTGCCAGGCACAGAGGTGAGACTGACTGGTCTGTAGTTCCCTGGGTCATCCATTTTCCCCTTCTTGAAAATGGGGGTTATATTTCCCTTTTTCTGGTTGTTGGGAACTTCATCTGACTGCCATAATTTTTCAAATATGATGAACAGTGGCTTAGCAACTTCATTTGCCAGCTCCTTCAGGACCCGCGGATGGATTTCATCAGGTCCCATGGACTTGTGCATGTTCAGGTTTTTAAGATGGTCTCAAACCAGATCCTCTCCTACAGTGGGCCTAAGGTCTTAATTCTCACAGTCCCTGCGTCTGCCTTCCGAGACTTGGGTGGTGTGGTCAGAGCATTTGCCAGTGAAGACTGAGGGAAGGAAATCATTAAGAACCTCAGCCTTCTCCAAATCCAGGGTAGCCAGCATAATAGAGTACTCTTGTTATCAATTATAAAAGAAATGTTGAGACCATCATTGCACGTGTTACCTACCTGCATAGTGTCACTCAAGCCAAACCTTAGGATTAGGGAACCCCTGCTGCTGACCGTGATAGTGGCAATATTCTTACATAGTTCTGTGGGTAGGGAAGAATCACAGAAACATAGAATAGTTTGGGTTGGAAGGGACCTTCAAAGGTCATCTAGTCCAACCACCCTGCAATGAGCAGAATATCTTCAACTCAGTAATGTTGCTTAGAACTACATCCAGCCTGGCCTTGAATGTCTCCAGGAATGGTACATCTATCTCCTCTCTGGGCAACCACCCTCATTGTAAGAATTTTTCCCTCATGTCCAGCCTGAATCCCCCATCTATTAGTATAAAACCATTACCCATTGTTCTATCTCAACAGGCCCTGCTAAAAACTCTCTCCCCATGTTTCTTACAGTCCCCGTTTAGGAACTGAAAGGCTGAAATAAGGTCTCCCCAGAGTCGTCTTTTCTCCAACTAGGGGCACTCCAATGATAACATGAGTCAATCATTCTGAAAATGTGCTTTCAGAAAGAACAACCTAAAATAGCCAAACCAACTTATCTCTGGGGTTTTTGGGTGCTGTTGTTTATACAATTAATATGTTAATTTCCTAACATTTTTCTCTTAACAATCAATTTAAACTTACAGGTGAAGCTTTGCCATTGTGAAGTTAGGATATGTTGACTCTGGGCCGCAACTAAGCACCCACCAGTCACTCACTAATTCTAGCAGTTTGGTGGAGAGTATCAGAAGCGCAGATGTGACAAAAGCTTGTGGGTCAAGATAAACACAGTTAGTAGTGAAGGGAAGAAAAGAAAGAAAAAAAACTTGATGCAAATGCAGTTGCTCACCACTTCTGAGCAGCAGACCAATGACCATTTCTGTTTAGAGAATGTAATACTCTCTTAAATCAACATGGCATGATTCAGGAATTGCACTTCTGAAATAAAATCTCAGTGCCAACTTTCCCATTTGTCCTGGGTTCAGTAGTATTAGTTATTTTTCTCCTTCTTAGTAACGGTGCAGTGCTGTGTTTTTGGCTTTCAGCCTGGGAACAGTGCTGATAACACTGATGTTTTTAGTTGTTGCTAAGTAATGTTTACTCTGACCAAGGACTTTGTGAGTCTTGTGTTCTGCCAGGGAGGAGGGGAAGCCAGGAAAAAGAAGAGACAGGACACCTGACCCAAACTAACCAAAGAGGTGTTCCATACCACAGCATGTCATGCCCAGTATATAAATTGGGGGCAGTTACCTGGAAGGGTTGGATCACTGCTGGGGTCGGGCTGGGTATCGGTCGGCGGGTGGTGAGCGGTTGTATTCTCTTCCCTTGTTATTTCCCTTATCATTATTATTATTATTGGTGGTAGCAGTAGTGGTTTTGTGTTATACCTTAGTTACTGGACTGTTCTTATCTCAACCCGTGGGAGTCATTCTTTCAATTCTCCTCCCCATCCCTCCAGGAACTGGGGGGAAGAAGGTGGGGGAGTGAGAGAGCAAGCTGCGTGGCTGGGCTAAAACCATGACACCATTGCATTTGAATCTATTTATGCAAACCTCTTCTCATAAACCAGTAAGCATTTAGTTCCCAGCTCCAGTGAACTGCAAGGTGTTTGTGGTGGTCTTGTTGCCCCTGAATGATGTACTCGGACCAATCACTTGTAAATATCTAGTCTATACTAGTTATAGTGTTGACTCACATGCTGCCTTTGTACCCTTAGATATGTTGCTGCTTAGTGAGTTTAGCATTCAAGCTATCAATACATTTCCTTCAGTGTATTAGGCCATTTTTTTCTTTCAGCCCCAGTGTAAGCTGTAAGCAAATGGCTTCCAGTACGAAGACCATATCTGTTTCCATAACTAAAAGCATCAAAAGTCTTTTAATTTCTGAAAAATATGCAGTAGCAGACTTCAATATTCTGCTAGTTTTTTGAATCGGGAGACTGTGATTTTACAGTTTGATTTCTACTTTTGAAGTTTTACTTTTTTAAGAAAGAAGATCTTGCAACCTGGAAAAATGAATTAATAAGTGTCTGCATAACATTTACTGAATTATCTGTGTTGCTCTGGCTATCACCCTTTTATATTAACATGTAATGACTGTTGTGAAATAAGTATGAAACTGAGGTTAGATGCTTTTCCACTTAGTCTACTTTGCCTCCTGTAACCATTCAAGCAATGTCAGATAACACTGTGAAGGTTGCATGGAGCCATAAGAAAGAGTGTGAAATCACACTGGCCAAAATTAGTCAAAGCATTAAGAGGGTGAGAATAATTAGCTTTGTACCCTAGCTATATTTTGAGAATCATATTAAAGCTGATTTGCACTAGGCTACTAAATCTTTCCAGAAGAACTGCACTGTGCAAGAAGATTTTTTGATAGAATAGTACACTGTGCTGCCTTTTAAACCTCCTGAATCCAGGTGTGTAAAGAAGAATCTTGAATGAAGTTCTCTCAGTAGCTCAAAATTTTAAGGACGCTAGATTGTCTACTTAAGGTTGAGAGCATTATATAAGATATTTCCAAGGCTACCTTACCAGCTTTTTCAACCCTTTCTTATATTTACTTAGAATCCTACACAGCAATTTGAAGAGAACTAATTTAACAAGGTAAAAGCCAGCCATTTGATAATAACTCGGCAGGCATGGCAAAGAATCTGTCCTTGTTATCTTGCCTCAAAATACAGTCTAAGAATCATTTACTGACCTCAGCATCTGTATAAATTAATTAAGAGAGAAATGAAAGAGGATTTTCTGATTTTTTTTTTCCAAGACCCAGAACAATATTAAAAACAAAAATGTGATATGTGCTTAAATGCAGAACAGTTGTTTAGGTTGCAATAGTATGCAATGATAGAAGTCCTTTTGCTTGAATCCTTTCAAATTTTGTCTTAACAAAGAAATTTCCACTGACGTGCTGTAAAAAAGAACCCATTTTGGTATGTTCAATTTTGTTGAAGACCTAGTTCATGCAGCCTTGCAAACAGCCAAAACCATATTCTACTACTTTATGAAAATAGTAAGTGTGCAGTCTCATATACATTATTTATAAATGGTCGGAAGAAAAGCCCAACCTCAGGTGTTCATATCAAAACATGCCTGGAGATTTCCATTCTTAATTCCCCCCCCCCCCCCCCCCCCCCCCCGCTATTAAAGCTGATATATTCAGGTCTTTGCCCAAATGTAACTGGAAAGAAGTGAGTTGCACTCAAAACCACTATGGTAAATGGATCTGTGAATTTCCCAAGATTCTTTCCAGCTTTTAAGACTCGGTGGACTTGCATTTTCAGGAATTCTGCTTGTCCTGATCACATTTCAATCCATAATTCCTGGCCCAAATGCCCTGTTCTGCATAGGAAGGAAACTAGTACACGAAACTGATGAAAACCACAGTGCTGGTAACTCTCAGGTTTTATTTCTTACCCTACTCTGATTTGAAGGGTAATAAATTAAACTATTTTCCCCAACTCAAGTGTGTGTTGCTCATGACAGTAATTGGTGAGTGATCCCTCCCTGCCCTTATCTCTATCCATGAGCCTTTCATTGTATTTTCTCTCCCCTGCCCAGCTGAGGAGGGGAATGACAGAGCAGCTTTGATGGGCACTTGGTGTCTAGCCAGGGTCAAACACCACGATAGTATTATTGGAGTATTTAAAGAATGTTATTTAGGCAATTTTTACCTAAAGCCCTTTTGTGGTCTAGGTAAATTGTTAATCTTCTTGTACTTACAAGTATTTGACATATTCAGAAATACTTTATAATTTTAATTTCTATGCAGTTTTGTTAATAAACTAGCACCAAAATTAGCAAACTAGAAAATTCTAATGCAGAAATGCTATACACTCATCAAGGTAAGATTAAAAATACTTGCTAGGTCAGGAACATCCATCAGTGAGTTATTTCAGAATGAAGTTACAAAGTGAACAAAAGGCTGAAACCACACTTTAGTAACTATGTATCTAACTGTCATTGTTCCAGTGATTGCTTTGTCAAGTTACTAAACTTTTACCAAAGCCACTGAAATAATGACTCAATTTCAGAGGAGATTACCAGCCACAAGATTACAGCTGTGCTATGTAGATTCCTCTCTGATACAGTAAGGGGTACATCAAAGTTGGAAAGCTTCTACAGAAAGGGACCAAAGAACATTGTTCCAAGATCCACAGAAACCGATGCTCGGAACATTTAAACATAACTTAATTCATTTCTGCTTCTTTCATACAAAGCCCTGAACTCAGTTGTTTGGTTTTTTTTTTTTCTCCTGTATTTTCCAAATAGCTGGGATTTCAGTGATTTTCCTATGTGTTCAGTCTATATGCTAGCCTGGAATATTAAAAATCCAATTGCAGGGCAGGTGGAGACAGCTTTTATGCTGGAGTATCAGTCTGTATCTTCCTGATTCTGACTGGAATATCCTGAGCAATTTGTCCCATCCTTATGTTTAACCTGCTGGTCCAGGGGAATTGAGTTGTCCAATGTTTCCAGGGTCACTTTTCTTCAGCCTCAGAAGAAATTTATCAGCATTGTATCTTTTTCTCTATCATCTTTAGCAGAACCAAGTAGGGTCTTCCTTCACACTACTGAAACTGCATGTTAGTAATCAGGTTTGGGAATAGACAGCTCTAAAGTCTGCAATATCCTTAACATGTCTTCAGGTCATTGGTTGAATGCTTGAAAACTATGAACTGAAACAGCTTGTGGCAATGAAGCTTAACTAAAAGCAGGCGTGCCCCTGTTGAGAAGCCCTGAAGGGTCTTTGTTTAAGACTGGTTTTGGTGTTACATATTGACAAAGGTTAAGCAGCTCCCTGCTAAGAGTGTTGGCTATTGTAGACCACATTGTTTAGGAATTTTATTCTTCCTTTGCTAATGCGACTGCAGAAGAGAACCACCTAGCTGCCTAACTTAGACATAAGCATCCTGGTGACACAACAGAAAAAGTGTTACTTCTGGACAATCAGTGACCAGGAATTAAATCCAAAGATTTAAATTTCTAGATAGCAGAGATTTTTCAACACACTTACGAAGTTGTAGAAAATTTTCTGGTTGTTCTTATGACTGATTAACTTTAAAGATATTTCTATCTTTTAAATACAGCAAGTGATGTTTTAACTATACAATTATCAAGAATGTTGCTCACTTTATAAAGCACTTTAATATTAGAAAGCATTAAAAATAGCTATCAATAATGATGCATCCCTAATGAGTTAATTAAAATGACTGTGATGTTTCAATTTGAACAAGAATTCTGTTCTGTCAATGAAAGGAAATTATTTGGGTAGATTTTTAGCATCTTACCTCAGTGCCCAGTGGACATAACAACAGAAATTAAGCCTAAGTAATAAATACTAAAAGAAAAAAAAAATAAAAATTGTTAGAAGCAATAATTGCCATCTGTTCTTGTCAGTATTATTAATGTGCATGGAATGGCCTTTATTACAAAATAGCTTACAACTGTAGTGTTGACAAAATTTGTTTCTTTCAAAGTAGCTGGACTTGCATTAATGAAGTTAAGGTGAGCAAACAAATTCAAAATGTTAACACAGCCTAATAGCATTGGTGTATCAGCCAATTTATAATTAGTTGTAGTTTGCAGCGAATGCAGATCTCACAGGAATAAAACCACAATATCTAATACTTGTGGATAAGGTTCCGAACCATTCATACATTATACTTTGATATCCTTTAACTGGTATACTTAAGCTGGCAATGTAGATTTGATTTCTTATTTTTTGAGGAAAAAATATGCCTTGTTTCAGTTTCCATAGCTACTAGTGTTCAGTTAATTTACTTGCTGTGCAAGAAGTCTTTTATCAGTTTTGTAAATTTGGTATAATCTACGTTGCAAGATTTTTTGACACATTTTTCTAAGCCTAGAAGGAACAATTTCATGGTCTTTAGCAAAATGGTATTTTACAACTAGTTATTATCAGATTCATTTCTAACATAGTTTCCTAAGGCTTATTTGTGTTCTTGGGTTATCACCAGATCCCTGGATTCTCCCGAGTCGCTTTCAAATCCGGTAGCTAAATTCTGCAAATGTGGCAAAGCAGCAGAGATATGGAAAAATTATTAGTTTCTTACGAGATCCATGAAAATTGGTGTTTAGGTTAAAAAAAAAAGAGGGATTTTATCCATTATTGCCTGTAATACAGAGGGAGGGTGTTCTGCGATCTGAAGCAGCACAGCGAGCCAGATCCAAATGGCCAACACTTGTAGCTCACAGAACATCTTTTGTCTAGCAATAGAAAAACAAATGCTGTTTTGTGGATCACCAAAGAACATGTGCTGGAAAATTTTTATTAGCAGAGGATTCAAAGTAGAGTTAGTCCTTGTTTGTGGAGAAATTAAATATACATCCCTATCAGGGTAATATTAAAAAATGTATAGCTTTAGGCAAATGTTTATACTGAGATTTTCTTTAGCTGAAAAATGTTTGAAATACTTTCTGAATTGGGGCAGTAGAAATTAGCCTCTTGAAGCAGTAAGTTCTGCAATTTACCAGATTCAGACAGTTCAGAAAGCTATCAATTCAGGCAGTGAAACAGAGCCTTAATGCTAGCTGTGAAAAAATAAGTCAGCCTCATCACTAGATCTGAACAGTAACAACTTCTGTTTTGAAGGTAGGGGTTGATTTGATTTGTATTGTTAATGTGTGTGTCCCTTCACTTCTGTATGTCTGTTTTATTATCATGGTTATATATTACTGTCATTAATTAAAATGCTTCTTTTCAGTTTGATTTTTATTTTAATGTCAGCAGCTCAAAAGTAATGATTTTAAACAGTTGAATCTATAGCAGATTGCCAAGTGTGTCTTGAAATAACTGCTCCTAAACTGTGTTTTCCTATCTAAAAATTTTAGTTTTCTCATAGTACACTTAAGACTTAATCCTTCAAATTGTTCATCATTGGGAGACTACCGTCCATTTCAGTACATGGATAATGGATGATACATTTTTTTTCTATGATTCTCACAGGACTGTTCAATTGCAGTTCCTTAGGAGTAGTTTGGGGAAGATTAAGTACAGTTGTGGGATGTTCTTAGGTTCAAGTAATCACAAAAGAATTTCAGATTTCAAAATGTACAGTTCAGTATACAGAGAGGCTGATGAGCACAGATGCTCAATGTTTCTATAAATACTTTATATGCTAATTTCTGCCAGAAAGATAGAATAGCAAATTTCATGTGAGAAATAGTGATATTTATCAGTTCAGCATTCAGAATCAGCTGACATAAATATTTTGCTGATGATAACAAAGAAATTATATATTCATTTTATATTTGTGAGCTTGAAAGGCAACAGTAATCACTCACAGCCAAGTTTGTAATTCTGAAAGTTCTGGTCTGAAAATTTTAATCAAGAACTTGTCTGTGATAATAGTTCTTAGAAAAGTTTAGCTTATTAAACTGTTCTGTGCTTTGGATATCTCCTTGCACTGGAATAAAAAACTTTTGTTTATTTGCAGTACTCAAATAGCAACTTAAGTTGTTTGATGTGGCTTTGTTGTATCTCTTTTATAATTCCCATCCCAAGCAGTTATTTTAAAACAAATAAAGTCCCTATTGGTCCTATTTGTGATCTGTTTGGTTGTTGCAGGCAGGGGTTTTCGTGGGTTTCGTTTGAAAGGATTGGCTTCCAGGATTCCAAGACTTCAGGGACTTTCTTTGAACTCCTTGAATATTGTTGCATTTTTTATGGCTAAATTCACAGTACAGTTTATTTTCTGTGGCATGCTAATATTCTTATTGTCATCTTTCATTTGCAAGGTGTGCATAAGAGTCAGGAAACGGCTGCTGACAAAGATGTTTTGAGCACTCATATTTGAATAGGGTTATTCAATTGAGTATCAAGTTTTAAATTATGCTACCTCATCACAAGTAACTTCTGGGAAACCCAGGACCAAGGTGCAAATAGTAATGCTCTTAGTACACCTCAATAGTATTTAATATTTGGTCTATCACAGGTGAATTATTTTATATTATTTTCAAGTGTACAAGTACAGTAGTTTATGACAAATGTAAATACTTGAAATGTCATCTTCAGGAGATTCACTTCCACTTTTTTGTGTCAGCATGCTTAGATAACTCATGGTTCTTACCTTGTTAACACTGATAAAAATTTGGAATAAGGAGCTGTGTTAGGAAGCTGACCAACCAGTCTTCGCTGGTAAATAATCATATTCATTTGCAAAATTTAATAAGGAAATAAAGAAAACACCCAGGAAGTGTGAAACAAAGAAGTAATGCACTGCTTTCATCACAGAATAGATGCTGATGGAATGTTTCTGATGAAGTTACACACAGAGTAGATGTCAGTCTAGACTAGTTGGCCTAATTGATCCTAGCTGTAGTAGTACTTATACTTTTGTCAGCTCTACCATGGGATAATGCCTACCTTCAGAATTATGTGCAGTAATTCTGTAATATGGTGCTATATTATTTTCCTAAAACTTACGACTTTTCTAAGTAGCTAGACTTTATAAGTTCATAAATCCATGTACCAAAACCAGGAAAACTAAGAAGTTGTGAAGGTTGAAGCATACTCCAGCTGGGGTCTTCCAATAGCCAAAGAGGTATGTAAAAGAAAATGCCCAGGCTTGTGGCTTGGAATTCCATTATGAAGTTCTTTCCCTAAAAGCTTTGTTCACATAGATAGTGGTTGTAACATATAACCTTAGTTCTTTAGAGCAATTCTCTGCTTCTGTGTTAAGGACTAGGAATATCACTAGATGATCTTACAAAATCATCTTGGTTTTGATGGACTTACAAGATCATCAAGTTTTTCTGGAAAGAGGTGTGTCTGTAAATGAAGTTGTTATCACTGGGCCAAAATAAAAATGAAGAGAAAATTCTTTAGTGTTCAAAGAATAACAAATGCTAGACTAGATTTGTAAAACAGGACCTTACTATTTGTTTCTTACACTTACCTACCATAAGTGCAAAAAGAATAAAAAGACTTGCTTATGTAAACAGAGCAGTCCCTAGTCTTCTCCAGGATGCTGTTTGCTGGATGTCACTAGTAAAAGTGAAGGAACGATGACCAAACTTCTGTTTACCAGAACATAAAAAAATTAATTGAAAGTTTGTGTTGGGGCTGTTTTGCTCCTGCTGTGGTGAACTGATCAATGGGGAAAACACCCAGGAGGAGTCATCACTGAAGACCACAGCAAATTAGTGTGTTGTCAGCTTAAGCAGATGTTCATTTTACGTTATTTTTCTGTGTTATTCAAGCAGCTTTCAGATAAATGTAATCAATAGCATTAATGACTTTTAAAAACCTAATCAAGTGGTAGCAGTGGAATGTTAAATATAGAAACCTTCTGTATTTGATACCAAGCTGTCTATCAAACTACAAGTATTTCTAAAATGGTGGGTACTAAAAGAGGTATTAAATTCATTAACCAAATGTTGAAAAACTACACGTGTGGCAATAAAATAAAATGAGTGATAATTTCCTTCTCTTAATTTCTCTTCATTTCTCCTTATATACAAATTTATTTCCCCCTGTTGTTAGCTGTATACACTGATACAAATATCCCTTGATCATAATTTCTTATGTGCAGTGTATGAAAATATTTTGCAGGTGCTGGACTTAAAATTAGCACTTCAGCTCCCACTGAAATGGACGTGGGAATGCAATTTCATCAACACTATAAACCCTTATGTTTCTATTGTCTTTATGCAGCTGTGTGAGGACCATATGTACATGTAATTATAAATCTGTATTACAGATAAGAAATAGAGCTTGGAAAAATTCTTCTTATTATTTTCTTTTTTTTTTTTTATTTCTTTTGAGTTGTTATTTGCATTGCAGTCAGTTCATTTTTTTTCTGACAACTCTCTGTACAAACTAAGATCAAGTAATAGAACTTCTAGAGGGAGACATGGATACGATACTGAGCCAAGACTGGAATATCAGTAAAAAAAAAAATAATACAATCTAATTACCTGCATTTTTAGATTTTTTAAAACCTTTTTTTTTATTGTCTTACTTTTCTATCAAAAGAGTAACAGTTTCAAAGGCTTCAGAAGGGTACAAATAATTATAACGCTATTTTTGTAGCATAGTGAATGGGTCAGGTTACAGTGATGCTGAGCAGCATCATACCTGGCTTCCTGTGAGATATGTGTTTTACTCATTCCTCATCTCTAACTCAGATTTTCACTGCTTAAGTTTTCGATAGTCCTGACTAGTTCACTGGATATAACATTTGTGATATCTATAATATATAGATAGATGTTCTTTGGAAGTCTGATCTTCAGCATTTATATACTGCTTTACTGTGTGTAAATTAAAACAAACCAACAAAGCAAACAAACAAACAAAAAAACCCCCAGCATAATGTCCAGAAGGGTTATTTTTCCTTGTGTTGAGTCATCTTTTATTTTTCCTTGTTTCCATTGGAGCTAGGTGATTTTAAGTACTGTTTGAGGTGAAAAATTAGGAGATGGCAAGAACAAATTAATTGGAAATAATTTCAGTTTTGCTGGTAATTTTTTGGTAGTGTTAGTGTAAAGGGCGGTGGCTTCTCTGTGTTTTCTCTGTTTTGAGACTAACAGAAAGGGATTGAATATTAGTTATTGTTGTACAATAGTGATGCAGCTGCAAGTGTTATGATCGTAAGCTTTTTTCTGAAATGTTAACTCTTTCCTACTCCAGAGCTGAAGTATGCAGAAATTGCTTTCTGTTCTCTTAGTTTTTCAGTAGTGTATACAGGTTCAGAAAGGTTCCTTGTCATTTTTGTAGTATTTACAAGTAGGCTTGTACTTTTGTAAGAAAAAACTGGAAATGCTTTAGTTTTTATATTTATCATTCTTAAATTTTGTTTTCTATTTAATATGCAAATCATTTTCCAAGGGGAATTATCATTTAATTATTTTGCTTTCCACTTACTACTTAATTTCAGTTGTAAGTCATCAGTGCATTTGGAAATTCTACAGGTATTTTTCTCTGTCTTGGTAATTTATGTAGATTAGAAGCAATAAAGATCTGAGAACTGACTCCCATGTGACCCTTTTCAACACTTTACTTTCTGATCACTTTACTTTAATCAGTTCTTTATCTGTTCCCATGTTTAACCTGAATCTTCCCTGCTTTCAGTTTAAGATGAAGACTATCATTTGAGACATTATCAAAGGCTTTATGTAAAGCCAAATTATGGTGCTTGTACTGTTATTATCAATTTAGTTCTAATCTTCTCCAAAATAAAAGTGTCTGGTTGTCAAGATCTTAATTTCTTTAAAAGTCTTATGATGATAAACTGTATTTGTTTTAAATTATTGAAAATTATTTAACTATCATAATCTTTAAATGTGTTATACTCTATTGTGTAATTTATTAATTTTTAAGGTCAGTTCTCTATGCTTCTTTCCTTTCTATGCCATCTGTCGCTCAGTGTGTGTGTACACATATTGGCTGTAATGGGGTAGGCAAAGCAATGAGTAGCAAATCTTTTGCCATTTCACCATATACAAAGCAAATTGCCATAGAACTGTTCCAGGTTGCAAGGGAGTTATGTTCTTTTGCTATTGACAGATTGGGTAAGCCTAATTATTTATAAAGTCAAAGAAAAGAGCTATAAACCTTTTCTCCTCTGCTCACTGCATTTTGGGAAATGCATTTAAAAAAAAAAAAAAAAACCAAAACAAAAAGAAAGTCAGGTTAAATAAGTTGTCTGCAGAAATTGGAGTAGCCCAAGAATAAAAATAATACTTTGGGTAAACTGGCAATAAGAGTGTGTAAGAGCAGAACAATGAGATCTACTGGGAGGTGATAATTCTGGAGAAAAACCAAAAGGATTCCTCTTCTTTCTTTATGAGATTGAGATGCATGCTTTCTATTTTTTTCCTTAGGAGGATATTTTATACATATATATGCAAGTATTATTTCATTATTCTAAAATTCTTTTTGCACAAATTATTTTATATATTGCTGCTCATTTTAGAGGTATAGTAAGGTGATTCGAGATGTTCAAGTTGTAGTCTTTCTTTTTTTTATTTTTTTTGAATGCAAAAATCAATACCTTACTGAATTTTGAACGTAAGTGATCTTCTGCTGAGCCTAAAACTTTTGCCTGACGATACTAATGTAATAATATAACACCTATATATTACGGATTCAGGATAGCTGTGGAAGTCAGGATGTGGTGCCACTTGCTTAAATAATTCTGATAAATCCAAAGTTAAAAAAAATTAAATGCAATAAAATTAATACACAGTGATTCAAGGTCTAGAAAGCCCCGAGACACTGTGAGAATTGTGGCATATGCAGTGAAAAGGCCCACACAATCAAATACATGTTGAATTAAGGACAATGCCAGCATGCAGATTCTACTGACTCACAATCATGTAGCCAGATAGCCTCTATGCTGGGCTCTGAAGACTTAAAATTAAAAAAAAAACAAGACAAAACAAAATAAAACAAACAAAAACCAGCCCCAAATCAAAATCAATCAAACAAACAAAAAAACAACACCCCAAAACCAAGGAAGTACATATTTAACGGATCTGTAGTTCAAAAACTGCCGCTAAACAGATTATCTTTCACCTGTACAGATCCCTAAGTTCCTGGGTGCTTAGCGAGGCATGATAGAAAATCTGCATTCTGAAATAAATCAGTAGACCTTATATTTCACAGTATGTAGAAAGAATGTAGTTGAGAAAAGCAGTATAGATTAACAGATTCTGAAATAACACATCAAAACCTCATCAAAATATCAAAAGTCAGAAGGACTTGGTGATGTTTTGGAATTTTTAATGTATTTTTTTTTGTCCACTCTACTCTGACAGAGTTTACAGTGAGCAGCTACCATGGTAACATGTAATTTAGCGATCTTCAGATCTACACCGGCCCTCAATTCTGTGAACATCTTTTTCAACACAGCAATGTTAGAATAGGATGTTTGCCACCGATAATTATAGCTATTAATCACTTCAGATAATACAAGGATGTGTCAAGTTACTCTACTTACCTAGCAGCACATGCTTGTATAATACATGTGCTCGAGTTTGGAACAGTCATATTTCCTTACAGTGAGAACAACAAAAGATTAGTCAATATTTACAATAAAAATATCTTTTCTGTTTGCTATAAAATAAACTCAGATACCCCCGAAATGGAACAACATCAATGGCAATACCAAACAGTTGGTGAAAGACACAACAGTCAAAAAGTTGGAAAAAGAAATGGAATTTATAGGTCTTTCAGTATGCCATTCAAAAAGAGAATGCAAAGAGAGTGCAAAAAGAGAAGGTAGCTTTTATTACTAAGACTTTCTTTTTAATAAAGAATTTTAATAAAGAAAATGCCACCCAAAAGTGTGAATTTCCCAGGCTGTCTGGTTTTCACTGTATTTTTACATGATTTTTGTATTTACTGTCCTTCAGATTACAGTTTATATTTTAGCACTCACCCTTTGGACAGAATATCTTTTGTTTCCAACTGAGAATATATGTAGCTAGATGTTCTGCGATCCCATAAATAAACAATTATATACTCAGAAGCCACTTTCAATTGTCATTGCTTACACAAAAAGAATTTGTAAGGCTAAAGGTGGACTGATCTTAATCAATAAACAAGTGCAAGGTATTTTTAACAGTAAATTTTTAAACTTAATTAAATATTCATGACCTTTAAATTTCCATATTTGTGTTTCTGTAAACACTTCTTTTTGAAGGTTTGCAGGCAACAAAACAGTTGTTGATTTAGAAGTACTTGCATGGTACTTACTCAAATACTTATACATAGTACTTACTGGAATAACAACAGAAATCTCCTGCAAAACGATGCTCCTACACCAAACTGAATGTAACACTTCATTAATTGTGCATATTTGAAGATTCAGCTCAATGTTTTCTTGTTATTTTAGAGTATTCAGTAGCAAATAAATATGTTATCGCAGTACAAAATGGTAGAAGTTCCAGAAATCACAAATGCTCAGAAGATAAGGAACAAAAAGCTATTTTAAGTAATGAACAGGTTTGTAATGCTGAATGTCCTGCCAAAATATGGTTCTCAAGCTTTCTGAACAGGTAGAAATTCATGACATATGACATTCCATTTAGTAATACAGTGGGATTTTATATATTTTACCTATATTTTTCATTTTTTCATGTTATCAAGGCTGACATACTGATACAGAGTAGTTTTGTAAATCTACCCCATTTTTACCACAGCATAATTACTTCATTAAAAGGTTTCTAAGAATTTTAAAAGAAGTTTTAAACAAAATATATTTAACTGCAATTTCATTTGTTTTATAGTATATTTCCAAAGGCATCACGGCTTTTACAATTAGTTTTGAATAGTGTAGGTAAGAGTGAGAAACCTTGTCCATCCCTTATTTTTACAAATAAAATTTATTTTTAACTCACCCCTTGTTGTACTTTCCCTCTCAACTGCTTCATTTCTTTTCTACGGTGAAACTGTAGGAAACTTAGATGAAACTTTGTTGGTGACGGCAGTGAAACCAACATACTTTTTACCGACAGAGTCTTCCTGAAAATTGTATTTTTTGAAAATTTAAATTTTTTTATGAGTGACACATTGCTATCACACACATACACAATCTTGGGGGTATTATTTCACATTTTCCCATCACAGAGGAAAGGAAAGTTTCAGTTATCATTTCTGTACTTTTGCAATGATGAAAATAAATGAAAAACAGTAGAAGCACTGAAGTGAGACAGTAAATTTGGTGTGTGCTCTTATCAAAAAGCTGCTTTTATGAGACTTCCACTCTGTTGGGATGTACCTCCAATACTACAACCTAATAGGAAATGCGTCAAGATTCTAAGAAATATATATTCTGTGATTAATAGAGTCATGGGAAAAAATGAGAAATGAATTGATTTTAGTCCTAGATCTCTGGAAGTAGATTTTTTTTCTTGTTGTTGTTATTGTTTCCTGAATTTGTAAGTTAATCTTACTTGATGCAGAAAATCTAATCAACTTTTAAAAATAGAACACTAAATTGCAAATATGAATGATTAGTAAATGTTTAAGTCTTTCTTGATATGCGCCATACCATGCTATCGTATGCTAAGTTGCATACATTATTTGTGTATTTACTGTCATAACACCTCTGAGTCACAATTCTGTGTGCAAGACATTGTTCAATTGAAGAAATAAAAAGTAGCTCTTACTCATTGGAACTTAAAACTGTGCTAAACAAGACAGCATTTGAATAGAAAAGAAACAAGACACAAGAAAATGCTGGACAACAAAAATCCTTATAGGCACAGTCATTTGAATTCTAGATATTGTAGAAAATTCTGTAGATAAAACAACTACTGAAATATGCTTAGACTAATAAAGGTTTTTTTCCCATAAATGCAAAAATAAGTGCGAGGTCAGCACTTAGGGGCTACCTGAATCACATTGAGTCACACTGAGCATAATTTTTTTTTTTTTTAAATTTAAGAGTGTATCAGACTTCCTGAACCCAGAGTTTCCTTGATGAATATCACAGAAGTACACTGAGAACATAATTGCCATATATATATATTTAACTAACTAATGAAGGTGATTTACTTTAGCTGCGTATTCTAAGATATCACTAATAATATTATCTGCTTTATAACAGGTAAATATTCCATTCCAATAGACTGCCAAAAGAAACTGCAAAATACTTCTAAGGTAAGGACCTTCTAAAATTAATATTTCAAATATCATTCCTTAAGGTTTATCAGTTAGAAAAGAAAATGGAGAATGTTAATTCTTCGTATCTGGCTGATAGCAGAGAAATACAGATGGTATTAATCAACATAGACTTGGGCTTCCTGTTTGTGAAGCCGTGTTTACATATAAAAGACAAATTTTAACTCTTCTCTTCTTAGAAAGGATAAATTTAATTAATTTGGTAGCTGCAGAGAAAAGGCTTCCTGTGTGGAAATAAAATATTAAAAGCTTGTTACATTTTAATAATATTTTTCTTTGTGCAAGATTAAAAGAATACTGTTACGCTGCTAGAAAATTTCACATGGTTAGGATAGGATACTTTTTTTTTCTTTTTTTTTTTTTTTTTTAATATGACAACATGCTAACTTCATTTTTAGTTTTTAGTAAAAAAAACGCAAAAAACTTAGTTTTTACTCATACAACTGTACTTCATTCTTCTAAGAAATGAAAGTATGATTTTAGTTCAAAACCATTAATTTTGAGAACTCTAGTTTCAGAATACATTGGGTTTGAGTTTCAGTTGGGGGAAATAACTGAGTGTCATATTGTGCCCAGACTGTTCTTTGTGGTACTTCATTGTTCTTTAGCTCTCTCTTCTGTAGCAATAGTTGATTAACTTTTAAGCTGTACTGTCCACTCTCACAGAGAATATTTTTGTTTCTCAAGGACACAGGGAATAGGATACAAGGTTTCACTAAAATGGGTATTTATAAGTCAGCAAGTTAGCAGGGATAATATGGACATTTTAATCTGCCCTAAACTTGGATTTGGCAACCAGAGAGAAAGCAAGAGCAGTAATTTATTGTTGTTGTCTTCATGTATGTGACTACTTCATTTTTAAACACTGGGTACTTTAAGAGCCCACCACAGATATGCTTTAATGCATACACTGACAGAGATAGGAGATCTTGAATTAATTGTCATAAAAAAATTGTCATTGCCTTAAAAAAAACAAAAACAAAACAAAAACCAAACAAACCAGAAGTTCCATAATTACCTCAGTCACCCAGAATGTATGTTGTGAGTGACAGACATGGTGTGGTTTTTTTTCTGTGTGTCCATGGAGGAGAGGGAGTTGTTCTAAAAAGTTGCACACTCTCTGGGAATTGTGCCATATGTGATCTGAGTACTGGACTTCTTATGGAACAAAATCATGTAGATGGAGCTTTTCTTGAGAGAAAATCCTTGTAGTCCAGGGGGAGTATTTATTCTGACTGAAAAAGTCAGAGGTTCATCTCAGAACATGTGGTATTCCCAGAAAGGGGTCTGATAAACCAAGGACTTCAGGCCTGGTCTTATGTCCCAGAATAATGCCTGTAATATTCAGCTTTTCCCTCTTATGGCTCTGGTACTCCTATGGTGCTTTTATGGGTTTTTTATAGATTTTCTATCAAAAAAAACTTTTAGAAAACCATTTTTTCTTCTTGAATGAAATCCCAGAATCTTGTGAGACATGGGAAGCCATTCTCATTATATCTCAGTGTGCTACCTAATGCTTTCTTTGTATTCTTCCAATGTACCTGCAATGCTTAGATTAATCAGAAAACTGAATTCTCAGAAGTCTGTTTGGATATTTCCATAGTAGTCTATTTCCATAACTTTGGAAATTATGAAGGAATCATAATATTACAAAAACGCTGACTTTTGTGTGTGTTCACATGTGTTGCCAAGTTTGCTCCATTTTTAACTTTCTCTTTATGTAGGAATATAATTGATGAGGTAATTTGTTACTTTCCCAAGTACCTCAGATAGACTTTGATCATGCCAAGATTTAAATAGTGTTGTGCAGGTGAAAGTATTTCAGTGAAAGTAGAGAAAAGGACCTTAGGAGTGAAAAATATGGGACAGTTACCCAAAAAAAGGGGATTGGGGGAGGAGGGGGGTGGGAGGGAGAGAGGAGAAGAGGGAGGGAAAGGTAGAAGAGTGGCGGAGGGAAAAGAGAGGGTGCCATACTCCCAAGTTCCTATTTGAATGCCAGGGAGGATGCCCAGGAGAAACATCACTAAAGGACACAAAGTATCAGGATGAGAAAACATACGCCACATTTCTGACAGGTACAGCTAACTATGAAAAAAAAAAAAAAAAAAAAACCTATTCAGCGTTTGAGGTGAAAGGAAGAATAAAACTAATGACATTACAATCCTCTTGAGAAGTCTTGTTTTGTTTATTAAATAAGCCACTCTAGTAAAGATAAGTAAGAAGAACTGCTTAGTCTGGCAGTGTTAATTGATGCTGTCCTGGGAGTATATTGTTATGTATTTCTCTTTTTGTCCTTTCATGTAAAGATGTCAGCACATTGTACCTGACAGGATCTATTGTATATTATAAATTATTCTAATTGGGATGGAAAAACTGCCATCAATTCTTGCTACCCTGTATATCTCAGGCATGCCTGGAATTTATACATAATATTAATTCCCAAGTATCAGCTGTATTTTAGGGTATACTTCAAATTAGTACTGTTTCTATGAAGTCCTTACATGAAAAGTAATTTTATTCTTTATTTCCCCACACAAATACAACAAATACCTGTATATAACATGATGTATGTGATAGGAAATAACTACATGAGGTGAAAGGAATAGAGCCCTTCAAACCTAACACAATGTGCTTGAAAGAAAGTTAATCGCAATCTTGCACCCTTCCTTGAGCAAGGCTAATATTGACAACAGTGCTATAAACCAAACACAGAGACAGAAAAGGGCAAGTATCATTTTATTCTATCTTTCATATTATCTATCTTATGAGTGTGTGGAATGCAAGGATGGATACATTATATCATGTAAATGTGATTATAGCAACCTAATTTTTTAGTGTTTCTTCTGTAATTCTGCAAAATTTTACAGATATTTTAAAGCAAAATGAATACATTTCATTACCATTGCAGTGAATTATTTCAGTGATGCTATTTGAATCCTGAGAGCAATTACTTCCAAAGAAGATAGTTCTCTATCCTGATGAATTCCATCAGTATAGTGAAGCAGTTTGTAACCATTTTAATCTATAAAACAGTTTGGGAATTATTTTTTACCTCTCAGAAAAAATACTTGGAGATTTTTTTTCTGAATTTTAGTAAAAAAAAAAAAAAGAAAGTGCTATTTTTATTCCTATTGTTTGCAGCACAACTGAGCAATCAAGTGTGTTCTGTTTGGGGCCAAACCGCTCTACACTGAACACCTCAAATATTGCTTTTCCTGGTAAAGTGTGATGGAAGTGCCTTGAGGGCAAATATCCTAAATATTTATTTATGACATGGCTTATTCCCTATGTTTTTTCTCCCTAAAGGCATGTATATTAAATACTGGAGCATTTCAGTTACTTGTTATTTACTGCGTATGCATTAGGAAGAATTATGAATTCAAGTATGTACCATCCGTTTTGTTTAAAACCTTATTTGTCAAGCAGGTATGTTTGTAATAGGAAAAAAATGCAGTTTACACCACGGCCATTTTTGGTTATGTGACTAATTCTCTTTCTTTCAACAGAAATAGCTGTTGTGATGGGAAAGAGATAAAGAGTATGTGGTTTAGCAAATAAGAATATCTTGACAGACTTATGTAGTAATTTTTAAAGGACTGAAGTGACTTAGGAGCCTAGTTTCAAGAAAAATCAATGTGACTTGGGAAATGACATCATTTGACAGACAAAATGACTTTGGGCAAGATCTATAAACACACTTGGGCATTGCAATATGTAGTCAACTGTAGGCACCAACATTCCTTACATGGTGCACAGAGTTACGTATCCAAGAGTGAGATTCACAGTCAAGAAAGTAGTGAAATGACAGGATTTCTAATCCTCTTGGGGTTTAGGCTTAATACTACTAAGTGATTCAGGAGACTAAACTTTGGTCCTGTTTCTTTCTTTAGGAAATAAAACTGAGGTTACCTTTTTAAAAATGTAATAGATGAGTTTGCCCTGAAGGGCACAGGTAATATGCATTCTACTTACTGTATTCCAGAATCCTGTAACTGACTGCATCGGGACCCTTGCAAGTTATATTATTAACTCTCAGATGTTTTTTAAAATATCATAAGAGAAGATCCTTTTTATATATTGCTTCATGAGCAGAATATGATATATAACCAAGAATATTGGAGGACTCAAGTTTAAATCCCTTTCTGTGTCCAAGAAAATGTAAATTCTTACCTTCCATCTAATGAGGGGCATAATCGTTAGCAATGAGTTGTACTGGGCAACGGTAATTTCTTCCTGTCCTGTTGAATCAAAATTCAACACTCAGTAAACCAAAGAGAAGGAATTAGTTTGGGCTAAGAGGTTGAATTTGGAGAATATAGTTTAGGTCTACTGCAATGCATATGGATTCAATATGTAGTTTACATGAAATACGCACTGAATTACTGTTTTATTTCTGTTCCTGCAGAGAGGAGAGATACTCAGGTTTTATTTGCTTTTGTTTTCTGAACTTCTCACAGTCTACACTGAGAACTGTATAAGAGTTTGTAAATGTTTGTTGTCTCATTCCTTATCTGTCATGGTTTAAGCCCAGCCAGTAACTCAGAACTATGCAGCCACTTGCTCACTTATCCCCATCTTCCCCCTGACTCCTGGAGGAATGGGGAGAAGAATCAAAAGAACGTAAATCCCATGGGCTGAGATAAGAACAGTCCAATAACTAAGGTATAACACAAAACTAAGGTATAACACAAAACCACTACCACTACCACCAATAATAATAATGATAAGAGAAATAACAAGGGGAAAGAATACAGAACTAAAAGGGGAAAGGGAAAGAAACAGTAAACACAAATGATGCACAATACAATTGCTCACCATGCACCAACCGATACTCAGCCCAATCCAAGCAGTGACTCCCCCCATTTTATATACTGGGCATGATGTGCTGTGGTATGGAATACCCATTTGGCTTGTTTGGGTCAGGTGTTCTGCCTCTGCTTCCTCCTGGCTTCTTGTGCCCCTCATCACTGGCAGAGCATGAGACTGAAAAGTCCTTGATCGGAGTAAGCATTACTTAGCAACAGCTGAAACACCAGTGCTCAGCATTGTGCTCAGGCTAAAGTCAAAAACAGAGCACTACACCAGCTACTAAGAAGGAGAAAAACAACTGTTACAGCTGAACCCGGGACACTATAAAAGAAGGCTTTTTACTATGAAAATTACTCCTTTTGAAACTTTATGAAATAGGAATAAACTCCAAATCTTCTACTTTTTCTTCTGGGGGACTTTGGACTTCTTTTAAAATACAGATAGCTGCTTCTGGCAAGTTAATCTCATCAGCTGGATTTACATAAATCCCTTAATAAGAAATAGGGCTTGACTACAGAAATTCTGCTGACCTCACTTGCTCAACAGCACGAAAAAACAGGAATCTGTTCTGTCTTTACATGTTGGCATTTGGCATGCCAGCCGAGAGATTAAAATTTAAATTTCTACAGTGCATTAGGAAAAAACAAGTAACAGGCTCCATCAGTATGCAATGGTACGTTACTGATCTTCTCTTCTTTGAGTTTTGCTTATTTAATCTCTCTCTGTAAATTTATCACCACTATCCTTCCAGTCTTTGGAATTCAGGGTGTATGCATTTTCAGATAGCCTTTTCTGAATCCTGTTATGCACCTGAGTTTTCAGCAAACATGATGGAACAGACCTGGTTTGAGAGCGGCTTCATATTCTAGGTAAAAAAATGCATAAATATCCTGGCCATTCAGTCCTTTCTTCACCAAAAAGTGTTGTCAAGTTCTGAAAAAGGCAGCCTAGGAAGTGGTTGAGTCACAATCCCAGGAGGTGTTTGAAAGGAATGTAGCAATGGCATGGTTTATGCTGGACATGGCAGTGTTAGGTTTACATTTGGACTAAATGATCTTAAGGGTCTTTTCCAACCAAAATGATTTTATGGTTCCTACCAAGTCCAACTGAAGCAGGAAACTCAGGGAGACAGGAAGACTCTAGCCTCTCCCAGAGGAACTGCAGACTAACCTCTCTCCTTTCTGTCCCCATTCACCTTCTTCTTTCCTCCCCAGTTGGAAGTACAAGTTTTCAAATTTATTTTTCAGTGCAGAGTTCTTCCCTTGGCTGTTCTTTATTTTTTGTATCTTCAGTTACAGGCATGTCTTGGAACTTTCTATTCACAGTTCAACCTTCAGGTATGCTATTTTAAGATGCCATATAATAATAACTAGCACAAAAGGTTTGGAAAAAATGACTATCATATATTTCAAATTGTTGCACAATTTGTGGACTGTAGGTGTCAGTAACCTAAGAACACACTCAACAATATACCGGGAATAAATGACAAGCTGTGCTTCTTTTATGGCACATAATTTAGCAGTTTAATTGTGGACTTATTTAAAGATATTGCATTATTCTACCTGGAAAAAAAGAAAAACATTTATTATTATTGTAAAATGCTGTGATCCATTCAAAGTGATTTAAGGAGATAGAATAATATACCCAACTCACAATGTTTAATTCTAGCACTCTCAAAAATGGAGATCAGAGTTGTTCTTGCCAAAGCAGGACTTGTATGTAACTAGATACTGCTTAATAACACAGGTAATGGAGATCTGAAAATTACTTAGCTGCATTTCAAATCCTCTACATTTTATAGTTTATTTCTTGAAACTTCTTTTTGCAGAAGGGAATTCCTCATTGCAGCCCCAGTTTTTAAATGATAAACCAGCAAAGGGAGGGTTAATACACACACCTGAGCTTTCTTATTACAGCTTTTTGACATTTCAGTCTTATGCTCTATTTCCTTATTCCTATCATCCATTTCAATTGAGCAAAAGAAAGTAAAGCTGAAAACAAGTTTGCTTTTCTATCTCTTGTTGTTAGTACCTGGAGATCCTTTTTTCAGAGTTCAGCATCAGTTTCAGAAGCGTGCATCTCTAGTTCATTACTGGTAGTAAGAACAGTTTGAGATTTTGCACAAACACACGCTATATAAGCCATCAGAAGTGTTCGTCAAGAAGAAGTGGAGCCATAGTGCATACCTAAACAGGAAATAAAAAGTAAATTTTATTTATTTATTCTATTTATTAATTTATTAAATAGCCTTTCTCCAGTAGGGTAAACTGCCTTGTAAAATTGGCATCTCCTCTGACCCTTTTAACATTCACTGACTTTTTGTTAACACCTTTCTGAATTATCACTTCTTTGAAACATGCCCCCAAGAAATGCAATTAACTAAAATCTGGTCATACTTATTTGGAAATCATTCCATCACAAGGCATTTAAGTTCTGTTCAAATGTTGGGACAGTCTTTCCAGTTAAAAGTACATGGTAGTCTATTATGGAAGCACTGCTGGGAGGGGAGCATATGCTATTTATTGCTCTGTGGTAAGTTCACAGTGAGATTTGGGGTATGCAGGATTAATTTCAAAACATATATGATTAAAACTAAATTCACGCTTCTAACCTGAACGTACACAAGTCCATGGGACCTGATGAAATCCGTCCACGGGTCCTGAAGGAGCTGGCAAATGAAGTTGCTAAGCCACTGGCCATCATATTTGAAAAATCATGGCAGTCAGGTGAAGATCCCAATGACTGGAAATAGGGAAATATAACCCCCATTTTCAAGAAGGGGAAAATGGATGACCCAGGGAATTACAGACCAGTCAGTCTCACCTCTGTGCCTGGCAAAATCTTGGAGCAGATTCTCCTGGAAGGCATGCTAAGGCCCATGAAAAACAAGGAGGTGGCTGGTGACAGCCAGCATGGCTTCACTAAGGGGAAATCCTGCCTGACCAATGTGGTGACCTTCTATGATGGGGCTATGAAACTGATGGACAGGGGTAGAGCAGTTGACGTCATCTACCTGGACTTGTGCAAAGCGTTTGACACTGTCCCACATGACATCCTTGTCTCTAAATTGGAGAGACATCAATTTGATGGGTGGACCACTCGGTGGATAAAGAACTGGCTGGATGGCCGCACGCAAAGAGTTGTGGTCAATGGCTCGATGTCCGGCTGGAGACCGGTAACGAGTGGTGTCCCTCAGGGATCGGTGTTGGGACCGGTCTTGTTCAACATCTGTGTCAGTGACATGGACAGTGGGATTGAGTGCGCCCTCAGCAAGTTTGCTGATGACACCAAGCTGTGTGGTTCGGTTGATATGCTGGAGGGAAGGGATGCCATTCAGAGGGACCTCGACAGGCTTGTAAGGTGGGCAGATGGCAACCTTATGAAGTTTAACTATGCCAAGTGCAAGGTTCTACACCTGGGTCGGAGCAATCCCAGACACATCTACAGGTTGGGTGAAAAAGAGATTCAGAGCAGCCCTGCGGAGAAGGACTTGGGGGTGTTGGTTGATGAGAAAATGAACATGAGCCGGCAGTGTGTGCTCGCAGCCCAAAAAGCCAACCGTATCCTGGGCTGCATCGAAAGGAGCGTGACCAGCAGATCGAAGGAGGTGATCCTGCCCCTCTACTCTGCTCTCGTGAGTCCTCACTTGGAGTATTGTGTGCAGTTCTGGTGTCCTCAACATAGAAAGGACATGGAACTGTTGAAACAAGTTCAGAGGAGGGCCTCGAGGATGATGAGGGGACTGGAGCACCTCCCGTATGAAGAGAGGCTGAGAAAGTTGGGGCTGTTCAGCCTGGAGAAGAGAAGGTTGTGTGGAGACCTCATAGCAGCCTTCCAGTATCTGAAGGGGGGTTATAGGGATGCTGGGGAGGGACTCTTCATTAGGGACTGTAGTAATAAGACAAGGGGTAATGGGTTCAAACTTAAACTGGGGAAGTTTAGATTGGATATAAGGAAGAAATTCTTTACTGTGGGGGTGGTGAGGCACTGGAATGGATTGCTCAGAGAAGTTGTGAGTGCTCCATCCTTGGCGGTGTTCAAGGCTAGGTTGGACGAAGTCTTGGGTGACATGGTTTAGTGTGAAGTGTCCCTTCCCATGAGAGGGGGTTTGGAACTAGATGATCTTAAGGTCCTTTCTGACCCTAACTATTCTATGATTCTATATTTGTTTGCCAGAATAACTGCACTTGCATTTAGAAGTGTTAAGCACTTGGCATCTCTACTGAAATTAGTGGAAGTTGATGAATGTATTCTACTAATTACAGCAGAGTTGTAAAGTTGTAAAGCCCATAGTGGCCTGGGCTTTAATTGTTATCCAGACAACCAGTTGCTTCTGAGTACTACTTTTTGCCAATATCCTGTTTATAAATAGAAGCCATATTTACTTCTCCCAGCTTGACATAGGAAATCTGGAGTAAAATAAATATTTGAAAAAAAGAATTGTATTTTAAGACAGGAACATATACTACATTTTTGGCTTCAGGACTCAATAAGGAATAAATTCTATTCTTTTTAATTTTTTATTGAATTTTACTTCTGATCAGGTTAGTTGTGTTTGTTTCATGTTATTCCTTCCTTTCTCTTCCTTCCTCCCCTTCACTCATGTCTATGATATCTGTTAATGGACAACAGTTCAGTTACACTGGAAGTTCAGCTAATTATGATGAGAAGCTATTTCACTCTACAGGAATTTTAACACTTGGAGTGTTCAACTGTAGAAGGGAACATCTACAGCTCAATGCTGTTTATAAAATGTTTTTAAAGAAGTCTGATGTATATATAATGGAAGTGTTGATGACAGAAAATTCACCTTGGTTTGTGTGAATTTTAAAAAAGTAAGCTTGTCTCTTAAAATTCAACGTATAATGTTGATTCTCTGATTTATCAAATTACTGTAATTCTTGAGTCTTTATCAGCATCATTTACCACCATCATCTGCAGCATAGATTTCGCTTTAACCCTGTATCTCCAGTTTCTTGCTTTTGCCAGGCTTTTCTGAGAGCTTGCCTCTTATTCAGTCTTTGGAAAAATATCTCAGGTTGTAACTTATTTTTCAATATAAAGCATCATCATCGAACACACTCTGAAGTGTCAAAACATTTTTTAAGTTTTACAATAGGAGTGGGAATCCATTACAGTAGATGTTGAAAGTCCTGAAGATGGAACAAAGGCCAAGAGTTTGCTCTAGTTAGTTGAGTGCTCTCAAGATTAGGTTAAAGAATCATGCTCTTTCTTGTGTACTGTAAATGGAACAATGACACACCTTCGAAAGTAAAGGCATATGAGATAAGGCTTAAAAATGCCTGCGATACTAATTCAGGAGAGAGACAGTTGTTTTCTGTACTTCACAACACATCTACTTGTATTAAACCCCAGCCTCCTCAGTGTCTTAGAAAATTTGGCATTGCTATGGCACGACGTGTTCAAGGAACCATAACATTAAGCAAAGGATCACTTCGGAGTCAATGGAAAACTGAGTCGTGATTTTTTTCAGGACACACCACCAAATAATTTTACAGCTTTTAGGGTTCTTATTTGTCTTTGGCCTTTACTTCCTTCTTTTTACAGTCTTCATCCCAATTGCTTTATTTTACTAGGAAGCATTTGGTCAAAATAAAAAATGTTATTCTAAGATATAAAATAGCTTTGGTAATAGCTTTCTTTCTTCTGCAGACACACATTTGTAAAAGGTTTGAGTATATATCTGAAGGAAATGTCTTCCTGATTTTGCTTTTAAATTCCTGACCTACCATACTTTTTTTCTGCCCTTTCAAGAGTCGTATTGAGTTAATATGATGTTTAAAAATTGCTACATCACTGTTTGGAGTATAAAGACTCTACCCTCAGAGGGGGATGACTCCCTTCATTCAATGACTATTTTTTTTTAATTCAGTAAAATTGCAATTAATGCAGTTGAAGATAAGAAAAAGACCATTATTATATTATCTATCCAGTGCAGTGGCAGGGAATGGAAGGTCTGGCATAAATGTACTTTCTGTTGTTCTAAAATACTGGAGATATTTATCCTTGCTTCTTTTGATTCAAGTATTCTCAAAGAATTAAAAAAAAACCAAAATAACTGCAACACTCAAACACCCCTCCCAAACAAACACACACCCCCTGACAACAACAGCAATAACAACAACAAAAATACAAGAGAAAGAACAAAAAAATAAAAAATTGTGTACTTTTTAACGTTTTAGGGTTGTAATAGTGTGCTCTTGAAATGTTATTCTTAACCAGTGTAAATTTAACTGAAACATTTTTCGGAATAGTAAATGAAAGTTATTCAATAGTCCGGTATTTTCAAGTTGTTACAGACAACTTGGAAATAGACAAATGACTTGATTTATAGAAAAAAAAAACCTAAGCAAAACTGTCATTTATAAATATGTGCATTCTATATTTTCACTCTACTCTTGAAATAGATGGTATCTAAATTTTGTAGTAATTCCACTCTAACAATCCCACATAATACACTATAATAGTATCCTTTAGGTAGGAAAACAAGAACTAGAAAATACTGGGGATCCATGAAGGTCCGTGAGCTTCAGTAACTCATTTTGCCAGTAGCAAATGCAACAAGTCGCCATTTAACTTCCATATTTATTATTTTCAATATCATTACGCCATAAAACACAAAGGGCTTTATCACCTAGTGCTTCTTGAAAGTATTTTTCAGTGGCTGAGGACATGATCTGAATAGAAATTTGTTGTCAAAGCTATGAATAGCTTGTTTAATACTTCAAAGAAACACAGCATCTGGAATTCACCCAGAATATTGGACTTAAAAGCTTGCTGAATTACTACGGTACAAAGACCTCAAGTTGCTAGAAAGAAGCCTGAATTTATACCTCATTACCGTAATACTCCTCATTCTGTTGTCAGCTTGGAGCACAAGGTTGATATTCACGGTTTCTATTTCCTGCAGAGGCTGCAAATGCAATTACAGATTCTCAATGACCTGATTCACCCTGTTTATGCCCAGTGACAACTTATAACATAGGGCATCAAGTGACATGATTCCAGGCCTCGTGATGATCAGGAATACTCTGTATAGTCTTTAGTGAGACCAGGTTGAGTAATTGTATTTTTATTGCTGACTGAAGTAAAAAAATAGGGAGATTTTTTTCAGACACACAAGAAATGAGTAATGTTTAGTTTTCCTGGCAACATGAAAACCAAGCTGATAGTGGATTCATATTAAGTAAAATATTTATTTTAAATAATATTTTCCTTATTTTTTATTGAAGTCAAAATTTCATATATATGAAATATGTATGAAATATAAGGACACAAATATCAAGAGAAATATTGTATTTGGGATATTAATTTTTCAGGGCATATTTATTCCTTATTTTTGTTTGAGCTATATTTTTTTTTCTTTATTCTTTTGGGAAAATGTCTAATATTACAGAGAAATATTTCAGACATCTGAAACTATATTCGTGACTTTAAAGTTGATGAACAGACTTGTACATTCTCTATGCCTCTATTTTTTAAAATAACATTTTCTGAAACTCAGGTTTGTTGTCTTTTTATTTTCTGATTAGTTTTCTATTTCTGTGTTTGAAAGTGTATTCTCAATTTTTTATTTTTGTTTTTCAATGTCTTTAATAGGACTTCTAATAAAAGTGGACTTTGCAAATTTAAAACCCACTTTTTTTCCTGGAAGCGTTTCAAAATTGCTGTCTGTGTATATGCAAAGTAGGTTGGTTTTTGACAGACCTAAATGTCTCTTTAAATGTAATGACTTTCAGTATTATTCTTCTCAGTGACATTTTAACCCATGTAGTTGTATCATGTCTGCCATAATACAGGTATGACATGTACCATGCTTTTAATGAGACATATGGTATCACATAGAGATTTTTACCAATTCACAGAATCAAAAAGTCACAGAGCAGCTGAGGTTAAAAGGGGCCTCTTGAGATTTTCTACTCCAACTTCCCTTTTCAAAGCAGGATTCACATGAGCGGCTTGGTCAGAGATTATATCCTGTCAGGTTTTAGATATTCCCAAAGATGGAGACTCCAAATCGTCTCTTGGCAACCTGTTCCAGTGTTTGATGAACCTCCTATTAAAAAATATTTTTCTTATTTTTAAATGGAATTTTATGGTTTCCATTTTTTACCATTGTCTCTTGTTAAAGTAGACAGCATAGAAGGCCTTGCTAAAAACTTGTTAAATTTAAGATATTCACTGCTTTCCCCTCATCCACTGAGCCAGTAATATCATTATAGGAAATGATCATGTTGGTCAAGCATGATTTCTTCCATTTATATCCGTGCTGGCTTGGATTATTATCTTCTTGTCCTTAATGTGTTTGGAAATGGTTTTGAGGGTCATTTGTTCCAACACCACCCTATGAACTGAGTTGGGGTTGACTAGCCCATGCTTCTCTGAATCCTCCTTCTTTTCCCAGTCCTTGGAAACATCCTCCAACTGCCACAATCTTTGAAAAGTAATCAAAACTGGTCTTGCAATGACATCAGCCAGCTCTCTCAGCAGTGGTGGGAACATACATTAGGTTTCATGGACTTGTGTATGCCCAGTAGTTGAAGTGTTCCCTGTACATGCCATTTCTCTACTGGGAGTGAGTCTTCATAACTCCAGACTTTCCCACGGGTCTAAAGGGAATTGAATTTCTGAAGCAAGTCCTTGCTAGTAAATTCCAGAAAGAGCACCTTGACCTTTTCTGTGTCCTTTGTCAGCATCCTGACCTTATGCTGACATCCTGAGCAGTAGGTCCTCTTTTTCTCTTAGCCTTTCTTCTGTTGACGATAATACCTGCAGAGGCCCAAATAGTTGCACTTCATGTCTCTCACCAATTTCTACTCCAGATGTGTTTTTTGCTTTCTTAAGCCTCTGCCTGTATGCTTAGACAGTGTTTCTACATTGCTTCTAGGTCACCTATCCCTTCTTCCACCTCTTCCACCTCTTGTATACTCTTTTTATGTTTGAGTTTACTCAGGAGCTAGTTATTCATAGATACATACATGCTTCATTTCCTGCTCATTAGGATGAGCCTTTCTTGAGTCTGGAGAAGGTGACATTTGAAAATCAGCCAGCTCTCCTAGACTCCTCTCCAGGAGTGTATCCCATGAGATTCTCCCAAGTAGGTCAGTGAACAGCCCAAAGGCACCTGAAGTCTTACATTTTGACTTTTTCCCTTGTCTCAGGATCCTGAGCTCTACCTTCTGATGCAGCCAAGGCACTTCTAACTTCACATTTCTAACTAATTACTCTGTGTTTGCAACTATGAGGTCCAGCAGCATGCCTCTGATACAGCTTATATGCATCCAAGCTGAAATAAAGAATTCTGCGCATGGTAGAGCTCTAAAATTCAGATTCCAGTCTTGATTCTTGAAAGACAATTTTACTGGATATTTATAGTAAGTCCTATTGAAAATAAAGCCAGCTTAGACAGGATGTGGGTACATGCCTTTTCTGAGAAATAATTGTGGACATAAAAATGCATTTTGAGCATAGATCTATAAGACCAAAGCAGAAACCAAAGCATGGTCTTAGGAAAATTAGCAGATTTGACTGTAACACAGAATCACTGAATTGTAGGTTTGGAAGGAACCTCTGGAGATCATCTAGTCCAACCCGCAACACATTCATACATAGATGGTTATGACTATTAGAAATTGAGTACGTATATGAAGTGGGTATGTATCTGAAAAAAATAAATCCACACACTCAATGATGAAATCAAATGTGATTTTGGAGTAAGCCAAATTGCCTTACAAGTGTAGCACATTTTGAAATGATGGATGGTACTGTAAATTAAAGTTGTTTTCTTCTTATGGTGAAATTTAGTAAAATTCTAAATACAATTTTTTAATCTGTTACTCCATCTTCAATAATTTTCTTCAAAACAACAGACAAAACCATAAGATTTTCAGGCACTAATAAAATACACAATGCTTGGCACTCCTTGTGTTGGCTTTGCAGCAGCAGTTAATTAACAAATACTATTCCTGTAGCCAGTCTGCTATGTTTGATCTCCATGTGCTATTTGACAAGATAGGTGCTATATCTAGCTTGCTGCCTTTTTTTTTTTTTTTTTTTAATCAAAAACATCAATTCTAATGTCATCTTACCCAAAACACAAGGATTGGTGAGAGTCTCATATTTGCTAAGTGGAAAAAGACAAAAAGGGTATTGGAAAAATGATTGCTTTCAAGCTTCCAGTGAGATACTACAATCAATGGAGGTTTAAAAATAAATAAACAAGACAGCTAGTGAGACATCTGTGTCGAAATACAGTAATGCTACAAATTGGTATGGATTTCACTGAGAAAAATCATAAAGCTATTTCATACTCCAGCTATAATAAGTAAACTAGATCTACTCCTCCTCCTTCCCCAACAGAAGGCTAAATATTCAGTGGTGAGAGAGAATATTAGCTAGGATTCGAAGGAAAATATGTCCATGTTTTTCCTCTATTTCCAAATTGACAATGTATCTTTAGAAATTAGATGGTAACATCGTTGATTGGTACATAATAAGCATTATCAGTTATCAGGGTAGAATTCTTTGACCAGTAAACTAAATCAGAAATGTTTCAAGGAAATGGGTTTAATCATAAAACCATAAAATGGTTTGGGTTGGAAGGGACCTTAAAGATCATCTGGTTCCAGCCCTCCTGCTATGGGCACGGACACTTTCCACCAGACCAGACTGCTCAAAGCCCCATCCAACCTGTCTTTTTCTCCTTTATACTTGAATAGTAATGTCTCCAAGCAAAACATATTTAGACATTTTAGAAAATTTTCCATAATCTTTTATGATAGCAGCAAATAATGTTGAAAGGGTATTACCCTTCAGTTTAACTTTGATATTTGCACTTAATATAATGGGGAGGAAAACAGCTATTGTAAGAGTTCTATTTCATTACAGGCGGCCTGGGAAGAATACAGGGATGTTGTCTGGGAAGCTAGGGACCAGGTGAGGAAGGCTAAGGCCCAGTTAGAAGTAAACTTGGCTAGGGATGTTAAGGATAGCAGGAAGGGATTCTATAGGTACGTAGCAAATAAAAGACAAACTAGGGACAACGTAGGCCCCCTCCGGAAGATATTGGGAGAACTGGCTACCCTGGATTTGGAGAAGGCTGAGGTTCTTAATGACTTCTTTGCCTCAGTCGTCACTGGCAAAGTCTCTGACTGCACCACCCAAGTCCTGGAAGGCAGACGCAAGGACTGTGAGAATGAGGACCCTAGGCCACTGTAGGAGAGGATCTGGTTTGAAACCATCTTAAAAACCTAAACGTACACAAGTCCATGGGACCTGATGAAATCCGTCCACGGGTCCTGAAGGAGCTGTGAATGAAGTTGCTAAGCCACTGGCCATCATATGTGAAAAATCATGGCAGTCAGGTGAAGTTCTCGACGACTGAAAATAGGGAAATATAACCCCCATTTTCAAGAAGGGGAAAATGGATGACCCAGGGAATTACAGACCAGTCAGTCTCACCTCTGTGCCTGGCAAAATCTTGGAGCAGATTCTCCTGGAAGGCATGCTAAGGCCCATGAAAAACAAGGAGGTGGCTGGTGACAGCCAGCATGGCTTCACTAAGGGGAAATCCTGCCTGACCGATGTGGTGACCTTCTATGATGGGGCTATGAAACTGATGGACAGGGGTAGAGCAGTTGACGTCATCTACCTGGACTTGTGCAAAGCGTTTGACACTGTCCCACATGACATCCTTGTCTCTAAATTGGAGAGACATCAATTTGATGGGTGGACCACTCGGTGGATAAAGAACTGGCTGGATGGCCGCACGCAAAGAGTTGTGGTCAATGGCTCGATGTCCGGCTGGAGACCGGTAACGAGTGGTGTCCCTCAGGGATCGGTGTTGGGACCGGTCTTGTTCAACATCTGTGTCAGTGACATGGACAGTGGGATTGAGTGCACCCTCAGCAAGTTTGCTGATGACACCAAGCTGTGTGGTTCGGTTGATATGCTGGAGGGAAGGGATGCCATTCAGAGGGACCTCGACAGGCTTGTAAGGTGGGCAGATGGCAACCTTATGAAGTTTAACTATGCCAAGTGCAAGGTTCTACACCTGGGTCGGAGCAATCCCAGACACATCTACAGGTTGGGCAGAGAAGAGATTCAGAGCAGCCCTGCGGAGAAGGACTTGGGGGTGCTGGTCGATGAGAAAATGAACATGAGCCGGCTTCAGTGTGCGCTCATAGCCCAGAAAGCCAACCGTATCCTGGGCTGCATCAAGAGGAGCGTGACCAGCAGGTCGAAGGAGGTGATCCTGCCTCTCTACTCTGCTCTCGTGAGTCCTCACTTGGAGTATTGTGTGCAGTTCTGGTGTCCTCAACATAGAAAGGACATGGAACTGTTGAAACAAGTTCAGAGGAGGGCCTCGAGGATGATGAAGGGACTGGAGCACCTCCCGTATGAAGAGAGGCTGAGAAAGTTGGGGCTGTTCAGCCTGAAGAAGAGAAGGTTGTGTGGAGACCTCATAGCAGCCTTCCAGTATCTGAAGGGGGGCCTACAAGGATGCTGGGGATGGACTCTTCATTATGGACTCTAGTGACAGGACAAGGGGTAAAGGGTTCAAACTTAAACTGGGGAAGTTTAGATTGGATATAAGGAAGAAATTCTTTTCTGAGAGGGTGGTGAGGCACTGCAATGGATTGCCCAGGGAGGTTGTGAATGCTCCATCCTTGGCAGTGTTCAAGGCCAGGTTGGACGAAGTCTTGGGTGACATGGTTTAGTGTGAGGTGTCCCTTCCCATGGGAGGGGGTTTGGAACTAGATGATCTTAAGGTCCTTTCCAACCCTAACTCTTCTATGATTCTATGATTAGCAGAATCAGCAACAGTAACCAAAATCTGTGAACCCAGAAATAGCTAGAAAGTTAGTTTATTCATGGTGTTTCTGCCATTTCATACTCAATTATTTGGCTTTACACTAGTAAGTTGTATGGATCTCTATTTCCTATGCAGAACTTACTATTTAGAGTAATAAAAAATTTAGGAAGAGGTAGTATTGGTTTTGTCTGTATGTAATTTCAAAACTTCATATGTAGGATTTGGGAATATTTTCAGTTGCCCTGGGAAAGTTCTTGTTCCCTGGTCATCCAGATTAGGAGACCAGTGTTCATCGCTCCCACTCTGTCCTTGCTCCATAAGGTAGAACTGAGTTCTTCAGTTTTTGGAAGATCTAACCTAAAGCAGGTCTATTATAGAAATATCTTCCTGCAAAATGCAGATTAGGTAAAGAAGTTGGAACCAATTCAAACCGAAAAAATATCGCAAGAGGTATTCTTAACATTATCTTCTCTGTGTGCACATATCCTCAGAAGCTAAGGAATATTTCTGTGTATGGATTGCACATTGAATTTTATGGTCAAGTGTGAGAAAGCTGAGCTTTTAAGTAATGTTGTTCAACAAATCCACAACATATTACACAGAACAGCATATTGCCAAGCCCTTTTATCAGCCTGTTTTCCTAATGGAATGCCCTTACTATATTGGTTCAGCCAAATCCAAATGAGCTGAAGGTAAGTCTGCCAAACTGCCCATTGAACATTGCACTCTTCTACATACTGAAGAACAAAATATAGTAAATATCTAAGAGAGAAACCTTGGGGTTTTTTGACTTTGAAATTTAAATGTATCTGCAGGCTTGTCAGCTTTTCTGTAGTTGTTTTGTGGGAGCTTAATGCCATAGCAGAGGAAAATGTCTCACATCTATCTATATGATCTTTCAAATGGGATATTAAAGTGAGTAAAAGCAATTGGGTCCATGGGCATTCTGCCTCTGTGAGTTTCACTTTCTATTTCAGTACTTGTGAATTTGCTGAGTAACTAATTTGCAGCTGTTACGTGGGGTTTAGAAAATACTTTGCTTGGAAAAAAATATCAGGGAATGGGGTAAAAAATATTCTTATTTATCACCTGTTTTAATCTTGAATGTTCACCAGAAAGCCAATATTTTGAGTAATTTACATTCCTTTTTTGTATTTTTACTCACCAAGCTTTCTTGCAGGAAGAGAATAATGTATATGTAAAGAATTTAGCTTTGAAACTGACAGTTGTGTGTTAGTGTGACAGGTAATGAGGCAATTTGGCAGGACATCAGAAACTAATTGAGCTCAGCTCACATCAATGCAGCTTTTTCAACTGAGGCTGTGTCTTCTGAAATGAATAGTAGAATTACATAAGACAATATGACATGTACGGTTTTAATTGGAAGATCTAATTTAAAATATTTAAAGTGTTTAGAATGATCTATGAATCTGCACAGACACATTCTTATACAATTAATTAGGTCTCTTCATTGGGTCATATAATGACTTAATGTCAAAAATATAAATTATGAAAGTCTTTGCACATACAAATATTCAAGTAAATTTTAAAGAAGGAATTTAGCTTCAATAGAAAGAAGGGATTTAGCTTTAATAGAAGATCTCACAACTGCACACTGGTATATAAAATTAACATGGAATAGCTATTAAAATCTGTTAGCACTTTTAAAAATTCTGTTTAATTTAGAAAGTAGTGCTTTGATTTGATTACACAACAAAGCAATATTATAAAAATTTCAAAGCATTTCAAAGATCATTAAATGATTTTGGTAACACTGGTGTTTAAGTATTTGATATTAATCTCTAGGGGTACTATATAGTGTTACCAGAACATTGCCACCTGTGGTGATTTTCTTTTACACTAGTATTGAAATTGAGACTCTGTTAAGAGCATTATAAAAGGATGAATATCTCTCATAAAATAGAATGCTAAAAAATAGGGGAGGGGAGAGATTTTAAATGTATGTTAAACTGTTGTTTGAATCATGTACATTATTATTCACTTGCACTATTTTTATTTTCCATATTCTTAGACAACTTATTTTGTGAGAAACATATAATAAGATTTCCTGCCTGCCAAATTGCTCAAATTACAAATGAAAACATGGATATATTTAGTAATATGTAGCAGAATATTACATTAAAACACTGTAGGAAGAAGGGAAAATATCTCTGGTTTTATGTGTAGCAAAGCTGTTGCTGAATAGACTCGATTTTGCCTCAGAGTCAAACTTTGAGCAAACTATCACAGCAACATCAGTGATAACACTGGGAGCAGAAACAGGACTTCTTGATTTACAGGGTAGCATACTCTTCAGTGGTTCATAGTCTTTCTCTCATTCTCCCTTTTCTTTCTTCACCACATATTTTAGAGGGAAAAAATGACAAGATGTATTTTGTTCTACAGTGCAAGTAGTCCAAAGCAATGGGATTTCTTGTAAAAAGCAACCATGCTGCCCTAATCATAACTAAATATTTCTTGATACTCACTGCAGTTCATAACCAACTTTTAAATAATGCTATTTCTTTATTATGTTGATATGTCTAGATTTCAGGTAGTAAGAGTTATTTCATATATTTTTATTTAAAAATGTAAATAAATGCATTGCTTCCAAAGGAAAGGCATTTTAACAAATTGAATATCATGCATTAATTAGCCTAATCCCTTATCAGTATTACTAAACCTGCAATATTTAAATCCTTAACTTAATCTGAGTCCATTCTAATCTGTACATTAGAGTCTTACATATCTGTATGATATGTCCAGCTTATTTTTATAATTGAATAACTGTGGTGTACAGAATAATTTTGTCTTGGAACCACACAACATTTTGAAACAGGGAAACCAACTTTTTGATCACAGTTTCAGGATAGAGTTAATTTAGGATGAAATTCAGTAGGAGTTGTCAGATATTTCTAACGTTTTTGCACACCTCTTCATAATACCAGACAAGTATATGATTAATTATGTCTGGTTTAATATCACTGACTTCCCACCCCCCACCCGGGGAAACATATGTTTTAGCAAATTCAGGGTATATAAAATAAATTTATGAAGACTTATTAACAGTACAGACAAATATGCTGCACTTGCCTTGATTAACATCCTGTGACAATTTTTCAATAACTGTTTACTAGTCACTGCTGCTATGAATATCAATACCTCCTTTCATGAAATGTCTCCAGCTAATTTCCATGACTGATTGTGAGGGCTTGAATGACATGGGCACTGGAAGTCTGCCTAAAAGCATTGACAACTTGAATGATTATCTTGCATCATTCATGATAACTCTGTCGTCTGGGAATAATTGTGGAAGAAACACAGGTCATTACGAAATGAACATGATGTGTCCATAATGGTTCCCTTTAAACTTCTAGAGTTTACTTGGTCAATAATCGTTCATAAAAAAAAGTAATTCAGTTTATTTTACTGAAAGGCTGTACATATCAAGTCTACTGTATATACTATTCAGTATATTTTCAGAAATGTTACCAGACTTCCTCCTTAAAATTCCTTAAATTATATATAAAAAAAGTAAATAAAAATTATGACATTCTGAGTTGATATTAGTACTCTTCTGAATTATCTTTGGTTTTAAAAGGACATACAGAGATATGTAAGATATTAAAGATAACAGTATGGAATATAATTTAAGACTTCCTGGTATGAGATTATTTTTCCTGGTTCAAAATTTCAGTTGTTACAATAAATATATTCAGTTTTTCAGTATTAGTTAAAAATGCATTTCAGTCCATTGAATCTAAGAAGTGTTTTTCACATTATTCTATTTTTTAAAAAAAAATGCCATGTTCTGGATGTAGTGTTTGGATTTTTTTTTTTTTTATTCTAAAGCCATTTTTAAATTAGCAGTAATTTTAGTAAGGAAACAGTTTCTCAGCTCTTTTGTCAACTAGACATATGTAATGATCACCATAACCTATTTGGTTTATTTTCTGCTAAATATATAGAAAAAACCAACTTGCTATTTTTTGTGCTTTTGTTTTGGTTTTTATGTGGGTTTTTTTAATACCACAAACACTTACTAATTTGGCCACTAAATCTGAAAAGGCCTGTATACTTCTCACTTCTAAAATTTCATTGTATTAAGGAGAAATACATTTTTTTTAAATCAATAGTGTAATTCAAACTAAATCCACTGCACCAGGCACTATGCAACAAATAAGATTCACTGGACTGTTATTCTTAGAGTTGTAGTAATTCTGATAAAATTTCACAATTGTAACTAAAGCATTTTAACTAGATAAATTCAGTCTTATTATAAATGCTTAAAAACCTGTAGATCAGTACTGCAGATTAATGATAGTATGTAATATGAAAACACTGGCTTTGCAGCTAAGTCATTTTGTGTTAGAAACCATAAAGTGTGTCCAGTGAAAGATGATTTGTATCAGCTGAAACTGTAGCCTGAAGCAACACTTGGTGGGTTATCACTTTAATCTAGTTATTGCAGCCTCAAAGTGTATGTTAGTAAGCTGAGGGTAGAAATGTCAAAAGCACAGTTGAGACTGATCACTGACAGTTTCTAGGAACAACAGAAAACTGTCCCATGTATTATTTTTTTGGAAGTCGGTCAACTGAAATTGAAGTCAGACTGGCCATGGTTTATTTTAAAAATATCAGTTATTTCTTGAAAATAACACTTTCCTTACTTGAAAACTTCCATAACTAGGAATTTGCACACAGAAAAGTTTATTGTCGTAAAAAGAATTGAAATTATAAAAAGTTAAATTACCATCTGTTTATGAACTGAATGCCAGTTTACTGTGTTCATGAACTAGCAGTACAGCAGATTATTAATTCTTTAGTACATTACTATTACATTAAACAATACTTAACAGAAAATAAAAGGTTAATTTCGTCAAAAGAGATAATCACATCTCTGATTACTAATACCTGCACTAAACTACAGCTTCCAGATTATGGTTAGAGACAGAATCAGAGAACCACAGAATGGTTGAGGTTGGACAGGACCTTTGTAGGTCTTTTGTTTCAACTAGTCTGCTCAGGTAGAGTCACCTAGAGCTTGTTCCCCAGGAACATGTCTAGACAGCTTTTGAATATCACCAAGGATAGAGACCCCACAATTTCTGTGGGCAGCCTGTGCTGTTGAGTCACCCTCATCATAAAAAGTGTTTTCTTATGTTCAAAGTCTCCTGTGTTTCAGTTTGTGCCCATTGACACTTGTCTGATCACTGAACACCACTGAAAAGAGCCTGTCTCCACCTTCTTTACTCCCTCCCTTCAGATAAGTACACATAGACAAGATCCCCCCCTGAGCTTTCTCTCCTCCAGGCTGAACAGTCCCAGTTCTCTCAGCCTTTCCTCACAAGGGAGATGCTTCAGTCCCTTAATCATCTTTGTAGCCCTTCACTGGACTCTCTCTATTATGGCCAGGTCTCTTTTGTACTGAGAAACCCAGAACAGGACACAGGACTCCAGGTGTGGTCTCACTGGTGCTCAGCAGGACCTGTTTAGCAAAGACAGCTGAATTCCTGAGCAACTAAACACTACTCCTCATTCCTGTAGACAGGTATGGCATAAGACTGTCTCCACCACTGCAGATGCAGATGACCAGTCTCTCAGTAAATGGAATAGACATGAGAATAATTCCTAAATTTAATGTTTATTAACTTTGCTCAGGAACATGATGCTGTGTATACAGTTCAAAATTACATTTATGGGTGGAATCAGAATTTGATTTATACAACTTATACTATATAATGGCTATCATTTAGAGTGTATTACTTGCAAAATGATGAAAATAGGTGAAATACAGGTTTCTTTATTTCACTTAACTGCAAATTGTTGAGGAGTTCCCTCTAAAAGTGGATTAATATAGCTGTTTCCAGTGTTGTCTTTATTTTTATTTTAGAAAAGTTAAAAGAAATTGGATAGTAGGCTGACATTAACTGAATGTTGGTAAAGGTTTAAGAGCTAAACCTGAAGATATATGTATGTATACTTCTTACATATGATTTTTTTTCTTTTAGTCTTCGTTGCAGTGCCATTGCAGACATTTCAGGGGAGGGTATTTGGTATGGCTTATTGTACTTACTAGTATATATAAAGAGATAATGTGAGAATTTTCACTTTGAAGTACTAAAATAAGATACTGGATGTAATGTGTTTCATGAGCTGCAATAACTCTGTCTCATTCATATTTTAAAGTAGTTATTATGTCAGTCTGTGTAAATATCTGTGTATTCTTCACGTGTGTTTATTCTAGACATGCAGTAATTATTCAAAATGAGTTGGAAATCTGTAGCTGCATTCAAAATTCATAAACACCCACTAAATTACTATATTTCATTACTCTCTTTTTTAAAGATATTGTAGTATTTTTCACACATATGAATTGCATGATTTTCTCACACATTATTTAAAAGGGAAAAAGGTTGCATGTTTGCCTTGAACATGTCTCTTTTCTTCTGCTCCACATTTGAGATCCTCATCCCATATCTTAACTTCCTTCCATGCATGAAGAACACTGTTTGCTTCAAGAAATGATACTTACCTGATCTGAACCTTCTAATGCTAAACATCATGAGGCTGTAGCAAAATTTGGAAGATATTGCATTGCGTTATTAGTACTGCCTAGTAACATGTGTTTTAAATGGTGTTCTTTCTTGATTATACTTCTTTAAAAGTATAAGGGGGAATCATAAATTCATTACATTTCCTGATAACTCCCTGTTAATTGCTGTGGGAGTCACTGCACTTCGCAGTTCACTGAACTGATTGAATGTGGACATAGTAAAACCTAGAAAGTACAAGCAGGAAATCGTCAACAACCCAGTGCTTTTTCAGAACTTGTTCTGGTGCTGAAAAAGTACACCCAAACAGTAGTGGTTAATTCAGGCTAATGCTGGTGAAAACTAGTGGAACTGTAAAATAAAAGTCTTACACTATGCCAAGTTTAAATTTGACAAACAGAGCATGAATATGTAAGCAAGTAGATAATCCAACCCTGCTCTTTCTGAAGGGAAAAAAAAAAAAAAGAAAACCAAAAAAGAAGAAAAAAAAAAATTGACATAGTTTTAAACAACTTGCTTATATACAGATTCATAATATGCTTTCAGGTACATCTAGGTTCATAAATTAGTATTTGTACAGCACTTAAATAAGCATCTTCTACGGCTCTGTATATCCTGGAAAAGAAATGCAAACTTTAAAGCATGTAATTTGGTGTTAAGCACTTGATATTTTGCTGCTTTTAACATTAGTAAATTTTTTCTATCATATGACACTGAAATTCATGGTATTACCACTCCCTTCAAAGTCCAGTTACTATTCTTTTTAGTTTCAATAATTGCATAGAAACATGAAATGTGAAAGTGAAATATCATCTTTCTAGCCTGGATTTCTAAATCTGCTATAATTTATATAACTTGAAGAAATTATAATTCAGCTTTAAAAACTACTGTGAGTGGAAAGTAAAGCTCAAAACCCTTATATGTGTGGATGAACGTAATAAAAGGAGAAAGATTTAAAAATCCATAGAAGTAAATTGAAAGATTTGTTTTGGTTTCTTGATTCCTCTTCATGAATAGGGAAAACCGGGGACCTATTGTTAAAAGAAGTGTGTGTCCTGGTGATGAAGGAAGAAGGCAGTTACTGAATGTCATCTTTGCTTCAGTCTTTACTGCTTAGGCTAGTCCTCAGGAATCCCAGACTCTGAAGGCAAGAGACAGTCTGGAGAATGTAGAAGGAGAATCAGGTCAGAGATCATTTAGAAAAACCTGACACACACAAATCCGTGGGTCCCAACAGAATCACCCACGAGTGCTGAGGGAGTTGGCAGATGTTACTGCTATGCCACTGTCCATCATCTTTGAAAGGTCATGGAGAACAGGAGAGGTGCTTGAGGACTTGAGGAAATCCAGTGTCACTTCAGTCTTCATAAAGGGCAAGAAGATGAACCCAGGAAACTACAGGGCAGTAAGCCTCACCTCCCTCCCTGAAACAGCTCATCCTGGATATCATCTCTAAGCATATGAAAGAAAAGAAGGTTATCAGGAGTAATCAGCATGGATTCACCAAGCGAAAATCATGATTGACCAATCTGATAGTCTTCTCTAATGGAATGACTGGCTAGGTAGATGAGGGGAGAGCAGTGGATGTTGTCTATCTTGACTTCAACAAGCCTTTTGACATTCTCTCTCATAACTTCCTGTGAAGCAGCTCAGGAAGTGTAAGGCAGATGATTGGGCAGTGATATAGTTGAGAGCTGGTTGAATGGCAGGTCTCAGAGGGTTGTGATCAGCAGCACAGATTTTAGTGGGAGGCCTGTAACTAGCAGTGTACAACTGAAAGTGTACACTGAGGGTCAGTACTGAGTCCAGTTTTGTTCAGTTTATTCCTCAGTGACCTGGGAGGCGTGTAACTAGCAGTGTACACCTGAGGGTCAGTACTGAGTCCAGTTTTGTTCAATTTATTCCTCAGCGACCTGGATGAAGGGACAGAGCATACCCTCTGCAATTTGCTGGTGATACAAAATCAGGAGGAGTGGCTGACACACCATGAGGCTGTGTCGCCATTAAGCGATACCAGAATAAGCTGGAGAGTTGGGTTGAAAAGAACCTAATGAAGTTCAACAAAGGCAAAAATAGTCTTGCACCTAGGGATGCAACCAATGCACCAGTACAGGTTAGGGGTTGAACTGCTGGAAAGCAGCTCTGAAGAGAAAGACCTGGGTTGTCCTGTTGAACAACAAGTTAACTAACCATGAGCCAGCAGTGTGCCCTTAATGTCAAGAAGGCCAGTGGTATCTTGGGGTGCATCGGAAGAGTGTGGCCAACAAGTCAAGAAAGGTAATCTTCCTCCTTTACTCAGTCTGGTGGGGCCACATTTGGAGTACTGTATCTAGATACAGGCTCCCCAGTTAAAGAAAGGGTCCAGTGGAGGCCTACAAAGATGAGTAGGAGACTGGATCGTCTGTCTTATGAGGAAAGGCTGAGAGTTATGCCTGTTTAGCCTGGAGAAAAGCTGATGAAGAGGGGATCTTATCAATGCATATAAATACCTTAATGGTGTGTAACAAGAGATAGTTACAATAGTGCCAGACTATTGTCAGTGGTGCCCAGCAATAGGATAAGGGGCAGTGGGCACAAACCGAAACACAGGAGCTTCCATCAGAATACGAGGGAAAACTTCTTTACTTTTAGGATGACCAAACACTGAAACAGGCTGCCCAGAGAGATTGTGGAGCCTCCTTCTCTGGAGACATTAAAAGCTCAACTGGATGAGATCCTCTGCAACCTGCTCTAGGTGAAGCTGCTTTAGCCAGGGGGGTTGAACTATATGATACCCAGAGGTTCTCTTCCAATCCTAACCATTCTGTGATTCTTTTATTCATTTTTATCAAGGTTGCCCTTACATAGTTCTGCTGCTACAGTTCCTAAGGCTAGTCTTTTCTAGATCATGTATGTGTAACCAGTACAGTCTCAATAGCGAAGTTGCTTTACGATGCTTGATGTTTGAAGGATGTCATTACAGCACTGGAAATTTATTTCTGTGATCATTCTGTATTTCTGTTCTTGCAAGGAAAAAAGAGTATCAGCTACTTTCATGTGTCGTCCTTTTTCTCTCAAACCAAAGAAATCCGTATAATCCTCTAGTATTTCCTCTTCTGATGACCAGAAAAGAAGTGAACCCTATTACAAGGACATTTTTGGTCCACAGTAGAGGTAGGACAAAACTGGAACTTCAGTTTTAACCTTTGTTCAGTATTTTTCTCTAAGACACCTGAGGAGAAAATTTGAGAACCAGAAACGGGCACAGTTGAGAATTAACTTCTATTTACTATTTCTAACAACTGGGAGCTTTGTAGATTTGATATGTTTTAATAATGGTCTGGAACTAAGCATCATTTCAGCATTTCAGTTGTAAAATTTGGAAACACACCAAGATCCAGGTCATGTAGTTCAAGCCAACCTCATCTAAGTTACCTGTGCAATTGGGAAGGTTTAGTGCTACAAAATAATGGTGAAGAGCATTTTTTGTAGTGCATAAATAAAAGGTAAATAAATAAATGAAATGTGTATATTTCAGAATGACTCTCAAATGTATATATTTTTTTTTTAGCTTGTAATAGAGGAATTTAGTTATGAATCAGTAATGGATAGTAAGACACAAGGGAAATAATCCTTATCATAATATGAGCAAGATTATATGAAGGTCAACCACAAATGAAAAAACAACACATACTTCAATGAAGTGCAGTAGAAACTGGCCACAGCTTTATCAACTGTAGCAAAACAAATTAAATAATTTAACATCGCCTGGAGATTCCGGTATTTTTGTATTTTTGTGATTTGAGTTCATGTGAGTGTTACTTTGGCCCAATCTTTTCATCATCACCACATCTACCTCTATGAAATCTAATCGTGCTAGCTACTGCTCAACTGGGAAACCTTAAAAGCATCCTGAACATGTGTATTTCTTCTTTGTAAGTTTCACACTTCATTCTGCAGCTACAGTGTGAACAGCTTCATTTTGCCACTTGAATTAGGGCATTAGAAGCAATCAGCACTGGCATTGAACTACTGCACATACAGACAGTGAAATAAAATAGTTAAGTACTCTTAAAGAGCTGTGTCCAATTCTCATTCATAGCTCTGAAGCAGACCACACAATATTGTTGCTAACTGAAGGCTGCAGAATAGTAAGGTGAGGATGAAAAGCAATGTTGATAAGTTCTTTTACACCCTGTTCCACATGGTGATTATATTTTAAGTCCCACCTACTCTTTTTCATGTTTGGAAGTGGGGACTTTCATTAATGGGTGAGAATGACTTTACTTTAGGGATAATTCCAACATATGAAGGTGGAAAATCATTATAAATTTCAAAATTTAAATTTTTCAGGTTTTAAAACTTGTCATCAAGAGTTAATAATTTTGAGTTGGAGTTTTAGTTTATTAAGAACTTGATTACTTTTACAATAGTTTCAGTAGTATTTTTCATATTTCTATAGCAGTAAAACTAAAGTCCACAAGAGCATAGCCTACCTTAAAATGCAGAATGATCCTTCCCACCAAGCTTCAGAAAAGGTCTTAGCTGATCAAAATAAAAATAATTTTGAAAACAACATGAAAGAGTCTCAGCTGTAGAATATTAAGGCGACTTTCACAGGGAGATTTTTATTATTCTGCCTAGTATGATGTTGTTTCAAAAGGGAGATAGAATTTGCATCTGAAACAGAAAAATCACCAGTTCATGTAAACAGGGTTTATATTTTCCATTTTACCTTGTCTACATACATCACTAACTAAGCTCCCAAGTCATTTATGAATCTCTGAGGATATTCTTGGTCCTAGTGTCTGTTGACAGTATTTTCTGCTTTGATTTTGCAACTGTTAAATTGTGTCCATAACAAAAATGGATCAAGGAATGCTTACTTCTGTGAGAAGTGGTTTGGAGATTAGGGATAAATTCATTAGAATTAATATTTTTCAGGTATGTCATTAAAGAAAGTTGTTCATATTCATGTGGTTAAACAGATGGGCTTTGTGGCATAGTAAGCATTAAAACTAAATAGTTGGTTCATGAGAATACCCAGTCATTAGATGCATGTTGGTAATTGTCTTCTGACAATGATTTTTTTGTTCACTACTTTTTTGAGTCTCTTGTCTTTTGTAGACTGCTAGCTTTCACTTTTAAATCTAAAAGCTGTCATTAATGACAGCTGTTTTATGTATGTATACGTTAGTCATTAATTTCCCTAGGATACACAGAAATCAGAAAAAAGAAAAAATTGAAAAAAGAGAGGCACACTATGCTGCGAGGAATGTTAACTGACTGTAAGTGTGGCAGCCTGAGTCAAATATATTTGGAAGATTCCACCCCTTCTCTCCCTGTTTGTAATAATGTAGAAACAATCCCAAAAGTTCTCGCAAAGCACAGCAGCTGAGCCTTCCCTTCAAAGCCAAGTGGAAGCAGCCCATTATGGCATATAGAGAGGCTTAGATCCCCAGTGTCAGTGGTTGGGTCCAAGGTACATTTTGGGACATTGTGCTGTGAGGAACAAGATTCATAAGTGCCACATGGTTTGTGAATTACATTTGGAAGAGTGCCCACAACTGCTATGCAGAGAATAAAAGCCCTAAATATCTGAAATATTTATCTGAATGACTACCAGTCAAAGGCAGAACAAGACTGTTTACAACTGGAGCATGCATTCAGCCAAATTACATTTTCAAATTAGTGTTTTGAAGCTATAGAACTAAAAATAAAATAACTTAATGGGTTGAAATTAGTTTTGCTAAGGAAAAGTGTATCTATGCCAGCAGCTTGTGTATGAAGTTACAGCCTGTTTCAGTCCAATGCATTTTGAAATGACCAAGATATTAAACTCACAAACAAGGTTGTCAAACAACAAATCAAGCTGCAAATTAGCCTTCTAATCTTATAATCTAGTTGCAGCTGCCAATGTACAACTCACAATTGATTTGCTGTTTGTTGTCCAGCACAAAGTGTCATATATTCTTTTTGATAAGAGTCAATGAGTGCGTTAAGTGTATAGCAGCCCATGTTCTCCCGACTCCATTGCAAATAGTCCTAAATTACTTGAGTCATTATCTGTGCAAATAAACCTACTACTAGCAAAGTACAAAGCAGAATATGTATGTGACTTTTCTGCATTTATTCACTGGCAGAAAAAGTGTACTTTTTTTCAGCAGGTATATGAGGTCATTCGGTATGCAAGCTTTCATGACTGTAACAAAAGTAAATATTTTCACTTAACTGCTTTGGTGTACTATCAGGAATTGCTAACAGAGTCTTTACTTGTAGCATTAACGTTTGCAGTCATTCCTTGATTTTCTATCCAACGTCTCTGATATGAATTGAACTAACATTTTATAGAGAATATGTTTTTTTCACTTGTTACAGGCTGATTGTAAGACTTCTTGCTTCTTGCAGAATATTTGCTTCTTGTTATTTGGAGCATTTATATGGAGCAGGGAAGAAAAAATATGGAAGGAAAACATTTGGTAGTGTAGTGACTGAAATGGAAGAATAGCACTAAAAAAAAAAAAATCTTAATTACTCTTCAGTTAGTTAAAATAATGTGTGTGGGAGTAATTTGTGCTACCTATCTTGTAAAAAGGCTATTGGGGAAATACTTCTAGGGAAGACGGTGGTAAATCTGTATCCTGCTCACAAAGGGAATGTTCTAGGTCTCGACAGTGCAAATATAGGAAAGGGTTGGGGTTTTTTTGGTTGGTATTTTTTTTTTTTTTACTGTGTGGGAACAAGCATTAGATAATTAGCTCTAGGGAGACTGGGTAGAAACCTGTGAAAATTCAGTATCTGACTGATATCTTACTGAATTTCCCTTGAAATTTTACTGAATTTTCCTAGTAGGAAAATTGTCAACAGAAGAGTGTCTGCTAATAGAAATCTGATTAGAAAATAATGAAGTTGAGACACAGTTGAAGTGTATGGTTTATCAAAATGAAAATGAGAAGACATTATAAATGGAAGACCATTAAGTAATATTGCCAGGATAAATTGCTTTAAAATTATTAATTATGTTCTTACCGAATGTTCTAAGAATAAATTAACACTTCTGGACTAAATTCTTAAACTTTTTTAGTAGTTTGAACTTGGAATTTTGCTTGTTTGTTTTGTCTGGAAGTTTTGTTTTCCTGTTATTTAGGGAAAAATTATAAAACCTTATGAACAATGGTTTATGAAAGGATTGCTGACATAATTTTAGCTACTGTAGCATAAACACTGTCATTATACTAATGGACTGCAGAACAATAAATTGAGTAGTAGATTCAGGAGGAATGGTATGGCATTGAATATAGAGTAGGAGGAAAACCACGTACTTCTATACACAGAAATATTTACCTATTCCGTTTGCAGTACTTTTTCAGTCTAAATATATGTAGATATTTAATTTCAAGGGAAAAGAGTAGAACATACTGTATTTTCTCTAAAATATAAGTGATTTTTTGTTACTACTTTTCAACCAATAGTCATGAAGAATAAGCATATTCTGTTGTTATTTTTAATACCTACATCACTACTTGACCATACAGACATTATGACATCTCTTAGGTTTAGAATAATTAGGGCATAAGTGAATGTGTAGCTTGTTTGGTGGACAGTTTTATAAGCATTTTCTCAAGAATAAGAGAACAGAAAAAACAACTGTTAGTAAACTGAGTATTTGAGATTTCCTGCATCCTTCCACGCACGTGTACTTCAAGAAAAACTTGATAAAAACTTGTCAGAAAAGCTTCCGCAGGTCTAGAAGATAATATTGATGGTAGATAAGAAACTGTACATGCGATATGAAAAGCAAATAGTTTGAATACAGTGGAGTAATAGAACGGAGATCATGGCAGTGAAATTCAAAGGAAGTAGGAACGTTAGGACACGCTAAGTGGCAGAAAAGGGGTTGTGCTTGTAACATTACTGCAATCACCTGCTGCATCAACTAGCTCTAAACAAGAGGTCATGGAATAAGGAAATTCATATTTGTCCTTGAAATTTACAGCTCAGGCATATCTCTACCTAATACACACCATTGTTAATGTTAGGTTAGGATTTATTCTTAGCGTGCTGTGTAATAGGAACTGTGGTAGATCTGGTGGAAACTCATGAAATAGTAAAAAAGTTTTAAACTGATAAGAACAGCATCTTGATTCGGAAGTACATTAATAACTAGTTTTATTTGCAGGGTTGTGTGTAAAGAGTACTTTATTGAGGCTTGTCTGCAGTCCTGAGTTCCTTGTGAACCTGTGTTCACAGGAAGCATTCACTCTATATTCACCTTTCCCTCAACAGGATTCTGAGGTTTTCCTTTTGATGGTAACATGGAAGGCTCAGTGGACTCCTGTCTTCCTGCAGTTCTTTCCAGAGCTAACTTGTTTCTTGTTCTGATCTTTTGTATTTCAGGACACTACATTATTTAAAAAGTAATTTTCATTTTTTTGTTTTTCTCCTCCCATTTATAGCACTGAAAGTACATTAAAAATAGTTGTTCATTGTGTTGAACTCTCTCAGTCATTAATTTGGTCCCTGATTCTGCAAGATGCTTTGCATGAGTACAGGCATTTTGCCTGCATGTAGAATTTATATGATCATGGACATAAAGTAGTATTTTCTATATTGTTTGTCTCAAGTTCCTGTAGCGACTTAATTGAAGTCAGTCAACACAGGTTCTACTTTCAAACTGAGAATAAAAATATATATAATTAACAAAGTATCATTTCAAAACAATTTTATATTTTTCCTTCTTCTTCCAGAAAATAACAGCACAATCATAATTAAGAAGCTGTGGGTTAGTATTCATCTTTTTCGTCCCTTTTTTTTTTAAGGAATCATCAAATTATTAAGTCAGCTACCACAGTTGAAAATTGTGACATATTTTTAATAAGTAAATCTTTCCAAAGCAAAAAAAAAAGGAAAATAAAATAGGAAAAGGACCTTTGGTATTCTAGGGGAAAAATTAGTATTTAATTGCATATGTTATGTGGTGTTAGTGGTGGAAAAATGCTGGCAATGTTTTAGCTACTGCATACTTTAATGCATACTGTCATTCAGTAATGCCAGAATGTTACTGAATAGGATGACACTCCCTTGGTATAAAGCCATCCTCCAGTTATGAATATTAAGTATAAGTAAAAAAAAAACAAAATAAATTTTTGTCTGATGAATAGAAGTATTTAGCATTTATGCAGCACTTCATGTGTTCACAATGAATGATTGGAGGTCAGAAAGTATGCCTTACAAGGATGCTGGGGAGGTGCTATTCATCAGGGACTGTAGTGACAGGACAAGGGGTAACGGGTTAAAACTTAAACAGGGGAAGTTTAGATTGGACATAAGGAAGAAATTCTTTACTGAGAGGGTGGTGAGGCACTGGAATGGGTTGCCCAGGGAGGTTGTGAATGCTCCATCCTTGGCGGTGTTCAAGGCCAGGTTGGATGAGGCCTTGGGTGATATGGTTTAGTGTGGGGTGTCCCTGCCCATGGCAGGGGGGTTGGAACTAGATGATCTTAAGGTCCTTTCCCACCCTAACTATTCTATGATTCTATGAAAGAAAATCTTACTTTAGGTAAGAGAAGATGAAAGGGTTGAAAAAAAAAAAAAAAAGTTTTCAGGTATGTAAAGAGTTCCTATTAGGAAGGTAATAACATTTTGTTTATATTGGGGGTGAGATGAGAAATAATGGTATGGAACTGAAATATAATTTTATCTTGGTAATAAGAAAAAACTTTTTTTGAAGACTAATAGGGTCTGGAATAGTTTGTAGTCTCTACTATGGGATCTTTGTATGAAAGTTAGCTAAACGTTACCCTGAAATTCTCAGTTTTGACCAGATGGGATGGTAATGAGAAAAAAAAAAAAAAAAAAAAATCAAGGTATGTTAAGACAAATGCAAATTAAAAAATGAGAAACTTTTCAATCTCGATGACAAACAGGTGGATAAAAAGAAGTGATAGCAGGAATGGGGCAGATACAATAAACCTTCTCTTGTCACTGAGCAATACTCCAGATAGCAATTATGCTATTCCACATTATCTCTCTGTATTAATGATGTTCCCTTTCACAGTTACCTATGATGTCCTGACAAGGGTGCAAACATAGTTCTTGGATCTCCTTATTAAGGAGGGCACCGTTATGTCAGTCACCTAACAGTCCTGCATTCATTCACACCATTTGCTGGAGACAGTCTCCATCCTACCAGCTTTGTCATACACAGTTGGTGTGACTAGAATAATGGTTGAGAATCTCTGGTTTAAAAGCAGTGACATAATGAGGAATAGCATCCGGTAAAATGTGTATTTTTCATGAAGTGAAGTGGTTCATTTCAAGAAATAATGCAATAGATATTGCAATGGATGTTAGCCCATTTTATGTTTGATACTTTATTAGAAACTTTACAACTGAGACTCCATTATCTTTAAAGAAAGGTAGAATATTTTCTAATTGCATTACCATAAATAATAGGACCAAATGTGAAATATGGTAAAAAAATCATTCTGCAGTAGTTTTGAATGGTATATTTATTTGTATAATAATGATGTTTGTTGTTAAGTAGAAATATTGATGGGATTGATTGATAGAATTATACCTGTATAAAAGTTCCTTGAAAAGTCCCCAAAAACAAAATCAGCTAGCACTCTATAGTAAATAAACACTAAAAATAATTTGCAATATTTATATTCCTATTAAAATAGATATTAACAGCAAAATTTGAGTACTCTCTTTTCAATAATAATTTTTTAAAAGTTTGACCTTCAATAGATCAAAATTACAAAATTCCTAATGACATTCAGCTTTTCATTACTGATTGCAAGACTGAGCAGTGCATAAAAAGAATTGCAATTAAATTATTTTTGTAGCATTGGCAGAATGAGGAAAGTGTCTGCTGCTCTTGAACTCTGTGCTTCTCTTACATGTTTCCCTTTTGTTTTCAAGACAGGTTTTTAGTGAAGTGTTCATTCCCATCCATACCATTCTTTTTCTTTTTCTGGTTGCTTTTTCATTACCCATATTTGTATTTGTAATTGAATTTTTGGCTGTGCTAACAATTGTATTGTAATAGCAGCCATTTGCTACCTCTTGCTTGTAGTTTATCATATGACCATAAATTTTGTGCTGAGGGAACAAAACAGAAACTGAAGCTCAGAAAGAGTTAAAAAAAAGGATGTGACTTGCAACAACATCATTAGAAAGGTTGCTTCTTAAAGAGTTATTAAGAGAATAAATTATGAGTTTCAAAAATTATATTAATACTCAGTAACATTAATGACAAATTATTTAACTTCTGGTTTCAAAAATATACTTCGTGAATATCAAAGTAACCATATTTTAAGCAGTATTCCATTTATGGATAAATGTTTGTCAAGATCCATAATTCCTTAGACAACAAGCCCTTTTGAGAGTTTTGAATCTGGTTTTAAAACATGTTCTGGTTTTCAGCAGTATTTCTAAAAATGTTTTTGTCCATCTCCCAAATTTTCTGTTATCTCTAGAATCTGAAATCTCTAGAAATTTCCCTTTCAGAGGACAACTGGCTTTCAGAATTCTTTGTTCTATTCAGTCAGCAGTAGCTAAAATATCTGCCTTAGAGAACGTCTTTTCTACTTACTAAATGTGCATATTTATCTGCAGATAAAAAGTAATTCTTAGCAGAGTATAGCAAAATAATTCAAGTAATTATCTATTAGCTGAATCGTGATAGAATCATAGAATCATAGAATAGTTAGGGTTGGAAAGGACCTAAGGATCATCTAGTTCCAACCCCCCTGCCATGGGCAGGGGCACCCCACACTAAACCATGCCACCCAAGGCTTCGTCCAGCCTGGCTTTGAAGACTGCCAGAGATGTTTGTTTCTTCTTTCTACTTGTTTTCAACCTGTGCCTAGGCCTTGGGGGGTGGAACATTAGTGTTACATCATAGATGAATGTTAATGAGAACAGCAGTAGTTAATGTACACTTTATCAAATAATGGACTAATTATTCTTGTCCAAGACATTTTCTTGATCTGTACTGTTGTTTTGCTCTAGTATTCTGTGGTCACTTCCAGCCACATTTAGCCTGCAGATGTGTGAGCACAATTTTTAGTTGTTTGTTTAAATTTGGCTAGCAGTTTTTACTGTTGTATTACAGATTAATGGCTTTTTTTTTTTCAAACTACCTGATTTCTAAGGTAGTCAATCTCATAGTAACTTTCCATAATAAAGTGGTTTTATTCCCAGTTGCATATATTCTCAGTTGAATAAAATTACTTTCTTTTCTGTTGTGAGTGGACAGAGATAGATGGAATGGGAGACAGTAGAGAAGCTAACTTCCTCTCCCATATGCAAGAAACCTGTCATCTTTAATTCCATATCTATTCATAGTGTATGTCTGTTCAGCTCTTCACCTTTTTTCCCTACCAAGTCTGCAGGAAATAAGAAGGAAATAGACAAAACTTATACATTAACATAAAATGCACAACATCAAAGCATAGAGAGCTGGACTTTATTTGCACTGTTTTTGCAAACAACTTCATAGTAATAATAATTAGAGTTAAATAATTCACTAAAGCCTAGCTCCATTTCCATCTCTCCCAATGGACTTTGCGTAATGACTTTTGCAGGACTTTATCTCAAGTATTCCATCTATAATACCACATAATGATGTTCAGCTTCTGTACATTTCTGGAGCTGCTTAAAGTACAAACTGCACAAATTCCTGAACATTCTTATTTTGTTTTATATCATTATGCCTTACACAGGTTTAAAACTGAATATTAAATCTTTCTTTGTTCAGCAAATGCAAAGTTTCTGCATATCACTTGGAAACCATACATCCTTATATGCCGATTCTGTGGAATCACATTTATGATCATTATCATTGTTAATGCATATGCTAAATTGTCTATCATGTAGAACAAGAATAATTTAATTCATATCAAAATTGCTTTATAGCACTCAAACTTCTCTAGTACTGTTGGGAGTTTTTCTGCTTTCATTTCAAAGTGCTTGGGTGAGGTTTTGGTTTGGGTTTTTTTTCTAGATAATGTATGTTTAACATCTGCTGACAAGTCACAAGAGGAAGATCTAATTTGAGGTCAGTTCTTAACAGAAGTTTATATAAAAATTGGACACTTAATGTTCAGTTTTGCTGTACTTTGGTAGTTTCCTATGAGCAAATTCCAGCAGCACAAAATTAAAGGTAAGAAAATAAGTTGTTTTAAATTAAAGTACTGTTGTGATATCTGAGCTGTCTCTGTTTACCTACTTTTAACAAAGTATTTCCTGTTCTTCTGTTTAGAAAAGTTATATTAGCTCTCCTTTGAGGAGTAGTTTTCTCTTGAAGAGGAGGTTCAAGTGCTTGCCTTTGGAGGGGTTTGTATCCTGTTACATGAAGCAAAATTGCAGTAAATTATGCCCTTTGTACTGAATGAGATAAACCCTAGACTCTTTCCTTTTTCAAAATTCTTCCTTGACAAAGAATCTCTTTCACTTGAGTGGTCAGTTGTACTACACACTGGACAGAAATTCCAACTCCACTGCCTTGGAAGCAGCAAGTAAAATTAAACCAAGTAAAGGAAGGGCAACAGTAAAATGTCAATAGGCATAAAGAGGATGGGATTAAAAGTGTTCTTGCCCATCTTAAGTTTTGCAGATACCCTACAAAGTTATCCTTGTTATCCTTGCTAACGCAGAATAGCAGCATCAACACATTATCATGAATAGTATGTAGCCATGTGAATGTCATGAACAAAAGCAACAGCTGAACTGTTAAGATCTGAATCTAATTATAATGGAGTTGCTATCAAAGCAACTCAAACATGTCAGGAATCCTGTAAGTAAAAAGCTGATACTAAATGGCTTGACAAACATGTTTTGAATGGAGGAAATAAAATTCTCACAAGAGAAATAAATGGGAATAACTGATTTTTGCAATACAGCAGTTTCTAGTGTTTTTCTTCTAGGAAATGTTTTTTAGTTCACCTGTAGTGAACTCCCTTGAGAACCTTCAATAACATACTAAAACTTTCCAGGTAGCTACATCAGGTTCAGTGTAACTTATTTTGCCTCACTTTGTAATACAGCTGATTCTTTATCATCAGCCGTATCACCTACTTCATCATCTATTTTTTGGCTGATAAACGATGAGTGTTTGAGGCAAGACATGTATCTTGCTGCTTAACCTGGCTAGAATGGCTGTAAATGGTTATACAGTCTAATTGGCTTGGTGGCAAACCGGACTTGTGTTGGTGGTTCTTCTGCATCAGAAGTCCAAGCCGGTATGTGTGGTTTGTACTCAACTCCTGCAAATCATGCTGTGTGACTTGTATTTTGTTGTTCATGTTTCATGCTGCTCTGGTTATATGGCTTGAAAATATGTAACAGCTTTAAAAATCTTCCACATAAATGTCATTTATTTATTCATTTATTTATTTATTTTTAATTGGTTCTGCTGTGGTCTTCCCAGTTTTCCAGGGATAAAGTTGTAATTTAATTTTATAGGTTAAAATCAGTTACCTTCATATGTCAGCCTTCCTGAAGATACGTCTTCTTCAGAAAAGGAATACTCAGAATACTTGTGTTTTCACTTTGCTGTCTATGATTTCCTGGACTTTTTAGTTTAGCCTGTCAGCTATAAAGTCCTATATTTCTTTGGTGCTGAACCTTCCTATCTACCCTTAGAATCTGGCTTTCAGGGAGGCTGTTTTTAAAGCTTGCTTTGTTGTCATGAGAGCTAATATAAAGCCATTGTCACAAAGCTGAAGAGTAAGCCCCCTAGGATGTTGCTGTTGATTTTTTCTTCTGTTTCTCATTGATTTTTTTTTTCTTGGTCAGATAAGCCAAAACACTGTTTTTAAATTATCTGTGTATCTTTATTATGTTTTCATGCTGTATTCTGGTGTTTTACTTACTCCTCCAGTATCACCTCTGTTTGATGACTGTGTTTCACACGTAACTGGATGATAACAGTTGTTCTCAGTAGCGTTGCATTTGTGATTTCTACATCTTATTGTCACCTGATCTTCCTATGGTGACACCTTTCGTAACATTATTGCCTCGTCCAAGAGCAGAGTAGTGACAAGACAAGTATCGGCAATATTTATATGCTGTCTGGGATCCAGGCAAACCTGTACTTTGCAATTGCGATAACAAGCTGGATTGACAATTGGAAAGAGAAGGTATCTATTTCTATTATATGGTACTCATTCAAATTACATTTTTGTATGCATAAAGTTATTTATTAATTAAATTATGGGCAGCATCCATTTTTAAGTATTATTTTTTTTCTTGCAGTGTCAGATTGCCACAACTAGTAAATTTTCAATGTTTTGGGCTTTTTTATTTTCAGATTGGCTTCCTGCTGTTGGCAGATGCCTGCTTTATGTTCTTCTTTATATTTAATTTTCTCTTTTTAGTGATCATAAATTATTTTTGCTATTGGTGGAAGTGCAATAATTTACTTTCTGGAGTATTTTTGTTGGTGAACATAGACCCTTTTCTTTTTTTGCCCTTTCTTAGAACTGACTGATAAACCTTACGCGGTTTTAAGGTAGACATTTCTTAAGTTTGTAGTTGCAAAATTGTCACACTTGAAGACCATACGTATGCAGGAAAGGTGATGATGGAGGATATTTAGAAAACATTATAGTGTGTCATTACTTTCAGAACTCTGCTTAAACGCTTTGTTAAAGATGGGTTAACAGATTGCAAAACCAGAAATCAGATTTTTGGCAGAGATGATCAAACAGCAGCATCCAATGGAATCAGCATTTTATTCGCCTGTCCAAAACAATCTACAGTCCACTTACATATTTATATATAAGCAGATCTATATAGGTTGCAGTCAGAACTCACCATGCAGTAGAGAAATATCCTGTGTAGAAAGAAATCAGACAAAAAAACCCTGCTGTGCTTTGTTTGTACTGCCCTTTCTGTGGAATCTAAATGAGTACAGAGGCCTGGAATGCACACTAAGGAAGTTAGTCTTAGCTCCACTGACGATGTGGTTATTTTCTATGTGATTAGTCTGTGGGCAGAGGTCAGATACACACCCATGCACTGCTCTAATCTTACTGGGGAAGTACCGTGGTGGTGGCCATAGCCTATGACATCAGAATGAATGGGGTCGGTGGCAATCGAATGAAGTTAATACTTTACTCATATTTAATCTCTAGCGTTAAATGACTGAATAGTAAAACTACTTTCATAGATTTCAGCTTCGCGCCAAACTCAGCATAATAGCTTATTTTTCATGAAAGTGTGACATGTTTGCCCAAATGTATTTTCCAGAGGGGTATCCAGTCTTGCTTCAAGTCCATAGAGACAGAGAATCTTACTTTTGTGTAGTTTGATCCAGTGGTCAAATAGTCTTATTTTGAAGTTCATGCCTTAAATTTAGCTTTCAATTTTCTTTAGCTAGATACCTTGGTTAGAATTATTTCTGCTCAAGCCTGGAAAGCTTTGTTATTAATATGCATAGAGCCAGTAATCACAGTTGTGTTGTTTGTTAAGCCAACTGGTGTCCTTGAATTTCATTCAATATCTTTAAATTTCATTAAAAAAAAAAATTGGAATTAATGGCAAGCACTGTACAGCAACACAACAGTTCCTGGGTGAATTCTGCGGGCTCCTGTCTGACACTAAGACTCCAAGTTGTTGTCCCCAGAAGACATCACCTCTGCACCCCTTCCTCTTCTTCCAGGGAAGCCAGAACAGGACAGTTGTCAGATCATAACCTAAAAATTGTTCCCCTAAGAGCATCTGAAAGTGTACCACAGGCGCTTTCTCTTGCAGAAACTATTTTATTTCTGATCACACTGATGTTAGAGCTAGCTGTATCTGCTTTCTGTGGAGGGTTCTTCAAGTGAGTGTGGCACTGAATTACCAGGGCTTATGTTTCCAAGAAGACAGTTTTACCTTAATTAGGTTAAAATGCTCTTTGGCATACAGGCAGTATTTGTTTGTTTATGAAGAAAAACACTTCTGTGTTTTTTAATAGGCTAAGTTAGCTTTTTAGTGTTTTCTCTCTGTTATTATAAAGTGAGGGTGTTTTTTCATGTTATCTGGACTTAAAATACTGAAATTATATATGCATACAGCAGTGCTGTGTTAGTGTAAAAAATTTCTTCCGCACTGATTAATTCCCTCTATATCCTTTTTTAATATGTATTTTTTGAAATACACCTTTTTGTTGCAGTTTTATGTACTGTTTTGCTTAGTCTGAATCAAAAAATCACTGTTTTCCAGGGTGTGGGTCCTTACACTTAATATGCATTCTTTATAATCTTTTCTAATAGTTTCTTTTTTATCATTCATTTTCATCATCCATTATTTTCTAGTCTGCTTAAAATACTGTATTTTATAGAGTTTCTCAATGAAAAATGCATATCAGATTAGACCAGCATTACTTAGACATGGTGCTTTAATTATGATTTAATCCTGCAACTGTGCTTAAGGTATTGCTCTTGATGGTGACAACTCTAATTTGACACCTGACAGTTCTGAATAAATTCCATGATCATATTGCTCAGTTTTTGGTTTGTTTTCATGATTTATATTATTAAGCTCCACCCCTACAAATAACTATTTTGTGTAAATAGTTGACTTCATCAGAAAGATCTGTAATTTTATAAACAAGCTTGAAATCATCTTATAATGCAATTATTTAATTAGTGATTATCTATAGAAAATGTTCTGCAGGCCATTTCAGGACTTTGTATAATGTAGATAACATTTATTCAATGCAACATAGAGGACCATGAGACTGGGTGTGACTTGTCTGCTTTTAATTCTGTTTTCCTCTGTGTTGGTTTTAAAAAAATCAACATAACTTTAAATAAAGGAAATATAATTCAGATCTTGGAGCTTTATTTGATGCTCTTACTGGTGTTTTGCTCTTATCTGCAGTATACACTGAACCATTGATTTTTCCAGAACATACCGTTCACAGAACATGAACTACAGTGCTATTTCCATAAAAATGTGTACAAAACAAAATTAAAATCCACGTAGACTTTTTTTTGCCAGAAATGCTTAGGCATTCTTCCATTCAGTGAAGAAACTTTACCCTGTGAGCTATGTGACAAAAAAATCATCCCCTACGTGTAAGGCTTGAAAAGATCCCTTCACAATCAATATTCAGTTAGAGTATCACATGCAAGAATTTGGCAAATGGTTTCAGCTAATGAGTAAATGAGAGAAAATCGTGTTCTACTTGTGTATATTGCAAAAGTAGAAAAATCTGCTCAATTTGCTCTATAAATTATTCATTGGAAGTTACTCATTCATCACTAGCAAAAAATGCTGTCTTCAAACATTTCATCTATTTGGTGTTTCATTTGCAAGAGAAAACTGATTTTAAAATCTCTGTTATTCGTTCAGCTGTTCTAGAGAAATAACCTAAGGAAAAGTCCTTATTCTCACAGGAAAAGGAAGACTGTATTCTTCCATTCCACAAATATTGCAAATATAATATGTCTCAAAATTTGGGGGAAACAAATATCCAGTGAAGAATCTGTCTAGAAGACTAGAAACCAGGAAAGTATTCAGTAGCATACAGAAAGTACTGAGATGAGCATGCTAACTCTTCCTGATGTTTTAGCTTATTTTTCCTAATTTAAAATTATTTGAAAATGCACTTAACTCTAGGGAAAAGATTTTGGAGAGGTTAACATACCTTTTTTACCATCTGAATTTTGCCAGCATGGCTTTGAACAATGTTAGAAGAAAAGTAGCAGGATGAATTAGCAATTAAAGGACTGTCATTGTCAATACACACAGTTAAATGCTTGGAGCAGAGTGACCATAAAGGTTATTTAACTTATGTCAGCAGAGAACTTCTAAGCTTGCAAAGTCTGGAACTTTCCCAAATGGGCCAAATATGATGGAAAAGTAATTGACAGGACCTGGTTCCCAGTATATATGGAGGGACTTAACTAAACTGAAGAAAACCAGAGTCAAGACAATTATGTCATACCATCTATTTGCTTATAAGAATATTTAAATACAAGGTTACTGATTTAAATACAAGATTACTTATTAATTATTCATACTTATATGAATAGTTAAATGCAAGAACTCACAAACAAACAAACAAACAAACAAAAAAGAAAAGGTGGACTGCTTTGATGAATATGGTATTCATAGGGGTTTTTTTTATATTTTGGACATGTGGTGGTCCATTAAAGTCTTGCCACCATCAGGGAGTTAAAGACTTGACAAGGTATGTAGGTAACTTGAAGACTACAGATGTCTTCATTTTTGCCTTATTCCATCCCATGAACTGCCTAGAAGTATCATACTTATTGGACATAAAAGTTAGTATAATACATTAATTTTCATAGTGGGACAGTTACTTGTAGTAAGCAGGTCTCAAGTTCTGTGTGATTTGAATATTAGGTTAGATACAAAATAGTCTGAGAGACAAATAAGGGATATGAAAGGTAGAGAATGAGAAGCAAGGCCATTGCTTTCTTGTGTATAACACACTGTATTGCTTTATAAAAAAGTTTTAAGCTCTTTAAAAACAGAAGTAAAAATATGCTTCCACTTGACGTTTGTGCATTTATTATTTTTTTATAAGAGAAAAGATTGACTCATAGGTGCATCCTTTTACGCATTATTTTTAAGTCTGGAGGTCAAAGTGGAGCAGTTAGGCTGAAATAAAAAGCCTATCACCATCAACCCTGGTGACAGTGAGGTTGAGGACTACTTTAAAGAAAAACTATTCCCCAGATTTAGATTCAAATCAGTAAAATGGTAATAATTAATGTGGTGATAATAGTGTAATAATACAAACTTACGCAAAATGCATGCCTACAATATCCTGAATGAAGTAAAGCAGTCTGCATTTAATAACTATATTTTTGCATGAAGTATAAAATACTGGGATTAGTTATGACACATTAAAAAAAGTGTTTTGCACAACTGTGCTTTACCCCAGTTTCCATCGATCATCTCAAATATTTGCTATTGCTGTACTTCCAGATTGTTTTTCAGAATAACACTATAAATGCAAATCATATTAACATATAATATTAGATTATTATAAGTGTATAGTCACAGAAAAGCAATGGTCCTGTGCTGTGTGATAAAGTATGTTACTACAAATAGTTTCAATCAGAGGAAAGCAACTGGGGAAAAGTACATTAGGAAACTGAATAAAAAAGCTGTTCACAGGAGTTACAGCTGAGTGCAACAAAAACTACTTTCTAGAGATCAAAGAAAATTAATGATTGACCAGTGTAACCAGAACATGCCATAGTATGTTAAATATTTAATACTATGCTACTTCTGCCCAAAACAGCCTGAGGTTTGGCATATAGCCACCAAAATAGCTCATTGCTAATTAAGTTGTGATGTAATTTTGGGTAAAATTAGTAATACTAGTCACCATGCACTATAGTGAACTTTTTTCAGTTGAAGATTCAGTCTCAGTGGTTTCAAAATCTTGATGAAATGGTCTTTTTTTTTTTATTATTATTCTTAGAAGAGAGCTTGCACATTGGAGAAGGTATTGCAGTCAGAAAGACGGATATATCAAAGTTTATAGACCAAATTTATTTGAGGTTGTTCAAGGTCAATGAATTTTTCCCTCCACTTGCTTGAAATTATGAGTAATAGAATATGAGTAACTGGTACTCCAGCTGAAATGAACTACACTGATGTGTAACACTATATTTAGCTGTCTTTTAAGCTGTTTTAGTCTCATTTAACAGGCTCCAAATTGAATCTGCATTTTCCTCCATCTTAGAGGCAACATATACCCTGAGGTTTTGCAAATTGATTTGAAGAGTCTCCAGTAATTATTACTCAACATGCACAAATAATGTGATCTTTGAAGAAACACTTAGGATACACTGTAAGTGGTGGCTTTTAACAATCAAAAAAAAAAAAAAAAAAAAAACCAAAAAAAAAAAAACCCTGAAGTGAAACTTGTTTCGCTTTGTTAAAAAAAAAAAAAAAAAAAAAAATTAAAAAAGAAATAAAATTGTTATATCTCAAAAAGTGATTTTCTTAGGTCATTTTCCTAATATGTCTACCCCCTCCAAACTGAAGTTTATAGCTGTAGTAAAATACTATTTATTCTGAGCAATCGTGCAATCCCAAACCCCCGGCACTGAAATCCTATAGTTAAAAAGCCCAGAGAGTCATTGAAAGCTAACATTGTTCTGTGAAGGTCTGCAGTGAGCAGGAACAGCCTTGTAGCAGAGAAGTCAGACTGGAAGATCACTAGTAATTAAATTAATAGTAGTAAGCCCAAGGCCATGTTTCTTCATCTTGTGTTTCTCATTTTGCCTCTCATTTTTTTCTGTGATACTCTTTTCATCTTTCTTATTCCTGATTAACACTTGTTAACACTTTTTTTCCCTTTGGCTTCTTTTGCTTTTTTAATTCTTTCATATAGTTTTGTTTCCATTCTTCTTGGTGTGTGTGATTTCCCTATTGGCTTCATCTCTCTGTTCATTTTCTCTGTTCCTTTCTTCTATTACCTTCCTCCCTTCCCTGTTACCTTCTAACTTCTTAACTGTATCGGTTTTCTGTCAAAAAGGACTCCTCCAGCACTTCTGATAGTGCTTCATCATTCCCTGTGAATCATTAGAGCAGTGTTATTCAAAGGAAACTTTTTTTGCTATTCTACCAAAATTTTTTGTACCTTTTTCAAAACTATGTAGTTCATTCTGATCTAAGCACATATTTTAGGTTTGTAGCTGCAGTAAAATGTCATGACAGCAGCTTAAATAATGACAATAGTACCATATAAATTATGAAACCATACAGTGGGTCTAAACCTCATGGCATAATTTAGGATCTTTCAGTTACTAGCAATCCACATGTGCATTCACCTTTATTGAATTTTACTCTTTAGAGGGGATGATTCAATGTAGCATATTAATATGCAACAGTTTTGCCAATTTAAACATACATTACCATGCAAGTTTCTAATCTAAATTATATTAGAGGTGAAATTGCTTTTTCTTTCATGATGCTCCTTTAAGACAGGAGGTGCAAGCCAACATATTCGAAAACTGGGGCTTCTCACACAGAATGAGCTTACAGGATGATGTTATCTGCAGTCTCTGAGAACGTAGCATCAGTCTGCCTTGGGATCCTGCTTTTAAAAAAGACTAAGCAAGTCTCACCCTTCTAGGATTTCCCCACTTACTGTCAAATATTGGCATATGTGTTAGTAAGTCCCAATTTAAGTAAATAGTGACTGTAGCAGGATTTTATTTTCCTGCAAAATTGGCATGTAAATGTTTTGAGTGCTGGATTTGATTTTCACTATGTGAGAAGTTTTTCAGTAAGCAGAATACCCTGGTTTGAGAGCCATGGGATAACAGACCTTTTGTTAGAGCTTGGGTTTTAAGCAGATTTTTTTTTTTTTTTTAAGGGAAGTAAAGCGTGCTGCTCTGGGCTTTCATACCAAAATTTGGACAGCAAGCAATGGAGGGAACATTTATTATTTCTGTCTTTACACTGTTGTCAGAATGTTTTGCGCAGGAATATGGTACTGTGAAGCACAATGTTACACACTGAGGGACTAAGGAATTTCTGTTAGAACTTCTTGTAAGCCTTATATTTTGTGAGTATGAAAGAAGAAAAGAAAGAAGATGCATCTTTATGAGTCAAAGGTTACAAATGAACATCCATAAAAGAAGTGCAATCACTGCATGAACTGAAAAGGTTTTTCCCCTAGCAACAGAGAGAAAATAAATCTGTGCATTGAGGATGAGTATTTTAAAAAATAAAATTAAAATTGTTTACAGTTGGAGATCAGAAGTAAGTTTCCAGTCTCTGAGAGGAGGGTTTACAACTGCTTTCCATGAAGGTCAGATAGCTAGAAATAAAGATGGACACATGGGTTTGATTTAAAAACTGACTGCTTCTTACCACAAGCAATAAGTTAGTGATTTCTTCAGTGCTTTCTATGGAACTAATGTAGATGTGCCCACCTAGTATAAATAATTCACATTTCTGTCCTCATTATTCCCTGTTATTCACATTTTAGCTAACTTCTCACAGTTCGCTTTTGGAGAAGGCCTTGGTTCTCTCCATTTTCTTGGAGTCCCTGATACCCTGACATAAAATCAGTGGACATATATTTCTTCTAAACTTAATAACACTCTTTACCATTTGGATGAGGTTAGTAAGAAGCAGTTTATTTTGTCTTGCTGCATCACTAAATGGTTTGCAACATTGCCTCCTAGCTCCATACTGCAGGGAAATAAAAAGCCAATTCTTATCTCTCTGAAATGCAGAGTTCACTCTACCACAGCATGAATTGTTAGGACATGTTTTTTTCTTTTGTAAGGAGACATTTTATTTTTTTTAACTTTAGGTGATTAATTATATCATACAACATTAAGACAGTGTTTTATTTCTGACTTATCTACATTTTCACTGAGGCTTTGTGATAGAGACAAGCTTTCTTTGACACAAAGCATGATTGAGATACCATGACAATATAACTATTTGGGCAAAAATACTTTCTGTAGCCTAAAAGTGCATTTACAAGAATTTATCAAGAAATAAACTTTAAAGCCATCTTTCCAAGTGAATCAGTGCAGTTATGGATTTATGCTGAGCTAATAGAATTTTCTTCTAACATGTATATTTTTCTGTTCTCAAAAAAATACATCCAGTATTTATAAAATAACTCTTTGGTCATGTTCTTTAGTTCAATGTTTCTTCCTTAGCTTTCCACGTATTCTGTCAAAAATACTCGCATGGTTCATTTAGATTGCAGAATAATATTGAAAGAAATATTAACATAGCTGAAGAGAGAAAACATGCCACTTTTCCCAGCTCATATTTGTAAGGTGGACATTATTTCTGGTTGCTATTGTATTACCAATACAAAGCATTAAGAATCCATGATTTCTCCAAAAATTATGACATTGTAGGAAATCAACAAACTTTTATTACAAGGAATGTTTATTTTCTTTTCCTTCCTGCTTCTGGGTCTCTGGAGTATATTCAGTTTGTATTTTCAATCTTTTTCTTCACAAATGCAAGCATTTTTCTCTATTTATATTTTTTACAAAAATGAAGGTGGCAGCTAGATCAAGGAGAGTTATTTGTGAGAAACCAAGGCATTACAAGTCTTCTGATAAAATATGAACATTTACTGCACTTCAATAGCTTGCCACAATCAAATAGCAAACAAAGAAGAATCTGTGAATAATATAATTGAAATGTACTGGTTTTGCCTTGGATATTAATTTTAACAAAAGATGTGGAGTCCTTTGCCTTTGGCAGTGGAAGTAATAGATGACAAAACATTTCTGACCTCACTGCATTTGCTACTTTGAAGTAAAAAGAAATTGGTGTTCAAAAGAATTGAATTTTATGGAAAACATACTTTGGCTCCTAATTTTGTTAATTCTTTCGTAAGTATTCTATTCTGTTAAATTTTGAGTTTATGATAATTTATAAACACTAACTTAGTATCTGTCTCCGTACGTCGCCAACATATGGCCTCACTGAATGTGCAGTATGAAACCTGGAATACATAAAATAATACATATAAGTATGTTATTTACTGGATTTTCTAACAGAAGAACATTAATGGGTTTACTCAGATACTCACAGATACTGAAAGTTCCACTCATGTCTACTCTTTATCAAAGCAATATAGATCAATTTGCAAGCTTTTATTTCAGACAGGAAGTCACATCAAAATGAAGGCACCAAAGCATAAAGTAGGATTAATCAATATAGGCTTAACTTAGAGGTCAAAAATCAAATAAAAACGTACACTCTACTGGTCTATAGAGACAGCGATAAAGAAATTCCAATAGAAGCATAGTATAGTGATTACCAAGATGATTAAATTTTGCATATCTATGTTTATACGTGTCTTTAAGGGCTTTTATCTAAACATACAGATATCTTTAAATCTTCTTAAAAATCTGACCCATGTAAGAGCTGGTTTACTATCAAGCCTGCACACAGGAAGGAGAGGAATATCTTGTCTGAAGGAGTGTCTTGTCCTTAATAATCCTCAGCCTGACACTTCCACTGGAAGAAGTACTGTGATTGTGCAAAAGTCTCCAAGGCACTTACAGATCTGCAGTGGCCTTGGCATGTGGAGAAGGTGGATGTTTCACTTCCCTGAAAGTGTTTAATAGCACAGTTTAAAAGCATGGTTTCCAAGACAACTATCTTGGAAAGTGTGTTGTACTGAGTGTTTTTACCTGAGACTAAAATGGAGAGCTATAAGGAGATTACAACTTTTTCATCATTCTTTCACCTCTGCTTTGAGAACAGGCTAGCAAGTGTTGCCCTTTGCTTGTCTTTACTCCAAAGCCATGTTTGCAGATTAAAGCAATATTAACTAGTCCTAAAAACTTATTTTTGTTTATTATAGAAGGGATACAGAAGATGCCAAAGCATTTTTTTTCTTTTTTCTGTATATACAGTGTTCAAACTAGGAAAAAAAAAAAAAAAAAGAAAGAGGGGTTGGGGGAGGGGGAAACGAGCCTGCAGAGATCTACAGCTAAACAGAAGTAAGGATTTTGAAGATCTCTCTGGGAATGCATATACAGGGACTCACATCTGCCATTTAATTCTGAAACTCCCTCACCTGAGACAGCAGTTTCCTGTCATAATTGCAAGATTTCACTTATAAACTTGGCATTATCTTGTTGCTATGACAAGGGAAACTTCTCAGCTTCTGCATCTTGCTGAGTTGTGGGAGTTGGATGACCCCAGGAGATCAATCTTTCCTGAATGGCATGACCTCTAGGCTCCCATGAGCACAGAACTCAGGTGGATCTTGCATTGTGCAATGTTTTGCACTGGCAGAGGCAGCTGGATCAGGTCAAGAAAAAAGGTTTCTTCCTCGTGTTCCTTTTCTTCTTGGCTCCTATCTGGTATGTTAGGAAGAGGCAGTTAGCTAATTTGAAGTAGTTTTCTCTTACTTGTGTAACAAGATACAAAGCCATCCATGGTACTTGGAGAGGTTAAATGGAAGCAGAAGTGGGAGAGCACAGAGGGAGACAGTACATCTGTTTTTAATGGAACTGGTGTTTGTAGAACAAAGTGATGTGGTATAAAATTAGAAAGTAATTCCAGAATTTTAGTACTATATATATGTATAATAAATGTCTCATTTTTCTGAGAGTTTTAGCTGTCCAATACTTAAATCTAAATTCTGGTGTTACTGTCTGTAGGCTAAGTTTTGTATAAAATTACAGTAAATGTTTAACAAACTCATAGGGTTCATAGGGTCTTGGTAATACCAAATTTGTTAACAGTTCCATTCTTTGCATTATTCAAATTCAAAGCCTCTGTAAGAAACCCATGAGGATTGTCCTGTCTTACATTGAAATTTCAAGAATTAAAAGCTCATTTTTGCAAGGTACTGAATGTTATTCTCCCTAATTAGCAAAGTTCTTCAACAGATGCTGATGGAAAAAAGAAAAAAAATCAAATAACCTGATGGACACATTTAGTGCTTTTGGCTTTAATGGATGTGTTTCAATAACTTAAATCCAATATACTCTCACCAGAGAGCACTGAAGGAACAGTTGCAAACATAGTTTGCGTCAAACTGAAGACTCACTAACATTGTTACAATTCAATGAAAACATCCCTGCGTAAGCAAAATTCAAAAACAGATGTGTGTAGAGCTAGATTATGAGCTGGAATGCAGCTCTCTAACTCTGTTGACTTCAAAATAATTTCATAGGTTAGTAAAAAATGATTGATAAATAGGGTCACAGATAGCTGTTATTCAGTTTTAATCTGAAATAAAACCATTTTTCTTTGAAGTTTTATAGGTTATTATTTTTATTAAGTGTATATTATTTAAGTGCACGATAAATTACTTTTTCTGCTTATTTACTCCTTTTGAAGTCCAGCACCTTCACTGAAAAATCTCTAGTAAGTAAGCATTCTGTGTGTATTCTGGATTCTTGTCTCACAAGAAATACATGTAATTAGTGGTAAATGACTTGTGCAATTTCCTTAGGAGTTCTGTTGTAAACAGGACTTTAATAATCTTGTTGCATTATTTAAATAAGTGAATTAAAATGTTTCAGAACTGTTCTCTGATCATGAAATAACTAAAACCATGCTTAGCTTGTTTCCTTTTTGGCTTTGATATGCTTGAAATTGGACATTTTGATAGTTTCTGTCAGGCTTTTTTCTTTGTAGTTGTTCAGCGTGCACTTGTGAAAGGAAAAGAAAAATATTCCCATCGTAATGATTTCATGTAAGGTTTCTTGCATCAAAAAAGTGGGTGCTTTTTCAGAGTACGGCTGTAAGGAAAGTTTTGCATGTGAATATTGACTGTGGGTAAATGCATATCCTAAGCTGAGCAGTAAGGCTTCTGAAAGGATATTGACAATTCATTCAGAAGAAATAAATCCATTATTTATTTACAACTCATTTTAATTTCTGTACACTTGCTAAAGGAAAGAAAAAATCAAAGCATTCCTTCAAAATAATCAGTTGCTAATTAGAATAATAGAATGATTTGAGTTGGAAGGGACCTTTAAAGATCATCTAAGTTCCAATCCCATGCCATGGGCAGAAGCACCTTCTAATAGACCAGGTTGCTCAAAACCCTATCCAGTCTGGCCTTGAACATCAAAAGGCATCCACAGATTCTCTGTGTAACCTGTTGCAGTGTTTCACTACCACACAGTAAAGCATTTCTTCCTAATATCTAATCTAAGCCTGCTCTTTTTCAGTTTAAAGACGTTACCCCTTGTCTTATCACTACACCCCCCACACACACACCTCATGTGTTACCTTGAAACAAAATACTCGCATGCTTGAGTTTCACAGTGTGCATGTTTCCTCTTTTTGGTACTTTCCTTAAAGTGTATTTCCATTTTTTGATCCATTTTGTACAGCATCAGAATTACCTAACTAGACTCAAGAAATTGCATAGAATATTTCAATTATTGCCTAAGAAGTATCTTTCAAAGGGTAGCCCTCTCTGGTCATTTTTTTTTTTTTAATGTTTAGGTGAGTACTTTTTTTGAAACTTATGTATCTGAACAAGTCTGCTTTCAAATCACATCAATAGATATCTATAACACTGCTTTAAAGGATTAAGATTTTTAAATGCAATGTGAGAAATTCCTCATTTGGTTATTATTATTAATTGGAACAAGCCTCTCATTACTTGCTGTTCGTCAAATTGGGTATTTTTATAATGTTATAAAACAGAAGTACAAGTTTATAACTACATCTAAAAATCTGGGTTGCTTTATGCAATTAATAAGGTACTTTAAAAATTATCTCTTGTCTATTAACTTGAGGTGGTTTTGAGTCCATTGCACTTCTGTGAGTCTCTTTTCTGTTTTGTTTTATTTTTTATGGCTGCATGCTTAGTCTTTTTACAGGGTCTAGATTTTTGTTCCAGGGCTTAATGATTCATACTTATTTTATGTTTTATTTTACTACTTGCTTGACAGGAATTAGCAGAAATAAGAGGGCTAACACATGAAGTCATGGCAGAGAGAGTTGTTTGTTGAAATTCCCTGGGTTTTCCGCTGCACACTTTCAACTGTCCTAATTTTATTCTTTTTTTAGAATGTATTTTAGCACCAAAACTAGTAGTCTTCTAGAATTAGTTCATAAATTACAGTAAGATAAGGAAATTATTTAATTACATCTGAAGGTTTGGGGGTATAACACTCAATGACCTATATTAATTTATCATTGAGAACTTTTCATAGTTGCTCTGTAAATTGTCTATATTTGTCCTTTCAATGGAAATGAAATTTTCAGCTTCCAAGAATAGTATAGTGATGTAGACAAGCTACTTTCTCAAACAGACTTCTGTGTTTCAATATTCAAGGATTGTATACATCTTGAACAGCTTATAGCATCCTATGTTGAACTGGCTATTGAAGGCAGATATAATTTACATCCTGATTTGAGTTTTCTTTGTTTTCTGTGAAAGCTGTAAAAATAAAAAAATAAAAAAAATAAATATAATAATAAATAAAAAAATGCTTAGCCTGGATATCCCTGGCTAAACTCTAAACAATATCTTGTGAAAACTCCCTGGCTTCAAACAATGTAACTACTATTTGTGGAAGTTGTTAGAATTAAGAGTTTGTATCTTAGGTGTATGCCAGGCCTTCTATAGACCTGTGACATTTAGAAGAAGTGTCTTGATGGGGGTTGTAATAACTGCTAAAATAAAACCTGTGAGTGATAAATGAACAGATTGCTACTGTGAAAGTATTTAAAGGTTTAGAACTCCTACTGATAAAACCAGCAGAGAGTTTGTAGAAAATTACTCTCTTCTCACCTTTAATTGCATTATTTAAGTTGAACATTTTCTCTGCTGAATGGAGTGCAAATAATAAAACCTTTTTAATTTGTTATGTGAAGTCTTTTGCGAACAAAGTGTAGAGACTGTAAGAGTTTGGCTTGCTTTATTGAATTAAATAACTGACCATCTGCAATGAAGTTCATGGTGGAAACAAAAACTGAATTTTAACTAAAACAATTCTGTATTAGGACTTGATCAAATGGAGAGGTTGTAAATATCTTCAGGGGGTATGTTGTTAACAAATTCTTCATAATGAAAACCTAAGCATTTCCAGTGGAGAAGTAAAAGAAGGCTGTTTTACAGAATCTAGAAATACTAGAAGATAGTTCTGCTGAAGAAAGGACTGAAATTCTTATTTTCTTCTTTTTTACCTCCTTAATGCAACTTTACACCATCTTTTTATTATTATTTTTTTTAAATGGTCATCTTTTTTGAATAATGAAACTATTTTTTACAGCAAAGATTGATTATGGAAGAATGTAAAATATTATCAAGGAAAACCACACAGCAAAAGAAAAAAATACTATTCCTATATGCTTATAACATAATTTATATCTTTTATCTTACTGATAATAGACATAACCTGGGGGATATTCTTTTAATTGGTTCCAGTTGCTTCAGAAAAATAAGATTCAATAATGACACTTTTAAAGCTAGAGGAAGCATACCAATTAGCTTGGATGTACCTTGCATTTTTCAGATTTACTCATATATGAACCTCATTCCATTAAAAACACTTGGCACAGGAAAATGAGGCACATGGATAGAAGGATGAAATACACCTAACTTAGAAATGTAGACATTATTCTGAGACAAGGTTTATGTAGACTTTTGACAGATATATAGTCAAATTAATGTTGTGTATAATCCTGAACATGGCTTACTTTTTCATTGCTTATGGCTATTTAATTTTTTTCATTTTATTTAATGACTATTCAAGCTTAAGGTAAAAAATAGCGGAAAAAATACAAACATTTTATTTGGTGGGGTTTTTTTAAATTTTTGTCAATACTGCTCTTTGAATCTTGAAGCAGGAACTGATAGGAGCTCATTTTGTGAGCAAGCAGAAATTCTTATTGGACACAGATGGGGGAAAATTATTGCAAATTGTAACAACATATAGAAAATTCTCCCTAAATTGATTAGTCGTACTTTTATGTGCTGTAGCTTGCACAGCACAGATTCAGTTTCATTGATTTTTCTTTAATTGACATAAAACAGTACTCTTACTTTTTCAAGTTATAGCTTCTCAACGTCACCATTTTTTCCATTATGTGACATACAGTTGATTACATTTCATAACCAGATATTCTTTTTCTGATCATAAAAATAGCCAGAGATGATATTTTTTTTGAATGAGATGTGTTTTGCCACCCAGACAGTAGTGTGAAAGTAGAGAATGCTGTGGAATTAAATGTACTGAAAGAGAACCGTAGCATCAATCTCTTCTTATTACAAATATCACCAGAAAAGGCCAATGACCCTGAAATCAAAGGGTACTAACTCTGAAATGGGCAAGTTCACACAGCTGTGAAGCGTAGCAATTTTGTTTCTCATTTAGAAAATGGTTAAACATGGACATTCTTGTCATATATTGTTTTCTTTAGCTGAGAACTCTTCTCTGCTGCTTCTGGTAGCCAAGATCCTGTGGTCCTAAAAGTGCTTAAACTTACTAGGCTTTGTTGCAATTAAAAGTGAGCTAAATAGAAAAAACACTGCTTATTTTCAAAACTTGTGAGAAATATATCTTCTAACAGAGTATGTATGATTTCATTTTGTTGTGCTATGTAATTTCACAACCTGGTATACACATTCCATGTATCAGTGAGCTTTATCTACCCCAGTACATAAAAATCACCCATTCCCTGTAAATTTGTCAGATACTGGGAGAAAGGAAACTCTATGTTTTGGTAATAATTATAAAAAGGGATCAGCAGAATTAAAGGATTTGAATTTTAATGGTTTTGAATACATTTTTGTTTCTTAGGACATGTAAAGTTTTATGTTTAACATTCATAGAGAAAGGTGATGCTTCCTAAATGGGGGCAATCACATTCTAGCATGGTAACAATCATCTTGCTATACTTCTTCATTAGTCAACCTGGCACGACTCTTGACACAGTTGAATGTACTCCTTTAGCTGTAGGTTAATGTTATTTTAGTCTTTAGAAAGTTTATTCTGAAGACAGCTTAACTCATAAGCCAAGATCCCAAACAAATCATAACTCTGGTAGTAAAGCATGTGTCCCGTTTCCCCTGACTCCATCATGAGCTGCTGAGCTAGCTCATGTGTCAGGATATGGAGCTCTGTCACTAGAAACCTTCACTAAGAGTGAGGCTTCATTATAAGCACAATACACATAGATGCTATCTGTAGTTGAGGGTGAGTGTCCAAATGTCCTGATGAACCCTAATAGACTTTAATTTAATTTTAATGGGATATTTTAATCTTTTAATGAGTTAGTAATGTAACTGATATACTTGTTCTATTTTTTTCCCCCATGCAAAGATGGATCACTGGTTATATACTAGTAGTAATTATGGAGTATACAGAGCTACCAAGAACAGTGCCTCATTTTCCAGGCCTCTGTATGTGCTTACAGAGTAGACAGATATTTTTGTCCTTGAAAGTTCGTGTCAGAATGAACTATTTTTAACAGCGGTCCAAGATACGTTCAGCAAATAGTGTACAATGTATGAGGAATGTAGTATTTCAAATGCGTACATTCTTTAAAAGAAATACCCATTAATTTTTTTTAGTAGTCTATTTTCAAAGGCCATTTAAGACAGTTATTGTACAACTAGAGGCTGAAGAATGGAAAGAGACAGCTGTGTATTTTTCCTTCTGACAGAATATCTGGGCTCTACAAAGATGGTATGGTTATCTCCATGGAGTCTTTATTAACCTTCCTGTGTATTCTGGGTGCATTGGGTATGCAACTGGGAGACGCTTGGATGATGTAAACAGCTCCTTGAAAGACATTTCAAAGTTTCGGAACTTTTGCAACTCGTGTCATATCTGAATAAGGTAAATGGTCATCAGGATCCAAGATTTGGAGCCACTAATACTTAAATGGACAAGAAGTCACTGTTCACGCATTGTTCCTATCTTTCCAGAATCTGCATTTACTTTACTTTCAGAATGACTTTTTGCAGCTCTTAATGAGATGGTTAGAGCAGATAGCAAAGCCTACAATCAGTGAGGAAGGAAACATGTCTTAGGTTTAAGTTGTTCTGCTTCTTTACATATGAAATTGTCTCTCATGAGGGAACCAGAAGGAATGTAAGACCGTTTTATGCATGCTGATGTTGTCACTTGCGGGGGCTCTAACAAATTGTGTGATTTCTATAACTGAGTATTTCTGTATGATTCAGTGTAATTGACAGTGCCAGAAACTAGCCTTAAGCAAATAAAATGCAACACAAAATCTGCTGTAAGCAAATTAATCACAGTCTAAGTGATAGAAAACTTACACTTCATTTCTTTTTCAGGATACATTTGTAATGGAAAAATAATACCCTTTTCTCTCAAAAGACTAGAAAGGCTGTCAGGCGCTCTGGGGCAATGGAAATAAATAGTTTATGCCTCCCGTAAATAAAGATATGAAATGTTTTTATTTGTGAACGAAGGCCAGAGTAACCTCGTAAATTTGACATTCTAGGCTTTGACTCATGGACTTGGACCACTGACAAATGGGTCACTGGCCCAGTTGTCTGCCCCTGCACTTCTCATGCAGGCACTGACCTTAATATTCAGTGCTATAATTTAAGTCTACCTTGCACATGACAAATGGAAATCTGTAAAAGCCATACTTCCAACATTAATATTCACTGTGCATCAACCATGCATATCTTGCTAAGGTTGCTGGTGGGAATCCTGAGAGGCATGTCTTCAAAAAAACCCTTTGCAAACAGCCTACGTATTTTCCTGTTTGTAAGACTACCAGCTTTTCCTGAGTAGCAAACCCAGTTGCACTATCATGCAAAGCCCAAGAGATTTTGTTCCTAATTAAAAGCATGAAAAAACCTAGCTTTTCTAAAGGATGTGAGAATGACAATGGTTGTATGTTTTTTAAATGTTCCATGCTAAGTGATCTAAAGCTCTTCTTCACTCAGATTAATTCCCTTCCTCTTTAATGGCTATGTTCTTTGGATTAAACCTATGGCTGGACAGACTTTTAAACCAAAATGGATACTCCTTTTCATGATACCATTACAAATCTTATTTTTTCCAATTCTGTTATGTAATTATTGTACATCTTCAGAGGAAATAAGGTCATAGTCCTAATTGTATGCCTTTTAATATCTGCTTCTTTCAGTTAAAGGCTCTAATGTTGTTTCTAGTACCGTAACAGTTAAGGCACTAGCATGCAATGAAAAACCAATAAATATGTCATTAGCTTTAAGGCTGATAGTATAATCACCTTTTATTTTGACCTTATCCTTTGCTCTGATGAGAAGTTAATATGAACTAGTCATGCCGTTTTGCTTGGGATTTTTTTTTTCTCCATATTTGCAAACTATTTACAGCCTACATTTTAAATCCAAAGGTACAAGGTTGTTTTTCGGGGCAGCTATGAAACTGATGAATAGTTTCACATTTTCTTTTCTGTACATCCTTATCAAACCCATTTTTTTCCTCTTTCTTGTTTGTGTAGGATACAGTAGTTCCCAAAACTTTATGCTTTGGTTTTAATGTTTTATTCCATGTCTGAGCTAATCAGATTACTTTAAACTTCAGAGTGCAACAGAATCACTTGTTACAAAAAATCAACTTTCTAAAGCATGTCTTTCCTCATAGGCACACATTGAATGCAATTGTAAATTGAGGCATAATTTGAATTTCATCCAGCTGTTTAAACTGTTCAACCCTTTGGAGGTAAAAGCTGCTTCATTGTTCTACTCATTACTTTTATTGTTCTTATTTTTTAATTAATTTTGATATGCTAATTACTAGTGTTCAGTAATCACTCCACAATTAGAGAAAGAAAGCTGCACCACTCAGAGTCTCAGTTCCAATTTTTCCATTGCATGACTAAAGATGCATATACCTACAGCCCTGGTCAGCCCTATGGTGGGCATGCTCTGCAGGACCAAGTAGCCACAACATGGGTTACTGGCTGGATTTTAGGAATCACTACCAAGCAGCAATGCTACAGAGTGGCAATAATGGATTTGGATATTCAGTTTACTGCTACAGGATTTACTTGCGTCCAATTTCAGATCTGTATTTTTAATATTTTTTGTTTGCATTAATTTTTAGTTGACAGATTTACCACAGTTACTAGATAAAATGTAGGTCTGATGGTCAAGCCAAATGTATGTATGTGTTCACTATGAGCCTCTTTAAACTGTTGATAGGAATCCACTGATTTCAGTTTTAGGAGTGTTTCTTTTTTAAACTGAGAAACCATCTTATATAAATGTAAAACCATGTAAACTCTCCTTCCCTTTTAAAACTAGAGTATCTATTGAACGACAAAAGATTACAAATTGATTACAATATTAAATGATTATTCCAAACCATAAGTCTGAAGATTGTTTGCTGTATTCATTTCTGAAGTTTGATCTGAATTCATGTTTTAATCAACTTTAAGATATAAGGCAACAATAAAAGATGCTGAGAGGTTGATACTTCCAGGTCTGCTGTAACTTCCTGAACGAGGAGCTAATTAAATTTAGTATTTAGCTCCTCCTTATCAGTTCAGGGATTGTAGGCGGGTTTTTTTCTTTGTGTAAACACAATAAATCCTGCCTCTGCACTTTGATAGAAGAACAGCTTTGTAGGCAGCCCTATGCAGGGTTCAGTGAGTAATCAAATCTCAGAGTGATAAAGGCAGAGCACTCAATCTGCAGGTCAGGATGGAACTGGAAAAGCTGTAGTTTAGCAAGAGCCTGTAAATGATAAAGCTGTCCTTGACCAGAGGCTACTTACATAGAAATTCATCATAGTCCCAGATATGTTAAAACAATATAAAGTTTAACTGTAAGTACATTGAACTATTACAGGTGATTAACATTCTACGTCAGAATGTTCTTATCATTACGTTTATTTCTGCGGCTTTATCTTCTCTCTTTAGCAAGGTAGTGTAATGTGAAGAAAGCTCCATACTTTGGGAATGATCAGATTAAACAGAACTCGTATTTTTCTCTGAACAGTTGCTTTCACTTCCTCCCCAAAGTAATACAAAAATGCAGGGGCAGGTTTTGCTACTTTACTGCCTTTTTACTCAAACCTTTTATTTGAAAACTATTTTTAATCCTTTGAATTTAATTTGTGGTATTTTCCCAAGTGATTTTGGGTTTTGTTTCATCTCTTGGGATAAATGGATGCTTTAATAAACATATAAATTCTTGAAGCAGACACCAATAGATTTGACTTCAGGTACCAAAGATTAGAATTTGATGCCATTATTCAATATTTTCACCGTTAGCCTTTGAAATTATCTGAATCTTAAAACTAATCTCACATCCTGACTACCTGAAATGAAGCTATCAATGGAATTCCATATTACTTTAAATATGTATACACACACATATATGTATGTATACACACACACAGCTGATATGAAACTTGATGATTCCTTTACTGAAGTGATGGTGACAGGGCTTGAAAAGGGCTCAGTTTTCTTTCAGTTCTCAGAAGCAGTAAATAAAAAGGCGGGTGTTAAATTTGGGCTAAATTAGATCAAAATGGTAATAACAGCAGTAAACAACAGAAATAATAGCTTGTGAGTTTGAAAGTGATGTTGCAGCTGATACCTCCCTGCTGTTATCCTTTTCCTCTGTCTAGCTATTTATTGCTCCTAGAACAGTGTTAAAGCACTTCAAAGCTCTTGACAGTGTCTTGAATTAGGAAAGCAGAGAAAAGGTGTGGTGGGATATATATCACATGAGGAAATCCAGTATTGTTTCACTTTTAAAACTTAACAGTTACTAACTTGCGTTGGACTGACTAGTTCCTTTTGCTTAAGTATTTCCTATATCCGAGAATATTGACATCATAAAAGCTCCATGAAAATACATTCATAATACTGTATACAGCAAGTTGTAAGTTTAAATCTTTATTACTTTCACTATAGATAAAGATGCATGTTTTAAAAATTTGCAGGTTAAAGGACAGAATAATAGCTATAGTTGGCCGAGAGAGCAAATAACCATAGTTATCAGTTCTTATTAAACTTTGAGAAAAAAACTTTTTCTTGAACTATTACAGTTGTTTAACCCTATCCATAAAAATTTGCAACTATTTGCCCCTAGAAAGAGTGTAGTCAAGAAAGAAGCTAAATATCATTTGGAGAGCTTTAAACTAGATTCGAAGGGGGATGGGGTTGTAACTGGGCTTGCCCCAGTGGGGCAGCACTCTAGGATTGATGAAGACTGGGAGGCCTCCTATAATCCTAGGGTGAAATTGGTGAGCTCAGCTCCCTCCTTGAAATGCCTGTACACCAATGCGTGCAGCATGGGAAATAAGCAGGAGGAGTTGGAGACCTGTGTTAAGTCAGGAGATTATGATCTGGTGGCAATTACAGAGACGTGGTGGGACAGCTCGCATGACTGGAATATAGTCATGGAGGGCTATGTCCTTTTCAGGAAAGACAGGCCAGCCAGGCGGGGTGGTGGGGTTGCTCTTTATGTGCGAGAGCAGCTGCAATGTACTGAGCTCTGTCCAGGGACAGGGGACGAGCGAGTTGAGAGTCTGTGGGTGAGAATTAAGGGGCAGGCTGGCAGGGGTGATACTGTTGTGGGTGTCTGTTACAGGCCACCAGATCAGGGTGAGGAAGTTGACGAGGCCTTCTACAGGCAGCTGAGAGCGGCCTCACAGTCACAGGACGTGGTCGTCGTGGGGGATTTTAACTTCCCTGATGTTTGCTGGAAGGACTACTCAGCAACCCAGCCACAGTCCAGGAGGTTCCTCCAGTGTATGGATGATAACTTCCTCATCCAAATGGTGGATCAGCCAACCAGGAGAGGAGCACTGCTGGATCTCATCCTCACTAACAAGGAGGGTCTGGTCGAAGCAGTAAAGGTTGAGGGCTGCCTTGGTTGCAGCGACCACGAGATGGTGGAATTCAGGATCTTGTGTGGTAGGACCAGTACAATAGCAAGTAGAATTGCAACCTTGGACTTTAGCAGGGCAAACTTTGGCCTTTTCAAGCAATTGCTAAGGGAAATCCCATGGGCAAGGCTGCTTGAAGGTAAAGGGGCCCAAGATAGTTGGTTGGCATTCAAGGATTGCTTATTCCAAGCTCAAGAGCTGAGCATCCCGACATGTAGGAAGTCAAGGAAGAGGGCCAGGAGACCTGCGTGGCTGAATAAGGAACTGCTGGGTATGCTCAAGTGGAAGAGCAGAGTTTATAGGTCATGGAAGGAGGGGCTGGCCACTCGGGAGGAATATAAGGCTGCTGCTAGAGGATGTAGGAAGGCAGCTAGGATGGCTAAGGCCTCCTTAGAATTAAATCTGGCCAGAGGGGTCAAGGACAACAGAAAGAGCTTTTTCAAATACATAGCTGATAAAACTAACACCAGAGGCAAGGTTGGCCCACTGGTGAATGGGATGGGTGCCCTGGTGACAGAAGATACTGAGATGGCAGAGTTATTGAATGCCGCCTTTGTCTCTGTCTACTCTGCCGGAGGCAGTCCTGAAGAGCACTGTACTCCTGAGACCTCAGATGAAGTCAGGTCACTGGAGCAGTTTGCCTTAGTCCATGAGGAATGGGTTAGGGACCAGTTGAGCAATCTGGACATCCATAAATGCATGGGTCCAGATGGGATGCACCCGCGGGTGCTGAGGGAACTGGCGGAAGTCATTGCTAGACCACTCTCCATCATCTTTACCAAGTCTTGGGAAACGGGAGAGGTGCCTGAGGACTGGAGGAAAGCAAATGTCACTCCAGTCTTCAAAAAGGGCAAGAAGGAGGACCCGGGTAACTATAGACCGGTCAGCCTCACCTCCATCCCTGGGAAAGTGATGGAACACCTTATCCTTGATGCCATCTTAAGGCATGTCAAGGATAAGAGGGTTATGAGGGGCAGTCAACATGGCTTTACCAAGGGGAAGTCATGCTTGACCAACCTCCTAGCCTTTTATGAGGAAATAACATTGTGGATGGATGATGGCAGAGCGGTGGATGTGGTCTACCTTGACTTCAGCAAAGCATTTGACACAGTCTGCCACAGCATCCTCATAGCTAAATTGAGGAAGTGTGGCCTGGATGATCAGGTAGTGAGGTGGACTGCGAACTGGCTGAAGGACAGAAGCCAGAGAGTTGTAGTCTATGGGGCGGAGTCCAGTTGGAGGCCTGTATCTAGTGGAGTGCCTCAAGGGTCAGTACTGGGACTAGTATTATTTAATATATTCATCAATGATTTAGATGAGGGAATTGAGTGTACTGTCAGCAAGTTTGCTGATGACACTAAGCTGGGAGGAGTGGCTGACACACCAGAAGGCTGTGCTGCCATCCAGCGAGACCTGGACAGGCTGGAGAGTTGGGCAGGGAGAAACTTGATGAAATATAACAAGGGAAAGTGCAGAGTCCTGCATCTGGGCAGGAACAACCCCAGGTTCCAGTATAGGTTGGGGAACGACCTGTTAGAGAGCAGTGTAGGGGAGAGGGACCTGGGGGTCCTAGTGGATGGCAGGATGACCATGAGCCAACACTGTGCCCTTGTGGCCAAGAAGGCCAATGGCATCCTGGGGTGTATTAGAAGGGGGGTGGTCAGTAGGTCGAGAGAGGTCCTCCTTCCCCTCTACTCTGCCCTGGTGAGACCGCATCTGGAATATTGTGTCCAGTTCTGGTCCCCTCAGTTCAAGAAGGACAGGGAACTGCTGGAGAGAGTCCAGCGCAGGGCGACAAAGATGATTAAGGGAGTGGAGCATCTCCCTTATGAGGAAAGGCTGAGGGAGCTGGGTCTCTATAGTTTGGAGAAGAGGAGACTGCGGGGGGACCTTATTAGTGTATATAAATATATAAAGGGGGAGTGTCATGAGGATGGAGCCAGGCTCTTCTCAATGGCTAACAATGATAAGACAAGGGGTAATGGGTATAAACTGGAACACAAGAGGTTCCACTTAAACTTGAGAAGAAACTTCTTCTCAGTGAGGGTGACAGAACACTGGAACAGGCTGCCCAGGGAGGTTGTGGAGTCTCCTTCTCTGGAGACATTCAAAACCCGCCTGGACACATTCCTGTGTAACCTTATCTAGGTGTTCCTGCTCTGGCAGGGGGATTGGACTAGATGATCTTTTGAGGTCCCTTCCAATCTCTAACATACTGTGATACTGTGATACTGTGATATCACTGACTAGTATTGCAGCATGTAATTCCATCTGCTGCACTCCTAAGGCTCAAAACAATGACAGTCGTGGCAGCCATACAAAGTCAAAGTTAGTGTATGTACAATGCTGTTGTTAATATACTGTTCTTCAGTGTGTTTGCAAAATCTACAATTTCCCTTCTGGCATTACGTTATACAAAGAGAGGAATTACACATTACACATTTCCAGAGCTACCTTTCCACCCATGAAGGATAGAGTAGTACAATCCTCTCCCACTTATTACTAACTCAGAGAAATACACACATGTACTCTGTTCAGGGTTACCCCAAAAGCAGGTACACTCGGTTCTAGTTTGTTGTGGCCACCTTCTAAACTCTCTCTGGTGGGCCCTGGGACATATGTGTATATATATATGGTATACACAATCCAGGCATGCACAAAGCTTTTTTTCTGCAAAAGGGGCAATATGCATACATAGGTAACTGGGAATGTTCCAGCAGGTAGTTCTTATGAACATTTATAGCTAGGACTCCAGTGTGAAATTTTGATGTGGCCATATGGATGAGCTTGTTAAGATGAGGAAATGCTCGTTTCCCTCCCTAATATAGGATATCTGTTGAGTAATACAGAAGGAATTTAGTAAATGATAAAAGGTGAACTATATCAAAGACAGAAGACGAAGTAACTTTCAGAGTGAATGGGAAGCAGAGAAAGAGTTTGCTTGCCACATTTTAGCATCTTCCTGGGGAAATGAGCTTATATCCAGTATTTCATTCTGAGCAGACTGAATAAGCTATGTTGTCTTTGGCAGGAAACAATAACATAATAGTAGACCTTGCAGTAAGTCCTGACTGAAAGTTTCGAAGTATCTTCTATTGAGGATATAAATCTACATTAGCTTTCTTTTCTAATGCCTTAGGTCTAAATATAATCTGTTTTCCATAGAGAACATCTATAATTTAAATGATTTACTCTGTGCATAAAGAGTGTGAATTCTCCAAGTGTTCCTGCTTTTATTTCTCAAAGAAAGCCCTTGGAAAAAAATGTTAAATACACAATCATTCAAGATGCAGGTACTGTTTCACCTTAAAACTGTCAACACAGAAGAGCATTTTGAAAACAACAGTGACTGCTGAGTATATGAACAGTATTGAGATGACAGTATAAGATCAGTCACTTTTCCCAGGTCTTTAATATCAAACGAAAGACAGAGTTTGACTGAGATTAAGGTTAGCACAAGTAACAAGATACAAACACTCGTATTTTCAGGTGGTGACTGTATCAGTGTGTAGGGGTTATATTTTATATCTACACTGTGTTAGAGAAGCATTTCCTTCTGGCACTGCACTGCACTCATCTTTCTTGTGACACAGGCTTTTTTGGGTATGTGCAAATGTCTCCCATTATCTATAACACATCCTCACTAATTGATACAAAACATAGAGATGCTACAAATTGCTGACCGCTATCTATAAATTCACTAGTAATTGAGGATAGGAGTGAAATAAGGGAGCTATAAGTTGAGCTCTACTAAACACTTCTTACTGTGTTATATTTGCTTTTGTTCGTGTGGCTGTTGAGCTTTCCCCACCCTTTTCTCTTTTCCCCTTTAAAATTGGACTACATGGACATCTGCAGTTTTCTGACTGTTAATTGCAACACTCATAAAAGGAAGATTGTTGCATCATTAATTATATACTAGGATGATAAAATGTATTTTTTTCCCATTCTTATGGATACATGTTCATATCATATTTTAAAATAATATTCTAAGTACCTTAATGTTTCAAAGCATTTTAGAAGAAAAATGGTGAGGATATTCAATTAAAACTAACAGTAGCAACAATGAACCTGTTAGAGCTTCCAGTAAAAGTGAAGATCAACTACTCTTCTGCTGCAAGTCTCAAATAGACAAAACCTTCTCTAAACTGGGGACAGATTAACTCGAACATAAGTTAAGCAAACCATTAGATCTAGTTTAGAAACCTCAGTACTATGAGAGAAGCTTATGTCCATTCTGTCCTTCTCACTCTAAGCCACCATGTAAAAAGAAGCAGCTTGATTTCTGATATCTGTTTCAATAGTGTCGTGGTTTAAGCCCCGGCTGTAAATTAGAACCACGCAGTCTACTTCCACCCCGCCACTTCCCAGAGGGATGGGGAGGAGAATCGAAAGAATGTAACTCCCACGGGTTGAGATAAAAACAGTCCAGTAACTAAGGTATAACACAAATCACTACTGCTGCCACCAATAATAATAATGATAAGAGAAATAACAAGGGAAGAGAATATGATACCGCTTGCCGGAAAAGAGAGCCCGACTGAAAAGAGGACGTGCCCTTCCGGGTAGCTCCCAGTTACATCCCCGGGCATGACGTGCTGTGGTATGGAATACCTCTTTGGCTAGTTTGGGTCAGGTGTCCTGTCCCTGCTTCCTCCCGGCCCCTCCTCCTCCCTGGCAGAGCATGAGACTCACAAAGTCCTTGGTCAGTCTAAACATCGGTGTTATCAGCTTTGTTCCCAGGCCAAAAGTCAAAAACACAGTGCTGCAACAGCTGCTAAGAAGGAGAAAAACTGACTGCTACTGCTGAACCCAGGACAGTATCCACCCCTTATTCCATACCATTCACGTCATGCTCAGATCCCACATTTTCCATATACCCTCACTCTCATCTCAGTGCACTGTTATCTTAGTGCACGGATCAATTCCCATAAAGCTACTGAGTCCATTCGGTTCATGATGTTGGGCTCCATCTCTTGTAACAGTCTTTCAGGGCAGGAGAAGCTGTGTGCAGTGTTGGATCGTTGCCTGCTGATGCTGATCATTCCTTTACTGTAGAACTCGTCCGGTTCTATCAAAGTTCATTCTCTGTTGGGATGATGGTCAGAGGGAAGTCAGGGCCAGTCGCTGGTGCCCTGCAGACTTCTAGTTGATGGCTATAGCAGGCAACAGCATACAATTGAGTTCATTGTCTGTTTTCCCCTAAAATCAAATCCCTTGAGGTACGCATCGGACTTCCCCATCTTCCCGCATTACCCACCAAGTATATCCAGGTCCCTGAGCAAAAGCAATCCCACGAGTGGGTTTGCCTTTACCTGAAGCAGGAATAACCCAGGCTGTCTTCCCCAGCAAATTCTTCATGTGCACCACAGGAACTTTGTCCCCCTCTACAATATGTAAAAGTTCTGACTGTGCTGGGCCAGCCCTGTTGGCAGATCCTCTGGTGTTGACCAATCAGGTGGCCTTTGGTAAGTGTGTATCCCAATGCTTGAAAGTTCCCCCACCCATTGCTCTCAGTGTAGTTTTTAATAGCCCATTGTACCGTTCGATTTTCCCAGAGGCTGGTGCGTGGTAGGGGATGTGATATACCCACTCAATGCCATGCTCTTTGGCCCAAGTGTCTATAAGGTTATTCCGGAAATGAGTCCCATTATCTGATTCAATTCTTTCTGGGGTGCCATGTCGCCACAAAATCTGGTTCTCAAGGCCCAGGATAGTGTTCCTGGCAGTGGCATGGGGCACAGCGTATGTTTCCAGCCATCCGGTGGTTGCTTCCACCATGGTAAGCACATGGCGCTTGCCGTGGCGGGTTGGTGGGAATGTGATATAATCAATCTGCCAGGCCTCCCCATATTTATACTTCAGCCATCGTCCTCCATACCAAAGAGGCTTTAACCGTTTGGCTTGTTTAATTGCAGCACATGTTTCACACTCATGAATAACCCGGGCAATAGTGTCCATTGTTAAGTCCACCCCTTGATCACGGGCCCATCTATATGTTGCATCTCTGCCCTGATGGCCTGAAGTGTCATGGGCCCACCGGGCCAAAAATAATTCACCTTTATGTTGCCAATCTAAGTCCATCTGAGCCACTTCAATCTTAGCAGCTTTGTCCACTTGTTGGTTGTTCTGGTGTTCCTCAGTGGCCCGACTCTTGGGTACGTGGGCGTCTACATGGCGTACCTTCACCACCAGGTTCTGCACCCGGGCAGCGATATCTTGCCACAGTGCAGCAGCCCAGATGGGTTTACCTCTGCGTTGCCAGTTGCTCTGCTTCCATTGCTGCAACCACCCCCACAGGGCATTTGCCACCATCCATGAGTCAGTATAGAGATAAAGTACTGGCCACTTTTCTCGTTCAGCAATGTCCAGGGCCAGCTGGATGGCTTCCACCTCGGCAAACTGACTCGATTCACTCTCTCCTTCAGCAGTTTCTGCAACTTGTCGTTGAGGACTCCATACGGCTGCCTTCCGTCTCCGATGCTTCCCCACAATACGGCAGGACCCATCAGTAAACAAGGCATACTGCCTTTCACTTTCTGACAGTTTATTATATGGTGGGGCCTCTTCAGCACGCATCACCTCCTCCTCTGGTGACATTCCAAAATCTTTGCCCTCTGGCCAGTCCATGATGACTTCTAGAATGCCTGGACGACTGGGATTTCCTATTTGAGCTCGTTGTGTAATTAGTGCAGCTCATTTACTCCATGTTGCATGATGTGTAGAGGAGACCCTGCCTTTGAACAGCCAGCCAGAACGGGCAACCGGGGTGCCAGGAGGAGCTGTGCTTCAGTGCCAATCACCTCCGAAGCAGCTCGAACCCCTTCATAGGCTGCCAGTATCTCTTTCTCAGTTGGGGTATAGCTGGCCTCAGATCCTTTGTATCCCCGACTCCAAAAGCCGAGGGGTCGACCTCGAGTCTCCCCTGGAGCTTTCTGCCAGAGGCTCCAGGTAGGACCATTCTCCCCAGCTGCGGTGTACAGTACATTTTTTACATCTGGCCCAGTCCGGACTGGTCCAAGGGCTACTGCATGAACTATCTCACGTTTAATTTGCTCAAAGGCTTGTTGTTGCTCAGGGCCTCATTTAAAATCATTCTTCTTCCGGGTCACATGATAGAGAGGGCTTACAATCGAACTGTAATTTGGGATGTGCATTCTCCAGAACCCCACAGCACCCAAGAAAGCTTGTGTTTCTTTCTTATTAGTTGGTGGAGACATTGCTGTTATTTTGTTGATCACATCTGTAGGGATCTGGCGATGTCCATCTTGCCATTTTATTCCCAAAAACTGAATCTCCTGTGCAGGTCCCTTGACCTTACTCCGTTTTATGGCAAAACCAGCTTTCAGCAGGATTTAGATTATTTCCCTCCCTTTCTCAAAGACTTCTTCCGCTGTATCACCCCACACAATAATGTCATCAATGTACTGCAGGTGTTCTGGAGCTTGCCCCTGTTCCAGTGCATCCTGGATCAGTCCATGGCAAATGGTAGGGCTGTGTTTCCACCCCTGAGGCAGTCGGTTCCAAGTGTACTGGACGCCCCCCCATTCAAGTAAAAGCAAACTGTGGCCTGCACTCTGCTGCCAAAGGAATTGAGAAGAATGCATTGGCAATATCAATCGTGGCTTACCACTTGGCTGCCTTTGACTCCAGTTCATACTGAAGTTCTAGCATGTCCGGTACAGCAGCACTCAATGGTGGTGTGACTTCATTCAGGCCACGATAGTCTACTGTTAGTCTCCACTCTCCGTTAGACTTTCGCACTGGCCATATGGGGCTATTAAAGGGTGAGCGGGTCCTGCTGATCACTCCCTGACTCTCCAGACTACGGATCAGTTTATGGATGGGAATCAGGGAGTCTCGGTTGGTGCGATATTGCCGCCGGTGCACTGTTGTGGTTGCGATTGGCACTTGTTGTTCTTCGACCTTCAGCAACCCCACAACAGAGGGATCCTCTGAGAGACCAGGCAAGGTGGACAGCTGCTCATTTTCCTCAGTCTCCAAAGCAGCAATACCAAAAGCCCATCGGTACCCTTTTGGGTCTTTGAAGTACCCTCTCCTGAGGTAATCTATGCCGAGGATGCATGGAGCCTCTGGACCAGTCACAATGGGGTGCTTTTGCCATTTCCTTCCAGTCAGGCTGATCTCAGCCTCCAGTACAGTCAACTCTTGGGATCCTCCTGTCACTCTAGAAACATAGATGGGTTCCACCCCTTGACAGCTTGACGGCATCAGGGTACACTGTGCACCGGTATCTACGAGAGCTTTATACTTCTGTGGGACTGATGTGCCAGGCCATCTGACCCACACAGTCCAGTAAATCCGATTGTCCCCTACCTCCACCTGGCTGGAGGCAGGGTCCCTCTAATAGTCATCACAACGTTGGACACCTAAGTCGTGTTGAAAGGGATTATTCTTCATTATCACAGGAGCTGGAGTAAAATCAACTCTTCCGCTCCATCTGGGAACCTGCTCACCAGAGACTGAAGCCGCAGCTCTCATGGGATGATTAGTCTTGACCCTTGTTCCTATTTTCAATTCATGCACCCGTTCCTCCAAAGCTGAAGTAGGTTTTCCATCCCACTTTGTCATGTCTTCTCCATGATCCCGCAGGTAAAACCATAGGGTGGCCCGTGGTGTTTGCCTTCTATATCTTCTGTCTCGAACAATAGGACGTCTTGTGTTAACAGCCGAGACGTGTGTTGGTACACGTGAGGAGCTGGATAAATCAGATAGATCGTCCCTCAATTGTTTGACATCCTGGGACAGTTTTTCCACAGCTGAGATGATGGAAGGGGTGAGATTGTCTTCGAACTCTCGGAGTTTATGAATCATTTCATCCACTGTTGGTGTTACTATGTCACCCCAGGTTACTGTTGCCAATGAATGGGCATATGATGACGGTGCATTCCGTGTAAGTTTTCGCCACATGGGTCGTGTACATTCGACTTCATCTGGGTCTATGGGTATATCTCCGTTATTCGGTTTGATGTGATAGATCGTCTCCACGATGGCTGATTCCCTCAGAGACTGGATGCCTTTGTCTAAAGTAGTCCACTTGGCCGAACGACTTGTAACATCGTCCTTGTATGGAAACCTTTCTTTCACAGCTGCCAAGAGCCGCCTCCAAAGACTGAGGGACTTTTACTCTCTTGCAATTGCTTTGTCAATTCCCCCTTCTCTAGCAAGTGATCCCAGCTGCTTGGCTTCCGTACCTCCTAGTTCGTGACCATCGGCCCCATTGTCCCAGCATCGGAGCAACCAGGTGATGATGTGCTCCCCTGGTTGACGGGTAAAATCTTTTCACATATTCCATAGCTCGGTTGAGGTCCGAGGTCGAGAAGTCACCTCTTCTTCTTCTTCATCATGGGATGATGACTCCTGATCAGGTGGTGGCCCGGGTGGTGAATACATTGTTTCTTCATCTTGCTTCACCCTTCTTGCCTCTTTTTTGCTTTTTCTCTTGCGTACAGGGGCAATCGATATTGGTACGAATTGGTCCTCTGGTTTAGCTGCAGTCATCACTGTGGTTTGAGTAGCAACAGTACTTGTCGCTGGGGGTGGTGTAGCTGCTGTGCTTGGAGCTGGGGTAGCTTCGCTGTCTGTTGCAGTTGAAGTTTGAGTAGCGGCTGTACTTGTCGCTGGGGTAGCTGCACTGTCTGTTGCAGTCAACGTTTGAGTAGTGGCTGTACTTGTCGCTGGGGGTGGCGTAGCTGCTGTGCTTGGAGCTGGAGTAGCTGCACTGTCTGTTGCTTCGCCCTCAGATCCAGGGACATTTTTTCCCTTTTGAAGGTGCTGGATAGTGTTGAACAAGGCCCGGTAAGCATAGGCCAAGCCCCAGCACGTTGACATGATTTGTCCCTCTCTGGTATGACCAGGATGACAACACACCTCATTTAAGTGTTTTACTAATTCTTCTGGACTTTGCAGTTGTTCGGTGGTGAAATTCCAAAGCACTGGAGGGGCCCACTGACCTAGATACTTGCCCATACTATCCCACACACCCTACCACTCATGGCTGTCCAACCTCGGGGAAAATCTCTCGGTCCCCCTATTTTGTCGTCTAACCCCAGACAAGACCCAAACCCGACTCTGCTTAACTCTTGAGATCAGACGTAATGGTTGTGGACAAAACACACTCTGTATGCGTGCCAACATGGTGATCCCCATCACAATCAGCAAACAGGTCTCAACAATATTAAAAGGCCACTCAAAAATTTCAAAACTCTCAAACGATGCTGTAAACGGTCTGGGAGGGGCACTGGGAGGGTAAAAGAATGTCTCCTTCAAAGGTTGACCACACAGGAAGGAGAAAAAAGATGTATAGTTGCTAAGCATTTGTATTATATACCTCCCAAAGCATAAAGGTGGTGACCACACTGCCACATAAGCCAGACCAGTTTCATGATCAATTTTTCTATTGTATTACAAGTCATTACCATAAAATACAATGAGACAATAACCTTAGCCCAAGCCCCACACTTGAAAAACACTAACACAGCAAATACCGGCTCTAAGTAACCTACGGCATATTGAGACTGTGAGATCAAAAACAACAACTTTGAGAGCCAATAAATCAGCATTGTGACGAGTGACTATTAATCCAAAACACTGAATGCTTATCACAAATACGATTAGACACACTCCGGTCAGATCTGTCGTTATCTCAACCCTTCGTGCCCCACGTTGGTCGCCAAAAAGAACTGTCGTGGTTTAAGCCCCGGCTGTAAATTAGAACCACGCAGTCTACTTCCACCCCGCCACTTCCCAGAGGGATGGGGAGGAGAATCGAAAGAATGTAACTCCCACGGGTTGAGATAAAAACAGTCCAGTAACTAAGGTATAACACAAATCACTACTGCTGCCACCAATAATAATAATGATAAGAGAAATAACAAGGGAAGAGAATATGATACCGCTTGCCGGAAAAGAGAGCCCGACTGAAAAGAGGACGTGCCCTACCGGGTAGCTCCCAGTTACATCCCCGGGCATGACGTGCTGTGGTATGGAATACCTCCTTGGCTAGTTTGGGTCAGGTGTCCTGTCCCTGCTTCTTCCCAGCCCCTCCTCCTCCCTGGCAGAGCATGAGACTCACAAAGTCCTTGGTCAGTCTAAACATCAGTGTTATCAGCTTTGTTCCCAGCCCAAAAGTCAAAAACACAGTGCTGCAACAGCTACTAAGAAGGAGAAAACCTGACTGCTACTGCTGAACTCAGGACAAATAGATTCTCTATTGTTTCCCAGGTATTTTCCCAAGTATTTTCTCATTTGTATCTCACAGTATCACAGTATGCTAGAGATTGGAAGGGACCTCAAAAGATCATCTAGTCCAAACCCCCTGCCAGAGCAGGAGCACCTAGATGAGGTTACACAGGAATGTGTCCAGGCGGGTTTTGAATGTCTCCAGAGAAGGAGACTCCATAACCCCCCTGGGCAGCCTGTTCCAGTGTTCCGTCACCCTCACTGAGAGGAAGTTTCTTCTCAAGTTTAAGTGGAACCTCTTGTGTTCCAGTTTGTACCCATTACCCCTTGTCCTATCATTTTTTGCCACTGAGAAGAGCCTGGCTCCATCCTCATGACACTCCCCCTTTATATATTTATATACACTAATAAGGTCACCCCTTAGTCTCCTCTTCTCCAAACTATAGAGACCCAGCTCCCTCAGCCTTTCCTCATAAGGGAGATGCTCCATTCCCTTCATCATCTTAGTTGCCCTGTGCTGGACTCTCTCCAGCAGGTCCCTGTCCTTCTTGAACTGAGGGGACCAGAACTGGACACAATATTCCAGATGCGGTCTCACCAGGGCAGAGTAGAGGGGAAGGAGGACCTCTCTCGACCTACTGACCACCCCCCTTCTAATACACCCCAAGATGCCATTGGCCTTCTTGGCCACAAGGGCACAGTGTTGGCTCATGGTCATCCTGCCATCCACTAGGACCCCCAGGTCCCTCTCCCCTACACTGCTCTCTAACAGGTCGTTCCCCAACCTATACTGGAACCTGGGGTTGTTCCTGCCCAGATGAAGGACTCTACACTTTCCCTTGTTATATTTCATCAAGTTATTCCCTGCCCAACTCTCCAGCCTGTCCAGGTCTCGCTGGATGGCAGCACAGCCTTCTGGCGTGTCAGCCACTCCTCCCAGCTTAGTGTCATCAGCAAACTTGCTGATAGTACACTCAATTCCCTCATCTAAATCATTGATGAATATATTAAATAATACTGGTCCCAGTACTGACCCTTGAGGCACTCCACTAGATACAGGCCTCCAACTAGACTCCGCCCCATAGACTACAACTCTCTGGCTTCTGTCCTTCAGCCAGTTCGCAGTCCACCTCACTACCTGATCATCCAGGCCACACTTCCTCAGTTTAGCTATGAGGATGCTGTGGGAGACTGTGTCAGATGCTTTGCTGAAGTCAAGGTAGACCACATCCACCACTCTGCCATCATCCATCCACCGTATTATTTCCGCATAAAAGGCTAGGAGGTTGGTCAAGCATGACTTCCCCTTGGTAAAGCCATGTTGACTGCCCCTTATAAAACTTTTATCCTTGATATGCCTTAAGATGGCACCAAGGATAAGGTGTTCCATCACTTTCCCAGGGATGGAGGTGAGGCTGACCGGTCTATAGTTACCCGGGTCCTCCTTCTTGCCCTTTTTGAAGACTGGAGTGACATTTGCTTTCCTCCAGTCCTCAGGCACCTCTCCCGTTTCCCAAGACTTGGTAAAAATGATGGAGAGTGGTCTAGCAATGACTTCCGCCAGTTCCCTCAGCACCCGCGGGTGCATCCCATCTGGACCCATGCATTTATGGATGTCCATATTGATCAACTGGTCTCTAACCCATTCCTCATCGACTAAGGGAAACTGCTCCGTTGACCTGACTTCATCTGAGGTTGCAGGGGTACAGGGCTCTTCAGGACTGCCTCCGGCAGAGTAGACAGAGACAAAGAAGGCATTCAATAACTCTGCCATCTCTGTATCTTCTGTCACCAGGGCACCCATCCCTTTCATCAGTGGGCCTACCTTGCCTCTGGTGTTAGTTTTATCTGCCACGTATTTGAAAAAGCTCTTTCTGCTGTCCTTGACCCCTCTTGCCAGATTTAATTCTAAGGAGGCCTTAGCCATCCTAACTGCCTTCCTACATCCTCTAGCAGCAGCCTTATATTCCTCCCAAGTGGCCAGCCCCTCCTTCCATGACCTGTAAACTCTGCTCTTCCACTTGAGCATACCCAGCAGTTCCTTATTTAGCCACACAAGTCTCCTGGCCCTCTTCCTTGACTTCCTACGTGTCGGGATGCTCCGATCTTGAGCTCGGAATAAGCAATCCTTGAATGCCAACCAACTATCTGCTAGCTTTTGAGAGTTCCCTAGCATTTATGGAACTTCTGTTAACCAAGGCATAAACTGTTTCAATACCTGTTTCTGTCCTTACTCTTCCCAAGAGGTTGTTACTGCAATGTATATACACTTTGTAGTGGATGTCTTTACTTGTTTTCTTCATGTCCTGTGGGTCTGATACATATAGAAAATCCTTTCCTACTAAAGACAGTTGTAGCAAATTTCATAGAAATCTGTGAATAGAGAAAACTGTAACATTTTGTACATGTATGATGGTATTTTACTATGCAGTAGATGCCTTCCATATTGCAGGGAGTTTATCTTCACTTTCATTTTTCTTCTGATTGTACACATGCAAATGCTTAGCCTTCAACATATTTACCCTATTTCTCATACATGTGGTACATAAATCTGAGTGAAATTGATCAAAATTATTTCTCAGTTTCTTTGCACTAAACGGGGCCTATAATTGGCTTTCTTTTAGGAGTAAAGTATCCAAAGTGTGCATTTGAAATGCACATACAAACTTTGCAGTTGAACATGCAAATCAGAACATTATACAGGGGTTTTAATTAATTAGCTATTTTTAATCTTTATTTTAACGTCTGAGGCCAAAATATTTTTTCATTGTTATCTTTTCATTAACAGTAATCTGCATTTATTTTGGTTTTTTTGCTATGAGGTGGTTTATTATAGCTATTTAAATAAAAATGAAGGGAATTAGGTGATATCCTAATGACTTCTACATAATTCAGAACCAGTCTGTCACATAAAAAAAGGGGCCTCCCTCACAGGTTAGATCTTATGTGCAAACCTGTGTCAGGGATCTTCCTCATTATTCAGTGTTTGTCTGTTTTCATTCATTCCCAGAACTAATTTATCTAAGCTTGTAGATTTTTAATTTTCTGGCTCATATTTCAGCACTGCTTTCACTTTCCAAGTTATTAAGTCAAATATTCATTAGGTATTTTTATCTATTAAAGTATTTCTTATTTATTTTTTTAAATTCATTTGTATTTTTCTATAATTAATGGGCTCTAACCAGTTTTCTTTTAATACTAAGATGAAACTTTCCTCTGCCATGGCTGTCTTCTAAAATGAAGCACATTAATCTAGACTTCTTTCTTTTGCTAATCACTCATACCCAGCTAGTGATATTTAAAGTCCAGTTGGTTGACTTTGTGACGATCTTAATTAATTAAGTCTTTTGAATAGCAACAGTTTGCCTGTATCATGTATTTTTTCAATTTGTAAAGGCTTTTATTATTTATTTGCATTTACTGAATAAGCTTACCTATCTATAACTCTTCATAGGAGCTTTGACTTCCAATAGAATTTCTTCAGATGAAATGGCACGCTACCTGTGGAGGTACCCCATAGATTATTCTGGACAATCTCAGAAAAATCTGACTGAATGGTCTACTGTTTCCCCCATTTATTTACTATAGTGAAGCCATCTCAAACATAGAGTCTGAGTAAAATGAAAAAAGATAGTGTGGTATATGGAGTTTATATACTAAAGGAGATTAAAGGAAGACTATAATCATAGTGTTTAGGTACAGTGAAACAATAACTGCATATTCATTTTTGCTATTGTGAGTGGTTTTATCATAAGCTTTTGATGTCTGAGTTTTTGTTTGTTTTGGCATATTTTCTGTTTACACGATTCTGTGCCTTTTATTTCACTGCCTTCATAAACTGCTGTAAGTAGACCTTTAGTATAAACTGTGCCATATAACTAAAGCCATTAGTAGCTGTCCTGATTTAACAGAGTATTTCTCTCCTCAGGGATGACAGACTGAGGAGTGTGACAGTAGAAAAACACATTTTACAACAGTAAATTCCTAATACCATCAATCACAATAGTTTCCTTTTATTTCATTGATGAAAAACTTGCTACTGTCTTTAAGGTAATTTACTTAAATGCTAAATCACAGTGTACACATTTATATAAGATACTTCAATAAAAAAATATATGGAATTCATTCCATATTCTCTGACACTCTTCAGACTTTCTCACAATAGCTGTGCAGATGTGTGGGATTGCATTCTGGGAGTCCTACATCTGGGAACAGTGTGAGAAAAGATAATTATGAGTGAATGGAGCGTTTGTGAGCTACTGAAGATATTCTTAGAATGAGGAAGAATAAAGAGATTTCCTATATTTAGTTTCTTCAAATGAATATTCCATTATATAAAGTGATGCTTTGAAATTATAGTTTTGAAGTGACTTTGAAAATGTCCTTGATTATGAATTCTGATTTCGTTTAAATTTTAAGTGTCAAACAAGGTTCTTGATATCTTTAAATTCTAATACATAAAAATCTAATTCTACTTTTTATTTGTAAACTTTGGATTATAGGCAGTATTCATTGTAAACTTTAACGGTTGTAAAGCACCAAAGCTTTCATCACAGAACTCAAACTTTGTGAAAAGAAATTTTAAGGATAAGTTATTTTATGTCTTTTGTTGCTGACACAAAGCTAGGTATATTACGTTTAGTTCCTAAATGTAGAATGTGGTGGTTTCCTGATGACATAAAAGCCTCCAGACAGGGTGTTCTCTTTGAATGGGCATTTATGGCTGTCAAAACAGAACTGGAAAAATGAATTTATTCTTATGTTCCATTTTAATGAAAATATTGGTTTTCAATTATTTACAAAAAATGAGTATTTGTCGTGGTTTAAGCCCAGGCCATAAATCAGAACCACGAAGTCCACTTCCCCCCCCACCTTTCTTCCCTCCGCTTCTGGAGGGACGGGGAGGAGAATCAAAAGAATGCAGCTCCCATGGGTTGAGATAAGAACAGTTTAATAACTAAGGTATAACACAAATCACTACTGCTACCACTAATAGTAATAATGATAAAGGAAATAACAAGCAAGAGAATACAACCGCTCACCAACCAGTACCTCACCCCCACCCTGCCATGATCCAGCCCTTCCGGGAACTCTCAGTTCTACATCCTGGGCATGACGTGCTGTGGTATGGAATACCTCTTTGGCTAGTTTGGGTCAGGTGTCCTGTCTCTGCTTCCTCCCAGCTTCTCCTCCTCCCTGACAGAGCAGGAGACTCACAAAGTCCTTGGTCAGGGTAAACATTCTGACCCACAACTGAAAACATCAGCTTTATCATATTATTCTCAGGTCGAAAGTCAAAACACAGCACTGCACCAGTAGAAAAAATGACTGCTACTGCTAAACCAGGACAGTATTATATTTATGGCATAGGTTAGTAGTGTTTCAAAATAATTCATAAATATATAATAAATGTTTTTGAGATACAGATTATAAATGCTAATATATTACCTACTTTTATAATATTATAATAGATAATAGCTAAGAATCAATAATTAGACTGGGTTATTGCTATTCCCTGTGCTTTAAAGAAAAAGTTACCATCATGGCTGAAAAGTTTTAGATAGGTATGGGAAATAGGGGAAAGTTTGTTGATACATTTTACAAGCCATTTAGAGCAAAGTAGATTACCCTTGAGAGCAAACACTATTATTGTCTCTACCAATCATTTTACTTTGTAATAAATATTATTATATTGAAGTTTATAAAGCACAGTAAAAAGTGTAACTTACATGATGTATGTTTTTAAAATAATAATATCTAAGTATTTGAGTCAAATGTGAATAAACCATTATAAAATAAGACAATTTCTTGTTTTATAATTTATTTTGGGAAAATATGTCCTAAACAGCTGGTGATCTCAGGTTCTTCAGTAGGTAGAAGTAATACCAGTGCTGATAGCAGGCACAGACACATTTACAGAAACATAAAAGTCTCATCAATTAAGACAGTGAGACCAGTGTCTGTAAGCCTTCAGTTACTATTTTTGCTAAGGTACGAGGCTTGTCAGTAATTCTGGTATCCTTCAAATAAAGCCTTGCTGTAGTTTTAGGATGACAGTATATTTGGCAAGTATGCAGATCCCAGAGATGCCAAATGCTTTCCAAGCGTACAGTTAATGTGAAAATCTTGTTTTCCATTTGTTTTTCAATCACTCAAGCTTGCAGTCAAACAACTGAATTATTTTCAGATGTTTACTGAACAGGAACCTATAGTTCAAGTAATATTTTAAGAGAAGATAACCAACTGTCTCGTTTACATTAATTTGACCATAATTTATTAACTGTTTAAAAAGTTCATGAGAGAAGTTACCTTTTTTTTGTAACTGATAGAAAACCCTATGAATGAATATTATTGTGAATTTGTCAGCGACAATTTTTGTGTAAGCTTTTTTGTCTTCTTTTCTCTTTGCTAACTGTATTAGCACAAAAAGTAACATTTATTTCACTGATTTTATTGCATTCATGTTTCTAATTATTTTTTTCTTTCCCTACAGTAAACATACCATTGCAGCTACTAAGTCAGCCTTTTTAGTGGAAACACTGGTAAACTCATTAAGAACTCTGCCAGGTGTTGCCAGCCCCAAGTGTTAGCCTGCTGGATAGTGAAATAGAAATAACTCTTTATGGGAAAAGTGCAGTCTTAACAAATTACCCATCTTAGGCAAAGTTAAACTAGTATCCTGTGATTTGGTTTGTTACCTGCTAGCTGGTAACTTGCCAGCCAAATGAGAGAAGCATATACTACTTCTTAGAAGATACAAATCAGATTAATGACTGCCTGATTACTAAAAGGCTGTTCTGCAGGTATCTGTGCACAGTAGAGTTTAAGTGCAAGAATGCACTCCAATACTATCTTACTATTTCATTCTTTTCTTTTTCAGTTATTCCTCTCTATAGCCAAGCTATTTAAAAAAGAAGCTAATTCCTAAGTCAAGGAATTCCTTCTATTGTTTGTCTAGGTTAGAAACAAATCAGAACAGCAACAGCAAATGTTCACATCAGCAACAACAAAGTGGAGGAGAAAAGAGGGAGAGAAAAGTGGGACAGAGTTTTACTCATCTCCCTCTTTTCTCATAAGTCAGTATTTTGGAACTCAAAAATTTAAGAAATACTGTTTTCAGAAAAAGGACTACAATTTTAATAAAATTAATGGCATTTTATAAGCTGTGCAAAACATTTTGAAAATTACAACATTTATGAGTTTTAATATTATTTTATGTAGTGCATACTTTTTATTTTCCACAAGCCCTCTATTTTTGCTTGAAGGTTAGAATATAATTCCAATATTTGCATTTTTTTACAAACAAAGTCTAAATCTTACTTTGACTGGCACAGCCCTGCCTTAGATGTAATGAAAGAACTCTGAGTTTCAGGAAAAGAACATGTTTTAAATATACTGTGTGATAAGCAAATGTGAATCTCTTCAGCAAGCATGATCTTGTAGCAGAAGGAAGCATGAAGGACAGTAAGTAGAGTTTTGAAGAGGCTGTATTTCTAATATCCAGATAATTCAGTTCAGTTATGAAACATCTGACATGATGTTCTACAATTAAGTATTCATATAGCTTGGAGAACTATCTTATCTGTATCCTGCCTCAGAAGTATGTCTCCTTTAACAGAAAATATTCACGTGCACTTAGACAACTGTGGTCACACTGAATTACAAATTATTCAGTCATGACAGATTATTTTTCCACAATTTGTTTCTGAAGGTCTGTGATATTAACTTTCTTTCAAAATGGAATAAAAGACTACTGTAAATGTAGACATGCAATGTACTTGACATAAGAAATTTTTTAATGAGGTAAGTCTGAAATGGATGCTGGTATGGGCTTTGGTGCAGTGTAACCTCACTAGTATAGCCTATACTCATGGATGCAACAAGCAGCTTGAAGGATATCGACTGAGAGGTGAACATCAAAAGCAAAAAGGGGCAATGTAGATCCAGTGTATGTCTTTTTCATGTAATAAGAAATGAAAGTGAAATTTACAATGTATAAAAGGAGTAGTCTTAAAAAAACATAATGCCAGCAGACATATTGAAATAGCTACTTAGCATTGCGCTCTGGGTAATTTGCAGTTAATACAATACTACTACCATTCTTTGCATTCCTCTGTTGACATACCATACAGATCATATATACTATTCTTAGCATTTCACTGAATTGTCATTCCTTGTGTTTAAGAGTTTTTTGTCTTGGAAGATGCTTAACCAGGTATTTGGCTATTTTTCAGTGATTCTTGTTTGAGTGACACCATAATTTGTTTTCATTGAAGTAGTCTCAGCTTACCACTGTCCTGTCACAATTACAATTATACACAAAGGTTAACAGCTGAACTTAGAAATAATGTAAATGGAAGAAAAAAAGCGACAATATTAATCGAAGAATGCATTTTTGATGTCAGAACTGTGGAATACCTGTAAAAGAATGTATGCATATAGTTAGCTAAAAGTCACCACAGCTGTGATGTGGCAATGAACAAAATGCTAGAGATTTAAATTACACCTAAAATCATAAAAGACTTCTTTACAAAACCTCTTCCATTTGTCTATTGACATATTATCAGGAAACTGAAGCTCTTTCCTAGGTGATAATTAGGATCAATCAATATTAACAATATTGTCTGATCCTCAAAATGTTCAGTGTCTATTGAAGTCTCTCTGTCTTAGCATTGATAACATACTTGCTTTTACCATATATTATCTAGTATGGACTAGTAAATGGCAGTAAAAATCTATGTATTTTCACACTTCTACCTCAGGGTTAGCTTATTTCTAGTTTTGCATTTTATCTCTGCTTGTGTAAACTTTCTAACTGTTTTATAAACATTAAAAGTTCATGTAGTTTTCTTTACCTTTCTTCTTACTGAGTGTAGTCCTCTTCAATGGCAGTTGACTCCACCAAGGAAGTTGTGGAGCTGTAAATCCTTATGTCTAACCCATACTGCATCGTCTTTTCAAAGTGTGATGTTCTGATTGCAAATGAGGTTTGCTTCTTTCTTCCAAAATAGTTTGTCCCTGTTTCATTATGTTCTAATCCACTGTCCATCATTATCTTTTATGAATGACCCAAACAGTGCTTGTACATTGAAGAGATAATAAGCTTTCAAACGAATGAATCTAAAATACTATCTGTGTGGTGTTCACATGAGAAAAATATTTTCCTCCTGGAATTTCAGTTGCAGTAATTTCTGGGAAATGCTTTGTTTGACTTTCCATACCTGATGTTTTCAAAATAATTGCACAGCTTTGGTGAGTGTTTTTCAGTAAGTCTCATTCCAGATGTCAGCAGGGCAAAATTTTATGTCTTATATTTGAACTAGGTTTTTAACAGGTGGGTTATTTTTAAGGATTAAACTGTGTAGTGGATGGCTAATTTAATATATAGTTTCAGATTTAATACATTCTTTATCAGCATCATAATAATCTTTGAAATACATGGGTTTGATTATTCCAATTAGCACTGTTGTGTGAACTGTTTCCACATTATCCGGTAAAATACTGTTTCAGTTAACAGTCAGGCACAAAAATAAAAGTTAATAAGAGTAGAGGGATGAAATAAATTTTCCCTATTTTCATATTTGTAGAAAATTCTACACTTTCTGGCTTGCAGATAGTGTGTCTCCTAAAACAAATCTGAGAGACTAGAATAAGTAATTTTGGATTCCTGACTAATTTCTGCAGCCTGTCTGAAAGTAACCTACCAGAATACCTGCACACAGTGAAGGGAGACATATGAAGTCAGGAAATGCTCAGCATGGGGATGTTTGAATTATTATAACTGAGAAACATTTAGTGAGTCCTCTCATGCAGAATCAGGAACCTGTAACGTCTTACTGGGGACAAGCACCTGTGCATATTCCTGGAAAGAACAAAGTAAGTCTTATTTTAAGAAATGGCCTTTAAGACAGAGGTGGTTTTGTTGTATTTCAGTGATTCCAGCATTTATCTAGGATGCAGGAAACCCAGATTCAGCATTTTAAGCTTAAGATTTGTATATTTCAGCTCTGAAGACGTAGCTAGTACCTGTCATGGTTTAAACCCAGATGGTAACTCAGAAGCACACAGCATCTTCCTCTCCCCACTTTGTCCCACCTACTCTGGGCAGGATGGGGAAGATAATTGAAAGAATGTAAACCCCATAGGTTGAGATAAGAAGAGTCCAATAGCTGAAGTATAATATAAAACTACTACTACTTCTAATAATAATAATGATAAGAGAAGTAACAATGGAAGAGATTATAAAACTGAAAGGGGAAAAGGAAAAGAAAACAATAAACCCAAGTGATGCACAGTAAAATTGCTCACCACCTGCCGACCGATACCCAGCCTGACCTGAGCAGCGATTTGGTCCTTCTGGGTGATTCTCACCAGTTTATATACTGAGCATTATGTGCTGTGGTATGGAATACCTGTTTGGCCACTTTGGGTCAGCGTCCTGTCTCTGTTTCCTCCCGGCTTCTTGTGCCCCTCCTCACTTTCACAGCATGAGACTGAAAAGTCCTTGATCAGGGCAAGCATTACTGAGCAACAACTAAAAACAATGGTGTGTTATCAGCATTGTTCTCAGACTGAAGCCGAAACACAGCATTGCACCAGCTACTGGGAAGGAGAAAAATGACTGCTACAGCTGAACGCAGAACAGTACCTCTGTACTGGATGGTGGTGGTTAACAGATACTTAAATTTAAGATTGAAATAGCCAAATAACCAAAACATGGAAAATTTATCTATCAGAAGATTGCATTATAAAATAGTTTTCAGAGGATTTAGTTAATTAATTTAAAGCTTATATGGTAAACTTCATGAAGTACAAAGAGGAGTTTTACTTACCAATCAGATTATCAGTACCAGCAGTGATGATACAGCAATTAGCATTATATATTGACTTACAACATGTGATAGAGAAATTGAATTTTCATAACTCAGCAGGCTATTGTATTTTTTCTGGTGCAGGAAATAATAGTATTGTTACAGCAGAACTAGTCTGTGGCAGGAGACCTAAAATGCCTCTAATACCTACAGTTATAGGCTTGACTATTGCACAAACGGTTTTAAAATTATTTTGGCCTCAGCTAGATTGATTTGCAAACAGTTTTGATAGCGTAATACCAATAGAAAGAACTGTTTCATTCACATGGAACATAAAAAAAAAAAAAATTAGATTAATTCTTGTGAACAAAAAGAATGTAAGATTGAAGTTCACAAATTATCAACTCAGTTTCGCCTGTCATCACTTGGTATTATGGAAACTAGTATTGTAAACTAGCCTCAGTAGCACCTCTGTCTCTGAAAAAGAGTTTTTCAATGTGTATTTGCAGTTCAAGGCTAGCAATGTTGCTTTCAAGTAAATAAAAGATGCCAAACTCAAAATGTTTTGTTTGTAAGCTGTGTAAAGTGTTACATATTGTGCTGATAAATGTTGGTGGTGTGACTTTTGTATTTTTTTAAATTCACACTAATTCTTTAATGAAAAATATTTCTTTTCTCTCTATGTCATTTTTTATTTCCATCCTTTTCTTTCTGCTTTATGCATTCTTTTCCGTAGAGGAATGATCCTTAGCTTCTTTAGCTAGACAGCAAGGAGAACTAAAATTAAGGGTATTGCAGCAGTATTTTTTCTCTTGAAAATGTATTCTGTCAGGCAGGATTAGTCTACTCTATCTTAGGTGACTTCACCCATTATCAGAAAAGCCCTGAAAAGAAGACCTTTTGGCCCAAAAAACACTTATACACTGTGTATATTTAGTTTATGGTTACAGAAATGAGTAAGTTTAACACCTGTTTTTAATGAGCGGTGATCCTATCTTTCTATAAACATGCATGGCTTTATAAACGCAAATTTTTTAAATGTACTTCAAAGAGTTAAGGCTAGAAAGCTTTCCCATAGTGCACATGTAATACTGCAGATGAAGAGACATGAACCTTTCTCTTCTTTTTTCACAAAGTATAGACATCCCAGGGGAGGTAGAGCAGGATTCCCCAAACCAGCCAAGGCACTCTCCCAGGCTGAGTTGTGTGCAGTTCAGAGAGAAAACAGCCCTTCATGTGCTACTGAAGGACAGTGGGAATTCACACCTTTCCTTAGCTTGGGTGTTACTGGTGTGTTTGATCTCTCATGTAGAATTCAAAGTGTCTTTTATCTAAATTTTGGCCCAAAACAACAGTGTTCACCAGACTTGGTCATTGCAATACAGAAATACAAACTAGCTGGGCATTCAGTATATCAGTTGCATTTACATCTCTCAGCTGCCGGAAGAATGTCTGTGACATTCACATAGCAGTGTCCTGTTTGCATTATCAAGCAGCTATCTGCACTGTCAATGACACTGTTAAAAATATTTGATAATTTTAAGAACTTCAAGCCCTGAAACAAAGAATTAAGTGAGGTACATGTACCTTATTTAGCAAGATTCTGCTTGCAGTAGTGAAATGGTGCATATATATTTTGAAATCACCTCTCAGTATGCTGGTGTCAGAAAGATATTTTTATATATGTATTTTATATATATTCACACACACACTTTTGGAAAAGATATCTGATGTAAAAATGTAATGTCACCCTTTACTTTTTAAAAATCTTAAGTGATTAAAAAAATATAGTCTGTATCTTTGTGCTATTTTTGACATTTTGTCTTGGCCGCTAGTATTTTATAACACATCTCTCGAGTTTGTTGCAGAGCATTACTTCTTGTTTTTTCTGCAAATGACAGTAGGATTTCACTTGTTCTGAATTAAATCTTTTCTTACAATACAACAGCAGATGTGTTGCCTTCCCCACGGAGGAAAATTTTGATATTTGATATTGATCAATATTGATTTGTATCTAAGCCTTTTTCGATGCATTTTGCTTTTACTTTTATTATAACAGCTTACAGTGCAATCACCAGACATCCTTGTAAGACGTTTTTACCCTAATTTGAGACACTCCAAATAATCCCAGTCACTAAATAACAGCAGAGTGGCATAGACCACAGAATACTGTGGGAAAATATGCACCATTATTTTCACATTTTGCTTACAGAAGAATTCTGTAAATATAAAAAAGAAAAGAACAAGCAGCATATCTTTGGACTGCAAAAAGAGAACTATACCATTCTACAGTTCTGAAATTAGCTGAATTTAATAAAAAACTTTAACAAGCTTCACAAATCCACAGATCTATGAACACTTAAAAAACATGGACCTGGAGCACTTGATATAAAAGGAGAGCTTGTTAGCTGTAGCAACAAAAGTCCTTTCCAACTTGCGGCCAGTCAACAGAAGACAACTTATGCAGAAGGCATTGTGCAGAAGGCTTATGCCATTGAAGACATTTAGACATTATTACATTTAGACATTATCATGAAATAGCTTTCTTAGGTTCAAAACGAGTTTTTCAGGCCGTAGATAAATATTGCTAACACAGTATTCCTTTATAAGTAAGTGCAAATGTTTGTGTGGACAAGAATTATAAATCAGGCTGTATAAGGCATTATATTTGGAGGTCTTGGCTAGAACAAACAATAGTAACAATGTTAACATCCTCTTATCAAACAAATATATTTAAATTCAATAAACAGCTATTTGTATCACCAGGTGCAAATGCAAAACTCATATTTATATTATCAGAGGTAAAGTAATTACCACTTTAGTTAAAAAGGGAATATTCATTTATCTCTATTTGAATGTATCTATTTACTGATAAAGCATCCAAATACTGTTCAAGGTTTTAGGCAAAAGCAATCATGAATATATAAAAATACCCACAGTTTCCTATTAAGAGGTTACAAGCCATAATTGGGTTAACTTACATTATAAGAGTGTGATTTGTAGCCATGTTTACTTGCTTTTTAAAATCAAAGCTTTAAAGTATATTCAGCAAAACTAGATAGAATACCAGCTGGCATTTCAGGTTATGTTTTCTAGTTCATTATTTTTTTTCCGTTACTACCAATATAAATTTCATAGCCACCAAGTAATATTTTTGATTTTGACAAAACATGCTTTGAGAGACCGAATGTCTTGCTCTTCTCTTGAGTTCTGTATGTTTAGATAAGCAGGTACGTAACAAGATACAAAGAGACAACTTGCTTATTTTGTGTCATAGCAAAAATGTGTACATGAATGAAATTTTTTTTATCTGAGGTATTTAGGTGTCTTTTATATAATTTTGATTTTCCTGTTCAAAATTACAAATCAGCTGTATTGTTAATGAACTATGCACTGTGTTATCAATGGTGATTTTTGAATAGTGAAGCTCTTTTTGTTGTTATATTGAAAAGTCAATGATAGATTTTACTTCTGTTTTCACTACTGCTTTAAAAAAAAAAAACAGTTTACAAAATGAATGAAATCTGTAACAAGGGAATTGAAAATCTTTTCAGTACTTCAAATGTGAACACAGATATTTTAAGTATATATTGAAACTTAAAAAATACAGAGTATTTCTATCGCAGAATGGACTCAGTTGGAGATCAATGTGATCAGACAAAAGCCATTTATTATAGAAAACTAACTCTTTATATACTATTGCTTAAAGTTGCTTACAATAACTTGGCACATTGTGATTGGCCCTTAACAACTAACATATAATTGGTTAAGCAGCAACTCAGTAAATTCCAGCTCCTTCTTATCTGGCTGGGATTCTCACTCCCAGTGCCTCACTCCCATCCTCTTTCACCTTTAGTTGTCCCTTGGCTCATGTCGAACTCCATGTAGGCACTTGCTGATCTGGGTATGTGGCCATTCTTTGCCAGAAAATCATCCACATATTTCGGACATAGAATTGCTGATAACATTGTATAGGTAAGAAAAAGAAAAGCCAGCTTTCCCTTGTTCTGCCGATTGAGTATATCTAACACAGCCAGGGATTCAGCAGTTACGTAGTGTTCAAGGATTTCACAATCTAACAGGTTTAAAGTGATTGAAGCAGACTGGGACCAGACCACAGACGGATCCAGTTGTCTGGCTACTGAAGGAGGTATCTGAGCCCCAGGGACTGGACCTAGGCCAGTGACTGACAGGGCTGGGAGCTTTTCCACAGGGAGAAATGGGATGAAAAAGCTGTGGAGAAAAGGAGTGAACTAAAATGAAAGCAGTCTAGTCTTATCCACCTTTCTGCTTAGACAGGGTTATTAAGCTAGAAAGTTTCTTCTCAGTATGCCTTTTTTGGTCACACCTTCAAATCTGAGTGCAAACTGCATGAGGACTGAGTATTCACAGTAGCTAGAACACTGAACAGGAGATACATAAACCATGCAAATTGCTGGAGAATAGTGCTTTTCATGAATCCCACCTAGATGTGAAACTGGGCTGTAGCTTCGCATTAGATGCATCTGTGAAATAAGTATTCATGTCCCGAAAACCTTTATAGTATTAAGATTCAAATCACCTTTTTCTACTTAAGATCCAGTTCCACCTTTACTGATGTCAGATGCAGAAATTGTCACAGGTGTCTTTAGATTCATGAGAGCAAAGAGAGAGCTGGACTATACATCTTCCCGATTAGGATGAAAATAAGAGTTTGTGTTTATGGGTTTTACATTCAAGAGAAACCGAATAACAAGAGTCAATAAGCACTTAGAGCAAGGGCCAAAATATATGTAGGGATTGAACTCACTGAGAGTTCAACACTCAATCATTCATTTCCACCCTATTTCTGCAGTTCCAAATCCTGTAAAGTGTACATAATTTTAATAGAAAACACAGGCAACTGTAGTTTCTCGCTACTCGTGTGGTGAGGGACGGAAGCACTAGTTCCCTCCGAACTAGGGCTGAGACATAGAGCATTCACGGAATGCGGGTCACCAACGATTTATTGCGCAGTTAGAATTCCTTATATCTGCTGCCCAAGCACCTCCCCAGGGTCAGCTGGTTCCTGTCCCTCCTAGCAGCTTCCCCGTCCACGCACCAATCCCTACAGCAACTGCTTTCATAGATTTGTAGAATAATGGTTTACAACAACAACAAAAAAATAATTATTATGTTCAGAAAAGCTTAAAGCAATCCAAAAAAGTATAACTTTAAAAACAAAACTATAATTGAGAAAAAAAATGTGATTAGATGTGCATGTGCCTGTGCATGCTGTTTTGTTTTTAATACAGTTGATATGGGGAAGAGGTAAATTCTAGATGTAACCAGCCAGATACTTCTGTTTGCTGTTGCTGGGAAAAGGTATAACGAGAGAAGTTCAAGACTGTAGCTTTGTCCGGAATAGCACCCTAACCCCGAGCAAGAGCTCAGTTTGAATGGGATTTTCTTCTTACAGAGGTGGTCTGTGTGTGGCTGCTGAAATTCTCCAAGCCAGAGATACATGGAGTGAGCAAAGGGCAGTTAACACCTTGCAAAGCTATCAGGCTTTCTGAGGGCTCATGAAAAACCAAGAGAATAAACTGTATGTACTGATAATTCAAAATTCACTTTCCACTCACTTTGTAATATAGCACCTGATAACCTGATGATGCCAAACTAGATTTAATTAATGTAGGGGCTTTGAACAAAGCCCCAGAATTGGCAGGCTAGATGAATAACTTCCTTAAACAGTTACCAAGAATGCATATTTGCAAAAATGTTTTAAAGCAATAGTTATTGTGGGTTCCTTTTAATTATAATTGCTTATGAAGTATATTTCCTAATTATTTTTAAGTATTTAAAATTATGCATACAAAGAGATTAGCTTTTCTAGAGGAATAATTCCCAAGCAACCCATTTTTTTCCCACAGTTTACCCAAGAAAAAATGGTATTGCATTTAATTGTTTTTTTTACAATTTCTGACACAAAAATTCTGTTCATAGATTTGAATTGTATAGGTGCTGGCCTTATCCTTTTCTGAGGCCAAAGAATCCTCATACAATCTATAGAAAGGCAAAAAATTCATGAGGGAATACTGACTCATTTTTTTCAGGAAGGAAAATCCAAATGGCCATCTGATAATAGTTCTTTAGCCAGAGTATAAAGCTCCTCCGCCCTTTGGCTTGTAGGTAATCTTCGTACCTACAACAAAGCAAATTTAGGGTGTCCATACACCCAGCATGCTTGCTGGAGTCATTTTCCAAGGCAAGTTCTAGGTCATTAAACTTTCAGTGTATCCGGTCTCTCCAGTCCCTCTGGAGAGAGGGTTAACATCCCACCCACCCCAGTGGGGAGTGGAAGAGGGTGAGTGGACTCCCACACATCCCAGAAACCAGGGCTCTGGGAATAACGGAAACACTCAGGTTAAATATGGAGGAAGATTAATTCTTGCTGATCTTAATTTTCATACAAACGTATCATGATTTCTCTATATAAAATACATAGATACAGAACTTACTAGGAAGTCTTTATATCACCTCAATGTGACGAAAAATATTTTAAGACCGCAGTTCGGCAGTGTGCTGTATATGCAAGCAGAATTTGAAGGGTTCACCACATCAGATGCAGCTGATGCTTTCAAATCTGAGAAATAAAAAGAGTATAAATGAATGCAAGCACTAAAAATAACCGTTTGATGTAACAACTGTATTAGCTTTTTAAATACTTTTAAGTAAAATCTGCTCTGGTTTGGGGATAACTTCCTGATTAGGACTTGTAAGCCAAAGCAGAAAGGATGGGAAGTAGCCAGGTGGAGGTAGCTCTTTTGGGATCCAGGAAAGCCAATAAGGGCAATATACACGTTTTTCAGAAGGCCATTCCTTAAAAGAAAAAAAAAACAAAACAAACAAACAAACAAAAAAAAAACAAACAACAAAAAAAACAAAAAAAACCCCACAAAACTGCGGAAGATGCCAGTGTAATGAGTATTTTCAGGGAAAAGATTAGATATGTAATTAACTTTGTTCTTTGTGATTCGGTTTAGAATGAGACTTGTTGCACATTGTATATTAATTAGTACATCTAAGTTTAAAAGCTCCTGACTTTCTATTGCTTTTTCGGTTTTCTCATGAAACCTATTTTTCTTTTTTTTTTTTTTTTTAATCAATGACAACTGGAATTAGGGAGACAGATACTATCAGGTTAGGATATTTACTTCTATCACACTTTCAAAGTTATAAACTGCCATGGTCTGTGTAAGAGAGAAAACCAGAACAGAATTGATTGCATGAGACCTTTCTTGAGGGAAAGGAAGCCAGTTACTAAGCTACGAGGACACACAAACTGTCTGAGTGCATAATCTTAAACAGAAGTAATACAAGAAATAAAATGTATTTTGCCGTCCCTTAGTTGCCGTCTAAATTAACTGCATTTGCTTCTCATCTGCTTTGCGCAGTTCCCACAGGTCAACTGATCTGTCATGTGGTGTTAAACCAGTAAATTATTTATGTACCTGCAGGCTTATGGAGACCAGTGTAAGACGAGTTGAATCTACCCAAGATAAATTAAATTACAAAATAATGTAAAGGTTTAGAGTTCATAGCATAAGCCAGCTGATTTCGAGGCTGAGCTAGCATTTAGAAGACATAACAAGAACATGGGCACAGGTTCTTAAAAATTATCTTGTAGACTGTTTCATAGTCTTGTAGAAGTGTGACTTGCATTTGGATTTAATTTCACTGCATGCCAGTAATTCCATTGTTCTTTCCAAAAAGATTTGTAGAAAAGAGGAAAGAACAGTGTTTGATGCTAATGTGAAAGTATTTATAGTCTGAGTACTTGTTTAATATTCCTAGGCATGTTGTGGGAGAAATCCCTCCTCATTGTCAGAAAAAAAAAAAAAAAATTAAATTATATTTGAATAGAAATGTCATTGTACTTGAACAAGTCTTAGAAAATTCATTACTATTAGAATAAAAGCAGAATATTCAGAAAGAAAAAGACATGATCAAAGTCCTTATTTTACCTACCAGGGTATACGTACTTGGCAACTGAATTCCAGACTTCTGTGGGAGCACCACAGCTCTTTGTTCTGAATCTTACAGGTTAATTCAGCATTTGAGAATACATGCACCAATCTAATGAGGAGTCACCCCATTCTTTTTTGTTCCCCCAGCTTTATTTGGGAGCATTGTCAAGGCAAGCCCAAAGTAATATTTTGGTTACTTTTTGCCTTTTTGGACAATATTTGCGTTAGTGTATCATACAGCAATTGAACGTAGCCTTTTCCCAACGCTATAAATTCGATGAATTTACATATATATATGTATGTGTAAGTTTTTTTCATCAGGTCCTAGGAAGCTCAGATTAGGAAACTTACTACTATTGGGAAAACGGAAAAAAAAAATTGGAATCAAAAGAAGAAAACTTTTCTGACTTTTAAATATCTCAAAATCATTTATACTGACAAGTCCAAAACAATACCTAGCTCGGAAAAAAAAAAAAAAAAAAAAAAAAAAAAAAAAAAAAAGAAAACAAAAAAGCAAAAAAGAAGAAGTGGAAGAACCTTTCTTTGTTGCTTTGTTGATACAGTGGCTGGATCATGTTACATTTTGCATTCTCAAATGAGATCAGAAAACACAGGTATAATTAGGAAATTAACTGATTGGCTTGTGCAAAAAAGTTCTTCCATGGTGTCCTCTGTTCAGCAGTAGCAGTCATTTTTCCTCCTTCTTAGTAGCTGTTGCAGCATTGTGTTTTTGACTTTCAGTCTGGGAACAGAGCTGATAACACCGATGTTTAGACTGACCAAGGACTTTGTGAGTCTCATGCTCTGCCAGGGAGGAGGAGAAGCCGGGAGGAAGCAGGGGCAGGACACCTGACCCAAACTAGCCAAAGAGGTATTCCATACCACAGCATGTCATGCCCAGGATGTAGAACTGAGAATTCCCGGAAGGGCTGGATCACTGCAGGGTGGGAGCGAGGTACCGGTTGGTGAGCGGTTGTATTCTCTTCCTTGTTATTTCCTTTGTCATTATTGCTATTAGTGGTAGCAGTAGTGATTTGTGTTATACCTTAGTTATTAAACTGTTCTTGTCTCAACCCGTGGGAGTTGCATTCTTTTGATTCTCCTCCCCGTCCCTCCAGAAGCGAAGGGAAGAAAGGTGGGGGGGAAGTGGACTTCGTGATTCCGATTTACAGCCTGGGCTTAAACCACAACACATGGATAAATAGTGTACACATACATTTAATATAAAAATAGTATTGAAATTCTGTCATATCAAACCTTTTTTCTTTTTGTATTTTCCGTACCTTTTTTTTTTCCAGGAGTAGCACAATTCTCTAAGTCTCGTCACAGTTTTGCACATAACTTTTGAGTAAATAAACTGCTATTCCCAAATAATGTAGCATGTCTGTAGAATTTGTTTTCTGAATTTTGCTGAGTTCCAACTTTTAGGTATTATTCCCATTTTTTATTTATTGCCAGCACTATTCCCCTTCTTCTTAAAACTAAAGCCGTCTCCTCTGCGTTAAAAAGGAGAGAAAAACTGCTACCAACTAGTCTGATGAAACATAGAATATGGATTATTATCTGCAAACCCGTCTTATTTATGCAGTGGCTACTCTAAAATAATCTGGGAAACCTTTGAAATAGAGCACTGTACACCTGGTGTACCCGGTTCATTCCACACAGTGCTAATGATTTTATGAAAACAAATAAGCTTCAACCTGCTGTTAGCCATATTAAAAACAGCTAAATGTTAATCTAATGTTTTTCAGAAAGAAATCAATATATCTCCTCACAGAATGCAGACTCTTGAACACAAACTAGATAATTACCTTTGTTTGTCTAGTTGTCTTTAAAGCAATAAGAATTATTATATTTTATTTATAATTTTGCAAAGCAGGAAAAAGATCTTTAAGAAAAAAAAAAAAAAAACGAAACAACTTTGAAAGCAGAAAAATCTCACTTTCCTAGATAGAAACTGTAATTTTGTTGGAGGAAATACCAGATGTTACCATAAACTGCTGCTATTAGAAATTGATGAAAAAAACCCAACTTTATTTCACTGAAGTCTAATTGGTGTTTCACTGAACTGTAATGGGTGTGTGGGTAACAGATCAAGGATACATACAGCATCCTTGATATGTATTTATTTCTGAATTGTACAAATTCAGTAGATTTATTTGCCTTCTCTTTAAGATTGTGAGATATATACAACTCAGGAGCAATTAGTAATAAAGAAACATTAAGTACCAGAAATTAATCTCCTCAACAGTTCCTGAATATTTTATTATTTTTTTTAGCCTGTAGGGTTAATTTTATGGCTTTAGAGCAATCATTATTTATCATCTCTTGGTTTATGGGAAAGAATTAGAGTTATTAGCTATTAAATTATCCATGAAAATTTGACACTGTACTAGACCAAACAAACCCTGGGGCTTGCTGATTTTCCCAGTATGAAACATCTGTGACTTCAGCTAGAGAGAACTTAACATTGTCTAATTAGATTTCTAGGATTTACAAAGCTCAAGTGCTCTATTATTAGAAACCTTAAAATTTGAGCAGAAGTTGAAACTTGCATTTACTGAAGATTATTTAAATATGTTTTTAACCGCACTGTGTGTTGCCAAGTACTACTGGCTTGCAATCGGTGAAGATTGCCAGGTAATATATTATGTCTGTAGCAACAGGAGTGCAGGAAAAAAAATGTGATCCCTACAATTGTAATAAGATGCAGCTTTATACTTAAGTAATTAAAAATACTTAATCAAAAATGCTGCACTAATTATATGTTTATTCTTATATTCTAATTTAAATATAGTTTATACTCTCTCCTGGAGTCTGTTGAAACAGAAAATCAAGTTGGCATATTTTCTGCTCTGCAGTACTGTCACTCATGGATAGTAAATAAGAGTCATCACTCATCAGCATAGAAGTGGTCTTGATTGGCTCTGATCTCAAGTCTGACAGACAGTGAATTAGCCACTGTTCTATCTCTTTCTTTGGAGACAATATGGCTTTTTAACATGGTAATTAGATATTTCATTGCATCTTCCATTATTGGGTCTCAAAATGCTTCAGAAACTTCAATCTCTTAAAATAAAAATAGCATTATACCATACTAATTATTGTTGTGCTTTAAAAAAAAAAAAAAGATACCATTATTATGAAGTTGGGAGGGTGAGGGATCACAGTTGTCCTTTCACTCTTAGTTTGTACCTTTTTATTTTTGCACTTCTATTGCAGCAATCTTTAATTACAGTACTACAGGACTACAGTAAATACAGTACAGTATTAAGTACACAAAGTAAATATTGCTTGGCTAATAAGCAGCCTTTCAATATTTTGTCTTCTCCTCATCATTCATTGCGTTGCTCCATATATATTATTTACTGCAGTCTATTCAATTCCTGCTCTGAAGAAGAAATGATTAATTTCCTCAGGAGTTCTTCGGTGGTGCACATTACTATATTATGTTTTTTGCAAACTATAATTAATCTTCATTAATGTCCTTGGTGAGGGGTGGAATTAACCCCAATTTGTAGAAACAGAATTGCTGAAAGCATAAGGTCTCAGATCTCCATAATGTGAGTAACATTTTCTGCTTAATTTCTTAGAGTCCTGAAGTGTTATGTAAGGCTTTATTCATTAGAAAATTTCTATTCATTCCTATTTAACTTGTGAGAAATAAGCATTTCTGCTAACGGGACCACATCACTAAATAAGGTAATAAATTAAAAAAAAGACTGTGCAGTATTAATTGCTGTTCTCATTCACTGAAATCTCAGGAAGAAAAACTGTTTCCATAGGATAGAATTCAACATAGTGAGCCAGAAAGCCATCCTTTTTTCCTGTCTGCAAGACTGTATTTCATTTATTATATATTATATAGTTTCCATTTCTTTAACAAGTCAGACAGAGGTTCTACAGTGAACAGCTTTCTTCATTACTGTGTTTTGATTCTGTGGGCAATCTATTCAGTGTCCTAGAAAAGCTGAAATGTTTAAGACATAGTGTATGTGATCTTGTAGTTAAGGAGTACATTATAATCTGTCTGAGCAATGTAGGCTATTTAATTTTGTGCTGTCTATGAGAGCATGAGCTTGAGTGTTTGACTGCATGATTTCAATAGTGTTCTTTCTACTGCTGACTTCTTTGTGTACATCCCTTGATTTGGAAAAAGAAAAAAAAAAAACAACAAAAACAACAAAACAACCCCCAAACTAAAAAAGGCTCAAGAATTCTGACACAAGAATATTTTCTTCTTAAACTGGGCATTTTATCAGTGTGGTGGCAAACGCGACATTCACAAACTGCTAGTATCACAATTTTGCAGTACCTAGCTATTCCTCAGAGGGGGTAGCTGGAAAAGACTCTCTTGGGAAGAGTTTTGGCTAGAGCATTCCTCATCACTCTGTGGGGTTGTTTGTGTTCGCTCTTTTTTGACTTTAGAGGGATCTGTGAGAGGTCTGAAAACACAGCAACAACGAACTCTTCTGTGATGTTAAGCTAAATTCTTCTATTTATGAACATTATTTTTATAGAAACATATAGCACAGGTAAATTCTGTAAGAGTTTTGAAGCCCAGACAACCTACGCGTAGATCAGTTCACATAGAAAACCTTAGCACAGAAGTTAACTGACGAGTTTAAAGTCCTTGTTTCAAAACTTAGGGGTTCTAAATGAATCAACATCTTTAGCATAGGCAAAATGTTGTGTTTGTAGCTCGTTGTTCTTTGGGAACATTTATAAACATTTATGACTAAATATTTCCATAAATTTTGGCTTGAATAAAAGCCTTACTATATAACATTTTCAGCCAGGATGAATTATGCTAGTAAAGCTCAAAGGGATTGAAGAGGCAGTCTCATTAAAGGGAATTGCATGTGATTTTATTAACGGGTGGTAATTCCAGGTTTGTTTACTATTACATTAATAAATACTGAAAAAAATGACAGAAGTTATGCAACTTTGCCAGTACCATATAGTGAATCTCTCATGCTGATTCTCAAGCTAGATCAGATCTCAGTCTAAAATGCTTAAACCACTAAGCTTTTCTTGCTTATCAAATGCTTTTGTCAAAGTATATTTCCCAAATGGATAATGTACCATTCAGACCCTTATGTGGTTACAGTACTCTTTGTCTATCTTCATCAGCTGGAAAAAAATCTCTTTCTCTGAGTTCATCTAAATACAGGATAAATGCAGTTTGGCAGCAGCCTCTGACATTTGGGTCACATCTGTAGTATGTGGACATCTTTCTCGACCATGTTAGAGGCTACCTGAAAGCCTGTGCATTCAGTTCAAAATTCACTTTCCAACAATGTCTGTAAACTGGCAAGCAGGAAACAGCAAATATAAATGGTATCTTTCATCTTAAAATCTCCGAGTTTCCAGAAACTTTCAGCTTGCAGGATTTCTTGAGAATTATGTGGTTTAAGGTAAGTAAGGAGATCCTAATCTGACCATTATGAAGCCATTTGAATGTTATCTTTATTGGTCCATAATTACTTTTTTTATATGCTAATGTTTTGCTCTTGCCTTCTAGGTTTATATATAAATATCCATAAAATTACTTTATTATTCTCCCTTTTTTCTGTAAAATTTACTGCTACAATTTAACATAATTTCAAAATCCTGTTGCAAGCCCATAGTCAAGTGTGGTGTACTCTAGGAAAGGGATTTTGAGGGGAAGAAGTATTTTCAATATTCGTAAAAAATTTAAAAGCGTAAGTGCTAAAGCTGTTTTCTGTTGCCACTTTTCTTCTCACTCTTGATTTATTCACTTTAGAGCAGAAAATAATAAGTAACTGTATATGTGTTTGCTTGCATCACCCTGTCATTTGCTCTCAGATCCCTGATTTATTATTATGCATCCATGCTGAGCCTGGTGTCTGATTTCCCAAATTTTGTATCAAATTTCCTTCTATGTGAAATGCGCCAGTTATGCTCCAGTTGAAGTTCTTGAAGTGATAAAGCGACATTTACATTACACGTAGATATTACAGAGATACATTAAAATGAGCAGGTGATGCCCTCTGCTTGCTAACATGGAGCAGGATATGAACAGACATAATAAATACAAGAGAATACTAAGTTTTTAAATTTTGCTTTATGAATATTTTTTAGAAAGTCTATCATCTAGAACATAATAACTTGCATTTATTACTCAAAACCTATTATTGAACACCTATTGTGCATGATTCCAACAAAATAATTGGGACATTATGCCCTTGATCCCTATATCCTTTGAGGACAATTTAGATAAACTATTCATTTTTAAATTGCAAACCAAATTTATTTTTAAAAGGAACTGATGTTCTGTTTGATTAGAAGTGCTAAATTTTTCGCATTTTGATGCTGCCACCTTCAGGCACAGAGGAGGGCAGTAGGAAGCAAAACCAGATCCTTAGTTCTAGCTAAAGCTGAACTTCTGTTAAGCATAATGGGGGTGAGGGAGGAACCGTGTACTATTTATTCCTAGATGAGAACTGCTTCAGCAAGATCTCTAATTTCCTAGCTTATGTGTTTAGAGTATCTTGAAGAAACATGTATTCAGGCATATGCTTAACAAAAGAAGTGACAGAGAAGCTTTTGTTTGCTTAGGAGACAGTTGTATCATGTTTTTATTCATAGTGAAACTATTCTTCGACTCTACAGGGTGGGCATGCTTGGTTATTATAAACTTCCAGTAGTATAAAAACGATGGAAAAGTGTACATAAAAAGGAATGAAAATTTTGCAGGTTCAGATATTTTACTATTCAGAAACATTTAAGAACAGATACTCCATCAGGTAAGACCAAAAGTTAGTACTGTGAAGTATCCTGACTCTGGGGGTAACCAGAAACTGTTGCCTATTGAAGAGGGCAATCACTTGATAACTGCCCTGGAAAACTATGCTTTTCTAAAGTGTTTGAGATTCAGGAGCCAGAACGCATACATGGGATGGATTTTTCTTTCATAGAAACGTCTAGTTGCTTTCAAGATCATATAAACTTTTAGCATTTACCTTAATTATCTTTAGTTTCACTTTCTTTCTTTCTAAGTACTCTATAAAAGGAGTTGCAGTATGGGCAGACTGTGGGTCACACAGATGCAAAGCATTCATTTAGCTGTTTGTGCTTCTCTTATACCTTGAGCCTTTTTGACCTTAAAGGCACTGTGATGAGCTTCCTGCTTCTGATGTGCATTAAAAAGGATTTACTACTAGTTTTCACGCTTTTTGTATTTTTTTTCCAAAACTTTTTAATGGCCTGTCTTACTTGATTTCCTTCACTTAAAGTGCCAGAGCTCATGGTCATCCTTTTCTCACTCAGACACAGCTTTTGCTCCCTTCTGATCGCAATTTTAATCCTCATTCTTCAGCCACACTGGTTTCTTTTTTGCACCTTCCTAATTTCTTTGATACTGTTGCATTTGTTCTATGTATCAAAGAATTGTATTCTTAAACATTTTGTACATCTTTAAAGATTCAGCTTTTAACTTGTATTTTTTCCTTCTGACAAGTTCTCACATTTTACTAATACCGTTGTTGGAAATGAAATATAATTGGTTTTTTTATTATTATTTACTTTTTTCTTTTTTTTACTCCTGCAAGGGTATACTGAATGTGTGTTAACTATGATTACTGATAAAGAACATCTGTTCAATAGTAACATGCTATTCTGTCTTCCCTGTATGCTGTGCATCTTCATGTCTCATTGATTCTCATCCTTCCTTCCAGCTTCTGATCCAATTATTATTTCAATAGCCTTATTTAAGAGCAGGCATTCTCATTTCATCATTTTATTTCTTAGACTTCACATGTATTGTTACTTCACTGTCCTGAGTTTCACTGTCAGTGTATTCTGACAATTCTCTGTTGCAGAATTTCCAACTTCTGTTCTATCCTTCTCTTGAAGATGCAGGATATTTTGATTCTGTGGTTGTCAGGTACATCATGAGCACAACAAACTTCAGCACATCTTGATTGAAGGCATTCTACAATATCTACTGGTATCCTTCATTGTTAGATTTAAAAACGTTGTATGACTGTTTTGATACGAAAATCCAGCAACTTGGTTTAAGGGAAGCCTGACCTTCCTTCATGAACTCCCTCCCTTCCAGAAATGTGTCCTGGTTTCTTATACTCTCTATACCTCTTTTTTTTTTTTTTTTTTCCACTGGGTGAATCAAATATGCGTTTTACCTTTGCCTCTTCAATAACCTTTCTGTCTTGTTTTCTGCATCCTGGGGGCAGTTTCAAGAACACTAGCACAAAGAGCTGCTTTTCAGCTTCATATGCAGTCTGGCAAATTTTGCTTCTGGTTTACTTTTCCCTGTAATGTGAGACCATGGACCATGACTCCAGGATTTACTACAAACCTATTTTGTGTACTCCCTTTGTTTTGCACTCACAGTTATGACACTGTGCATTTCTCTGTCAGATTACAAACCAAACTATATGTCTAAGAACAAAATTGTTCATCTTTGCAGCCAGCATCCCCCTTTCACATGGATTCCCTAGCTTAGCAGAGCTGTCCTCTGTATAAGAGGAAGACACACGGTCATCTTTTGGGAAGGACCTGCCATCATTTCCTGTTCCAACAGATACATTTCCATGTCACAAGACAAGATCTTCTGATTTGGAAATGGAACTTTTCTATAATATTTAGGAAAGACTCCTTCATTCGTAGTATTATATGTGCATTTATTTCACTCAATGTAAGAAGGAAAAGTGGTTTCTTTATTTTGTCTTGTAGCGTTACTGATTTGTTGCCTTCGACTTGGACAGTTTGTCCCTTCAGCATCCCACATAACTAAACTTGCAGTACAGTCAGCCTTCTTTCCCTCTGCTGACTCACCCAGTTCAAGAGCTTTGCTTACCTACTTTGCAGAAGTATCTGGAGCCTCACGTGAGATTGAGATGAACAGTTCCAAGGAAGAAAGCAAGAGATATTCTTCCAGATGCTTATAGAATGCCTAAAATACAATTCTGAACATTCTTTTACTCTTCAGGCACAGAAATAAATTTGAACAAAATCAGAATGGAAGTTGGCATGTAATATTGGGGTTGCTGAAAGAGAAGTAGGAAAATGACTTACTTTGAACCTACTTTTATGCCTTTTTTATCGTCTAAGAATGCTCACCAAAACACTGAACACCATGAGGTGAAGGTATGATGAGAGTATGTAAATAAAGGAGCATTGAATTCAGTTGTCAAAGTGTAGCCAATGCAATTGATAGGCTTAGTTTCTGTTGACACAAAAATGCCTTTAGTAGTTGTAACATCATCCCCTCCATCTTTTCATATGTAAGTATTACAATCCTTTACTTTATAAACCTCTTTAGAGTTTGGTTCATCTCTACTGTTGGGACTTACTTCAGGGTTATCCTTAGCTTTTTGTCTTCTTTGATGTTAGTTTCAATTGCTTCAGCTTTCTGTCATAAAGTTCAGGTTGAGGTAAATACTTATGGCAGTATTTAATCTAGGCTAAACGTGTATGACAGCCTTGAACAAGCAAATAGAAAACACTAATCAGAATGATAAAAGTGGAATTTGTGCAGTCTAAAGAGGGATCACACTTTTCTAAGCTTTCTCCATCTCACTTAATGTTTGGGAGATGTAACCAATAACCACTGTAACTTAGTTATCAAGATGTAACCAATGTAACTTGCAGTATGATGATTCTGACTTTCTAAACTTCAGAGTGTTTCTTCTGATGCTAACATCTCAACTTATAACACAATGATGGCAGTTGGTAAGTTGTGCGAATTGCTGATGATCTATCGAAAACATGCACCTTAATGTTGCTTTACATTTTCTCTTCTTTGGCTGCCTTGCACTGATTCATTTGTTAGACAGCACTGTGATACTGTCTCATGTTTTAAAATAGGGAGTTTTGTTTGGGGAGTACCACAAAACAAAGCTTTTGAAGATCAAAATTAATTAATGTTAATTAAAAAAGCTAAATGTAATAAATGTTTAAGGTAATTATTTTCTCTGGCTTGCAAATTTATTACCCACCATTGTTCCAACAATATGATAAAGCAATAATAAACAGTACATTCTTTATAGATATGTGTCATCTTTTTTTTTTTTTTATTTAGATTAGTTGAATAAAGTTGATAAACCTTTTTCCCCCTTTCTGTATCACAGTATTGCTGACTGAGTTTTGTCTTCCTTTTGCCTTTTGTTTTTGTGTATTCATGCTGTATATATAATCCTTATGGAGAAAATCGATAACTTCGTTGTTAACATGAAGTCATTTGTGAAGTTGAATGCGGTTAGATATGTCTTTTCAACATGTAGGGAGAATTTAATTAAAATTAAATTAAATTCTAAATTAAATTCAAGTAATAAATGGATGTTATCCAATATAATAAGCTATTCTCATAAGAAATTAACACTGTCCACTAAACTGATTTTAGGTCTTGAGGCTAGATTTTCTGGAAAATAATTATATGACTATAAAACAAAGGTAACTAAATTTAGAAGTTTTTAGATGCTTTTCTTAGGAGTATAAAGTGCCACAATGTAGGAAAAAATAAATCATTCTCCCAAACAAAGACTGCTAAAATTCATTATTTCTTGTAAAATAAATAGGATTTAATTAATTTAAAATTTAAGCTATATAGAAAAACACTGTCCATTATTAATTGGCTAAATTTACAGTCCATTTACAGCATATGTGCTTCTTAAGGACATCCCATTATATTTATTTCCAGTCATGATTTTATTTGGAACTAGCTGGTAGTCAAATCTTTAGTAATCTAAAGAGTAGTCTTCATATGAAATATGAAGAATAAGAAATATATTACATATATTTTTCATCTGAATCCTTTTACTGTTAAAGTGGCTAGGCAAGAGAGAATTTGGATTCTAGCACTGCTAGGAGTAATGTAGAAAACAGTAGTTGCATTATTTCATGGTGGAAAAAAATTAACTTTTAGTCTGTTCATACATAAGAATTAAGGAATAAGGGTGGACAAACAATCAGTTTTCTATACCTTGCTGTATTTACTCTGAAGTCAGTAACTGTGCTGTAGTTAGAAGAATGGCAGATTGATTTGAAGCCAACTTGAAGTGCAGCACATGTATTTATCTGCTCTGTTCTGGAAGTAATAAAATTATTGCATGTTAGTTTTCTTCTGCAAGTAAAGACTTATTTACACAGCTTAATTTAATCCTTCAGAAAGGAGAGGAAATCTCATTAGAAAGAAAATAAAATTATGCATTTGAGTTTATTATTATCAGAGTGCTTTACTTCAAACGGCAACGTGGAATTTTATAGTAGGTAGGATGTTCAACTTACCTCTTAATGCAGTGGAGCTTAAATTGCTACTTTCTCTTGTTTGTTTTTTGGATGAATGATAACAGGACAGGGAGTCTCATGTTTGGCATATTTTAAACCGTATTTTATATTATGTAAAACGTGTTAGACATATATCTTTACTCTTCTACTGTGGGAATTGTACATAGAATACAATAATGAAACTTGCTCTAAACAACAAAAAGGATTACAGAAAAGAATGAGGAAATTATGTAGATCAAGAATTTTTTTACCTTTTGCGTCTTCAAATATTTTATGTTGACTGACAAATTGGGTGGTCTTTCTCATGTTATCTCATAAGTTAGGAATGCATTCAGCTCTGTGAGAAAGATTTTAAAATACTGAATAATAGTCAAAATGTATGAGTACTTTCCTAAGTGATCCTCTGAAGAAATATTTTTCTCTCTTGATATACATATATATTAATTTTAGAGGTTGTTAATAAATAAGTAGATATTTGTTATTGTGCCCTGAGGGGTCAGAGTTGGGCCATTAGACTCTACGATTAGATGCTCTTGTGAGACCCCACTTGGAGTACTGTGTGCAGTTCTGGTGTCCTCAAAATAAAAAGGACATGGAACTGTTGGAACAAGTCCAGAGGAGGGCCACGAGGATGATCAGGAGGCTGGAGCACCTCCCGTATGAAGATAGGCTGAGAAAGTTGGGGCTGTTCAGCCTGGAGGAGAGAAGGCTGCATGGAGACCTCATAGCAGCCTTCCAGTATCTGAAGGGGGCCTACAAGGATGCTGGGGATGGACTCTTCATTAGGGACTGTAGTGACAGGACAAGGGGTAATGGGTTAAAACTTAAACAGGGCAAGTTCAGATTAGATATAAGGAAGAAGTTCTTTACTGTGAGGGTGGTGAGGCACTAGGATGGCTTGCCCGGAGAAGTGGTAAATGCTCCATCCCTGGCAGTGTTCAAAGCCAGGTTGGACAGAGCCTTGGGAGACATGGTCTAGTGTGAGGTGTCCCTGCCCATAACAGGAGGGATTGGAACTAGATGATCTAAAAGACCTTTCCACCCCTAACTATTCTATGATTCTATGAATTCAAGACAGGGACTTCCACATCCCATGTTTAGTGTCCAAAAATCTTGAAAATTATATGAAATCATGAAGTCACCCCTCTAAACAGACAGAAATTCACTGGTTCAAATGGCTGTGACTAATTTAACTAATGTCTATTAAAATAAGGAAGATGCAGAGTGAAAATATTATTTAATGATGGATTTTATTCAGCTTCAAAGGACATCATGGTACTTTATAATGACAGTAAGGAAAACAAAACCAACATGCATTAGCTGCTAGAAAAGCTTCTTTTGGGATGCAGTTTTTATAGTAGTCTACTTTAATCTGTGATAAATGACAGCTGTACGTTTAAGACTTAAGTGCTGATGCCTAAGTACGTTATCACTTGAAAAGTAGTCCTACTGTGAAGTGTACTAAATGCAGAATAGCCGCATTTTAACTGTATATGTCAGAACTAATGCCATAATTAACTTTTTGGCCCAAAATTGTTTGTTACAGGCCACCAGATCAGGGTGAGGAAGTTGACGAGGCCTTCTACAGGCAGCTGAGAGCAGCCTCACAGTCACAGGCCATGGTTGTCGTGGGGGATTTTAACTTCCCTGATGTTTGCTGGAAGGACTACTCAGCAACCCAGCCACAGTCCAGGAGGTTCCTCCAGTGTATGGATGATAACTTCCTCATCCAAATGGTGGATGAGCCAACCAGGAGAGGAGCGCTGCTGGATCTCATCCTCACTAACAAGGAGGGTCTGGTCGAAGCAGTAAAGGTTGAGGGCTGCCTTGGTTGCAGCGACCACGAGATGGTGGAATTCAGGATCTTGTGTGGTAGGACCAGTACAATAGCAAGTAGAATTGCAACCTTGGACTTTAGCAGGGCAAACTTTGGCCTTTTCAAGCAATTGCTAAGGGAAATCCCATGGGCAAGGCTGCTTGAAGGTAAAGGGGCCCAAGATAGTTGGTTGGCATTCAAGGATGGCTTATTCCGAGCTCAAGATCAGAGCATCCCGACACGTAGGAAGTCAAGGAAGAGGGCCAGGAGACTTGTGTGGCTAAATAAGGAACTGCTGGGTATGCTCAAGTGGAAGAGCAGAGTTTACAGGTCATGGAAGGAGGGGCTGGCCTACTTGGGAGGAATATAAGGCTGCTGCTAGAGGATGTAGGAAGGCAGTTAGGATGGCTAAGGCCTCCTTAGAATTAAATCTGGCAAGAGGGGTCAAGGACAGCAGAAAGAGCTTTTTCAAATACGTGGCAGATAAAACTAACACCAGAGGCAAGGTAGGCCCACTGATGAACGGAATGGGTGCCCTGGTGACAGAAGATACAGAGATGGCAGAGTTATTGAATGCCTTCTTTGTCTCTGTCTACTCTGCCGGAGGCAGTCCTGAAGAGTCCTGTACTCCTGTGACCTCAGATGAAGTCAGGTCACTGGAACAGTTTCCCTTAGTCGATGAGGAATGGGTTAGAGACCAGTTGATCAATATGGACATCCATAAATGCATGGGTCCACATGGGATGCACCTGCGGGTGCTGAAGGAACTGGCGGAAGTCGTTGCTAGACCACTCTCCATCATCTTTACCAAGTCTTGGGAAACGGGAGAGGTGCCTGAGGACTGGAGGAAAGCAAATGTCACTCCAGTCTTCAAAAAGGGCAAGAAGGAGGACCCGGGTAACTATAGACCGGTCAGCCTCACCTCCATCCCTGGGAAAGTGATGGAACACCTTATCCTTGGTGCCATCTTAAGGCATATCAAGGGTAAGAGTGTTATGAGGGGCAGTCAACATGGCTTTACCAAGGGGAAGTCATGCTTGACCAACCTCATAGCCTTTTATGAGGAAATAACACGGTGGATGGATGATGGCAGAGTGGTGGATGTGGTCTACCTTGACTTCAGCAAAGCATCTGACACAGTCTCCCACAGCATCCTCATAGCTAAACTGAGGAAGTGTGGTCTGGATGATCAGGTAGTGAGGTGGACTGCGGACTGGCTGAAGGAGAGAAGCCTGAGAGTTGTAGTCTATGGGGCGGAGTCTAGTTGGAGGCCTGTATCTAGTGGAGTGCCTCAAGGGTCAGTACTGGGACCAGTATTATTTAATATATTTATCAACGATTTGGATGAGGGAATTGAGTGTACTATCAGCAAGTTTGCTGATGACACTAAGCTGGGAGGAGTGGCTGACACGCCAGAAGGCTGTGCTGCCATCCAGGGGGCCTGGACAGGCTGGAGAGTTGGGCAGGGAATAACTTGATGAAATATAACAAGGGAAAGTGTAGAGTCCTGCATCTGGGCAGGAACAACCCCAGGTTCCAATATAGGTTGGGGAACGACCTGTTAGAGAGTAGTGTAGGGGAGAGGAACCTGGGGGTCCTAGTGGGCGGCAGAATGACCATGAGCCAACACTGTGCCCTTGTGGCCAAGAAGGCCAATGGCATCCTGGGGTGTATTAGAAGGGGGGTGGTCAGTAGGTCGAGAGAGGTCCTCCTTCCCCTCTACTCTGCCCTGGTGAGACCGCATCTGGAATATTGTGTCCAGTTCTGGTCCCCTCAGTTCAGGAAGGACAGGGACCTGCTGGAGAGAGTCCAGCGCAGGGCAGCTAAGATGATGAAGGGAGTGGAGCATCTCCCTTATGAGGAAAGGCTGAGGGAGCTGGGTCTCTATAGTTTGGAGAAGAGGAGACTAAGGGGTGACCTTATTAGTGTATATAAATATATAAAGGGGGAGTGTCATGAGGATGGAGCCAGGCTCTTCTCAGTGGCAAACAATGATAGGACAAGGGGTAATGGGTACAAACTGGAACACAAGAAGTTCCACTTAAACTTGAGAAGAAACTTCTTCTCAGTGAGGGTGACGGAACACTGGAACAGGCTGCCCGGGGGGGTTGTGGAGTCTCCTTCTCTGGAGACGTTCAAAACCCGCCTGGACACATTCCTGTGTAACCTCATCTAGGTGTTCCTGCTCTGGCAGGGGGATTGGACTAGATGATCTTTTGAGGTCCCTTCCAATCTCTAGCATACTGTGATACTGTGAAAATATTCAACACCTACAAGTCTAGCTTACTTCATAGGAATTGGTGATTGTGATGCCTCTAGTCCTCTTTGTTGGTAGGTAAGTGTTTAAATATGTTGATGTCTTCATGTCAAGGTTGGCTTGTCCTACTTTCCAGTTGTAAGATAGCTCTTCCTTTTCCAGATTAATAACAGAAAAAGGTATTCCATTTAAAGCCAAAGAAAAGGATAGATTTTAAGAGAGAATGATTTGCCGTAATGATAGATTTATTTCCATGCAAGTCCAGGAAGTTATGCCTATGCTGGTAAGAAATAAAATTGCATATGCATCTTAAGGGACTAAAAAATAAGATGTCTTTGATCATTATTACTCTTTTTAATTCATTTTACTCACTGCTTAGTGGTTCAAGTATTTCTGGTTGCAAACACAATGAATGAAGATCACTTGCAACCTCCAAATGAGTACTAAGTCTAAAAAGTGGTTTCTAAAAGATGAGAAAGGAGCTACCTTGTAACCAGAATGAACCTTAAATGAACTTTCATTAAGAATGTTAAGCCAGCTCCTAATAGACACAGGTATTGATCTAATTAACAGGAAGTACATAGCTGAACAGAAAGGCCCAATAGAATAAATCCCTGCTTGTTGACGCAGTGTTGGCACAGAATTTAGACAGTGTCGAAATTCTCTATATCTCTGGTCTGTTTTCCCACCCCCACTGACAATTAGTCTCATTTATGGTTAAATCAACTGGGAATGCCTTCAGCATACATAGGGTACACTGTGCTTTCATTACAAAGAGTAATTTAGCAGAAAAAAAAAATAAATACAGCTTTTAGATTTCCTTATAATTTGCAAACAAGAAGTAAAATGTATTATTAATGCTTACATTTTAGTATTTTATATGCTCAGTATCTTCTTCGTAACTGAAGCTTTAGCAGGCCAGTAATATTAATAAAAGCCAAGCCATTCTATGATTATGTCAGTCTCCTTTGTCAGTAACTCAGAAGTAGCTCAAGAGTTTTAAAAGGAAAGGATCTCCCTAAAATGAGCAGAAGTCAAGCTTTTTCTAACTTATGCAGATGTGACCCTGAATTTTGAGTAGCTTGGCCAAAGGAATTTAAAATAGTATGTGTATTTGCATCTTTGCATTTTACAGGTTTCATTGTACTTCATTAACTTAAACCTGTTGTGATGATTACATTAAACAGCAACCTGGACTGCGGTAGTTTAATCAAAGTTGAGATAAAAAGGGTCACTCTGGGCACAGTCTAAATATTAAATAGGGATGAAATTTCTTATAAAAGAAAAAAAAGGCAATTTAAACATGTATCTTCAAAGTAGGTATGTACAAGATTATATTACCAAGTCTTCTTTTGATGGAGCCATGGAGATTTTAGTTTTAGAGCATACATTTACATTTTTCACCTCAATAAGTTGTATAATTAGAGAAGTAGGGTAACTGAGGTATTCCAAGTTTTACCAAGTCTGTTTTCATTAGGTGAACAGGAAAATTAAATGCAAGTGCCACCAATTGTATATCATTTCAGAGCAGCCTTAAGTTTTTCATGAATTCATATATTAGTCCTCTTACTTTTGAAACCATTTGCCAGCTCTTGAGAGGAAATGAATGTAAAATATATTTTTCCTGCACTTTAAATATAAAAAGGAGAAAATGGCTAGATTTTTACGCTAGTTCTACTAAAAGGAGCATTTGACCAAGCAGCGTATTAATTTCTCAGCCAATATGCATTTTATTCATCTATCAGCCATTGTAAGGACTAGAAGACTGTAATATACTACTTATAATGTACTTCTACACTCTTGTTCATATGATTGGTGACTCTGTATTCTTACAAGGCAGGAGATTAAACAGCATTATTTTTTTTAAAAAAGCATGTTTAAAACCCTTACTTTTCTGATAATAACAATGTGAAATATGCTTTTACTGGGTTTGTTTTTTTTTTTTTTACTCTTGCATTCCTAGTTTTCCCATTTTATATTGAGTTTCAAAAGAGTAATTTACAGATGGAAGATACTTGAAAGCTGTAGGTACTAACACTGCAAAGTACATATGTTTCATACACCCACCTACCCACATGCGCACATATATATGTACATTGTAGAATACAGTACACAGGAGACAGCCACAAACTGAAGTGTGCATAGAATTCTGCAATTTGTATGAAAATAAAAACAAAATGGTTTTCAGATGATACACAAGCCTAACTCCAAAGTCTGTAAGCCTATAAAACGCTTTCAGTGATTTGAGGAATTATTATTTACAACAGAAAGTGATTCCTGCTCTTACTCCAAATGAGGTTTCCTCAGAAAAATGTATTGTGAAAATCTTGAAGCCTTATCAACATAAACAGAAAAGACCCACCCCCCCCGTTTTACTCAGACTCATGTGTGTTCTCAGAAAAAAAGTATAAAACACTGCAGCAGTGTATGATAATGAGCATCTCTTGTTCTGTCACACTACCTACATTTCTGATTATTTGTTCCAAAAAGTTTCAAGGACAACCATTTTGACTGTATGTTCCAATTATATAACGTGTTCATGCATGCACATACGAGTTTACAGAAAAGTACTTTAAAATTAATATAAAGGAACAAAAAACATAGATAAGGAAATTCTTGGGGGTTTAGCTGTATTGTAGTCGCAAAACTACATTTTCTTAGGGATACATTTTACAGCTTTAATTTGCTACCATTTGCTGCCTTTTTGTAGATATTTCCTCAGAGTTGTATATGCTTGATATTACTAGAATTTTCATCGAGAATAAGTTTTCAGTGACATGCAGTGTAGATGCAGGTTTTCACCAGTCAGTTTCATCTTCACTACATTATATTGTAAGCATGTATTTGCAGCTTTCATCTTTGATTCCTAGTACTGATCAAGATCCTACTTACATAAAAGTAATACTATCCAGGGTCATGAAATTCCAGACTTTAGTGAATATTTTGACACTTTGATTTCTATCAAGAAAAGAAAAAGATACCAAGTTTTCACTATTTCTCTGCATATTTTTGGCCATTCCACCATTCCACATTGCTGATGTACAATAGTGATAATAATTATGATTGGACATCTGTAATCCTTTTAATTTTTTCATATTTAGATATTACTAGCCACTAAGAAAACTTTCATGTCTAATGAAGTCAGTTTGTTTACTCCCCTTTAGCAAACCTCATTTCAATCTCATTTGAAAGTTAAGAGGGTTCATTCCATTGTTTTAGGGAAAATGGGAAAACATGATTAAAATATATATTAATTGTATAATTCCATTCTAAAAATGTTGATTCTCCTGTCCTCTCTACATTTCAGAATAAGTAGTATCATACCTACAAAGCAACACATCTTCATGGATATCATTAAAGGATGATAATTCCTTAACATGAAATATATGAAATATATAAATAACATGAAATATAGCTGTGTATATCTATAAATATTTTATGTATAGCTGTTTCATATATAAATGAAACCAGCAGATGTGCACTTAATATATGCAGATTTTCGTTGAATGTATTAACTATCTAATGACAATCTCAACAAAATGATGGTTACATAATTCTACTCTTATTTCTGTCAAGTGAGTTGGTGGCCAACCTTTCTATCTTGCTGAGAAGTGCCTTCATCTAGTGTACATGAGGTATTTTTGTAGTTAATTAAATTGAGATAAAATTAAATGTCCTGAAGTCCAACTGTGTAAAATACAACTTACATCACATTATTAGGGTGGTATATGGAAGCTTACATTGCACCTATGTTTCTATAGATGCTTTGTAAATAAAGTGATTCAGTCTCCACTTTAAACTTCGATGTTGTAAGGAGCATTTTATTTTTTGCCAGTAGTAATCACATGAACACAACCCATATAAAAACATTATTTAAGTTGCTGATATAGCATTAATTGTGTATTTAAGACTATATCCTGTAAGAAAATTAATTGTCGGTAAAAGGCCAGCAGTTTACAGCTATTGTAATATACTGAAAAACTTGGAACAGAATTTCCAAGGCTTTTTTTCTGAACTGTTAAAATTGCTTTGTGTCACCTCCTGGGGTGATGCTGAATCAGTGTGAATGCTGTAAATATAACAGTTATTTTTGCTGCATGTTGAAAATACATAATGTGTCTTCTGTTTGATTCCTAATTCGTATAGTTCATGAAAGGGAGGAGGGTGAGATTCAAATTTCCTCTCTTGTTCTGATGGATGTACTGAACTTGGCTAGGCTTTGAAGATTACTCATCTGTTAAGTGATTTGAACTTTCCAAGGGAAGTAGAAAATATAGGAGAGGGAATCTTCAAGTTTCTCATTCAGAGGGATACTAGTCAGTGGGACCTCTGGTATACATACCAGTTTCCACTGAATTGGTTGGTAGATGCCTTATGCAGCTCACCTCCTGGGTATTTACATTAGTAAGCATATCCTGCCACTTAAATCCACCTCTTCCTTCACATTAGAATCACAGAAACGTAGCACAGTTTAGGCTGGAAGGGGACTTTGAGACACTATTCAGAGCAGGGCTATGGTCAATGTTCGATTGGGTAGCTCAGGGTCTTTCCCAGTAAAGTTTTAGTGTCTCCATGGGTGGAGGTGCAGAGCCTCTCAGGCACCTGGTTCATTTCATGCGTAAGGACCTTAATGGGAATATTTTGTTTCCTTTTATCTAGTCAGAATTTGCCTTGGTCTTGAGCTGCAGAAGCTGAAATTCTGGATATTACTTTCAAGTTGCTTTCCTCAATTTTAAGTAAAGGTGATGAGAGTGGCTTTTCAGATCTCATAAAACATGATATTGTTCCTTATTACAAGCAGCATTCTTGCAGTATTTGCTTCTTAGATATTATCTTGCATTTTTCAGATATTATTTGACATTCCTGATTGAAACTAAAAATATTGTTTCTTATCTTGGTATCTTGTTTCTTTACATCATATCTCTGAGACCTGTCATATAGTACACTAGTGTCAATTTTACACTGATAATAAAATAAATTCTGAGGGCAAGAACACATGCATGTACAAGAGAAAACCAAAATTATATATGAAAGAACACACTTGTTATGCTAATGCAATCATTCTAGTAATTGTTGTCTATAGATAAGTAGCCTGTACATCAGACAGGAGTAAGTTCTGAGAGAAATAATTGAGAGCTATATCTAGTTGTGAAAGATCTAATTCATACAAAATGAAAATGAAAAAGAATGAATGTAAGCGCTGTATTTATGATCCAGGAAGACATCTGTATTTCTTCAGTTTATTTTTTACTGATATTTACTTACCAGAAATAATATTGGCCAAGCCCAAACCTTTGAAGGTTCTAAATTGGTAAAGTGGTACCTCAACCAATTTGTCTTGTCAGCAAGTATAGAACCTTTATGACTACAAAAGCGCTGAGAATGAAAAACAAAAGAGAATTGTTGGCAAAGAAAGCAAGCCAGGGACACTTAAAAAGATTAAAGTGAAATGTGAGGTTTTTCTTCATCTGGATTTTTAGCATTTCAGTTGTATACCTTCCATAATGCACAGCACACTAACCAGTGAGGAAAAGATAATGCAGCACAATATTGCATGATCTGTCTAATGTCCTGAATCCTACTTTTTGGTGAGAACAGGGATTTGAACCTCATGTCAGTTAATCCACTGGCAGGCTAAGGAATGTGTTGTATTGGTTTAGGAGCTGCAGTGATTTAGGTCAAACTAATTAAAAAAGAAAATACTTTAATGTCATGATGACAATGATGAAATTTTGGAAAAAGCCAAGGTTTTATTTTTAGAAGCTGTGCATCATTCTGACAGGAAATAATAGAGAAAGAAATATTTGTATAGTGTCGTGGTTTAAGCCCAGGCCGTAAATCAGAACCACGCAGTCCACTTCCCCCCCCACCTTTCTTCCCTCCGCTTCTGGAGGGACGGGGAGGAGAATCAAAAGAATGCAGCTCCCACGGGTTGAGATAAGAACAGTTTAATAACTAAGGTATAACACAAATCACTACTGCTACCACCAATAGTAATAATGATAAAGGAAATAACAAGCAAGAGAATACAACCGCTCACCAACCGGTACCTCACCCCCACCCTGCCATGATCCAGCCCTTCCGGGAACTCTCAGTTCTACATCCTGGGCATGACGTGCTGTGGTATGGAATACTTCTTTGGCTAGTTTGGGTCAGGTGTCCTGTCCCTGCTTCCTCCCACCTTCTCCTCCTCCCTGGCAGAGCATGAGACTCACAAAGACCTTGGTCAGGGTAAACATTCTGACCCACAACTGAAAACATCGGCTTTATCAGTATTATTCCCAGGTCGAAAGTCAAAACACAGCGCTGCACCAGTAGAAAAAATGACTGCTACTGCTAAACCAGGACAGTATAGTAACTGGACTTTAATGAAAATTAAGGGAAAAGAAAATTAATTAAAAAATTATGATCAGAACATATCATACTACCCTGCAAGTAAGAAGCTTACCTTCTAATTAAATATTATTAAAACCTAAACAGGAGATTATGTTCTGTAACAATTAAGTTTATTTACAGTCCTCACTGATTAAAGTGTGCTGAAACTCTATGAAAAGTGTACTGCAAACGCTTTTCTTCAGTAATGAATGAGCTCCAAAAGCCTTTCTAGTCACAGTTGTACAATTGTCTGGATGAGAAGCATTTGCAAATAATGTTAGAACCTTGATCTTCATCTATTTCAAGGAGGCAGTCTATACAAAGCTAGGTGTTTCTGATGGGTTATAGCTTCCATATAAACAAACAATCAATCAAACAAACAACAAAAGTGATTATCTTCATTTTTTTGTAGCAACTTCAAGGTGGTTACTCTTCTTAATGCTGAAAATTGGCTTCAGCTGGCCTTGTTACACTTGAGTCATTGCTGAAACAGTGTATTTCTCTTCTTCACAGAATGTACAGGAGTCTGTAAAACTCTTCTGTTTTCCTTTAGTCATTATGGGTCTCAGTATCAGGCATCCTCTACAACATCTGATGTATTTTTATGAACTGGTGGATCTGTTGCTGTACCTCTACCTAAAAGTGGATTACATGTATGAAATATCATATAAGAAGGAGATACCATATTTGATGTTTGGGATTTTTTGTATCCAACCGCTCTGCTGTGGGCAGGGACATCTTTAACTAAATCAGGTTGCTCAAATCCAGGTCCAGCCTGACCTTGAACACCTCCAGTGATGAGACATCCACAACTACTTTGGGCAGTCCTTGGCTTCCTCCTCAAAAATATTACATACTTGATGAAAGATTTTAACTGAACTGAGAAATGCAGAGAAGAATGTGAGCATAGTCATGTGATACCAATGTGTTGTTCTCTCAACTTCCTTTGGAGAAAGATGACTTCTGACCTGGAAGGAGAAGTTTTGTGTTTTGCATTCATTCACACATCACATATATATTGCTTTCTCTGGATATTTTGAATTTGAAGCTGCTTTTTAAAGGTCTGGTTTGAGAAATAGGCAAAACAGGGCACATGCTTTTTTTCTGAAGAATTGAAATGGGAGAGATGTCAGTATTTTTTGCTAGTTTGATTTGAAACTGAGCAGGAAGGGGGAAGAAAATATTTTGTTTCTTTGCTTTTTGCAAGAAGGGAGAACTGAGCATTTTTGAAAGGGTGGGGAGTTTGCATACTCATATTCTGGTGTTTTCCTTGTCTAGCTAATGTTTGCATCTTTAAGGAGAGAATCTCCAAATCAGGTTTATGGAACTGCATTTAATTAGTTGTAGGCAATGACTCATTCTTATTTTAAATTGCATTTCAAATGAATTTGTTTTAAAGCTTATGGGAGAGAACCTCAGAAATTATTGCTGTGTATGTTAAAATCAGAAGGTGGATTTTTAAATTTTTATTATTTTTATTTTCTAATATCCCTCATAGTAGCTTTTGACTATTGTGAAGAAATTCAACAGATGTTTTCTTCACCTCTTATCTAGAGGTAGAACCTGATAGCAGGTATTAGACTGTCAGCACATCTCTAAATCTACTTTGATGCAAGCTGGCAGAAGCAATAGGTACTGCAAAACTAATCTTTCCAATAACATATGTCTCCTAGAAAGAGACAGGACTGTATGTATTAAAAATAGCTTGACTGAAGGAAAAAGTGTATTGACTAGGATTTTCTTATCTGATATTTAACTTTATGTACTAGCAGCCTTCCTTCTTTCTCTCTTCTCTAGTCCCATGAGGAATAAAAAGAGGCCTGTGCTCTAGCAGATCTACTTCTATATTTGTTTCTTTATTTTTCTTTTTTTTATTAATAACATGAGTACTATCTTTTGAACAGGGAAGAAAATCTTTGGGTTTGCTTTCCTCTTCCAGTTTTTCATATCAGGAAGTAAGTTATATCTACTTTTGAAACAATCATACTTCTTTCTGCTTCACTGTTAACTAGTATTCACCTCCAGAATAATAGGGTGTATAGTTCTGTAGAACAGATATTTGATTTACTGCACATGTTCCTTTTAATGAGCCTTCTAAAATACACAATTTAGCTTTCAGATACTGTCATATTAATTGATTTTTGTCTCATTTATTGATATGAATAAAAAATCTATTTGAGATTATATTTTCGAATAGGAAAGACTTGCTTATATATATGCAGAGGAGGAATTTCTTGGATCAGAGCTTTTTAGTACTAAATTAAATATAAACGTAAATAAAAAATTAAAATGTAATTATGGAGACAAGTGAATTTTTTTGTTACTAGGAGGACAGCATGTTACTGTTTAGGAGTCATCCCTTCAGCTATATTGTGGTAGTGATGTAGTTTGTAGGCAGGATGTTCTTGTATGAATGTGTTAAGCCCAGATTGCCTGAACTGGCTGAATGGGAAGGCAATACTTCTGTTATACCCAGGTTCCTTCTTAGTTCTTGAAAGATTGGTACTCATACATAGCAGGCAGACAGCTGTCTGCCCTTCCCCTGCAACTCTGCCTGTGCTTCCCCAAAAGCTCATTGAGCCTGACTGTATTCCTCTGTCAGATGGCTCTCACCTGCTCCAGGTACACTCTCAGTTCTACAGCTGAGATTCCTGTTTCTGTCAAAGCAGAAAATATATTAAATACATAAGACTGTCACTTCTTAAAAATTACTTCCAGAATCTCTTTAATCACATTTGTGCTTTCTCATCTATTATTTGTTCTGTAAATGTTGTTGCTGGTGTGCAGTAGCTGCTGTCCTTGCTTTTCTTGCTCTGAAGCAATATAATGGACTTAAACAGTGACAGGCTACTCCAGTTCAGTGACCACATTAATTCAACCTCTAAAAATGTCTGTGAAGTAGCAGAATATTATTCACATATTTAGAGATGAGGACAAGGGAGATAAAGTAACTCATCTTACCATCTGAAGCAGGAAAGAAACCAAGCTCTTGTAATTTTTTTCTGGTTTTGTTTGTTTGGTATTTAGCTTATCAATCCCACTTTATCCTGTAGGAATAGGCCTGTTTTAGAGCAAGTGCCTCTGTGGCACAAACATGCTGGTGTTTAAGACCTTTACCAGGTGAAATTATAAAGATAAGATTGTTTCTCCACTCCTGGTTTCTTCAAAGTAGATTGCTTCTCCAAACTAGAAACCAAACTGAGGAAATGTAATCTCAGAGTTTAATGCAAAATGTGTATTTTCCCTCATCTCTCTGCACCACTATTTTAAGGGATAAGTTAAACATATGGAAGAACATTATTCACTTTTCAGGATGAGTCTGTTTGAAAGCTGAGAGTTAAAGACAAGCCAGTTCTCAACTCTTAGCTTGTGAGTATAGCTTTTTTACAAAGTCACCTTTTTACTGCAGTCAATGAAAGCGTCAGTGTAAGTGATATTCTAGGCCTGTTCATAACACTGACATTACAGGTGAAATACCCTACATTGGGCAACACTTCAGTGAAATGTCAGAACAGGGTTAGATGCTCCTGTCATGTGGTATATACACAGTATACACAGCAGCTTCACGGTTTGTAATCTTAAACTCTTTAGCTTGTTATTGGAAGAAAGAACAGACTCTGAAAACCTGAGTTATCACAGGAATTGAGTCCACCCTATTTAAAATGCTTCCCTTCTCTAATTTATGCTGAAATGAGTTACTACCAGAAAGTATCTTCCTCTTCCACTGGAAGTAGATGGAGGTAGCAGGAGATGTCAAGCTCTTGCCCCTCTCCATTTAGACATTCTCTGAGACTGTGACAGGGGTTGTGCTCACTTCTTCTTCATAATAACCTAGCAGCAGAATAACCTGACATGGAGACCTGTGCTTTGAATGCTACATAGCCCAAAGCAGACTGAATTCAAATTTCAGCAGAGTATGAAGGAGTGTTCTGGTTAAAAGTGTTTCTGTCCTCTTGCTGAAGCTGAGGCAGGAAAGCAAATTCATGGGTCAGGAAGAGAACAGTTTGGATCCTGATTCTCATCTAACTCAGCTGGAAAGAGAACAGGTATTTGTACTGGGTTTAGAAGGGCTTGTTTGTGTGTGTGGAGCTGTTTGGTTTATATCCACAGTAGTGTAATGCAAAATTCACCAGAAAGCTGGGTCTGAAGCTTAAGTTTTACCCTTCTCTTGGCTAATGAGCATGGCTGAGGACAGGACACAGCCCTACCTTGCCCTGAGGTGCCCATTTGCTAACACATCACAGCAGCTGCCCCGCTTGGGAGCTGCTCCACTCGCAAGGTCCCACCTACAGCTGACCTCTCCCATGATGGAGAGATACAAAGAGCTGATCCTGGACATGCTATCTGATATTTATGAGAGGTTTTATAAGATGAAGGTGTGCTCTGACAACAGGCAGCACATGGCTGGCTTTGCACAGGATCAGCCTAAAATCACATGGTAATTCTTGAGGCTTATCTGACCTGCCTAGAATAACATCCTGGCTTAAATCTTATCCAGCAAGATACAGAACATGAGGAGCCACTTGCCATCAGTGTGTCTCAGCTGCGGGAGCAGCAGACTTGGTTAGGCCAGAATTGCTGCAATATCATAGTCATCGTCAGCCTGCTGCATTTTACCACTCAACATCCTGTTCCAATGGTATCATCAGTCCTGGAAGCTGCACAATACTGGATGAAAAGCTCTGGGAGAGGAGTCCCAAGTTGGAGCTGAAAGACATGAGAAAGCTTCAGCAGCTGTCCAGTGCTAATTCACTGTGCTTTGATAGTGTGTTAGGGATGCCAGAATTCACTAAATTACAATTTCCTGGAAATGGTGGGAGATGGAGAAAGAATAACCATGGTTGGGAGGTCAGAACTTATGTCTGAGACTTCTGGGAGAAAAAGTGAAGACAACTGAAGAGTACAGGTTTGATCATTGTGTCTGCAACTTACGTGAGGTTTTGAAAATATGAGGTCTAGACATCAGGATAGGGTCAGACACAGTATCGTGAAGATCTTACCTACACAAGCTCTCTTAGCAATACTCTGTCCTGGTTTAGCAGTAGCAGTCATTTTTTCTACTGGTGCAGTGCTGTGTTTTGACCTTTGGCCTGGGAATAATACTGATAAAGCCGATGTTTTCAGTTGTGGGTCAGAATGTTTACCCTGACCAAGGACTTTGTGAGTCTCATGCTCTGCCAGGGAGGAGGAGAAGCCGGGAGGAAGCAGGGACGAAACACCTGACCCAAACTAGCCAAAGAGGTATTCCATACCACAGCACGTCATGCCCAGGAGGTAGAACTGAGAGTTCCCGGAAGGGCTGGATCATGGCAGGGTGGGGGTGAGGTACCGGTTGGTGAGCGGTTGTATTCTCTTCCTTGTTACTTCCTTTATCATTATTACTATTAGTGGTAGCAGTAGTGATTTGTGTTATACCTTAGTTATTAAATTGTTCTTATCTCAACCCGTGGGAGCTGCATTCTTTTGATTCTCCTCCCCGTCCCTCCAGAAGCGGAGGGAAGAAAGGTGGGGGGGGAAGTGGACTGCGTGGTTCTGATTTACGGCCTGGGCTTAAACCACGACAGTTGTATACTGAGAATACCGAGAAGGTTTAGGATAGGTAAGTCCTTTATCTTCTGAATGCTATATTTTATGATGAAGTTCAATGATTACACCAAAAAATTCCTGGACATTGTTCAGTTACAGTTTCTGAATGAGGCAGATTTTAGGGATTTGAACACCAAGGGTGGATAGGGATTTTTCACATAAAGGACTTTCTGACATGGAATGGGTACCCATATGCAAGTCATTTAGCTTGGATGTTTTCACTTGCTTCTTTGAGAGAAGGATTATGAGATGAGCTTTACAACCTCAGTGATTACATAGGATTTTATAAAATAATTTGAGTAATTGAGTTTGTAAAATCTTAGACTGTTTCAAATTTATTTGCTGTTATTTAATTAATGTAAAAAACAAATAGTGATTTAATAGTATGCAAGTACTTTATAACAAAAATGAGTAGTACAGTCAGATAGCTGAAAAATATCGATTTTGATACATAGATTATATACTTCATTTCATTATATTTTGTATTAAAAGAATACTTCTCATGTGTGAATAGAGTTGGGAATCAATCTATTTGGCAATCTAGCAGAGATACATCATCATCTTCCTTACTAAGTTGTTTCTCATAACCCTGCAGTAGCAAAACTGAATGCAGTATTGAGGCATGTCTATAAAATCACATAATAGTGTAAGGCAAATTTCTTATATTCAGGTATCTTTTTTTCAAGTCAGTTATGAAAAACACTAGTTTGTGAGACTCGAACATTATTAATTTCTGATATTCACAGTTTTCAAGCTGTTTCCTCAAAACCCAAGTACTCGTGTTTGCACAAAGCCCTTCTGACCTCATTACTTAAGCTACACTGAAAAATCTGGTTCTCCTGCTTCTCAGTCCCTCTTCTCCTTTCAGAAAGCTTTAGAGCATGTAAAAGGAACACTTTTATGGGTATTTTTTGGCTCAACTCATGCAGCAATATATTATTAGCTTAGTGTAACTCTCAAAATTTTATGAGGCTTCACAGAATAGCTGAAGTGAACACAGATTTTATGTTCCATACCTAACAGATCATGCAAGCTTCTGTCATTATCAGTTAGGATGTGCTTGATCAAGTTCAGACAGTTCACAAATGATGGGGTATTTTTTCTTCACTGAGTGATACATCTAAAAGTCAATATATTATTAAGGGGACTGGTTCACTGTGTCAAAATATAGAGTTATTATTGTTTGTAAAGCTATACCTAGTTAAAAAGTAGCAAAAAATGTGTTTTCTTACATTCACTCACATCTGAGCAGCTGTTTCATGTGTGTATCTATGTGATCCTCCCTGTTTGACTGCTATGGATCAATACACATCCTTTCAAAGAGCAATGATTATTTTTTATTTATTTATAGGAATGAAATACTCCTAGAAAATCTTTCTATCAACAAAAACTCTGCTCATTGAAATGGTATTTGGCAAAGAGATTTTTACTGTAACTGCATACTTTTCTGTACCGTGTTTCCTTGTGAACAAAAGTATTAGTGTGCCAAAGTATAAGCTCTCCCATTCTTCTGTTCTGTATCTTCTGTCCCTCTATCAAAAGTGTAATAAAAAAGACCCACAATTATCTGTTAGGATTAATCCAGCCACTGAATGTAGAAAAAATAACAGAATTTTAAAAGTACAGAGCTGGAGCACCTCTCCTATGAAGACAGATTGAGAAAGTTGGGCTTGTTCAGCCTGTAGAAGAGAAGGCTCAGGGAAGACCTTAGAGCATCCTTCCAGTAATGTCTTTAAATTAGAAGAGGGTAGATTTAGGTTAGATATTAGGAAGAAGTTTTTTACTATGAGGGTGGTGAGGCACTGGAGCAGGTCATCCAGAGAAGTCGTGGCTACCCCATCCTTGGAAGTGTTCAAGGCTGGGTTGGATGGAGCCTTGAGAAAATTAAGTGGAAGGTGCCCCCACCTGTGGCAGAGGGATTGGAACTAGATGATCTTTAAGGTCCCTTCCAGCACAACCCATTGTATGATTCCATGAAATATTTTAAATGCATATGAAATTAGGGACTGTAGTGATAGGACAAGGGGTAATGGGTTAAAACTTAAACAGGAGGAGTTTAGATTAGATATAAGGAAGAAGTTTTTTACTGTGAGGGTGGTGAGGCACTGGAATGAGTTGCCCAAGGAAGTTGTGAATGCTCCATCCCTGGCAGTGTTCAAGACCAGGTTGGATGGAATCTTGGATGACATGGTTTAGTGCAAGGTATTCCTGCCCATGTTAGGGGGGGTTGGAACTGGATGATCTTTAGGTCCTTTCCAACCCTAACTATTCTATGATTCTATGAAATACAGATAGCTTAATGGCTTCTCTGAGAGATTTAACATATGGACAATGAATAAGATTATAGCAATATTAAATCTAATCTTGGTGAAGAATTTATGACCCCAATTTTGAAATGCCATGCAGGTGCTCTTTGCAGGACTACTACCAGCATAATTATGTAAAGAATCAATAGAATGTGACTGAAACCTGATCTCAGTTTTCAGTTTATAGGTATTTTCAATCAGGGTGAAGGTTTACTTCCTAAGAAGGAATAAACCATGAATCAAATGCCAACTGTATTTTATTATTGGTGAAAAAATATTTATAAGGCAAATGTAAGAAATAAAGAGAATGGAAAACTATTAGAAAAAGATAAACCTTACACCAAAATTCTGAATACAGAAGTTAAAAAACCTAGAATTATTTTCCATGCAAACACACAGAGGTAGGCAGCTGCAGTTATTTTAGTTTCAGTGGTAAAAAAACCCACTTCTTTGGTTCTTATTCTTTTAATGATGTGTTTACTATACAATTGCTTCTCAGAAAGACTCTGTATGTTTTAAAATAAAATTATTTCACTTTTCTGAGAGAACACTGCTGGTAGCAGTAAGCATATGAAACCATTAAGGCAGCACTATGGTGGGATTTTTCCCCCCCCCAGTCTTTCTCTATTATGTGTTTATGAAGTCATATTTCAGTTTTCCTACTAAAAGTATGGTAGTATTCCCATCATTATTTGAGTCTACCAAAGAAATTACTATAAGTTACTGTCTTTGAGCCTGGAGGAAATAAATCTGCAGCCAAAAGCCTCCATGCTTTATGTGTACACTATGGTTTCCACCTCCTTTAACAAAGTTTGCCATTGTTCCAAGGCTGATACACTTGCTAATGCGTGTTATCATTTGAAAACTGACCTGGTGGTATGTTTCTCCTTCTTTCTTGAAAAGATTTTGTTCTTGGAATTTAACTATAAATCACACTGTAATATGACAGCATGAATATCTGCAAAATAAACACAAACAAGATAGTGTACAGAAAATGAAAGCGCTGAATAAAAAAAAATCTACCATTTAAATGTATGCCATTGACAAATACGAAGTGTTAATGTATCCATTAATAAATTCCCTTTTTAAAAGGTTAGCATACCAAACAAACAAACAAAAACCAAAACCCTGTAGTGAACGTGATTGCAAAATCTGAGATAAGATTCCTAAAACAATGTGCAATATTGGTATGTTGTAAGGGAACTATAAGTTTGTCCTGCAATAATTATGCAATGTTTATTATTCTGTTCCTACCACACAGAGTGCAGTGTCCAAAAGTTGGATTCAGTTGTTGAATTTCATCAGGATCCATCTTTAGTGTCTCTCACCTTTCCTAAAGTAATAGAAGCACTGCTTAATTGAAAATGTTTCTTTTCAGAGGGGTTCCTAAAGGCTTATTTACTAAATCCTTCCTTTCTTAGCTACATCTTTAGGCTTCCCTAGTTTCAGGGAATAACACGTTCTTCCTGCTGGGCTGCCTTCCATTCTCCAATTAAGTGTGAATGGGCTCAAAGTTCTGTAGAAATGTTTCACGCAATCCTAATGCCACAGTATAGTGGGGATAGAGGGTGAAAAAGGAAAGGAAGTGGAAACAGGAGCTCTACTGACAGAAATTCAGAAAGGTATTGGGAAGTAGGTCACATGATGCAGCAAACTGCCCCTAGCACATTCGCTTCTCACATCTGGCAGGTATGGTGCTTTCAAAGCAAAGTTTTGCAGCTTAACTGCTTTGACTAACATTGTATAACGCAAAGTAGAGGAGGTATGTTTTAAATAATCATGCTCATCAACTTTTTTTCATTTTTTTTTTTCTTTTTCTTAGAACTACTGTCCTCAAAAGAGGCAGAGTGGTATCACTAGAGCAGAGAAGAAGGAGCATTACATCTAGTAAGGGAAACTTATGCAAATAAACCAGGTTGTGATGTAATTTTTCTGTTTCTCATGACTCAGTGCATTTTTATTTTTTCTTTTTTTTACTTCACAGAAGTATTTCTGATTCATTGGTACCTTGCACTGGCATTGGTTTTGTTTGTTGGTTTTTTGTTTTTTGGGGTTTTTTTTGAGGGGGTGATATCTAACCAGGGAATAAACTAATCCAACTCAATCCAGGCAAGTTGCAAGCTTTAGCAAACTACCCTTCAGTACATCCATCCTGCTTTATGAGACCCTGTCAGGACAGAATAGCTCATTCTCAGGGTGTGTTCTATTCTAGAAGTTCTTTTTTTAATATAGAAGTGGAGAAAGTGACAACTAAGTAATATTGTTTCATAAGCTGTTATTTGCATAGTAAGTTCTTAATTATAGAAAAGTGCAACTTTCAAAAGTGATATTCATTTCAATTATGTGCTCCACTTGATCCTCTTAAGATCCCATTACTTTGTTCACTCAGTTATCACTATCATCAGGATAAAATTAGGTTGTCCTGTGTTGGAGACAGAACTGTAGTGTCCTAGTTTTGTGTGAGGCAATGTACACATACTGGAGGAGACCCACTCCCTCTTTGTCATGGAGGTGTAACAGTAGCAGCACTTTGTTCTCTGTTGGAAGTGGAAGTACTTACCCACACAACATGGATCACTGCTCAGTTGTCTCCAGTTCCTTTCTACACTAAAGTAGTGGCTTGCACTATGTGTTTGTACACTAAAGCGTGACTTGCTGCTAGTACAGGAACTGTACAAGACAGGATGTTATTTACTAAGAGCAAATTTTTCTTTGTTGCCTATTTTTATATGCCAATTACTAGTAAAATATACACACACACTCATATATATAAAACCTCCCTATTTTTAATTTTCCTGAGGTTTAAATACATAATAATACAATATGAATGAATTTGATTGAAGGTTGATTTTTTTTTTTTATTTTTCAGTCCAGAGCTGGGTTTATACTAAACTTCAGCATAAATGACCTTCTAAAATGTATTAAATATTTGAAGGACTGGAAACAGAATTAATTGTGTCTTGAATATCTGACTACCTGCACGTCAATGACAAACATACCTAAGGCAAGTATATTGTGAAAAAAGAAACCTTTATGCCCTTTAGCCAAGGTACCCTCCACCACATGCATTTACATGAAGTAAAGCATCCCATGAGGCTTAGGAAACGTCCAAGATAATAATCTTAGTTGTCCTGGCCAATATATTATTTCTGAGTAAAATAGCAATCTCTTAGTGAATAACATGACCTCCCTTTTTTGCCTACATCATGAATTGGCAAGCCATATTTAACTTTGTGAAGCATGTGGCAACGATACAGAAAGCCCAAGGTAAAAATTAATTTTAATTTTATTTTTTAAGATTATACATTTCCTGGGCATTTTAACCAAGACTACAAAATAAAACAATGGTAAAAAATTCATAACTTTAGTGTTATTTTTCTTTATTAATATGTTAGGAAATATAGTTTTGTTGTAATAAATTATGGGTTTAAGAAGATCTCATTTACAATTTTACACATAAATGATAATCTCATCTCTGAAATAAGCAGTTAAATAGATAGCTTTCTTATTAATAGCACAATGATACAACCAAATGATGGGTAATTTCTATTAGTTTTATAGATAGATAAGAAGTATATAGATGTGAAAGAAGCACTGATGTGGAAAATGTTAAAATAGCAAATCTTATTAGAAGAAAGAATTTTGAAATAACTTGTCAGAAAGGTAATGACCTCAATTAAATTTTATGTGAAATCATAATTGGCATTTTTAATAAAGGAATGCTATTGCAAATTGCATATTTGATATAATATTTCAGGGCATCTTATTTCCTCTGGCTTGTATTTATATTAAATAAAAATCTTTGATATAATAATGTAAGGTTCATAATTTAGAGTTTTAGGAATCTGCTCAGATGAGAAGTTTAAAATAGCTTTCAGTACAAAAGAGAGGAAAGTGGGAAAGTTATCTGAAAGTGATCCTTTTGTTCTTTTGATTAAAAAGATGTTGACACTCAACATGGTGTGGTACATGCTCTTAAATGTAGTCAAGATTGTACCACCTTCAGTATGTAGTCAAATAGAATCTATTTTTTTTTTTTAAGATATCTCATTTGAGGCCAGAAAGTTCACTCTGTGCAAATGGTCTAAATAAATTCCTGAGAAAGTTCTGAAATTACCTACTTTTCATATTTTCTACACATGTATATAAGGAAAGTATAGTATCCCTCATCATTCTGGTTATGCGCTAGTTTCCAATTCCAAACTAATATTAGAATAATAACTTCGAAGTAGTTCTGCAAATAATATCAAGATGCATGTTGGGAAAGAGGAGGGGTTGTCTGCGGAATCCTCCAAAACATCACTCAATATCAGTTTTTTAATTATTTATATTGTATGATTTCATTAAAAACCAGCCTAGATGCACTTAATGATATTAGAATAGTGCAGATTTCAAATATTACAGAGAGAAAAGTCATCTTAAACCATCTTGTTTAATATTTTTCCTTTGCTTGCATAAATTAGTGGGAAGGTTACAGCTGTAGATGTAACAGTAGGAGTGATGAGTTAAACTGGTACAAGGAAAAGCAACAAAAGTTAATAAAGAAAATTGGCTTAGGTTGACATTGCTAAAAATAAGATATAGTAGTAGTGAGAAAAGTATCTAATAGAAATTCTAAGCGAAAAGAAGTGGTGTCTGTAGCATTTGCAAATAAGCAGCTGCTATCATTTGCGATCTGCCCCAATTACCTTCTGTTAATCTGGCACATCTTTAAAAGGAAATACTGTGTATAATTTTTTATGGTTCAGATACTGCAGACTTTTCTTCAGGCTCACCAAGAAAACTCACTGTCACAAGTGACCTGTGTAATTGAATGTGAGTTATTTTAGAAACAGATTTCCACAGAGGGAAGCAGAACTGTGGCCGTGGGGAATCCTCAGCATTTACTCCTTAAATTCTGAGCTGATACATGAATGAAAAAACTGATGCTGTTGAAAAAGAAATGGTTGTTCTTGTATGGAAAGTCTATCATTTAGCTTGTATGTAGATATGTTTGTGATACGCTTGGGATTTACTGTAACCTAAGGACTAGATTCTGATAGAATTTTGAAGATGAAATGGTTTATGGATAAAGAACAAAGTACTGCAACATCAAAGCGCATTTCAACAGACCACTCTGGGGAAGAGCTGCTTTGCAGATAAGGTGACATTTGGATATTTAAGAACACAAAATCAGCCCAGAAATCCTACGTCTCACCTAGCTTTGGAGGTACATAAATTGATCTTACATCTAGGTTTTGGACTACAGTTTTTAATCTAGATTTTGGACTACAGTTTTTAATTAATCTAAATTGAAGGTCCTTGTGAACCTTTAGGCTAATGCTTAGTTCTCGTAAAGCAGACTTGTTACCCAGTACGAGGCTAAGAGCTACCTAACTGTACAGTGACCTTATGGATGAAACAAAGTCATAAAAGAGTCAGTTGCAGCAAGGATAAAATTTATACCAGCTGCTCTTGCAGTTGAGTGTTCAATCAGTTCATCTTTTTTTCTTTTTTTTTTTTTTTTTCCCAAAACATTGATGAAGGGATTAGGTCATGTTAATAATCCAGAGGTCTAAACTGATGACCACAGTCCACTGCACTGTCCCAGGCCAGGATGTTTTTATAGTTTTACTGCAAGGGTTTAGTTTCCTCTTATTTCACGATTGTCCCTAGAGTGCCATTTGAAGTTTACATTTATTCTATACAGTGTTTCAGATTAAAGTAAACTTTTTACACACTATATTTTTGACAGTCTTTTCTTTGCTGTATAAAATTTGCTGAACTTGTCTGTAACAAGCAATCTGTAGGAACTGCTGTTTCTAGAGGCAAGAGTGCTTGAAGTTGCAGAAGACTGAGGTGAGCAGAGACACTTCGAAAGCTGGGGATTTTTTCAGTGAAACTTTTTCTCATGTTTTATGCAAACTCACTCAGAACTCTACTGAGGATTTTTTTTTAAGCTGATGTATGTTGTGCTGTTAATTCAAAGTATACTTTTATCAGCAATTTTACAAATTTAAAATGCCTTACTACAATATTTATTGTATTTTTAAGTTCTGAAAATACTGTTCTTCGATATATGACTAAGCAGATGATCACCAATAAGAGATGTATTTTATCCATGTCAATCAATGCTTTTCTACTTGATTTATAGTACTGCAAAATTCATCATTGCGTAGCATAAAATACCACAAAAGAAATAGTGGCAATATTCTAAGTAATACTTTATGAAATTAATTCCTCTCCTACATCACCCCTTTTGTATCTTAGTGCATTATTATTATTTAAAAAATACTTTAAATGTGATTTTAAATACAAAATTTATTATAAAAGCTATCTTCTAGTCACATGACATTCTCACGATGATGCACTCATGGTCACATTCCCATGCTGGAAGAACTGAGTGATGAAAGCTTTTGGAAGATACTCTTATTCACTATTGCTACAGACTACAACAGCTTGGCAAGAGTACTCCTAGTACTGAAGCTGTCATGAATTTGTCTTTGTCAGTGAAAGTACCACTTTCTGCTAGCCCAGTAGAACACTAATCAGATGGTTTTAGAGCTTAAAGCAATACATACTGCTAAAAAGTTTCTGACTGCCCAACAAAGTCCTGACAGAAGCTCCTATAACTTAGAAGCCATGAATCATCTAAATAACATCAAAAAGCATTCAAACCAAGAAAAGGCCAGAAATTGGAGGATAGAAATGTATCACTTGTTATGTTTGTCACCAGATTTCAGTTACAGCTTCAGAAATTGTTGGAGGAGGAGTCTGTTTATACAAGAATACTAACGTAATTGAGCCTCTGTTTATATGAATATAATCTGATTTCCAAGTGGCTAAACTGTAAGACCACAAGCTAAGTATTGTATTATGATAGCATAATTGTATTATCTCTCAGAACAACATTGTAGCAGTGATAATACTAAACTTCTAAAACAAATGCAATTATTTAAAAATAAATAAACCTTTCTCTTTCACACAGACGTGAAAAGCCATAAACAATTGACCTTTTTGACAAGTATGCAGTACCAAATCATTGATATGCTCTGTGAAGTGTTTGTGTGATGTCCGTCCATAGATGTTCTTCAGTATTCTCTTCAGTGTTCAGTACTATTTTAATTTATTCTTTTCCTGCTCCTTCTAATTACATGCTTTCTCCACCTCCCTTGTTCGACACACACACACCCCCATTTGCAAAGGAACTCTGCTAACAGGATATACACAATATCAAGCTAGGACTAGTGAGTCTGTAGGATAAGCATCAATATGCTCACTAACCCCTATGTGAAACCTTATGTCTATGTTTACTCAGACCAATTTTTGACATTCTCCTGAGTACTTGTCTTGCAACTTTTTAATTTTACTTCAGGATTTCATAACTATATCAGATTTTTCCTTCTTGAATTTTTGGGCATCTATCCCTATGTCAACAGCCTAACTTCTGCTTGCAGTATTACTTTTCTTAACATTTGTGACAGGTTTCTGTGGACTTTCTCAAAGTTCTTCTGCATAATTAAGCAATTTTCTTTGAGCTGAGGTTATGCAGCTGAACTCTATCAGAAAGACTTTGCATCAGACGGTGAAGCCTCCTGGAAGAGAGTTAAACTCATAAATGGACAGCAGTTTGGAGGGGGTAGAAGTAGGAACAGTGTTAAAAACAAGAAACAGAGTAATACTTTATAATAAATTTGATACAGTCATTATGTGAAGTCCACCTAATTCTCAGCAGTAGTTGAGAGCAGAACAAACGTAACTATTTTTGAGCGTCTTTGGCTTTACTTAACAATATGGAGAGGACAGGGGGAGAACTTCATGTTCTTATTCTGTAAAAGTAAATGATAATTTTAGCCACCACAGAGGAGAAAACCAGAGAAACATTTTCTCTTGTGCTGCTCAAGAATTTATAAAGAGAGAACAGATAGATGAAGTATTATTTCCATGGGGAAAAAACACAAGCTCAACTTTTTGCTTTTGTTTTGTGATCTTTAGACTTGAAGCTTGTTTTAGAACTTAGGCTTATGATAAGCCAAGCTAAACCACTCAGGTTTTCCACTGGGATTTGGTTTTCTGTTCATTGAGTCTTTGGCAAATATATGTCTTGCTTTAGTCACTTTGCTTTTTATAATCTTGGCCAGTATAAATCGAAGTTCTTTATCTATCACGGTCAAAAGCTATTTTCATGAATCACCTCTTGGTGCCAATGATGATCACTTATTTTGTAGGTGACAAGAAATTGACTGCTTTTGCAAAGTAGACATTTCATTAACAATTTATCGTCTGAAAATCTGGATCATTCTCAATGCTTTATGGAGTATGTTCCAAAATGTGTAGATTCCCCGGGCAATGAATTAAGTTTTGTTTGTTCTCAATGAAATTGAAAAGCGTTTCTTTTTCATAGAAATACTAACTTTAAAATAGCGAACTTGTCTCTGCTGCTTCATATAAAATACCCATATGTTTAAAAGTAGGCCTACTTGTAAGGCTGTTTTTACTAAAGGTTTTATAATTTGATTAAAATTATTACTTAGTTAAGAGTAACAAAGTTGTGCCAAATGTTATACTGAAGTTGTGTTGAAAGTAATCTCAGGTTTCGATAGGGCAGAGATGAGTGAGGAGAGTTGATTAGTTACACTGCATTATGGTGAAAAGCTATAAAAAAATCATTTATAATATTGCTGTTTATATTCCAATAAAATCTAAAAGGTTCACATTAAGATTATCCCCCCAGCACTAGACCTTGTACAATCAGAGAATAATAATAAGTGTTTGCTAAAGAAGCTCTCAGTCAAAACACATTAGGAAGTGTGGGAGGGAAAATGTTTAAATCACTGCTCTTATAATTATCTCTAGGATGATTGTTAAAGTATATTTCAGGTGCGAGAAAAGTCAGCTTGATAAAGGTGAAGCATCATATTAATGTTATTAATATCTCACATCCTATGTGAATGTATCCTTGGGCTGCTTTTAAAAACTACTCTATTTTGTCTGCAACTCATAAGCAGTGGTCTGAGATCTGGTCTGTGGTTCTTATGACAATTTATGTTAGTGAATCAGTCAGGATAGAAAGGAGGTATTAAAGTATACCTTATGATATTATCTGTCTTCAAAGTCTGACATAACTGTCATTAGATCTGTTGATAGACTCCCCCTGTCAAATCTGTATCTATGAATATAGTAAAAGAATTGCTAGTGCAAGTTTCTCTACTCGTGTTATTGTCTCCCAGTTTTTCAAGGCTTACTTAGAAGAATGACTTAGCGCTTTAGTTTTCGTCCATATTCTGCCCTGTCTATTCACTAAGGCTACTCATAAGGAAGAGATTTACTTATGCTTGCTCCTAGCCTTTGGGAACTTAAACTGAGATCATCAGCTCCTTTCACCTAAATTTCTGATCAACTATTAGAAAATTGATTTCTTTAGGAGAATGGGTTAGCATTGATGATGTCTGTCCCTGCCACTGAAGGATAGTATTCAATAATCCTTCATACTAAATTAGATTTCTCCTGCTCATGTCTTGTTTCAGATTAAATGTGCTATGTGCATATGCAGACAACCACCAAATCCTAGAATATTAAGTTTTTCAATCAGTAACTTCTTACATACTGTGGCTACTTTAAAATGTCTAAAGAAAATGAAACAAACCCAACAACCAGGAATTAAAAAGTGAAAATTAAAATTAATTTTTAGGCCCTTATTTAAGGGTTGGAACTTCCCCACCCGCAAAACAAAACACTGAAACCAGTCCTTTGGTTTTTGTTTTTTATAAGAGCGATGTTCAGAAAAGTTTTCACAACTTAATTGTCAGAAGATGCTGACTTACACAGAAACACCATATATATATATATTTCTTCTTAAACACTGACATAAACCCATGGACTTGAATGAAGCTACTCACATAAAACTGTGTTCAATACTTTGATGAATGAGGACCATAGTACTATTTTTATTTCTGCTGTGCCCTAAAGCTAAGCTTAAATTTAGAAAGAAGATAAAAGAGTGTGAAAATAAAAAATTGTTTTCTTTAGTTGCTACAGAAACAGGAAAAAAATACAGGAAACAGTTTATTGCTATTGTGTTTTCTCGAACAGAAGTAACATTAAGAGATCTGAAGTTGAAATGCTTTACTTGAAGCTATCTAAATGTTCAGCTGTATCTTTTTCAGATATTATTGTCTTGCTTGACTGTGGCGTCTTCAAGATGCTCTGGTGAAAATTAGTATGTTCCCTTGTGTTACAAAAAAAAAACCCAAACAAACAAAAAACCTTCAAACTTGCAATCCAATCAAAGCTTTTTCATATACCCTTGTTCTGAGTGAAAAAAAAAAAAAAAAAAACCAAAAAAAACCAAAACACACAAAACCCCAAAACCAACCCACATTGTAATTCATAAGAGATTGTTAACCTGGACATACATGACTTCTGCATAATGATCTGCATGATGTTTTACAGAAGCCTACAGTTCTGAGTCAGATTCTGTTATGGATACTTTTTTTGGACTTTTTTTTTTTTTTTTTTTTTAACCTAGATGAGTAAATCCAATCTTCTAAGCTCTCATCATAGTTTTCCACATGTTGGTGCTGTAGGCACTGTCTATTGTAGCCACTCTTCAAATAAGCGTTGCCTCTTTGGATATCCTAAAAGATCCATGTGTTTTAAAATATGAATCATAAAATTAGTATATATATATATACATACATATACATGAAATTGCACTTACGTGTTTTTCATTACTGCATTCTATGATATTAACCAGTTGTATTGGTTTATGTACTGCTGTAAAACCACTGAAATGTGAGATACACAAAATACATTTTTGAAATGACAGTAATGTTTCAGCTATATCTGGGGTTAGACCTGGAGACCCACCAATAACTTGAAATAAAATGAAATTATGCACACCTCTGTATACACAACATTTATTTGAACCAATCTGTAGATGAGACAAAAAGGATAGATGTTATCAACCTGGTCTTCAACAAAGCATTTAATGTACTGATACCTTGATGAAAACAATGGATGTGTCTGCTGATTGATAGAAAATTAATAAACATAGTGGTTAGAGTAACTGTAATGTGGATAATGTTTTGAGCGAAAGGAAGGGAGAGACAACACTCCAGACTTTTATCTTGCATTGGAGAGAAGTTAACCAGCAGAGTTTATAAAGACTTTGATGGCTGATCAGTATTTTCATGGAAGATGACACAAAAGGTAGGAGCAAGTTAGTAATGTTTTGGAATAGCCCAACTTTGAGAATCTTCCTTGAGAAGGAGCAGGATTAAAATGTCATACAGGGAGAATGGAATGATCTGAAGAGCTGGATTAATGTATGTGAGAACACAGTTAGTAGTATAGAGTGCACTGTTAAGTATCTAGGTATTGAAGGGTCTTATTTCTGCAATTGAATAGATTTTGAACAAATACAAATAATAAAGAAAAGAAAGATGTGTATGTTAATAATAGTTAAGCCATCACATCATTGTTAGCTATGAAAAAAAATAGCAGCAGATCGAATACAAGGAGAAAAATAATCAGTGTACTTTAGAACACTTTGTGTGGAATATAAGTTTTGGTTATAATAGATTTGAAGGTCTGAACCAGTTTTTCAGCAGAGGACATGGAAATATAAAAATCTAGTTATATCCAAGGTAGAATTTGGTATTTGGGATTGTGTGAAGAGATGCTTTCTTTCTAAGTCTTGTCTTTTCCCTCTGTCATCCAATAGTAACTCCATGTTGCAAGTCAATTGCAACATGGAGTTTTCTTTCTTAGCGGCAGTTACAGGACTGCTAACAGTGTCTGACACCATCCCTGGTTCTCAGTCAAATACAAGTCATTCTGAGTCAGTGTGGCAAGAATATTCTGATAAAGGTTCAAATATGTGCAAGTTACAGATTGGTTTCAAGTTACAGGGAAACTGGGAGACAGATTTACAATTGCAGCAAATGGACCTTGTGGATATTTTCTACAAGTACATTCCAAGTGAACTGGAAACTTGGTGCTGGAGGCAATAGGGAATACAGTGAATGGATAAACACAGCTCTTAGGCAGCAACAATTTGGATCAAAAGAGAAACCATTCATGTTTACAAGAAGGAAAGAGGATTTATAAGCTGAAATAGAGCAATGTTGCTTCCAGACTGAAACGATGTGATGGCATGCTGCACTAACTGTGCCAGGGAGAACTGAAGGATCTGTGCCACACTAAGTGGTATATTCTCTGTTCATAAAAATACGAAAAATAAATATTATGATGCCATTTTCTATCATCTTCTCGTTACATTTTCAAATCGTCACTTTCATGCTTTCTCACATGGGAGAACATTCCTATAAATATCCCCACTACTGTTTACTTGACAATTAGGCTACTGATGTCTTGAAAGCACTAACATCATGTATATTAATAGTGTATTATTGTTTCCTCAGACTTCACAGTCTTCCTTTACAGTTTTTCTCACCTTGTAATATAAAAATAATAATAAAGCCAATTCAAGCAGGGTATTTTTTTGCTCTGTTTGTATTGGTGTAGTGCTTGCCAAAACAGGGTTTGGTTCCATGACTTTACAGTTAAAGTGCATGGTACTGGATAAAAAGCATTCATAAACATGCAGGTTATACAATGTCTTTTGGAGGTTCTTCTGGATTTACTCTTCAGTTTAATACTTTTGTTATCTTTGTTACAGAATATAGCAAATTGCAGAATGCAAATGGAACATTATTTCATGAAATCCCTTGCAGTTTACTAGAAAGAGACTTATGATAAGAACTGTGTTAGAGGGAAAAATGTTCACTTTTTAACTTTTTTTGTAATTTCTCCTTTATTCCATTTTTCTTACTTTTTCTTAACTTTTTTTTTTTTTTAAGTAGGAATGAAAATAAGTTTATCTTATTTTAGAATCACAGAATCATAGAATAGTTAGGGTTGGAAAGGACCTTAAGATCATCTAGTTCCAACCCCCTTGCCATGGGCAGGGACACACCACACTAAACCATGCCACCCAAAGCCTCATCCAACCTGGCCTTGAACACCGCCAAGGATGGAGCATTCACAACCTCCCTGGGCAACCCATTCCAGTGCCTCACCACCCTCACAGTAAAGAATTTCTTACTTATATCCAATCTAAACCTCCCCTGTTGAAGTTTGAACCCCTTACCCCTTGTCCTGTCACTACAGTCCCTGATGAATAGTCCCTCTCCAGCATCCTTGTAGGCCCCCTTCAGATACTGGAAGGCTGCTATGAGGTCTCCACGCAGCCTTCTCTTCTCCAGGCTGAACAACCCCAACTTTCTCAGCCTCTCTTCATACAGGAGGTGCTCCAGTCCCCTGATCATCCTCGTGGCCCTCCTCTGGACTTGTTCCAACAGTTCCATGGTTTTTTTTATGTTGAGGACACCAGAACTGCACACAATACTTCAAGTGGGGTCTCACAAGAGCAGAGTAGAGGGGCAGGATCACCTCCTTTGACCTGCTGGTCACGCTCCTTTTGATGCAGCCCAGGATACAGTTGGCTTTCTGGGCTGCGAGCACACACTGCCGGCTCATGTTCATTTTTTTATCGACCAACACCCCCAAGTCCTTCTCTGCACGGCTGCTCTGAATCTGTTCTCTGCCCAACCTGTAGCTGTGCCTGGGATTGCTCCGACCCAGGTGTAGGACCTTGCACTTGGCATGGTTAAACTTCATAAGGTTGGCATCAGCCCACCTCACAAGCGTGTCGAGGTCCCTCTGGATGGCATCCCTTCCCTCCAGTGTATCAACCGAACCACACAGCTTGGTGTCATCGGCAAACTTGCTGAGGGCGCACTCAATCCCACTGTCCATGTCACTGACAAAGATGTTGAACAAGACTGGTCCCAACACCGAACCCTGAGGGACACCACTCGTTACCGATCTCCAGCCGGACATCAGGAGGTTCCTCCAGTGTATGGATGATAACTTCCTCATCCAAATGGTGGATGAGCCAACCAGGAGAGGAGCGCTGCTGGATCTCATCCTCACTAACAAGGAGGGTCTGGTCGAAGCAGTAAAGGTTGAGGGCTGCCTTGGTTGCAGCGACCACGAGATGGTGGAATTCAGGATCTTATGTGGTAGGACCAGTAGAATAGCAAGTAGAATTGCAACCCTGGACTTTAGCAGGGCAAACTTTGGCCTTTTCAAGCAATTGCTAAGGGAAATCCCATGGGCAAGGCTGCTTGAAGGTAAAGGGGCCCAAGATAGTTGGTTGGCATTCAAGGATGGCTTATTCCGAGCTCAAGATCAGAGCATCCCGACACGTAGGAAGTCAAGGAAGAGGGCCAGGAGACTTGTGTGGCTAAATAAGGAACTGCTGGGTATGCTCAAGTGGAAGAGCAGAGTTTACAGGTCATGGAAGGAGGGGCTGGCCTACTTGGGAGGAATATAAGGCTGCTGCTAGAGGATGTAGGAAGGCAGTTAGGATGGCTAAGGCCTCCTTAGAATTAAATCTGGCAAGAGGGGTCAAGGACAGCAGAAAGAGCTTTTTCAAATACGTGGCAGATAAAACTAACACCAGAGGCAAGGTAGGCCCACTGATGAACGGAATGGGTGCCCTGGTGACAGAAGATACAGAGATGGCAGAGTTATTGAATGCCTTCTTTGTCTCTGTCTACTCTGCCGGAGGCAGTCCTGAAGAGTCCTGTACTCCTGTGACCTCAGATGAAGTCAGGTCACTGGAACAGTTTCCCTTAGTCGATGAGGAATGGGTTAGAGACCAGTTGATCAATATGGACATCCATAAATGCATGGGTCCAGATGGGATGCACCTGCGGGTGCTGAAGGAACTGGCGGAAGTCATTGCTAGACCACTCTCCATCATCTTTACCAAGTCTTGGGAAACGGGAGAGGTGCCTGAGGACTGGAGGAAAGCAAATGTCACTCCAGTCTTCAAAAAGGGCAAGAAGGAGGACCCGGGTAACTATAGACCGGTCAGCCTCACCTCCATCCCTGGGAAAGTGATGGAACACCTTATCCTTGGTGCCATCTTAAGGCATATCAAGGGTAAGAGTGTTATGAGGGGCAGTCAACATGGCTTTACCAAGGGGAAGTCATGCTTGACCAACCTCATAGCCTTTTATGAGGAAATAACAGGGTGGATGGATGATGGCAGAGTGGTGGATGTGGTCTACCTTGACTTCAGCAAAGCATTTGACACAGTCTCCCACAGCATCCTCATAGCTAAACTGAGGAAGTGTGATCTGGATGATCAGGTGGTGAGTTGGACTGCGAACTGGCTGAAGGAGAGAAGCCTGAGAGTTGTAGTCTATGGGGCGGAGTCTAGTTGGAGGCCTGTATCTAGTGGAGTGCCTCAAGGGTCAGTACTGGGACCAGTATTATTTAATACGGCAGGATGACCATGAGCCAACACTGTGCCCTTGTGGCCAAGAAGGCCAATGGCATCCTGGGATGTATTAGAAGGGGGGTGGTCAGTAGGTCGAGAGAGGTCCTCCTTCCCCTCTACTCTGCCCTGGTGAGACCGCATCTGGATTATTGTGTCCAGTTCTGGGCCCCTCAGTTCAAGAAGGACAGGGAACTGCTGGAGAGAGTCCAGCGCAGGGCAGCTAAGATGATTAAGGGAATGGAGCATCTCCCTTATGAGGAAAGGCTGAGGGAGCTGGGTCTCTAGCTTGGAGAAGAGGAGACTAAGGGGTGACCTTATTAGTGTATATATATATATATATAAAGGGGGAGTGTCACGAGGATAGAGCCAGGCTCTTCTCAGTGGCAAACAATGATAGGACAAGGGGTAATGGGTACAAACTGGAACACAAGAGGTTCCACTTAAACTTGAGAAGAAACTTCTTCTCAGTGAGGATGACGGAACACTGGAACAGGCTGCCCGGGGGGGCTGTGGAGTCTCCTTCTCTGGAGACATTCAAAACCCGCCTGGACACATTCCTGTGTAACCTCTTCTAGGTGTTCCTGCTCTGGCAGGGGGATTGGACTAGATGATCTTTTGAGGTCCCTTCCAATCTCTAGCATACTGTGATACTGTGATACTGTGATACTGTGATCGAGCCATTGACCACAACTCTTTGCGTGCCGCCATCCAGCCAGTTCTTTATCCACCGAGTGGTCCACTGTCCTGGGTTCAGCAGCAGCAGTAAGTTTTTCTTCTTAGTAGCTGGTGCAGCGCTGTGGTTTTGACTTTCGGCCTGGGAATAATACTGATAAAGCCGATGTTTTCAGTTGCTGGTCAGAATGTTTAGCCTGACCAAGGACTTTGTGAGTCTCATGCTCTGCCAGGGAGGAGGGGAAGCTGGGGGGAAGCAGGGAGAGGACACCTGACCCAAACTAGCCAAAGAGGTATTCCATACCACAGCACATCATGCCCAGGATGTAGAACTGAGAGTCTACGGAAGGGCTGGATCACGGAGGGGTGGGGAGCGAGGTACCGGTCGGTGAGGGGTTGTATTCTTTTCCCTTGTTATGTCCTATATCATTATTATTGGTGGTAGCAGTAGTGATTTGTGTTATACCTTAGTTATTAAACTGTTCTTATCTCAACCCGTGGGAGTTGCATTCTTTCGATTCTCCTCCCCGTCCCTCCAGGAGCGGGAGGAATAAAGGTGGGGGGGGAAGTAGACTGCGTGGTTCTGATTTACGGCCTGGGCTTAAACCACGACATCCACCCATCAAATTGATGTCTCTCCAATTTAGAGACAAGGATGTCGTGTGGGACAGTGTCGAACACTTTGCACAAATCCAGGTATTTTCCCTAAGCAAGACTTTATTCTGTACCTGTTTTTCAGTTTTGAGTCGGATTTTTGTCTAAGAATTCTTCTTTTTCTAAAATCTAATCTTATTTTACTAATTTAAGTCATGTGTAGGAGAAAACACTTCTCAAATTTACAAAAATCATAGTGTACATGTGCGGCTGTAAATCTTGGAATCTAAATAGAGTCCAATAATCTTGGAGTCTCCTGTATGTATAGTCTCTGACAAAAACTTAATGTATTTAATTTCTTTATTTCAAAACATGAGTATATAATACCTATTATTTCCTTCCCTCTACAAATATCCAGCAGAACTTATTTTATACACTTGTTGACAGAATGTACAACAGCTTATTTTTTGCTTACTCTTTTAGAAGTGACTTCTGAGAATATAATTGGATCCTTTGCAAAGGACTGCACTTGGGGAATGCAAAGGAATGTGCATCGCTTAAGCCTCATCTAAGATTTTAAACAAATGATTTAAATTGGTTTTTAGATGATTCATAATTACTATGCAAGCTTTCTGCACATAAGTGAATGTGATTTACCTGCATATTTTTACTCAGAATGCAATTACTTGCCAATCTATTATCACTCAGTTTTGCCTAGGCTATTTTTAGAATTAAATCATTATGTGTGCTTCTCCTGTCACTACACAGAGGACCTATGCGAGGATCTCTGTGCTACTAAACTTCCAAAGACAAGGCTCTAAAAGGAGGCCTCTGAAGTAAGATAAATTGCCTGTAAACCAGGATATAGAATAACTGAAGTGATTTTATACATAAATTGTTTTTTGAGAATTCCTGAGAAAGGGTGTTTTGATTACTGAAAGCCATGTCACTGAATTAAATACCATTTGTCTCTAACAGAAGCTTCCTTAGAAATCAACATGCCAGGATGATGCAGCAGGAAGAACCATAGAATCATAGAATAGTTAGTGCTGGAAAGAACCTTAAGATCATCTAGTTCCAATCCCCCTGCCATGGGCAGGGACACCTCGCACTAAACCATGTGACCCAAGGCTCTGTCCAACCCAGCCTTGAACACCACCAGGGATGGAACATTCACAGCTTCCTTGAGCAACTCACTCCAGTGCCTCACCACCCTCTTCAGCTGTTCTGTATTTGTCATTTCTAAGGATTGACAATATGAAGCAAAATATTTCTATACTTTAGGAAAACATTCCAAGACTCTTTCAGTAATTATTATAATGGAAATGCAAATTGGAAAGAAAAAAAAATAACATCTTTAAATCATTCTGATTTATGAAAAGAAACTGTACTGTAGTTTGAATACAAGACCTCAACTGTAATAGTTTCTCTCTACTGACTTCAGAATCTCATCACTGCAGATAACTTATTCCATCCATACAGAAATCCAAGTGGACAACCGGCCCGGTGCAATAGCTCACACTTGCATAAAGCAATTACGCCACCCCATATTAAGTGCTTTCCATCCTTTATGTGTCTTACATAAAAACAGATAAAGAACTGGTTATAGATAGCAAATTATTTTACAATTGCTAAGTAGGACTGTTACAGAAAACGAACTTTCCCATGGAAATAAAACAGAATGATTTCTTTGAGACATAAATATACAGTCTAAGCTCATTAAATACCTCAAATACGACAGCCTGATTTCTGATCAGTCTTGAAATGGTAGACCAACATACTTAGAAATGTTTTCCAAAATTTCAGGGGTGATGGAATAAACCACCAAGATGGAGATAGCAGGCCATACATTCCTGTATACGGAGAGAGAAGAATAGAAATTTGAGTTGCCTTACCGTGAGGAAGGTTTCTGTTTGCTTTTGTCAAACTTGTTAGTATATTAAACCACAAGAGCATGCTGTAAACACACGCATTTGTCATTTGACACAAGTGAGGGCATCTCAGGTATCAACATTTGTATTCCACTGTTGTACCTCAGATGAAATGTATACCATATCCTGTCTTCATACTGATTCCATTTCTTCCTTCCCATAGATTTCCTGATTATCTATTCCCTGTCCTCCTATACTATTTCAATAATCCCATGTTGTGGGTTTGTGGGGGTTTTTGTTTCTTTGTTTGGGTTTACATCCAACTGAGAAATCAGTTTTTCTTCCCTTTCTTTTCCAGTTTTAGAAAATAGATAAAATAACATTAACTTCAGGAAATTAACAAAAGGGAAACCTTCCATCCTGTCTAATTCCTACATTCTGTTGTGAACCAGACAAAAATTATTATTTGTCAAAGCATTAGTTTTCATTTGGGCAGCTGCCTAGATTTGGCTGGCTAAAGCATGTTTGTTTAATTTTACTGCAGTTTAGTGTTCAGGATGTGCCTCAGACTGTTCCTTAGCATTTGCCTTGAGGAACGAAACTCCAAATATCTGAAAGCTACTGATAACCTCTAGCCAAATGAATAAATCTGTGTTTATGACTTCTTTCTGCAGATGAATTGCTAAAGGAAGACCAGAGCAATTCCAGTTGCTCTCTACTATAAATGAATGTAGTGAGTGAAATATTCCCAGTCCAGTAGGATTCCTGGAAGACTCTTAATTAAGCAATTATTTTCCCCAAGACAATCACTTAAAACTCTGAGTACCAGCATAATCAAAATAGATGCTAGTGATGCCTGACCAGGCGTGTACCCAGAAACATTAATTTTTCAGTATTTCAAAAATGTAATACAGAAAGGCATATGCCAAGGCACTATATTCGCCTCTGAGATTAAAATGACAGTCAGTGTTACATTTTGATGTTAAGTGAACTTTGACCTAGGAAGTGTTCCAGTTGATGAAGAGAAAATAATTGGTTGGAGAACAGGGTAAAACAGTTCAGAGTTGTGAATTCTAAGTTTATTGGTCTCCTGAAGTGAGATTTTTATTTTTTCAAGTAACTGCTGATTTAGATTACCAAATTAATGCATATGACTTTTACTCAGTTTTCTATTGGTATGGAGACTTTGATTTTATAACTTTTTCTCCCCTTTGATGAGGTGCTGATGTGTGATAATGTTTTCTTGATTAAAAGGATGACTGAAAGTACTTCAACAAGAAACAGTGCTTTATAGGAGTGAAGAAATAATGATGTATGCATCCATCTTATAAAAGGTGGTCTTGAAGAGGAGAGAGACTTACTTTCTGAACCTGTGACAGGTTTTGTTTCTCTTTAATGAGGCCTGATCACAGGAAAAAACAAGTGCCAGCCATTCCAGTGTAGATGGTTGCTTCTGTCTGGCAGGGCTGTGCCTTCATCTTTCTTTTTTAGTTGTAAATAATGTGCAGGATTGGAATATGCTCTAATATGTGTCCTAAGAATCTGAATATATCCTACAGGAGGATGAGAGAAGCCATTCAGTGGGCATTTTTGTCAGTGTAGTCACCTTAGAAGACCAAAAAAGCAGTCAGGGCTGCCTGGCTTTCATTTGCTTTGGTCCTTGCTTTTTCTTCCTTGTCACTATTCATATGCCTCTGGGAGAAGTTCCCTGACTGCCTGCTGACTTTGAAACTCCCCTTAATAAGAGCTCAGGGAATTCCTCACCACTAACACAGTGAGCTACTGCAGTCAAGCACGGTATGTTTCTGAACTGCAGATGCTCACATTGCTCTCTGCCTGACACTGCTGAGAAGCCTCAGAATAGATGTTAAAATGACAGGGTAGAGGAGACTGCTTTACCTTTGCCCAAATAACAACAGCTGCTTTTTGGGGTTTTGAAATGTGTTTTCATTTTAGAATATGAACAATGCAAATGCTGCCTTTGATTTGCGTCAAATACTTCTCATTTCTGAAATCTTACTTCTCTCTTCATACCCTAGCATAACTTTTGTCAAAGTCAGTTCATCTCCCCTAATATTTTACCTTGAAAAACGAGAATGCTTTGTGGTTTTCCTGTATTGGATATAAGGAAGACACAAAGATTATAGCTGTCCTTTTTTCATAAATCAGTGGCTGAATTCACTTTTCTTCTGGCCTTAGAAATGGATCTTACAAGCAGTACCTGTATGAATTAGATTTTTATTGTTTTTTAATAATACAGAGCAAACTGTATCTCTGAGTATTTTCTCCATTGTGGTAGTGTCTGCACAGGTGCTAATGTTATGATACTTCACAAATAGTGTCAGAAAAAAATACTTCTTGTGAATTGGATTTCTTTGTGAGTTTTAGGTACACATTCAATTTTTCTGTTTGGCACATGATAGGAAAACAAATATTCTAAAAAATTCCAGACAAGGAAAGTTTATATCAACTATATTTAAATCTTTTAAGAGGAGACAATGGATTAGCTACATGTTCAACTGCATCCTTCTCTTTTTATCCTCTTACCTCGAACATTAATCTGCCTTGTTTTTCTGAGTACTGCAAAGAAACTATGTCACGTGAAACTGCCACTAAGAAAAATGACCTGAGGGTGTTCTGACTTTGTGCTTAAGCTTTATTTTGTCATTTATTTCTATTAACAATCATTAGGCACTTTAATAATTATAAGCCTCATTAGCATTTTAATGAAACTAGTGACCATTGCTAAGTGTAATTAAATTTGTTTTATTGTATGATATTTTGAAGCTGTGATTAAATTAAGTTCTGCTGTGCTTTGAAGACTAAACCTATAGAGAGCGTTCTTCAGTAACATTCTTGTTAACTTATAAGGAGCATGTAAAATAGACATATCCAGGAAAAAAAAGTAAAATATTCCCTACTGAGGTTAATCATAAAAATAGAAAAATCAAATGTTCCTGCTGCCACCAGCTCCAAGATTACCAATATATTCTTAGTGGTAATAGTAGTCTGTTAAATAGCATTCACTGTGAGAGTAGCTTTGTGTAATCTATTTTTAATTTTTTGAAATAGCATCTTGATGCTGTGGTGAATTGTTCTTTATAAATCAAGGACAGAATCCTGTAGTGCTTGCTCAGACAAAACTCCCATTGAGTTCAAATGGAATTTCACCACAGTAAGAACAGCAGGGTGTGTAAAAGCTAAGTATTATTGGTGGTTGTTGTTTTTGTTATTATTATTATAGTTTTAGAGAGACAAAATGGGTAGCGAGGAAAGAGAGTGAGAAGAGGAAAAAAGGTATTACAATCAGAATCAGTTAAATTTGTATGATATATCTCTTAAATTCCTATGAAAAGATGTACAAACAGAAGATTAGGCATACCTCTATCCATGCCTAACAGCTGTGAAATCTTTATCTGAGTGCACCGTACTAGGATAGGTTAAGCACTGGGTAAACACTGGATGGTGGCTTCTCCTCACCTATTTATCAGGTAAGAACTGCTGTCTATCTTCCACTAGCTAGTTCTCCTTGTCTCTTGTCGTCATGATTGTACCTGAATATGCTGCACCATTTAGCTGGACTTCAATGAGCGTAAAGTTTGTTAAAAAGTAATTTTGCGTTTGTTTGTTATGGTTTGAGATGTTAAGTATATTTATGGTTGCATAAACTCTTTCTTTTTAAAACATTCTGTCCAAGGCTTGTCAAAGTTGAAATATTTGGCATTACATTTTCCAATTGTGATGTCTTTCTTAAGATTAGATTTTTTTTTTTTTAATTTTATTTTTTCTTAAGATGTTCTGCAGTGGAGGAAAATATACAGTTTTTCTGTTAAAACACACAGCTCTGTCCTGGTAAGCTTCACGCTTGAATGTTTTGGAGCAGTGACATAATTTTGGACAAGTTTCCTCATGCTAATGCCCTTGTTCTTTACAACTTCATGAAATTCTCCAAATTCATTACAGTTTGAAAAAGATGATTGTATGTATATATAGAATAAAACTTCATTCGAGTTTGATTATTGCTGAAATTAATGTCCCGGTGCATTTCAGTACTGCATACTTTCACCATGATAACTTTTGTGTGCCATATTTCTAGAGTGGTATGGGCTTAGAGAGACTTGCAGTTTCTCCTAGCAGCACTAGAATATCAGCCCAGAGGGTAAAGGAGGAGAACTGGAGATAAAAGACAGGGAGTTCACTAAGCAGCACAAAGAGAACAAGAGCAGAAAGAAGTAACAGGACAAAAAAGCTGTGAAAATGATACAAGGACAAAGAGGAAGGACAGGAAAGGCATAACGGACAGTAGAGCACAGAAAATTTGGGCAGGAAAGGGGCAGAAGAGCACCACTAGCACACTAGAAGATGAATGAAAGTAGGAGAGAGGAGAATGGAACAGAGGAGGAGCAGAGGTAGGAAATGGTGGAGGAGTAGCAGGGGTTGGGTAAAGAAAATGCAAAGCAAAGAACCCAGAGTTGAGCAGGAGTAGTATGGGGCAGGGCCCATGGACTGAAGTTTTGAGAAATAGGTGGTCTGTAACTCTTAAACACTATTGGTTGTGTAGCAAATCCAGGATCCCCACTAGTTTCATAATTTCTGGTATAACTGTGTTTCTTCTGCCAGTAGTGATTGGTTCGTGTTAAAAAAAAAAAAAAAAAAAAAGTCCTTTGCAGTTTTATATTAATATGTTAATTCAAATAGCAGCAGGTAGGGATGCAAATATGAAGGTTACCAATTGGTAAAGGTTAAGTATCTACAAAAGGTTACATTTCTAGAGCATTTGCTTATTTTTCTTATTCAATAAAGAACATATTATTTATTTTGTGTGATTTTACAGTTTTCAAATCTGAGAAGTTAAAGTTTAGGAAGCTGCTAGGATTCAGGTAGCCCACATGCACACTTTAGCTGAGGTCAAGTCAGTGCTAGTTTAGTGCAGACCAGGGAGTCCTGAGTGAAGTTGTCATCAGATAGAGTAATTGTAAACTGTAGAAAAAATGTAGCAGGAAAGTGACCAAAGCAAAATTGTGTGATCAGTTGTAATATTGGGAAATTGCTGCTATTTTCAACCTTACATTTGTTCTCTTAAATCAGGTGTAATACATATTTGTAATTTAGCTTGGCTGTTCTTTAAAGGACTATTTAACATATGTAAAACTAATTATGTTGTGATAGCTGACAGCATACTGACCGCACAGGACTTTTGCCAGTAAGGCAAATGGCTGACTAAGTCACAGATCAACAATATTAGCAGCTACATTACAAGCTGGGAGAAAACCTCCAGCTTGGATACATGGATCCTGTTTATACAAAAATACTTAACCTGTGAATAGTCTCATGTATTTAGAGGGTTTCCACCCAGCCTGGAAGAAACACTTCTGCAGTATGCATTTGTAAGCCAAAATCCTAATGCTTTTCCTTTATTGCTTCTCTTAATATGCCCTCTATCTAGACAGGCTTGTACCTTCAAGTACAGAAGTGCTTCTGCATTTAGCACACATATGAAACATAAAACATAGCACTCTATTTTTAGCTATGTTGTAACTTTTGATGAACTGCAATTCATCAAAATTAAGGGTATTGCAGTGAGTAAGTCTTTTTATTGTTGCAAGACTGTTCCAGCAGTATTTTTATAATAAAGTAAAAGTTCATAGTACATAAAACCACTAAGAATGTCCTCAGTGCTTGTGAGAAGAATATGGGAGAAGAAAAGATTTTACATTGAGAGAAAAAAAATGGACCATTTATTACTCAACTCTGACATTTTAAGCTTGTTTCCAGAAAGGTGTTTCTTGATCTTTCTATGATTTTTAATGGCATGAGGCACCATCTTCCCTTCCCTCAGGAGATGTTTCCACAAGCCATCCATCAGTGCTAAGTACAGGGGGAATTCCTCCCATTGCAAAACCCATGTTTTCCCTCTAAAATATTTTTTCCTCTTCCTGTTAGAGACAGAACAGGGTTTAGGAATTCTGTTCTTGTGATGTTTGTTTATTGTATTTAGGTAACTGAAGAGGGAACTGTCACAGCTCCTGCTTGCTATTGTTTGCTCTTAGACCTTAACCAGTACTGCTGGTATTACGGAATGAAGTTTTGAAATACTCTCCAGAGCATAACAAGATAGTTGTGTTTTCTGATGAATTGCTTTACAGAGAATGTAATTATGTATTTTACAGGATAGCAATTTGTATAGCACATAAAGCACATGTTTACTTGTGAGAATTGTGTGGTTTTGCTGTAATTATTAGAGCCTATTGATTGTCTTCCATTATGCTAATGTTTCCAAATTAAGCAATATGAAGCAATTTTCTGCCATTCTGTATCTCAGAAGCCTTAGGGATATTATCTGCAACTTTTACTGCAAGTCTAGAGGCCTCTGTGAATAAAACTTATAATTCACTTCATTGTAAGTTTTTCTCCTGGTTGCAATCAATGAACCTTATACCATGGAATATAAATGAGGTGACAAAGGAGGAAATAACCCTTCTGAGATAAGAAAAGGGTGATGAGAAAAGGCACAATGAGCATTCAGTTTACTTCTTAAACAAAAATACTTTTGCCCTTTCTTTTGGAGGCTGGCTACTTTCAGATGATCATAAGCTGTTTGCAGCTATGACCACTTTAGAAGAGAAGAATAATTTTAATGATGAGTCATTATTGTAATTGCTTCAGCATTTCCTACACTAGTTAAGTTAGCTTATTTCTGGCCATATAGTACTTTATTGGTTTTTGAAATACTTTATCATCTGTTCAATTTGTGGAAAGCTATCAAAGGAGAATAGCTGAATGTAGGGATGGAAAAACCAAAAGATTTCTGGCAATTATTTCCCAGACCGGCTGCAGTCAAGTTGTCCTGATTTTACTTCTTCCAATCTTACTTCAAAAATACAGACTTATTCTCTCTTCATTTTTAGTCCTGAATTATTTTTTTTTGTTTTGGGGTTGGTTTTTTTTAGGCAAATTGCTGCCACTCACCATCCCTTTTTTATGGGTTTGTATTTTATTGTTATATTTTGTATTATTTAATCCATTCTCTTTTTTTTTTTTTTCAATTGCTTTTCACTTGACTTCATTTCCTATCTTGTGTTTCTGTACTTTTATTTCTGTTTCTTCTATTTTCTTCCTGAGTTTGTTTTCTTCCTTACTATCCTTGCTATTTTATTTTATACCTTCTTGTTATTCTCTTTTGATATGTTTTTCCCTTCCACTTTCGTGTACATTTCCCATTTTCTTTTATGTGGTAACTCTTATAAGAAAGAGAGAAGCAGAACTTGTGAGGTCACAGACATAATTATAAGATGAAAAGGTGGCTTTTCATTTCTGTGTGTCTCAAAGTCCTTAGCAAATTAATGAAATAGAAACATTGAGGGGGGTGTGTGTTATGTATATGTGTTTCTAAATGAATGTGTAAACTCATGCACCACTATTTGTATATTGCTTTTGAAATGGGAAAGAATTGTCTCAACTTCTTCAATTAGTCAGAGGATCAGAAATAAATTTATTAGTGAATTTATGGACATACAAGTCTGTAATTTCTCCCCCAGATATTCTCAAATAAGAAAAATAATGACAATATTTTTGCATTCTGAGCCCTTCTTAGCAAGAACTTTTAATCTGAGAGTTTGCTGATAGGTCAGGAAAAAATATTTGGGGTTTTTTTTCATGAAGTGATCATCGGCACAGATCAAAGTTTATACTCAGAATCCAGAGAATATCTAAGTAAGCCTTTTTTTAGAAAGTGTAGTATAGTACAAATGTATGAGTTGAGTTAATTAAATAGCAGTTTCTCCCTTGATTTCTTCTGAGGTGGTATTTTTGGTCCTGTCTTTATTTTGTTAAACAGATTTTATACATCATCCTTTTAGAGTGATTAATCTATTTGAACTGAAATGGTCTATCCCAGTCCTGTTCTAAGTGAGCTAGCTATGATAGAAAGATTCACCACCAAACTGAAAGTTAAAGGCTGAAGAATCATAGAGATGAACAAGAATGTTTTCACTGCATCTGTGGTCGTTAACTCACATGTCTAGGATAGCAGGCTTGTTTCCCTTAGTTGCTTCTGTATTTGAGAAGAAAAGATAGGCACTTTCGGAAAGATTAAAACATAAAACCAAACAGGATAAAGAGCACTACCATGTATTGACAAGTTTTTGTGTTTGAACAGAGAAGAACATAACCTATAGCCAGAACCTTGCTCAGAGTTTGCCTGGTTGCAGAAAACTTGTCCTGCCTGGAAAACATCCTCACATTAAAATGGATATGCATAGGAACAGCTTAGGTACATGAAATCTATGCAAGACACAGGATTCAGGCAATAGCATGGCTTACCCATTCCAGGATAGGTTTAATGGCACCTGTTGCAAGGCAGCCACCATGAAGAGCCATCACTCTGTTCAGTCCTGTGCTTTATGTTACAGAAATAACACTGAAGTAGATTGCAGTGCTGCCTTTATGCTCTTCAGGCATACTGAGCTGAAAAAGCAAACAGAAAAGGATAATTACTATATCTTGGGTCCAGGTGCACACAGGGTGCACACAGAGCCATCACCACCACAGCTGGGTCACTGTATTGTGCAGGTGTATCAGGCAGCTTCACAGAACGAACCTTTAGCAAAGGTTCTGTAACAAAGAACAGTAAATCTTAGGGGTTGTTTTATAGCTATTTTTCCATCTTGATGTAATTTTATCTAAAACATGCATTCATACAATTCGGTAAGTTACGTAACTTGTGGTTCTCTTATTCTGTTGCGCATTTGGGTTAGGGCTACAACAACAGTCTGTGGGTTAGGATTAATCAGGATTCTTACAGCTGTTTACCTTTTAGCTTAGTATTATTGATTAACTGCTAATACTTGTGAGCTGTGTGCTTGGTTCTTCATTCAAATTGTTATTATATTTGCCATTAGGGATGTCCCTGTTTATAAGCAACTTAAAGAAGCAGATGCAAGTCTGCCCATGTGCGTGCGTTTTAACTTATGGCATATCGTGCCCTACCAGGAGGGCAGGTCCTTACTTGCAGACCGGTTTCTATTACGTGTGTTTTTAAGCGCTAAGTCATATTCATGCTAAATAGTTACGTCAGCTAAGGCCTAGTGGCTTGGTCTCAATGGATAAGCACTTCTGAACAGTGAAAGTTACTGGGGTTTTTGTACTAAATGAAAATGAATTTTCTGTTTCTCTGAGTCATTTCAGCAGACTCGTTGCCTTTTATCCTGCTTTATCATGCACTGAGAAGGAGTAAAACAGCATGCAAGAAGACTGATGTTTGTCTGCTTTGTAAAGGCACTGAGTATCAATGATCCGAAATTGTACTACTTAGGAGGAAATCTTAATAGAGGAAACAGACTTATGAGGACACTAGATTTACTACCAAGCAGAAAGACACATTCTGACTCTTTTCTATTTATTTATTTAAAGGACACTTTCCATACTATTTGGGCAATGAGGGGTAGTAATTTTATTTATTTTTTTTAGTATAGGAGTATTTTATTTAATTTTTTTTTTTTAACAAATACAATGGTAGGATATGGGAGGCATGTATTGCAGATTTTCACACTCGGCAGATTAGGACAACAGTTGGGTTTTTTTTACTGTCGTAGGATCATAGACTGGTTTGAGTTGGAATCAACCTTTTAAAAATCATCTTTCCTTAGATCAGGTTGCTTGGAGCTCCTGGTCATACAGCTGTCTTCTTGGTACCCATCCTAAATAGATCTTTCATATTTAAAAAGAAAGAATTTATATTATCCTCCTACAATGATTAATTTGGAAATTTTGAAAATTTTCCTGGAAACTCTGGAGAATATGTTGGTATATTCCTAAAGAAGAAATTCAGTGAGCACAAACACACTCCTTTTTAGTAGGGTTCTAATCCTGCACTAGTTGACCACACTTGCACAGCATCAATGTGTCAGATTCCCTAGTCCATGATAAGAATTCACAGACTAAACCTCCTGAAGAGGTGTAGGCATGCACAAGCCCTGAGATTAAATAACCACTCATATGTACGACAACTGGTAAGGACACCTTTTGGGCTGTAACTGACAATGACTCTCTAGAGTCTGTTTCAGTGCAAAGGTCATTGGATAACTTAAACCACTAATAGAATCATAGAATCATAGAATAGTTAGGGCTGGAAAGGACCTTAAGATCATCTAGTTCCAACCCCCCTGCCATGGGCAATATGTTTCAGACAGAATACAGTAAGAAAGTCTCTTGACCTGCATTTCACCAGATGAATCTACTGCTGACTATATCTTGGTATAAATTCATGCTTCTGAGCATGGGCATTTCAGTCCACATGCAATTCTTTTTTTAGCTTACCAGAATCATGTCTGTTCTTTGACAATGCTAATGGGTTTGGTACCTACTAACCTACTGATGGGGAAGCAGTTAGTTGATGTGTTGTGTCTGAGTCCAGCATTAGATATGTAAATTGACTGACTCTCCAGACATAACCTCTGCTTTTAAGAAGCTGATGTTCACTAGAAAGGCTCCTTAGAAAGGCTCCTTACAAATTTGCAGAGTCTTTGAACATAAAAGTTCCTTTCAAGTTAATAATTAAGCCATTTAGAAATAAAAAAGTAGGGTTCATTTGATCTAGCTTATCATACCTTCTAAGTATGATAAATAGAGTGCCTTCAACAAAGGTACTTAATTCAAAAGGTTATGGGTGTGAAGTAAAATAGTGCCATCTGGTTTAGAGGAGGAATTTGTGCAAGAGAATGTTCAGCCAGCATTACTCCAAACAACTTACAACAACTTTACTAATATTATCTCTGGCATTAAAGAATAAACCTCAGTATCATGTATTCATTAGATGTAAATGTCTTTGAACCAACTTGCTACTAGTTAATTTTCAAAGGTAAATTCAGACAATTTGTACAACCATAGAGGTTTTGAAATAGGTCTTTTGGGAGAAACTGGTAAAATACTAGAAAACACTACAGATCTGCAGAACAGATGCTATAGACCTGACCCTTCTTCACTACCAAACTTCAGAGTATGCAAGATGAAATATTACATCTTACATAACAAAAACTGAACATTTACTGGAGCTGATATTAAGAAATGTTCATGTAAACTACTTTAGAAATACACAGAGATTATTTTCATTAAATCTGCTTGGAGCAACTGAAGTTGAATTTTCTGATTGTAATGGAATATTATAAAGTTAGGTAAGATTAATTTTCTAAGAAATGCATAATGTAGCCAGATAAGTAGAGCTAGACATGATCAAAGGCACAAGCGTAGATTATGTGATAGCCAATTTAAACCTGTGTCTAGTAGTGAGTCAATGCCATTGTGAAGATACAAAATGGAGGAAAAGCAGAACTGGTAGCACTTACATGTGGAAGCATGATATATCTAGAGAGAATTGTCTTTTCCTCTTTTTTTTGGTGGTGGTTTTTTTTTTTTTGGTTTTTGCGGGTTTTTTTTTTTCTGCTTAAATGCATTCACCTGTTCAGCTTAAATATTTTTGGCATATATTTTATGAATGCAAATCCTTGCTATCACTCTTACCTACAAAGACAAAAAGCTTCCTGTGATTAGTGAGAACTGTTTGATCAGTAAGACATCTACTTTACAAAATGGAAAACCATTTGAACTGACTTTTTTGTATCATACTCACATTTGCAATTTTAGCTCTTTTCATCAAGATTAAAGCTTGAATAAATTCTGAACCCAAGCAATTTGTAGAAAATGTTTTTATTTTACTTTGGAGCTCTGAGAGAGTCAAAAAACAGGAATCCACTTTCTTTGAATACTTCAGGAAGAAGAACATTGGACCCAGTTGCCTGTGTGATGTCAGGGAAGCAAAGCCTCAGCATTTTTTTTTTTTTTTCTTTTCTCTTCTTTCATTTTTTTCGTAACAATCATAAAGGTAGTTAAAACTTTACAGCTTCAAATTGTATCCAGAGTGGAATTTTGTTTTGGGGAAATATGAATACAAGTCAGTCAGTTCCTTTAATTTACAAGAGTATAGTGCGTTTACATGAAAAATATGTGTTCTTGGAAGGAGTTTATGTGCATGAATAATCTAAAACAACTCAAACCTTGCATCATAAGCAGCTTTTGACATTAGGAATGTGCTTCCTTAGTGTTGTCTATACATCAAGGTTCTCCTAATTCCTCTATAGATAACTCCAGTAATTGCCTGAAACCACAGCCTTCCTACAAACAAAGTAAAAGAACTTATCCTTTTAATGTATGTGAGGAGCTGCTTTGCAACTTTCCATATCACTACTGTAATTCTTTCCTAACAGTATATTTTCACTTTGCTTAATGATAATCCATACTTCACATTATTGTTTCCATTTTCTCAGAAGAGCATATGGAGGCAGACATGTAATGGTATTAGTCTGGTAATAATTGTGTTAAATAACTGCAGAAAAGAGATAGCACATAACTATTTATTATTATAATTCTCCTGCTATTGCACTCCAGTGAAGATCAGGGCTTCAGTCTGCTATATAACAAGATACAAGAGCTTGACAGTGCAAATAGCCAGGTGAAAAAAAGGTTCCTATACCTAAAAGAATCATGAATAGGGTGATGATTTGAATATACTGTATTATTTTTTTCCTTTTTTATTTTATAAATAGTTTTAGAATAAGTAATACATACAAAAAATAGAAAAAGCATGATGGAAAGAGAATTTAGAAAGTAACTAAACTATGTAAGAAGAAAAATATGTGAGAAGGAAAAAGAAAAAAGTAGAAGCTTGGGCAAAAAGGATGTTCTGGAGCCACTGTTCAAGATTTACAGTCTATGGCACATCAGAGGGAATAACATTGCCTAATAACATCCTGGTAACTGCAAAAGCAATCTGTGCAGCTGCTTCTGCAGGCTGCACTCTGCAGCTGATCCTGCAGGCTGCACTCTGCAGCTGATCCCCCTAAGAGTACCTTTCCCAGTAGATTAGAAAAAAACATTATCCTGCTACAGAAAACAGGCTCTTAATATTAAAATGCTTATTATGACACTATCAACATGTTTTCTATTTTAAGCCCTTGAAAAGCAAATCTAGCATAAAGTCTTGTGTTGTGGTTTAAACCCAGGCCGTAAATTAGAACCACGCAGTCTACTTCCCCCTCCCACCTTTCTTCCCCCTGCTCCTGGAGGGACGGGGAAGAGAATCAAAAGAATGCAACTCCCACGGGTTGAGATAAGAACAGTTTAATAGCTAAGGTATAACACAAATCACTACTGCTACCACCAATAATAATAATGATAAAGGAAATAACAAGGGAAGAGAATACAACCGCTCACCGACTGATACCTTGCTCCCCACTCCACAGCATTCTAGCCCTTCCGGGTACTTTCAGTTACATCCTGGGCATGACGTGCTATGGTATGGAATACCTCTTTGGCTAGTTTGGGTCAGGTGTCCTGCCCCTGCTTCCTCCCGGCTTCCCCTCCTCCCTGGCAGAGCATGAGACTCACAAAGTCCTTGGTCAGAGTAAACATTCTGACCAGCAACTGAAAACGTCAGCTTTATCAGTATTATTCCCAGGCCGAAAGTCAAAACCACAGCGCTGCACCAGCTACTAAGAAGAAAAACTTACTGCTGCTGCTGAACCCAGGACAGTCTTGCTTTAATTTGCATGCGGAAGTCATGTCTTTATGCACAAATTCTGGGAGCTGTTGTGCCTGAACAGGTGGTGCAGCATTTCAGCACCAGGGATCCTGGGTCAGGCAGGTGTGTTGCAGTACAGGAAAGCTGGGACATTTGGAGCAAGGAAAGGGGAGCAAATGGACGACAAAGGAGTGAGAGAGGGAGAAAGAGAGAAAGCAGGGATACTTATCAAGACTGAGAAAGCACATCTGTTTTATCAGAGAAGACTGCTACACAGCTCCCCTTGGCAGATCACAGAAGGCTTGTTCTGAGGAAAGTGCAATGTTTCTGGGGTTTGTTGCCTTTGTTAGTTGGAGGAATAAGGCTGAGTTACTTTGGAGAGAGTTTTCTTTTTTTTTTTTTTTTAATGAGATTGGCTACATTCTGAAAGCAAATGAAGCACAGTTCTAACCTTCTCTAGGAAAACATGATAAAATTACAGATTGTCAATGATTTGTGGAGATAGCTGCAAAACTGAGAAGCAGCTGAACTGCTACAGAAGAAAAATTTGAGGTAAATTTGGAAGAAGAATTGAAAGTAAGAGGTAGATAGTACCATAGTCTGCTAATGAAGAAATTATAAGAGTAAGTATTTATGACTGAGGGGAAAACCTTAGTTAGCCTAGGTGATCCTTCTCTAAATTTAGACATCAAAAATGGCCAGGGCTGTACCTTGTGGCTGAGCAGAAAATGGCATAGTAGCAGCAGGGCACTTGGAATGCGTGTAGCAGAAGACTGAAGAGAGCCTGGCTGATTCTGGAACTAGGTAGGTGTGGGCCTGGGTGATGAATCTAATTGCTCGAAAACAGTATTATATTCCACTTGAAAAAAGAAGCTGATGCTATGATGAGTTGACTGAAGTGGTCCCATGTTTTGTTTTGTAGTACTTAGTTGTCCTGGTTTACCAGTAGCAGTCATTTTTTCTACTGGTGCAGTGCTGTGTTTTGACTTTCGACCTGGGAATAATACTGATAAAGCCGATGTTTTCAGTTGTGGGTCAGAATGTTTACCCTGACCAAGGACTTTGTGAGTCTCATGCTCTGCCAGGGAGGAGGAGAAGCCGGGAGGAAGCAGGGGCAGGACACCTGACCCAAACTAGCCAAAGAGGTATTCCACACCATAGCACGTCATGCCCAGGATGTAGAACGGAGAGTTCCCGGAAGGGCTAGATCACTGCGGGGTGGGGGCGAGGTACCAGTTGGTGAGCGGTTGTATTCTCTTCCTTGTTATTTCCTTTATCATTATTACTATTAGTGGTAGCAGTAGTGATTTGTGTTATACCTTAGCTATTAAACTGTTCTTATCTCAACCCATGGGAGTTGCATTCTTTTGATTCTCTTCCCCATCCCTCCAGGAGCGGAGGGAAGAAAGGTGTGTGTGGGGGGGAAGTGGACTGCGTGGTTCTGATTTACGGCCTGGGCTTAAACCATGACATTATTATACAAATTCTGGAAGGTTTGCAACCTTGTTTTATCCCATATCCCCCCACTAGCCCTGCCAGAGGGGAAGACATTGGCTGTCAGAACTGTAGAAAATCTTCACAAAAAGATGAGTATGCTGACAAATGAGGTACACCAAATACAAATGGCTGAGGACAGGAGCAGTCTTAACAGCTGCTTGGCTGTGCTTAGTGTGAAGCAGGTGATGGAGATTTACACTGAAATGCTGGGCATGGTGAAGAAGGGAAGTCAGTGGCGGGATGAAGGTGAGGTGCTATAAAGTTGTCTTTCAAGCCTATTCTGGTAAACTAACACGCATCTTATGAATAACAAGGTAACTGGATGGGGCTTTGAGCAGCCTGGTCTAGTGGAAGGTGCTCCTACTCAGGGCACAGGGGCTGGAACTAGATGACCTTTAAGGTCCCTTTCCACCCAAACCATTCTATAATTGTAAACAAGAGCTACCAGCAAGAGACAGAGGGTAAAAGCCTTCTGCAACTTCTGCTGAGCAGTACTCTGTGCAGTGCAGTTATATAATACTGCTGTGCAGTATTCTTAAGTTAATAAATGTAGCTGTAAATGAGGGATTACAGGAGTCCTTCTCAGGATGGGCAGCTCTGTGGAACAGTTCCCTTCTCCTGATGTTGCAAGCTCTCAGCCTTAATAGGTACATAAAGAGGAGCCTTGCTGCTATTGCTTGCTTCTTCAAGTGTTATTCCTAGCATGCTTTCAGTCCTGTACTGCATTACACTGTGCCCTGTAACATTTTCCATTCTTTCCTGCTGAAGTCTAATCTAGTCTTTCTTCTGTCCCATTCTTTAACTTTTTTTTCCCCTGTTTGTTTTTAGTTTTACAGTTTTCTCTTTGAGCACGTTCTTATCTCACCATTCATTTTTGCTTCAACCTGTCCATCCAATTTCCTGTTTGTGTCATTCTCTTTCTAGTCCTGTTTCCCTGCATCTGGTCTTGTTCTCTTATTTCATTCTGCTTTCATGGCATATCTCTTAAGGAGAGTTCATTAAGGTAAGAAGAAAAATAACTAAATACTTCTATACTTCTGAAGGTCTTCCCTCTAATTACTAACAAATCAGTTGTACTTGCTGAAACAAATTACCAAATCGTGTTTGCTTCTGTGACTCGCTTGTAATTTACTTATGTATGAAATGTTAGTCTGGTTCACAATGTAGTTGAGCCCAAGCAGAGACATTGGTGTAAAAGAAGTTTTCAAGAACCCTGTATTTCTAACACAAAGTGATTTTTTTGTGGGGACAGTTCCTAATTGCAGGTGTCCAAATGGAAGCTGCAGAATAATCTGATGTCCCAGTCTGGTAAAAGCCACTTGGCCAGCAAGTATTTGTTTGGTGGGAAGGAAGTTGAAATATGAGGGAAAAGACTGAAAGTGTGAGTTGGAAAGTTAACTGTAAATAGGATTTTTTTTCTTTTTTTTGAAAGGCAACTTCAGTGACAAAATCAGAGTAAATATCAATTCACTGTTATGTCTGTGATTTTAGAAGTTATTAAAACAACTGGCAACTACAGAAAGCTGGGCCACTCCAATTAGTCCTTCCTTGTGAGAAAGACTCCCTTTTAAAGAAGGCATGGGAACACTTCTGGAAATGTCAGATGCATGAGAAGTGAAAGAGAAATTTCTTTATGTATTCTTTTTCGATGCTTTTAAGAGACAAACTTTCTTCTTCTCACTCCCATTTCCTGCTAATTACCGCTAACTGTAACACTGCTTCTTGTAATGCTATTTTAAATGACACTAGATCTCTAACCTATACAGAAAAAACTTTTTTCAGAAGTATTATTTAATCATCGAATGTCTAAGCTTTTTTTAAAACAGTGTTGTGTTTGGTTGTGATTTTTGTTGTTGTTTTGGTTCGTTTTTTTAACACATCTATTGAACTGTACTGGATTTGTGTGGCAAGGTTTTGGTAGTAGGGGAGGGCTACAGGGATGGCTTCTGAGAAGCTTCTAGAAATTCCTCTATGTCTGATAGAGCCAGTGCCAGATGGCTCTAAGATGGACCCCCTGCTGTCCTTGCCCTGCAGCCCATGGAGGTTAATAGTGGAGCAGGTCTCCACCTGCAACCCATGGGGGACTGCACACCATAGCAAGGGGATGCCCGAAGGAGCTGTGACCCTGTGGGAAGCCCACACTGGAGCAGGCTCCTGGCAGGATCTGTGGCCCTGTGGAGAGAGGAGCCCAGGCTGGAGCAGATTTGCTGGCAGGGGTTGTGACACTGCAGGCATCCCATGCTGGAGCAGTCTGTTCCTGAAGGATGCACCCCACAAAGGGACGTGTGCTGGAGCAGTTTATGAAGAGCTGCAGACTGTGGGAAGGACTCACATTGGATCAATTTGTGGGAGACTGTTTCCTGTGTGAGGGAGCAGGGGAAGAGTGTGAGGAGTCCTCCCATGAGGAGGAAGGAGCAGCAGGGACAACATGGGATGAAGTGACCACAACCCCCATTCCCCATCCCCCTGCGCTGCTGGGGGAAGGAGAGAATTCAGGACTGAAGTTCACCTGGGAAGAAGGGAGGGGTGAGGGGAAAGTGGTTTTAAGATTCGGTTTTATTTCTCATTATCCTACTCTGATTTAATTGGTAATAAATTAAACTCATTTCCCCAAGTTGAGTCTGTTTTGCCTGTGATGTTAATTGATGAGTGATCTCTCCCTGTACTTGTGAGCCTCATTACATTTTCTCTCCCCTGTCCAGCTGAGGAGAGTGATGGGCTTTGGTGGACACCTGGTTTCCAGCAGGGGTCAACCCATCGCATGCACTTTAATGGCTGCTTAGTTTAGGACTGAACAGGTTCTTTTCACTTACAGTCCTTGAAGTCTTGTGGTCCTCTGAGGACTCTCCCCCTCTGGAAAGGGGTACTGGTGGAAATTTGAAAATCCAACAAAAATAAGCAATAGGCTTGATACTGACTGTAGGTCATTTACTCTCAATATCAGATGGGTAGACAGCAGATATGATTTAGGGGAGAGGGAGGAAAAAGTAGTGGGGACACAACATGCTGCAGTTACAGTATGTTTAGTAGTACATATGGCTTCAGGATGTTATTTGTACCAGGTTCTAAAAAATAAAAACCCAACACAGGGTAAGGATGTTGATACCGTTCAGTGGAAGGTAGTGTCGGCATCTGAGCCAGTGGGGGCCAGAGTTCCTGCATCTTGATGTTTCTGTGCAGTGTAGCGTGATATGATTGTGTCGCATAATGATAATACATCTGCCTTACTGATGTGATAGGTATGTAGCAATATAAGCCTTGCCCCTGAAATGTAGGATTTGTTAGGTCAGGTGCAAATGTGTACTGAGATTTCTATGCTAAAATATAACTTTGGAATTTGTAATCTCATTTCTCTGCAGGGCTCTGTGTTGAATTGAGGACGTGCTTTGGTTCCAAGCCTTCTTTCTATATAATGTTTGGCTTCAAAAATCATGTCTGCCATATTCTATTGGGGTCTTTTATTCCTATTTAGTTGTTTCCCTTCACCAGTGTGGGTATTTTAAAAAATATACAAGCATTTCTATGTAGTCAGTTCAGCTTCTCACTGTCTGTATATTTTAGCTTTTCTGAATAAATTAACAGTGACTGAGGGACTGTATTAAGTGAATAGATGTGAAATATGACTGAAGCATAAATGGGGCCTGTACAGAGTAAGGAATAGAGTGAAGTTTTCCTTGCAATGTCCTATTGTGCAGGGACATACCTTTGCTCATATAAATGTTATAAATTGCCTATGTGTAATAAAAAAGTTTCACCTCTTTATGATTCACTGTATAAAAAATGATTTCTATAAAACTCTTTTGCTGACTCTTATGTGCTTTTATTACTGCTTTTTACATTTCGTTCATCTTTAAATTGTTCCTTAAAGCAGTATTTTTTTTTTCTGCCTTTGTTCTGAAGTGTGTTCATACAGTTGTCATGAGAGGTTTCAAAGGTATCAACTATCTCTTAAATTTTTAAGTGCTTTAATTAACCATTGATTAGAACTTTAACTTGATATGATTGTACTTATGCTTATTCTGCATGATTTTATGTGTATGTTTTTATATCCACAAATTGAAGACTGAATATGTTAAATAGTTTGATACTTTAGATACCTTGCAGCAACCTAGCAAGAACCTTGTACCTTGGTATCTTAAGCCCATGTCAGCCCTTTAAGTTTACCAGTCACTTGCAGACACTCCTTAGTGTTCTAGTATCTCTGGTGGCAGCCCTCTACTTAGCTCACGAAGCTGAAACAGGTGCCCTGTGTAGCACTACTACATTTGACCTCAAGAGGAAGATGTGTTTGACAGGTGGGAAGCTTCTCAATGTGCCCACTTGCTGTAATCTGCAGTTATACAGCTGCCTTAGGTGGGGAAAGTCTCACTGTTCACATGGTTTGACTCTAGGCATGTTACTATAAAATGAAAGTACTTTTTTGAATCATCGTCCAAGTAGACAAGTTAGCTTATGAAATGTCCAATCAAGAAATAGTTTTGATATAGTCAGGCTGAAGTTCCTCTGGAAGAGTAATAGAGCTCTCCTCTCCGGAAGTCCTGCCCTTTTGGGTAAGGGGCAGAGAGCAGTTTGAGCCAGTGTTCCTATTCAGGCTGCCCAAATCTCATGGACAGGTTCAGTCTTTCAGTTTAAGTTTTGTCTTTATATTGTTTTCTTCCATGGAAATAGTCTGGCCATTTAATTAAAATAAACATTGCTACGCTCTCACTAAATGTGTATATCTCTTTTGGAGCTGTGCTATTGACTCTCCATGGCTTGCCAGTAGAAGCTTCTTGCTGCATCTCTACTAGCAAGTTGCAAGTCTTAAGTTGCACTTTGCAGGTCCCATTGAGGTGTGCATGAGCAATTTGTGATACAGAGGGACAAAAAGAATAAATGTAGCTCATTACTAATTAGATATGTTGAGAATTTGTTGCTTTGGAATACCTCATCTCCAATGTTGTCTTTAAAGCAGACAGACCTTCAATAATCACAGTTTTCTGTTGCACAGCTTCCATCATATTAGTTGTGAAAAGCAAGTATTTTGGAGGATATGCATTGTAAAACTGAAAGTAAATTTTTACAGTTTAGCCTCTAATTTTATGTGGCTTGGTTTTGCTGTAATTTATGATAATTGATATTTTCAGTTCTTGGAAAAAACATACAACTGCATGTGAACTTCAGTTTTTTGGTGTTGTTGGTTTTATGGTTGCAAATTATAGAGATTAATTAGACAGATTTGTTGCACTGTAAGATGTGTACAGTGCAGATTATGATTTGGTATAAAAAGAACAAATTCCAGCTCTGAAGTTCAGTATCTGGCTTTGTTTTAAATCTTGTCCACATCTTAATTGGGTGTACAATTTTTTGGTTATGCTTTTACCTTGCCTTTTACCTGAGCCAAAATTATAAACATCCAGCCATACCTTTTTATTTAATAAAAGGAAAAAAAAAAAAAAAAGAAAACACAAGGAACAAAATGTGCTGATAACTATCTTTTATCTTTAAACAGAAAGATCTATAAAATATGTGGAAAATAATTCAAACAATGAAGTAAATAGAGCATTTCTACTTCAACAGATTTTGATATCCCTGGCCTAGCAACAAACTTTTTTGAGTTTGTTATTCTATTTTTGTTCTAAAAGCGGAAAGGAAAAAATGTTATATTTACAGTCAACATTGTGAAGCACTAGCAATTACTGCAAGGTAAAAAATAAAAGAAAAATATGGCCAGCCTTATGATTCACCAATCTTAAACAGAGCAGCTTAGAAAACAGTTTATAGAAGTGATCTAGGTTTGTTTTATTTTTTTAACCTCAGGTATATTGTTTAATCATGCATACACAATGTATAAAACCTTACATTTACTGTGATTCCATAATCTATGTACAGAGCTTCATGTTTCCTAGTTTTTATTGTAGCTAAGTTTAGTTTTGTTCCTCTGGTTGCTGGATGATTTCTTCACTTGGCTACATATGAGATTTCTGCCTCCGAAGTTAAGTATCTTAAAAACATGCATTTCTTCATTTAATACTGTTCTTGCTTTCTTGCTTTGTGTGATGGGAAGAAGTCCAAAGTTCTGCTGGTCTAAACTTGGCTGCAGCCTTTTATCCAAACCTCTCTTGGTGTAGTTTAAGGTTTTCCCCATTTTGATCTGGGGGACAGATAAAATGAAACATGCAATTCTATCTAAATCAGTTTTGATACAACTGAAAATATGGTGTTTCTGTTGCAGGATAATTATGCTTCGGTTTTTGTATTAAATCTCATCTTTTATGTTACATGAAGTATGTAACACACTGATAGAGTTTACTATGACATATAATTCCGTTTAAATGATCTTAAAAACTTGTATGTGGAGGGTGAAATCGAACAAAACTTGAAACTAAGGTGTTTTATTGGATGTAAACACATATTTACTTGGAAAGATCATTTTAGTCTAGAGTGACAATGTGTATCTTTATGTTGCTTCTATAATTTTAGGTTCTCAGTAGCTGAGGGCACACAGACATGATTTTTTCATACTACTGCAGCATATAAGGAGTCATATTAATGATTCAGAAACACTTTATATATTAAAACAGTTATCTGTGTGCTTCACTACTTTCATGGATCTTAAAGGCCTGACTTTGTCCATGTATAGTGCAATTCATGTTGATTGCTATTTCAGTTACTAGAAATTGGTGTTTCTATACAAGGAAGGGAAAATACAAGTAGGATTACCTGTAAGATAAGCAAATTATGCAAAATGCATTTCATTTTGGTTTTCTGTTTCTTTCTGCTGTAGCAATGCTCCCTTTTATGTCAAAATTGGAATATAACAATGTAAGAGAACCTAATTTTTGCACTATGTAGTCACTGACTGTAGATATAAAAGAACTGGTATTGGTAATGTGATCAGATTTACATTTTTCTCAGATCTGTTTGAAAAGTCTGATAAGTGATAAACTGCAGAAGCTATCATCTTGGTTTCAATGATTTAAAAAGTCAGCAGAGTTGTGTCCTATGCATATCTTTATTATCTGGTCCTAATCCTGGAATTTTACTTCTTCAGTAATGAGCAAATGTGCTCTTATTGTAATTTGTGTCTACTGCTGGAGTATTAGAATGAGTTAGAGCTTGTTTTTCATTTCATTAGGTTTTTATTTGTGCATGTTGTGAAATGTTTTCTATAGTCCCAAGGCAGCATTTCTTAGCTCGTTCTATGACAGTGTCACTATTAAGACATAATTTCCACTTGTCCTGCATTTGTGATTCTTAATTCATGGGGGTTGGAGAACATAGACTTTATTGTGGGCATATTTCTTATTTATGGTATGAAAAGATTCTTATTAGCTGTTGCATTTCAAAGTTTATTCTATATTAACATATTCATGTTGTTTTGACTTCTTAACAGGCAATAACTTTCATCTCTAACTTCACGCTTTCATTGTGAATGTAGATTCTACAGCAAGGAAGTAAGAGTAAGTGTTTATATATAACTTTTTTTTTTTTTTAAATGAAATTTTTTGTAAGTTTTGTACTCTAAATGTGTTCTGGAAATCCATTATCGCTGCCAGCTATGGCCAATGCTGAAAAGCTGCAAGTAGGTTCTCAGTGGATCTGATGGCTCTTGTTCAGAATGTTTAGTTGCCTTTCACAAAAAGGAAAACCAAATTTGAGTAAAGGCCACCATCTCAGTTGGCTGTATTTCTGAGTGCTTTCACTTAATACCATAAGTATGGTTACAAAACAATTTTCTTATAATTTTACTAACTTCAGAAATGAAAATAGAAAATTATGTTTTTATAAGGAGTTTTACTCCTTTCCTGGAAAGTTGTTATATATTAAAAGGAGAATGAGTGTTAGTGTTCTGAAAGACTAAACAAAGGTGCAAAACTGTTTCATGATAAGCTATTTCCAGGTTATTGCATTTGGGTTTTGCAGCCAGGATTAGAAATAACACTGGGCGTGTATCCTCAACCATAATTTTAGTAAGTCTTCATTGTCTTTCGTGAAGACACTATTCTTAATAACTTTGATGAGTCTTCATGCAAAACAATGCAGTGTGAAATTACAAAGCATATTAAGACTTTATATCCTTTGTAAATGCATTTTAAACACATACCTGTTCTGCTATTGAATATAAAAATAAATGCATAGCAGTCGCTGTGTTTATCACCAAGGGATTGATTTGGGAAGCTTATATCTTTTATTAGCTTCCAGTTTGGCTTCAATTTTCATTAGACATTGAATAAGGATTGTTGGAGGGAAACAGGCAGTCTTGTACTGAGAAGCAGAGTGCAATGCTGCTAGAGGATGTTTCTGGCCTCAGGACATCATAGCTTGGGGCAATGTCTGGGCAAGATCATAAGAATTAAGCCCTGAAGTATTTGGAGAGGTGAGTAACAATGTGTCATTACAAAGCTGTATCATTGAAACTATTTTTGGTTATTTGTTTTTGAACTTCATGTTAAGTCTCTACCTCTTTGTAAACACATCTCTACTTGTGAGTTATAAAAGACAATTATACTAATCTTGCACCTCCACAAGTCGTGGTACCCGTGGAAATGAGCTTTAATTTGCAACGTGAAAGTCTTGGGCAGATGTAAGATACAATATCTTAAGAAATGCTTTATAAACTTTCCTACATCAGTTTCTTTTTGTAAGGTTTTCTGTAGAGCTTTTTTATTTCTAGTAGTCTGTTTCTGTTGTACTTGAAAACAACAGAGAACTGTTGAAGGATTCTGTATAAATATGTAGATAAATGCAAACTGCATCTCTCCTGATCAAACTTGTTAAAACTTGCTTCTTGGTGGCAGTGTGGTCTGTGTGTGGGGAAGAATAGTTTGTCTGCATCACAAAATACGATTGTTTTTATTTTCTCTTAAAACATGCTGAGGGTGCTCAGGTTTTGTTGTAGTGTGGGCTTTGTTTCTTTTTAAATTTTTGCAATTTAAATGAGATTTGGGTTGGTGGAGGCACAAAACCTATGATGACTGTGTTTGCTAAGCAGTGGAGTCTCTTCTGAAGAAAACCAAGGACTTGGGGAAAATTCTATAGGAAGAATTAGGCTTTCATTTTAGAGCTTTGTCCTTGATACCAGCTTTTATTTTTAACTGGACTATTCTTTGTGTCCCCACATGCTATGATATTATTGAGCCAAGGCATGTCACTTGCCTCTCAAACAGTGAAGAAATGTCAAAGAAAATATTCACTAGATGTAGAGAAATTGTCTTCCAACATAGAGGAAAAAAATTTAAGTGCCTCAGGAGTTGCTTAAAGAGACAATATTTGATCTTGGATAGAAAGATCTGTTTTCTGCTTAATCACTTGGATAAAAAGGGAAGAATACATTGCTTTCCTGAACGTAATACTGAAATGTGCTTGCTTTCACTAGGAAAGAAATTTGCTGTTTTGTTGGGTTTTTTGGTTGGTTTTTTGTTTTTTTGTTTTTTTGTTTTTGTTTGTTTGTTTGTGTTTTGTTTTGTTTGTTGGTTGGGTTTTTTTGGGTTTTTTATATTCTAATGTCCAGTAAGTAGACCAAAATATCCCAAATTCAGGGGGCAGAGGCCCAAGCATAGTTTATCCTGAATGCACAGCTATTCTAATCCATGTTATTTAAAATGACACTTTGAGGATTGCTTCACTGACTAGAGGTAACTTGTATTTGTTTTCTGTGTTCAACTGTATTTTTTGCCTGTGTTGAAATACCCTGTGACTTGAAGGAGACAAAAAACCAGCAGGGAGCCAGTTACCCGGCATTCTCTTTAGATTACTGTTCTTACGCATACTCATTGTTCACTGGAGAAAGCTGATTAGTAGAAGGGATATTGCATTTTCAGTATGTTACGCAATACTGTGAATAGGTAATTTTGATTAAATTAGTATTCAAATTAATTAGTATTAAATTATATTCAAATATGAAGGAAAAGCCGTAGATTATACTGTAATCAAAGTCTCTAAAATTCAGAGACTTCAGGTGCATTCTTGGAAGTTTGATCAGTGGGAGTATAATATTAAAAAAAAAAAAAAGTTTTAAATATTTGAATAGGTGAATTCATTGTATGCTCTGGAAAGGGAAACATGAAATGACAAAATTTGGATAAAAATGTCAGAAAAAGCATACCAGCCACTATTACTGCATTATGCTAGTAAAATTAATCATGTAAACTTTATTATTACTTCTTGTATCTTCTGCCTATTCTGATCTTTCAGATGGCTGTTATTACTTTTGTTTGTATGTACACCTGCCAGTTCTGTTTATGTGGGATTGTTTTGTTTTTTCTCTCCGGTGATTTGGTAGGATTATTTGGTAAAGTATGGAAAGAGTTCTCCCCCATTCTCAGCTCATCCTGAATCAAATGGGGGAGGAAATAATTTTCATGGGATTTTTGTTCCTTTTTCCTGACAGTGCAGATTTGATGCCAGTAAGAAATTGCAAAGGTTGTTATTTCAAGGATGTAGGGCTAACATTTGTGAAAATCAGTGTTCACATGGATGTACTTGTTTTTATGTATCTAAAGTATTAGGAAACTGGTTAATCCAATAGTTTGTTTTTACAGAATGCCTTTTGCCTCTGTCTTTCAGAGTAATCCATCTATTTATGGTGCTTGCACAGTTCAAAAGCCTGTTGTTACAGGTAGGCCTAGAATGCAGAAAGCCAGGTCCTTAAAAAGAACACTGCTATATTTAAATAAAAACTATCTAAATTATGATAAATTAAGTAATTTTTGAGACATCACTTCTATTCTACTTTTAGATGTAGAATAATTAGTGTACTGCAGTTCACATAGATGACTTTTTTTTTTTCCAGTTTTCTCTACAAGAGCCTATCTGCTGTTCAACCAGATGAGCTTTGAGATAAGCGCATGATGCATGTGAATTTGAGGATTTTAGCTTTTTTTGCATAAAAGAAGCATTGTTAGCATGGAATCAAAATTATGATGATAGTCTGGGAGACATGCTTTCAAGGGTTACTTTCACAAATGAGGGTCATAACTAAAAGCTCTTCAGCTAGCACAGAACACATTAAACTGGAAGAACAAACAAAAAGCTGGTGTTGGCAGATCAAAGAAAATGAAAGCATAAAAGATACTCTTAGAAGATCAGTTGGTCTAAATAACAGAATTGTAGTAATATCTTTTCTGTCTTACTCTTCTCTGTTTCACCACTTTCATGTATACCTTGATTATTTTAGCCACTGGCATCATTTCCTTCACAAACTTGCTCATTTGCTGTCTGGAATTTAATGGTATACTGAGTGTTCAAGCTTATGAGAAGAAACTTATATTCTTATTTAAGAATAAAGTGATGTCAGTCTTGGAAGAATTAATTGAGTTCATGTTCTAATGAGGATAATTTTTCTTGCTGATTCTCTTCTACTTTGTTCAGTTAACTCTAGCAAAGGTAAACCAAACAGTGAAGACTGCATCTGCCGTGTATAAGATGTACCTGTGTGTGTATATACACACACATGGGCTTTGGAAGATGATAGCTGTAGACAGCAAGATAATTAATATCTGCATACCAGATATTAATATAACCAGATATACTGCTTACCAGTAATGCATTTTTACAGATCAACATGCATTTTTGTATAATCAAGTAACTTAAAAGATTTCAGGTGCAGGTGCTTCTAGACTAGATAATGACCACCTATGGCCTGAAGACCAAATCAGATCTGTCAATCCATGGACCATTCTTTGCCTGCTTGCCTCCTTCTTTTTTTCTTCCTTTTTTTTTTTTTTTTTTTTTTTTATTTTCACTGAAATTCTTTCAAATAGATAGGGAAGTGAATGAGACTAGATGATTTGTTCTTGTGGCTCATTCTTTTGTAAGGCCTTTTACTTATAATTTGACTGAAAATATGTCCACTTTAAAAGCAAAATAGTCCACTGTGTAAGCACTTCTGTATCTTTTGATGTTCTGATGAATAAACATGTTTCATTTGTCATGCAATTGGCTTTCTGCATGTAACTTGGACTTAATACCAGCCCCTTCATCAGGCAAAAATGTCCTATGTGGAAGGGTTGTCCCTAGTAGTTACAGTTGCACTTATGGTCACATAGGAAATGAGGAATGAGGCTTGAGGTTTTGAAGTGCCTCTGAAAGACTGCATGCCTGGGTCCTGACTAAAGCTGAGCAGACAGTCACTCTCCTAGCAAGTGAACCTTTTCCTAATTAGGGGAAAATGAGCTGCTCTGTTACAGGGAAATCTGTGTCAAAGAGGCTTGAAAGAAGATGGAATAAGCTACCATAAGATGATCTATATAGTGAATTAGAACAAATTCTCAGCTGGTGACTAGAGTTTTAGTAGAGATAGATATAACAGAAGGGAAAAAACACTGGTCTCTAAAACATGTATGTAAATAATAATGGCGTATTTTGAATGTTCTTGCTCATGGCTTTAAATAAAAGTGATTTGCTGTTACTTATGAACTCATTCTAGTTTAGCATAAAAATATTATCCTCTTCTTGTCATAGAAATGGAGAGTGGAACATATGAATCAGTGGAAACTTTCAAAAGACATCATTGTGCGAGTGCTATGTGTGGTACCATAAAAGCCATTCCTTTTTTCAGCCAGGAGTGGGACACTCAGGATATTAACTATAAAATTTGAAATTAACATCAATTTCTGCTTCCATTACCTGATTAGCATAAAATAAACTATCAGGCATCTGCTTTGGCCCAAATGGGGGAAGGAGAGTTGGGGGGATAATTTGCTGGGCAAGGCAGACCTTTGATTCACTGCACATGAATATCACCACAGAAAAAAAAAAGTCATGAAACCATTATTTCAGATTGCTGTAGAAAAAATACATTTTAATTGCTGCTTCCCTTCTGGAAGCTCTTTGTTACAGAGTGGCAATTATGGGAATGATGCTATGGTGTGTTAGCTGTCATTTCTAATGTTCAGCCATTAGCAACAGTATTGAGTTAAATTATGAGATTTTGATCTTTTCAGGTTGTCTGACAATGCTTTCCCTTAAGCATCCCAGTAAGTGTATGTGGAACAATCTACATTTTTTTAATCCCTTTTTCTAAATGGGGAATACTTTAATGATCTTAATCTGGTGGAAAGCACTCTACACTTCAGCATAGAAGGGGGGTTTTATGTGTCAGAGGGATAGAAAAGCCTATCTAATAAGGATATAAAAGCTAGTTGACTTGACATTGTGTAGTACAAAGCATAAGATGGAAAGTACAAAACGGTGGCTTTACCTGAAGAGCTTCTAGCACTTGGTCTGCACTGAAGTATTTAACCTCACTAGGAAGCACAAGTAAATCCCCTGCAGTCACTAGAGACCTATTTATTTATTTAATAAACTAGTCCAACAGCTGGACTTTTTAGAAACTATAACTTTCTCTTCTGTTAGTAACAGGAAATACTGCTTTATGTAGCATGCAAATATGTGGAATTGCTTGTTCACAGTATGTAGCCTAATAATTTTAAAGATAACCTCAGCAAATATCCAATATGCAGTTCCAATGATTAGTGTTACATACAGCATATTTCAAAATAAATCAATATAATGCTGCATCAGCATTTCAAAGAGTCCTCCTGATTACTAGGGCCACAGAGGGGAGAATAAAGTATAGAGAAGGTAATTAGAATGACCTTAACATTACCACGCCAGTGAGTGGTATTGGATCCGTGTCCACAAGTAATGGAGTTTTCCGTAAGACACTGCTTATCAACAGTGTATGCATAGAGATATCAATTAAAGTTAATGTGAATACCTACATGTGAATGTAAATAACAATTCAAGGACTGCTTATTTTCCAGACACATTATAGTTTTAGCTGAGTAATTCAAATAGTATTTTTTCTTGGTTTTATTTTTATTGACTTTAAAACTTTTACCACACAAAAAATGTTTTTAGAATTCCTTAATTATTAGTACATTAATAAGATTTTTATGTTGGTTGTGGTTTAAATTGGGCAGTGTGCCTTCTCTAACTGTCAGCAGCTGGGGGGTTATACTACACTAGTATGTTTTGTTTAATAATGGTTTATAACTTACCATACCTGAAAATTCCTACAAAGGTAACACTACATGCTAGGTTATCGTAAATATGGTTTATTCATTACCTAATCTACAAATGCTTGTTTGGTTCTTAGTTTGCATTTTGAATTTAGAATTAAGGAATTTAAATAAGTGTCTAAAGACAACTATTACAAAAGTTTACTACAAAATGCTGGCAATCTTTTAAAATATATGTAGAGGAACAGTAATTTTAGCTGAGCATTGAGAGCTGTGTTTTCTTTTTTCAGTATTTCTGCCATTGAGTCTTAACTATGTAAACTAGCCTGAACTCCCTGTAAGATGGATTAGTTGGAATATGCCAGATGTTCTGTAAACAATCCTGGAACACAAAACTTTCACTTTTGTGAGTACATAATTATTACATCAACATCTACCCAGGACAGGAAGTGATACAATAATTGTGTTATACCTTACAGTTCTGGTGTTATCAATACACTTAACTGTTGACCTGAGTTCACCTTGTATCTTAGGATAGATTTGTTTTGGGGTTTGTTTTTAAACTTCTGGTTATTGTGTGTTTGTTGACTCAGTTTTGAAGACATTAATCTTCAAAAGAACATTTGGGCTTTGTGTCTAAAGTATGGTTTGTAATATCTTTTTTTTTTCAGATAATTGCCTAAATGAAAATTGACCTCTTGTATGGGATTTTGAAAATATAACCTTGTAGAATGGGTTACATAATCGAAATTTCCCACTTTCTCTTCATGTAAATGGATTCACTTGAGCCCACTTTCTATTTCACAGTCCTTGTGGAAATGAGATACCAGCAATGCAATGCCTAATCCACGCTTTTATGGTACAGCTGTTGGCTTTATAACTGTCCTGGTTTAGCAGTAGCAGTCATTTTTTCTACTGGTGCAGTGCTGTGTTTTGACTTTCGACCTGGGAATAATACTGATAAAGCCGATGTTTTCAGTTGTGGGTCAGAATGTTTACCCTGACCAAGGACTTTGTGAGTCTCGTGCTCTGCCAGGGAGGAGGAGAGGCCGGGGAGAAGCAGGGACAGGACACCTGACCCAAACTAGCCAAAGAGGTATTCCATACCACAGCACGTCATGCCCGGGATGTAGAATGGAGAGTCCCCGGAAGGGCTGGATCATGGCAGGGTGGGGGTGAGGTACCGGTTGGTGAGCGGTTGTATTCTCTTGCTTGTTATTTCCTTTATCATTATTACTATTAGTGGTAGCAGTAGTGATTTGTGTTATACCTTAGTTATTAAACTGTTCTTATCTCAACCCGTGGGAGTTGCATTCTTTTGATTCTCCTTCCTGTCCCTCCAGAAGCAGAGGGAAGAAAGGTGGGGGGGGAAGTGGACTGCGTGGTTCTGATTTACGGCCTGGGCTTAAACCACAACAATAACCATGCGCTTTCAGTATTTTGTTTGTTTACTAATAAGTTACTTCATCGTTCATGTATACCAAATAACTTAAAAATAATATCCAAGTGGGAAAACTGCTAGGAAACTCCCAAAATATTTCAACATAAAACAACCGGAGTTACCAAGAACAGAAAACTGCTTCAGCTTCACTGTAGGAAAAGCTAGTTGTCAGGAAGAAGGGAAAAGGTCTCAGGAGACAAAGATGTTGCTGAGAGCAGAATTTTCAACCGAAATGTATGGAATCCTCTGGAGGAGTAATGTAAAAATCTGATAATTCAGGCAGTGTTAACTGTTTCAGTGCTTATCAAAACATGGAATTAAAGTGGGAAGATTTCTTTACAAATGATTTCATTACTGTCTTAGGATGATATCCCATTTCAGTGTCCTGGTGTAAAGATGCTCTGCTGATGGAATGAAAAATCAAATAAATACTATAGGCTCTTTGCATAAAGAGCTAAGGTAAATATGAACCCTACTGAAATATGAGGCCCCTGTCAGGGATATTTTGATCCTGTGACCTGATACAATTTACAGGGAAGAGGAAAGGTCAACAAACTGTCTGGCTTTTCTTTTACAAATAGTTACTGAGAAAATGCTTCATTATTTATTTATTTTTTATTAAAAAAAAAAATACAAAAAAAAAGAAAAACAAAAAACAAAGCAAAAAAAAAGCACAATCAGCAAACCCCACTTACTATGTATTAAATGAGTCTCAGATAAAGCAAAGACTATTGACTATTACAAATTCCATTACACATCCACTGAAGTTATCTTTGTTTCATATATCTTGCTGGTCAATTGGTGTGCTGAATAGAAAAATTTATCATTTGTACATCTCTAATCTACAACCTGTTCATGAGGAGACGGATGTTTACAACACAAAACATGTAGACCTGTTTTCAAACTTGTCAAGAAAATGTTGTCAGTGGGTTTTTGTTGTTTGATTTGGGTTTTTTTCCCCAACAATTTAAGTGGACGTGTCTAGGCTTGGAAGTGATATATAGAGCAATCTATTTGTCCTGGCTTGTGATAAACTAGGAAGTACCTCTTGAAGCATTCCTTGATTCCAAATCTCTTGTGTCGGGCATGACAAAAACACTAGGTTCAAACTTACACAAAGTCTAATGGAATAATTATGAGATTTGTGATGAAAGAAATATCAGAGTTTAAACAGATCTGATCAGTTAGATTTCTGCAAAGTATATATACACAAAGGATATTTCCCCAAAACTACAAATGTATTTTTTATTTACTATAGCTTCTGTTTTGAATAAAAATACAACTCCCTATATAGAAGTTATTTGTTTCTACTGTTTAAATTTAGCTTTTTTTTAAAGCCAAGTAAGAAAGAAAGAAGTGGCTGAAATTTGAATGACATTTCTTTTAAAAGCATTTCAAATCTCCAGGTTGGTGGGCTTCTAGAACATGAAGAAACCATAATAAGATGTATTATCTGAGGCAAGCTGCAAAATCAGATACCTGTACCTGTAATGAGAAGAAATACGTTTTCACATAGACTCAAAATACTGTTAGGAAAATATTAGAAAGGTTAGTAAAAATGCAACATAGGTATCTTCTAAGTGTGTTCTGTATTGCAGTTATAAATAAAAAAATAAAATAAAATAAAAAAAACAAAACAAAAAAAAAAAAACCAAAAAACCAAAAAAAACCACAAAACCCACAAAACAATAAACTGGTCTAGATTATAATAATTTCTTGTCTGAACTTCAGTCTTGAATTCTTTAGCTCTAAAATTGGGAAAACACTTTTTCTTGAGACTTAAGTTTTAGAAATCATCTGCATTCCGTGCTTGAGTACTTTCATGTTCATGTTTATTGCACAAGATGAAATAATTGCATGCTTTAGTAGTTCTTTGACACGTTCAAGGATTTCTGAACTGAGCAATCGGTTCACTCCTCTATACTTAGATGCATGTTTGGCAATGTAACATATTCAAACAGGCAGGAGAAGAAACGTTTTCCACAGCAATTCAAAACTACAGTCAGTTGAGAAAACTAAGGTATAATATACTGTAGTATTGTTTATCATGGGTGGAGAATTTTTTTCTTTATCGGCTAAAGTATCTGGGACTCTTAATGTGACTATACAATGGTAGAAATGATTCAAGGAGAAATGAGGGACGTGTTTGTAAATAATTGCTGTCTGTTTCGAATTGTTTCACAAAAATTCCCCAAGGAGTTGTATTGCTCTTCATAGTTTAAATGTGGAAGTGGTTCTTCCTCAGAAAAAATTTGTAAGTATAGATAAATTAACCTTTTGCTCTCTATTACCAGTTTGTTTTGGTTACAAGCCTTCAAGGTTTTTTTATTGTCTCAAAAGATTCTAAGCTTGCATGATGAAAAAAATGACAACTTGTACAGATTAACACTTCCTATAGTATCCTAGTTTTATCTTCCTTGCATTTAGTCTCTAGTCTTTTTGAGATGCAGCTAACTCTGAAAATGTGGTTTATAGGTTGATTGGAGGCAGGGGGAACGTGATAACTCTAGAATCCTACAGCTTCTTTCTGAAGACTGTAAAGAATATGACAGGAACTGGAAAAAATAAAAAATAAACAAACATGATATGAAACATTGTATCAGAGCAGTTTCACATGGGTCTATGTAAACAATTATAACATTGAAGCAGAGTTTGGATTTCTTCTCCAAGAAATCAATTCTGTTCTCTAGCTACAGCTGTCAAATTGCTGGAGATGGTATGCCAGTGCTGCGTCCAGGTCAGTTTGAAAAGGAGGAGAAGTAAGGATACAGTTTTATTCAGTCCATCCATCACTATTCCAAATTCAATGAAGTCTTTGGTTTCTCCACCTCCACTTTTTACTCTTGGGGTAGCTTCAGACTGTAGGTTACTCCAAGATTTATGGTGGATATGTCAACTCAACCCAGAGGTTTCCTCGTCTACTTACATCTCTCTGCTATGCAACAGCTCTGTTGCTTGAGAACTTCTGGGACTTAGAGAAGGGTGGGTTTTTTTCAACTATAGAGATTGCACTGATAAAAGCAAAAAAAAAAAAAAAACCCTAAACAAACAAAACAATAACAATAGAATTGCCAGTATTTGATAGCCAATGAGGGAGATTTTCAGAGCTTCTGTATTCTGAAACCCAAACGGATTCAACATGCTGGGATTAGCTATTACACAAGCTAGACTAATTTTTGGAAATATATGCAAAGCTTGCACAACCATACTGTATTTTAAGATTCATGATGCTTTGCAAGCCAAGGTAAGCTTGGGAATTCTCTCTGTTAAAGTATGTTCCCCTTATGTGATTTACTTGATAACTGTGCAGATTTTTCAGGTCACTTTCTTAAAACTTAATTGGACTTGAAAACTGATTCCACTAAATTTGGCTTAAATGTGTTTTGTGTTAAGCTTGTTAAAGTAAGAATATGTAAGTAGGAGCATGGAGGTGTTGCTAAATTCCAAGTATTCAAAGTGAGAACAATCAACATGTAAATTATTGAGCTGTCAGATTAAATGAGGCTGAATATTTAAGTGATTCACATGCATGTTATTACAAGAGGCACAAATAATGCATTTAAAAAAAAGCCAGTATTCATTACTTTTCAAAATAAAATGAAGAGTAAGAACTATTTTTCAGAACTTAGCTGAGCAGATGTATTAGGCTGATTCTCTTTTTTGGCAATACAAGAACTTCTAAAGAAACCTGTTAAAGAGTATTTTCATACTTTTCATGTATTTATTTTCATAGTCATTAATCTACATTGATATAATAATGGTTATACATATTGCAGAAGTGTTGGTTTTGCAGAGTAAAACTTAAAAGTGCCTTGTTGACATTTTTTTGATGAAGTAAAAAATTAATAAGTCTGACAAGTTTTCTTTAAGTGTGTAAGTGAAATAGTCTCACTTCACAGAGTTGCACTCAGCTTTTCACATCTTGGAGCCATTGCACCAGATTTTCTGCTGATCAACTATAAGGATTTTGTCAATATGAAGACTGAGTCTAAAAATAAACAATTAGGTGATTAATTTTTTTTTTTTTTTAAGTCTGGAAAATACTTTCACATGGCAGTTGTTGGTGTTGTAGACTAATTCATACAGATTGCTTCAGAATTCTGCTAATAAGACATTAGAGGTCACTTTGTTTGGTGTAACAGCATAAAACACTTTTCTGAACCATGTGTTGTCAGGGGCTGGGGGGAGGAGTCTTAATTTTATTTTTTTTTTTTTTTTCTCAATATGAAGCTACTGAAAATACCCCAGGTAATGCTCAACTGAGGTCTGACTCAACCTCAGTGAGTAACAAGAATATTTCCATTAATCCGCTGTGCATTGCTTAATGTACAGTGGAGTTGATTGAGATATACAGTATTATTCCTTAAAACTGTCCAGTTTTGTAATTGCTGAGATATATTACTTTCAGCTGTTTGCCACATACTTCCCAAATGTGTGCTGCCATTTCTCATTCTCTCTAGAAAGTGAAGGATTTGGGAGTTCATAAGTTTATTGATCTCTGATACAAAGCAATGCTTTTAAACTAGGAAAAACCAATTATTTCCCCTCCCCCCTGCCTTCAAGGCTGTGTCCATGCTACATGTTGTATCTGATGTATCTGTATCTTCACTTTAGTAAGGTGCCCCACTGAAAGTTGGGGGGGAATCCTTGAAGCAGCCGTGTATTCCATGTGTGAAGCAAATCAGTTGGTATAAAAGTGGGTGCTCAGTGAAGATAAGCTAAATAACCAGCACTGAAGATCCTATTTTCTGTGAACTTGTTAGCAGTTTTTATTTGTGTACTATTAAAATTTATTAAACAAACAAAAAAACCCACAGAATGCACTAACTCAGGCTTTTGATACAGTATTTCTGAGTTTTGTGAAGACTTTTTCCTTTATTTTTTCCTCTCTAATTCTCCACAAAGAAAACAAATATTCACTCAACTTAAGATAAGGATATTGTAGTAATCTGTTTTTAGAGATTTGGATCTATACTCACCACTGTGGATACAGATGTGGATACAGATGTGATCAAATCAGCTGTAGCGTTTAGGCTCCTGTGCTAGATGTAGTGGATGTACCTACTAAGAGAGGAGAGAGAAGTGCATTTTGGAATATATATGGTGAGAAATGGCTCCTCACTGACAAGTTTCAACTAACCCAGTTCTTATGCTGTGAAATTAATGTTGTTCAATTAAGTTCTTGTGCTTTGCTATTGATCTTGCTGTGAGCACGTCACTTCTGCTCTTTATTTGTTTGCCTGTGTAAAACACCACTGCTATCTACTTCCTTTGAACTGTTAGTATTAGCATAGGGTTTTCTTTGAAGGTTCAACCTATCTGGAGTGGGATACACTTTAGGAATGGTACCACCCTTTCCATACTCTGTCAGAGACAACCTTCATTTTTAGGGTGGTAGGATATATGTGTTCCCAAGAACAGACTAGAACAGAGTGCTATTAACAGAAACAAAGCAAGTTAAATGGAAGCCTGTTTGCTGAGATTCCAAACTGGGATCACATTCTTTAAAATGGCCACTTTGAAAATTCATTTTACTAAGTAACTGTTCTTTATGCTTGCTCTTTCTCGGGAGTTCCACTCTGTGCATGCAGGAAAATGTATTTAAATTGTGCTTATTCTAAATATAATATTGAAGTACAGTATTTGAGGTGATAAAATTCTGTATTAATGTAAGCTAACACCCAAAAAATTAGAAAATAATTTTACAGCTTAACAAGACCAAATTTGATTTCTCATTATGGTATTACTCGTTATTCCCCTCATCAGTGGTTCTCAGATGAATTGTGTTTTATTTTAAGAATGGGAAGATAGACCTCTGAACTACGGCCGTGGGATGGCTAAGTCTGGGACTTAGTTTTATCTGATTTTTTTCAGTGATTTAAAGTCAATGTGTAGTGCTGATGTACAGTCAACTTCCCCCGGAGATCTGTGTTCCTACCTTTTGAAAAGTGTTTTGTACTTCCAAACCTAAGTGCTATAAAAATGAACTTTTTTTTTTTTCCTCGTATATGCAAGGTAAGCTTACTCACAGCTTTATATGTGAACCTTTGAAATTTCAAGAAAGAATTTTGAAGACTGGTTGAAGGTTCTATAACACCATTTTTTTAAAAAAGAAAGGTCTTTTCCTTTTAGATAATCATGCTGCACTAGTAGCTTGTGTTGGGTTTGTGTAGTGAAACTGTAGTGTTGTTTTGGGAGGTGTAATAAATCTTCATTTGCTTACTGTTTTCTTAGCCTAAATTTCTGCACAGCTAAGCTTTCAGGGTAAATTGGGTATATCGCTGTAGTTCAAGAAAGCCAAGCAGTAAAACAGTTATACCCACTCTTTACCTGAGCAATTACCTGTATTAGCACAAATTAAGAGCCACAAGAACTAAGTTAATGCTCATACTTCTAGCCCCTGCTTTCTGTGTGGTTCAGCTTCTGTGGATGGCAGGCATAACAGCTGGGTGCCTGTGCAAGCTGGCTCAGGAGGAGCAAGCCGCAGCTCAGCATTGCACTTCAAATGTGGTTCCAAGGACACAGTTCAACCCCAGACTGAATCTGGCTGTAGGGTTTCTACTTCTAATCAAGAATGTATCAGCTACATGATGGTAAGCACTGATCCAGTACAAACATATTCTGCTAACTCAACAGTTTTCTGGGAATTTTGACAAGTTAACATTATTGTCAGGCTTTATGCTAGATTGACTATTATCTGTTCTACTATAGCTGTCATGTAACTACTGTAGAGCATGAAGCTATCACACGGGCTATATTTGTGGCACCATCTAATTTAAGGGAAGAAACATGTGTTTGTGTTCTCACATCTAATACAAATCAAATCTGTATTGCTGTGCACAGATCCAGTATTAATGGTTATGGAGCTATAGCTTGAGAACATGTTTTTTTGACTGTTGTCTCTTGGCTAGGTTGAACACACATCTTTGCAAAAGAAATCTTTGGTGCAGTGCTTACAAACATACATGGTATAAAAGCAGGGGGATACCATAACATCCTGTGAATTCGAGTGGGACAGAATAAGTAGTGTCTTGCATTCATTGTAATTCACTACCTTTTATCCTGCAGTTTTTTTGTATTAATGATACCTATCTATGTACATAGCATACCTCTGTAGTCACAAAAAAAGATCAAGTTTGGTAGGTAAACATCAGAATGAAATTATGCTCATTCATTGCAATAGAGTTTAGAGTACTCTAGAACTGTTGGGTTCCCTATTATACTAATGAAGTATTGGGGGGGAGGTAGGGGAGGCAACTTTTATGTCACAACAGATATTTTTTTCTATATCAAAGCAGCATAACGATACTTGGATAACGCTGTATAGGAAATCTGGAATATGGAAATCTGTAAAATAAGAAATGTGTACCTTTGGATTTATTATGCTTGACCTAAAGAATAGTATGCTTTCCCTTCTCTTTACATTCAGTTTACTTCTCCTTGTGAGCAGACAATATTACAACTATAATGATGGTTGTGTTTTCTATCTGATACGATACATAACTGTGTAACATGTCAGGCTGAGTCTTTTTTAAAAAATTGAGTCAAGCATGAACAGCTTAGCTTTTCTCAAGTAATGATGAGATTTACAGGGCAATGGGAGTTACTGAATGGTGAAGAATTTTACTTCTTAATTTGTACTTAGAGAAGCTAATAGTTATGACTGAAGTGGAGGTACGTAAATGCTGTAAAGAGGATTCCTCAAAGCAAATATTATATGATGGTGGGTCCATGAATATGGCATTTATTAGAAATATTCTATGAAAAGCTCTATTAAAATGTAGATATATAATTTATCTTGAGTTTAAAATTGTAAGAAGCGATGTCCAGATCTTAGGGATGGCTAAGAGCTTTATTTTCTTCATCTCTCCCTATCCCCTTAGCAATTCTGAGATATCAGATATGATAGGTATGATTTCAGCTTTAATAATACCACCTCCTTCCCTTCCCCCACCTTTTTTTGTTTGTGGTGGGGTTTTTTTTGGTGGTAGGTTTGTTTGTTTGTTCTTTGTTTTTTGTTTTGTTTTTTTTTTTTTTTTTGTGGGGAGGTTTGGGGGAGAAAAGGCCCCAGTGTAAAACCTGGTCCCTGATGGCATTTTTCCACCATTTTTTCCTGCTGTTTTCCCTCTGCAGTATAATCATAGTTTATTTGCACTTTAATCTTTTCTTTCCATGGTTCATTTTATTCTAATTGGGGTGACAGGGATATAAGAAGAATGGCAGCAAATGGGGAACTGAACTGTTAAGACACCTGCTGAATGGCCTGTACAACTTATAGAGACTGATTACTGCAGGCTTCTAGCAGTCATTTCCATTATTCTGGTTCTCCTGCTTTAAATCTTCCCAGAATGAAAATAGGAATAACACATTTAAACACTAATATGATATGTAAACATAAAATGCACTTACACCTGTGAATGCTTATGTGCACACACACGTGTGTGTGTACACATATATATATTTCTCCTGTAAAACTGGATTGGAAACCCAGTGCTATCATCTTTCATATGCTTTAACATTAGTAAGCATGCAAATCAAAATCACTGCTTTTGTTTTTCACACCCCATCTAAATTTACTTTTATTTTTATTTGTAATAAGGAAATAGTTAATTAACTGCTTTTTGCTTGACTAATTTTTACTAAAACCCACAGATAGACATTATGCATTGTGTGTTGGCAGAGGAAACAAATTCGTAGCTTTTGTGACAGGTATTTAACTAACTATTTTCAGTTGGTTAAAAGTTGGACAGATGTCATATGCATTCCATGTATTTGGAATACGAAGTGTTGTGTTGTGACTGAAAGGCAAAAGACTAGTACATGTATTTCTCATTTTCCTAGTGTGCATTGTTTGTAAAGCAGAAGTCTTCCTTTAGAACTGCCACAGTTAATGTTTTGGGGCCAAGTATGGGAGCTTCCAAAAGCTGTGATGTACAGTTGATAATATGAAATTAAAGATTAAACAAAAAAATGCGAGTTATGAGAGCTGGTATTTTTTTCTCTGCAAACTGTGAATTAAACAGGTATTTCTTTCCAGAAACCCTTTAGCTCTTACTGTGAAAATTAGACATTGTCATCTTAAGTGCCTGTAACATGCGCTTTGGTTAAAATACTTATAGGAGATATCAAGGTTACATATTTAAATTTGCATCAGAGGTCATAAACATATAGAAGTGAGGATATGCTTTCACTGGTGGATATATTGGGTATAAAAGAAAATACTGTCTACCAAAGCTATATGCATAGAATTCCATGGTGATTTTTTTTTCATTGCAGTGCCTCACTTCGAAAGCCAGAGGAGAAAAAACATCGTTTGACATGTACTAAGAAACATACTTTAGGTAAACTGGGAGGTAACTATACCACTGAATACATAATCTTGAGTACTTTTTAAAGTCTATAATATTCCTATTAAGACACAAGATGAAAATATATTATTAAACAAAAGAGGGGAAAAAAAAAAAAAAAAAAAAGCTTCCACTGAACAAAAGGTAGCACATTCATATTTGTATCCAAGGAACAATTCCTCAATCTAAAGCAACGGGGAGGAGAGGGGAAGAGGAGGAAAATAAAATCCTGGACACAGATCTTTGAAAATAATAGTGAAAAGCATAATTTGATCTTTTTTTCTTTTTTTTTTTTTTTTTTTTTTGTAATAATGTTACAGCAAGCCAGCATATATACACAAATGTCATGTGTTTACATAAATGAAAGAAAAAGATAGGGAGAAACAAAATACATGAGAAAGCAGCAAGCTTCCTGCTTGTAATAATATTTATTGGGAACTTTGAGAAATTCAACATGAAGTTATTTGGTTTCTGGTTTACAGCATCAATAAGTGGGAAAAAATTGGATTACAGCATCAATAAGTGGGAAAAATCTTAAAATGTGTTGATACTGCAAGCATGCCTGCAACCATCTACCAGCAATCTTTCTAGTTTAACCACATCACACCTCTTTCAAATAAATTCTGATATGACCAATATAAAAAAGTCTTTTAGCATGTAACTTTATAACTTATTTGTACAGTAGATGTATCCCAGCATCTTTTATTGAGTTTTAAATGGTAAACCATGTTTAGATGTGGTGTCCCAAGGCAGTCCAAATCTTGATCTATAGGGTTTTCTCATCAAATATACACCTTCTGTAAGTTCAGAACCTGAGCATCCCTAATGTTTTATGAAATCTTTGTGTGGAATTTGAAGCACATGTTGTCACTTATATGGGCTTTATCTCTACTGATAGTGAGATAATGACCGTTTTTATCTTGTGTCTTAATAGGAATATTACAGACTTTAAAAAGTACTCAAGATTACATATTCAATGGTATAGTTACCTCCCAATTTACCTACAGTATGTTTCTTAGTACATGTCAACCTATGTTTTTTCTCCTCTAGCTTTCGAAGTGAGGCACTGCAATGAAAAAATCACCATCTTCAGCCTCTCAGGAGGCTGAAGGTGCTATACCACAATGATTTTCTACATTCAAGCTCAGTTCCTGTAATCGGATAGATCCTTGGAGAGGTGCACCACATGTAGTATTGCTCAGTTTATATTGGTCAGTGTTTGTTATTAAGGTCCTTATTTGTAAAGTGGCTTGTCAATCTTTATATCAGAAGATACTTTATAGTTAAAAAAAAAAATCTCCTTTGTGAGGATGGAGAGCGGTGTAAACACTGACGAGAAGTCCAGTGTCAAATAACTTCCAAGTATGGGAATTATGAACTGAACCATGTTGAAAATGAAAATCTTAAGAGTATTGGTAGCTCAAGACTGAGTAGAATAGTGGGTAAAAACTTGTATGCCATAACTGCTATGAAATTTGTAGCATATGAAGGTATCTGAGTCTAGTAATAGAACCTGTGACTCAAGCCATTTTTTTCACAAATTTCCTTCCAAATAGGCCATTTAAGGATGTGTTTAATGTATTTTGGTTTGGTTTTAAATGCAGCTATCATTATTGTCTAAACTGGAGTGGTTTTTTTCGTGTGTGTTTTTTTTTTTTTTTTTTTTTTTTTTTGCTGAGCACTGGCTCTTACACAGGAGTACTTCAAGCTGACAAAAAGTGTTAGTATTTCCAAAGTACCGTCTTACCCTCAGAAAAATGCCTTCAGATTTGTTTTTCTATTATTGTGTGTATTACACCTGATGTGGTATGAGTTAGATTAGTCTAAAATGTGTTAGGAGATAGAGATGAATAAACTATATCCATACAATTGAAAATGTTTTTAACAAGTGTACAGGTATTTGTTTTTCCTGAGCTAGTTGCATTTTAGATGTAGCTTTGTTTGAAATAGTACTGCTTTATATTCAGAAATGCCAGCAAAATTGCTTCTTGTAATCCTCTACAACACTGATGTTTGTGCTAAAACACTGCGTCTGTTTGTTTACTGGAGACTCATCAGGCCAGCTACAGATGCTAGTTCTACAAGATCTTCCCTAGAGTAGAGTTTTAATTAAAACAACTCTTTTTACCCCAGCTGTCAGTGGAACCCATATAAAAAGCAGGAAGCTTGTTTTTAGAGAAGAGTTTGAATGTTTAGCTTGTCCTAAAGTCTATAACCACGAAATAAAATAAAACATTGAATTTCCTACTTCTCTGAATTCTTTTCTCCCTTAGCAATTTGCAATAACTTTGCCTGTTTGCAAAAGTCATTTCAGCACTTTTTAAAGCTTGCTTTCTTTATAAGCAGTTCACAATGCACATTCATTCCATTCAACTGGAAAATATTCTGCAGGAAAACTTTGAAAGTGGAAGGTAGCTTGGCAGAAAAAATTAACTGTTGTCTAGGTAGTGCCAACTTAAATTCTTATTTACCTGCCCTCTCATTATTGCTTCATGAAAATACCTGGGTTGAAATGAGTCACATGGTCCGAACCAAACCTAGGTAGCTGAAGTTCCTGAAATCCTTTAATCCCCAAATCCCTTCTCATCTGCTATTCCTATTAATGCTAGCCTCCTTCTTATTCAGCCCCAGCAGTAGCTAAGCACAACAGGTGAACTTGTTCCCCCAATATATTGACCACAAAAATGGATTAATATGCTGCTGAATACTTGTGTTCTCTGTCATTTTGCAGCTGCTTTTTTGGCAGGGCTTGGCTTCAGTTCTAAAATGTATAACAAAATTTCTGTTACTTTTGCCATCATTTTATGGTAGATCCAGAAGTTAAGCACTTTACGTAGTCTCTCCTTCTCCTCTCCCAGGTCTTGCAGAGCTCAAATCCTCAGCCTAGAAGACTGATTTAAGAACTAAGTCTGCCTTTTGCTGGTAAGGGATATTTTAAGAATCTGCTACTCAGAAGTGAGGTTGTTTCACAAAAAGGTACAAGTATTAATAGTCATAGAAGAGAATGACTTTTATCATCTGATCATGAAGATATTCCTTTATGTAGGAGACTGTTTTCAGTCCTTGCTTTCAGCATGTGCACTTCATCCAATAATTCGAATGGAAAATGTGTTTGCAGTTGCTGTGTTTGCACCAGATACTCAATAAATCCTGAGAACACAGCTGAAGCAAGAATACAGAGCTCCAAAGCATGTGCAGCACTTACATCTTACATCCCTAATTTAGTTTTCACTGATAGAACTCGAGATCCTGTAGACCCTTGGTCACCTGAGAATATAAGGAGCTGTGCTCTTTGGCATTTCCTAAAGGTAGGTACTGCATTAGACTGCTAAGGAGATGCCTGTGTACTTTGCCAGTTCTTCCTGTTGCTGAAAAGGTTGGGACTTCTTCAGAATTAGAAAAACAATTTCTCATGCAGCATAACTGGATATATGTTTATATTATGTGAAGGAAATAGCGTTTTATTCAGGTTTAGCCTATCATTTTGGTTTCTGAGTAGGTATGCTGAGGGTCATTCCTTAGATGCTTAAGATCCTTAGAGCCTTTGAGGAAAATGTGGTGGGTTTTTTTTTAATTATTTTTTTTTTCCTACGTCAAATTTGAAAAGAATACATTTGAAAGCTTCACCATACTTGTGGATCAAAATCAGCGTTTGCATGCAAGACTTCTAAAATGGTGAATGGAAATCAAATTGCAAGAAAAAATTCCTTAATTTTCCCACTCTAGCAAGTTTGGTGTAACTCCTAGAGTGAGAACATAGAAATTACCTTCTAAAGCAATGCCTAATATGTGTTATTTCACATGTTTTGAATACCAAAGATAGTTTAATTGCTTATTAACAGCACTTAAAACTGTCTGATAAATTCTCATTAAGAATAAATTGTCTGAAATTATTTTTCGTAATATCAAAACCACAGTAATTTACTACAGACTCTTATGGAATCATTTAGATAATGTTTTTAAGTTGATTTTATCTAAGAGGAAGTTCCTTGATTATTTTTTTTTTTTTTTATGTAAGCTTTTTTTAACATAAATTCTTGAAGACAACTAAAGCATCCTGTTTGCTGTGTATACTATACTACAGACAGTGCAGGAGTGACTCTGAACGGAGACACTGCAAACACTGAGGTATAAGAGTTGATGAGATTGTTGTTCTTCTGGGTCTGTTCTCTAGAGCAGCGTTGGGCGGGGGGGAATAGTAATTTCAGTCAGGTTTGGGAACAGGAATACTTGGAAGCAGAACTAGAAATATATGGAATTTTTTAACGTGTTTTGGTTCTCCATTGACTTCAGAGACCTATGTTGCCTTCAACATCCATTTTGGCATGATTATAATACTGTATTACTCTTTCCCTTTGAGTTACATGCAGAAGCACATGCTGCAATAAGCCTAGACCCTTTCTCTATCTCTCAAACTCCTTAAACTTCTGTTTTTCACAATACCTTCAGGGTCCTACCCCTGCACTTACTAAACTGGTGGTCTGTTTAGCTAACTCCTTTATCCCTTCAGATACAGCTGGATGAGGGAAGACGTATTTTTAGTCTGCTTTGGGAGCCTGCATAGACTAAGCAGCAACTGAAGCACCAGAGCTAACTCTCAAGCTGTTCCTCAACAGGGATTGTTCAGCGGGGGATGTGGGAAATTCAGTATCATAAATATTTAGTATTTATTAAAACTGGGTGAAAGCTTCAAAACAGTTGTGGAGGAATTCAAATAAAATGATTGCAGAAGCCTCACTTCCACAGGTTAAAAATCCCTGCTCTATAGTAGTATAAAATAAAGCTTCTATTTTCCAGATACAGCTAGTTCCTCTTTATAAGACTAAGAATACCATGAAAATATATTTATATATATTTATCTTTGTCCTGGTTTAGCAGTAACAGTCATTTTTTCTACTGGTGCAGTGCTGTGTTTTGACTTTTGGCCTGAGAACAGAGCTGATAACACAGATGTTTAGACTGACCAAGGACTTTGAGAGTCTCATGCTCTGCCAGGGAGGAGGAGAAACTGGGAGGAAGCAGAGACAGGACACCTGACCCAAACTAGCCAAAGAGGTATTCCATACCACAGCACGTCATGCCAAGGATGTAGAATGGAGAGGGCCCGGAAGGGCTAGATACTGCGGGGTGGGGGCGAGGTACCAGTTGGTGAGCGGTTGTATTCTCTTCCTTGTTATTTCCTTTATCATTATTACTATTAGTGGTAGCAGTAGTGATTTGTGTTATACCTTAGTTATTAAACTGTTCTTATCTCAACCCATGGGAGTTGCATTCTTTTGATTCTCCTCCCCGTCCCTCCAGGAGCAGAGGGAAGAAAGGTGGGGGGGGAAGTGGACTTCGTGGTTCTGATTTACGGCCTGGGCTTATACCACGATAATCTTCCACTATTAGAATCACAAAGTTGTATTGTATGTGTGTTTTAGAGGAGAGATGTCACTTTTTAGGAAGGACTGTAAAAACCTTTAAGAAACTGAAATCTCTACCCCACTTTAATAGGTATCCCATGCTGGGGCTGTTTGAGTCTCACCAGAATGTCTTGTATAAAATCCAGTTGTTGTGTAAAGGTTTGTATACCAACTCAGGCATTTAGGAGAAAAAAAGGTGAAATAATTTTTGGGGTTGTAAAATGAGGAGCTGCTTGAATACTGGCTTAGGTCAGTAAATAAAGTAATTTTCATAGTGCCGTATTCCTAAGGTTTGGTCCTTTCTGGATGTATACATTGCTTCTAATGGTACCTTTTTCTTTTTCTTTTTTTTTTTTTTTTTTATTTTCTAAATGCTGGTTGTGGAAAGCTTCCAGCTGTTGGAGGAATGGGGCAAATCCACCTGGAAAGCACTTTTTTTGTACACTTATTTTTAGCTTGCACTAATTTTTTTGTTGGGTTCTATTTTTCAACTACCTACTTGTCTTCATGGAGCAAAGGCCAAACAGGGTATTTTGGCTAATGAATATGGATAGCAGGATTTCTAGAATACTCAGTACTAGCCTATTATATGGATACAGTACTTCTAATATGTCATGATTAAAGGTTGCTAGAAACTTATGCTTAGTAAGATCTGCCTCAGGGGTTTCAAGCAAAATAACTTAGCGATACCAAGAATGAGTTAACATCACATTGTGGTAGATTTTAATCAAATGAAGCTGTGCTTAAAAGAAAAAAAAAAAAGGGAAAACAAAACCAAAAAAACCCAACAACTTGCTTTTGACTTAAAACTTTATTAGAACAATCCATGAACCAACTATGTATTTAGGGAACTAAAATAGTTTTAAATAGCAATGATCCTATTTTCAGTAGTTTCTAAGGAAAATGCACTGTGGGAATTTTTTTTTGCATTTCGACATACCATAACATCATTTACATTGATGCTGTGCTGCTTCGTATCATAAGAAAATATGAGTGACTTAATCATCTGATGGTAACTGTCTATGGCTGTGTCTACACAATTTCCATTCAGGTGAAATGCGTGCATGTGAATCTCCTCACTTAAGACATCTCAGCTCATATCCCAGGGCTTTCTTGGACAGCACAGCTGGGTTTCTTGCAAATGAAACTGAGCCAGAAGGTGCATTCCAGGGACAGCAAAAACTCACTCCAGCCTACGCTGGGCATTCATGCACAGCACCAGGCTCAGCTGGTGGTTCTTCACCAACAGCTGTGAATACATTCATCTGGTGTCATGCTAGGTATAGAGAGAGGAGGTGTTTTCTCTCATTCAATTACAGACATCTCCTTGGAAGGTGACCTTCTTAGTTTTAACTAGTGCTTCTGAATATTGTCTCTTAAAGTACTTCTAGTTACGGAGCAATGTTTGTTGTGGTTTGTTTTTTTTTTTTTGAGGAATCTAGATTTAAAGGTATGTATGTCTTTCAAATGTTTTGCAGTATCTTGCTGTGCTGCTATCAGTAACTGCTGGTAAAAAGCTGAGGAATGGAATAATTACTATTTTGCTTTAGCATACACTTCTTTGTGATGTAACTTCAGGCTGGGTGTAGGGCAGGATTGGTTAGAAGGAGAAGCAGGTGGCAGTGTTGGCCAGTAACACTGAATCTTTATATGGGATTCATCAGTAGTTGGCTCAGGTGGCACAAATCTGTTGTATGAGTTTGGTTGCTATTTCACTGGCTGCTTAATGCAAAATTCATGAAGATGCAAGGAAATAGATCACAGGTGAACTTTTTTCTTTTCTTCCTTACCTAGCAAATATTGGCTTTCCTTCACTGCAGCACAACTTTGATGGGAGAATTGTGATAAACAGTGACTGCTTTTTCTAAAATTAGTGGTTAGGATTAAAGAAAGGGATTCAAATCTCATCAGTAGTAGGCAACTGGACCAGAAGTGCTTTAAGGAAGTTGTCATAGCTGATAGTTATTAAATGAAGGTACCATCAATTTATTGAAAGTGGTTTTAAAACAAACTGATAGCACCTGAATTCTGAAGGAAGGTGAAGGAGATTCAGCTTCTGTTAAAATTGTATGGCTTATCAGTCCTGTCATCCAAGTCGTGGAAGACTCCATAGATTCAAATAAACAAGGAGTTGGGTCACTTCAGTCAGTTTTCTCTGTGTATTAAGGTCCACTCAAAGTACCTGGACTCTCCAAGCGGTGTTGGTTTAATGTCTGAATTTGTTCAGGAAATAGTTTGCTGGGTCGCTGGAAACTGGCACTAGCTCTAAGTTGGAATGCATCACTGCAGAGGATGGGATGGTGGGCGCTACCAGGTCACTGTCAGGCTGCAGTGGAACTACGTCTTAAGTCTTGGTTGCCAAAGTCATTTACAGGTCTAGAATTACTGTTCTTAGGGAAAGGGAACAAGTTTTTTTAAAAACAAAAACTTCAAAACAAAAAAAACCCCTCAAAACCCCACAAAACTGAAAACCTCCACCCAAATAAACAATCCAAATGACCTTACACAACTAATTTCACCCCCCCAGAAAAACTAGAACTTCTTAATTCACACGGTTTCTATCAAACTGGGATTGAAGTAGTTCATAATCCCACAAGATGTGAGGCCCCACCATGACCAGCCTCTCCAGATGGAATGTACCTCCTTCCATTAATGAATGTGTTGGTCACAAATACACCCTGTCTTCTGGGGCTGAGGTTTCTACTATTACGCATGCCTCATGCTGAAGATGACTGCTTTTTGTGCACCTGTGCTGCCCCTACAACCCACATGCTGGTTAGAAAAAAAACAAACTTTACCATGCTCAGACCGTGCACATGTTGCACTGTGTTATCACTCCAGCTGCTGGAGGCTGTCCTAGTGCCTGGTGGAAGATGCACCTTACATGGTGGTGGCAAGGACAGTGATTTTTGGCTTTGACAGGATTCAAACTAAGCTTTTTCATCAATTATTTTCTTCTTTGACACTACTATTACAAATACTTATTATTCCTTCCTGCTTTTTTGGAGATGACTCTTTAAACCTCTTTGTAGTTTCCTGGTTAATGTTTAATCTGGCAAAGGATTGTATGTAGTCCTCTGTAGCATTAACATTTTTGCACAAATGCACTTATAGGCAGTTCAGGATGTTTCTCATGCTTGTTATGCTTGCATCCCTGCTTTATCAGCTGCTGTTATCTGGACCATGTAGATACCTCCACAGTGGAGAACTACTTCCTCCCCTCCCCCCTTCCCCTCTGTGTTATGCTCAAGAGGAAGAAGACTGAGATTTTAATTGCCCAGATAGCAGGAACAGACTGAACTGTGAAGATAGCAGCAAAAGTAGGTGAGAAAGGGGACAGAACAAGACCACTGTCTTTCAGCAGTGGAGAAATTATAGGTAATTTTTTTTGCCATACTGTGCCCAGAGGCCCAAGTCATCTTTCTGTCTCAGAATTTTATATACTGCTATCTACATTTACACAGTTTTTTTGTCTTGTAACTTAGTAAGTCCTTCTTAGAGCCATTTGGTCACTTTGAAACTTCCTTTTATATAAAGTTAATGTAAGACAGCTGGAAGGATTCTTCTCACTTTTCAAGGAGCCTTTGAATAAACTCCTTCCTTTCAGTTTTGTAATAGGCTCTCAACCAGTTAATCTTTTTCATAAATTCTTCAATTCTTTTGTCAGACAGAAAAAATACCCTGAAAAAAAACCCCAACAAACAAACAAACAAACAAAAAACCAAAATGTGCATAATATTTATTTCATGAAAATGGAAATATTTAATGAGTACTTAAAGTTTTAACAATAAGCTTCCAAGGGTCTGGCCTTTTTTGATGAGGGTAGGGGAGGAGACAAGGGTCTGGTTGCATACAAATAAATGAGCTATGTTAGAAGTTAGTTTAACTTTCATGGGGACCTTATTAGTTAATGTTTATAACTTGTCAGAGTATTCTGAAGACTGAAATCTTCAAGGTCTCAACTGACAGTTACCTGATTCTATAAATCTTCATGGGTGCACTTGTTTTTATGCTGCTGGTTTTGTCAGAAAGTGGAAGGGAATTAACCCCACATACGCAGGTTTTGCCATAGAAGGCCATTTAAATTATAACAAGATACTCTGGGATGTTAATATGAAGCTGATACTATGCAGATTATCAAGTCAATCAAAAGCCACTCCTCCAAAGAGTCAAACACAACTTCAGTTCTGTATTTGGGAAGCACAGACAGTATCTGCTACCTGGTGCTTTCTTTATAGAGGCAGAGCACTGTAGTTCTCTTAATTTTCCCATAAAGAGCTAGCTTACTAAGGAGCAATGCTTTAACTCACCCTGAGTATTGTGATAAACTATGTCTAAGGATATGGACACTATTCTCTTGAAGGCTACAATCCCAATGCTGCCACCTTCAAGGTTTTTGTGCCCCTTGTACAAATGAAATATAAGGTTGCAATGCAGCGTATCACGCTGTTCTGTCAGCCCTACAGAGGAAACAAAAGTATAGTCTGTTGTGTTTAGTGAAAGGCAGATTAAATGTACTCTTTTTATTAAGATTAAGATGTAAGATAAAAACGAAGCAGACTTAAAAAATTAGTTCCGTTTCATGTCCTGCATATATTGATCTTCATCCTGCCTCTCAACCAAGTATCTGGAATATGGGAAAACTAAGAACAGTTGTATATAGTGTTTGTCACCAAGTAGCAGAAATCTTAGTACAGATTAAGTGTTTGGAGAAGTTATCAACCCTTCCACTTCTGTATGTGGAGCTTGAGTTATCTTCAGGGACTTAAAAGGAAGATGGATTTTATTTCATTTTTCTCTTGCTACTTTGTGTGGCGTTTCAGCAAATCTGTCTAACTGCAAATCAAGTAGACACCCCACAGTCTTTTTGGAAGAATGTTTAATCACTATAAATAACTAGGCATTGCTCTCCTCCCCACAGTTAAATATTTCTCAAAATGGGCTGGAGTGTTCTTTGTTTTGTTCAGAAATGTGTAAAGGCTGATAGTAGCTTACTGTACTTTGAGGTGAGAGATTAAAGTTTGGCAAGGTTTATAAGCACCTGCAGACAAGAGGAGGAAAAAAAAAAAAACAGGTAAAGCCCATATTTGCCCACTTTTAAAGTGAATGATGCATGATAAATGGTATCAGTCTTCTAGGAGTTGCATGTATACACATAAATGTAATCCATAATAAATCAGAAATTAACAATCAGGGCTGAATTAAACAAGTGTATCTAAAATGCATCTAGTGAAATCTATTGCATCTTTATGTAGGTGATATTATAAATTTTAATTATTTACTAAGTAAAAAAACCACTTATTTGGACTGTATTCAAATAATTAAACCTGGATTTGACAGCAAAATATTTAAGCAAAAATTAATAGTAAACTCTGATGATTACTAGTGTGGCTTGAAAGTTTTCTAATTCCCATTTTTGATCTGACATATCTTTTCTTATTAGCTTGTATTTATCTACTACAGTCTCACTTTAATGTTTTTATCAATAAAATTTCACAAGGAGGTTGCCAAAGCACCAGTTTGCAAAGGTTTGGAGGACATATTAACATTTTATGAGATTGTGAAATCGTTTTATTTAAATTATACCTGATAAGCACAACCACTGACTGTTTAACTGATTAGAATGGTGATTTTTTTTGGTTTTATTCCTTCTGTTCTGTGACATAGTTAACAATAAAAACATATGAAAGTATCTACCCAGAATTCTCCAGCCACTTCAAGTGACTCTTTACGTCTACAATTCCTAATAAACTTCATTAAGATGGTTTTTTGTCCCAACACCCCCATTCCAGTTGAGGTACTCAGTGTAGTATTTTAAAATGCTTTGAGTTTTTCCACTTCTGTGTAATTTCTGGTCGACTGTTGAAGACAAGTGGAGTCATATTGCCCCCAGCAGGGAAAGCACAGAACACAATCTCATTCCTCTTTATTGAGCCCAAAGCACAGTGTTAATACACATTCCTTTAATCCACTGTTAGCAGAGTAATTTTTCAGGAATATATAAATGTATCATGTAAACAACCAGTTTGAGTTTAGAGTATTTTGATAAGCAAATTTATTTTTTTTCTTATCTTTTTTGAAACTCACAGCTTGTTTCAGTATGCTCTGCAGTAGTTCACATAGAGAAAAAGATAACTTGCTATATTTTCTAACAACTGTGTTCAAGATTGGTGGAATATATTTTTTCAGGGTATTTTTGACGACCTGGTTTGAGAATCCTTCCTTAAGGATATACAAAATTCCTTTTTGTCAGAGTGGCTGCAGTATTTTCAACAGAATTTAAAAAAAAAAAAAAAAATAACAAATTATAAAGTTAGGGGGGTTGTGGGAGGTTTTTGTTTTTCTTTAAGAAAAATTATCATTTAGAAGGAGGGGAAAATCTCATAAGATGTTTAGTAAAGAACTGTGAAGGTAATTGTTATAGTTCACTTCTGATCTTTATTAGAAGATAAATAAGATAAAGGCGGGTTAAAACTTAAACAGGGGAAGTTTAGATTGGATATAAGGAAGAAATTCTTTACTGTAAGGGTGGTGAGGCACTGGAATGGGCTGCCCAGGGAAGTTGTGAATGCTCCATCCTTGGTGGTGTTCAAGCCTAGGTTGGACGAAGCCTTAGGCAACATGGTTTAGTGGGAGGTGTCCCTGCCCATGGCAGGGGGGTTGGAACTAGATGATCTTGAGGTCCTTTCCAGCCCTAACTATTCTATGATTCTGTGATTATGGTTATTCTGATCATTATTACATGCTGAATGTACTCAGTTTTGCCTATAAAAAATTGACCTCTTTGCCCATTGCATTCCATAGGCATGTCAACTTTATCCTGTCCTAGAATCCAATTCAAAATTCAATTCACAGCCACCTTTCAAAAAAAAAAAACCCAACATGAAGCACAGCATGATCCCCCCCCCTTTATCTTAAGATGATCTTTCAATGCAATTTTATTTTCATCTTTTCTCTTAAGCTTTTAATAAGAAGTTCACATAGATAAGTCCTTTGACATATCACTGTAAGTTCTAGTCCATTTTTTATATGTTAAACCTGAAAGAAACGTTTCTGCCAAATATCAAAGAACGTTACTTTAAATTGCAAGGTTCATTAAAGTTTGTGTACCTTTTGGAGGATTTTAATATAGGTAAGATACTTGATGTTTGATAAGATATTTAATCTTAAATGTTTCTATTAACAGTCAAGTAGTCACATTTGTAAGTAAGACTTTTTAACTCTTCTTGGGTCACATTCTAGATCTAAAAGCTTCTTTGAGTACAGGTGGTGGCCTGAAAAGTTGCTGTGCTTCATGTTAGGCTCAGGTTGATTTTTATCTTATTTGTATGTGTTAACAGTGAGGAATAGCTTAGTCATTTCTGAGAACATTGCTAAAGACAACTGCTGATTCTGTACAGTTAAAAAAATTAATGACAGTTTCTTTGTGACTGTGGTCACTTTGTTTTAGTAGGTACTTAAAAGTTAGCACAGTGCTGGGACTGGTGACAGGTTATGTGTCTTGTGATTTTGTTGCTCTAAGCCTTGGAAAAGAAAATCATAGCTTGAATATGTTCTGTTGGCATGCTACTGAGACAATGATACGACTGAAAACTTCTTTTAAGTGAAAGTACTTGTAAATCCTACTGCTGAGTGGTTTGTGCATGCATTCTTCCATTCCATCATGGCATGTAGTCAGTTGGAGCATGGGCTAACCCCAAACACCTTATCTTCCCTGGGAAAAGGGCTAATCCACATGATGTTTGTTAAGACTTGATACAATGGTTTTATACTGTGCAAGTTCAAGAAGCAAAAGTATACCTGAGAATCTCTCTGTCTTAAGATCTCAGTTGCTTTATTAGCTCTTGTGAAAATCAAGAACTTGAGTTGCTTCATACAAGAATTAAAAGAGAATGTGGTTGGAAATGTGAAGTGGAAGGATCTGTTTTGATGGTTAATCGAGGTGAAGCATTCATTGCAAAAGTTAGAATGAGCTGTCAAATTACATTGCAACAAGTGTGGGGAAACATGGGAATTGGGTAATTTTCAAGTCATTATTCACTGTTCAACATTTAGTGCACAAACAGTTTAATGACAAGGCTATAGTATAGTGTAGTGCAAAATAACCAGCAAGGAACTCCATTTCTGTAATTTTGTTCTTGTTTTCAGAACCAAAATAAATACAGAGGGTAGGGGAAGTAAATTGTGTGGCTTAACTTCCACTTATACCTGGTACTTGACAGCATACAAGTACTTGAACTTACATGTTCGTTAGTGTTCCTTTGAACTTGTGTCTTAGGAAACAGTAAGAATAAACATTGAAATGATAAAATTGTATTATAGAAAAGAATATTGTATCTGCTTATGTAGATAAGCACACAGGGATATACATACATGTTGAAGTTTGTTTTTATTTTCTGTGGTTATAGTGGTTGAACTCAAACTGTCAAGCACTCATCTACACATGATTTAAGTGAGCTCAGTTGCTAATATAAAAGACACTGATTTCTCTAAGTTTATAACCAGCCCCAAGAGGCCAAGTTTTACACACACCATTATAATTCGTTGCAACTTAGTTGAAAACCAATTTTCTCAGTCACCGACTAAGCACAGGTTTCAAGGAGGTTTAACTACAAACAATATGAAATTGCAAATACAAATTACTGCTGCACAAATGCAATAAGCAAAAACAAAAAAAAAAAGAGTCTGGAACTGCAAATTGGAAAATTTTTAATCTAGTACTTTTCCAGTATTTTTTTCTTACAGCATCTGGGAATAGCAGAAAAAATAAAAAAGCCACTGTTTGGTTGTATTTTACTGATTTATAAATGCTAAAGAAAAGCAGAGTACCCAGTTTCAATTGTGATATTTTTCTGTCTTCCTAAATAGGTGGACAAAATAAACCTAAAGAAAATAAGCCTAAACAGGCCTAATAAATAGCCTAAGTAGATGTACGGTGCTGGACCACTGAGCCTTTCTATTTGAGTTGTGTCATCATAAGTCAATTATTTGAGCAGAGTTGATTGCTAGAATACAGAACATTTTTCATAATCCATTTCTAGCGATAGTAAAATAGTCTATTAATTTTAGAGCAGAAAGTAGGGAAAATCACTGTTTATATTGCATGATATTTAAAATAAGTTGCACAAAACTGGAGAAAAGTTAATACCCATTTACAAAATGCTGGTACAGAAAATGCACTGATTTGTAAAGATCAAAATAACATGAAGTATTTTACGCAGAAGCTTCATCACTGAAGCATAGTGAGCTGTAGTGGATAAAGTCTCAGTTTTTTTGAGACACTAAAATATAGCAGAAGAACAAGAGTTACTGTCATGCTGACTTACTGAATATTAAGAAGCAGTTGATGTTTCTAACTGGGTTGCATCAAATGAAAAAATTGAAAAGCTCAGAAAAAGTTACGGTCCTGGAGATTAGAAGTACTCAGAGTTGTTTGCAGTGTTTATCCTCAATTAGGAGGTGGTACTGTTGAATTCCATCTCAGAATCTGCTCTAAATAGGATCATAAAGGTGCAAATAGCTGTCATTTGGTCCTGCAAAGGCTAGTTTCTTTGTTTCTTTGTACTTTGTTCAGAACTGATGCAGAAGAATATTTTAGAGAATACAGAATTTGGCAAATAGCTCAGGTCAAATTTGTGCATGCAGATTTTTACACGCTTTATTGAAATCCAGTAGCTGATGCCTCATATTTTCTTTCAGCTATGCTTTTGTCGTGGTACTTATAAACATTTTTTTGTTCAGAAATAGTGTCCTGAAGTGATAAGTAATGTATACTTTAATTCTCAAAAAGTATGAAGAGCCTTAACATCTCCAAGAACCATTATGTACTATAGTTCATGTAATGTATTTAAAAAATAATTTTTATGATAAATTACGTTGGAGAATTAATAATTGGACAAGAACCTATTTTCATTAAACTTTGGATGCATATCACCTACATATAAAATACTCAAACACTGCTGTGCATAGGATGAAATTCACATTTCTAATGGTACTTGAAAGAGTGATGGCTGTACAAGATATTCTCCTGTACCTTTAGACTGGCTCATTCCATCGTATTCCTTAGTAGTTATCTTTGCAACTCCTTGAATCTTTCAAATATAAAGTAAATTATAAATTCAAATATATAAGTAAAAAAAAGAAAACCCAAAACCTTATGAAACTTTTAGACTGCCCCATGTTTTTAAAAGCATATTAAAAAGCAAAACAAAAACAAAATACCAACCACAAACAAAACCACTACCTACCAAAACCCAAAACCACACCAAAATCCAAACAACCCTCACTCTTCGATTCTTAGAATGGAACCTAGTCAGAGGTATTTGTCTATGTATCTAAATTTTAAAGTCTATATTTCATATGTCTGATCAATTTGTACTAACAAATACTCGGTCTAGACATACTAGTGTTACACATTTTGTTCTCTAGATTATGTATGGCCAAATAGTGACATCTTGACACATAAAGGTAATCATTTATCAGTATATAAATTGAATATTACCAAATTTCTTTTAAAGTTTTTCCTGTTCATGGATGTTAAGCAAGGAATTGTTTATTAGATTTTTACCCGACTGATTGTCTCATGTGGCACTTCATCAGTTACATTCTCACATTGTTCCAAGGCTCCTTACTGAATGATAGGCATTATAGCTGGATGGGGCAGAGAATTCCCTACATCAACATAAACCTTCAGCGATGCATATACAACTCCTTTAGGGAAAAGGGTCCACAGTATAAAATAATCAGAGTTCATGCTTTGCTTTTGGGGAAACTTTGTGTAGCACTATTGCAAAAGGATTTATCTAAAATTAAATCTTAAGTAAAAACACAAGTTTTTACTTCCCTTACTGAATTATGCTGTGGTCATCTTCAGTTTTAATGACCCTCAACATTAGTGAACTGTTTCCTTATTTCACTGTATGTAAGTAGGTTTGGGTGTTTAATCAGGAAAATGTTTCACCTATAGAGTTAAACATATATTTTTTTTTTTTAAATTAACTGGAAAAACATTAGTCTACAGAAATTTAATGTATAAACTTATTATATCTTGTGAAATCTAGAAAGGAAATGAAGGCAAAATACTTGAGCACATATTATTTATTGTGAATCACCAATATTAAAAAAAAAAAAAAAATCTACTTAATTTCCTCTTCCAGTCCATTCCCCCAGGCAAACACGTAATGAAAAGCAGAATAGTTTTCTTAATTTTTATCCAATTTCTTGACATTTACTTGGAACTGTAGATTCTAAATGCTACATTTGGAATATTGAAGTCCATAGGGACTTCATTTAATGGAGATGGATTTAAAAGTTTGATGGATATGTACTGTCCAGGTTTATTTGGAATAGGATAAAAGGATAAAATATTGCTAGTAGTGAGACCAATTTTAAATATCTAATGAGCATCAGCATAGAATATTAACCTGAGAGTCACCACTCTCTTCAAAAATATGGATCGCATTTAAACAGTGATTTTAATAGTAATGACAATTGTATAATAAAATGCCCAAACTTAGCTGTATGTAGTTAGTTTTCTTTAAAATTTTCCCCTTTTTCTTCTTTTCCTGATCCTCTTCACCCCTCTGACATTTCTTTGTATGCCAACCCTTTCTGGTAAGCATTAGGTTCTTTTGGGGGGTGGAGAGGGGAAAATCCTAAAATAAGTGTTGCTGGATCTTAGCAGAACTTGAAAAGGTTTGCTGTAATTAGTGATCAGAAGCAAAACTTGATTTACTTAAATTGGCAATTAAGCCACATTGATCCCAATCAATTCTCATTTTTATTTGTCTCAGGACAATGAGAATACCCTGTGGAGGACGCTGCGTTTGTCAGTTCTCGATAGCCAGCAGAAAACTCCTCTCAACACGCATAGCCCATGGGCATAATGTGGTTATGGTGGGAGAAAATAAAATAAAGGGTATGTAGTTGCTGAATTCAGCAAGCAGAACATTCAGTTACATGAGAACAGCACATGTTAGATTAGTTGTCTCATAGGGATACATTGAAACTTTGAGTTTCCTTCTGTAATTCTACACATACAGGTAAAGAGAAATTATGCAGAGGGATTTTAATAAACACGTAATATAGGTAGTGGGTTAGACACTAAGTTCAAGCCTATGGTTTGTTTTCTTATGTTGTGAAAAAACTACCTAAAGATGAATACCCCGAAATACTAGCTTTTTCTTGGCAATCTAAATAACTAGCTGCTTAGCAAATGATGCAGTTGGTTCTTTCTGCACAGCAGTGCTTTTGTATGGCCTGTTGTTTGTATTCTTTCCTGTATCCAATCAAGTCACTATTTTCTTCTCTAAACTTTAAACTTTGAGTTTACTTTTATTACACTTTTGAAATATTGTTTGAGCTAAATCCCATATTTATATCATAACAAATCTTTAATGGTCATATATTTTGCATGCTATTTTAAATCATTCAAGTGGAATATCAGTAAAAAGCACATGAAAGATTTGCTAGCTGCTTTTCTATTAGCTATATTTCACAGTAGTTGTTATTTACCTGATTAAGAGATTAGTCTCTGAGAAGAGCATATTTGAATGAGAATGAACTCCAAATGCTCAGTGGTACCAAGTAGATTATTTTCCACATGATGGAGGTGGTTCTAATTATTTGCATTACTCTGATTGCTATATTGTGTATTAATATTTGGATTACCTTATTATTTACACAAAAGGTGCTGCTGTGGTGGCAAAAATAGATTTGGTATTATACAGAAAGGAGCAGAGCTGCAGGTGAAATGGAGCAATATTACGGGGGTTTTAAAGGTTCATGAGAGTTACATGCTTGTTCCTGAAATGAGTCTACACACTTGATGACAGCTTATACATTGAGAATTATAAATCATCTTGCAAAATGCTGTGAAACCTAGAACAAAATTACAACTTTTTTTTATGTGAAAAACTTTATGTAACTTCATTATTTTCCACCATCAGTCTCTTGATCCTTCCTTACATTGTCAGTTGTTTGTTTTAATATAGCCAGAATGCTGCTCTTGGTGGGGTGTTTTTAATGCCACAGTATTGTTCACAAAAGACAGTGTGTGTCCACAATAGCCCAGGGAAGACTAGAGAGTGCCCTGTAGCCTGCAGAGCTCCCAGGTTTCTGGATAAAACTACCATGTTTGTATACAGGCTAAAAAGCTTCACTAATACTGTGTGGCATCAAATTAGTAACTTTAATTTATATTTATGTCTTAGTTGCCCTAGGAGGATCTCTGGCAGAATTCATTTAAACCTGCATGATCTCTTATTTCCTAGGGATAATATATGGAAAGAAAACAGCTCTTCCTCCTTTCATAATAACTTTGGAGTTACATTTTTAACTTACGAAGGTGAAGCATTCTCTCTTTTTCTCAGATCTTCTGCATGGTGGGAACTTGTGAAGGAAAAAATCTTTTTCTTTACTTGCAACTGCCCTTCAGTTTGAATTCCAGCAGCAACCAAACAAAAGTTATCTTCTGTTTTATAAAATAGCATCATGTAAAATGTCCTGTGAGCAGAATTTATATGAAACAAGTTAACATTAAATCAGTATTTCACAGAGTGTGGGTGTGTGGTTAAGGGGTAGAAGCAGCATAAGAAGTATTTGTTACGGTATCAACTGTCTCTCAGAACCAAAACCAAATAGCTGTGTCAGCACAGCTCTATGCTAATTATGAACAGGGATATGCTCTTAGAGGTGATGTGGGAAGAGAATACAGAGAAAAGCATGGAAATATGGCATTAATAGTATCAGATCATGCAGAGTTGCCCAAGTGAAAAAAAATCCTTGCTGAATCTATGGGCACATTGAGATACAATTGCTATAGAGTAGTTGGAAACTTTCAGGTGTTGTAAGAAATGTAGTTCTTCATGTTATTATGTTACCTTTCCCAATGTTGTTATCTAGTGTTGAGAAGTAGGCTATTATTACATTATAATATGAAAACCCACTGGAGACCACGTTATCCAGTCTTTCCAAGTCATTGGGTCTATGTGACCTACTCTAAGAGCAGGGAAGCTTTCTAAAATACAGCTGTGGGAAAAAGCATTGCAGTGCTCAGCTAATAGCCCCAACATGTCCCAGAATCGTCTAGTACACTCTCCAGCTTTGTGCAAAACAGGGATGCGTATATTTATACATCTCTATACATTTCGCTCTCTGACATGTTGAGGCATTTGTCTGTCCTTTCTTTGTCCTTGAGAGTCATGTAATGGTATGGAGGGTGAAGGTACTATTGTTTTAATTTAGTTAGTATTCTCTATCAAACAGTACTTACAACAGAATATGCCGAGACATAACGTATAAAGTAATTAGCTGAAGCTTAATCTCAAACTAGATGAGGGAGAGACCATGATTTTCTAGTGTTGCCTGTGTAGCTCTTCATTTTAAAAATGTCTCCTTATTTTTTTTTTTCTTACTGCTCCTTTCAGATTTTTTGTTATCTATCTTTTTTGATTCAAAGCAAAACCAATGATTATTTCAAGGACTTTGAAAACAACAGAAAAGATGTGGTTATGTATTACTTGCTGTGATCATGTTTCTGCTTTTGTCTAGTTACAACATGGCAAGATTAATACAAGTGTAAGTCAGTCTATACACTAAGACAATTTTCCATGCATAAAAGAAATCTAGATTAAAATGGCAGCTTGTAAACTCAATATGGCATGTGACAAGTTGAAAAATAGTAAATAAACCCTAGTAATAAAACCCAATTAATTTCAAGTCTGCAAATGTATTAAAGTAGTTGATCTGGCAAACAGTTATTGTCTCATCCTCAGAAACTGAGAAATGAATCTGAAAATATCCCAGGTAAATGTTATCTCTGGTCACTTATAGACTAAAAGTACACTTTTTTTTTTTTTTTTTTTTTTTAAGAACACTCTTTTATATATCTGAACATGCAATATTTTTCAGAGTTTCAGATTAAAAAATAATCAGGCCTTCCTTAATTGACTTGGGATGAATATTTATAGTTACTACCTTTTCCTCCATTCCTTGAAATTAATTCTTAAATTAGAAGAGCAATGTCTAGACCTTCATGTTCATTGAGGAATAATAATAAGCACTTAAGGTCAAACTCTTTTTCTTTATAAGATAAATGCCTGCATGTGTGCTCTGTAACTTCACAGATTCATTTTCTGGTTTGAACCTTAGTTGTTTAGTTTGCTTAACAGAGCACAGACACACCATAAGTACAGTATGCAAAGCATTCCCCATGTTTCTTACTGTAGCTGACTCGGCAGTTGGCCTTCCTTTTGGGAATTCTTCCTCAGTGTTGTAAATATTTATTGAAAGAGTGGTCTCATCTAGTTTCTGGCTTCAGTGGATACATTCATAACCTTAAGAATTATGTCTCTTTTCAGAAACATGAGAGACAACTTGACAATTACTTTACAAATGGGAGTAGGGAAGACCCTGCACCTTTCAGAAATACATAAATTATTTTGAAATATTAATTTGTTGAAAGCCTATTTGTGTATTTTCTAGAATATTAACAAAGTGTGTATTTATACTTAGTAAGCAGTAGCATCTGAAAAATTATGTGTTTTGAAGTTCTGTGATGTAAAAACCTGTTATTCCCTTTGAATAGAAAACTTGATGGGTCATTCTACTGAAGAAATAGCTAACCTCACTTGAAGTATTGTGTGCAGTTCTGATGTCCTCAACAGAAAAAGAACATGGAACTGTTGGAACAAGTCCAGAGGAGGGCCATGAGGATGATCAGGGGACTGGAGCACCTCCCGTATGAAGATAGGCAGAGAAAGTGGGGGCTGTTCGGCCTGGAGAAGAGAAGGCTGCGTGGAGACCTCATAGCAGCCTTCCAGTATCTGAAGGGGGCCTATAAGAATGCTGGGGAGGGACTCTTCATTAGGGACTGTAGTGACACGACAAGGGGTAACGGGTTCAAACTTAAACAGGGGAAGTTCAGACTGGATATAAGGAAGAAATTCTTTCCTGTGAGGGTGGTGAGGCACTGGAATGGGTTGCCCAGGAAAGCCGTGAATGCTCCATCCCTGGCAGTGTTCAAGGCTGGGCTGGACAGAGCCTTGGGTGGCATGGTTTAGTGTGAGGTGTCCCTGCCTGTTGACGTGGAGGTCACGAACAACGCTGAGACGATCAATGTGATCAAGCAATTGCCAAAGTTTATTGCACAGACACTGCGTTATATACCAGGCTTGTTCTTCCAGCTTACGTCGTATCCTTCGATACAGCAATTCCATTAGCTAACACTCAAAAGTTAACAAATGTCGGCTTGCTAAACACTACTTGCCGACCACAACTTTTCAACGTTTTAATTCTAAAGTTTCACATCCTATTTCTAACCATAAAACTTTACAACACCAGCAATCTTACTTCCTCAGACGCTCTAAGTATATGAAGGCCCAAGTTCTCTTTATTTCAATCACAGGAGTACGAGTTCTGTCCAAGACCTCTTGCCTCTGCTCACAGCTATGACAAACCTGCTCACACCTGCCCATGGCAGGAGGATTGGAACTAGATGATCTTAAAGTCCTTTCCACCCCTAACTATTCTATGATTCTATGAACAGAATGGTGCAAATTGATTGCAGATATTAAGCCATGTACTTTTACTGCTTGTAATTAGTTAATAGTCTTGGAGCTGTTTTTCCTTGATGGGTCCTTAAATATTATATAACAGCTTCTGGATGGATTAACCTTGAGACATTAGAATATTAGGCATATTAGGAATGTTGTGTCCAATTCTGGGCCGCTCAGTTCAAGAAGGACAGGGAACTGCTGGAGAGAGTCCAACGCAGAGCGACAAAGATGATTAAGGGAGTGGAGCATCTCCCTTATGAGGAAAGGCTGAGGGAGCTGGGTCTCTTTAGTTTGGAGAAGAGGAGACTGAGGGGTGACCTCATTAATGTTTATAAATATATAAAGGGGGAGTGTCACGAGGATAGAGCCAGGCTCTTCTCGGTGGCAACCAATGGTAAGATGAGGGGTAATGGGCTCAAACTGGAACACAAGAGGTTCCACTTAAACTTGAGAAGAAACTTCTTCTCAGTGAGGGTGACGGAACACTGGAACAGGCTGCCCAGGGGGGTTGTGGAGTCTCCTTCTCTGGAGACATTCAAAACTCGCCTGGACACATTCCTGTGTAACCTCTTCTAGGTGTTCCTGCTCTGGCAGGGGGATTGGACTAGATGATCTTTTGAGGTTCCTTCCAATTCCTAATGTTCTGTGATTCTGTGATTCTGCAGGCGTTGTACATTCATTGTAGGTGTAGTTTACATTTAGTGGTTTTCTTTTTAGTTTTAAAATTATGAAGTTTGTATATGCCACACAGACTGTTTTCTAAAAGCTGCTTTTTGGTTTAAACTACCCTGAGTAACAAAGCTTATGGAGAATGAGAATGAATAGCACTGGTGTCCTGGGTTCAGTAGCAGTAGTCAGTTTTTCTCCTTCTTAGTAGCTTTTGCAGCACTGTGTTTTTGACTTTCGGCCTGAGAATGGAGCTGATAACAGCGATGTTTAGACTGACCAAGGACTTTGTGAGTCTTATGCTCTGCCAGGGAGGAGGAGAAGCTGGGAGGAAGCAGGGACAGGACACCTGACCCAAACTAGCCAAAGAGGTATTCCATACCACAGCACGTCATGCCCAGGGATGTAGAACTGAGAGGGCCCGGAAGGGCTGGATCATGGCAGGGTGGGGGTGAGGTACCGGTTGGTGAGCTGTTGTATTCTCTTCCTTGTTATTTCCTTTATCATTATTACTATTAGTGGTAGCAGTAGTGATTTGTGTTATACCTTAGTTATTAAACTGTTCTTATCTCAACCCATGGGAGCTGCATTCTTTTGTTTCTCCTCCCCGTCCCTCCAGGAGCGGAGGGAAGAAAGGTGGGGGGGGAAGTGGACTTCGTGGTTCTGATTTACGGCCTGGGCTTAAACCACGACAACTGGAAATATGGAAAAAATCTTCACTACCTGAACAAAACCCCACCAAAACCTACATTCTAACACCACCCTGATATGTAATGTTTATACAGTGGTACATTAAGGTAAGCAATGCTATTGTATATGATATTTACTGTAGAATTCTCCTACCTTTATTTATTTATTTAATTTGTACTTTGTTTTCAATTATAAAATTGGAGAGGGGATAACAAGAAATTCAGATTAGTGATTGGATGATTATCTGGCTGAAGTTTGAGAACAAATACAACATCCAAACTATTACAGTAACTCAGCTTCATCATATTAAGGTGCTACGTGACAGTGTGCTTTGTATTTTATGCTTTTTGTTTTTCTCCTTTTACTGATGAATACTAATGAAAGGTTGATCCTGCAACGTTAAAACTTGGTGTACAATTATCAAGAAACAATTGTATTTTACAGGACATGCTCTATTATAATGGCAAGAACTTCCCTTTTGTTTGCTTCAAGGTATTTTGGCGCTTAATGCAATTATTCAGCAAAAATACAGAACTATGTATTTTATCTGATGCTTTTTAGAATCACCAAGTGCTTGAACATCCACATAAGATTTAGTTATAAGATTTTGTGTTATTCTTAACCCTGATTAAGTAGTTATCTTCCATTTCTCATCTGCCCTCATTCCTTTTAATTTTCAGTTTTGGAGTTTGTGTCTGCTGTTCAAGACTCCCGCACCGTTCTGTGATTCCAGTGAGATTCTATTTCAGAAGTACAGAACTGCTGGGCTAGAGGTGATACTAGCCCATTTCATAAGTTTTTTGTTGTAAATTGAACTTTAAAGCATTGTCGAGGAAAAAAAAAAGAAAAAGTATAATGTTAATCCTCCACGTTTTAGCAAGAGAAAAGCATACAGCAAGCAGAAAGTGAAGCCATAGATTTCTGCCGTTGGTTTGCTCTGTTGCTATTTTTGTGTGTGTCAGCAGGTGGTGCTGAAATGCAGTCTAGTATAAAGTCTCGCACAAGAAGTGAAATGGAAAATAATGCTTACAATCTGTTTTGCTTTCTGGGCCGTAGGAGGTTTCGTTCCTTGAAGCATCTTCAAGTTCATTTATAGAACTATTTCTATTTCTGAATATTAGCGAATTGTGAAAACTATAGTTAAATTTTATTTTGCAGCCAGGGATGCTAAAGTGTTTTAGTAAAATGGAAATCATTGTCACACATGCACTGGTTTTGTGACAAATATGACAATAAAGGGCATGCAAGCAACCTAGAGAAAGATGAAGGGCTATGTGGGTTCATGAGCAGAATACTTAAAACAATAGGGACAGTGAATACATTCCCGAGATGATTGTCATGGATGCATTAAGAAATTGTACCGAAAACCACCAACACTTCCTTCCCAGACCCAAGAAGAATTTGCGTGTAACAATGACAGAGTAACGGTGCCATCTAGGGATTAATTTTCTTAGTGCTCTGTCACTTTTCTGGGTGTGGGCAGCACTTAAAATGTGAGCAAAGCTTTTAGAGTTGTTTTGCCAGTAAGTACACTCTTGCCTTATGTGCTGCTTTGGAATGATGCATACTGAAAGTCTCAGTCCCATTTAGGAAAGAAGGAATAACTTAGTTTCTTCTAATTCTTGTCTTTATTTTCTCTTTTTGGCCAAAAGCAGCTGGAGTTCGGGATGCTATTGTCAAAATAGCATGTGCTGTTGATTCAATACTCAATTACAGAATTGAGTAGTATATTCTCTTTTGTCTCATTCAATGCACTGGGCAATTTAATAGGCATTTCAGCTTTATCGTATACCTCTTTTACTGCCATTCCATTGTAAACCTAGAGCAGAAACTCTCCCTAGCTGTAGTCTCACTCTCTTCACACATTGTATTGGATTAATGGCAATTAATTAAGTAAGAGAGGAAGATGTAAAGTATTTCCTCTTTTTACCACTCCACATTTCTATATGATCACTGGTATTACATGTGAGTAATTTATTCAATGGCTAGAGAGTGATCTTCTTGTACTGGGAAATGTGGACACAGAGGTGAAAGGTAAGCGTTGTCTGAGGTTTAATAGCAGGAATGTGAATGCATATATCATTAGTATTGTCAGGGTTTGGGTTGTTTTTTGGTTTTTGGTTTTTTGATTTCTTTTTTGGGGGGGTGGGGTTTTTTGGGTTGTTTTTTTTTGTTGTTTTTTTCCTCCCCAGGTAAAATCATAAATGGAACTGTAAGATCTATTGTCCTACCTAATATAAAACATATGATTGGCATAAATACCTGAAAAAAGTCCATTGCTTGCTTTATGCTCAGTCATTGGCCAAGCGAGAAACCACATGTGTTTACCTAGTTTTTTTGTCTTGTTTTTCAAATAATGGCAGTCTAGAAGTATAGAAAGCAACAGCTGGTCTATATGAAGAATTAAGAGGTGATTTGTGTGTTGTGTAATTCAGATGGGTCTGCAATGGCTCAGCAGAAGATCCTAGGTGTGTTACTGTTTCAACTTTCTAGTCTCACTCAGGCTACTGTAGATATTGACGGTTGGAGGGTAACAGCCAACAGACATCAAATCACAAATGCTTTCCAGAAGGAAAGTTCCCCAGAAATGAGGACAAGAGTTCATCCAACCTGGTGAGGAAGAGGTGACTAGATGTACTTTAGATGTCCCTGGCAGTGTTCAGTGTAGATGAGGCCCTCAGTAGCATGGTTTAGTGGTGGGCTTTGCAGTCCTGGGGTTGATGATCTTAGAGGTCTTTTTCAACTTAGTTGATTCTATGATTCTGCGTACAAACAGGCTGTACTATTGCTAAGCCATTTACTTTATTCCTGCCACAGTTTAACACTCTTAGTAACATGCTGCTTTTCTTCTACCCCATTGTATCTTCTTTGCCCTCAGCAACCATTCTTACATCCAGTTAATTTCTCCTCATAACAAGAACTCTACGTTCTGCTTAGCTGGGATGAAAAATAATAAATCATACATTTGAAACAATATGCAAATTTATTTCCCTCTTTTCCTTTCTTCTAGTGTAGCTTTCTTGCAGAGCTTTCCTAGACTGGCTAAACTGCTGTTGGATAAAAATAGATGGCCATAGTCTGACACTTCATGTCACTTCTTTTGACAAGAAATCCCATGTGTTATTTGTGAATACACACGTTGCAAATCACTGGAGGCACAAATAATACAGAAAGAAACTCTTTTTCACATAGTTTTAAGTTTTGTTTTCATGAACAGTTGGGGGTGCTATGAGCCATCTGAGATAAATGTCTGTGTAGAAATCAAAACATTATTTGAAGAGATGTGACGATGAAGAAGCTATTGAGTGGAGATGCAGAAAGATCAGACATCTGTAATTAAAATAGAATAATAGAGACTTCTAAAGAATCTCAGTAATTTATAGTTCTTCAGCAAAAAAAAGAAATCATCAAATTGTTATATGCAAGCTTTTTACTCAGAGATTTGTTCTAGTAAATAGTCTAAGCACTGTGTATCAGGTCTCAAATCAACTTATGTTAATTAGTATGTCATATTTTGAACACCCCAATGCTGGAAGAATTCTTACCCCATATCTTTAACTTTAAAGAATTGTTAAAAACCCAGCTGCACATTAACCACACTTCTCATGAAACACGTGTTATCTACTTTACCACTCTTGACCTTATCATATGGTAATTTTCTAGCTTTTAAGATGTAATTTTTCAGATTTTCAGTGGTACTCCCGGTTTCTTCCTAAGGTGCTTTTGCTGTCTTAAGTAGTCTTTAAATGATTTACTTCTAGTACTTTCACTTTATATTTCATATGTTGATTGCTTGCTGAAATCTTACCTTGATGTATGAATAGTGAACGAAGCTATAAAAAGCTTTAAATTTAATTTGCATCAGCTTCTAAAGTCAGATTATTTCATATTGCAAAGATGAGTTTCCTAATCTTTACTATAGAAACTATGGAGAAGACATAATAAAATTAAAAATAACTCACTTTACTACTTAAAAATCATATGTTGAAAAGGCTTTGAGTTGCCAACGATTTCATTGGAAATTATTATTCTTTTTACTTGGATGATTTACATATAAACTCTAGAAAGTAAGTAAAACCAAACAAATGAAAAAAAGCATTTCTCTTTCATGCTCTACCAACCTTATCAGCTCTGAACTAAACAGTTTCCAAGAAATTTGAAGATGGTTTAGGATTTTAACATATCCTAAAGTTCCTATTACTGCTTCTTGAAAATGTTCTAACTTGAATTCTCCCATTGGATAGCAACATATTCAATAAGCCCAGTTAGAATCATAGAATCATGAAATCATATAGGTTGAAATGGATGAATGGATATGGATGACATGTAGTCTAACTTTATGCTCTTAGTAGGGCTGATTGTGTCAAGTTGTTCAGGGTCTGCACAGTTTGATTTTCAGCTGTCTCCAAGGATGGATGTTGCACAGTCTTCTTTTAGCCCCTGTTCTAAGACCTCAATGAGAATAAGCTTTTTTCCCTTCATTAAGTCCCATGTCCTAACTTGTGTCCGTTGTTTCTCATGCTTCTGCTGTGCATCTCTGAGAACTACTTGACCTAATGTTCTATGTATAGCTGTAAACATCAACAGGTTCCCGCCACCCTTTTTTTTTTTTTCTTAGTCTGAACAAACTGTCTGCTCTTAAGTTCTTGCATGTTGTGCCCCTGACCATCTTGAAAGTTGGACTTCCTGCAGTATTTCTGTGTTATACCGGAATGTCCAAAACTGGTCACAGTATGAAGTTAATAGTACTGAGCATTAGAAGAGTGAACCTATGAAGACAGTTAAAAAAAAAAAATAAAAAAGAAACCCACAAAATAATTGTCTGAAATAACCACAGAAAGCAATAACCACACTCATGTTATAAATAGCATTTAAATAAAGGCCAGTAAATTACAATAAATGATGCTTCTTTAAGGTTCAGGGTTTTATGGGAGATCAACTTTTGGGAACCCACCAGGTAGAATGACCTGGAACTTAGTGTAAAGCTATATACAGGAGAAGTGCTCAGTCCTAGATGGTCTAAAAAAAAAAAAAATAGTGAAAAGTGGGAGAAAAGGAAGGTAATAAGATAATAATAAGTGATTATAGGAGAACCACCACTTACTGATGGAGAGTTAAAATCAAACCAAACAAACAATGTGAAAAATACTATCCATTCAAAATACGGAGTGATAGACATCACTCCTTATTTATTTGAAATATTGTTAGTGTGAAACTGCTGTGTCTCAATGTTCTTTAAAGGTCTAATTAAAATTATTTATAGTCTCAAAGAGTAGAAGCAAATGAGCTGTAAAAAGTGCATGCTTTCTTTTAATCTAATATATTTCAAGGGTGGTAAAAGTTTGATGTCAAAGTATGGTGCAAGTTAACTATGTGTTTGTTTTCTTTTTATTTTTAAGTATTTCCAGGAAGTAAATAGAGAAAGGCAGGCACTAAAATATTTTTTAATGTATACTTTTGTAGCTGAATAGTTGTCCTTTCTATAATAGATAGCTATGCGCAGCTGAGACCTCCACTTTATAAGCAGAAGAAAGGGAAAGGAAGCCTTTGCAGTTAATGCAAGCTCACATTCCTGGTCCTGGTAAAACCCTCTCAGGCTACCTAGCCAAACTCCACAGACCATTTTGGCTCATCACTATAAAAAGAAGTTCCTTCTGCCCTGCCCTGTTTGTATAACTAGGATCACAGAATCACAGAATCCCGAGGGTTGGAAGGGACCTCAAAAGATCATCTAGTCCAACCCCCCTGCAAGAGCAGGGTAACCTAGAGTACATCACACAGGAACTTGCCCAGCCAGGCCTTGAATATCTCCAACGTAGGAGAGTCCACAACCCCCCTGGGCAACCTGTTCCAGTGCTCTGTCATTCTCACAGTAAAGAAGTTTTTCCTGATGTTCACATGGAACCTCTTATGCTCCAGTTTACACCCATTACCCCTTGTCCTATCACAGGACATCACTGAGAAAAGCCTAGCTCAATCTCACCCTTTACATATTTGTAAACATTGATGAGGTCACCCCTCAGTCTCCTCTTCTCCAAGCTAGAGACCCAGCTCCCTCAGCCTCTCCTCATAAGGGAGATGTTCCACTCCCCTAATCATCTTTGTGGCTCTGTGCTGGACTCTTTCAAGCAATTTGCTGTCCTTCTTGAATTGAGGGGCCCAGAACTGGACACAATATTCCAGATGCGGCCTCACCAAGGCACAGTAGAGGGGGAGGAGAACCTCTCTTGACCTACTAACCACACCCTTTCTAATGCACCCCAGGATGCCATTGGCCTTCTTGGCCACAGGGGCACAGTGCTGGCTCATGGTCATCCTCCTATCCACCAGGACCCCCAGGTCCCTTTCCCCTTCACTACTTTCCAGCAGGTCAACCCCCAACCTATACTGGAACCTGGGGTTGTTCCTCCCCAGATGCAAGACTCTACACTTGCCCTTGTTGAATTTCATCAAGTTTCTCCCTGCCCAACTCTCCAGCCTGTCCAGGTCTCGCTGGATGGCAACACAGCCTTCTGATGTGTCAGCCGCTCCTCCCAGTTTAGTGTCATCAGGGAACTTGCTGAGGGTACATTCAGTTCCCTCATCCAGGTCGTTGATGAAAATATTAAGCAGCACTGGTCCCACCACCGACCCCTGAGGGACTCCACTAGTCACAGACCTCCAGCTAGATTCTGCCCCATTGACCACAACTCTCTGCCTTCTTCCTTTCAACCAGTTCTTGATCCACCTCACTACCTGATCATCAAGCCCACGCTTCCTTAGCTTATCTATGAGGATGCTGTGGGAGACAGTATCAAATGCCTTACTGAAATCAAGAAAAACCGCATCTACCGCTCTACCATCATCCATCCACCTAGTTACTTCCTCATAGAAGGCTATAAGGTTGGTCAAACATGACTTCCCCTTAGTAAAACCATGTTGGCTACTGTTAATGACCCCCTCATCCTTGATATGTCTAGAGATGGTGTCAAGAATAAGTTGTTCCATCACCTTTCCAGAGATGGAAGTAAGGCTGACCAGTCTATAATTACCCGGGTCCTCCTTCTTGCCCTTCTTATAGACTGGCGTGACATTTGCCATCCTCCAATCCTCAGGCACCTCTCCTGTTTCCCACGACTTACCAAAGATGATGGAGAGTGGCCTAGCAATGACCTCTGCCAGCTCCCTCAGCACCCGTTCTTCTGCTTTTCCCTTTTAGAATGCCTTCATTCTTCCATAAAAAATATTTTGTAAATAGTATTTAGAAGTGGCGGCTATAATGTACCTAATGCTGATTTTAGGAATCCCCTACAGGAGAGGAGCATTGACTCATTCTCACAGGTGTCTCATCTGAGGTTTCCAGTTGAATAAGAAACAAAACACACACAGAAAAAGAAACTAATTACCACTCTAATTCAGCTGGACCACTTAAAAAACACTGGAAACCTTTCATGTTGTGCAGCAAACATGTTAGAAATCCCTGTGGTTTCAGCAGGAAAAAACAATTATAGATTACTGTTGAAAGATATTTGGGCAACTAAGGAATTAACTACCAAGAAATATAACTAGCTATTATTAGACATTAAATATTATTAAACCCATCACACTGTCTTTACCTAACTTTTTTCAATTAGGCAAGGGTTTCATAAAATGTTAAGTAGTATTTCTGAGAAAATACAACTCCCTAGCTACTGTTGCGGAGGTAAGAAGAAAGGAAACAAGCTGGTGCACCCTCAGCCATGGCTCACAAGAGCAGCAGAATCATTGGTGATTTTTATTTCTTTTCAAAAGGAAAAATATTATTTCCTGACCAACTCGTAGGAGGAATTTTTTCAAAGAAGGAGAACCATTGTGCATGTCCACTGGTACTTCACTTACAGAAGCAGTGTTTTGTAGTCCCTTGTTACCGTATTGTTACCATCCATAGAACTCCCTGACAGCCACTCAATCAGAAAGCGCGGGAATACAAAGGAGAAAATAAAGAAAGAAATAACTGTATTAAATTTGTCTACCCTTTAAATAAAGTCGCCATTGACAGACACAAACTGTCAAAAAGTAATTGTTTTGCTATCTAACTGTAGCAAATTTTAACAGCAAGAAACTCATTATTTAAAGGGCTTTTAAATTTCACGTTTTATCTCATTCAACAGTAATCTTTCAAATTCTCTTCCTTTATTCTGCTAATATCACTGACTAAACTGCTAGCAGCATATTTCTCATTTGGGTTGATGTTCAGTGCTGAAGAAAGCTGTTGTCCAATGTGCTATCATTTTGGGGTTTTCTGGCATTTTTAGCACAATATTCTTGAATGCTTTTCACATAAATTGTCTCAAGGAGCTGAGCGTATCTGTGAGGGAAGGAGAGAACTAAAGGTCCACCTGTTTAGGCATGGGGCTGTGTTGAAAAGCTAACTTTCCTGCACTCAAGTTCAGTTTATTTATTATTATTAATTTTAACCTAAGCCTACTTTACCTGGTAAGTCTGCATTGCTTTGATATGAGTCTGGAGGTGGGTGAGTGGTACATGACTGAAGCAATCAACTAGTTTATTCCCTTACATATGTATCATAGCAAAGCAATAACCACCATTAAACCTGTCTGTTCTTATACTTTCAGATTCTTAAAAAAAAATCATATAGTGATTTTATGACACGTGCAATGCTATACTTACTTATGTTCATCTGGGGAAAAAACAGATTAAGTTAGTTTGATGTGTGGGGATCTATTATATAGAAGATATATATCTGCAATATGATCTTAAGGTCCTTTCCAACCCTATTCTATGATTTTATGATTTTATATAGTGCTGAAATCACTAATATTGCTCTCAATTCCTGGCTAAATATGTGGAAATGTGTTCTCTAATATTTTATGCACTTATGAAAAAAGCCCACTTATCCACCTCTACATCAATCTTGTATTCTATTTTGATGGGGTTTACAATCAATTCACAATTTTTAGAATTAAATTGAATTGTGTAAATGACATTTAGTGCTTTGAAATTTTTCTGAAGAGCTGCTTCTAGCTTCTGCTGAGAGTAACTCTTTTTACCAGACTAAACATTCATGTGAGCATAATATGTAATTGAACTCTGTTATTTTTTATTATTTGTTGCAGTTATAAGTATCTGTATTTTCAGTGTCATCATATACCTTCATAACAAACATTAACACCTGTTCAAGAAGTTAAATTTGTATTAAGCTATCTTGTACCATGTTTAATCATTAGAAAGATGAGGATTTGTCTTTAGATGTTGGGGGCTTCATACTTTTTCCCATCATTAAGCATGGGTTACTGTCTTGATAAAAATACTTATATTAAGATTTCAACCTCCTCTTCTTCGTACCTGCTGGCAATGAATGGATTCTTTTAAATACGCAGCGTTATTTCTCTGAAGATTTGGCAACTTTCTGAAATGTGCTGCTCATACGGGTGTAAAGGCCTTTTGCAGCTGCATAAACCTTAAAGGAGTGTGTAGAGCTGAGTTTGTTGGAGTTATTTTAAATTAAATCAAAATCTGATCTTGGATGCTTTAGGTGGGGAGCTCTGTACTATTTATTTTTTTATTATTATTTTAATTTTAAATAAATAAATAAATGAATAGACAAATAGCCTAATTTTATTCTCAGAATTGACTGACCTACCAGGCCTTGCAGGGGAAGGAGGGCAGGGCAGAACTAACAAAATGCTTGGATAACATTTATGCCAAAATAGGAGGACAAATGAGCATTCTAGGACAACATCATTGTGAGGTTCAAAGCTATTAATCAAAAGTGAAAACCTTGTACCTTTTCTTCTTGGTTCTGGAAGATAGTCCATACGCTATAGTCTTTGTATGGCAAATGAGATACAGTTGCTCTCCCCTGAAAGAAGCTAGCTTTTATCCAAATTTATCAAAGCCATCTGCAGGAGTTTATTTGTCAACTTAATTGGAGAAAAACAAATTATCAATAAGGCATAATTTACTTAGACTTTAACCTTGCTAGGATGTACATTCTGGTAATGTTTTGCTGTGCTCCATTAGATGATTGTGCATATAGTTTATGCTTAGTGTATATTTTGAGCATGCATGTGTAACAGAGCTACGAAACCTTAGGCAAAATATTCTTCAGTATCAGCCCTTCAAGGTGACTTTCTTTCACGCTTTGGTGCTTCGTGCATTTCCATTCGTCTGTGTGCCATATTTCGCTTCATATCCAGCTGGATTACACAGAAATTGATCATGATTTTTAAGATAGAGCCAAAACTCCCAGGAGATCATCTTTATGCAAATCACATACTCTAGAGGAGTGAATAGATGCTTAGAATAAAGGAAAAGTGGATAATTACCTGTTGGGTGGTAAATAATCATATGCCTTAAAGAAGACAGAAAAATAAGCACTGTGTGCGTTTGTCTTAGATATTTTTGCCTTTGATATAATTTAGAATTCTTGGTATAGTACTTAATATTTAGAAATGAAATGTCAGTTAACTGACAGAGGAATTTAATCCGGTTATATTCTATTGCTCATCCTTAATTTGTTTTCCTAATGTGTTTATATATTATATCTCTGTAAATGTGAATTTTTTTGTTTAGGGTTTTTTTTTGTGGGGGTTCTTGTTGGTTTTCTTTTTTAAGAACTATATATGCACTTCAAACTTAAAGCAATAGGAGACTGGAAAGTTCTGCTGGTCAGAAAAGAGTTATGGTTTGTGTTTTTAATGTTTTTTCCTTTGTTTTTCTTGGGGTTTTTTCTTGGGGGGGGGGGGGTGGGGGCGGAAGGAGGCAGTTTGTGGGGGTTTGGTGGGTTGTTTGGTTTTTTTTCTGGTTCATTGGGTATTTTTAAGAGGCAAAGCCAGTCACAAAAGATTGAATTTTGAAAGCTTAAGAAATAGTGTAACGGGTTATGAAATTATAAATACTATACATATGCACTAACTCTACTTCTGTTGACAAAAGGAAAAACATTAAAATGTCTTTTTAAATTTCTCTCATGTTATGAAGGAACTCCAAGGGGTTTTGTGTACGTAAATTGTATGTGTAATGCTTGAATTACAGAATTTATAATTTGAGGCACAGTTTCAAATAGACGGTTACAGTATCTATGTAATTTTAGTCTCAAAGGAAATACCAGTCCACTGACCATTCTTTAAGTGTAATGTGGATGTGGGTGAAGACCAGCAGTATTACAAGGTGCAAATAGAATTGAAATGCATGAAATGAGTTGCCTGATTTTAGAGTTTGCAGTGAAAAATACAGGCCTCAGTCCTGAAAAATGTTATCAGTTGCTTAATACGTCTGTATCTTTCTCTATAAGCTTAATGCATGTGTGTATGTGTAAATAAATACCTATACACATTGCTAGCTTGATTAGTTTGGTTTTTTAGGAGCATTATTCTTATGCTTCTAATTAAGCAAAAATATTATTCTTTTCAGGTTCAGTCTACTTTTTAAAAGAGCCTATTAATAAAATATTTATGACAAATTCCAGTCATCTGTATAAGTTCTAAACAAATCTTTGGAGCTCTAAGAATTGCACTGTTGTGTTACTGTTTCTTATGCTACTATTTCTAGTTGCCTTTTTTTTGTTAATAGCAACTACAAGCTTGTCAAATACCTAGCTAGTGTGGATTCATGTTTAATCCAGTTCCACAGATTTTCCTTGTGAAATTCGAATAGGTACCTGCAAAAATGGAAAAATAGGTATCATAAATAAAGGTAAACTATTTTTTTTCTTTAGAGTATATGTTAAAAGATTTCCCACCCCACCCCCCCCGCCCAAAGTAATTATTAATCTCTGCTGATAATGGGTTAAATCTTGACTTCTTTAGATAAGATTCCTCTTGAAATTCATGAACCCACTAATAATTAAATAAATGGGCTTTTTAGTTCTTAGAAAAACAAACTATTTATTTGTATTTGTAATGTTTGTATGGTTGAATTTGGCAGGGAAATCTGGTGGTCATTTGTGTTCTACATACATACCCCAGTAGGGCCACCTAGAGCAGGTTGATTACGACGACATTCAGGCAGCTTTAGAATATCTCCATGGATGGAGACTCTGAACCTTTTTTGCTCAGCAGTCTGTATTAGTAATCAGCCACCCTTACAGCAAAACACTGTTTCCTGATGTTCAGAGGGAACCTCTTGGGTTTCAGTTTGTGCCCATTACCTTATTATCAGTGACAGGAACGAGGTCCTGTCACTGAAAGCAGCCAGTCTCTGTCCTCTTGACACCCTCCCTTCAAGTATTTATATACGCTGGTGAGATTTCCTGTGAGCTGGAGTCCCAGCTCTCTCAGCCCTTCTTTGTGGGAGAAGTAGCCTTAATCATTTTTGAGAGTCACTTAATCATCTTAGCAGCCATTTGCTGGACGCTCTCTCCTCATTTATCTTGTGCTGGGGAATCCAGAACTGGACTCAGCACTTGAGATGTGGCCTTCCCAGTGCTAAGTAGAGGAGAATGATCACCATCCTTGACCTCCTAGCAACACCTTGCCTAATGCAACCCAGGATGCTATTTGCCTTCTTTTAGGCAAGGACATGTTGCTAGCTTATGTTGACCATGTCCATCAGGACCTCCCAATATATATCTACAGCTTTAAAATGTATGTGGATTTGAATTTCCTAGGTATTTTTCTTAAACCATTGGCAAGACTTATCATTATTTTTCTTTGAAAAGGAAAAAAAAAAAAAGGACAACAAAATACAATGAATTTGGTATTTAGTTAAAAACTGTGTAGTTGTATAGTTCTATCTTTTGGTGTTTGTGACTCTTTGCTGTTACATTTTGCCTTTACAGTTATTCTGGTCCTGTACTGAAATACTAATTGGATTATTATGTCAGACATTATACAAAATTCAGGTTGTCTTTTTTACAGGTTAATATAATTTTCAACGAATATTAAATGCAGTATGGTATCTATTTTGCAAGATACCAGAAATCATGTTTATCAGTATTTTAGAATAGTTCCCAGAGCACAAGGCCTAGCTATAGCTACAGTAAAAAATTGAGCAGTTGGCTTTCTGTAAATCTTCAGCTTGTGGAACCCTTGGTCATATTGATAAACACTTTACAGATAATTATATTATACTAATCACATAATCACAGCATTGTTAGGGTTGGAAAGGACCTCTGGAGATCATCTAGTCCTTCATACTTTGAATATCTCCAGAGAGGGAAACTCCAAAGCCTCCCTGTGCAGCCTGTTCCAGTGCTCTGCCACCCTCAATGTACAGAAATTTTTCCTCATGTTGAGGTGAAACTTCTTATGTTTAAGTTTATGGCCATTGCTCCTGTTGCAGGACACCACTGAAAAGAGTCTGGCACCGCCTTTGAGATTCAATGTGAAAATACTAACACGCCATGACCCCCAGACTTCCAGTGGTGTTAGAACCATTGAAACAAATATTAACAGATATCTTAGTGATAAAATTGTTGACAGAAAGGAAAATTACAAATATGTTATGGTTGATAACTCCTTTAATCCACAATATAATGTGGCTGTCATGAAATGAGATATGTAGGAATATTATTAATTTATTCTTTGTAAATATTCACCAAACATGGAAGAAAATTATAGTCAATAAAGGGAACTTCATACTGCATTGTGTGGCTTAAATATACCTCAGGACCACTTTCTCTGACATACAGCTTGAATCACATGCGTCTGGGTCAGCCAGCCAACGGTTATTGGTCCTCATTTCTCCAGTTCTAATTCCTTATGTGTTATGTATTTACCTCTTACCAATGATCAGTGCTTCTCTGTAGGATTCTCTGTATGTTTTTACATTGTAATCTGTAACATTTTTACTGGGGGAAGCCCAGTAGTTAAAAATCGGGAGAATATGGTTCCTCCTTTCTGGATCTCCATCAACTGACTGAAAAGGGTGCAGCCTGAAATCTGTCTGCACTGTGCTTTTTTACTTCTCTACAGCAGTTATCGCTTCGTTTCATATGAGGGAGCAAAGATGTGATAAGATTAAAGAAATGAAGCTTTAAGTTATCTTTTTAATCCTCATACCTGAGATTACTTTTAAAGAAGGTATTTTCTCCTGTGTCAAGGGATGTTCCAGTGTAACTTCTACTAAAATTTGTTTTTGAAGCATGTTGTTTGTAGAGATGACAAAAATAAGCCTAAGACAAAAATTCATGTCACGGTTTATAGTTAGGCAGACTAATACAAATGTAATACATTTTAGTCAAACCTTGGTTCTTTAAGGAGAAAAAGCAAAATTTCTTCTGTGTTTCCCCCCCCCCAGCAATTTCTTATGTAAACTTAGTCTTTTACCCTTCTATCTTAAGATTCAGATAAAGTAATATTTTGCCACTAAAAAGGTCACCTGTTAGTCCATCAGTTGTCTTGTTAGAAGCAGCCTTAAGCTTATCCTATGTTTTTAATATTTCATAGGAATTTCGTGGGTAGCTTATCTGCTAATTATACGTATTAATCAAAAAGGGCCATTTTATAGGGGGAAAGGTTAGAATCCCAAGCATCAAAATGATGTATCAGTGTCTTTAGCTTTAGACTGGAAAAGGTTGGATTAGACAGTTGATATACAGTGTGACTGTACCTTGTGAAGAAAGGTCTTGTAATAAAGAGAAAAAAAAAAAATTAAGGTAAAAGCTGGCAGAAATACGGATTTAAGGGCCAAGCAGGCATTCAGAAATCCCAGGCAAAGAAACTTCTTCGTATCTGAAGTCAAACTCCTGCCCAGTTTGAGCCTTTACAGATATTTTTTTTTGGAAGTAAATATTGAAAATAAGTGGGTTTATGTTATTTTAAAATGAGCTATGCTTTAGCTATTTCTGCAAGCATGAAGTAGACTTCTCATGCATTGTTTTTTATCAGACTTACATACTGTCAGACATACTGTGAGACTGTTTCAAAGCATAATTTGCTACTTTGAGTTTGACTGTGTCTGCCAGGTTTGTCTTGTCACTTGAAGAGGAACACACCAAAACAAACTTTCTCACCTGAAAAAAAATATGGGCATGTCTTGTTATTTTATGAAGAAGGGCTGCTAAAGATTGCTAATATTAAGTCTTGCCCTGTAAAAATTTACAACTTCATGCTTTAACATTTCAAACTGAACCATCGCAAAGCTATAAAATTTTTACTCTTTGTTAAGAAACCATTTGCTAGTTAGTTGTTTAGAATCTAGTGTTTAGCCAATATTTTGTATCAAAAATAAACAAAAATACTGTAGGTCATTTATATTATGTAGGAATAGTATTTATTTGCAGCAATTTCCTGAAATAGCTGAAATAGTCTATTTAACTAAATAGAAGTCTGCCATTTATCAAGGAGCATCATGACATGGCAACATCTGCGACTGAAGATTAAAATGTTATCTGAAAAACTAATGGAGTTGTCATTGGACAGAAAGTGCCATATTACAATGCAAAAATCCCCACTTAAAAGAATGAAAAATTAGTAGAAAAAGTGATTATTAACAGTAGATAAGAAGTGACCAAGAAAATTAGCATAATTTTGTAAAATTTAATTCATAAACCCCTTTCTTGTATGTCTCTAAGACTGCAATCTGTAATGTGTGTGAAGAATTTGCAAGTGTAAACTTAATTTGAAATTTAGAGCTTGATTAAATTGGTTTTGTCTTTTGTTGGTTCTTCATTAAGCCATGGTATTTGTTTTCTTCTTTCTTTTATCAGCTGCACCATCATCCTTCCAGAATGAGACTTATGTTTAAGTAATCACAAGATTATTTCAGATTTTAGAATAATGCTTATTTTTAGCAGTTCAGTTCTTTCTAGTTTTGACTCATCGAATGTTTTGCAATCTCTCTTACTTTTTGTCGACTTTGCACTTAATCCTGTATACAAAATGAAGTATTTTCTTACTATGTAATTGTATTTTGATGAAATGTCTTTAGAGAAAAAATGAGAAGACTGGGTATAAGTAAAGTTGGCTTCTGCAGTTTGAGGTGGGAGTGTTATAATTTCTCTTACCTTCACAATAGACTAAGTGTATGTTTATAAAAGCATATTGGGAAAATTGTGGGTGACTTGGATGTGTCTTGTGTGCCCAGAGGAATTCATCTTTACCAAATCTACTAAGTTTGTTCTTTTCTTAGCTAGAATAATTTCTGTAATCTGACTAATCAATATGCAAAGACAGAACAGCACAATATGTAAACCTGCAAACAGGAGGGAAGCAGAGAGCAGGGCAGCACTAGAGATACAGTCAGAAGTAGCAAAAAAGCTCCTCATTGCCCTGCCTTCTGTAGTGCCATGCTGGAGCCGATCCTTGCAGAAAAAGGGATCATGAGCGCTGTGAATGTTTTTATGATTGCTTTTATCGAATGGTGAGCAAGAGTTCTGAGTGTGTCTTCTGAGGGGTGTTGTGTTTTCCTTCCTGCTAACAGGCTGAGCAAGCCAGTGTATTAAGGATCCTTCCCTTTATGGGGAGTTCAAAAGTGACAGGAATTTGCGAGATGCATTTTGGATGCTAGAGAACAAACAGAACTCCCACATTCATAATATAAGCAGCAAGCAGATTTTGTTTTTCATTCATGCATGCTATTAAACACCAACTGGTTTTGTTATTTTTGAGTTATTTTAGAAATCCTTGCAAAATCTTGTCTGAGATTTCCTTTATATTTCTGAAACAAACATCCCTCCCAGCTAATCATGTCCAGCATTTTAAAACTTCAGCTGTTGTTCAGAGAGGTCACAAGGCATTTATAGCTGCTTTAGGAATCCATGGGAGAGGCTAAAGAAGCAACCTTTGAATGAAAGTGCCTGAGGTTTGTATTAGCATATTGCAAATGGTCCACCAGATTTAACAAAGATTTAGCAAAACTGAAAAAATCTATTGACTGTAGATAAGTGTTTTGCAATTATAGAGTACATAAGATACTCTTCTAAGAGGGTTAGTTGAGAGGCTATGTGAGCTGTGTTAGCTAATTATACTGGAGTGTTGGGTTAAAAGGTCAGGAGGCCATTGGACTCCCTTAGGAAAAGTCATATATGCTTTTGATTGTGAAAAGAAATTACCTTCAACTTGTTCACTGCAGCACTCTAAGTTTAAAAGGTAAAACTGCTGTATTTAGCTAAATATGTCTTGCATATGAAATATTTTTGACACAGCTTTCCATTTGCGTCAGAATTTGAGGCTTCCTAACTCAGGTAGTATAAACAAATTGTTCACATGGATTTTTATAGTCCATTTTCTGGCAAGCTTTCTGATCAGTGCATAGGATAGATTTCAGTCTGTAATTCATGTTATTAGACATATTCTTCGCAACTTTTTTACCTTCTCAGTTTTTCCACCAGTTTTTGCGCATGTAATTTGAGACTTTATATTTACTATTACAAATTGTATGTTGGACCCCTGTATTTGGACGTGGTGTCATTAACGATATTAGAAGTGCTGTCCATCTTTTTTAAAGCTTATGTTGATTCCAGGGAGTAAACGGAAGACTGAATTTATTCAACGGCATGCAGGAATCATTAGTAAATAATGTAGTATTGTAGTAAGAAAAGGGTCAAAAATCATAGGTTGAACAAGGAGGGTTACCACATAACAACCCATTGGATGAATTCAATTAAAGATTAAATTTATATGTATGTGCATACATATTATATATTTGGTAATTTTGTTATTATGAGGTTTAATCTTTGCTAGAGGAAAAGATGTATTGGGGAACTCTATGTGGTTTATTGTTTTCAAAGCTGACAGGGAGAAAATGAAATTAAATGGTTTTAAAAGCTTTGGTTTTCCAAGACCATTACATTCAAAATAATTATGTTGTTCTTGGAAACCTTATGATATAACTTTTATTAAATCATAAGAAATCATGAGTTTCCTATATGTTATCTGGTTTTGTTCCTTTCCTTACAGACAGTGAAACAGTAAAAAGCCAGCATGAGACCTCAACTTCAGAAGGAAAAAAAGCAAATTGGTCTTTGAATAACAAATTCCTTCATGTAGGCATATAGTTACTACTTTTTCAGTCTTAGGGGGCAGTTTCATTTAAAGTATAATCATAACAAATATGTGGAATAAATTGCTTTCACCTCTACGGTAGCTAATAAGCCCCCTTAACACCATGACAACACTTAAATCTAGAATAGGTTTGAAAGAAGAAAATAAAATTGTGGTTTTTCTACCTTGGGAGATTTGGTTAGACTTTAGAAGTTCCCAATAGATGAATGAGTTTTTCTGTTGATTGGTTTGTGCTTATTTTGCTGCTGTGAATAATACTGTGTTGTAATAGATATTAGGGGTCAAATCCCTGCAGGCGAAAAGCATGAGGAAACTCAGCAAGCAGCAAATTCAGTTGCTGAGTTACCATGTTAATGTACTGCTACATATGTCTTGATTTTATCTAAGCAGTTATGTTTTGCTGTGTTTAGTGATGTAAATACACTTGTGTCACTACATTTAGTGATGTAAATACACTTAATGTGTCTTCTGTGGGATGTTCTTTGCATATGCTGAAGAACATTGAGCTGTTTAGATAGTACCTTTTAAATTTCTGCAGATTTGGGATGAAACCTGTAGAGCCTCCTCTAACTAGAGTTTCTTTTCTAGCACTTCCTTTTGTGAACATTAGTATTTAGTATCTATTCTGTTCCTTGCAGACAGCAACACTCCCTACCCCCTCAATTACTTTTTTTCTGGGTTTTTTTTTTGTTTGGTTTTTTTTTTGGGGAGAGGGGTTAGGTTAACAGAGAAGGATCTTCTTACACATGTGCTGTTATTTTTTTAAACCTGTCTTTTGAATATATTTGAATAGTAAAGCTAGAAAGTGTGAATTCTAGCTTTGTTTTGTGGGGGTGTGGTTGATCACAGCACTTTTTTTTCTTAAAAAAAACCCAAAAGCTAACAAACAAAAACCAACCAACCAAACAAACAAAACCCACCCTTAGTTAATAGTCCATAATCAGTACTTATTGATTTCTGATAATTACACTGGCTATTTGTTATTTCCAGCTGGTGCAGCAGATTTTCTTTTATCATTTTTTATATGTATTCTTGGCCAAAACTTGGCCAATACTTCAGTATTTATGAAAAAAAAAAAAAAAAAAGAAAAAAATCCATTTTTTCAATTTGTGACTTTATATAGTGTGTTAATTAAGGAAAGCAGCAGAGCTAAATCAGTGCTGTAGCAAGGAAGCTTACCAATCAATTTTTTTATACACTATGCTAAATCTTAGCACAATTAACTCTCTTTTTTTTTTTTCAATAGTGCTATCTATTAGTATGATCTTTTAAGCTAGTTAATTTCAGTGATTATGGTTTGGTGCAAAATCTTTAGACACTCATATTATAATCCTATAGTATCCCAAAAAGTATGAGCAGGTTTTGTGTAGAGAACTAAACTGCAACCAATTAGTTAGGATTGATCCTCTCTCCATAGGGAGAGAGATTTCTGTGTCCAAACCCATGCAAATATGAGAAAAGGTGGTACAACTGCTGGACACATGTGGTTTGGCTCTCAAGAGGAAGGCAACCAGTCTTGGGAGTGGTACTTGTGGGAGGCTGCTTTGAACAGCCCAGCCAAGAATCTTCAAGGATTTCACTTCAGTGAATTGAACAAAACAACTTTTAGAGTGCGGTCTGTTGCATATAAAGGTGCCTTGAGGTGTCATGTCAAAAAACAGGTTTTGGTAGCAGAAGTGAACTGTTGCAGCAGTCAGGCTCAGGAGGTCCTCAGATTAGACATTTCTGCAGGCAAGTCCAAATTTTGCCCTGTCCACACAAGTTTTATCTCTGATACCAATAAGAATTACCTTGCTCTCTTCAGCCTATCACTTGCTATTAGTTTGTGTCTGTTTTGTTCCTTTAACTACAATTGCCTTTGCTCTGCTTCAGGCAGGGTGCCCTGAGGCACCCTGCTTCCCACCTGTGTCATCCTCCCATTCTGCAGCTTCAAAGTGTGAAGTCTTGAGGCATCCTGGAACACAGCAAAGAGAGCTGTAGCTTGTTGAATAAAACAAACACTGTTCAAATTTCCCAAACTTTGGTGCCTTGGGCAAACACCCTGTTTGCTTTTCCATCGTTCCCCTTCAGGGCCTGCTTTGAAGGAAATGGTGCTGTGCCAGGCATCGACTTAGGAGGAGTGATGGTACTGCATGTATTGGCAGATCTGAAGATTTTTTTCAGTGATTAGAGGACTGATCTTGAACTTCAAGTGTTTCAAGGGCTGAGGATGTGCATAAATCAGTGAGAGAATTTGTAATTGAGGCAATAATAGCAATTTAGAGTAACATATTTTTTTAATTACCCATTGAATGATTGATCAATTGATAAATATTATGTTTATCTACACCACTGACCAAAATGCACAACTTAGTAATTGCAGCTTTGATTTTTTTTTATTTTTTTTATTTTTTTTCTTGAACAATCTGATAGCAAAATAATGATGTTCAAAAATATACAAAATAAAGGACATCAAAGCCAAACCAATGAAAAATCCATCTGTACTTTGACTGAGTTGCAATAAGTAGCACTAAAAGTATCTGTGCATTGCTATAATTATGATAAACTCATTATCAAAATAATGTAGTTATTTAAAAATTGTTTACAGACATTTGCCAGCTACAGAACTGCCAAATTCATCAAAAGCTGCAAAATCCACCTAAGAAACAGTGCATACTTGGATAGTTTAACCCATCTCAAGTCTATGTTTAATTACATTGCTGACTTGAACTTGAAAGTGCAGGCTGAAGACCTGACATACCAATAAACTGATTAAACTGCTAAGGGCCACTAAACTGTGTTACATGGCCATTCCATTCCTGCCTCTGGCTTCATGCTTTTCCACTGACTCACGCTGCATCCATGTTTACAAAAAATCAACATGATATAAGAGGAAGAAAAGAAGAAAGGGAAGGAAATTGGAGGGGGGTGGGGGAAGTGGGGGAGGAATAGTTTTTATGGGTTTAGATTCCTGAAATGGTTCCAGTTCAGGAAAGTTCCCATGCCAGTGCTGAGGAGGGAGGCATATGGGAAAAATCTACTGACATTGCCTTTTGAATAACAGCTTGTGTATGTACCAGCGTAGCTGTAGTATGAATTGTATTCTAGATTGACTTAACTGTTTTGGGTATGCTTGGAGTGTAACCACAATGGTGGCTGCAGTGGACACATGCAGCTACACCTGAGAAAAGCTTAGATTTCAAATCAGCTAATTTTCCAGTACTTTCTAAAAGAGCCTACTTCTTTTACTGAGTGGTGACTTGAATTGACAACACTTTCCAGGTTTCCATTTACAATGCTTTATACACATTAATGCTTCATTTCTGCTACCCTGAAAAAGAAAATATGTTTTGTCGTTATCATTAAACACTGTAACAGTGATATGCCCAGAAAGAAGCTGAGTTTTCGCCTGCCAGTTACAAAGTCCGCAGGCAAAGGATTTTGTTTCTTTCCATGGAAACAGTGCATGGGGTTGTATAGCACAAACAGTAACCTTGAGTGCTATTTGATATCACAGCAAAAGATTTCTTGAGAGTACAAGAAATCTTATAAATGATCTCATGTATGTTGCTAATACTGGATTCCCTGCTAAGGCAGAGCAAACAGAAAGGATGTAAAAACAACTGCAGAAGAGATCTCGGTATGAAATGCAACCATAGCATTTCATCAGAATCACAGTTTACTTTCTGCATTAAGGACCACAGTAGGTAAACTTACCATCTGCAAATTAAAATCCAGTCTATAGAAAACTGTGGTTAAAGGACACGAATTCTTATTTGCATTTTTTAAATGAAGGAAATGGAGGAAAATAAATTGCAGTTTTCAGATATTCTAGAAGAAAATAAATTTTATTCTCATCCTATTTTCTTAATCATACCTTTTCCCCCCAAATAAAGCTGATTTTGCTAGACAAGGCTTTGTGCTAAATAATACTGCAGAAATAGTCCTGTGCATTTCAGGGCTGTTTATCTTCTAAAGTTCTTATGGACTTCCTTTACAACCCAAATGTTTCTATGATTCTGTGCATGTTTAGCACTCGGAAATAAGGTCCATAATAGCTGCATCCCTCTGTACTGCTGATACTATTTTAAAAACCCTTTTGAGAGAGACTGTCTAAAAGGAAATCACAAATTCAACTGTTTTCTGAGAGAAATGCCACCAATTATAATTCTTTCCCAGTTTCTAATAAAAGTCACAGCAATATTTTTATTTGCTGCATTTTTATACACACACACATATAAAAATATATTCAAAGATGCATGACTCAAGCTGTGCAAATAATGGATTTTTTGGTCCAGCTCCCAAACTATGTAAAAGACCCAAAGAACCCTTCAAATGCTTTATTCTTACCGAGTCAAATTTTTTCTTTCAAAATTCATGATGAATAGAAAAGTTGAAAAAAGGTCTTGTGTGAAAAGAAGCTTCTTAAATTAAAAAGTAATATGTGTGTGGAAATGTTAGTTGTCTACAATTTAGAGAAGATGGATGGTGTTTCTGAAAGTAGCAGAATGGAGGGTTTTAGAAGTGAGAAATTCAATTTACAAATCAGTCAGTTTTAATGAAATAAATAATTGGGAAAAAACTCAACTGTTGTGCATTGTTAGAAAACAGACACAAAAAACAGCCGGAATCTCTTTATCAAGAATAATTCATACCAATCCAGTTGACGTTTAATTTGTTACAGAGTAATGGGCTGTGTGGATTGAAACATAGTGGTGGATGTCACATATCTTAAATTTATTAAAGCTGTTGATACTGTCTCAGATGAATTCCTATAGAGAAGCTAGGAGATGGTAGTTTAGATAAAACCCAAGGTAATGTGCAAAACTGTTTGGGAAACAAGGTGTTTTCAGAAAGGTTAGATAGTACCTGCCTTCTAGTTAGATAGTATCTGCCTTTAGAAGGGATGTAGGTTACCAGATTGACTTCTTATAATCCCTTCTGGTCTGTCAAATTTTCTGTTTATGTATAGTCCTGTCGTTTGTTTATGACATTTGTAATATGGAAAAAAAAAAAAAAAAAAGCTGTAAAGACATATTTAAATTACCAAAGATATTCCAGAATTCTCTGGTAGCTCAAGAGAACGGGAAGTTAAATTTTGTTTCCAGTTCCAAGGGTAAATCTAACCATAGTTAATCTAATTATAACCTCCCTTCATCTTCCACCTGTACTGTAATTAGGTTCACTGGCTGTTATTGCAGTTTAAGTTTTTCTCTGTAAGGTTAACACTGTAGAGAGATGGGTCAAACATCAATATATTCAAGGGCAAGCACAAACCAGAAACACTATCAGAAAATAATATTACTTTTCCATTTCACCAATGGTTATCTTAATAGGAAATTCAATAAATAAACTTGGTAGGCTATCTCAAGTCTACACATGTAGTTTCCTACATAAACATTATTTAAGTCAGTTTAACTTAGTGTCCTTTTTCTTCAGGTTTTGACACAATATTTTTGGTAATTAATTGAGTGTGCTTAACTGTTACACACTTTTAACTTCCAGAAATGTTTGGCAATGTGGAAGTTGTAAGATATTTAACTGTGGCCTTTCATTTTCTCTATGTTCTATTGTTTCCTTAGTGTTATATAATTAGTATTCTTTCTGTGTGTATTCCCTACCACACTGTATTTTGTTATTACAGAAAGTAACTTTAGTTTACCTTTACAGCTAAATTATTTTTTTTGTTCTGTACTTTTTCTTGTCATTTGCCATTTTGTAATGAGACTCACCAAATCTAGTAGCAGTTCACAAATTATGTTAAATTTTCTTAAGAATTTAATCAGGAATTCCTCAAAGGTCTTACTTTTTGTACTAGAATTGGGAAGGGAAAGGCATTCATTGGACAGCATTGTTTATAATTGAGAACAATGTTAATCTAGCTCTTTAATCATTCAGTATTTGGTTTTAATAATTTTATTATATCCTTCATAGTTTTTCTAAATATTTTAGGTTTTAATTGAGGGTGTATCTTATAAATACTGAATTGCTTGCCTGATATATCAGTTGCCTTCTTGATTGTAATCCTGACCATGCCTAAACCAGTAAACTATATTTAAAAAAAAAAAAAAAAAGAAAAGAAAAGAAAGAAAAAGAAAAAGCAATTACTTGCTCTCAAAACTGCATAATGCCATGGCTAGTGCATCACACCTTTTGGCTCCTGCCTCACCCTCCTGTCTGAAAAACATTAAAAGGAAATTTAGATGAGCACCAGTGTTTAATTTTCCTCATGCTAAGTTTCAGACTTCTTCACAAAGAGGTTCAGCTGCTGAGTGTAAGAAGGGAATATTAGATTTTTGATTGTCTGCTCTGAACACCAGAGGCCCAGGATTCCATTTAATGACCCTTCTGAACCTTCCTCATGCAAAAAGTGTTCAAGCTCTCCCTTGTGGCTGAAATGCACTTTTCACTATACTTGGAGTTTATTTTCAGGGTTTTAATAGAGCAAGTGCCAGACATGGGATTGTTTTCCTGATCTTTTTTATTTCAAATTAATTTGTGTGGTTATAGATGAATATCCCTTCCTTTACATGAGCAGGTAGAATTTGCTGAATACCGTCATCAGCTATTGGATAAGCTACACTTTGGACTCCAGAACTAAATTCTTACAAGCTATTTCTAAAAGGACAGTTTACTTGGGAATTTCATTTAGACTTCATTGAAGTCTGCTACAGTGCAAGCTGTAGGTTTTTATCCGTAGCAATTGCTGCTTTCATTGTCAGTTTCTTAACATTTTTACCTGTTTGGTTCCTAAGTTATGTGCGAAGAATTTTTAAAGTTAGTTTTTGGGGTTGTTTTTAGTTTTTGTTTGTTTGTTTGTTTTGGGGTTTTTTGGTTAGTTTTTGTTTTCATTGGTCCCAATTCCCCTCAAAACAGTTAAACATTTTATTCAAAGATAGTTTTCTGTTCCAGAGATGGAGATCCTGAAACCAAATGTCTGATTCTCACACAGAATAAATTATTTAGGACACATTTTAATGTAGTGCTACATGTTTTTCCAATGTTTCAAAACAAAAAAAAACCCAAACCCTAATGACTAAACTTTTACACCTTTGGGTTTAGTTATTTATTTATTTAATGAAGGCTACTATTTTACACCTCTAAATCAAACTTAGAATTAATCTGGAAAACTTTCAATCATGGAAAATATTCTTTTGTTGCTAACTCTGTGTCACTGGGTAACAAAAATCGATGAGTTTTTCAGTGTTGGCTCTTCAAGCTAGAGGGCCATGACTAAATCTGTGAGAAAAATGTCAAAGGCTCCTTGCTGTCCTGTAGCATTGCGAAGTTCCACCCTAAAACATTTCTAAATCTATATTTTATGATTTTTAAATGAATATGCATAATCAACACAACTTGCTAAGTGCTATTATATTACTAGTCTGTTATTTCTACTTATTTCATGTGAAAGAAACAACACTTCCTGCTGCCAGCTGAATCTCAGAACAACAGCAAAAAAAGTATGTACTGACCTGTCTGTAATCTATTGAAGTATTTAAGTAAGGCTGTGTGTAATCTTAGGTTGATACACTGAACCAACACCTTTCATATGTTTTGTAAGTGTAATATGTTTAATTTGTATCATTAAAGAGTAGCGCTGGTTACTTTGAGAGGAGGAGTGGTCCACAAAGTTGTGCATAGAGTCCATGCAGGGGTCTCAAATCATAAAACAACCTCATATCTTTCTTAGCAGGAAACCCTCCCTGGTTCAAAATGGTGTTTAATTCTCATCAGTAGGCTCTATGAATGTTTTAGTATGTGATAATCTTAGGCTCCTGTATTTTACGATATTTTGAATCTCGTACTTTGAGCATTATTTAAATTTTGTTGTCACCATTGTTGTGCAGCAATTTTTTTCACTTTCCCAATAGCATGACCACCAAGTTAGATGTTACCACACTGCTTTGTAGGCTGGGCTAAACACGTGTAAGTTGCATGTTTTTAAAAGTCAAACTGTAAGCAGAATTCTGACATGCTAAAATTAACTGTTATCGGAAGTCTGTTTGTTTACCTTAATTAAAAGTTACCCTATTTCATATATATTTGTATATGTAATTGAGTTTGCTGTTCGCAAAAGAGGGTTTCAGGCATCAGTCCAGTATCTAGGAAACTGTTCTAAAACTGGTGTGCAAAAGTGGAACATGAGATTTCATACAACTGAATTGTGTTCTGCTGAATCACAAATTCCAATGGGTTAACTGTCTGACTGCCTTTTTTTACTGTGAAATGCACTGTAGGGCAAGAGAATATTTTTCAGAGCATCTAATCCTCAAAGCTTAAAAAATTTTGTGCTGTGTTCATACAAAACACTTCAGAAAGACAGCTCTTTAATACAGAGCTTCAGCCCTGAAGAATTTGTCATGCATGATATAATATTCAAAAAAATCATCTTTCCTCTTGATAAAATATTCTTAATGCTTTCTGATTGCATTGTTGCATTTGTTAATTAATTCTCTGTTCTGCTATTATGAAAACTATGAGTGAAAAACATTCTACAAAAATGCATATATACAGTGTGAAGCCTAACATGAAGAACATTGCATTCTTACTAACACATTTTATCAACATAATAAATGTGCTTGTTTTCATTTCTAACAATTCAATATCTATTAATCTTGTTGTTATGGCTAAATAGCAAAGGCTTAGTTTGCTGACAGTTTCCTGTAGCATTAAGCCTCTGAAATGCAATTGATCACATTTTCAAAGCGCTGAAGTCTGTGAAAGGTAACAGTAAATCTGGATGATGTGTGAACCTGATCTTACTGGGACAGATTTCAGAAGGCAACATTATTATTGTTTTTTTTAATGTATTTTTTTTTTTAGGTGACACAGCTGCATTTGCTGTCTGCTGTGGCATTTTCAAGAAATTTGAGTTTAATGGGTCTTAGAGCTGGTAAAGAATGCAAAAAGGAAGTGAAGGATGTGATACCCTGTTGTGTAAGCAGAGCATCGACTTGCCATTTAGAGTTCTTTTGACCTTACTGTAAACTGTCATGTGGAAAAATTAAACTCATACTTACAACTTCGTAATATTAAGCTTATGCATTGAGAGCCATATTGAAGCCTTTGGGCTTCGGGGCAGGGCATCAAACTCTCTCCTCTCCTAGTGTGTTCAGGGATGAAGGTAAATAAGGTGTATTTTTCTCTGTTCTTACCAACCAGAGTTGTCTGCTTAGGGGCTGACCTTACAGTATACTGGATTTTGTACCCAGAATAGATGAGATTAGTGATATAAGAGCAAAGGCAATTTTCTTTGCTGTCCTCTGTTTAGGCTTTAAGGTCTCTGAACCAAAACTCTTGATTGTTCCATTGCTTGTGGAGTTTATTTCATGAAGTCTGTATGTGCTAGCACTATATAAATCCAGTCTTTGAGGAAATATCTAGAAATACCAGAAAGGACACAACAAGCAAAAGCCTCAGTATAACAGCTGATATAGTAGGAATGCTGGGTAACTACTTTTTTCTGGTTAAAAATTTAATGCCTACTATTTTTTATTTACCATTACTTGACATTAAGTTTTCTGGTTTTTTCCCTTCACCCAGTTAACAGAGAAAATTAAAAATTAAACAGAAAATTTAAATTAAATTAATTAAATAAAATTTAAATTAAATAAAAATTAAATAGAGAAAATTCTAATTAAGCGAGAGCCCTGCACATGCCTTTTCTCTGTTTGAGATCTGTTACTCTTATTGAGGAATTAGAAATGTACCCTTACAAAACGCGATCACAGTGCATACTACTCAATAAGAAGTTAACATTAGTAACTTATATCTGTACCCTGGAGAAAAAAACAGATTCTGTACCTGAGGGCTGTATGGCCTTTCCACAGTGCACTTCACTGTGAGGTTTGTTTTTTTTTAAATACTATCTGTCGTGGAAATGGACTCAGTCGGAGATCAATGTGATCAGACAAAGCCATTTATTCTAGAAAACTAACTCTTTATATACTATTTCTTAAAGTTGTTTTCACTAACTTGGCACATTGTGATGGGATACATATCTGTGAGGCCCTTAACAACTAACATATAATTGGTTAAGCACAGGTGTGAGAACCTGACCTTCAAAGTTTTCCAACAGTCCTCAATTTATCAACTCAGTAAATTCCAGCTCCTTCTTATCTTGCTGGGATTCTCACTCCCAGTGTCTCGCTCCCATCCTCCTTCACCTTTTGTTGTTCCTTGGTTCATGTCGAACTCCACATAGGCAGTTGCTGATCTGGGCACATGGCCGTTCTTTGCCAGAAAATCATCCACAACTATCCAATTGGGTAGTTTAAGACCAAATCAGATTCCCCGTTAGCTTTCTTTCCCTATGGCTAAACAAATTCTGTTCTATCAGTTTCAGAAATTTGAACAGATGCAGATTATGATTATATGAGGAAAATGTCACAAGACTCAGCTAAATTTTATATTTTAATCTTATCAATAATTAATATTTTTATGTATAGACTTGATCAATTTTTCAAACTTCAGATTGTAAAGGATGTTTTAAATAAAGTCTGCTTTAAAGTTATGCAAGTCAGTTTGTCTTATTCATGGTTGAAAAAACATTGTCTGTTTGCTACATCACTTGCAGTGTCTCTGAGATTCACAGGAAGAGGAACACACAGTGCACTACAGCAAGGAGAGTACATACAGTACTAGCTTCACATATAGGAGGTGTAATGAGGAAAATTTGTGGTTATTCATTATGTCGTAACTTAACACTTTCCAAACCAAATGATCCCCAACATTTATCAAATGCAGAGCTTCTACATGTCCTGAGTCAGAAAAAATATGTTGAAGTCGCTATCTGCACTCTCAAGGCTTCCTAAGACTGAATCAATCAGTGTGAAAAACAGTGCTAGCAAACATGGCGTTTTTAATGCTTTTGGTACTTTCACTATTTTTGATATTAATTAACTTTCCCTTTTTATTTGGTGAGGCACTGGAATGGGTTGCCCAAGAAAGTTGTGAATGCTCCATCCCTGCCGGTGTTCAAGGCCAGGCTGGACAGAGCCTTTGGTGTCACGGTTTAGTGTGAGGTGTCCCTGCCCATGGCAGGGGGGTTGGAACTAGATGATCTTAAGGTCCTTTCCAACCCTAACTATTCTATGATTCTATCATTATTCTCTGTGTACATTAATCCACACAATTATACTAATGGGTGCCTATTCAGTAACACTCAAGAGTTTTTCTTATTCCATTTATTGAAGCCTAAAACCAGAGGGAAGAGGAAATGGAATAGTTTTCTGAATTATTGCCTAATAAAAGAGTGCAAGGTGATCAGTTTAATGGCAGTAAAAATTAATATGGCTAATTCTGATTCATGAGGTTGATTTAGTATTTTCCACTGGGAAAGGATCAAAGTAACCCCACAAACAAGCAAGCTTGGAGACAAATGGATACTGATATGCATAAAAATAGGTTGCAGTTAGGCTTCATCTGCAAGTTTGTGAAGTTTAATTATCTTTTCACTTTTTATTCATGCACTTCTTATCTGATGTTAATAAGCGCCTTCTAGCTGGAAGCCACATTGCAAACTGATACATTTCATATTTAGCAGTAACTTAAAAAGTTATTCCTATCAGAAGTATTATTTTTCTTAGATGCCCACAGGAGTCCAATGAATGGAAGTATCTCAGAGGGGGACAGTTTGCATCTCATTATTGGTTTTTATCTTTATCAACATTCTAATGCTTGCAAGCTGAAGTAAGCCTCACACACCTCAAAGAGACAGCTCTCCACCTTAAAAGGGTGATTATTTCTTATTTGAGCCTTCTATTTTTATATTATCAGTCTTTCTATCTGAGTGAAGATCAGCATGTAGGCTTGGTTTGACTAATTTAAAAACCAGCTACTATTAACATTAACAAAAGAATCTGACTTTATCACCTTTAAGCTAACTTAAACCAAACTTTATGTAGTAACTCAAATACTAGCAGAATTTTAAGATTTCAGATTAATCATATAACCATTGATTTATTCCCATGCTGTATTTGACTATTCACCCTGAGCCTATAATTTGAGACAGTAGTTTAGATTTAGACACATTTAAAAAGTCTGGTAGGTTTAGAAGATTCAGTTTAATCCTAATCAGTACCTGTCATCCACACTGGCTGTTTTATATCAGGTTAACACATAATTATGCTGTGGTAATTTTAATATATTAATTTTTTTTGAAAGTTCTTTTTCAGTGCTCAAAATCAGGCCCCAATCTTGTGATGAGAGGTGCATGTTTGTCTTTAGATGGTTATAGTATATTACTTTGTAATTCAAGAGAAATTGATGAATAGCTATGTTTGCACTAGTAGTACTTACTGATGGAAGTCTGAATTTTGGTAGATAATGAACCTATGATTTTTTTCTTAACTTTGGTTTCTTGAAGTATTTACCTCTGTTTCATGCATAACTCTCAATGATTCTTGGTTTTGTGTCATCTGCATCTTTTTCCATCCATAGGAGAGTTGATTTTAATGGCATGTTCCCCTTGACAAGTAGATGACAGCCTTTTAAAGAACTAGCACAGCATGCAGTAGATTATGTAGAGGAATGAGGTTTGTAACTTATTACGTTGAAGGTTTGTGGGGTTTTTTGTGGGTTTTTTGTTTGTTTTTGCTTTTGAAGCCTCTAGAGATACAGGTTCAAAGTGCACTAGCTTGCAGAAGTTTTAAGTAAGCAACAAGTTAGAAGTTAAATTGCTTTTAGTGTTGCCTTGATTAAATAATTTGAGTGTGTAATACTAATATATATCTGCATATAGAATAATATCTATAAAATAATGCTTGTTCTTGTAAAGTACTAAGTACTCTCTGATTCTGTTGTAAGCAGCCATGCAGAACTCGGAAGAGTATAGAGAGACAAAAATGTGTTTCTTGCTTAAGCATTGTAAGAAAATGTTTTAAGTTCTATATAAAAAACCAAAAGCCAAAACGAACAAACAAAAAAACCAAATCTAGAAAAAAAAAACCAACAAAACCCACAAACAAAAAACCCCCTATTGGTAGCTAGGGAATGTGCAGGATAAATGTAAGGAAAAAACTGCATCCTGACCAGTGCCTTCAAGAAAAGCAGAAGTAGATACAGAGCTGAGCTGAAGACTATGATTAAATATTTATTCCATAGATATATTCTATATTTAGATTCTTTATTAGGTAATATCTGTCCCAGCTTGGTTTATTTATTGGTAAAAATAATGCATCTTCTTTTACATCTTAGAAATAGTTAGAAAAATTTAGTCCTGAAAAACTTAGGATAAAGAAGAAAATGTAAGGAGCCAGTCATTCAGTAGGAGGAAATTGAAAAAAAGATTCTAAAAGACACAAAACCGGAACTTCATATGATTTACTCATCGTTGTTAATGAGGCTTAGAAATTATCTCATTTTATAGTCTAGTGAGACAGCAGAGCAATATTCAAAATTTCTGATATAAATGTAGGAGCCAGAAATGTATTTGCTTTAAAGCAAACCTGCTGAATGGGAATAGCCATTACAGTCAACAATGAGGCAATGAATCTGTGCCTAAAGCAGTGTAGTAAGGCTTTTCATAACTTTTTGTATGCATAGTAAAGAGTAAATTTGCTGGAGCATCCACAGAGATTTAAATTAATTTCAGAAAGAAAATTATTACATTAATTTGTTTTCTACAAATATAATTCTGAATTAGTTATTCAGTATGGGTTTTCCCAGTTGCCTTTAATAAAATGATAGAGATGGGCTTATGGGGAGAATCTTAATTGTTCAGCTTTCCATTTCTGTTTGACTCATTTTCAAACTTAGTTATTAGTGGGAAATAGCTGAAGTAAATGAGTGTTTGTGAACTGTAGTGCCTGATTCTAAGCTTTTGTTTAGGCTTATTGAAGATTAGATGTTTAAGGATGCAGAGTGTTTTAGTTCCTGTCAAAGTAGTCACCTCCAGAAAGCCGTCTTAGAAAGAATTACTCTGCGTGTAGTGTTGCGTAGTCGTGATTTACAATGAAGTTTATAACTCTTTTATCTTTAAAAGCAAAGTTTGTTAACTTAAAACAGCAGGTTGCAGCTCATATTACTATGACTTGGTTATGAGTAGTAATGGTTAATATTTTTGCATAGTATTTCACTATTAGTGTTTAAAAGTGCAGTTCTTACAGTGCAAAGGAGAGTAAATGGTCATCTGTCAAGTACATAGGAAGAATCAGGATGATTATAAAAAGATTATTTTCATTAATAATTTTTACCTGAAGGACATAATCACACAGACCACTGATAGGATAATTTCTCAGAGCCATCTGCTTGTGAATTCAAGTTTGTTGGTATAGAAAGAAAATTTAATTATGACCTTACTATTCATATGATTTTTCTTCTTAATGATGCTGATTTGTCATAACAAAGTTATACATAGAAGCTTATTTCAAACTGAAACCAAGTGTATTTACTAATTATGTTTTATAACAGAATTTATAATAACAGTGATTTATAAATGCCCTTTTATTTTATGCTTCTTTCCTGACATGACTGTTCAGAACAGCACTGCACACTTTCAGCTAAGCTTGAAAGAGGTAAAAAAAAGGGGGTGAGGGATGGGGGGAGAAAAAAACCCAAAGTATTTTCTGGGGAGTTGCAGGTAATTTCTTCAGTTAGATTAAGAGCTAAAAATAATTTAAATTTAAAAATAATTAAAAATTAACCCTTTTCGAATTTAGCATGTTGCTATAAATTCTCAGACCAAATGACCTAAATAAAAGAGCTACAAGCCACTCACATTGCTACATTGCTTCTGAAAGTTCAGCCTTCAGAACAGCAAAGGTATACCAGTTGGGCACTACAATGAATTTTCTTTTTGCAAAGAGCTGTTGTGCCTCTCATCAGCATAGTAATTGAATGTAACATTGTCTGTGCTACTCCTATTTGGTGGATAAACGGGATGCTATTTTCAGTCTGTTGTTTTTTGAGCTCTAGGTTAATTTAAAAAGATACAGTGCTTCTCTAATAATAAATAGGTTTTAAACATCAAGTTTTGGAACAAAAAAAGTTCTGGCTAGTTTGGGAGGGGTGTTTGTGGGTTTCATCCTTATTATAAAACTCAAATTAGGCCCCAAATTGTTATGGTTTGATTTATCTGAAATAAAATCGTCATTTCTACCATCTAGAAATTAGCCAAAGGTGCAGTTTCTGTGTAATGCCCCAGTATCAGGCGTAGCAGCATTTGGAAAGTAACTTCAAGGCACAAGTCTTCAGTACAGTACTTCCTAAATCTTGCTGCACATTGTGTATAGTTTGTCAGTTAAGGTTTGTGTTAGTGGGATGACCTAATGTGTTTGTGGCTATTAAGTTTGAGGAACGGCACAGAAATCAAGCAAGTGGCAGTACAGTAATTATACAAAGCTTTTGCTATAGATTGTGTGTTTGACATATGAAAAGAATCTTTAGTTGCCTGCAAGAAATAGACAATGCACTATAATCATAGAATCATAGAATAGTTAGGGTTGGAAAGGACCTTAAGATCATCTAGTTACAGCCGCCCTGCCATGGGTAGGGACACCTTGCACTTAGCTGTGTCACCCAAGACTCCATCCAACCTGGCCTTGAACACTGCCAAGGATGGAGCATTCACAACTTCCTTGGGTGAACCATTCCAGTGCCTCACCACTCTCATCAGCATGAATAAGATTCCGTGCAGTTTAAAGAGGTTACTGGGTTTCTGTATTTCTTAGGTGCACTTTCTGTATTCCTTTTTTTTTTTTTTTTTCTTGCTGTAGTGCAAATTGAGGTATCTAGTATGAGTGCTGAATAAAATTGCTCACATTTGGTTGCCATTATAGGTGGAGACCACACTTGCATATGTCTGAAGGTTGCCACATGCAGAGATGTGCTGCTGATTATGATCTGTGACATACTTTTGATGGTAGTTATCAACATATCCAAATTAAATCCTTGTGTATTAATACATATTTCTTTTGTATTGTTGCACAGTATAGTGCTGGTATTGTAAATTTTTGAGGGAGAGATTACCAATGTGATTATGTTGTTGGTTGTTTTTTTTGTTTTGTTTTTTTTTTTTTTCAATTATTTAGAAACATCTTAGAAATGGTTGTTAAGGATCTTGGAATGCAGAATTCTGTCCAGCCTCCTACTGGGAGTTAGAATACTGCAAGCACTAGGCCGGAATAGCTATGTGTTTGTCTAATCAAGTCTATAAAACCTTTAAGGGTTGGAGATTCCACAACCTCCAGCACTATGACACCCTCTGGGGGAAGAGTCACTGTGTCATAGAAAAAAATTTTCCTAATTTCCAACCTGCTGCAGCTCTTGTCCTTTATTGTTTGTTGCTACTGTGAAGAGTTTAGCTTAGTCCCTTCCTCTAGTTCTTGTTTCCTCAACTACTAAATGAGAAAGTTGTTGCCACAGCATCTAAAGTTCTAAAGTAGAGGTATATTACTTATTCATGTCTCCTACCATCCATATAGCCAATTGTTTCACCATAGAAGGCAATATGATTGGTGATACTTAACATGCCTTTGGTTAAATACATGTTGACAGTTTCCAGTCATCTTCCTGTCCTTCATCTGTTTAGAACTGGATTCCAGGAGTATGTGCTTCATAATCTTTCTAGCGACTGATTTTGCCATTCAAAGCCAGTGATAAATACATCAGTAGAGCAATTATTCTCAAAATTAATATGTGCTGGTTTGAAAATCTAGATCCCATCATAACATTAGAACTTATTATACTACTTGTAGTAAATTGGCCACCTTCGTGCTGCTGATGGGTGGCACAGTACCGGGAGGATATGTTCAGCCTGTAAAAGAAAGATATAATAGTCTAGTTCCAGCCTCTGTATAGTTGAGATGAATAAAGCTTAGTTTCTCCCTTACATTTAGGGCAGATTTTCAGATAGGAAATAAAGCTTCCAAGAAAAGAGAATAAAAACGTTATCACAATAAAGGTTACTATTGCTGTAATTACAATTCATATCCGATAATGAACACCTTGTTCAATAATATTTAATTCAAATCATGATGCTGAATATAGAATTACATATTGAGAGAATTCATTAGAAGTTTTTAAAGTAAGCTGAATAAATGTGCCTCAGAGAATGTATTTGATGAATCTGTAAAAGTATTTAAATTAGATCTGGAAAGTATTATGAAAAATCCACAAGGGATGCACAATTCTGCAAATAAGCTGTTCAAGGCCAGAAGCAATTGAGTATTTATTGTACAGTGCCTCCTTCTATACTGTTTATGCAAAACAGGTGAATGGCAAAAAAAGTAACACTATGCAAAGTTTAAAAGAAACTAAGCAGAGGCAAATGTTTAAACAAAAATAATATTAATGAACAAGTTCTCTCATAATTATTTTTACAGTCTCTGCCTACACATTATTACTATACCACTGAACTAATTAGGTGTAGGACAAATGATTACTTACTGTAAGCATGTTTTATAAAGCGTGCCATTTGTGGGCCTTTTGAGATAGCCCATTCATAATCTGGTTGTCTTTTACTAAACATTGGCCTTTCTGAATCAACAAAAATAAATATATATATATATAGTGGTTATAATACCTTTATTGGGAGCATTGCTATCTGTAAGTATACACCATTTTAAGAAGGCTGTTTTCATTTGTGCATAGTTCATATGATAGTTACTACTGAAATGTAACAGAAAGATATTTGCAATAGTTGAAGAAGAAATATAAATATGCTATATTTGTCTAGTCAGGGTTTTAATGGATGTTACAAGACTTGCTATTTACCTATTCTCTTCCACTTTTTCTGGTAGGTTTGCAGCTAAAGATATATGTTCAGTTAGTACGCAATGGTAGCATGAGTAAGCATAATCAAGCTAAACTTGTGCTAGTTAATTCATGTCAGGTAGGCTACAGCACAGGGTTTCAGCTGTCTTTGAATACTGAGTATCCTTGCAAGGATGGTATGCCATATCCAGTACTACTGCTTTTTCTTAGTCTTTGCTACCAAACTAACTAGAAGAAGGCCACATTTTATGCCTACATATGTGGATTCATCTAACTCTAATAGAGACATATCTTGAGACCTTTCTTCTTATTCTCATTCACATCTGTCTATCTTTTGTTTTCCATGGTGCCATAAATGCATCATTATAGCTCAGGGACTATATATAATCACATCAGTCATAGCATTCATGGGTCTAGTTATTTTTCAAAAACAGAACATCCAAAAATACATTAAACTGTGAAGCCCAAAGGTCTAGATGTTATTTTTTCCTCCTGTTAATGTATTTTTCCATTGTTTTTAGTGAGATATACTGATTTTTCCAATGGCTATTCCCTAATTGTCTGTGTGAGCAGACTGAAAGCAAATTCAGCCAAGTTCGTACTGTATAATCTATTCTAAGAGATTAGTCATTGTTAACTGATTATCAACAAAATGCATCTGAAGACTTTCCCTGGGCCAGACTGTACCTACACTTCTCCAGCAGGAATGGTTGTTCTAATCTTAAAATCCTGCCATTCCCTAGGGAGCCACTCCTACTCCCTTTCACGCAACTGAGGTTACAATCCACCTGCCTCAGTGAATCAGCAGTATCCACTTAACCTCTTCTCAGCAGGATAAGCACCTGCTAACAGCATGTGGTATTGCTAGGAAAATTATGAGCCTGCTAGCTTATATGTTAACAGTGATTAATATTTGGTATTACTGTTTCAATATGTAGGAGACATTACCGCTATTGAAAAACTGCCTCAACTCCAGCTGCTGTTCCTACAGAGATCACTTTCATTTAGAAGATGCAGTTATGGACTGCTTCTACCAGCAAAGGAATCAGAAGCATCTTTCAGGGTTTAGAAATCAGTGTCACGGTTAAAATACTAAGTGTTATAGTTTTGTTTTGTTGTTTTGTTTGGGTGGTTTTTTATTTAAAGACGGGATTTGAATTTACGTCCTGTGTTTGTGAAACATTAAATACAAGGACTTTGTGTCCTGCAAAGTGCGTGTGGGGAGAGTGACAGTAATATTTGTCTGCTTCTGCAGAGATTGATGTTTTGTTATGGTCTATGGAAAACCTTGATTTAATTTCAGGAATATAAGCACACTAAGATCATGAAAGCACATTTGCGTTCTCTATATTCATCATAACCTCCCATTTTCCTTCATTAGAGGAGAACATTGCTGTTTCCTTCAGTATTATGTTTTATGTAAATGCATCAAGTGCTTGGACAGTCATAGTCATTATTTTATAAATTAGTTGCATATTGCTGCTGATCCACAAAGTTACTAGGTACAATTAGTTTGACTGAACAGTTTCTAAATTATGTGTAGTAAGCAGAAGCCATGAAAATATATCAAAGATTGTTTTTCTTTAAGCTTTAGAATGATACTGTAATCTCTTCTACTGGCACCAGCAAATACTATCAAAACTTATAGGTGAAGTACAAAACCTGAATAATATCTATCCTCATTCTGTCTACAAAAAGACAGAACTATGATTTAATCAAGCTTCAAAATTATTTCATGAATTAGACATACATGCTTTAAGAGGGCTTTAGTGCAAACAAATATAAACAATTAATGAATATTTACATTTAAATTCTTTGGGTTTTTTTTTATATATATGTGATTGTGTCCAACACAGACACATAACCAGATATTTATTCTCTATCAATTTTGTTTGTTTCCTTCAATTTTTTGTGTGTATATGTCTTTAATTTCCATACTTCTGGGCATTCTGTATCACCACCTGTATCCTTCTTCGTTAAGTCTTCATTGACTTCATATTTTGGTAACATAAGAATTAGTAATGTAGTCTTCTTATTCTCTAGAATATTCTCTAAGCACTAAAGTAATTATTTAATTTAATATCTACCTATTTAAAATGGTAAAAAAAATCTTTAGGCTGATTCCTACTTTCAGATTATAAAAAAGTACCCTATATCCATGTTAATCAGCTAGATCAGTTTTAAATGCTATTGCTTTTTTTTTTTAAAGGACATCATGCACCAGCTTTATAATGTGACAGGCTGATTTTTGTTTTCCCCATGAATCTCCATTCCAGATATGGTTGGCTACCTGAGACAGAATTATTCTAACATACGGACATTTCCTGGTACTTCTGACATGGATATTTTCTTTGACTGTCACTCTAGAATTATGTCTCTCTTTTTTAATGTGTTCTGTGTATAGATTACAGTGATTGGGGGAGTTGCAATGTGAAGAAAAAAACACCAAATGCATCATAGTTTTAATAAATGAAAACTGGCAGTAGCATTTTTATTGATTACAGGAGCTGAGGGCAAACCTGTATTTGCAATGCCCATTGACCTGACCATAATCCTGTGAGGAATACAGGGCAGGTGACAGATGCTATGCTGATTTCAACTTAGTTGAAATGTTCTGGCTCCTTGATTTTACATGGCTTTTTTCTAAACCCACGCTTCTGGAAAATGTCCACACTTAGGAAGTCATTTCTTTCTCTTTGTAATGTACACAGTGAAAGAGCAAAGAAAACTACTGACAATATACACATATATGATTTATCAGCTGATAGACCCTGCAGCTCCAAAATGTAGTAAGATATAAAATCTAGACAATTTTTAAGTATTTATTTAAGGGGAAAAGTTATAGTTAAGTTATATATCACACTTTGATGTCTGGAAGAAAATACTATATAGCCCTCTATTGCAGTTTTATAAATCAATGAACAAGGAGACTTAAAAAGAAACCAAACCTTCCTGCTAATAATCTGAAATCACTAAAGTATGTTTTCTTATACTGCTAACATCAATACTTGATGTTAGCAATAACATCTGCCAGATTGGCTAGTCAAAGAAGTAGATTTTATTCATTATTATTTTATAGAGCATAAATCCAGCATGTGCTTTTAGATTGTTTGATGGGGTGATTCCTAACAAAACCTGCTGTCTAGCCAGGAGGAGAGCAGCTGTTATGGAGAGGAGGGAAATGTGTACTTTTGGATACTTCATGAGTAATCAAACATACATTATAACGAAGCAAGTGCCCAGTTGTGCCTTAGCTTGTTATAACTTGTCTTTGAATTCTTCGTGTAAAAAGTATTTGCTATTTCACAACTGATCTTTTTCTCAAAGCTATAGTCCATTTGTAGCTATATTGAAAATATATAAAATCTCAAAAATGCATACTTTTTTATAAGAAAAGTTATTAAAAATGAAGCTGCTGCAGTAAAAGATCATTGGTCATTGCTTATTATTATTCTGCTACCTCTGTCGGTTTTAGATACTCCACTTATATTATGCGCTGTTAGCCTAGAAGCGGCAATGATATGGACCCAGTTATAAAATTACCATATTAAAAATTATTCTTATCTTCTCTGCCAACATTTCTTAAAAAATAGAAGGGATAAAAAATAGAAAATTACTGTTTTAAACAGAAAATATGCAATTTTTTCACTAGTTCTTCCTAATAAGGACAAATAAAATAATTTTGTCTAGCGTTAAGGCTTTGCTAGGGCTTCATTTCAAAAGGCTTTTCCACAAAGGGAAAAGGTGACATTAAGGAAAAAAAAACCCACACCCTTGTGTTGTAGTTGGTTTGCTTCCAAACTTTACTTCCTGACAGCAAATAAACTTGAGCGTCAGTAATGTTCTCTTCTTTGACTTTTTAATATGGGTTAACTTCCAGGGAGCTTACGTGTGTCTCCTAAAAACATTTAAAGAAGCTCTTTTATGTGAAGCTCACTAAAAGGGGTTAAAGTATTCTGTCTTCAAACAGGTTTTTTCTGGGAAGAAACTTGGGACAAATAAATGCAAATCTTAGTGGCTCCCTATATAAAACAGGTGTTCATCACTGTGTAATTTCCCTTGGTGATACGTAATATTACTACAATAAATACAGAATATATACATACTCATAAGCACTATTAGCTGCTATGCTGCTAATTTATTCTTATGCATAGATGGAGCACTCTTGAAGCATGCTCTAGGATTGCATTTTGTGACTTTTGTCTTCCTATTGTGTCTAAATGTTTTGCATATTTTGCCATTATGTGTAGTATGCATTCCTCCAGCAGACGTGTCTGGCAGCTGCAAACTTAAAATGCAGGTAGCTTCTAGCCAAGAACAGTGAAACTTCATTATTATTCATAATCAGATGGATTATCTTAAAAAGTAACCCTTTTCTTAAATTGGAACAACTGAATTTTAATTGTAAAGTTACTGCTTGTTAATGTATATATGTATCTTACAAACACAACTCAGGTATGCAGTTTTATAAAATATGTGATTCCGTTCAGTTTACCTCCAGCTCTGTATTTCAAATTTACACAGACTTCATTCTGATGCTCACATTGGTACAGTTGATACTGTTTTAAGTCTAGTAAATAAATGATTGGGAAAAATATCTTCTCTTTAAATCTGTGGTAGATTTTGAAAAAAATCCTGTGTGTGCAAGCTGTTTGCACATACAATAGAATCATAGAACAGTTAGGGCTGGAAAGGACCTTAAGATCATCTAGTTCCAATCCCCCTGCCATGGGCAGGGACACCTCACACTAAACCATGCCATCCAAGGCCTCATCCAACCTGGCCTTGTGAACACCGCCAGGGATGGAGCATTGATTTTGGTTCACAACAGCACTTGTACCGTAGCTGGTTTTATTCATTTGTACCTAAGCCCAAAAGCAGGTTTTACTCATCTTACTGTTGTCTCAGTGCTTTTATTTCTAGTTAGCATCATAAAGTTGCAAGTATTTGTAAGTGCTATACAGTGAACAGAACTCTCTGCACCTTAGCACCCATTAATAAGGTTACTGATCTTTCTTACTTATTTGTCTAAGTCCTGACATTAGAACACTCATTCTTGATAGAATGTGAAGGTGTCAGGTTGCATCAAGTTCGGTATAATTTTGGAGAAATCATAATGTATTTGCAGCTAGAGTGTGCTTGTTGGAAATAAGATGATCCTGCAAAGTTGAGAATAGAAGACAACTGTACTCTAAGAAGATGATCTTAAGTTTCAGCTTACTGTATTGGTACTTGTGTATAGCAAGGCTTCATCTTGCTAAAGAAAGGGAAATATGCCAAGGAGCCTTTAAGACATACTGTTCGTTTTCTAAGTTATACTTTATTTCATATGCTATGGCACCAACGAAAAATGTTTAAAACAATGTCCCTGTGAATCTGGTTGATTTCCTCTGGCTTTGTCCTATTGTCATTCTTTAGCCCTGTCAAAATAGGGAATAATATATTTTTACATCACAATTACAAAGGAAAGTTTTCTGATCATAAAACTGGTAAGTATGATATAGTTTCTTTCTATTTCTAGCAACGAATTCCTGTTAGTCATGAGATGGATATTGGATTCAGAATACTGCAATTTGCTTGCTTCAAGATGACAAACCTATTTGCCAGCAAAGTCTGGTTGTAAATGCTCTTAGTCCTAAACAAAGTGTGAAAACAAAACCAGGGCAGTGGACACAACTACACCTAGCTAGCCTTTCACCTTCTTTTCATAGGAGATGGGAATCCTAGGCTCTTTCTCAAAAACATAGTGATAATCGAAGACTGAAGAAGGTCTGAGTAGCATCTGCTTTATTTGGAGTGGCATTCCCAGATGATTAAAACTGCAAGCTCATTCAAATGTGAGCAGAAGGATATGAGCTGCATGAAGACATTACAGCAATAAAACTTCCTTAATGTCTGACACTGGGCTAAATGATTTTTTAGCATGATGGGAAATATACATCTAATCGTTACTTTGGGAAAATTTGTATTGGACCAAGAAAAAAGCAAGCCTATTAAAATATCTGCAACAATAAGCATATAAAGGCATTTAACATAACTATTCAATTTGAAATTGAAGTCCTGAAGAGAGTAATGTGTTGAAATTCTAATGCAACCAGACACTGAAAGAAGAATCAGCAGCCTTCTCATCAGTCTGAAGGATTGGATTTTATAAGAAATATTTTTGTAGTGGTACCACTTTTCTTAGCTGAGGTTTAAAACCATAAAAATATCAAGATCTTATTTTGCATATTTGAGTGAATTCATTTTGCTTGTAAAACTGGAAAACAGAACCTTTAACTAAAGGTCAGCTATATGGCATAATATGAGGACTTTATAACTTGCTTGTACAATCCAAACACTGATTGGAAATAATAAAATTTATGTGCCTATTTTGCTCCTAATAACTTCAAGTTAAGAACAGAACCTGTACTTAATTACAGGTTTGGTAGTAATCTCTGTAGCTCTAACCTGTATCCACATACTTTACTCTCAGAACAGCATGGATGATAAAATATTTCATTATGTTCAATCCAGCAGGAAACAGTGCTGTATCTGCTACAACCAACCCTTATTTCATGTATAAATATTTGCTTTTGATAGTAATAAGCATCATTCAGTATTTGATTTGATTCAGTATTTCAAGTATTTGCAGCAAAAGCAGAACTAAAAGTCACTGCAGCTAGGTAGACACCCAGAATTTAGCACTTGCTTAGGGTTGTGTCTCCAAATCCCTGTGAGATAGAGTAAAACAAAAAAGATGTTATCCCTGAATTGCATTATATTTAGCTGACCATACTTCATCATAACCTAATTATTTCTACTAATCTGGAAAACTTCCTTCTCCAGTAAAAAACAGAAACTGTGACAGATACCTTTAGCAATTACAGTAAATAAATAAATTCTCTATCTTCAGCAGTTAAAGCAGTGTGTGTTCTGATAAACAGGCAGTGCATAGCAAGTTTACTGCAACATTGGTGGATGCTGAGCAGATAGTGATGAATAAAATAAATTTTTCTGTGAATTTGTGTGAGCCTATGCAGTTTGTGGCAAATAATGCAGTGGATGTGTAGTGTATTACTGTGTGCTAGAACTTATTTCTTATTGAAGGTGATGAGACTGAAAAAGCACCTTTTTCTCTCAGCCTAAAAAATATAAATAAGCAGAAACTTGTCAGTGAAAGAACGTGAGGTGGCGTCCATGCTTTAACAGTTCACAAAATTCAGGTAGCCTTGTCCTGAGTATATAAGACCTGTTAAGTCATAGAACACTTAGGTTGATTGAACCAATTTCCCTAGCCACTGTTTTCAAACAAAGCACTATGACAGGTGTCACATGAAGCCAGCTTTGAATATTCAACTTAAATGGCCATTTACAGGTGGATCAAACGGCGGTTGCCATCTGTGCAAATTCCGGAAAGAGTTATGAAATCAAATCTCACAATCCTCAATGTGACTCTGAGGTGACCTGTTATCTTGTGGCTGCAATCTGCTCCTATGAGGTGCGGTGTGAAATCAGAAGATGTGACCGCTCCCCCAGAAGAACCAAAAGTCTCTGGAAAGTGTTTGTCCTTTCAGAACAAAGAAAAAAAAAAAAAACAACAAAACACTTGTCACATGTTCAAGGAAGATCACGGATACCAGTGTTTCTGGGTCACTTTGCACTTCAGTAATCTTTAATGGGTACTGTCTAGCCTTTAAGGAAAGCCAGTATTTTTTTTTGCTGTTGAGGAAGAAAGGAAGCAAAGTTGGAAGAAGCTTCAATCTGTTTTAATATATGACAACACAGTGTGGTTGTGGACAGAGACAAACCAGTTTCTAATAGTTTTCCTCTTTTCCCCAAACACCATTTATGCTTTAAAGGTATTGGAAACTAACTTTAAAGGAAGTTGCTGACCAGCAGTTTTGTGACTTGATTTGTTTTAAAGCCTAAATGGCTTAGGGAAATGTTTTTCAGAAGATATAATCCATCCACATGGAGTAAAGCCTGGAAAATTAGGTGGCATAAACCTAAACCACAAAATACATTCTCATGACTTTGCACTTAAGCTGTTGCTTTCTGAACTAATTTAGCAGTGGCTATGTATTGTTTATTGACTGTAACTACAATTTCTAGAAGTTGGAAGCTGGTTTAAAAGTGCTTTATTCAAAACCCTATATTAATAATGTCTTAGATCTGGTTGTTAGAATGTCTGTCTGACATGACTTCGATGAGCATGTGGAGTAGTTATGAAGTCAGTAACAGTGCTACTATCTTTCCTTGTGTAACAACTTTATTAGCAGTGCTTTAAAATAATATTTATCTGTCCTGTTGATTCCTCCTTTTATAAATTGATTCCAAATTGTATCACTAATGCCTTTACCTTCTTTGCCCTCAAATACAGAAAACTGTACACATCTAGGCAAGGGAGGATATTTTGGAGTGCTTTGTAACATTTTGCTTTTGACAAATAGCTTTGTATGTATTTTTAAATATGAACCTGGTAATAAAGCACTTACCAATACAATTTTTGTGGACTTAGAGCTCTTAAATCTGAGCAAGAGTGGTGTTGATTTTATATCAATAATGCGTATTTAGAAATTGAGTCCTTTAAGTTATAGGTGTATATATATATGTATTTCCGTCACTTTATATGCCAGTATACTTTAATGTTGGAATTGTGCTGGAGAAAATTTAAAGTATGAAGTGATGATTTGAAAGTTGTTTGCATCTGTGTTGACACATCCTGTGGTACCAGGGTTTTTTGAAATAGTCTGCTGGATGTTTTTTTGTAGTTGGTACTTAGTTGCTTTCAGAGGGCTCTAGGATGATTGTTAGTAAACAATCAAGGACTGATAAGGGAAGTGAGGATGGTCAGATTCCTAGCCATATCTTTCACAGAAAGACACCTAGAACATGGTGGGGATATCAGGCAGCAGAAGTTACAAAGCCTCTACCAATTTTGATATTATCTATTTGATTACCTGCCTTGAATACTTAGTTGCATTATTTGTCTTCCCTATTTTCTTTTATAAAAAAGAATATAACCATTTTAAAATAATTTTAATGGGCTAGATTACAATTAATTACATTGAAAAGTTTCATTGATTTTTATTAAATGCTTGATAGCAATATTGATTTGTGTTAATAGAAAGACATTTTTATTTCTTCTGCATTTTCAGTAGTATACCTTGTGACAAAACAAGCTGCTTTTGCATAGGCCAAACTGAGCTGATACATAAGAGTTTATTACTGACAATTAGCAAAGAAAATCTGTTATACTACAAACACTTAAGTCTTTATATGTGTTCTTGAGCAGCATGTATATTCTATATATTTAATGTGCATATGGCACCTTATTTTAGCCATTACTTTATTACAAATACAGAGAGCCTCTTGGAGGTTGTGGTTTAATCCCAGCTGGCAACTAAGCACCACCTAGCTGCTTACTCACTCCCCTTGGTGGGATGTGGGGAGAGAATTGGAAGGGTAAAAGTGATCTGTGGGTTGAGTTTAATAACTAAAAGAAATTATAGTAATTATAATAATAAATTGTAAGGAAATGAGGGAAAGGAGAAAAAAAAAAAAAAAAGGAGAAAAAAAAAAACCCTCAAGGAAAGACAAGTGATGCAAATGAAAGCAGGTGCTTACCACCAACTGACTGATGCCCAGCCAGCTCCTGAGCAGTGGCTCCCTGCTCCACCTTGCCCCTAATTTTATCACTGAGCATGATGCCATATGGTATGGAATATCACTTTGGCCAGTTGGGTTCAGCTGTCCCAGCTGTGTCCCCTCCCTGCTTCTTGTGCACCCCAGCCTACTCATGGTGGGGGGAGTGTGAGAGTCAGAGAAGGCCTTGACTCTGTAAGCACTGCTCAGCAGTAACAAAAGCATTCCTGGACTTTTTCTGGAAACAGTTTTGACAATACAAAACACAGCCTCCTATTAGCTACTATGAAGAAAATTGACTCTATCCCAGCCAAAACTTCTGCAGGTGTCTATCAAAAGCTGTCTTAAGGCCTGAGCAAAAAAGCCCACTCAGAAGTTAGTTGTTTATGCTGCATATGACGAGTCCTTTTGGTAGGACTGACTGCAACACTCCTAGGGCTGAATCTCAATTAGTCAGATTTGGGGTTTAAATAAGATACAAAAAATAGCTAAAAGTAATTTGAAAAAGCTTAATTTAATTCTGTTAGCTGCCTTTAGTCTTCAGAAGCCAAATTGTTTTGGGGGTGTCTTAGAAAATACATAGCCCCTGAATCTAGTAGCTTCCAAGAAAATCATATCACTGCATTGTAAAGTATGATTTTCTTAATTCTTTGATTGAAATTGGCTTCAAAGTCTTTGAATATAAAGTGGTTATTTTCTGTTCAAAAAATTCTGTTCAAATAGGAAATATGGTTTTCCACTTTTTTAAATATGTCCTGAAAGAGGTCACAATGTATCAGTATAGCCCTGTTGTTTTAGGTGTTTTATTTTGAGGTCCAGTTTGTTTTATCCTGGGCTTTAAAAGGTGCTTTATCTCAGATGTATGGTTGTTTTACTATGTCACAAATGGCTGACATAGTTATTTCAATAGTAATAGTAGACTATTTGAGGTCCAAATATTTTAAACAAGTACTAAAAGAAATAAAAGCTCAAAAGCATCTGGAATATGCTATAATTTGTCAGTTGTCCTCATTTTAAGTGTGTAGGGGCTCATGTCAGAATAACTAAAGAGGATAACTAGTTATCTTTCATAAGTATACAAGGCATATCAGTGTGTGCAATAACATGGCAATATTAAATAACTCTATAAATCTGGTTATACTAATTGTGATTTCCTGGTTTTCAGGACACATGGAGAAATGAGTAAGTAATATATACCCTGACGATTTAGAGCAGAGTCTTTATCTTGAAATAATGTTAGAAAATGTATAATTGTATATTTAAATAACAGATATATTCAGAGAAACAGTGCTGTTTGTAACTATTTATATTGATACTGATTATATCAATGTTATTTAAAATTAATAGAACAAATTGCTATTTGCTTACATATCACTTGCCTTTTCCAGACATACATATGCATTTGGATACATTTAAAGAAGATTTCGCAATTATAGCAATTTCCACGAGGTGGTGCTCAAGCAATAAATTTCAAACTGATAATCACAATGTTAACAAGCTGAATTTGAAAATAAGGCTGTCAAACAGATGTTGTTCTCTTTGATGCTCTATCTAACTTAAGGTGGGAATGATGAGGTCAAGAAGACTAATGAATATATTATGTTATATATTATATTATTAAGTTTTTTCTTCTTGCCCGAAAGAAATAGCTTTCCTTTTTTTTTTTTTTTTTTTTTTTAATCAGTGTAATACCAGGGGTTTGTGTCCATTTTGACATGGAATTCTCATAATCCTTTTCATAGTTGATAGGGGTTTTTTTATTCTTTATACGCTGTCCACTTCTGGTTATGACTAAAGGGACTGGCATTTATAAAGAGATTATAGTAGTTGCTTAAGTAAAATGTTAAATCTCAATAGATTTAAATAAGCCTGTCATAGAAAAATAAACTGGGTGCTGATTCACTGATCATTCAACAGTAAATAAAAAAAATGTCGACAGTATGATAATGCAACAAGGCAGATGATGTGAGAGAATGGCAATGACTATAAGCAAAGCCGACAGTTTGGTATAAGTGTTTCTCCTACTTAGGTCAAATAGATCATCCTTAGCTGTTTTGCTTGCCAAAGTGCTGCATCTGTTTTTTCTAACATCCTCTGCAAACCCCTTATTCATCTTCTCCTTCAAATTATATAGACCATTTAAAGCTCACTGTGACTACCTCTGAAGAGAAGTCAATAATTAACATTGCAAGCTTTGTTGTTTCATTCTTACCCATCAAAAGAGTAAGAACCAGATCTGCGACGAAAGCTTGTGTCTTCCTCTCACTTTTGTTTCCTTTTTCTTTCTTTTTCTTTCTTTCTTTTTTTTTTTTTTTTTTTTTTTTCTGCTTTGTTGCTTTTCTTTTTAACTTGTGGCCTTATTTTTCCTTTCTTTTTTTTTCTTTTTTTCTTTTCCCCCAGCTTAGGCAATTGACTCAAATTCTACCAAAAGCACAAATGGCCTTACTTTGCTGCAAGCATTGCTCTTGGCCAGCTGGTTTACTCAATATAATAGCCACAGTTCTAGAAGATTTTTTTCATTGTAATAATAGTACAAATTTAACATACAGTATGCTTTCTTTTTTGTTCATTGCTCCTAATCTCAGGGATGTAAAAAACAATTCATACACCCTTCTGGAAAGAACACTATGTTTTAAAAGCAAACAGATCTTTCCTAGTCACTTTACTTTCTGACATCTGATAGAGCAGTAATCATCCTATTTGAATAAACTTGAATGATCTGTGAATAAGGAAGTCTCATATACTTCATTATGCATCTGGTTGGGAGTAGAGTGATGACAGATATGTGAAAAACAAATCAACCTTCCCCTTCTACTTTTATTTAGATATTGCACATGGAGGCTTCCTGCTTCTGCAAGCTATTTAATAACCCAACTCCTACCTACATATGTTTGAGGATCTGAGTCCAGGTTCATTGATGGTCCATTTTATAGATATTTGGTTCAGCCAATCAGAAGGAATACAATTATTTGCAAGATTTCTGACTACATTCACATGTTAAACACTTTCATTGTTGGAAACAATTTGCATTCCATATGCAGGTTTTACCTTTGTTACCAAATTATGCCTGTTTACTCACTGAATCTTTGTACAGGTACATTTAATTTTTTGTTTTGGCTGGAAAAAACTCTTCTGCTAGTGATTAAGCTGAAATGTAAAATACGCATTTCAGCTTAATAGAAAAAGGTGAAATAGACATTTCTTTTGCTTTCCCTATTTTCTAACTTTTGTTTACGGTGAGTAAGTATTGACAAACAAAATTGGTTAACTCTTTAGCTACTGATCAATAAATGCAAGAACACACAGAACAAAAATTAGACTTTAATATCTTTGTAATCCATTATGAATATGCTATAGACATCCATTATATGTATAATGCTATCTGCTTGTCCATAACATTTGAGGATAGCTAGCACTTGTTCTTTCCTGTTAAAAGTCCCATTAGAGACTGGTTAATATTTGCCATGCTGAAGCTCTGTCATTCCTTTTGTCTTTGAGATGTGGTAATGGAAGGAAAAGATTTTTATTTTAATGCATTTTGATTATAATTGATTTTTTTCTTTTTGAAGGTTTCTTCCATTTAGATTTTGTATTATTATTACTGGTTTTGTTAATCTTTGATGCAGCTGCACATGTGCAGTCTTGTAGATGAGAGAGCAACATGGACTGTCTGTAAATTAATTTCATCAAAGCCCATCTCTCTTTAGTACTGGGTCATTCTGTCTTCTAATTCCACAGTACCGTACAGAGGTAGAATTACAGTTTTCTCACTGGTACTACTAAATTGCTTCATTACAGGCTCCTTTGCATTTTTCAACATTTTAACAGCTCAAAAAAATGGTTTCTTTCCCTTATTGTCCTGTGTTCTACGTAAACTGCCTTCACATTTGCTTTTGACCATTTTAACTTTGTGTATTTGTATTTTCTTTCATCCTTTTCCAGTTCTTGTGGGCATCTGCCTTCACTATCATGCCAGTTGAAAGCTAATTAAAATTCTTAGTTGAAGTATATGCAAAGTTTGCTTGGCAACTGTCTCCTGGGGCTTCACAAAGGCTTTGAGCACAACCTAGCAAGAACTTCAGACCCTCATTCTAAAATCTCAGATAGCTGTGGTACAAAGCCAGTAGTTCTGACTGAGCATTCAACTGTTACATTGATAAGATTAACAGCCTACTCCTAATCCGTAAAACTTGTGGTTTAATTGCAGGTGAGAAAAGGTTAAAGGAGCTTTAAAGGATTATTTATTTCTTCTTAAGATGGGAGAAAATAGGCACAGCAGAATGAATGTGGAAGCTCCATATTTTGAGATGTTACAGACCACGCTGTGGTCTAATTCTTTTAGATTCACAAGAGATGGATTGTGAAAGCAGATGGAATAGAAAACACTGTTCTCCATATATACATTGGGGTTTCTCCCTTTGTTTTCGAGCATCAGTTTAGAACCTGTGTTTCAACTAATGAAACATCGTACTTATTTTCATTACATTATTTATTTCTTTTAATCAGTTACCAAAATAAAGAGAAAGTACTAAGAAAATAGTTTGTATAGTAAAGATTCATTAGAGGATACGTGTTTGTAGTAGGTAATTGGAAAATTATGAAATGGATGGTAACATAAATAAAGTACATGCTGTGAGTATTTATCGCTGATCTGAGAGCATAAGAGTTTCCAAGGCCATTTGACTTTCTAGGAAAAGCCTGGATAAATTCAGTAGTATTAACACTGCAGCTCCTGAAAGCCAGAATGCACTAAAGGATAACAAATAAGGCCAGTAAAGCTCAGACAGTGTTTTGAAGTGGCAGAGGAATGCATTACCCTTTCAAGGTATTCGCCTCCTAGTGAGCTGATACTCATTCAAACCTTTCTGTTTGCACTTTCTAATTAACAAGTGAATGATTTCTGTTTGGGTGTATGGGTAGGAAGACTCATTCCAGTTCCCAGTATATTTCCTGAAATTCTTGACAGTTTACGTAATGCAAAAGCAGTTGCTAAAGTCTTTCATCTAGGTTGTGATTCAGGAAAGCTAACAGAGTCAAGGCAACTTGAGGAAAAATTTCCAGTATTTTCTCCACCTGAGTTTTTCACTGTTCACAAGAATGAAAACTTTTCAAAAGTTTAAATGGCACATTGCCTTGAGAGCATCTCTTTGTGCAAATACAAATGTCCTCTCAGTTCATCCTTTTTTCCACTGTTTTAAATTTTTGCACCAAAAAAAAATGATTTTTTTTAGTAAAGCACTTCTGTTTTGTAGCTAAATTCGATTCCCTATACTGTTTTGACAGCAACTAGCTTTAATTATCATATCCTATCATATTTTAAGATTCATATGTAGACATGTGTATAAGATCTATGCTCATTTGAATGTAACTAATTGCATTTTTGTCTTGTACAGTAGGCCTCTTCCCAGTAAGTTTAGTAGAAAGATTTTAACATGGCTTTGTTTTACAGTGTTCAAAATAAATTTAAAAAATGTTTTGCAGCTCAAATGTGAGGCCCTCATAAGTAACAAGCCTCTTGTCTTGGGAGCTGAAAGCTTCCTTGGTTTCAGGTGGAGTGAACAAATTGCATTCTGACTCCAGCTTTTTTCCTGACACGGCACACTAAAAAGAGTCATACAGGCTGGTAACAGAAGTTCCATACCTAAGTTGTTTGTACGCTGCCGGTTGATTGAAAGGGCATGCAGGTTCAAGAATGGGTCAACCGTGCTGTTAATTCCTTTTTCAAATATTGTGAACCCTGTGGAAATTTAAAGACTGGATTTGTTTAAATTGTTTACCTGTTTTCTTCAATGTTCCTGACCCAAATACATCATGATAACAAATATATCACACAAAGACCTAGCAAATCACAGTCATTAACTGGAGTGTGAAACTCAATTTTTTTCCTTTTAACAATTTAAAGACATCTCTAGTTTAATATGAAAAATAAACTAGCTGAAACTGCCGGTTTTCATGTTGACAGATTGATCTGTTACATTGTTGTCACTTTTAATTTGTAGATTAACAATTTACTCAGAAGTTGTGCCTCGTTTTAAATTTACCTTTTACTTTCTTTTTTTTTTTCTTTCTTTTTCTTTCTTTTTCTTTTTTTGTTTCTTTCTTTTTCTTTCTTTTTTTGTTTCTTAATAATTCTACTAATCCCTCAGAAATTACACAAAATTATAGTCTTCCAAATACTTCTATGAAAGCCACCTCCAAGTCAGGCATTTCAAAACCACTTGGAGTTTTACGGCAGCATCTCACTCAATGAAGAGTCATGTTATGTTCCCTTTTCTCTTTTACACGTAGTTTCGTTTTGGTCATAGCTTATTACTACAAAAATCCCTTTGCTAAAGCCATCATTCATATGAGACTCAATTCTGTGATGGAAAATGTGTAAACATTATAGAAAGCCAATTCAGTTATTAAGACACTGGCCCTAGGGCTCAAAAAATCCTATGTTTGCTTTCATTCTTTTGCAGGTGTAATTTGAAAGTATACCTAGAATTTTAAATATGTAGAAGATGAGTCCCCCCAGCTGCAGTCTGTTAGCCTGTGTTGTTCATGTGTTTAATTGCAGTCTTAATTCTATGTTAGTGTCTTTACTTGGGGTTTGTTAGAACTTCTAGGCAGTGAAAGAACTTCTAGGCACTGAAAGAGTACAGATTTTACTGTTCTACACTATTGTAAATGGGAGAGATGACTGTGAAAAATGTTAAATCTATTCTACTTAAAAGATAAATAACATCTATGGAGTTATTTTTGCTATTTCCTAAATGTTGGTATTTAGAAATGCCTCTTTCTAAATTAAAACTAAAATCCAATTATTTCCTCAGTTTCAATAATTAAATCTCCTGCTCATCTGACTATGCTGTTCACCTCAGAAAATCATGAATCAGGCTATGTATGCTGAGTCAGCTGAAAAATGTATTTTGTATCTAAATAATAGCTTAGAAATAATAATAAAAAAACCACAACCTTTTCATTCGTTCTAGAGAAGCGTAATTGTATTCCTTCTAGGAGGAATATTAGAAATGGTAATTCTATAAGTAGGTAGTCATTATTTTGTCATTTAGTATTAGCTATAATAATGTTAGTCATGATGAACTAATGTGGTATTAATATGGATTTCATATGTACTCTCTTAGGAACATAATTGCAATTTAGCTTTTTATTCATGTTCAGTCATTCTAAAGTTTTGCTGAATTAACAGATCCACTTAGATTTAATCACTACTCACCTCATTTTGTATCAATGAGAACTTTCTCTTATAAAGACCTTGTATCACTAATTAAATTGGGTGGCACCAAGAGATTGCAAGCACTTTAACAGAACCAGAAAATAAACTAAAATTTGGGAAAAACATGGTTGCTTAGATGAGTTAACGATTTAAACCAGGTCTTTTGAACACTTTATTCTTTTTATACCGTAAATGGTGGTTTAAGCTGAACCCAGAACAGACAGTAAATGCAATGGTGATTCCATTTGTTTACTTTCTAAAAAAATAAATAAAAAATCACAAATAAATAATCACATCAGGAAACAGACCCAACAGTAGAATTAGAGGTGCATTAAGTGCTGCATCTCTAGTCTTGCAGACACTTAAGCACAGTGGTTGCTTTTGCTGAGATGGAGTGAAAAGAACAGCTGGACATACAATGCCTCAGCAGAGTCTTACAGACTCTGGAAGTAGCTCTAAGTCAGGAAAGAATGAATGAGGAGTGGCTTAAGTATCATGAAAACATGAAGCTTGTTTTGTTATGTCACTGCAGGGAACCCTCTAATTTTTCTGTTGTCTGAATCTTCTCTAGATTTAGCCTCCTTTCCTTTCTTTAAAATAAAATTTAGAGTGGAATTTCAAGGTCTGAACGCACAGGTGAAGGGTTGCTTTTCCTATGTAACAAGCTCTTCTTCCTCTTCAACATTCAGTTTTATTGCTGTCATGTGATTTAGACACCACACTGGTACTCATGAGGTCTTCTTTCAGTTTCATTCAAAAAGCTTTCTGTAGCTCAAGTTAAATTCCCTTCTTTCTGATTTATCAACAACAACAACAAAAAAAAAAGTGTTGTTTTTTTTTTTTGGGGGGGGGGGATTTGTTTGTTTGGTTTGGGTTTAAGTGTTGTTTGGTTTTGGGTTTTTTTTTTTTTTGATAGTTTTGTGATCTGCTAGGAGATAACATATTTCAGTAGTGTTCAAGATAAATTGTCATGAAAGCACAAATAAATGCCCACGAATCCTAGCAGAGTGTAGGAGGTGTCAGCACAGGATTTGTGGGTTATACATTTATTTATTTGATTGGAATAAAGATGAGTGTTTATATTTTTTGTTCAATTAGAAAAGTGAAAGTGCCTCCTGCATAATCTAGAAATTGTCTAGCAATATCGTTGTCTTTTGTGTAGACATAAAATAAAATTGATTCTGTAAATCTTTGTGTGTAACTGGGTGGGGTTTTGTTGTGTTTGTAGGTTGGTAAAACCCAGTAGAACCAGCTCAAAAATCCACTGAGCTCTAAGAAGCTTTTGCAAGCTGCACCTTGATAAGCGTTAGTCACAGTTCAGAACTCACTAGACCAGCAAATTTTTGCTGTAGCATTCTTTTTATTTCCATTAAAATTGGAGAGAAATCTCATTGTTAATAAGAATCAAATGTAGTTGAGGCAAAAATATATGCATAGGGTGGAAGGACAATATGCTGAAGTCACTGCACAGGAAGAACCTAATTGTCAGTGAGAACTTACAGTCTGAAGATCAGTTTTGTCCCGAGGTGGTGCACTTAAAGTAACTGAGTGTGAAAGTGTGAATAGCAAGCTAAGGTTTGTCTAAAAAGAAAAGTGCAGGCACTTGAAATCTCAGTAATTGTTTTAGCTGCAAAAATACTGTACAGGATCAGAATAATTTATATATTTCTAAATAGTTTATAAATGCATATTGACACAAAACTGTATTGTGAAAAAGATTTATAGTCACCCTTTATTTTAAGAGTACAGCTGATTTTGAGCTACAGTAATTCCCTGTAGAAGGAAATGTTCTACGGCATTTGTTTCTGGTTACACAAATTCTGGGTGTATACACAGTAGCAGACTCTTGCTACGAAATTACTGAAGGTATATCATGATTCAACTTTGTACTGTGAAACTTTGGCAATGTTTGTTATTTTACTTCAAAATGTAATTGCTGCTACTAATAAAAGCCTGCCAGATTTTTTTCTGTTTCTCCTTTTTTTTTTTTTTTTTCTGATGAAAAAAGGATTAAAGGCAAGCCTTTGAATGCAGTAGTCATTACCATGCAATTTTATTCTAAAAGCTACCAATAGTAAGATTTGAACTAATAATCTTATCATTTATACTACTTAAATGATGAAGGGATTTTAAGGGAGTTCATCGTTAGCTGTAGGAATGAAAAATGTAGTTCATAATGTCAAGTCCTATTGTGGCTGGACATTAGCTGAGTATGGCACAGTAGTATATGATACGTTAACTAGAGTGAGGCACTTAGGTACTATATCCCGTCTGCAAAATAGGAAACAGAAACTAGCTGCTGCAAGAATGGGTAGCCAGTTCCCTTTATATGAACATAGGCATGTTAACACTGAAATTTTTGACATGTCAAACCAGTTTCAAGTGGTTTGTACAATTTTAGTGTTAATTTTGCTCTTTTCTTCTTCATTTTATGTTTAGCTTAAAAAAAACACAGTAAAGCCACAAAACTGATTAACCTCAAGCTTATGACACATATGCAAATATTTAGAATATGTAATTATTTACATTAAAATTAAAATTTGCTTTTAAGCTTATTGTTAGAAAAGACTGTCTATAAAATAAGGTATTGGCATATCTAATTAGTTGAGATATGTTTTTGTCAGTCTTTTTCCATCCACAGTTTCAATGGGAACAATATCTGGCTCTTTTCCCATAATCAATATAATCTCTTGAGTTCAGTTGCAAAATCAGCTGCAGAGAGTAACAATTAAAGGTTAGTAGACTTGATATATTTTTATAAGAAGCAATCATGTCATTAACAAATTATCAAGTTATCAAGCTGTCTCATAGAGATAATCCAGAAAACAGCTGAAAGCCACCGATTGTACAGAGAAAGATGTGTCTATGATAGGAGAAGAACATTTTGTTAATTGAAGTGAGCTATACAGAGTTAACCTTTAGAGCTTTACTGATGATGGGTGTCAGGTGCTATATCTAATAACGGGTTTTAAAAGCAAGATATAAAGATCCTATTTCTATTAGCTAAACAAAAGTTTAGGTGTACTGCAGGAATCTAAATTCAACATTTATCTATTGAAGACCCTTAGATTGCTATTGTCTGAAAATTATTGCTAGTGTTTACAGGCTTTTTTGGCATAGAATCAGGTACCTTCTGTGGAAAGTCATTGATTATGAGCAGTTGGCTACCTGTGTTATGCTTAAACAGTGTTCAGACAGACTCTGTGCTTGGATTCTACATGGCCAATGGAGCATGGTATGTCTTAGGATTTTTTCATTCATGCTGGTATAGTGACTCCTGAAGGACTTCAGAAGTCTAGCTGTCTTGGGGAATGGGTGTCACCCAATGGCTCATTTTGACTTGGATCTTAGTAAGTTTTTCCTCTTCTGTTGCTCAGTTGTCCATAAATCCGTCCCTAAACATCCTAAACCTGGACATGGAGAAAGCCTTCTCCAAGCAGATAGAATGTTTGGATTGTGCAAAGCGTTCGACACTGTCCCACATGACATCCTTGTCTCTAAACTGGAGAGACATCAGTTTGATGGATGAACCACTCAGTGGATAAAGAACTGGCTGGATGACCGCACGCAAAAAGTTGTGGTCAACGGCTCAATGTCCGGCTGGAGACCGGTAACGAGTGGTGTCCCTCAGGGATCAGTGTTGGGACCGGTCTTGTTCAACATCTTTGTTGGTGACAGGGACAGTGGGATTGAGCGCGCCCTCAGCAAGTTTGCCGATGACACCAAGCTGTGTGGTTCGGTTGATACGCCGGAGGGAAGGGATGCCATCCAGAGGGACCTTGACACACTTGAGTGATGAGCCCATGCCAACCTTATGAAGTTTAACCAAGCCAAGTGCAAGGTCCTACACCTGGGTCGGAGCAATCCCAGGCACAGCTACAGGCTGGGCAGAGAAGAGATTCAGAGCAGCCCTGCAGAGAAGGACTTGGGGGTGATGGTCGATAAGAAAATGAACATGAGCCGGCTTCAGTGTGCACTCGCAGCCCAGAAAGTCAACTGTATCCTGGGTTGCATCAAGAGGAGTGTGATCAGCAGGTCGAAGGAGGTGATCCTGCCCCTCTACTCTGCTCTCGTGAGACCTCACTTGGAGTATTGTGTACAGTTCTGGTGTCCTCAACATAAAAAGGACATGGAACTGTTGGAACAAGTTCAGAGGATGGCCATGAGGATGATCAGGGGACTGGAGCACCTCCCGTATGAAGATAGGCTGAGAAAGTTGGGTCTGTTCAGCCTGGAGAAGAGAAGACTGCTTGTAGACCTCAGAGCAGCCTTCCAGTATCTGAAAGGGGCCTACAAGGATGCTGGAGAGGGACTATTCATCAGGGACTGTAGTGACAGGACAAGGGGTAACAGGTTCAAACTTAAACAGGGGAAGTTTAGATTGGATGTAAGGAAGAAATTCTTTACTGTGAGGGTGGTGAGGCACTGCAATGGGTTGCCCAGGGAGGTTGTGAATGCTCCATCCTTGGCGGTGTTCAAGGCCCGGCTGGATGAGGCCTTGGGTGGCATGGTTTAGTGTGAGGTGTCCCTGCCCATGGCAGGGGGATTGGAACTGGATGATCTTAAGGTCCTTTCCAAGCCTAACTATTCTATGATTCTATGATTTAAGCCTTTCATTTACAGCAAGGATTTGAGTTTTCTCTTCCACTTTGAGTAATGCTTCAGCTGCTGTTGAAGGTCAGCACTTCAACTAAACGTGCCCACATTAACAATGAGGAAAATAAGCCTTGTTCAATTCTTTTAAAGCTGACAGTGCAGGTACGCAAGCATTGAGAGATTAGAACACAAGTGGTTGAACGTGTATACCTAAAATCCTGAATAACCATGTTATGATGCAGAAGTCACAGACGGCATCTGTCCCCAGAGCTACCCCTTGCAGTAGTTCTCAGTGGCTCTTCTTCAAGTAGCTCTTCCCCTCTTCACTCTTCGTGCTGTTCTCTTGTATTCTGTCCCAAAGCGTCTGGCTTCCCCCCTTGCAAGTGAACAGAGGCGCCCTGGTAAGCTTTCGGATCGCATCTGTGTTTAAGTGTCTGCAAGACTAGAGATGCAGCACTTAATCCACCTCTAATTCTACTGTTGGGTCTGTTTCCTGATGTAACTATTAATTTGTCTTTTTTTTTTTTTTTTTTTTTTTTTAAGAAAGTAAACAAATGGAATCACCATTGGAATTACTGTCTATTCTGAGTTCAGCTTAAACCACCGTTTATGGTATAAAAGGAATAAAATGTTCAAAAGACATGGTCTAAATCGTTAACATCATCTAAACAACTTAAGCAGGAAATTTGTATGTAAGAATTTTACAAGATATGTCAAAAGTTGGGCAAATCATAGGGGCAAGCTAAGGAATGGCTGAGCTGCTATTTCTTGAAGCTAACTATAATTTCAAAAATCATGTATCTGGTCATTTTATCCTTTTGAAACTTGTTTCATTGTCAAGTGTGTAATCCATGGATGTGACAAAATAATGTGTTATGTAACTTCCGATGGATTTGGCAAAACTTACAGTTCAGGTTCTGAGTAGCTGAAGCACGTTGCTGAGCTTTGAAAGACTAAAGTGATGTCCATGGCACAACTGCATGCTCTGTTAAACTTTGTTCTTCTGAATTCTAAGAGCTGGTAAGGCAACTCACTAAAGTTAGGAGCAATGCCTTAAATGACACTATCATAGGATTAATTCTTCTGTGTACCCGAGAACAGCGTAATTCTTGTCCAGAATCCAAATTCCCTGTATGTGAATACTGCTTTGCAGTTCATTATTTCCATCTTTCTGATTTCTAATTCTACTAAATTACAGAGAACTAAACATGAGATCTTGTGGATAATTTTTCTAATGGTTGCATTTTTTTAATTTGTACTTAATTTTTATTCATTACTTCGGGAAATTTTATTCTTAATTCTAATTTTAATACATTAAGACTACCAAAAATTTTCGAGTAATGGTTTACATGTTTTCTCTAGGAATTGCAAATGATTCATTCAAACCAAATACATGCTACACCAAACATGCAGTAGAATTACAAGTATTTATATAACTTTGAAGAGTATTAAGGCTACTTAATCTGTGAGTGACATCAATATGGACCCAATTAGCACAGTTTTCAGCCGCTTCATAATTCAAAAGAATGTGATCATTCAGCCGGAAGCATATTTGACAGAAACTCCATAGTCATGAAGGTAAAAGCTTGCAAGATCACCCAGTAGGATGGAGAATCTGTCATTCTTTCATCAGTGCTGTTGAATACTAATGTCAAGGTCAGGAGAGTGTAATTTTATGCTGCCAAAATATTGTTGGATTTGATCTGTTAGCAATGTTTATAAAGAAAGTAACAAAATAAAAATTTATATGCAACTTTGCCATAGCTACAAAGTTTCAGGTGCTCTCTCTCTTCCCCCCACCAATATTATTAATCATTTACTGCTGTGACTGGCACTTCTGTATGTATTTTTTTCCTAATTATTATGTTTGCTTTAAATATCATCCTCTTTGACTAACATAAAAAATACAACTGTATATATATTTTAGAAATTCCGCATGTTGTTTTAAATGCTGATGTGGGTGACTTTGTGTTCAAAATATGTCACAATTACAGCAAAGATTTGGATGTAAAAATATCTGAATGCTTAATTTAAACATATCAAATTGGCATGTATAATAAAATGATAGATTTTTTTTACTTAGACTTCCCATTTACATAGAACCATAATGCTAAGTGGGAATTCTTACTGCTGTCTCCATCTACCTAATAAGTACATACATACAAGGTGGACCCAGGCTGTTCTCACAGTGTCTTCTCAATCATAAAAGGATGAGGGGAAATGACCACAGCTTTCAACTAGGCAAATTCCTACTAAATATTAGGAAAAACAGTTTTTCAGTGAGGATGGTGAGTTTGCATTACAGCAAGCTGTCCAGAAAGGCTGTTAATTTTTCACCTTTTTTATCAGAACTAAATTGAATGGTTGCTCATGAGCTCTCTTGAGCAACCAGACCCTAAGTTGTCTTTGCTTTGTGTAGGTAGGCTCAGCCAGATGACCTCCAGACTTCCCTTCCTCCTTCTAATCTCCAGTATTCCGTGATTGTCACTTACATTTTGATAAACAGTTGTTTATGTAATTGATATAAAATTTCAAAAGGTATCAGGTTAAGAGTATAATTTTGAAAATACTTGGAAGCTTTTATAATCCTTAGGTTATGAAAGATGTTTAGGAACCTGAAAGTCATCCCTTTTATGAAAGTGTAAATCTCTTCCAGAGTCACCCTTGAGGAAAATTAGCTTGGATTCTCAAGTTCATACTCCTTTCTTGGTACTAGCTACATCTACTCTTTACTAACAGGTTTACTTACTACTTTATCAAAATAGATTCCCAAATGAGTAAATTAAATCTATAAACTGGTGCTGCGGTGATAGTTTAAATCTTAACATTATTATAACATCAATTTGTTTACTCAACTTTCAAAACACAGAAGTTCTAAAAAACCAAAATGATGCAACCTGATAATACAACCTAATATTTTCATACGAAGAAAGTAGCTTTTCTTTTTTTTTTTAGTTCAGTTTTGGGTTTATATTTAAGTACTTTTTGGCTTTGATTGATTTTACTTTACATGAATACGTCAATGAGCTGTGGCAAACAATACCTCAGTAGGATTGCTTTTCAGATCCAGATACATCTTTGAAAGATGTCTAAAATGACATGTTTGCAGTAAAATATACATGGCTGGGTGAACTTTTCTAGTCTTATCTTGCGCCTCAGTAATTTTAAAACAGAAAACAAAGCCTTTGTTCTGATAAAATATATTTATTAAAATGAAATATTCAAAGATTCCAAAGAGCAAGTATACATACAGCAAATGTATTCCTTCCCTCCCGTGCATGGTTAAATTTCATTCATATTAATGGGACTACAAACATGCTTCAAGCAGAGAGAACTATAATTTTTAAAACCTGTCTATCGAATACTTGGTTTGGTTAACTTTATGTTGTCTGTTTACTACATTAGGGAAAAAATAGTTACTGGAAAGTAATGCTTCTTTTGAGTTTAACTCTCCTAGTTAGTATCCTTATCTCTGAATTTACTAGTATTTTGAGAAAAAAATTTAGAGCTTTTGGAATATTTGAGAAAAGATAACTATATGGCATTTTCATAACTAAAATCTTTTTATACAGCAGAACTCCAATATCGGACAATTTTTTACTTGTCTGTTTCTTTGGGGTTTTTTTTCTTTCTTCTTTTCTCCTACTCAAACAAGTTCTTTTCTCCAAACAGAAAAAGAAAGTCTAAACCAATGCTGATCTCCAGTCCCTTTAAAATATGATATGGACACTGAAATGAGATAATTTCTACTTTTTTTTTTGTCTGAAGGAGAAAAACAAACAAACAAACTAAACAAACAAAAAAGCAAATTAAACCAAAAACAAACCCCGCCAAAACAACTCCGCCTAAACCTAGTCAACTGTGAATAAGGACTGAAAAAAGACTTATGTAATTTGAGACTTAAGTCATGAGTTGAGATTGCTTACATGTAGTACAGAACAGTCACAGGGGTTGGCAAAAATACATATCTTCTATGTGTTGCCTAATCATGTTTATAATACTTGCCTAATAAGAACTACTCTTTTCAAAGTAGTTCTTATTTTTAAAAAGCTGTTCAGCTAAAATGTCATTATGACTGGTGTCTGTTATTTATTTAAAAACAAACGTGTTACGATTACATTAAACACTGATGCATTTTTTGTGTTGCTGAAAATTGAACTTTGTGTGTTTGAGTGTTTTCCTATATAATTGAGATCAAATTTACCAAATCCTTACATTTTACATGTAGTTGAAAGGCATCTGTAATCATGAGAGTTGCATATGATTCTTCCTTAAACCATACGCTTTAGGATATCTATGTCGGCATGTTAGTGGTATTCTAAATATTGGATAGGCAACAAGGTAATTCTGAGTGACACTCTACCAGAAAGACAAATTCTCACATAACTTGAGAGACAGTCTCAAAACTACCTCTTTGTAACAGTTAATGCACTTGTGATACTGCTTTCAAATGCAGTTACATGTTTAAATGAGTTGAGAGAAAACTGTAACTTAAAGGACTTTTGTTGAAAATGTGGTGGAATTGCTGTATCCATATCCTTTCAATTCACAGTATCTTAATAGGATTCTATGCTTACTGTAAATTCCTCATTTTCTGCCAGGAAGCTCCTCTATACAAAGAGAGTTCATACAGGCTGGCACCATGCAGTGGCCTTTTTTTTTATTTAGTTCAAGATCCCTAGCTTATCTCAGAAATGGGGATACTGTAGACTAAGGAGGTTTTGTATTATAATTTAGAAGTGTACCTCATTCATATGAACTCGTAAAATTTCCAAGAGTTTTCGTGCAATTCTGGCATTTTCCATAACTGAAGAACTTTTACACAACTCTTGCTAGCAACCTGTTCAGACATTTCAATGGTTAAAAACATGCCCTTAAACTCTGTGGTGCATGTCTGAAATCTATTACATGCATGCCTTTATTTTATGCATCTAAGTAGCCATACACGTGTGTGTTTTTAATGTTTGTATAAATGCACTTATTTTTAACAGTTCACATATATTTTCATACCTTCAGCTTGCGTTTTCATTCCTTTTGGAAAGAAGTATGATTTCTGGTTTTATTCAAGTTTTATAGGTGAACTTGTATTGAAAATATTTCAGTAATTTCAGCTGCTTTCAGTAATTTAAACTCACTGTTAGCTTTCTCAAAATCTGATGTGGTTAAACATACAGTACGGATGATGCATACACGACCCTTTGGCAGAGAACATGTGGTAGTATCTGTTTATATGTGGAGTAAAATCCTGTTCAGTCTCTGACACTTCCTATAGACTTCCTGCTGCTTAGAAATGTGTACTGTAATAGCATTTGTATGTTTTCTTTTCCCTTAAGAGTTCAGTAGGCTGCCTCACAGGAGCAAAGAAAATTAGAAATAACATAACAGAAACTGTGATAGAAATAAAGTAGCAATTTCTAAACTCTTCCAGTCAGATCTTTACATATGAATGCAGGCGTATAGGTGTAATGGGAATATAACTTAAGTAGGGATTATATTATATATATGTTGTGTGTATAAACACAGTTATTTCAATTTACACATTACATTTTAAATTATAAGAAGCTGACCTTTTTCTTTCTTACCCATAACTAGACCACTAAAGAGACGCCACTTAGTATACTATGTGAATATAAATAAATACCTTTACATTTTAAAAGTTTGGGTGCTTGGTTTTGGTTTTGTTTTGTTTTTTTTTTTTTTTTTTCCCTCGTCTAAGTTTTTGAGTTGGAAGACTGAAATTCATTAATCATTTTGTGAAAGATAACCTTGGGTAAAAATGACCAGTTTATCATTGATTTTATCTTTTTAGTGTGGTAGACAGGTAATACAGCATTCTGGGATATGTGAATGAAGAGCAAATATATATAGAGAGAGCATACAATCGTTTAAACAGCTTAGAAAAATAGAAACTACTGGGGGGGAAGGGGGAGGAGAAAGGGGGGAAGGAGTGTAGAAGACAGGAAGGGATAGGGAAAATTATTTAGAAAAAAACATAACCCAGCATATTCTAGTATCAGTACAAATTAAATAACAGGAGCCATGGGTAAGGTTCCTCCACACCATGTAGCGTCAGCTACTTGTCTGACTTTGCACTGGGATACAAAGCTGCTTATATGCACTATAGAAAAACATATAATCCATTAATCAGTTCTTTTAAATAGAATTATTAACTTATGTTCTTACTAATAAACTGTGTCTGAAATCCTGATAAAATTGGAGTTATTGAAAGCTATTTATTGGGTAAAGGATCTATTTCTCTGAAATCTGTGAATGACTGCGGGAGAGAATTTTATCTTCACATTGCAGATGAAGAGCTGCTACAATGCTATACATAATATTTTTTATACATTTTTGTATAAAATAATTTCCAATAATTTCCCTTTTTCTTTTAGTAAACATATCCTTTGAAAATTATATCTATTTAAAACCAGTGAAAATTTAAAGCACATGCACAAAATACTACTGCAGGAAATTATGCCAGGTATTTTTTTTTTATCGTAAGTAAATCTTAAGATAAAAAATTAACTGCTGTTATGATAAATATACATACAAGTTGAAGCTGAATAAGATTTTAAGCATATACAATGTTCCCATATTAATTCCCTCATGCAGTTTATTTTAGTCAAAATACTCTGGATTCCAGTGAGGTACAAGAAGAGCCATTTAAGGGAAATATTTGATACTTTCCCTATCCTAATAGTGTAATTTCCATGCAACTGAAGTTTAAAAAGTGCTTATTTCCATTGCTAAAAATGGAAGTTTGTAGAGGGACTTTCTTGCGTTTCTCTCTTTATCTCCCTTAGGATGCCATGTTTTGTAAAACCTGTATAATCCAAAAATTAAAATTTTCATAACATGAAGTATTTCCTACCAACAAACCATTTAACTACATGAATCTATTCCACATGAAGACAAATTTTCCCTAAACTGTATGATAATCTTTCTGTACTTCTCTGTAGTATACTTTAAGACTCATTTACAAAGAAAAAAATAAATAAACCCCTAATATGACATAAGCATGTTTGTTTTTTTTTTTTTATCAAAAAAGATTACAGTTGATTAAATCTTCACATGGGATCAGCTTTCTAGAATTATAGCATGCAGTAGGAAAGCTGTGTTTCTACTGTAGGCTATTGCTGTTGCTGCAGGTTATTGCTACTGCTAAAGACCCAGCTGCATGGCATTAATTTAAAGTAATGTGAAACTGTTGCAGTTAGCCTATCACAGAAATTTGATTTTAAAAACCTCATGGATTTAATAAGGCAATCTTTGTTACAGTACTTTCAACACTAGATGTGGTACTGGCTTTTATCGGTAATGTAAGCAATTAAGCAATGTATGTGTAGCAAACAATTAAGCAAACAAGCACAGTTTTGTATATTTCTGGGAACTAGTACATGAATCCTAGCCTTTTAGTTCTGAAATTCCCACATTTCCTTTCTGTCCTGGTTTAGCAGTAGCAGTCATTTTTTCTCCTTAGTATCTGGTGCAGCGCTGTGGTTTTGACTTTCAGCCTGGGAACAGAGCTGGTAACACTGATGTTTTGATCTGACCAAGGACTTTCTGAGCCTCATGCTCTGCCAGGGAGGAGGGGAAGCCAGGAGGAAGCAGGGATAGGACACCTGACCCAAACTAGCCAAAGAGGTATTCCATACCACAGCACGTCATGCCCAGGAGGTAACAGAGAGTTAGCTGGAAGGGCTGGTACACTGCTGGGTGGGGGCGGGGTATCGGTCGGTGAGGTGTTGTAATCTCTTCCCTTGTTATTTCCTTTATCATTATTATTATTGGTGGTAGCAGTAGTGGTTTGTGTTATACCTTAGTTATTAAACTGTTCTTATCTCAACCCGTGGGAGTTGCATTCTCTTGATTCTCCTCCCCGTCCCTCCAGGAGCAGGGGGAAGAAAGGGTTGGGGGGAAGTAGACTGCGTGGTTCTAATTTACAGCCTGGGCTTATACCATGACACTTTCTCAATGAGCTACTAGTAGGCATTATTGTTGGTCCCTCACACTTATTCAAGAGATGCAACACAAGGCAATGCCATCATAACAAAAGCTGGAATACTCAACTACAGAATATTTATGGAATGTGTCCAAGTTCCTTTAGGGCCTTTTTCTTTTCTTTTCTTTTCTTTTTTTAAGTATTTAAGTGTTGCTTTTCATCAGTTAAAGGAATTCATTCTGTGGTTTCCTTCTGTGCTAATTTAGTTCTGCCATTTCTTTTGTACTTTGCAAGGTTATTTTCTACTCCCTTCTTTCTATGCCAAGTTAAGAAAAAGTGCTTAGGTATAAAGTCTGAATACTGAGTTTTCTGTGTTTCGATCAGAATCAGGTCTTCATGATTTTGGGGGGATGAGTTGGTTTTTGTTTGTTTGTTTTAAATGATCTGGAGAGTATCTTTAAGTTCTAAATGAGGATAATTAAGAAGAATTCACATATCCAGATAATTCAAAAAAAATATTTTAACATAAAATGCACATGCATAAAATGTATGTTTGCAGTTATTACTAGGAATTTTATCAAGGCTTTAAACATAATACTTTATTATCAGATGGATTAGAAGACTTAAAAAAAGTCCTAATGTTTGCATACACCTTCACTATTACATGTATACTGCTTGTGGGCAATAATTTAATTATTCACATGGGAGTCATAGACATTCTTTGTTTCTAGATATTTCGAGTACTCTGTAACTTTTATTGTTTTTCATTCAGGCTTTATGAGGAAAGGGAAGTTGCCTTTTTCTGCTATTAAAATAACCAGCTCACGTGTTGAAAGGGGAATGCAAACCTCACTTGAACCTGCATCTCCTCTGCTTTCCTGCAAGTACCTTAACCATAACACTTTTAAACATTTTCTTTGTTGATGTATTTCCACTTTGTGTACAATATATATTCATTAGTATAGTAAGTAGAACTTGGGTTTCCCATGTAACTTGCTTCAACAAACAGGGAATTGAATAACTTTTACTGTCCCTGGCTTATTGAGTAGATGAATATTTATTAAAAGTAGTAAAAAGTTTCATCACAAGAGACAGAAACATATTTACCAACAAACTTCCTATAGTACTATCGTTAAGCAAGTTTCTGGGAAGTAGGGGTTAAATAAGTTTTAGGTAGAGCTGAAATATAAAAGTAATATTTTCATATAACTAACGGTTATTTGAAGCACTGTGTTTTTAAGTAAAAAGTGAGGAACGTGTTAGTGGCATCTTTTTCTCCTTGTCTGTGTGAATAGTGTCTCTGTTAGTTTATCATGTCAATGAAAGAAATGATAAAAAAAAAAAAAAAAAGATAATTTAATTTTCTTTCAGCTTTAGCTCACTGGTGAATATGGGCAAAATCATTTGCATAGTTCCCTACTTTCAACAGAGTATATTCCCCTACTCTTTGTAGGGAGTATTCCTCTACGCAGTGACACAAAAAATATTAAGCTGCAAAACCTAAGGTAATGAGTAATGGAAGGCATCTAATATACTGCTGCAGTACCAGAAATTAGTATCACAACTTTTTAGACAAAATTGATCTTTACATTACAGATGTCCTCTCAAAACTAGGGATCATTATCTAGATCATTTTTACTCTAGAGTATTCTCATGCCACGTTATTTAGCATAGTATAGTCAGTACAGTTATATCAGCAGCAAACTGCAAAAAGCAGTTTCTTTTTTTAAAGCTTTTTAGACCAAGGCAGGATAAGGGGGTGGTTTACTGTATTCTAGACCTTTATAATTTTTGGATTGTATTATAAATGGAACATGGTGTAGCCCTTTGATAATGTGAAAAAACACACAGGTAAGGTTTTGATCCACAAGCAATAGAGAGAAGAAACTCAAAGAAGGAAAAAGATAATAGAACAAAGAGGGATTTGTATTTGTGAAGGTATGTATTGTATCTTTTTCCTTCATGTGCAGTCATTGTAAAGGTAAGTTTTGATAGCTCATGGGTTATATATCTGAAGAAATAGCTGCGGCTAAGTCACAAATCTGGCAAGATCTTTCTCTTTGACAGGAAGATACATTTTCCCCTAAAAAATAAAATAAATAATTAAAAGTATGAATAATTGCAGAGGAGCATTCAAAAGCACTGTTAAAATCCTAGGGGAGAAAAAAAAATCTGTAAAGATGATTAATGGTTATCAGCCATAAAATAAGTGTTTTTAAGCTCTGTCAACTTTGTTTTCCTAATGAGGACTTAACTGCTCCTAAAATAAAGCCTTTATTATCCAAGCTGTGTTTTGTATTTCATTTAATCAATGCTATGTATAGACACAGTTACGGTCATCATAACCTTTCAGTTCTTGTGTTTTGGCATCTCACAGATTTTGTATGCAAGTTTGAGGCTCAAGGGAAGCAAATTTAGCTGAAATGTCCAAGTACAATTTAATGTGTGATGCAGAGCCATAGAACTCCTCTCAGACTTCCTTATTGTTGCAGAGAGAGCCTTTGTAATTACCAGGGGATTATGGCAGAATATGAAAGACCTTGAAAGCAGCTTTCTTGCAGATCAGGAATGTGTTCTGCAAGAACTCTGAAACAATCAGCTAGCGTAGTGAAGCAGAAGTATATTAAAATGTGAAGAGTTCACAGAAAAGGTCCTGATAGAAACTCCTAATTAAAGAAATAAAACCTGACATTAAAGATTGTGAAAGATTCTCTCTTCAGTGAGAAAAAGCGGCCTCCTGAGGACTAGAACTGAATGACAACACAAATACAGTGGGTTTTCCTTCTCTTTTTCTCAGCAAGAAACGTAATGAGAATTGAGTTTAATGGTACATAAATAAAAATAATTAAATAGAAGCTAGTTGTAGTGGTACATTACCTGAATTAATATACAAGATTAAGGCACCAATAACCCAGAAACAATTTAGTTACTTTTCTGTTTTTATATAAATTAGTGAACAATTTTGGGCAAGAATATGGTGCAATGTAGCACCAAACTATGTGCTACATTAGCTTTGCCTTCTTAATTATTTTTTCTCTAATTAATTTTTTAGTCACTGAGGATATCTGTATTGTTTCTGGACTAATTATAAAAAAAGCCTTAAATTTTTACTTTGTTATTTCCTTTTACCAGCAAAAGCAATGAAGTATTTTACTGTGTTACATGATGAAGTCTGCATCGATGCTGTAGATGTGATTTTTGTTGTTGCTGTTTTTTATTTATGATAAATTCATGTGCCCAATCCTGTTGATAGCGGGTTCAATGATAAACTTTCATTTCTATGATGGCAGCTGCATTGATGTGCATCGAGTTTTCCATTAATGTTCTCAGTGATGTTGAAGTTAAAGCAAGTTAAGGTGAATTACCATTCAGGAGTGAGCAGGTAGGAAAATTATACCGTACTTTTGGAAAATTACATCTGTGAATTTAACTAATACAATTCTGAACTTAATTTTTAGCTGAATTTAACATTGAATCGTTATCCAGTGAACATAGCTGAGATAGAAACAATGTAAATGTTATTAGTTATAGTGTCATTACAGTGTTTATAAAATGTTCTTAATTTTTCATTACAGATCTTAAATATTCACATCAAAGCAGAATTATGTTAAGATCATTATATTTATTGGAGTCAGTTGAAAATTAGGAATTTCCTGCAGTTGAACTAGAGAAATTTTAATTGAAAAATACATGAACTTACTTAACTGGAAAAGATGTTTTACTTTTTGGGGAATATTGGGGGAAGACTGGAACATGGGAAACATAAGAAGTTAGACATCCCATGAGAAGCAAAATTTATACAAAAAAGCATGTTCACTGGCAAAATGCTAGATTGAAAAAGATGTGATTTACTTTTGTTAATAGCAGGCAAAGTGGGGAAAAAATGCATTCTTTTTGCATGCGCTTATGTTTTCAAAAAATTAAGGAGAAATAAGTCCTGTATGAAAGCAGCAGCATGTTCTTACATTCTTGTTAAGAACTATTGACTTTGTGTGTTATATGGAGATACAGATCGGTAAGCAATGATACTGTATAGCAGAGGTCTAAAAATGAATGCTTCTGAATACAACTTTAATCAACAAATTATATAGTAGAGGTAATTTTATTAAGCTGAAAATGTTCCTTTATCTAAGTCATGCTGTATTTCTAGCTTAACTTTTCGGCTTTACCAGCCTTTCAGTGTTGAAACACACTTTGAAAGATTTACATCCAGTTAACTTGTCACTGATATCCCTTTAGCTTATGGATACTGTCAGAAAAACATGAAGGTTTTAGGAGTGAAATAGTCACAATAAAAGTAAGACAATATTTAAATACCATAAGTGAATTCTGCTTTGTTCCAATTTAAACAACAACAAAAAAAGCCTGTATCTAATCTTCAGGAAAAGAAATGAATTGTCAGGTTAGTGCTGATGGCAAGTAGTCAGCAATTCAGGTATACTCTCCTATTATTCAGTATAATGATTTGTTTTCTCATAAAACAGTCCCAGATGTGTTTGGAGGCAGGATATAATAAATTAAATATAAAATTCTGTATTAAAATAGGAGACTTATAGCCATGATATCATAGAAATTCAATGCTTATGCTGCCAGATGAGCTATACTGACTGTATCCAAATATCGTCCTCAAAAAAAAAAAATGACCATCCCTTTCTCACGTGCTAAAAAGTATGATGAATATACCCTGCATGATTTGAAATGTTAACTTAATAGATCTTCTACTGTAATATCTCCCTCTGACCCCACAAGTTCAGAGAATGTAATTTGTAAATACTTCTTAAATGGCAGTCAGTCCTAGCTCCACAAAGGTTACCAGTGTGTCTTGCAAAAAGAAAGCTCAAACTCAAGAGCCAAAAAGAAAAAAAAAAGAAAATCCAATATTTAATTGCCAGCCTAATGTTAACCATCCACATGGATGTGGAGGACATTGTGGTTTTACATCATATATCTGGATATGTTTGTGGTGAGTAGATTGATAGCTAAAACTTTAAAAACACTGTAATTTTTTTTCAATATTAGGACTGGATTTTGAATTATTTTTTTTCTTTTTAGAAGAGGGAATAGATTCACAAAGCTAGTAGCAAGGAGGCAGCTGTTTCTCTTCATCTTCCCCTCTTCTCCCACTCACCTCTATACCACAGAGTTGAAGAATTTACCATATGTTTGTTAATGCAATAACTCCTATATATAGAAGACTAGGTTTCAACTCCTTCCCCCTGACTGAGATTTAAACCCTTATTTTCTACCTTCCAGGGAATCACCTAGCCACTGGTTATTCTGCAGTGGTCTATTCTCACCTAAGTTATTTGAACTGTTACTTTGACCTAGCTGTGCACCTCCCAAGTGAATGCTTTAACCACCAGACCAAAGAGTCATTCTCTCTCTTTGACTCAGTATTTAAATAATCCATGTAGAACAGCTTTTTCCATGGGGATCGAGAGAAGCCAATAATAGATTTCTCACTGGTTTAAGAACTCTTCTGGGAAAGTGAAAATGTGGGTTCAAGAATGTGCAGACAAAGAGGGTCTTGAACCCCATTGTCCCACATTGTATATCAGATGAGGCCCTAACCACAGAGCTATTGAATAAACGAAGAGAGGGGGAATTCTCTTTACTTCCATGAATGATTTACAAAGAGTGTGTAAACTTAATCTTTCATTTCTAGTTCCTTAGTTCTGTGTTTAAATAGCTTCCACAGTTGCCTACGTCTGTGGAAAGTGTACAGATTAATGATTGGACAAAAATACTAATTTTATGAACGGTGAAGGATAATTCTTCTCTACACCTTTTTTCCTAACTATTTCCTAAATAATTCTGTATGGTTTTATTTGGCAGTAAATGCAAAATTTTTAGTTAATTGGAGGGGAGTGAGGGGGTCAACAACAGATTTTTCAATACTTCCTTTGTTATAGCATCTAACTGGATAACTGTTGATACACAAAGCCCTGCTGTGTATGCTTCCATATTTCCTAACACTTCTTAATTTAAGAACTGAGCTGGTGTGCTTTCGTTTTGAAGGTCTAGTAGAACTTGCTAGCCACAAGAGTACTCATTTCAGTTCAGATCAATAAAAAAAGCAACACTGCCTGTTTATGAATTCTGAGTTATCTTTCTCTATAGCTTATATTGCCAGAATGTGAGGAAAAGACAAAATAAAGTTTAGGTCAATTTTTTGATTGGGGGAAAAGAGGGAAGCCAGCAAAATCTTTCAGGTGAAGGTCAATTATTGACCACATACAGGAAAAATATCTCAATTATAGTCTGCAGATACAGAACAAATTGTTAAATATTGCAAATCTATCCAGAGTCATGCCGCAGGTTTGCTGATAACAGTTGTGCAATCCAAAGTTGTGCAATCCAGTTCAATCCAGTTGTGCAATCCAAAGTTCTTGGGCCTTAATTCAGCAAATGATTATGCCTTCTTTGGGGCTGCAGTAAAGGAATATCCTATTCTAATAAGAATGGTAGTATGCCATCCCCTAACTAAAAAGAGAGCTATCTTTTATTATTATTTTATATTATATTTATATATTTATATTTATATTATCTTATTCCAAGCTATCTTTTGCTTTTTATTAGTGAACATAGTGCCCTTCCTTTTCAAAGAGATAAACAACAGAAAGATCAAGACATAATCCAACAAGCAAAGTCAAGTTTGCTAAAACTTCATGACTGGGTTTCTTCAGCTCTCCCTTTCAGAAGCTTACCTGGGAAATGAAAGCATTCTTTCCTTTTCTGGTTACACATAGATATAGTTAATCTCCTATTAAATGAATGATGTTTTGCAGAATGATTTTTCCAATTACATAAATATTTGCCAATTGGAAAAATAATGTCAGTGCTTGAGTTGAGGGAAGTATTTAGATATGGACTACTGAAGTACATAATATTTATTTTATGTGAATTTATGGTTATATTCTCCAGGATGTCACTTCTTACACAAAAAAAAAAAAAAAAAAAAAAAAAATTTTGGTTTTATGTTCTTGTTCAAGCAGTTATTTAGGTCTAAACAAGGAAGTGAGAATATATGGTAAGTGCAACTTTTAATAAAATGCTTCTAACTGGACCTTTAAATTTGATTTATATAAAGCAGATAGATGTTCGCTTTTTGTAGAACTGATATACTGCAGTTAAAATTATGGTGTTTTTTATTCTGTACTTCTACTTTATTTTTACTTTTCCTGTTAAATATGGGGCAAAATCTGCATGCACCTGAAGCCTAGCTAGATATAGTAGAACTGAGTCTTTGTATTACGTATTCCCTGCCTGGATGTCACACTAAGGCCACTTAAGTCACTTCAGCACCAGTCAGAGATGTTTAGAAACACTTCTTCTGAGTACTTTAATTGTTCATCAAGACCTAACCCTTTGAACATTGCTTTAAGGCATTTTGGCTCTGCTCTGAATCACTGAAGCAAAATTGGAGCATCTGGATGCAGTGTCAAAATGGCCCAGGCAGCTTCAGTGCAGCACCCAAGTGGATAGTCTCAACAGAGATAGTCTTCAACAGAATACAAACACTGCATTAGTGATTGCCGGAAGGCTAGAGTTCATCTTCCTCTGAAATACAACACAAGAAAGTACAAGAAAAGTTAAAGGATGATACTTTTTTCCTTCATACCATTTGTTGTGTAAACAAAGAATCAAGATGCATTTTGATGCTTTGTCAAGTGTTTGTCAACATTTTCAATCCTCATTTGCTCTACTAATCCACTAATTTTGCTCATCTTTGGGCAAAGCAATGAATGATTTTTACACTTTATGCTGTATTAGATATGTGAATGTAAAAGAAGGTATGCAGCTGATGATGTTACTTATGAATCAAAGTAGTGGAAGAAAAAGTATTATAACATTTCAATTGTCTATTAGTAATATAATGTCTAAGTATAGTCTGTTAAAGTAGTACATAGAATTTCCACAATTCTGTGAGTTATATGAAATTATATTTCTTTTGGTTTTTTTTGTTCTCATGGCAGCAAAATTGCATTCCATCAATTGAAAAGTACATTGTACGTAATTTTTGTTTCTCCTGTGGAATTAGGCTTCACATTTTATTTTTCTTAATCTGCTAAAATTCTACCTTATGAATAAAACTGAGTTCCGTCTTGAAGACTGGTGCACAATCATATGCTATAAGAGCCCGTGAGACATATGGTATGTGGCTACAGACACAGTCCCCAAGACAGATTTCTTTTGCCATAGGCAAGAATAGTTTATGTAAGGCTTAGGCCAACAGGTCAAGAAATATAAATACAGAAGCATGCTAAACATACCACCTGACAGCAGGCTCTGCCTGGAGATGCTGTATTCCAAATCTCTAATATGTTTGATCTGTGGAGTACACACCAGAACTGAGGCACAGCGGCACATACAGTCTGTTTCCTGACTACCTATTTTTCTCACTGTGCATGTAGGATTTTATATATATATGTATATATATATATATGCAGTGAAACTAAATACAACCAGAAGCATCAGGGTGATTTGATGCTATGTTTTTTTTATGTAATTCAGATACATGTATTTTATGTACATGTATGTGCATGAAACCAACATTAAATCATTGATTTTTCAGTGATACTAAAAAACCTCTGTTAAACACACCACTTCACACAACTATTCAAACTGTTCACACTACTCTTACAAACAGAGTGCCAAAATATATTCCATTTGGAACATGTCAAGTAAATGGGTGACACTTTTTCTAACATGTCTAACTGCCATTAATTTAGTTAGTATTCATTGTAATTACACTGATCATAATGAATTCATTTAGTATTGATGTGAATGTTATATATTATTTTAGAAACTCCATTATAATTCAGCAATAATTAATGTGCATATTAAATGAAGTGTTACTACTCAATGCTATTATAAAGCCATGTTGTTTCATTTGAAAGCTTTAGAGAAAGTAGTGTTTAATCTGATTGGTATTCTGATTGTTGCCAGAAGGTATTCTGCAATGACAAAGGGCAATTCACATTGGGAGACTTGTTAACTTTTCAGAGAGATTCCATGTTTGCACTTGTCTACTGATCCACTTATAAGATACTAGCATTTGAGGCAAGATACTTCATGGCCATGATAATGCAAAAAAACGCTTAACAATCTTACAAACACAAAAAAAGTCTGGCATTTCAGACTTTATCCAATAATAGAGGCCTGTGTTTGTAAGTACTGCAGTGCAGCACTTGCATTTTATGATTGTCCTTCCCTTCTACCCTCCAAGAATAATCCCAAACTGAGAACCAAGTATTTATCATATAACACACATCAACACAATTAGGTGCCTCAAAGGCATCCATTCCCACTTCAGGCAGCTACCTAAAAATATTGAGTAGGGGAAACACAGCAAAATTAAAATGGCCCTATTGGAGTAGAATAAGAATTGTCTGGCCAGCATCCTGTCTCTGAGCAGTGATTACAAATATATGCCCAGAGAAAAATAAGAATTACATGATACTTTTCCAGATATTCCCCAGCCTCCAACAGTTTTAGCTGAAGAAATTTCGTCAGATGTATATGTTTTCTGATGATTATGAAGATAGGCTGAGAAAGTTGGGGCTGTTCAGCCTGGAGAAGAGAAGGCTGCATGGAGACCTCATAGCAGCCTTCCAGTATCTGAAGGAGGCATTCAAGGGGGCTGGGGAGAGACTCTTCATTTGGGACTGTAGTGATAGGACAAGGGGTAGTGGGTTAAAACTTAAACAGGGTAAGTTTAAGTTAGATATAAGGAAGAAATACTTTACTGTAAGGGTGGTGAGGCACTGGAATGGGTTGCCCAAGGAAGTTGAGAATGCTTCATCCCTGGCGGTGTTCAAGGCCATGTTGGACAGAGCCTTGGGTGTCATGGTTTAGTGGGAGGTGTCCCTGCCCATGGCAGGGTGTTTGGAACTAGATGATCTTAAGGTCCTTTCGAATCCTGACTATTCTGATTCTATGATTAAGATTTTGTTAATTTTCTTTTCCATAAGTCTTTCACCATAAACATATATAAACCTTAAAATAGTGTTCTTTGGCAATTAATTGCACAAGTCTATTACCCTGTTCATTTTCTTCATAAAGAATGATTATTTTATTTGTTTTCAATGTGGTTTCTTCTAACTTCATTTGAGTCTACATTGCATTGGACTTGTTGAGCTGGAAAAACAGTAAACGGTTAATGCCTATCAATTCCCTTTTTGCCACCAATGATTCATGAGCATATATCCTTTTTTAGATCATATTTTCAAGAGAAGTATTCTACTCTATTACCTGTAGAGAAACTGTTTATCATCTTTGTTCCCCTTTTTGTATACTACATGTGGTTTTTAAAGTATGGAAAGTTCTTAGTTTTATACTATTGCAAAGTTATTCCCTCAGCTTTTCTTGTTTCTTACTCAATACTGACATTGAGCAGTTATACAGCTCTTCTCTATAGTAATTTTTAATTCCAAGCCCACTATGTTATATACAATGTTAAACTCCCTGTTTTCTCCCTCCCCTTTAACATTTATTTTTATTTAAAATGTAACATTTATTTTTAGGGTATTTAATCCACCATTGCCATTGTATTGCCTTGTCACTCAGTCTTCTAAGTTATTTCTGGAATTCTACACTGTCTGTCCTTGTCCTGACTATCCCAAATAACTGATCAGGAACATTTCTCACCAACTCTCATCCACTTTCCCAGATCATTCATGAGTGTTGAACAGCACAGGCCCTAGAAGAGGTCTTTGCAAAAGTCCACCAGCAGTGTCTCTTAATTGCAGGAACTGGATATTTACTTCTAAGTCTCTGCTACTTTAAAGTGTGTTATATGTACCTTCCTTCTTTCCTGCTTATTTCTTTTAACAGCCTTATTTGTTAATAGCTTTTTTTGAGAAACTTTAGAAAAAGCCTTTTGTAAATCCAGGGTCAACTCCAACTGAGCAACTCCAGGCAACCAGATCACTTGCATTCATGTGTCTGTCAACAGTAAAGTACTTCAGTAGGTCTGCAAAGCAGAAATTTCCTTTATAAAAGACATTTTGACTCGTCTGATATATAGCATATTTATCCGAGGTCCACTCTTGAATTTTCTATTATAGTTTATACTACTGTGCCCAATATGGACATCAGTCTCACAGATTGTCTTTTTTCACATCTGTCATTTAACTTTTTATTCAAATTTATTTTTACTGCATTTTATATCTTCTAGCTCTCAATACCTTTGCAATATTAGGTGAGAGATAGTGCAGTACCACTAGTCAGTAAGCTGCTTAATCTGTGAATTCTCTTATAAATCAAGAGTTAATACTATCTTACCTAATGATTTGTTACTATTCATTTTCTTGTCACTTCCTTTCTTCTTCAAGGCGATGTTCCCACTGGAAGTTATTAGGATACATTATTACACAGCAAGCAATCTTTACCTGTAGTTTCACAAAATATGTCAGTGTAATGCTAATTAATAAAAAAGCTAATCAATGAACTTCTGACTTCTCTTCTGCTGATATATTTGACCTTGGGCAAATCACTTAACCTCTGTACTTCTGTATTTTTTCCCTTCCTAAAATGGAAATAATGAAATTAGTGTTGCCTCCAAAACTGTTGAGCTGTACGAATTGCATGCATGGTAGGTATTCTTATTTATTTTTCCACACAAAAAAATAATTAAATTTCAGAATAGAATTTTGGATAAAATTGAGTAAATTTTAATAGTAAATGTCCTTTTTTGATTGATTCATTAATAAGGAATAAATTCTCTTCCTTAGTCTTTATTGTGGTTTTATGTCATATAAATGCATACTTAGGAATTCAAGATATATTTTGTGTTAATTACTCAGAAATACTAAAAATACCATTGATATGGTGTATTAAAGTAGACTAGCACGCTCACTGCAAGTATTATTTCTTATTGAACTCAGCAGTTACCGCTCTTGAAGTGTTAATGAAATTTTTATCCTCCTCTTACACTGAAATCTTTTCTGTTTTTACAGTGTTGAAGTATCCTTCTCCCTTTCTAATGCAAAATTAATTTGTCCAGTAGCTAGCTTCCTACTTATGTGTAGTGGAGACTTCAGCATTATACTTTAAGTAGGTCAGAGTCAAATCGAGTTATGCTTAAATACATAATGTTTAAGTTTAAATGTTAAAGTCTTGGTTTTCTGAAGTAAACCAGATAAGCATGTTCTCAGTAATACTTTTCCTGTTGTTGTGTACCTTCCAACTTTCAGTGTCATCAAGCTCGTTTCTGTTTATGTCTAATCTTAGGCTCCATGGAAATCTTCTACTAATTCTTATAGGCTAGTGATACTTAGTTAAGAACAGTTCTGACTACCTTACTGTTGTTGCATAACGTGACACTAGAAATCTTTTTTTTTTTTTTTTTAAATAAATAATGGTCCAAAATAATTAACTACAGTTACTATTAGTGACTTATGGCCCTGTTTGCAGAGATATTGAATTCCGATGGCTATGGTTGAAATAAAAGGGAGCTCTTGATTCAGAATACTTGTAGAATTAAGATTATTAACACATAGAACTTCATAGTGTTTTCTAATTTTTTATATATTTCATTCTGGTTTCAAATTTTAGTAAATATATATGCTTTATGTAAGATACTATTTTGTCCTATGTTATTGTTCTTGTGAAGGATGAATTCTGTTTCTGTCTTCAGAGGTGAGAAAAATATTTCAAAGGTTCAGTGACAGAATTAATAAAATTTTAATTTCTTTTTTTAAAAAATACCAATGTTTAGAAACAATGTAATTTATTGTATTTCATGCATACTTTGGGAGGCATACTTAATGTGATTTTTACAAACATCTATTTGGTGGCACAAACAGAAGTGCAGCTTAGTCTCACTCCTACCTGTCTGATTTGGACAAGTTTGGATAGATAATAGGTTAATCTTCCTTTTTTATCTGATACCTTAATCTGCTTTTTACAGGCAATAATACTATCTCTTATTACTTTAAATGATACTCCATGTTCTCTTGTGTCTAGTTTCCATACAACTTCACTTCAGATCTTACTCCATTAGCATTTGTTCTGTTTGTGTCTTTTTCTTCCAACTTCTTTGTGACTTTTTAAGGCCTTTGTTCTTATTCCCGTTTTTTACTTTTCTGGCTGATACTGATGTCTTTTTAAGTACCTGCATGATGGCTGTTCTGGAGATATTCTTTGGAAATGGTAATATTTCAGTTGGATCCGTCTCTCAGTATATCTAGTTCTTTTACAACAGCATGAAGGAAAGATGGCAAAATGACTATGTGGGAATACTCATGAAGAGTTTTCTCAGGGAAATATATTAAATCAGATATTAATACAAATAAAAATTGTCTTTAAGCTGTGGTTGTCTTGAATCAGTTTAAGTAAAAGGAATTTCAAGAAACCAGGAGGTGGTTTTTTTTCTGTGACTGTGATCCTTGCAAGGAGGATCAGATTGCAAGCCTCGTATTGTGTGCCCCGTGTTTGAGCATTCTTAGGGATTCTGCCCCATTGCTATCACTTAAGCTTTGCTTTACAAGAGTAGGATTTGGACCTATCTCAGTACAGAAATTGAAAAATAAGTGTGTCTGAAGACATGCTGTCTAACAGATATATAATACACTACATTTTAGCCCAGAGCCCCTTTCTGGAGTGTTGTTTAAACTCTCAGAAAAATAGTGTTTGCAATGAAAATCTTTAACAATCTTTTACCATGCTTGCTAGCAGGCACTGATTTAATGCTAATGTGACAGCTGAAATTTTAGTGAGGGACACTTTTATTTTCCTGATAAGTGTTACGCTTTCTGAAAAGCAGACACATTTTTCTCGCCAGTGTCTCCCTATGTTTGTGCCAGTAGGTATTTGCTGACTACCCAAATCATCTTTTACAGGTTAGCGCATGTCTGTCTTACATAGAAATGTTTATCTTCCTTTCTGACATTTGTCTAAATGCTCATATTAAAAAAAAAAAAGGAAAATGGACTTTGTTGTTGTATCTAAATGGCTACCTAATATTCCCCCCAGAAAACTTGCTAGACTTTTATAATGCAAGACATTAATTTAGGATGAGCTTGCATTCTAGCAAATAAAATTATATTTCTTACAAAATGCTTTCACAATTTGCACAATGTGCTCTTTTGAGAAAAAAAGACCTGAAAAGAAAATATTTTAATCTTGGTAGCATTTATAATGTTAGAAAAAGGTGCTGATACATTAAATTAAACTCTGTTGTATTTCAGCTGTGATTTTGGATGAAAAGTGCTTTATTTTTTTATTTGTTCTAGCAAGATCCACTTATACATCTCTACAAAGTACAACCCATATTATTTCATCTTTCCTGTGGTCACTCAAAAATTGTCATATATCACACCAAATCCATACTATATATATAGTGTATCCTAATGCCAGTGTCTTAAGCTAGTTATCCTGGAAAGTGTGATAAAGTACTCTTACCTGTGAAAATTAAACATGGGGTTTGTATGTTTAAACACTGTGCTGGTTTTCCTATTTTGAGATTTTAAGAATTGTTTTAGAAACATATGGTTCATCTGTTTTCAACTGATGTAGTGATGGAAGTAATCCATTGATCTGGAAATGGCCATGGTTCTTTCCTGGTTTTCAGTTATGTTCCTCACCAGGAAAGACTGTGAGAGCAAATATTTAACTTGGTATCAAATTCTCCCAGTCAGATTACTAAACTATTGCTACAGTACCAGTTCAATTCCCCAGGTCATTATCAAGCCAGTACTATTAACTTGATGAGATAAGGTATCCTGAACTATGGATACAATAAAATTCTTACTGGTATGACAGTTTGGTTCCATTACCTGAAAGGCATTTTCTTATATTTACATTTAGCTAAATTAGCATTATGTTTTGGCTACATATATGAACAAAAATATGACCAGATTCCTCAGGTTAGCAGTATTAATACTTCCTACTGTCTTGTGTTTCAAGTAATGCATATGTGTCTGAAACTACTCGTTATGAAACAGGTACTCCAGATGTCTCTAATATGTTAGATGTTACTTTACCAGTTCTTTCTTAATGTACAGTTGTGTGTTTAAGCATAGCACTCATTTAGAAATACTGTGGATACCTTGTGGAAATAACTGGAAAAAGTAAGGGTCCCTACAGGTTCCAAGCTTGCAGCAGTCATTAGTCTTCAAACAGCTATTAGTCTTCAAATAGCCTCTGCATCAGACTAGGGCACAAAACAAGTGGTTGGAACTACGCTATTGTTTTCCTTTGAAACCTCCAACATATGCTCACACTCTTATCTTCTTGCATGTGGTAAGTAAAGGTATTTATCAGATTTTTGCAGAAGAAAGATAATAACATAAAAAAGTCTTCTTGTAGCCAGCTTTGCGAACCTCACAGCAACCTCATTTCTGACCTACAGCATTCTTTCATGCTTTGTATGTTGAGACTGGCTTAAAAAAACAGTTGCATTTATACTTTAGCAAACTTCCACACAAATTCACAAGACAATTAAATTCAATCCAAAAGTTCACTGACTAAGCTATTTCTCGTTTTAATAAATTCAGAACTATTGAAGGAAAAGCAAAATATTTCAAAGAAAGATTACTGGGTTTGCAAAAGATTTCTTCTGAAGAAAACAGAAATGCTTTCCAGATAACTTTCGTACAGTTTAATTAGCTTTCTTATGGAATTAAACATTCTTAAAACAAACAAGGTCTTTTAAGAGTGAGTGTATAGAGTTAGTGTAGTGTATTAACTTATACTGTTTTCCATATTGCCCTCTAAGTCAGATGTTGGAGGATAAGAATAAAAAGAATTAAATTTCATGGTTGTCACTGAAATACTTTCTTTTCTTCTGAAAGTCAGGAAATATGCAGCTAGATTTAACAGATGAGGGAGCTTATGTTACATCTTATTAATAGTATTTTATTTAGTCACTAAAATGTAAGACCATTAAAGCAATAACTGACCATGCAATAAAAGTAAAATGCCGTGGCTTGTAAGGTTTGGCCATTCCAGTTTATTTTTTTAAATGCAGTTACATTAAAATTTATGCAAAACGTGTAAAGGTATTCTTATGTATGAAAAGCTGTTTTCTGGGTTTTCTCCCCTTTTTTGGTGGGAAAGGTTTCTAGATTCTACTCATACTTTTGCTGTATAATGGCAATAGAAAAGACAAATACAGTCTGAAACTTATTTCTTACAAAGTTAAATATGTATATCATATATTAGACTTTAAGTAATTTCAGCCTTAGGGAGCAATTGACCTGCCTCATTTATTCTTAATGAGTAAAGCTACTAACGATGAAAGGATCTGGGAAAAAATGTAGTATCTAGAAGGACGACTTTCTGTACAGTGTTCTCATTTTCATAAAATATCCAAATATTGTCTGAAACTGTTTTCCTGCATGTCCCTGAAGATAAATTACTGCACCACAAATCCCTGTAAGCTACAACCAAAGATAACCAATTCATTAAAATTCTTTTAATGTTGCCATCAGTTCTAAAAAATAACTTCTAACTGAATATCCTACACCGTGACACAAACTTGGTGCATTTTTAGTCACTCTCCTTCAGCAGCTAAGATGTAATAATGCACATTGTTGGGAGTACACCTTCACAGAGAGTTCATTTTTAATTTTTATTAAGCCTGTTCTCATTCACCTGTGAGGGTTTATTTGCATATATTTGACTCAATAGATTCCATGCACATTTGGTTTTAATGCCTAACTAATTTTGAAGAAATCTTTTATATTATGCTTTAAAATAAACTACAGCGAACTGTGACTGAAAATTATGATATAGGCTATTAGGTATGATGTGGAAAAATAAGCACATAACCTATATTTTTATATTGCTCTTACTGTAGGTGACTGAAAGATAGTTTAGAAATGAGTGCAAGTGTTCTTGTATTTGTTGACAGTTTATATGCATAAACAATGTAGGTAAAAGGGAAGATTTCAGAACCCCATGTATGTTTGTTTCAATAGAAAGACTGTATCATTATGATGAATTTACATGTAACTTTATTGCATTTAAATCTGCTTGAGCATCTGCTTTAACAAATTTGCATGCCAAATACTAGAACAATAAGTGGGACTATCTAATCATGTACATAGAGACATGTGTTTATATATTGATCTCTACAAAACAACTCCCTGTCTATCACTGACTTGAAAGTGTAATGCTCAGCAAGTTTTTTTTTACTTTAGTCTTAATTTCCATGTCTTTATCTTCTGTCCTTTCTTTGTCTTCATCTTTAGCAGTAAAGGTCATTTACAACAAGTTGTTCGTGAGAGCAGTAGCAAATTAATTCTGTAAAGCATTGTCAGCACCACTGCAAATCTCTGCCAATACTAAACTTTGCAGAGATGCTAATAGTTCATAATTTGTGATCTAGATATCATAATCTGAAGCTCTACAAAATACATTTCCCTTATTGGTATATTGCATTCTTCCTTATGCCCTGCTTTTGTCTAAGACTGCAACACGTAAAATGTTAGTTTTGATAAACTTAAACTTCAAAACAAAATTTAGTAATCTGCATAAATACAGAAACTCGTAATTTCGGAGCAGTTCGGTTGATAGTCACATAACTTTTCAAATATTACATCTTACAATTACTAAACACGTGCAATAGCATAGCACACACCACTTCTCAGTCACAAATACAGAGAAAACTGTCTATTCCAGAGTCACTTCCAGTAAACTCTAAGACATAAACTGAAAATATAATTTGCCAGCTTTTATGGAAATGTGAAAGATGATAAATATGTTCAGTTGCTCAGTCTAAGTAAATGGTTTTTCCAAACAGGTGTAACCTATATTCTAGTCAGGGGTTAGAGCTGTTATAGCTTAATGCCTGTATTCCCTTCTACTAAAAACTAATCTAACCTTATAAGCACTCTAGAAGACTGTAATATCTTTCTGTCCAAATGCTGTTACTAGAACACTCTATAATGACTTTCTGTCCAAATGCTCCTGCTTCTCACTGTATCTGGGTGCAGCTGAGGTAGAAATTTATCATTTCCTTTACCAGTGATTGTGAGCCAGCAGAAGAGCTGTGTATCTATTGAGCACTGGAGGACTGCTTTTCAGTGGGAAGCCACGTTGGTGAAATTGTTAGCACTACCACAGTGTGGTTATCCTTTACTAGTGTCTTAACTGAAAATGCAGTCCTGAGCAAAAGAGTGTGAGTAACCTAATTCATGCTGCTACATGCTGCTGTTGTAAATACTGTGCTAGTTAAAGAAAATTGATGAGTGAATGCAAGTAGCAATTTAGAAAACAACAGCTATGAAAAAAAGGAGTGAAAACATAGATCCATTAAAGTAAACAGCGTAACTCCCACTGAATTCATCCCAAAGTCAGCTGATGCTGAAATGCACAGGTTTATACTGTTTCAGGGTACAGTTTTTATAGCTCGTTGTTGCTGTGATTTTTAGAACAGGTGACGCTTTAATGTCCTCCTGTTTTTTTCATACATCTTAAAGTGGTTTAGCTTACATATCCTGAGAAGTAGGTAGTATATTTTCTCCATTTATAGATATTTGCAGATAGACAAAAGAATTAACAAAATCATTACACTCAGTTCATATATTCTTTAAGAATTCAGTCTGAATTAATGAATTCAGTCTGAGGGGATTTTTTCTTCAATTTTCCCTTTATGTCAAAAAACCCAAAAAAAAACCCCAAACCACAAAACTAAAACACATGTAACACTACAAAATGAAAAAAGTAACATTTTATCCCAATTTTTAGCTTTGTCAGGATTAAGTGTTGTGGTATAACTAAGGCAACTTTTATATCAATAACTCCTATGCACTGTTATGAATTTTGGGATAAAAAGCACCAGATTGAGTTCTTCCTTGATTGGTAGAGGAGTAGCTTTAGTATTGTCAGTGTTCAAAATCCAGTGGGAGATCAACCAAACAATTTACAGTGTTGAAAAATTGTATTACAATGTAGATGCATTTGTCTGCATGTGCACGTATGTATCTATGCACGTATGACTCATCTAAATGCATTTAGAATTTAAATTTTGCTTTGTTACAAAAGCTCTCTCATCCTTTTTATCCTCCTATGCTTCTCACAGCAGTTATTTATTTCCTTCACAAATTCCAAATCAGCCTAGTCCACTCCACCCTTACATGCCTTTACCCAACTTGACTCTAGGCCTTTGTGGAGGTTCAGCCTCAGCCGACAACTAGGTGCTACGCAGCTGCTTGGTCAATCCCTCCCTCACCTTGGTGGCATGGGGAGGAAAATTGGAAAAAGTGATAAGACCCATGGGTTGAGATAAGAACAGTTTAACATTTGAAATAAAGTAAAATATATTTATAATAAGAATAATAATTGTAATGTAGTGAGAGAGGAATAAACCCAAGGGGAAAAAAACAAGTGATGCACAACACAGTTGCTCACCACCTGCTGACCAATGCCCAGCCCATCCCTGAACACCAGTCAGTGGCTTCTGGCTAACTCCCCACAATTTATATACTGACCATGACGTGCTGTGGTATGGAATATCCCCTTGGCTAGTTTGAGTTAGGTGTCCTGTCTTTGCTCCCTCCCAGCTTCTTGTGCCCCTTCTCCCTGGCAGAGCACGAAAGACTGAAAAATCCTTGTACTTAGGGCAAGCACAGCTTTGCAACTAAAACATCAGTGTGTAATCAACATTATTCTCATGCTAAATTCAAAACAAAGCACTGTACCAGTTACTAACAAGAAAATCACCTCTAAGCCATGCCTGCTTCCTATGCTGACTAGAAAGATTGCAGCTGGATAGCTGAACAGAAGACTTTTTTTCAGGCAGGGCTGAAATTCATTAAATTACCTTAGCTTTCTTTGTGGCACACTAAAATCTTGTAATTCATAGAACAAAAATGAAAAAAAAAAAAGGAAAAAGAAAAAAGCACACACAAACAAGAAAAAACAACCCCCAAAAAACACCACAAGCAAAACAAAACCAGAAATATTGTCTTTATGTGAGAATGTTTCCTACTGATATAAATTAACAGGTCAGCAGCAAGGAGTGGAGATTTTGCCAAGAAATGCTTAAAAAATCCAGTCAGTTTCCATTTTAATTTAAGTATTTGCTACCTAAAGCCAGTTTTAATTAATCTACAGGTACAAAACATCCTTAATTATTTCTTCTTACTTCCCATTGTGTAGTTTCTGATTTAAATTTATCTAAAAATGTCCTTTATGTTTTCTGTACACAGAAACTCTTGAAATGTATCATCAACAATGTCAGAAATGCATCGTGTTGGGGTAAAAACGCTCAGTATGTAATAAACATCACAACCCTTTCACAAGAGCCACAGGAAAAGAAGAGGGCTGACTGCTACTGTAGTTTATAATTTCCAAGCAGGATATAAACTCAAGTCCTGCAGAGTTGTTAAATCTCACTTATCTTGGTTATTACAGGGTATTAGAATAGTAGATGGTTCTACCTTCAGATATCCCCTGCAGGAAAATTCTCTTATTTCCACTAAAAACTAAATACTTTGAAATTATAGGAAAATAATTCTTATTAAAAGAGAGCAATTCTTTATTATTCCCTAATATAATATGCTGCTTTTGTTGCTAGAGAATTTTCATTCATTTACAGACTCCATTGCTATTTTGTGCTTGTTGTCATAGGTAATCTGGTTTTTACTGCCCTTGTGAAAAACAGTTGAACACACAGAAAAGTCAATAGAGAATAGAGAAAAAGTAAGAACCTATAACTGATCCTTGTCTCTTTTTACCTCTTGGAGTAAAGCATTGCGTAATAAAGTTTGCTGTAGACCTTTGCCCTTCAGTCTAATATAACTGAGAATTTTCCAAATAGGAAAAAAAAGGGAGAGAAAACCTTAAAGAAAAGTAAAATGAAATCTAGTCCTGAACTAGCAGCACTGTATTGAAAAGAATAATAAAATCAACAAACCAAACTCCACACAAAATAACTGCACTTCTGCAATAATCAAAACATATGGTTATCTCAAAGTTTGGTGTGTCTGTTGAGGCTGCTTCAATACATCTGTATTTGTGTGTTTAAAATATTGTGTACAGAAATATTTGAGCCGGCAGTTTACTTGTTTCTCAGAAGAAAGGCTCTGCAGGAGAGAGTTTCTGTCCTGTGGAGCTTATAGGCTCTGCAGGATCTTTTTACTCAGTGACCCTAGTTTATCCACGATTCATTTATGTGACTGAATCATACATCTCCCAGATAAACAAGTTTCAGATCATTAAGGTTGTACTGTCCTTGTTAGCAAGAATATATTATTGGCCAGAGAAATGCAATAATGTCCATTTCCAAAACACAGGGAAATAATGATTATAGAATTCGTTTTCAGTTTTTATTGCAACTTATGAGCTGTTTCTCTTCCTGTCTCAAGAATAAATTATTGACAAGGTTTCCTATCTCTGGACACAAATTTGGGTTTTTGGGATTTTTTTGGTATTCTCTTAGATGTTAAAAAATTTTCGGGCTTTTGTGCAACATGGAGTAAATTTGAGTGTTGACCAAACCTTCAGAAGAAATAGGAGATAGCAACAGTATCTATATAGATGTGTAATCATACTGATTTAGAAATAAATTAAACAATACAAAACAAAAAATCCACATTAAAAAAGATGTCTTCTGTCTAATGTATGACTAATGTGTAAAGATTACAGGCTGAAAAAAAATAAGAAACTTAGAGCTTTGTTACGGAGAATAAAACCATCTTTTTCTTTCATTTTCTTTTGCATTCTTTTAGAGCTTTGGCATATAATATCAGAAAGACTTTTTTAAAAAAAAATGATCATCTGAATTACACAAATTTAGAAAATTCTAAAAAAAAAAAAAAATAGCTGTTTATAAATCTACCATGTCAAATATATACATATTTGAAAAATCATGGCAGTCAGATGAAGTTCCCAATGACTGGAAAAAGACTAGTATAACCCTCATTTTCAAGAAGGGGAAAATGGAAGGCCCAGGGAACTACAGACCAGTCAGTCTCACCTCTGTGCCTGGCAAAGTCTTGGAGCAGACTCTCCTGGAAAGCATGATATAGCACATGAAAAACAACAAGGTGGTTGGTGACAGCCAGCATGGCTTCACTAAGGGGAAATCCTGCCTAACCAATTTGGTGGCCTTCTATGATGGGGCTACAGAACTGATGGACAGGGGTAGAGCAGTTGACGTCATCTACCTGGACTTGTGCAAAGCGTTCGACACTGTCCCACATGACATCCTTGTCTCTAAAGTGGAGAGACATCAATTTGATGGATGGACCACTCAGTGGACAAACGAGTGGCTGGATGGCCTCACGCAAAGAATTGTGGTCAATGGCTCAATGTGTCTGGCTGGAGACTGGTAACAAGTGGTGTCCCTCAGGGATCGGTGTTGGGACCGGTCTTGTTCAACATCTTTGTTGGTGACATGGACAGTGGGATTGAGTGCGCCCTCAGCAAGTTTGCCAATGACAGCAAGCTGTGTGGTTCAGTTGATACGCCGGAGGGAAGGGATGCCATCCAGAGGGACCTTGACATGCTTGTAAGGTGGGCTGATGCCAACCTTATGAAGTTTAACCATGCCAAATGCAAGGTCCTCCACCTGGGTCAGAGCAATCCCAGGCGCAGACACAAGCTGGGTAGAGAAGAGATTCAGAGCAGCCCTGCAGAGAAGGACTTGGGGGTGTTGGTTGATGAGAAAATGAACATGAGCCAGCAGTGCGCGCTTGCAACCCAAAAAGCCAACCATATCCTGGGCTGCATCAAGAGGAGCGTGACCAGCAGGTTGAAGGAGGTGATCCTGCCCCTCTACTCTGCTCTCATGAGACCCCACTTGGAGTATTGTGTACAGTTCTGGTGTCCTCAACATAAAAAGGACATGGAACTGTTGGAACAAGTCCAGAGGAGGGCCACGAGGGTGATCAGGGGACTGGAGCACCTCCCGTATGAAGACAGGTTGAGAAAGTTGGTGGTGTTCAGCCAGGAGAAGAGAAGGCTGCGTGGAGACCTCATAGCAGCCTTCCAGTATCTAATGGGTCCTATAAGGATGCTGGGGAGGGACTCTTCCTTAGGGACTGTAGTGACAGGAAAAGGGGTAATGGGTTCAAACTTAAACAGGGTAAGTTTAAGTTAGATATAAGGAAGAAATTCTTTACTGTGAGGGTGGTGAGGCACTGGAAAGTTGTGAATGCTCCATTCCTGGTGGCGTTCGAGGCCAGGTTGGACAGAGCCTTAGGTGACATAGTTTAGTGTGAGGTGTCCCTGCCCATGGCAGGGGGTTGGAACTTTATGATCTTAAGGTCATTTCCAACCCTAACTATTCTACGATTCTATATGCTACAGCCATATATCTCAAAAGAAACATAGGATTAATTATGTTATCTTATAGTATATTGAACTGCAATTTTTGAAAGTACTATGTTTTTAATGAATGAACTGTCCTGCGTGTGTCAGTGTAGTACACAGTGTGGATAGTCATAATAGTTCTGCTCTCAGTATTATGCACTCAGTAATATGTAACAATTTATTTCACGTTAGAAATTTTTGTAGAAAACATAATCCAGGCTTTAACTACTCCATATAATGTGTGAATTTAAATTCTGCTGTTATCATTCTTTCACATATTTGAACTATAGCTAGAAGAGATACTTATTTGTTTGTGCATTCTGTTTTAAAATTTGCTTAATTTTCAGTATAGGGAGCAGCAAATAAAATAACACGCTTAAAGAATCAGTTTTTAAAATCCATCTTTTATAATCCATCTATTATTTGGAAGAAAACCAGACATATCACTGTGAAGGCAACACAGATATTCTGCAAGAAGATCTCATTGATTCTCAGTGATAAAATTTCAGCTCGATTATGTATACTTTTTCAGTTATTCCTGTTTTAGAAGATTGTGTTCAGCTTGGGTATTCCAAATTTAGTTTTAAGACATGTTTATATTTAGAATTATGTGTCTGAAAATTAAAGGACTGTGAGTGAATAGCTGTTTACTTCTGTTGTAATGGTATATTGAACAGAACTGGCTTACACCAAAATGCAAGCCTTCAAAAAATATGGTATTCTTAGAGTAAGAAAAGTGAAGGAGTAAAGAGACAAATCAGTAGTGTAAATTTTCATCATTTATGCTCCTGGTCTTATTTAGATCTCAGATTTCACCATGGATTTGGAATGATACAGAAAAGCAAATTTTCAGAAGTGTGATTTATTGTCCTTGAATGAATGATCATTCTGGTTTTCATCCAGTACCATTTTTTCTTGACTTGTCCTACTTCATGTCACTCTTCATTTTGAGCAATACTATATAATAGCATTTATGGTGTATATGCTTCTATGTTTGCTGTGCTTCTTTAAAAAAAAAAATCTAACTTCTGGCTTTTGACCACCTTTTTGTTCTCCATTTCTTGCAATACAGTGTTGCAAGTACGGTTTAAATGTCAATCAGCTTTTGTCCTTGCATTCTTTTGCTTCTTGTCTTTCAAGGAAAAACACCTGACACTGACTTTAGGTTTGCCAGGAATAGCTCCTCGGTGGCTCTGTGAAACAAGAAGTAGACGAAGGTAGAATAAAATTTCCTAATGGAAGAATAATAGTGAGAAAGTAGATTGTCTCTTGACTTTCTGAGCTTGTGGTGTTTGTTGGCTTTTTTTTTCCTCCTTTTTTTCACTTTGTCCACAATTGCCTCTAACTTTTTTTATGCGTTTCATATACATGTTGTTCTCCAGCAGATACTTTTCTCTGTTTCTAAATGGCATGTACTTCAAGTCAACTTCCAGTGAAGTGCCATTCTTTGGCATGCATGTGCTTGTTCATCAGAAATGAAATACTTCAAGGATGCATGTCAGTGTCTATGCATTTCTGCTGAAAGGTGGGAAGTTTCAAGTGGCAAGCTGTCTGGTTTCTTGTCAGTTTACATGGCAGTGCTCTCTCTGGTCAGCCAGAGCCGCCCAGGTACCAGACTGCTTACAGCATTATGACAGGGACTGACCTGTAGTTTAAGACTTAGGGCTTTCTTCTATTTCTTGAAGTAAAAAAAAATGCATTTGTGGTCTACTAAGCCCTCCAGCTAAAACTGTTCAAACCTGGAACTAGTGAAAGTCTAGTAGGGACTCTGAAAATTGAAGATCACAGTTCTCAGCAATGCTCCCACCCCATTATCCTCAGCACCCAGCAGCCTCTCCCACCATCTCACAGAGGTTCTGCCAGGTCCCACCACAGTTACAGGGCTGGGTAGCAAGCATCTAGTTCTGACTGTCTGAAATCCCCGCTGCACCAGACTGTTGCTGTGCAGGTGCCTCCACCTGGAATGTTCTCCATCCACTGGCCACAGCACAGCCATTTGCAGGTGAGTGATAGAGAGGGTCATATAAGGTAAAAAAAGTTCAACTAGCCTCAACCCTACACCAAACAACCAACCCATCCACTCTAGACACTATCCTGGAACTGTTCATGTGGGGTGGCTTATGTATTACATTCAAAAATTTACTATGTGTTCATTATAAACTCTGCACTTCATCCCTGTGGACAAGACAATAGGAATTAATATTCCTATTACATCTCAAAAAAATCACCATTTTCCCTTGAAAACTAAATTTTCAGGGTTAACATTATGCATATTTTGAAAGACGTGTAATTGAAACAAATATCTTACTTTCAACAATTTCTGGTTTATGATTGTTACCTGCAGTTCTTTCTGCATATTGCATTTCATTAGCTACATTGGCAGCCCCTCAGTCTTCATAAAGTTTATAGTGGCAAATAAATAGTTCTTTGAGTGGCTTTTAAGGTAGATTTAATCAAATTACTAAAAGGTGAAGATTGTTGAAAACTCTTCTAGGGCTTAGTCTGAAATTAACTTGATTTGTTTCTAAGAATAAAAGACACAGCAGAAGTCTTTTTATGCCATCCTTTTTGTGGCAGTTTTTCCTATGTCCTGACCAGTCAGTTTTTCCTAAGAGCTAGTGCAGACATACGTTCTTTAAAAAACTGAAAAAGGAAGGATTTCTTAGTTAAGTTGACAAGAAGTCACACGTGCTACTATATATGTTTAAAGAATGGACAGTGTCTGAATTATAAATAAGTAGGTATTTAAGTGCTTATATCAGTGCATATAAACACAATGGTTTTGAGGTTTTATTGTACACGTAAGGCACATCCTATATTACCTACAGTTTAATAATCAAACATTCTGTCACTGTTTATAGACATTTTCAGGACATGAAAAATGAACATTAGTTAGTTAATACGTGTCGTTAAGTTAACATAGTTAATATGTGTCGGTATGCTACCATTCTCTTATTATAATGATAAAGCCAACTTGCAACAATCATCTTAGTTCTTTTTCTCTTTACAGCTGGAGATTATAAACATATTTTTAACTATGCTGTGAAGTTTGATTTGCTTGGGTAGCAATCTAAATATTTCTAGAAACAGAGTGATATATTTTATATCTCATGTTTGTATGCTTGTGTGAATACATGTACAAATACACACTATATGTTCAAATAAGTCGTATATGCATTCCTAGAGAGATGTGTTCACACCTCACAGCTTGAAAGAAGGAAGATTTCACTTTTAGTATCCACAGAAGACTGACTTTAAACTTTCTATTTGCTCAGAGTTCGGAGTACAAAATGAAACATCCCCACAAATTGAGCTCCTATCTTATTGTTTCCCTATCCTAGGGAGACAGAATCCTTCTGTTTCTGTTGTATCTTGGGTGTTCAGATACCTTTCCTTCCTCAGCATTTGGTGACTTCACTAAAAGGCTTTCTGGCCTTGTTCTACCTGAGACAATCACATCCCATTTCCACCTATGCTGTGGGTGTTTGGACTGCCTCAGAGTTGGATGGCCAAAATCCCACCTGTGGTTCAAGCCTCAGATGAGTAGGGAGTCAAACTCTAGAGCTTTTTTTTCTGGCAGCCACAGAAGTCTCTTCTGACGTCAGAACCAGGCTGCTGAAGAAGAACAAGCTGCTCTTGCTTATCCAAATTGCATTGGTCTTTCAGGCCTTCATGACTCAAAAGACTTGCAAAACTGCAGGAAAAGGATTGGTTCTGATTAGATGCCTGTATTCTTTCTTCCCTTTTCTACATCACGTTGTAAGACTTGAGCTTTCCAGGGCCATGCAATCACTGTGATGAATGAGGCAATTCTCTTGACACCATTTTATCTGACTAAGATGAAGCTAAAGAGGTAAAAATTTGTATCACCCTGCTCTCCACTGGCACTGGATTATCACTGCTTTGGCACTGTCTTCTATAGCAGTAGTTGCACCTTTCCTTTTTTTCTTCATCATACAATAGAATTTTTTTACCTGGGCCTATGCTTGATGTTCTATAGCAATTCAATCATTCATACTGTGTACTGGGAATGAGAGGATTTCAGTGTCACACTAGATGCCTTCTCTATTTTATAAATAGTGATATTGGCTCCGGATATGCAGATACTGCACATCAATGCATTTGATTCTTGCTGCAGGCGAAAGGTCATCTTTGTATGACCCATGTTCTTCAAGGACCAGTAAAGAACATGGACGTAGTTGCATAGGTGATCAGAAAGGCTTTTGAGACCATACCGGAAGTGTCTTGTTGGGACATTTAAGTTCATCTGTGTCCTGGTTATATAATATATATATTATCAGATAAGTGTCTGAAATTTATCACAGGCTTATGGATATTCTCCACTGTTTTATTTCCCCTGAAGTGTCCCTATTAGGGGAGTCTCTTTGAAGTGAGTGTATTTAGTGATGCAGTTGTAGTCATCACCTTATCAAGTAGCAAAGATAGTGGAACAGAGAAAGACGGAATGCTCACATGGGCTCCATTGTCATTTCTACATGTGCACCTACCATCTTTTCTTGTTGTAGCTGAAAGCCAGAAATATGCTGCTTTGCCTCAGTAGAAGAACAACAGAGTGAGACAAATTGGGGTTTGGAGGTCTTTCATTGCATTAACGTATTTTTTGGTTGTGTGTGTTTGTTTGTTTTTAAGCTGGAATTTTATGGGCTTTTTCAGAGTCCACATCATCCTTCTGTCAATTGAACCCTCTCAAATTTCAGGTGTTTTGTTCCCTCACAGCTGTTTTTATACTTAAAAAGACATAATCTACATTCACCATAGTATTAGAAGGTATAAGCAAGTTGTTCTTACTTGTATGGCTTACATGACCGGGCAAAAGTCTGTGTGTGAGGACTGGTAGTTGAAATCTTCATTGCAAAATGAGTGACCTATACAAAGTTTCTTGTCTTCTAGAAAGTATTTTAAATCCACCAGTGAAATACATGCTGTTGATGCAACTGGTTTAGGCTTTCTTCTAAACTAATGAAGCAAAATAAAATACTGTGCACACAGACACACAAGCATGTATGCATTCTCTCTCTCTGTATGTAGTTTATATACAATTTATAGTTCTATATATACATCTGCACACTCTTACCATGTGGTAGTATTTTGAAGTAAGGCACTGTTAAATTGAAATGAAACTCTCAGTTCAGAAGTATTTGCTTCAATCTGCAAAATACATCAGGATGGGAGTGTCTCTTAAATCTTTACAGAGGTTAAAACTTGGATTAAAGGAGATGCTTTGAGTGAACAGAATTGCAATTCGCAGAAACTTCTCAATTTTATTTGCTATTATAGTTGGAGAGAAGAAATTTGGATATCATAGTGGGATATGGAATAATGAGAAGCCATATTAAGTCCTTGTTGCCTGTCATAAGGAACAATGATTCTTCCCCCTTTTACCACTTTTTTTTCTGAACTTACAACCTATGGGAAACAGAGCAAAGGCTCTGCTTTGTGAAAATTCTCTCTTTAGAGGTATCCAAAACCCAGCAGTTTTCTTTCTTAGTCCTTTCCATCTGATGTGGTCTTTGCACCTCAGGCAGAAGCAGTATCTTTCCTGTTCCTATTACTCCTTCATAAATTCTAATTCAGTGTTTTAAGTATCTTCACTTTTAAACATTTGAGGGCTCTTTTTAAGCTGAAACTTACTTTAAGACTTTGAAAAAAGTTAGTTCTTTTTCTTGTTAGTTTAGCTACTGTTACTCATCTAGGAAGTTAACACTAAAATTCTTTTCTAATTGCACTAATTTACACTTGTACTGTAGTCACATTAGGTGAAACAGTTGATGTGACTATTTGGTTACCTCAGCAAATATTGATATTACTTTTCTTCATTCTAGACTAAGTTAACATCCCCTTTACAGTGTGTTACAAATGTGCCTGACCACCCATCTTGGTTTCACAAGAGGTTCTAAAATAGTATATGTAATTCTAAAACATAATTACATATACAAGTAATTTCGTAGCCTCCATTATTATTGATTTTATAAGTTGTAAATAATGAGTAGTCACCTAAGCATGTATTTTGTGAAGTCAAGATAGAAATTCTAACACAGTAGAAAATGTCCAGTAATTACTATAATTACATAGCTCTTGGTTTATTTTGCTGTCGTGTTTTTTTCAGCTGAAGTGAGGCAACATTGAAACTGAAGTTGAAGTGAAATAACTTTGTTGAAGTTACATAATATTATAAAACTAAGTTGGTATTTGGAAGAAGGGTTGGCAATAATGTAGTGTTTCTTTTCAATTTCTTGCATGCACTTGGTTGGGCTTATCACAATTTGCTATTTCCAGGTCTTCTTCTAATTACATGGACTTCCTCAGGTATGCATTGAATATCTTAAGAGGCAATTTACGGGGAAGGTGATAATTTCCCATGCAGGTAAAAAAAAAAAACAAACAACCTGAAACAGGGATGCAAAAATGTAATGCAAAACAGACACATCCACCGCTCTGCCATCATCCATCTACAATGTTATTTCCTCATAAAAGGCTATGAGGTTGGTCAAGCATGACTTCCCCTTGGTAAAGCCATGTTGACTGCCCCTCAAGGGGGTTGTGGAGTCTCCTTCTCTGGAGACATTCAAAACCCACCTGTACACATTCCTGTGTAACCTTATCTAGGTATTCCTGCTCCAGCAGGGGGATTGGACTAGATGATCTTTTGAGGTCCCTTCCAATCTCTAACATACTGTGATACTGTGATACTGTGACTTATTACCAATCTTAAGGAGAGATTTATATTTTAGCAGTAACTGGTTGGAAGAGTGCTTTACTTACACATTAATATGGGCTTGATGTAAGGACTTACTACTTGAGGAATTTGGGGTTTAAGTGTTTTAATTTCATAATATACACATATTTTTAATAGATTAATATTTCCCCTTTTTTCTTGCTGAAAAGAAGTGTATTAATCTATGTTAATTGTACTAGTAACATAAAATTGAAATGAAATAATTTTCATAGGCAGATAAATATTTGACTTTTTTATTCCCTGTATAATCCAAGTGCCTATTAAAAATAATAAATTAAGGGCTCCTTTTCAAGAAAGAAGATATGGGCATTCATCTTCTTCCTCTAGGATATGCCTTTCTTTCTGAAAGGTCTAGTGGCCAATCCTACAATAGCATACACAAATTAATTTGTATGTAATGATATTGTACAGCATAAACATATTACTCTAAGTGCAATTTTAAGTAGTCTTTTATCCTATTTGTATTGGAATATTTAACTTTTTGTCCTCAAAAATGATGTCATTGCTTTTAAGACAGAGTTAAATATAATTGGTATCAGAAAACTCATGGAACCTATATTTCTGAAAGTTTTGCACCTGATTTTGTTCAGAATTACTATATAACTTTGGATATTTCACATGAGTACTGCTGATACTATGTTACGTTACACTAGAGGACTAACCTCTAATGCAGTCCTCATTGCTGTGAAAGACAACTGTCTTTCTCAAACAATCACAGACAACCAACAAGAAAACAGAAAACAGAAGAAAACAGAATAGTGTTCACATGGGTTGTAGTTTCTTCTCTGAAACAGTAAGAATATCTAATGAGACCTCAACTTAGAGAAATAGCAAGGAAGTAAGTAGAATGATAACAAAATGTGATAATAGAGAAAAATAAGTTGAATATTTTTCTTGTATGAATCTCTCCATTTGAAATGAATTTGTGGGTTAGATACATTTGTTCAGTTTTTCACTTCACTTTTTTATGAGAGGATTGATGAGTTTTTACTCATTTTTAGTGAGAAAGAGGCAGTTAAGGTGGTTATAATATGCTTGTTTATGCACTGAGTTTATGTCATTCATAAAAAAACCACACACTTACATACCTGAACAGGTTATGATGCATGTGAAAAAGCTTGTACAAAACAATACAATATCATTGTGAACCAAAGGAACTATATAAAGAAAGTCAGATAAAATTATTAATTCCTTTTTGGTACTTTTGTTTTCAGCGTTTCCCCACTATGTATGTTAGAACTGGAATTTATTACTAGATAAAACATAGTAATTATATCCTCAATTTCTTCTTTTATGTAGCAATTTTCTTCTCTTGCCATGAAAGATGACTACTTAGATATATTGTCCTGGTCTCCCCAATAGTTTCTGATATTATGTTTGAGAAAGGGAAACATGTAAAGTATTTTAAGGTTTTTTTATTATGCACAAACAAGCAGAAAGCAGTGTTTGAGTTAGAGATGGGTCTGGGAGGACTCATTATGCAAATACAGTCTATTCAAAATCTCAGAATGTGGGACTTCTGATGGTTTATTTGGGCCAGTTTTAAATCTGCTTCTTAAATTTCTATGACTTTCCCAAATTAACAGTAAATTCTGTTTTAAGTGTGGACTAGATTCTGTGCTGGTAGTAAATTTTTTGTTGGATTTCATAATAAAAGATAGATCTATGAATAAAACACTCAATGACAGAGCAAAATTTTTCCCTAATGTAAGTTTGTAGAATCAATACATGTTCAAAAGAAAGTGTTGGAGAAATCTGAAACAGCTTTCTTGAAAATAATTGTCAGATATTTTTTGTCTGTTTTTAAGAGGTAAAAATGGTTGAAGAATTACATTAAATAAAAATTAGTAACAAAAAAAGCAAAGGCCATTTATGCGGAATGAATAGTATTTTAATACTCAAGGAAGGCAATTTAATTATGTATAACAGTTAATTATGTATAGCAGTTAATACCCAGGTGCCATTTTTCTTTAGTTAAAATTGCTTTTCTTATTTTGTTCAAAGATTGTTTGTGATCTGGTTTAAAAGAAAAGCCAGAGGAGGGGAATTACAGCACATACACTGCAGAGATGACAAATGCTGTTGAAGCAGTTATGGGCTTTGGTGTAAGGCTGTGCTGTGGGGAACCTGCAGAGGTATCACCGCCTTTATCTAATCAGAGGATAGGTCTTACGCTGAGAACATGTTGTCACTGAGTGAAAGAAGGAAGAAAGAGTGAAAAGGGCACATTTTAATTTCTGCACAGAATCTGCTTATAAAAAAGTATTTTGGATAGACCTTGAAGCCTTTGGAGGACATTCTTTTTAATTGTTCATGATTTAAACTTTGATGTACGCAATGCAACTTCCCTTATTTTTCTATATTTTTGGGTATTTTGCTCCGCTTTACTGGTTATTTTTTTCAATCTCTTACTGCTACTGCACAGATACAGTGATAATTTAGGGAAGTATTGTCTTTTAAGGATGTGAAAAAACCACTGATTTTTGATTGAGAATTGCACAGAAAATAGCTATGGCTGGAAATAAGTTCATAAAATACAATTCTTTGATTTAAAATAGTAAAAGACTAACAGCAAATTTATGTTCTAAATTATATTACGAGTAACTATCCCCAAACTATTATTTTTTTACATAGTGTTTCTCTTCCATACATCAAATCTTGATACAACAGAACTAGTTGCCCCGAAAGACCACTATGAAGGTGTCGTGGTTTAAGCCCAGGCCGTAAATCAGAACCAAACAGTATGCTCCCCACCCCCCCCCAGAGGGATGGGGAGGAGAATTGAAAGAATGTAACTCCCTCGGGTTGAGATAAAAACAGTCCAGTAACTAAGGTATAACACAAAATCACTCCTGCTACCACCAATAATAATAATGATAAGAGAAATAACAAGGGAAGGGAATACGATACTGCCCGCCGGAAAAGAGCCTGACAGAGAAGAGAATGTGCCCTTCCAGGTAACTCCCAGTTACATCCCTGGGCATGACGTGCTGTGGTATGGAATACCTCTTTGGCTAGTTTGGGTCAGGTGTCCTGTCCCTACTTCCTCCCGGCTTCTCCTCCTCCCTGGCAGAGCATGAGACTCACAAAGTCCTTGGTCAGAGTAAACATTCTGACCAGTGACTGAAAACATCGGCTTTATCAGTATTATTCCCAGGCCGAAAGTCAAAACCACAGCACTGCACCAGCTACTAAGAAGGAGAAAAAGTGACTGCTGCTGCTGAACCCAGGACAGTGTCCACCCCTTATTCCATACCATTCTCCTTCAGCAGTTTCTGCAACTTGTCGTTGAGGACTCCATACAGCTGCCTTCCATCTCCGATGCTTTCCCACGATATGGCAGGACCCGTCAGTAAACAAAGCATACTGCTTTTCACTTTCTGACAGTTTATTATATGGTGGGGCCTCTTCAGCACGCATCACCTCCTCCTCTGGTGACATTCCAAAATCTTTGCCCTCTGGCCAGTCCATGATGACTTCTAGAATGCCTGGACGACTGGGATTTCCTATTCGAGCTCGTTGTGTAATTAGTGCAGCCCATTTACTCCATGTAGCATCGGTTGCATGATGCGTAGAGGAGACCCTGCCTTTGACCATCCAGCCCAGAACGGGCAACCTGGGTGCCAGGAGGAGCTGTGCTTCAGTGCCAATCACCTCCGAAGCAGCTCGAACCCCTTCATAGGCTGCCAGTATCTCTTTCTCAGTTGGGGTATAGCTGGCCTCAGATCCTTTGTATCCCCGACTCCAAAAGCTGAGGGGTCGACCTCGAGTCTCCCCTGGAGCTTTCTGCCAGAGGCTCCAGGTAGGACCATTCTCCCCAGCTGCGGTGTACAGTACATTTTTTACATCTGGCCCATTCCGGACTGGTCCAAGGGCTACTGCATGAACTATCTCACATTTAATTTGCTCAAAGGCTTGTTGTTGCTCAGGGCCTCATTTAAAATCGTTCTTCTTCCGGGTTACATGATAGAGAGGGCTTACAATCAAACTGTAATTTGGGATGTGCATTCTCCAGAACCCCACAGCACCCAAGAAAGCTTGTGTTTCTTTCTTATTAGTTGGTGGAGACGTTGCTGTTATTTTGTTGATCACATCTGTGGGGATCTGGCGACGTCCATCTTGCCATTTTATTCCCAAAAAATTGAATCTCCTGTGCAGGTCCCTTGACCTTACTCCGTTTTATGGCAAAACCAGCTTTCAGCAGGATTTGGATTATTTCCCTCCCTTTCTCAAAGACTTCTTCCGCTGTATCACCCCACACAATAATGTCATCAATGTACTGCAGGTGTTCTGGAGCTTGCCCCTGTTCCAGTGCATTCTGGATCAGTCCATGGCAGATGGTAGGGCTGTGTTTCCACCCCTGGGGCAGTCGGTTCCAAGTGTACTGGACGCCCCTCCAAGTAAAAGCAAACTGTGGCCTGCATTCTGCTGCCAAAGGAATTGAGAAGAATGCATTGGCAATATCAATCGTGGCATACCACTTGGCTGCCTTTGGCTCCAGTTCACACTGAAGTTCTAGCATGTCCGATACGGCAGCACTCAATGGTGGTGTGACTTCATTCAGGCAGCGATAGCCTACTGTTAGTCTCCACTCTCCATTAGACTTTCGCACTGGCCATATGGGGCTATTAAAGGGTGAGCGGGTCCTGCTGATCACTCCCTGACTCTCCAGACTACGGATCAGTTTATGGATGGGAATCAGGGAATCTCGGTTGGTGCGATACTGCCGCCGGTGCACTGTTGTGGTTGCGATTGGCACTTGTTGTTCTTCGACCTTCAGCAACCCCACAACAGAGGGATCCTCTGAGAGACCAGGCAAGGTGGACAGCTGCTCATTTTCCTCAGTCTCCAAAGCAGCAATACCAAAAGCCCATTGGTACCCTTTTGGGTCTTTGAAGTACCCTCTCCTGAGGTAATCTATGCCGAGGATGCATGGAGCCTCTGGACCAGTCAAAATGGGGTGCTTTTGCCATTTCCTCCCAATCAGGCTGATCTCAGCCTCCAGTACCGTCAACTCTTGGGATCCTCCTGTCACTCCAGAAACATAGATGGGTTCCACCCCTTGACAGCTTGACGGCATCAGGGTACACTGTGCACCGGTATCTACTAGAGCTTTATACTTCTGTGGGACTGATGTGCCAGGCCATCTGACCCACACAGTCCAGTAAATCCGATTGTCCCCTACCTCCACCTGGCTGGAGGCAGGGTCCCTCTAACAGTCATCACAACGTTGGACACCTAAGTCGTGTTGAAAGGGATTATTCTTCGTTATCACAGGAGCTGGAGTAAAATCAGCTCTTCCGCTCCATCTGGGAACCTGCTCACCAGAGACTGAAGCCGCAGCTCTCATGGGATGATTAGTCTTGACTCTTGTTCCTATTTTCAATTCACACACCCGTTCCTCCAAAGCTGAAGTAGGTTTTCCATCCCACTTCGTCATGTCTTCTCCATGATCCCGCAGGTAAAACCATAGGGTGGCCCGTGGTGTATGCCTTCTATATCTTCTGTCTCGAGCAATACGACGTCTTTTGTTAACAGCTGAGACGTGTGTTGGTACACGTGAGGAGCTGGATAAATCAGATAGATCGTCCCTCAATTGTTTGACATTCTGGGACAGTTTTTCCACAGCTGAGATGATGGAAGGGGTGAGATTGTCTTCAAACTCTTGGAGATTATGAATCATTTCATCCACTGTTAGTGGTACTATGTCATTCCAGGTTACTGTTGCCAATGAGTGGGCATATGATGACGGTGCATTCTGTGTAAGTTTTCGCCACATGGGTCATGTACATTCGACTTCATCTGGGTCTATGGGTATATCTCCGTTATTCGGTTTGATGTGATAGATCATCTCTACGATGGCTGATTCCCTCAGAGACTGGATGCCTTTGTCTAAAGTAGTCCACTTGGCCAAACGACTCATAACATCATCCTTGTATGGAAACCTTTCTTTCACAGCTGCCAAGAGCCACCTCCAAAGACTGAGAGACTTTTTCTCTCTTGCAATTGCTTTGTCAATTCCCCCTTCTCTAGCAAGTGATCCCAGCTGCTTGGCTTCCGTACCTTCTAGTTCGTGACCATCGGCCCCATTGTCCCAGCATCGGAGCAACCAGGTGATGATGTGCTCCCCTGGTTGAGGGGTAAAATCTATTCGAATATTCCATAGCTCAGTTGAGGTCCAAGGTTGAGAAGTTACCTCTTCTTCTTCTTCGTCATGTGATAGTGACTCCTGATCAGATGGTGGCCCGGGTGGTGAATACATTGTTTCTTCATCTTGCTTCACCCTTCTTGCTTCTTTTTTGCTTCTTCTCTTGCGTACAGGGGTAATCGATATTGGTACGAATTGGTCCTCTGGTTTAGCTGCAGTCATTATCACTGTGGTTTGAGTAGCAACTGTACTTGTCGCTGGGGGTGGTGTAGCTGCTGTGGTTGGAGCTGGGGTAGCTTCACTGTCTGTTGCAGTTGAAGTTTGAGTAGTGGCTGTACTTGTCGCTGGGGTAGCTGCACTGTCTGTTGCAGTCGAAGTTTGAGTAGTGGCTGTACTTGTCGCTAGGGGTGGTGTAGCTGCTGTGCTCGGAGCTGGAGTAGCTGCACTGTCTGTTGCTTCACCCTCAGATCCAGGGACATTTTTTCCCTTTTGAAGGTGCTGGATAGTGTTGAACAAGGCCCTGTAAACATAGGCCAAGCCCCAGCACATTGACATGTTTTGTCCCTTTCTGGTATGACCAGGATGACAACACACCTCATTTAAGTGTTTTACTAATTCTTCTGGACTTTGCAGTTGTTCGGTGGTGAAATTCCAAAGCACTGGAGGGGCCCACTGACCTAGATACTTGCCCATACTACCCCACACACCCTGCCACTCATGGCTGTCCAACCTCGGGGAAAATCTCTCGGTCCCCCTATATTGTCATCTAACCCCAGACAAGACTCAAACCCAACTCTGCTTAACTCTTGAGATCAGACGTAATGGTTGTGGACAAAACACACTCTGTATGCGTGCTAACATGGTGATCCCCATCACAATCAGCAAACAGGTCTCAACAATATTAAAGGGCCATTCAAAAATTTCAAAACTCTCAAACGAGGCTGTAAACGGTCTGGGAGGGGCACTGGGAGGGTAAGAGAATGTCTCCTTCATAGGTTGACCACCCAGGAAGGAGAAAAAAGATGTGTAATTGCTAAGCACTTGTATTATATACTTCCCAAAGTATAAAGGTGGTGACCACACTGCCACATAAGCCAGATCAGTTTCATGATCAATTTTTCTATTGTATTACAAGTCATTACCATAAAATACAATGAGACAATAACCTTAGCCCAAGCCCCACACTTAAAAAACACTAACACAGCAAATACCGGCTCTAAGTAAGCTACAGCATATTGAAACTGTGAGATCAAAACCAACAACTTTGAAAGCCAATAAATCAGCATTGAGACGAGTGACTATTAATCCAAAACACTGAATGCTTATCACAAATACGATTAGACACACTCCAGTCAGATCTGTCATTATCTCAACCCTTCGTGCCCCACGTTGGTCGCCAAAAAGAACTGTTGTGGTTTAAGCCCAGGCCATAAATCAGAACCATGCAGTCTACTCCCCCTCCCCCCAGAGGGATGGGGAGGAGAATCAAAAGAATGTAGCTGCCTCGGGTTGAGATAAAAACAGTCCAGTAACTAAGGTATAACATAAATCACTACTGCTACCACCAATAATAATAATGATAAGAGAAATAACAAGAGAAGAGAATATGATACCACCCGCCAGAAAAGAGCCCAACAGAGAAGAGGACGTGCCCTTCCAGGTAACTCCCAGTTACATCCCTGGGCATGACGTGCTGTGGTATGGAATACCTCTTTGGCTAGTTTGGGTCAGGTGTCCTGTCCCTGCTTCCTCCCGGCTTCCCCTCCTCCCTGGCAGAGCATGAGAATCACAAAGTCCTTGGTCAGGGTAAACATTCTGACCAGTAACTGAAAACATCGGCTTTATCAGTATTATTCCCAGGCCGAAAGTCAAAACCACAGCACTGCACCAGCTACTAAGAAGGAGAAAAAGTGACTGCTGCTGCTGAACCCAGGACAGAAGGCAAATATAGCATATTAAAAAAATTCCAGTAAATAAGCTGACAAGAAAAGAAGACTAGCATATTTTATCTTGTCTCTAGTAATTTGGTTTTAATGGCATAACATGATTAAGTAGTTATTTATAATTTGTTATGTTTAAGGTGACAGATTTTACAAGATCTTTTAAAGACATATGCTAAGTTGCCATCATGCAGTGTAAAATCAAGTGTACTAGGAATGGTTTAAATCTCAAGCAGCCTAAGAAGTGGTGTTTAATCAGAATCAGAAGTAGGAATAAGTGGAGCACAATTTGTCCACAAGTATGCCTGGTTTTAGTTCAGTTTGTAATGTAACAAGATTTTTCTAAACTGTAAATCTGAAAGTGTCGTAAGAATCTCCAAGTAATCAATATTACTTCATGCGGATTTTCTCAAAAGAAAACTCAGAGAAGATCAGTGGTTTTTGGTTTAAGTCGAGGCTTTGAGTGATTTCACTAGGCTTATTTCTCTGTCCTGCAGTTACAAGCATTCTCATCTCCCAGCACCTCAGTTAACTCAGGGAATATAGATAATTGAGTTCTTTACTAATGTAAAATTGATATTCAAGGAAAAAAACAAAAAAATATGACCAGCTGGGATACTACATACATTAGCGACACCAAGTAAATAAGGTAGAAAGGAAGTGAAAATGGTGATGAAAGCTCAAAGAGAGATTCATGTGTCATAAATGAGTCTGAGAGTCTGTTACCCCACAGTTTAAGCAAAATCAGGTTCTTGAAATAAGGTGGACATTGCTGTTTTAGAGTTTAATATGATAATGAAACACCTAAAATCCTCAGCACTAACAGGTTTGAGCTGAATGATTAAATCTTTCCATGTCCAGAATAGGTGTATAATTCTTGAGTCGGAAGAGGTAACTCAGAATTAAAGCCTTGGCAGAGTCATTGATTTAGTTGCACTGGACAGAACACTCATTTCCATGGTAGTTTTATTCTTAGTGGGATTAAAAATCATATTCAATGAATATAGCGGTAGGGAAAGGGATTTATTTCAATGTGTGGGAAAATAGTAATTGTAAATTTTTAGAGGAACTACGAAAAATTATTGCAGAACAGCTACTGGCAATGCTCTTTGTATTTTACATAATTATATCTAGTCTAGATTCCTGCTAACTATTGGAAACAGCAGTTTCTTACACATAGCATTGCTGCTAGTAGTGAAAGATCCAGGCTGCAGAAGATCCGAGCTATTTGTCTATCCTTGGGAATATATTCTTTTCCCAGCACTTTTGGAGTTTTTGTTTATCTGCATGCAGATGAAGATGTTGCTATGTATTCACTGGTTTTCCTATGCCAAAGACAGTGCAGAACAGAATATGAAAAGGTCCTGAATGGCAAAATTTTTGTATTTGGTAAATCAGCTTATGCTATTGGTGAGCTCTCATAATTGTTGTCCATAACTCTAATACCTGATAGAGTAGTTTTAAAAGCTAAATTACTGTATGTATGATGGAATGTTAATGGGAGTTTCTCAAAGAATTTTCTGCTACAAAAATTAATATTCATGATTCAGCTAATGTCATTCTTCCATCTGGGTCAGTATTGAACTAGTTCTGTACCTATGACTTTGTGTCACAGTGTTGCTGAAGATAGATCTGAGATAAGATATAAAGCTAAAGACTTTGTATTGATTATTTGATTTTTCAACCTTGAAGTGAAGGCATGTAGGGAACCAATCTAATCTTTACAGAATGTTTCTTTGTCCCTGTTCTGTTTGCAGTCATCCGACGTCTGGCCACAACTACCAGAAGTTTTGATTCATTGAAAATTAATGATGAAATAAAAAGTTACATCAGGAAAGAAAGAGAAATAGTTACATTCTGATATCACTAGTCTTGGCTCAAAAAAATAATGCAATTCAGCTATATTCCAGTAATTCAATCTAAAATTTATATATTTCTATATTCCTAGAATTTAATCCAAATTGGAGTTTCAAAGTGATTAACTGAATATCTTCAGCAAGAGAAAGAAGCTTACCCTAAATTACAGTTGAAATGTACCTTTTGTCAAATACTTCTGCAAACAGTGGGGAAACGTTCTGCATTTCATGTTTTCAGTAGTTGTAAGTTTCATAGAAAAACCCTGAACCCTGCAAGAACAATGTTTTTACTATTTGGTTTAACTTTTTATTATTTCTACAGATTCTATGCTTAGACAGCTCAGGTTCCTTGCACTAAATCTTTTAGAAAATATCTGAATCCACTGGGATAAAATCTGTTTTGTTTATTCCTCTAATCCAGCCCCTAGAGAAGCTGGTTCATGGGCATTTTACCCACTACATTAAGAAGCCCGTTCTTGTTTCATTTGTGCTCTATGTAGGCCATCAGCAGTGGACATGGAAATTGTATTTTGGAGCCCTCCAGGGAAGTAGAGACTTGATAAGTATCTACCTAGTGCACTTACTTCAAGTGATAAATTAAAACTGTAGAAAAACACAGGAGCTACAAAATGATAGTCAGTCTGAAAATCCACACTGAGTTGGAAATGTTGACAAGAAACCTGATCAACAGACTCATCTTAGGCTCAATTTAGCAATGGGAGAAGGGATGCAGAGAAGATGCCTTCTGTTAAAACAGTATCTGCTAGCAATGCTATATATGGTGGTGGCATTTCCATTAAAAAACAGTATCTTCTGGGAGGTTCCAAGGTCTCAGTCTGACCCAGAATAGTGAGATTTTGTATGCGTGTTTTCTAGGGGTTTTGGTTTTGTTTTTCTATTTGTACCACAAGGAAAAAGATTGCTTGTGGTTTTTGAGGTGTAAAGAATCATTAGAGTATACAGTTCTTAGGTTTAGGTGTTTTCCTGGTTCACTGCTAAACTGAAGGACTGGGCTTGCAGACATTTTTTAGTTTTTTGTGTAAATTAGCAGGATTACATAGCTATTGCTAAATTAAAACTGGGCTAATTATGGTTTAGGCTCTTTAGCATTTGATGCCTTTATTTAATTGATTAATGCAATACTGTGATTTGTAAAATGTGAGTTTTTAGACCACGGCTATTTCAGAACAGAGATCTATACTGCAGACAGCTATATAAATATTTGTGCTTGCCCTCTGATTCCATATTCAGTGAAATGACCTGTGTATCACATACATAAAAAAATGGCTAGTTATATTTTGAGCTTTCAATTTCTTCTGTGCTTCAGCTTGAAAAGATGCAAACGTGTGTATTTATGGAGTCACTGTTTAGTTTTGTAATTCTGGTTTAGATGACATTATCAAAAAACCAGAAATAACAAGTAAGAAAGCTGAAGTGCAGCAGGAGAATCGGATTAGATTAATTATTTTAGAATATTAAAACTATGACTAGGAATATTAGTAATTTTCCATCGGGGCATAGTAGGTGATATTTAGCAAAATAACATTTAAACTTGGTATGGTACATGAGCGTGGGAATAATCTTCAGCTCTGTTTATTTTTCCATACATGTATGTGTATGGATAAATACATATAAAACCCAGGAGAACATCTTCAAAATTCAGCATCTGAAAGATAAGAAAATGCTATTTGAGCAGTTATGACAATCCAACACAGCAGCAACAGCAGCATCCCAATATAAAGGAATCTCCAAAACTCACAGCATAACTGCCTGTGGAGTCTGTCATGGAACCACATGCTGCTACTCGAAAAATACCTCTACCTTGCTGAAAAGTGGTGAGATGAAGCAGCAATTAAGAATAGCAGGATAGTTTTGTTCACCTGCATGACCAGGCATTTTCAGTATTTCTTTTTTTCCTGTTGAATGCAAATAAAATCCTCATAAAATGAGCTGTTTTGATTGTGGTTTGTTCTCTTTGCCTTTTAATAATGTTAAGTGTCTTTTCCAGTCTTATTAGTAGGGAATATTCTTAGTGTCTCTGTCTTATGTTTTGGGGTTTTTTTTATACTGGTGTTGGAAGACTGGAATGAATTATATGTAAGCTTTTGTAAAGAAAAGCTGGGTGCTTTTTAAGTGAACATCCAGGACAATGTAAACAGGTACCAAGAGCACTGTTAACTGTGCAACAAATGCAGGCTTCTATGCAGCAAAATAAAAAATCTGCCATCATTTTTTTTGATTTTTAGTGCTGCAAAGGACTAAGAATAGAAGAATAAGAATTCAAAGAAGAATAGAAGAATTTTTCTGTGCATATTAAATATAAAGATACTATGTCTGGTTTACTCGAAATTCCTAATATGCAGGTCACAATTTCCCATGGAGAGTAGGACTATGAAGTTTTTCTTTATATGCACCCTGTTTTTAGGCTACTCTCTAGGCAGATCCCTGACCACTGCTGGAAGCAAGATAGTGGATATATAGACCTTTGATGTGATACACCCACCTTTATATTTCACAGAATACTGAAACTTAAAATCAGTTGGCTGACAAATTCAGATCTGAATTATTTTAGCAGTTCCTACAGCTGTGGAGCTTGTCATTTGAGTTTCTTTGTGTCTGGAAGTCTGTGCAGTATTCATCAACATCCCAGCTATTGGTGATTTAAAAAAAAAAAAAAAAAAACCAAACTTTGGGAACTCTTCCATTATAAACACTGTTTCATTGTTTTAAACTCAACTTTCCAAAGTTGGTTGAATTGGAATATTCTTTTCAAAAAAAACCACATCTTGTTAAGGAGTTAACACCACTGGCTGATAAATGCCTCACTGATTACATGGCATTTTTGTTACCATATATAGTTACAGAAGCGTTTCCCTCTCATTTGACACAGATCCTATTGATTATGTGTTAGAGCTCTCTAAATGGCTTATTTCAGTGGCCAGTTTCTCTTTCATACGCCCACACATCAGAAGCCTTTCTTTGCACATGGATGGATTTTGGCTCAAGTATTTGTACGTAACACATCTTATGTGGAAAGCACTATTCCATACCATGTGGGTGTTACTGGATACTGCATTATCTGAATTTAAACCAGCATTCAAATACAGTTTCCAAGTGTGTTAGAAACCAAGTTGTAGTAGAGTTTTTCCTAGACATTGTAAGAAAGAAGTTTTATAGAAATTAATGATTTTTTTATACATATGCAACTTCCATTAACAGTGTTGCCTGTTACACATGTGCATTCGGGGATAATTAAGGAATGAGAAAAATACATAGAGCACAAAGAGTATTTTAGCAAATAATTTTCAAAAGCTTATTCTCTATACTGACACCATTTGAATAGTTCAGTTTTCTTTGTGTTCTTTTTCCTTTTCCTGAGATTTTATCTTATCTTGTGGTCTTTTTTTTATTCCTTTCTTCATTGTTCATCACCCATTTCTTTCCCAAGGTTAACGTCACTGTTCATTTTTAACATGAGTATACTTTAGCAGTCAACTAAATGGAGCTCTCTTATCCCCAGTAGGTAAGGTTTTATCTAAAGTACTAGCAAATCTATATTATCTAAGCTATAATGTATCTATAATAAATGTATCTCAGGTTTGTTCATTCTATTATTTTACAGTAAAAACTTGCCAAAGCTCTGATTCTGTTTTAAATACTCAGCCTTTCAAAAACACCTTTTTTTTTTTTTTCTCTACTGTCTAAGGTGTGATGAAGATGCGCTGACTGTTCTTTTTTTTAAAAAAAAATATAATGTTATAATTTGTGTATTATGACCTGAATAGTCTCTTTGATATCACGGCATTTTATAGGTTTCCATCACAATACAATATTCTGTATCAGTCCAGCTTTTTTCAGCTTTAGCTAGAAACAAAAGCCTGATTTTGAGCATCTTGTGAGAGAAAAGGTAGACAGGTTGGTGAGCTTAGGCATGTGATGTGAGAAAAAAGTGTCAATAAGAAAATTATCTGCCAAAACCTATGCAAATAACAAATGCTCCACTTTTCTTTCCACAATGCTTTCTGTTTGGAGGCAAGCAGTGTTTAGTTTTGCAGCTCAAGCAATTTTTAGGAACATATGCATAGAGGTCTGGTGAGAAATAGTTTTCTTGTCTGTTAGTGTCCATAGTAACCTACCCTCAGATAACCAAAGTGTTCAAAAGCACTTTTTTTGTACTTCTTTATTTGTTTATTTGCAACTACAGGTGTAAGATTTCATCTCTATTATTCTTAGATGATAGAATATATATACTCTATTGCTAAGCAGAATAAAAGAGTAAGTGCAAAGCTTGTTCAACAAAATTAAATCTTGAAGATGCAAAATATAACAACTCATATTTCCTAATAACCTGCTCATCCTTTTCTGTTGATAAATTAAAGATTAAATGAATTTCAGCTTCTTTGTGTGTGGCATGAATTTGTCGTATGGTATGGAATATAGATAATTTTAATCCACGTGGCCTGCAAGAAAGATTCTCATTGTAGAACCGCAAAAGAACTCTTAATTATTAAAACATGATTCCTCTATTTGCTTCAAGTAAGCTAAGTCTAAAACCACAGAGCAGAAGATGAAGTAACTGCTTGCACATGACTTCAGAAAAAAGTATAGATTACCAAAATTTATAAGGTCATTTTGAAAATTCCCCTGCCTATAGCAGATTGTTCCCTGTGGTATATTAAGAGTTTTATAACTTTCCACAGGATTTTATGGGTTCCCCAAGAGAGGATTTTGGTCTGTTGAGAGCACTAGATGAGGAATCCTTTTACTGTATTTTACAGCTGGAAAACCTATCTTTTATTGACAATTGGCATTGACACTTGCCTGAGGAACACAGTGAGAGTATATGTTTCCCTAGATGTGAGAGTTTGGCAGAAGCATTAAATGGAGTGACTGAAGTTTGGTTGTAAAGTAAGGGGAGCTGAAGTTAGAGATTTTTCTCTGCAGCTCCAGTTAGATGTATTAATCTTATCTTATTGATGCACAGAGATACTTTTTACAAAGGCCAGGTGTAGCAAGAGCCACTTTAAATGGTACCCACAGCTGTGCAGCATGAAAAATGGAAGGGATTATATATTTCTGTAGTCAAAATTCCAAAATGTGTAATGACAAAAGTAATTATTACACAAATCACTGCTGATTTTGAACAGCTTGATTTATATCACTGTAAAAATGCACAACCAAGGTGAATATGCATATTTTTTAGAAGTCTCACTGAGTATAAGGAATTGCTCACTTGAGTGAAGGTGAGCAGGTAAAGATGTCTTCAGGATCAGTGCCAAACTTATAAATTTATTTCCAAAATAATTTGGCAGTATAAACTTAGAAGTGTTTCACCCACTTTCTAAGAAGGACAGTTATATAGTTGGTGGTTTGGGGTTTTTTTTTGGAGATTTTTAATTTTGTAAAGTTTTTTCTTATATATATACTTTATTGAGACTTAAAGTATTTAAAGAAAGTAGAAGAATCAGAAAGTTGAAATATATATGGTACTGAAACACCCCAAAACCTTATGGCTGGTTATGCACAACATTGTTTTGCATTCTTCTGGCAGATCCTTGATAGCACAGTTTCAATGCAGCAATGTAATCAGGAACTTGCTTACCCTAAGGCTGTCCTAATAATTAGAGTTGGAAGTTTTACTGGCTAAATAACAGTGAAATATATTGCTGAATGAAGGTGATGGGAGTGCATCTGCTTACTGCTTGCCTTAATCAGTTTTCACTACTCTTCTAAAACTGACCATAGGTCTCTCAGAAACACTTTACATCTGGAGATAGAGTTGATACAGGAGTATGTCTTCATGTATTGAGATTCAGAGTTTGATGAGGGCCAGTAGAATTCTCTTACTAGATTTTTTTTTGGGGGGGAAGCATGTACTGAATGCTTACAACTATCAACTTACGCAGTTTGGTCTTGAGTATGAATCTCGTGTATGAGCAGTATTCAGCTTTTAAGTACAGTGCTGCTTTATGATAACAAATTCTGAACTCTGCAGTTTCCTGTGAAAGAGTAAATCTATAGACTCTTATCTTCCTTTCCTCAGAGAGAAAAAAATAGGGAGAGAGACTGAAGAATAGCTTCCATATCTCAGACCAAGATAAAACAGTAGCAGGAATTTCTTGTATATTCCCTCCTTTGGTTATAGTGCCTTTGGCTGTTACGTCTCAAACATTCCTTCAGGTAGCTAACAGAACTAATCTAAAATTAGTTTAGTGTTGATCTAGAATGAAGTACTGTTATTCATTTTTATGAGGTGGATCTTTACTAATTTTCTTAAGATCTGAAAATTTAAATCACAGTGAATATCCCTGTGATTAGTTTTTGTTGTCAGCTATTGTCAGCTATGTTATTGACAGAAGTATGTCTAAACTGAGAAAACATGAAGTATAATCCATTGTATTCCCTTTGCAAAAAAAATACTGTTTATTTCTGCCTACCTTCTTATACCTAGCTTGTACACAATAAGTCCTTCCTTCAGGACCTTTAAGTTTACCCATTTAATTCTTAAGAGAACTATGTCTATACTTTCATCCTTAATTAGTAGAATATAATACAAGTTTCTCTTTTTCCTCATGAAACACTCCTATCACCATAACAATGTCAATCGTCCACAGTAAACTGGAGGATCTTTGCCACAAAATGGTGTTAGTGTATTTTTCATTACGGACTTCCCTACCATTAAATGTGCCATAAATATTCCAAATTAAGTTTCTTTTAGCTTGCCATACTTTCAACTTGAAATTGAAACTCCCATTTTCAGAGAACTAATTATCTGTTTGTATATGTGTCTTCTCAAACTGGATTTTTTTTTACTAATGTTTACATTTTTAGTGATATCTGGTTTGTCATGTTTTTTCTTTATAGACAAAATTGTAGATTAGCTGTGTTAATGGAATGATGAACCATCTAATAAAATTAGCGATGTTAAACTTTCTGACTTCATAGCTTGATTTTATGTCAATGTTATTTTACAAAATGTGTTTAGTAAACCTTTTTTTTGCGCAAAATACAAGAATATGTTTATTTTACACATGAATGATTTCATAAGTAGTTCTGTAATGGACTGATGAGGAAATAAACTGTCTGAAAGTAATTGTCAGCACATCATAGCTCTAGTGTGGTTTGAATTTGATATTGTAAGCTAGCACTGTTGATGGAGCCTGGGGATTTTTTGGTTTTGGTTTTGGATTTTTGTGTTTGGGTTTTTTTTCAGCAAAAAGTATGAAAAAGCTTATTAAAGTGTTGAAATGGACAATCTAATTTCTAGGCGGAATTGGTTTGGACATGTTACATTAATGTCACTGAATGTACATGTCACGTGAAAAAGTGAGTTACTTTCTCTTGCAAATTAATGGTTCACATTATGACAGAGGATGATGATTTCTGTTGTTTCACTTTTCTTGCTTCTCTTGTATTGAGTCTTTTTTTTTTTTTAAAGCATGTGACGGATCTATAACTATGATGAAAAGATTAATTATACATTATTTTGATAATGCTAAAGCTGTATTTAAGTCCTAAATTTATTAAGGTTGCCTAAGTGCCTCGTGGGCTACTCTGTCTCTTGGAATAGCCTTCAAAATTTAAGTGATCCTGTAGCAAAACCAAAGGCCCAGGTATAACATGAAGCTCATGAAGTTTGTCCCCAGAGATGGCATGCTTGTTTGGAGCATTAGAATTTGTTTGATGCAAAATAAGACTGCAAAATCAGTCCCATGAATTCCAGTATATGCCTTGGGTATATATCTTATATTTATTCAAGTGTTTGCAGGATGTGAGCCTTAAGATATTCTTTACATTTTAACACAGATAAATTGTAAAAAATACCACAGATAAATACTCACAGTATTCTGCCCAATGCAAAGAACTACCATCAAATAGATATTTTAATTTTCAGAAATCATTTAATAATTTATAAAACTGACAATAAATTAAAACCACAAGAGTACGAATGCTCTTGAGCTATTTGACTTCTTCCTTTGACTGCATTGACGTTAGCCACTAGTCACCAAAAACTGAGTTTATAGATTAGAAAAACAATGCAATTTGACTTGAACAGTTTGCTCATATTCATCATCTCATTTGAAGGCTGATTTATTAAAACAAAGAATCTCAATATACATGCTAAGCAAGCAAAAGTCATATTATCTTTAAATCACTTTAAAAAAATCAAAGTTTTTTCTACTTTCTTCTAAGTTCGTGTTTGTCTTTCTAGGGTATATCCATTTGATTTTCTGGAGGTCTTGGGAGAGTTTTGTGTTTTGGGTTTTTTTTTTTAATGAATCTTGCTGTGGAATGCAAGAATTGATTCAGATCTTTTCACATCAGAACCCATTAAGAAATTCATTGTTAATCTTTTACTAGGTTAAGAGAAGCCTTCAATTCCTTATATGATGCCTGAATAAATATTTCTCTGAGGAAATACAAAATTAATAGATTTCTAGATTGAATTTTCAGGGAGAATACTAAGTACCGGTGCAATATAAGTTCCTGTAGAAATTGCAGAATTTAAGGAAAATAAGTTTGTACTACAGATACATAGATATACCTGACTGTGGAAGTGATGAGTACAAGCACAGAGTATAAGATTTGCACTTAAGCATCATGACTGATCCAAGAAATCACAGATGTGTATGTTTTATTTTTAAGCATAATTCTGAAAAACAATTCAGTGAAACTTAGCAGGACTATTCACATGTAAAAAGTCAAGCATGTAGCAAAGTGTTTTGCTGTATAGCAGACTCAAGTTGTTAACAATACACCAAATGCTTTGTATGCTGAGTATTCACAATTGGTTAAAAGTAGTCGTAAGTCTAGGTTATGCATATTGGATGATGTTCACAGCACATATACACTTATTATAAGCCATCTCTGATTGATAGCACAGAGGTATTAATGTATTCTCAGCATGGCAGATCTCTGCGTGTTCATTATAGTGTTCCTCTGTGTGTTTGCTGTGAATTTTATACATGCAAAGTACATCATAATTTGGATGTAAGTATTCACCACTGTTGCAGCATGTATGCAAGTCTGACACTCACTGCGCTATGAGGTACCAGCACCCTCCAGTATACTGCCAAATTTAGTTTTCTAATACTATAATATTGACACAAATGCAAGTTACAGGGTTGCCTACTTTTTATAGTATCTAATGAAACAAAAATCTGTATGGATTTTTACAAGATCTTTTTCTATGTAATTATATAATTGTATTATGGTAAAACAGTGTTTGTTGTACCATAATGACTGTGATTGTAGTAAGGTAATATTATGCTTTATAAAACTGAGCAAATAAATTTTTCCTAAGATTAATATTGTAGAACATAGAGTTCTTGGTGGGCTTTCTAAATTGTCTGGTACCTCTGCACCTTCACTGTTAAATATTATTATAATTTTAATTTTGCTCTTCTCACCTACCTTTATTTTGTGATCATCACCAGGTTTTTCTTATATCTTTTAAAAATGTTGCTATTACAAACACTTGATCTAGATTTCAGTCTAGCTTTATCTTTCTGTGGCATCGCTGTCATTCTGCCCATATGTGAACATTTCCTTGGGTTTTTGAAAATACTAAATATACTAACATTTTTTAGAGGCTTTCTTTTCCTGATGATGATACATGATCAGCAGTAAGTCTTTAAATCTTTGTATTATAAATAGCTCAAATATTGCACAGCACTATGGAGAAAATGCTGTACAGGCGTGACTTTCAGAATTTAACATAATCAATTTTTGTTGTAACACAAAGCCAGTTGTAAAAATATTTTAACAACTTGAAAACCTGAATCTCCTCTTGCTCTTTCTGTTTTGCTGCCAAAAAGTTAGGTGAAGATCCTCATGATAAAAATAGATAGCTGCATTTCACTTCCTCTAGAAGGTTTTTGTTAGCAAGTCATATAACAGAAAATTAAATTTCAAGAAAAGGTATGAGGGTGACAGGGGTGAAATTTAAGTATGCAGCATGAAGCTGGGACTGTTTTGCAGTGTTTAATGGCTGACAGCATGGTTTTATTAACCTCTGTTAGCTTATTAAGAAAGTAGACACTGCATTTCAGTACCATCTTGAAGCTTAATAAAAGGATTCTTTGTTCCTGTTGGAAGATTCCTTTGTCCTAATTTCTTGTGCAGGTGATTCAGATCTGAAGTAAGTATTACCCTTGGTAGGTAACATAATGAAAACTTTATTGCTGTTTTTTCGAGAAGGATTTTTTGTAATTTCTTATGGTGTTAACTAGTTTAGTATGGGTACTTTGCCCATGTAAACACAACTGTTCTGCTCATAACATTACTGGTGATATTATAACTAACTTAGCAAACAAGTATTTAGTTTCATCAACTCAGTTCTCACAAAACAAGCAATATAGGTGGTGTAACTGAAACAGTATCAGGAAATTCTACTGGCATTACTTTATTTGATTAGGAATCATGAGAAGTATGTGATGCATACCATTTTACCTCTCCTACAGCAAAGAAATGGAATATTATTCTGTACCATTTCCTGTCAGTGGGAGAATGGAAGAACACCGTAGATGGGGTCATCCATGAAGTACGGCACTGGTGAATGTGGTCTATTGTTTTCCTGTAGTTCAGAATCCTAGATCAGTAGGATTAAGTAGGACAACTGCACAATTCTCAAAGTGAAGTGAAAGTAGCCAGTCTGAGAAAATTGCTAATAGCAAATAGAACAGCTGGGCATTTTAAAGACTGCTCTGTTTTCCATTCTGTTCTCTGAGCTTCAAGTCTTCTCTGTTGCTACCTTCACAAGAACAAAATTATTAACTATTAATATGCTTTTAAAACAACTATGAAGAAAAAAACCATCCTATTTCTCAGCTGTTGCTAACACTTACAGCTAAGCTGGAAAGAGGTCACTGACTTATTTGGAAAATGCTTCCTGGCTGGCAGATTAGCCTGTAGCTGTTCAAATGAAGAAATTGCTGCTTTCCCTGGCAGCTGAGCTACCTTAGACTCAGCTTTTTAATATCACTTAAAAATGGCAAGCAAGAACAAAAATGGTTGTATATTTTGTCTCTATTTCCCATCCGCCAACACATTATTAGCAGACTTAGACACAGAAAACTGATCTGGTAGGTGAGTCCAGATATTCTGTGTAATTTTATAATGATGTTCTATTAGACTTTAGACTGTACTTTAAAAATTGTGAACTGTAGCTGAAACACACTAAATAAATAAAATTGAAGCATAGTGAATGCTGTTGTTTTCCATTTGGGAAAAGACAGCTACGTCTGAGTATTTTTATTTGAGTCAGTATAGATTTTCAAATGTCAGGAATTAACCCTGTCATTATAAACACACATGTCTGGGGAGGTGAAAGAGTAGCAATAAAACTCCTGTTTAAAATTCATTTCGAACTCTTCACTGTTGTGTGGGTTGTATTAAAATAATGAAGTTGAAATTGGAGTTTCCATTTTGTGTAAATGGTATTTTCGTAGGTCAGTTTTCTTCAAGTTACAGCAGTTGCTTAAGTTCAGATAACTTCTTTTCCTGTCAGTCAATTTCGATGCAGTAATGTGTGCTAAGGGTTATGTAAAAAAAGTTTGTTGAGGTGTGAAATGATCATTTTATTCCTCTTTTTTTTAATAACATTTTTCCCTAAATCCTTGTTTTGTCTTCCAAAAGACAGAGGTGTTCTGCTAGGGATGTGGGACACCTTACATGATAATTAATCTAATACTTCAAAACCCAAAGGGCTAAGTATGGCCCAGGAGGAAAAAATAGAACTTTTAAGTTACTAATTCTAATTCTGTCTTGAAAAGCTTTGCTTGCCTAGTTGATTTTTTGAAGTATAATCTGTCATCTGTCATAGTAAGGCAATATTGTTGACTTTGATGGATTTACTTCTAGTGCTAAAATATCAACAATTAACTTCTTTCCTGTTGTGGTGTGACCAGTACCCCCTGTTACTGACCCCTGTTAATGGATCAGATTTTTATTGGCATCAGAGGAAATGCAACAATAAGCTCACTATTAAATACTGGTGCTTACTGAAACAACAGTTAGTAGGAAATGAGAGTTATATACTTTACCTTAGTCATTTTTAATGTAAATGGATGTTTTGTATAGTATATGTAACATGAAGATTTAAAAAAAAAAAAATCTCAAAATGTCAATCTTTCAAAATCTTAATTTTTTCCTATATTCAGTTTGATCAAAGCACCCCCAGTCTGATGCCCTGTCTCTAATAGTGGCCAGTCAAAAACGCCTAGGAAAAATAAGAATATATCAAGCATAAAATGAAACTTTCTGGCATGGGTCAGTCCACAGCTGAGGGATTTCCCAAGCTGAAGGTTGTATTTTGAAGGCTTTATTCTATGAATTTCTGATAGATTTTCAAACCTATCTGTAAAGTTTTGACTTCTAGAACACACAGCTACAGGGATTTTCACAGTTTAACTGTGACCTGTTTACACAGTGGGAGGGGATTTTTATTTGCTAATTTTGTACGAAAAAAACAGTACCGGTATTGATTTCCCAGACATCTGTTTTACTCCATCTCAGTTACCATTGTTCTAGACAGGAGGCCCTAGACAATATATTGAGTTGGCCGTCATGCAGAAGTTGTTTAAATCAGAGAGAAGGATTTTAGATTGCACACCCACAGTCGGCTTAGTCTTTGTTATGAGGGTCAGTTGCAAGATATTTCAAAATCTGTAGTCATAGCATAAAAGGTTTTAATAGAACCAATTAAGTGTTTTTAAAAGGACAGAATAATTTGACACACTGGTTAAGAAAAGTTATATTTCCAGAAGCATTGGAACAATGTGTTGATGTATAGCATAACATGGGGAATATTTTTGTTAGATATCACAGTATTACACAGTATCACAGTATCACAGTATGTTAGAGATTACAGTATGCTAGAGATTGGAAAGGACCTCAAAAGATCATCTAGTCCAATCTCCCTGCCGGAGCAGGAACACCTAGATGAGGTTACACAGGAAGGTGTTCAGGCGGGTTTTGAATGTATCCAGAGAAGGAGACTCCACAACCCCCCTGGGCAGCCTGTTCCAGTGTTCCGTCACCCTCACTGAGAAGAAGTTTCTTCTCAAATTTAAGTGGAACCTCTTGTGTTCCAGTTTGTACCCATTACCCCTTGTCCTATCATTGTTTGCCACTGAGAAGAGCCTGGCTCCATCCTCGTGACACTCCCCCTTTATATATTTATATACACTAATAAGGTGTATATAAATATATACAGTCTCCTCTTCTCCAAACTGTGGAGACCCAGCTCCCTCAGTCTTTCCTCATAAGGGAGATGCTCCACTCCCTTAATCATCTTAGTTGCCCTGCGCTGGACTCTCTCCAGCAGGTCCCTGTCCTTCTTGAATTGAGGGGCCCAGAACTGGACACAATATTCCAGATGCGGTCTCACCAGGGCAGAGTAGAGGGGAAGGAGGACCTCTCTCGACCTACTGACCACCCCCCTTCTAATACACCCCAGGATGCCATTGGCCTTCTTGGCCACAAGGGCACAGTGTTGGCTCATGGTCATCCTGCCGTCCACTAGGACCCCCAGGTCCCTCTCCCCTACACTGCTCTCTAACAGGTCGTTCCCCAACCTATATTGGAACCTGGGGTTGTTTGTGCCCAGATGCAGGACTCTACACTTTCCCTTGTTGAATTTCATCAAGTTATTCCCTGCCCAACTGTCCTGGGTTCAGCAGTAGCAGTCAGTTTTTCTCCTTCTTAGTAGCTGTTGCAGCACTGTGTTTTTGACTTTCGGCCTGGGAACAAAGCTGATAACAGCGATGTTTAGACTGACCAAGGACTTTGTGAGTCTCATGCTCTGCCAGGGAGGAGGAGGGGCCGGGAGGAAGCGGGGACAGGACACCTGACCCAAACTAGCCAAAGAGGTATTCCATACCACAGCACGTCATGCCCAGGATGTAGAACTGGGGGCCCGGAAGGGCTGGATCATGGCAGGGTGGGGGTGAGGTACCGGTTGGTGAGCGGTTGTATTCTCTTGCTTGTTATTTCCTTTATCATTATTACTATTAGTGGTAGCAGCAGTGATTTGTGTTATACCTTAGTTATTAAACTGTTCTTATCTCAACCCGTGGGAGTTGCATTCTTTCGATTCTCCTCCCCGTCCCTCCAGGAGCGGAGGGAAGAAAGGTGGGGGGGGAAGTAGACTGTGTGGTTCTGATTTACGGCCTGGGCTTAAACCACGACACCAACTCTCCAGCCTGTCCAGGTCTCGCTGGATGGCAGCACAGCCTTCTGGCGTGTCAGCCACTCCTCCCAGCTTAGTGTCATCAGCAAACTTGCTGACAGTACACTCAATTCCCTCATCTAAATCATTGATGAATATATTAAATAATACTGGTCCCAATATGATATGATATGGCAGAGGCTTTGGCCAAAGAACCTGAAAGTAAGGGAGTTTCTTTCATTTTCCAAATCTTTCATTTTCCAAAGCAGAAAGCTCTTGGATTTTGGGGATGAAAAAAAATATTTCAGTAATTAACTTTGTGCACTATGGAGGCAAAATGTGAAGAACACAGTCCGGGGAATTAGGAAAGCTTTTTAATTATCCCAGGGTTTTGGAGTTGGAAGTATTTCAACAATTTAATTCTTAAAACATTTTCCTGAGAAACAGAGTCTCTTGATACATATTACTCAACATATATGAATTTAGTACAAGAGCTCCAGGAACTTAAGAAAGTGTAAAATCACAATGTGAAATTAGGTTTTGATTGATGCCAGGTAGACACTGTGATTTTGAGAGGCAACTCAGATACCTGCCCTTGAAAAGTTTTAATTTACCAGATGAAGTGTAACAGTGCAGTTTTGTGCATTTTTAATGATCCTGCATCTCTAAATATTAATGATATCTTTGTTTCAAAATATTACATATTTCCAAAAAGATTGTTATCTTACAGCAGGAGCCAAAATGTTCCTCAGTGGTCTGGAAACTGCAAAACTGTTGCTGTTAAAAGTGAGAAAGTTATGCAGAGCCTTTTTGCTTATAGGTCAAAATTCTTTAACAGTAATCAAGAAAGATGTTGTGTGTTTAGTACTGAAAATACTGATTTTAAATGCCAATTTTGAATTTGTACAAATAATCTGAGGCCTTTTTTGAGGTTAGAAGAGGTGGACTAAATCCTTTCCATTAAAATTCTTTTCAAGAATTTTATGTACTCCCTGGCAAAATGAAAGTCTACCTTTAAGGTAATAGCTTCAGTAGAATCATAGAATCGATAAGGTTAGAAAAGACTTAAGATGGAGTCCCCTTAACCTAGACTGCCAAGTCACCACTAAACTGTGTCCCTAAGCACCACATCTACGTGTCTTTATCTCCAGGAATGGTGACTCAGCCACTTTCCTTGGCAGCCTGTTCCTATGCCTGACAGAAGATTGTAAAGGGGAATAAAAAAGAGAAGTAGCCCTTACACAAGTACATTAGTAGTCCTGGAACCTCTGAATGCATGCGGACACCTTGAAGAAAAAAGCATAACAAAGATTGTCTACCGTTTCTGCTGAATATCTTTTCTAAAACATATCTAATTTAAATACTCATAGCTTAGCAAATAGCTAGATGTGTAGTTGAACAGTGCAATAATTCTGTCTTTTGCAAATGTTAAGCAAGTAACCTGAAGTAAATTCTTCATTTTTGCCAGTCATGTTGATACAGTACATTAGTACTTTTTCATCAGAAAAGAGATTAATAATGATTTCTGTGTTAAAATGTGGAGCTGTTTGACATGTTCGCCCTTTTTTTCTCACCATATTATGCTTGCCTTTTTTTTTTTTTTTTTCTTTCCTTTTTACATAAGGAATTTGCTCATCAGAATACTCTTAAAAGCACTGGATGAAACTTTTAAGAATATATGGCACTCACACATTTCAAGTATTGTCTAATATTAGAAAGTACTCATACTTCACAGTATCACCTACTAGCCCTTTTACAGGCCTGTAAGCCTTATTGTATTTTATCAGTTGTAAAGGTTGCTTCTGACTGTATTCTGTCTTGCAATCTAGAGAATTGCTTTCTTAGTGTGCGTTTATGGAGTATGCCATTTCCTGTCTTTCTACCAGTATTTTTTATAGCTTACGGTTCTTTTCAAAGCACATTTAAATTATAGTTTTGTGCTAAAATAGTAGTAATATATACCAGTTCTTTTAGTAGTAGGCAGTCTGTGGACTTGTTGAGTGGCTAAGTGTCACCTTTGTCCTATCATAGGTAATTCATCCAAGGCATATGTCACTAATCAGTAGCCCAGTATCTATTGCTGTATCATACTGGATATTTTTAAAGCAATTGGTTTTCCCTTCCTTAGCTTATATTACATGTTTCCTTGTGTTAATATATATTAATAAAGCTCAAACTTTTTAAAACTGTAGTTGTAAAATCTGAAATATTATAGTATTCAGAAACATTATTTTTGCTTTAGCCTTATTTTCTCTTTATTCTTGTCTTGCTTTTCCTATACTATTCTTGAAGCACTGTTCTGACTCCTGCAAGACAAAGATCATCATAATAGTATGATATTAATGGAAGGGCTGTACAAGGATCACAAACGTGGTAACATCATGGGGTTTGATTCCCCCCTAGTGGTCTGTAATCTTCCACTTAAGTTTAATGCAAGTTGTTCCTGCTGCTTACTGCCTGTCTCTGCCCTAGCTGTGCTGAAGCAGCATCTAAAGAAGTAGTGCAGCTTTTTTCTCAGGGGCCGACTGCAGCCGTACGCTTGAACAGCCATGCTTGCTGTAGTGGCAGCTCAGCACTCTGGGAGAGAGGTATCCGGGTATCTGGAAGCTACTATAAAATGAGAAAACAAGATTCAGAGATGCTATTGTGATGCAAAATTGTGCAAGAATGCAACCACCAGTAAAATAGAATGTACAAGAGTTTTATGTCATGGAGGGAAGAGAGTGAAATGGTTTAGGGTTCCAAGGAATTTAAGTGGTTTGTAGAGTTTCAGTTTCATACACTCTGTGTTTAGCTTTTCTGTCTCTCATTCTTCATGTATCAAATGAGGATTATCCTGTTATGTATATAACAGCCTAGCATATATTATGTATTAATATATATAATCTATAATTTTATAATCTCTGATTATATATCTAATATGCTATTACATAACTGCAGTAGTGGAATTTATTTCCATATGACAACATTTATTTTTAAGATAGGGTTCACAAAGTTGATCCTGTTGAGTTCATGGTTGACTCTGATGAGCTGGGATGTGACAACAGCTCAGGTATATGATCACACAATTTAGTCACAATTGGCCAGAATGCAGCCTGGAAGCCTGAAAGCCATAATACTCTCTGTTACACAAGAGCCAGCGTCCGCTCAGTGTGACATACAGGTCTGCAGCAGCCTTTTACTTCCTGAAGGAAGTGGAAATGGTAGTAATTTTCTAGAGTAAGCATCCTGAGCATTTTGGTAGACATATGGTGGTAGGAGTTCCACCACTGTGTGTGGAGGGAAGGTAAGTGTAGATTTCAGAATTAAGATGAAAATGAACATACGTAAGAGTACAGTCTGTGTGTCTCATCCACCTTAAATTCAGCACACAATGCGGATAAGAACAAATAGAATATAAAACATAAATAATACCTGTTGGGTGAGAATTGAAATCAACCTACTAGGAGAGCGTAAAAAACAAGGTGTGTGTGAGCGGAAAAAGTATGAGCAGAATCATTGCAAGATCTGTCCCCAGAACATGTTTTCTATTAAACACAGAACACAGAATTCTTGGTGGGTCTGAGCAATCTCTTGTCTCTGATACTAATAGTTGAAAAGGCAGTTCCTGAGAGCAATATTCCTGATGAGAAGTGGATAAAAGAATATATATTTTTCAGATTGAAACTTGAAGTATAATAAAATTATGCAAATTTTTAATATTTTCTAGTCTGTTGTTGTTCCTCTGTAAGAAAAGATGCCAGGTAATAATGGAAATTTTTTTCCTGAGCTGACAAGCCCCTACTCTGTCAAAAGTTCCTGTTCCATGCCTGTTCTTATCTGTTTCAGTTCCATAAAAAAGAATCCCCAGTTTTATTTTCAAAAAGTTATACCTGCAATCTCAATATCATTACAAAACCTGTCACAGTCCTAAGGTTAGTGAGATTAAAGCTGACTCCTTCATTTTCTCACTGTTTATAGTAAATTATTTTAAAAGTACTATGCTAAATCAGTTTGTAAATGAAAAAAATATCCAATTCTTCAAACTAATTTATTTTAGAATACAGTTCCACGTGCTAAAAGATGTCAAAATTAGTAGATATGTAGCCTGCTTCTGTTGCGTTTGCTTATGAAGTTTGACTGACTCAAAAAATATTAATATCAAAATACCAGTGAAATGTAAACTTTGCATAATTTAGCTTGAAATTATCTAAACAGGAAATGTTTGCTTCTCATTCAGTACTGAACACCCCTGCTTAAGCATTCTTCTTCAAACTTGGGAGCTTGGGAGTGAAAAAGTAGTAGAATATGTCTGTGTCTTCTAAAAATATTGCTAGTTAGACTTGCCACCACTTCAGGGCAAAGCCACTACATTATTGCACAAGATGCTATTGTTCTGAAATTTTAACTAAAGATTTGTGGGAAAGAAGTCAATCAGTTCATATTTTTTGCTGCCTGTTTTTTGTGGGTTTTTAGTTTTGTGAATATTAAATGGAGAACCTATTGCTGAATTAAGAGGGAGAGAGTTCTGTCAAATGCAGTGAAATGAGAGGGAAGGAGACAGCTACAGGAGAACATAAAAAGAATCAGAAGGTCAAGAGGAAGGAAAGCTGATAGTCACTGACAATTCATGAAGTGAAGAAAAATGTCTGAATTTAATACTTTGAGTGAGTGATAACAAAGAAATTACAATGATTCCTCCTGGGAAATACTGTTCTTTATCTGAAGTGATTAAGGAAAGATTCTGTTTCAAGAAGGCAGTGGTGGTACAGCAAGATGCTGATTTCGCCCTTATTTGCAGTTGCCTTTGCTTCTTGGAAGGATCCCTAAGATAGCAGTTTTAAAGTAGAGTTTCACAGAAATCCCATCCAAATCTTGACATTGTATTCTGTACAAAACTTTAAGATATCACTGCCTTCAGGTTTAGGCACAGGGTGTCAGATTCAGCACAAAATAAGTTGAAAAGGAGGTCTTCACTTTTTCATGCTTTCTATAAGTCAGGTGGTGAGGAGCCCAGAGCGGATGACAGGAAGTGATGTTGAGGGAGCTGACTTTTCTTAGTTTGGTGAAGAAGAAGCTAAGGGGCAATCTACAGCTGTTTGATGGGCATCTTCAAAGCTGGTGGAGCCATTCTGCTCCCTTTAGTGGTAGGCTATGAGGTATGATAATAAGTTTGCTACTTGGGAAATACAGAATAGGTCAGTAGGAAATACTTCTCCCTTAGAAGGGCAATGCAGCATTGGAATAGATTACCTGGGATGATATGGAATTCTCTACCACAGAATTTTTGGCTAGACACATCTATTACCTAGTGATTGCATGCCCTAAGCAAGAGATAGGAATAGGTGACCTGCAAGGATCCCTTCCAACCAACATATCTGTAATTCAGTGGAAGTCTTCTTTTGCTTCCACTAGAGTCTCCTCTAGTTTTTTCCATTAATGCAGTTAGAATAAGTTGTCAGTGCCAAACATTTGAGAAACAGAATTTCTCTGTCATCAAAATGTTGCATACTGAGCATTTTGGCAAATATAGCCATGAGGCCTGAAATACACAAAGTGACATTTTAAGCTTCACCACAGAAGGTCTTCAAAAAAACGGTGAGTTGTTTTTCATTTGTAGCATGTACAAGAAACAAGCAAAGGAACACAGTGACTGAAGGGCTGTACTAAATAGCTGCGTCCCATCTAGCTTTTCATAATCACTGATAGCACAGTAATGATCTAATTTATTGGATTTCAATCAATAAATTACAATATATATAGTGCTGTCAACATAAATTCTTTCAGAAAGAATAATGCAGGTAGCCTGGACATAGCAGAAGACAGTCTGTGTTTCTGGCTAAAAAAGCCAAAAACATAAAAAAAAAAAAAAAATGCTGGTAGTTAAATTGTTAGTAATTTATGGTATAATTCTGTATGTGTAATTCCCTCAAACTCTATACCATCTAAAATTAGGCAGATCTTACATCTTTAATGAAAGACATGGTAGCCTTTTATAGTTTGTGACATCTTTATTGTGGAGTAGGAGTGTTCACTTGCAACTATTTAATCTCAGACTTGTCTTTGGTATGTTGCTGTCAGTATCCTAGATAAAATTTCTTTATAAAGAGGAACAGAAACTGTGATTGAAAATCAGAGTCTTGGGCTATTATCTGAAAGTAGTTACAGTAATGACTCATGAGACATTTCTTGTCAGCAAAATTAAGGTAAAATCCTGTGCCTGTGGCAGACTTCTTAGTGGGACTCAGTTTCACCTTAATGTCATGAAACTAGGGAAGATAGTTTTATCTTTCGCCTTATAGTTCACAGTCTTTTGTTACCACTTTTCATTTAAATATTAAAACCAAAATCATTGTTTTTGAAAAACTGCAAACAGCTATTACTGTGAAAAATATTTAGTATTTTCCACCACAGCTGTGTTTGCAAACAGAACTATTGAAGTTATCAGGAGTTATACAAAATGTGATGTTTCCTATGAGTGAAATGGTTTTGAAATGTTTAAGTTGGTCCCAAACAATCTTAATAAGAGCATTGTAAAGAGCAATTGAATTATTGAAGTCTAATACTTGAATACTCTCAGATGTCTTAACGGTATCCCATTGACTGTGGTATGCAGCTGTCTCCTAAAAATGACCTTTTTTTTCCTTTTTCTCTCCCCAGAGGCATGAATAGTCAATTATCAATTTAACTTCTGAAAGGGTTTTTTGTGTTGGGCATGATTCTGGTATCTAAATAGTTAAGTACACAAACTGACATAAGGTCCCTGGGTTTTGCTTTTCTTACTTACACTAGAATCCTTCACATTACAAAACAATATTAATAGAAAGAGGGATAATGGTTTTAAACTGAAAGAGGGGAGATTCAGGATGGATGTGTAGAAAAAGAAAATTACAATGAGGGAAGTAAAACACTGGCACAGGTTGCCTAGAGAGGTGCTGAATGCACCGTCCCTGGAGACATCCAAGGCCAGGCTGGATGTGGTTCTAGGCAATCTGATCTAATGGAAGATGTACCTACATATTGGAAGGGGTTTGGATAGGTGACTTTTGAAGGTTCCTTCCAACCCAAACTATTCTATGATTCTTTGATTCTAATATCTTTAGGCTCTGCAAAATTTTTACCCCTTTGTAGTTTTTGGTTGTAACTACCTATCATGCAGAATAATATTTGGTTGATGTTTAGAAACTAAAACTCATTCATGAGTAATAATAATTAAAATTGTAACCATGGATCGTGTGTGTTTTCAGTAGAGAAGAGGAAAGAAAAAATGTCCTTATTTTGGAAAAAAAAAGTATCTGCTGTGGGAGGAAGAGCTCTGAATGTGTATTAAACATTTTTCTCAATTCTCTTACTGGTTTGAAGGGCCTTAACTGATTTCTCCTAATTTCTTGAATATAGATTAAAGTTGTCTTTGTTTCTATATGTCAAGATACTCTTCACTTTATTCTGGAAGTGCCTAATACCTTTTGAATTTTAATGTGGTTCAGACTGAACACATTTCAGTGTTACTCTTTGAGTAGAAATTGGATTTCAGTGACCAGAATAGGTTATGTTATATAAACAAATAGGTTTATTTGTTTAGTTTTCACTTTGATACAAATTCAGAAAGTCTTTGTTCTTTACCTTAACGTTGTGAAATGCCATGTTAGCCTGTTATCTCCTCTTGGAATAGGAGTCATTCAAGCCTCTGTATACATACACTTCTTGCTGTACTTTCTAATTTCTCTAATTTTTATGCATAAAGTACTCAAAGCAAAAGATACAAAATTGTATGAGAAATTATGAGACATGTTAGAGCCTGCCTCTTAAGTAGAGTATCTCTAGGGGGCTGCAAACAGCCATAAAAAGACATTACTTGCTATGTGTGTACATTTTAATTAGGCTTCTCCAGAAGTGCAGGAATGCTCTTTTCCTCCATTCTTTTCCAGCTTTCTTTGACTACTGAGTTTAATTCTAGACTTCTTTTAAAGTCCTGGAAGTGATTTTATACCATTTTGTTTTAGTCAGCAAGTCATTTACAGTTTTCATTTTCATTTCCACAAGGAAACAGAGTTTCATACGCTGTGTACTCTATATAATGCTGCTTGTTCTGTGAATCTTTTGAGAGCCTGCTCAGTCATTATATCCCTGTATATTAAATAACAGAGTTACAGAGATCATACTGAAGAAATGAAGGTTAGTTTGTTAGCCAAGTCCACCTTCATACCAGCATAGCAGTGGTAGCAGGCTTGTATTGAGCATTGAGGATAGTGTTATTGATTTTTACCCTGTTCAGGACTACAAGCACTCAGTCCTGTTCAAAGTAATCCCTCAGAATGCTGGCAGTGCTTTTTATCAAGACTGAGTTGCTTCCTCATCTCTGTTCTTTCCTATTTCTAGTACATCTATAAGATCACTTCTAATGATTTCTAATTCTGTTGAAATGGGTTGGGGGGGTGGGATAGGGGTTATTAATAACTGTACCATAGGTCATCTGTGACCATAAGAATGCAAGGGTAAGGGTAGAAGAGGAAAAGGACAGAGTAATGTATAAGGTTAGTTTAAATTATGTCAGGCATAACATGAATGTATCTTATTTATTAAACAAATCCATACACTCTGAAATATTTTGTTTACATTTTTTCAAAGAGAACAGACAGTCAATGAATGTAATGGAATTTTAAGCCAAAGGAGTACCATCTGTGATTAAGATATTACGACATAATTAAATTGTAGTACACATTGCCAGGTGACGTTGTGGAGGCCAAAACCATAGATTAAAAAAAAAGAGGGATTAGTCCAATTTCTAGCTCAGGAATTTATGTGCTAGAGATTGACAGAAACTTGAAAGACATACCAGGGAAGAATTACCATACACATATTTCTGTATGCATCAGTTAATATCCACTGTGCCACATCTACACTTGAGATGGTGACTCAACCACTTCCCTGGGCAGCCTGTTGCAAAGCTTGACAACCCTTTCAGAAGAAATGTTTCCAAATATCCAATCTAAACCTTCCCTGACACAACTTGAGGCCATTTCCTGTTCTACTGCTTATTACCTGGGAGATCAACACCCACCTCAGTGCAAGGTAGTTTTAGGTAAGGTCTCCACTGAGCGTTCTTTTCTCCAGACTAAACAGCCCCAGTTGCCTCAGCTGTTCCTCTTAAGACTGGCGATCAAGATCAGCTTCACCGCCCTTCTCTGGAACCACTTCAGCAACTCAATGTCTTGGTAGTGACGGGACCAAAACTGAACACAGTATTAGAGATGCAGCCTCACCAATGCTGCAACGATCACTTGCCTGGCACTGCTGGCCCCACCATTTCTGATACAGACCAGGATGCTGTTGGCCTTCTTGGCCGCCTGGACACACTGTGAACTAATATTCAGTGGCTGTTAACCAACAGACCCAGGTCCTTTTCCACTGAGCAACTTTGCAGCATCTTCCCCAAGCCTGTAGTGTTGCATGGGGCTGTTGTGATAGAAGTGCAGGACCCAGCATAGCAATAATAATAATAGCAGCATGCAAAGGAACCCATCCGTATGCAGAGGAGGCTATCTTATCAATTATAGAGAAAAATATTCTGTTTTAGCATTACACATTGATAAGGATCAAAGGGTTTTAATGGTCTATAGTATATTTTTTATTTCACCAAACAAAATTGTTTTGATTTCTATCTATATTATGAAAAGTTTCTGCAAGCCATGTAGGTGGACTTGTCCAGCATTAAGGACTGTTGAGCTAGTAGCCGGGGCAGTAAATCTGAGTATTTGTTTGCATATAGTGTTCTGTGCTTACAGAAAATAGCTTTTGAAACTTCATTTTTACAGGCTGAGACAGAAACCAAAATCCATATAAGCTCAGGTAGTACCTTTTTTTTTCCATTTCTTGCCTTTTCAGCCTGTATTTTTCAATGGATCTTAAATTTTCTGTATTTCTTTGTCCCTCTGGGATTCATTAAGTCTAGTTCTAGAGTATAAAGGGAACAATTTGATGTAGCAGTGTTTGTGTTATTTTCATTTTGAACTGAGATGTCCAATCAAGACCTGAGGACTCTGTATGCATTAGTTTACCCTGCATGCTGCCTAGGAACTATAGTCTAATGATGATTTTGATAGAGTAAACATTTGCAAACAAGATTTTTATTGAGTATATTCTTAGTGCAGTAGGAACAAAACAAATTAATCACCCTGGCACCTCTTTTCTTGTGGAATTAACTTGTTCTGAATTTTGCTTAATTCTCTTTCACTCTTTAGGTTTGTACCTCTGCTGTTCAGACTGTTCAGAGCTACATATACCTTTATAGATGAAGTGCATTATTTTTGCATGGTATTTCAGCTCTAAAGCACTTTTATCTAAAAAAAGCTTAATCTAAACATATTGTGGTGGCATTGTCCCTATAAATGTAAGCAGAGATACTTATGAATCTTGTACATAGCAAAAATTATAAGAGAGTTCTCACCAGGAATGCATTATAGACTTTTTTTTTTTATCAAAATATTACAAAAAAAGTACCCATTTTGTTAGATGAAACCGCTTCAGAATTCTTTCATTACTTGAAGACATAACATTGTCTTTACAGATCTTTTGAAGTTAGGATTTTTTTAGATGGTTGAAAAAAATTCTTCCATTATTTGAAAAGATCAACTAAAAGAGACGGTTGGTCATAGAACTTCAGGGCAAACCCCAAGAGGGTTTTGATCCACAGTCCCTTAAGGTGCTGTACATTTGTGTTTTCATTCATACCACTGCCTTCAAATACTTGGTAAGTTTGAAAAATATATATCTTTGTTTTATTTCACACTAAAGGTCTCATTCAGAGAGGCACTGTAAAACAGTATATCCTCTTTATGTTGCTCTTCTTCAGAGTGAAGGAATAGTATGGTCTAATGAGGTACTACATAGGTTATCAACAGGATTTTATGCTTAACTTCAATAGCTATACATCAGAAGCAAACTTAAAAGACTTGTAAAAAAAGAAATTAAGTGAAGAGTTAGTGCCCCATGATACCATTTTCCAGGAAGGGAAAGTTCAATAAAAATACAGATTAACAAAAGCAGATTCTTAATGAGGTGCTGTGTTTGTTCTGATTTGTTTATAATTACTAAAGAAATAATTTCATTAATTAAATATTTAGATATTTCTGTAATCTTCAGAGTTAACAAGTATTTTTAAGAAACTTCAAAATAATTTATTTGAAGTGGTGTAAGCAACAATTTTCAGAAGAGCTAAGGAAAACAGTGACATTTATGCAAAGCAATAAACGCATGTTTAATATTTCACAGCACTTGAAATGTGAACATGCTATATTGATAGTACCAGAATTGATTACACAAGATGTACACTGTTTATTGTCACTCTGCATATTCCCCATAGTTATTTTTTATTTGTGTGGACTGCTCATCTTATTATTTGTGCTTATTTGATGTAGAATCTTCTAAATTAAATGCAGTGAGTCTTGAACATTAGAACACAGTTCTTTGTTGCTTTTCATTAGCCTTTAATTCTGTCTATCCTTAGATGACTGTCAACCTAAGACTGAGCTTAGTCCAGTAGTTCAAATTTAACTGTGATCTTTCCTTTTAAAATTAATATATAGTTATCTATAGGAAGAAGTAACAAGGATGAATAAATTATAAGTGGCCTCTTAATGATAAACAAAATTAAATCTAATCACTAAGGCTTCTAGACCTGGTATTGTATGAAGTCTTACATTGTTAACACGCTTGTCACACACTTGTGAGGTGAACCAATACCAACCTCATGAAGTTCAACCAAGCCAACTGCAAGGTCCTACACCTGAATCAGGGCAATCCCAGGCACAGCTACAGGTTGGGCAGAGAATTGATTCGGAGCATCCCTGAGGAGAAGGACTTGGGGGTGTTGGTCGATGAAAAAATTAACATGAGCCGGCAGTGTGCACTCGCAGCCCAGAAAGCCAACCATATCCTTGGCTGCATCACGAGGAGAGTGACCAGCAGATCGAAGGAGGTGATCCTGCCCCCCTGCCCCTCTACTCTGCTCTCGTGAGACCTCACTTGGAGTACTGTGTGCAGTTCTGGTGTCCTCAAAATAAAAAGGACATGGAACTGTTGGAACAAGTCCAGAGGAGGGTCACGAGGGTAATCAGGGGACTGGAGCACCTCCCATATGAAGATGGGCTGAGAAAGTTGGGGCTGTTCAGCCTGGAGAAGAGAAGGCTGCATGGAGACCACATAGCATCCTTCCAGTATCTGAAGAGGGGCTATAGGGATGCTGGGACGGACTATTCATTAGGGACTGTTGTGATAGGACAAGGGGTAATGAGTTCAGACTTAAACAGGGGAAGTTTAGATTGGATATAAGGAAGTTCTAGGTTAGATATAAGGAAGTTCTTTACTGTGAGGGTGGTGAGGCACTGGAAAGTTGTGAATGCTCCATCCCTGGCAGTACTGAAGGCCAGGTTGGGTGGAGTCTTAGGTGACATGATTTAGTGTAAGGTGTCCCTGCCCATGGCAGGGGGGTTGGAACTATATGATCTTAAGGTCCTTTCCAACCCTAACTATTCTATGATTCTATATACTGAGGCAGTTTGGTTTACAATTAAATGCCTGAGACAATATATGAGATTTGATATGTTACTGTATGATTTTCACCATCTCCCTATCCTCTCCTGCCTAGAACTGTTAGTACAATGATTAAAAATATTGCAGTGGTGCTCCATTTTTGAATTGAAAGAAACAGAACCACAGTGAGGTTATCTAGACATTTTGTGGACTATCAGATAAAGCTTATGTACTAAAGAAACCAGAAATGCAAATGGGAAAGTTTGCACTGGGTTATGTTTGATTTTAGAAGTGATGAATAAATTGAATTCTGAGTATGCAGGTTATGCCAAATCTGATGTTTAGCTCTGTTCAGATGCTGCATCTGAAACTATAGCTACAATAAAGCTACAGAGTGGTTCAGTAAAAAATGTTCTTTGCATTCTGTCAGGATACCAGTAGGACTGTGTCTCCCCTGATATATCTTTGCAGTTTAGCTATAGGAAAAACCAAGGTACAGCACAAACACATGAAAAACTTACAGTACTGAGATCAGATCAAAGCTCTGTCTTGCAAAATATTGTGTTTGATCAATTATGAATACCTAGGGAATAGTATGAAAACAGGGAAGTACATATTGATAGCTCCCAGCCTACTTCCACATAGGTATCTGAATACATTTCCAAATCCACTGCCATCCATTTTGCTTGAACGGGTCTAATTTAGTTACAGCTTAATTATTTGTGTGAGAAGATACACCTTCTGTTTGTTTTGATCCTGTCCCCCCTTGCTTCATTTCATATCCCAACAATCTTTGTATTAGAAGAGATAATAAATTAATTATTGCTAGATTACTTTCTCTGTACCACCTGTGAATTTCTAGATACTTGTCAAGAAAACTTCAGACTTATATTTGCCAGGCTGAGGAGTTCAGCAAACCTAGTCCAACCGATTGAGTTTCAGTTACACAGAGTATATGGTGTCTGAATTGTGCATAGCATATCATAGTGTCTGAGGCCATAAAGACTAACTTCAAAATGGTTGACAAATCATAGAATCAGAATAGTTAGGGTTGGAAAGGACCTTAAGATCATCTAGTTCCAACCCCCCTGCCATGGGCAGGGACACCTCACACTAAACCATGTTACCCAAGGCTCTGTTCAACCTGGCCTTGAACACCGCCAAGGATGGAACATTCACAGCTTCCCTGGGCAACCCATTCCAGTGCCTCACCCCACTCACAGTAAAGAACTTTCTCCTTATATCCAATCTAAACTTCCCCTGTTTAAATTTTAACCCATTACCCCTTGTCTTATTACTACAGTCCCTGATGAATAGTCCTTCCCAGCATCCTTATAGGCTCCCTTCAGATACTGGAAGGCTGTTATGAGGTCTCTATGCAGCCTTCTCTTCTCCAGGCTGAACAGCCCCAACTTTCTCAGCCCATCTTCATATGGGAGGTGCTCCAGTCCCCTGATCACCCTCATGACCCTCCTCTGGACTTGTTCCAACAGTTCCATGTCCTTTTTATTTTGAGGACACCAGAACTGTACACAGTGCTGCAAGTGAGGTCTCACGAGAGCAGAGTAGAGGGGCAGGATCACCTCCTTTGACCTAGTATGAGTTGAAGGGACTTTTAGAAGCCATCCAGTCCAACCCCCATGCAATGAGCAGTGGCACCTTCAAATATATTAGGCTGCTCAGAGCCCTGTCCAACCTGACCTTGAATGTTTCCAGGGATGGGGCGTATAACACATCCTGAGCAGCCTGTTCTACTGTTTTCACCACCTTCATTGTAAAAAATTTCTTCTTTATGTCTAGTCTAAATTTCCCCTCTTTCAGTTTAAAACCATTACCCTTTGTCCTGTTGCAACAGGCCCTGTTAAAAAGTCTGTTCCCATCTTTCTCATAAGCCACCTTTAAGTATTGAAAGGCCAAAATGACGTCTGCCTGGACCCTTCTCAACCCTAACTCTGTCAGCCTGTCTTCATAGAGGTGTTCCAGCCCTCTGATAATTTTTGTGGCCCTCTCTGGTCCATCTCCAACAGGTCTTTCCTGTACTGCGGACTCCAGAGCTGCATGAAGTACTCCCGCTCTAGAGTCTCACCAGTGCAGTAAGGTCTCACCAGAGCAGAGTAGAGGGGCAGAACTGCCTCCCTTGACTTGCTGGCAACATTCTTTTGATGCAGCCCAAGATATGGCTGGCTTTCTGGGCTGCAGGCACATGCTGTTGGCTCATGTCCAGGTTTACATCCACCAGTGCCCTATGTCCTCCACAGGAATGCTCTCAGACCCCTTATCCCCCAGCCTGTATTGATACCAGGATTGACCAGGTACAGGACCACACTGTCCTCCACAGGAATGCTCTCAGACCCCTTATCCCCCAGCCTGTATTGATACCAGGATTGACCAGGTACAGGACCACACACTTGGCCTTGTTGAACCTCATCAGGCTCACATGGGCCCCCTTCTCGAGCTTGTCCAGCTTCCTTTGAATGGCATCCTATCCCTCAAGCATGTCAGTCACACCATTCAGCTTGATGTCATCTGCAAACTTGCTGAGGGTGCACTCAATCCCACTAAATCGTCAAAAATATTGAACGGATCCCAATACGGACCCCTGCAGGACACCACTTGTCACCAGTCTCCACATGGACATCGAGTCATTGACCACTACCCTCTGGATGAGACCACACAATGAATTCATCATCCACCAGATAGTCCATCCATCAGATTCATATCTCTCCAATTTTGAGAGAAAGATATTGTGGAGGACTGTGTCAAAGACCTTGCAGAATTCTGGATAGACGACATCTGTAGCTCTTCTCTTATCCACTAATGTAGTCACTCCATCACAGAAGGCCACTAGGTTGGCCAGGTAGGACTTGCCCTTGGTGAAGACATGCTGGCTGTCTCGAATAACCTCCCTGTCTTCCATGTGCCTTAGCGTTGCTTCTGGGAGGATCTGTTCTGTGATCTTCCCAGGCTCAAAGGTGAGGCTGACAGGTTTGTAGTTCCCAGGGTCCTCCTTCCCACTCTACTTAAAAATGGATGCAATGTTTCCCTTTTACCAGTCATCAGGGACTTCATCTGACTGCCATTGACTTCTTGAATATCATGGAGAGTGGCTTGGCAACTGCATCAGCCAATTCCCTCAGGACTCTGGGATGAATGTTGTCATGTACCATAAACTTATGTATGCTCACATTCCTCAGATGGTCACAAACCTATCTTCTCTTAAAGTAGGAGGGACTTTGCTCCCTTTGGTAGGGCTGTCTATTACCTGAATTAAGAAGTTATCCTCAATGTATTCCAGGAATCTCTTGGATTGCCTAAAGTTCATGGTGCTACATTTGCTACATTTCCAGCAGATGTCAGGATGGTCGAGGTTCCCCAGAAGGACAAAAGACTGCAAATGCTATGTCTCATGTAGCTGTAGCTGGACTAAGAAGGCTTTGTCAATATAGTCCCCTTGAACAGGCAGCCTGTAGTAGACACCAACCACAAGGTCCCTTTGTTGCTTCAGTCTCTAATTTTTACCCAATCAGACATTCTGATTTGGATCAGTTCCTCTGCAAAATAGTGCACCTTGATTGCATTTTCATCTAATAAGGATTAAAGAAAATTACTCAAAATAATGATTTCCTGTGAAAGATTTTATTTTTAAAACCATACTGTGGTGGGAAAAAAATGTAAGAGATTTGGAAAAGTTTCCAACTGGTTTTCAAAATAAAGAGGAAACTAGAATACAGAGAGCTATCTGCGTTCCTTAACTGTAGAACGTCACTGCAGTCTAGATGCACAAGCACTGCAGTATTTATCATACTGCAAATTTGCCAAATCATACTACAAAACTGCCAAATTTTGAGTAAGCAGTTATATTAAGAAGAATTATTAGATTTTTTTTTTTTATATAGAATCATAGAATCATAGAATATTTAGGGTTGGAAAGGACCTTAAGATCATCTAGTTCCAACCTCCCTGCCATGGGCAGGAACACCTCACACTAAACCATGCCACCCAGGGCCTCATCCAACCTGGCCTTGAACACCGCCAAGGATGGAGCATTCACAACTTTCTTGGGCAACCCATTCCAGTGCCTCACCACCCTAACATATATTGCATATTTGCATCCATAGAAAAAGTATAACTAAAAATATCAGTTGGGGGTTATATCTATTTTGTGATTACCCTTAGAAATTCACATTTTACTTAATGCCATTTCTCACTTATTCATAAAGAAGTAATTTTTGTGTTTTGTTTATAATATGCTGGCTTTGAAACTTGGTATTGTCTCAGGAGAACACACGTAATATCATGCTTCATCACTTTTGAAATTTGCCACTTCCTTTGCTCTCATAAAGCTTTTCAGAACTACATTTTACATTTCCTCTGCATGATAATTGTTTTAAATCCATGGATGTATTTAATGATTAATGTAATTCACTGTTAGAAATTTACTTGCATTTCAGATTTAAAATATTACAAGATAATATTTAGAAACATGTATCGTAATTTGCATTCAGAGTAAGTGACAATACTAAAAAAATCAATTTAACAATTTTACACTTATATATTTAAATAAATGCATATACATTTAAATTTTAGGAAAGGGTTGCTAGATTGTTTGATGTCTGTTTATCTTAGTGAATAAGCAAGTTAATGTAAAAGTACATGTTGGAATGTGTTTTGATTCTATTTTAGTGCAACTGTACATTTCAGACGAAACTGCTCCTGAGGTGATGTGGAATAGGTTACGTTGCTAATCTCTCAGCTGTCTCTGTATCTATCAGTACTTGTAAATCACACAGTCTTCAATAAGAAGAATAAGTTGAGAGGTTAGAAATCCAGAGAAAACTATGACAGAGGTGATAGATTATATGAAATTACTACAATCTGAAGATTTTGTGTGAAAGGAAATGTCTTGCATTTTAAATTAATGCCTTTAGGAGTTACGTACCATATGTTAGATACAGAGAATATTTTTGTATTATTATCTGATTATTTTGATAATCTCACAGTAGATGAAATTTCTTCTAAATCTCAGATATCACATTCTTAAATATTAAATGCCTGTAAATTCCCACTTACAGGAAAAGTTTGTTTGATGTATTTTTCTTATTGAAGGTCATCAGCAAGAGGGAAAGAATCCAAATATCCTCTGGTAACACATGGCTACAAATGATTTTGTACTTGACTAGCAGAACTCACAACTGATCTCAGTCACTGAATAAACTGTTCAATTCCTTGAACACCCTGTGAAGCCATCAAACATGATTCTGTATACATTTATTGTACATCAGAGGTGTGTGATCCAACACCATATTTACAAAACAAACCCCAAGAAGTAGCTCAAAAGTTCTCATCTTCTTAAAAGACTAGAAATAAGTTTTGGCACTTTTTCATACAAAAAGTAGTGATCAAGCTAGATGTGTAGCTGTCTGAATAATTTACAGTCATCTCTCTTAATTTAATCATTAATGTCCACAGCATGTTTGAGAGGATTAGAAGTATCTTGCATGCACTAATTATTCAAAACACTTAAAAAATATGTATTTGTGCCAATAGTTCTTGATTTGTATCTCATTTACATTTGTCTCTGAAATACGGAGATTTCATTTTAGGCTGGGTTGCAGTTGTATTCAGTTAACTTATGTAGACAGTTTCTCGTCTTTCATTGAATTTAAAAAGAACAAAAAATATTATCAACCTTCTATACATATGTAACTCATTGTATTAAAATGAGAAATCAGTTTTCGTGGTTATTATGCACAATCTAAAAAAAATTGTGCTGTTCAAGCACCTGTATAAAATGAAGAATATTAATATAAATTTTGAAGTATTTGCCCAATTATAGAAGTGTATGTATGAATGACCAACAGAAAAAAAACAGCTGCACGTATAGTATGGAATCCAACTTAATCTCCAGGGAATAGATGACAGGGACCTTTTTTTTATTTTCAAAGTTCTGTTGTATAATTTGTTCATCACACTGTGCCTTGCTAATGTATAAGCTATCCATTAGGTTGAAATAGTACACTGTGCCAATTCCTTCTTTGATCGAGCCCTATGATGTATATTCAAGCTGTCAGGAAAAGCAAAAATTAAAACTACAACCAGAAAAAAAAAGAGATTGACTCATTATAATGTTTTGGGCCTCAACTGCCTAAGCAGAGAGAGAGTATACAATTCTGTAAAACTGCCTTTAAAAATCTTAGTTCTAATTAACGTTGGATTCACTTCTGCATTTGCTGAACTGAAATATTTTGATGCATCTGATCATTTAAGTGCACACACATCATAGAGGAAAAGGATTCTTTTTCTTGTAATTTTTTTTACTGTAAAACTTGCAGCAAAAGGAAACACTGCTAACAGATCTAAGTCTCAGTTTGTACATGTGACTTTTCTACCTTCAGAATCAGAACTGTAGTTGTTAGATATACTTCATAGTTTACTAACCTACATGGTTATCTAGCAGTATCTTTTTGGTGTCTTGTCTTCCAATTTTCTTTCTTTTTAAAAGACAAACATTTGTTACTGGTTTAGAAAGGATTCCCTTGCTGCACCACTGTATAGAAAGACGTTTGAACATCAGCTATAAAACACAGACAGTGATATCAGTTATTTAGTAGCTAAAATGCAAGACAAAGAAATAAAATATTAAAATGATACAGCTTTAGCACATCTTGGTTTATGTGGTTGTTATTATTTATTACGTGTATTGTGGCATTGAAGTACTGTAATACTTGAACTATGTTCTGTGTTTCTTATATCAAGCTCATTCAGAACTACCACTGATCTCAAAGTTCTGTGAGGATGAACAGAGTTCTTCAAAAATACATTATTTCTAGCATTAAGAAACCTAGCTAGCTGACTAAATCTAAGAGTATTCTTACTGAAAACTGAGCCATTATACCCTGGTAAAAATCTTTGACGCTGCCAGTATTGTTCAGTAGCTTGAATTACACTTGCTTTCAGTGTGACTAAGCTTTTTTGAGAATTTGGGGTTTGGTGTGGAGAACAAGACATAGTACACATGGAACACTGCACAGAGCCTCAGTGCTACAAGGAGCTGCTTCTGAGGCTGGAAGCAGTATAGATGCAGCAACAGACTGCAGCCTTACTGCAACACTCTCCAACACTAATTAACCTCTGTACAGTGCTAGGTTAAAATGATGAGAAATGAAAGCAGGTGACCATAGAGAGCATGCACTCTGCCATGTAGATATAACAGCTCTCAGAAAGCTGTCTTTGGAATTCTTGAACACAGCAGTCCATTATATCATGTGGATATACCCTGAGTAATTCAATGAATACTGATCAAACGTAGTGTTATGTATTCTTTAGAGGTTTTATGGTGTTTTATTTTTATACCTGTAGTCTTTAGAAGCCCTTACTTTTGGTTCACTCAGTTAATGGCCACAAGAAAATGCCCTCCTAACTAGTAGAAAGGAAAGTAAAAAAAACCTGAGGACATTTTTGAGGTTTTTTTTGTACAGATAGCATGAGTGCCTCTTTTTATTCTTCTAGAAGGTAATGATCACAGAGTAAGTCTTCAACATAACCCTATTATTTATGAAGCCATGAAATTCTTGAATGAAAAGAACAATGTAAGAGTTAATTAGGGATAGTACTATTTCTGTTGTTAATAAAATGCCCTTCTACTTTGTAAACATTTCACAGAGTTCTTCTGCTTGGTGTTCAGCGGCTGAAATTTATCATGTTTAAATTTCATGCATATAATACGTGGGTGAATACTTCTTATTTATACCCTGGCAGCATTGCTCCGACATTTAGAGTAAATACTGCTAGTACCATCACTCAGGTATTATAACTGAAACCTTTAACTGTAAGTAAAGCAATATCAAAAGGCTAATGACATTATGTAGCAGCTGTGTTGCTTTCTGATTGAAATACTTCTAAACCAATGGTGTTAGATTTTTCTAGTCAGAAACAATTTATATGTGGTGTTCCAGGCTTCTGAGCTATACATACATAATTATTTTTTCAACTAAGACAAAATACAAATAATATCATAAATATAATATCAATACAATCTGCAGCAGCACGAAGATGAATACAGAATGTATTTGCATTTTTTCATTCATATAGGGTTTGTCTTCTTTTTCAGAAGGTGATGGGGAATATGAAGAAAGAGTGATTCTACATGTACAATTTCAGATAATCATTTGGAGTTCTACATAAAATGACTGTTATCTAGAAATGGTCAATAGAATATTTCAGTTGTATTTTTTCTTACTATTTCTTCTACAGTCTACATGTAATTACTCCCACAGAGATGGCACTGACTAAACACTTTTCCTCTTTAAAACCAGTGCATATTTTCCCAGCTGGAGATTAATGCATATTAGGACACTTTGCTGATATTTTTCCAATGGCAAAATATCTGTTTATCTAAATTAGTATCACCAGCATATTGATTCCTTTGCTTGGAGCATTTCTAGTCCCGTGCAGTTGTGGAGCATGAGAAATGACAACACTAAACCCCCAGTGAGAACCCTCACTACTTTCAGGTTTCTGTTTTCAAGAGGAGCCATAAACCATTTTAAACTAACTCTTGATGTATCTGTTACGCCTTGCATAATTTTTTAAACATTTCAGATTATTAGACAACTCTGAAAATTACTTGAAGAATTCATTCTTTTGTGGCCATACAATCTGATGTCCAGGAAAAAAAACCCTAATAAGCCAACGGTGATCTACCAGAGGTGTAGCAGAATGAAGACTCTGGAATTCCACCTCACATTTTATAAACATGTACAAAGAGGAAATATTAAAACTCAAATAATAGCTTTTATAATCTGTAATTGAGTACAGTCCTGACTGCTTCCTGAAAGTTACATGGTTACCAGATTGGTATAATTGTCTGACTTTACCCAGGCATGCTTTCATAGGCAAATAAGTCTCAGCTGTTATCGATACTCTCACAATACCTACCTAACAATGGAAAGCAGCAGTCAAACTAGTCAGAACAAATCAAAAACCAACCAAGCAAACAAAAAAGTAAAATAATAACAAAAAACTCCCAACAACCAAAACAAACCAAAACACAACAATCAAAAAATCCACCCTTTTCTTTTAAATGGAAGTTTAAGAAAGGGGTTTAATTTCTATAGATCAAACATCTGAAGCTAATATTCCTGAAGTCTTCTATCTTTCTAAGCCAAACATTAATTATTGTATGATGTTATATATTTTCCTCAGGAGTTTCTTGTATCATCTTGTAAAGTGCGTAACAATTTCTTAATAGAATCTTGGTTCTGTTGCTACATCTCATGTCAAATCAGTTTCCTAATATTCTTTAGAACTGTTCTGTGTTTTCTGCGAAGTGGTATAAACCTGTTAACATTTGACAAGATTATTACATGAAAGTGGAGCAATAAGTTGGAAGATGGTAAATTTATATGTGTTACATTGATTTGAAATAAATACAGGAAAGAATCAAAACATGTCTTCCTTTATATGATAGTGCACAATCATGCTTGTATAGAATGCTGGGAATGCAGGAGATGAGGTGACTTTCGCAGTCAGGCATACTGTTGCCCTTTGTTTCCAAGGTTTTCAGGCACAGTTGCTAAACTGATGAATAGGCATGTTTTGATGTTCCTAATTTTCATTGTTTGGTAAGATGCAGTACAGCAGGTATTTTTTTGCCCAGCAACAAAGTAATATTTTAAAGTGAAATGACAGGTCAGTAGACTCTAAATCACTGATATATTTTAGCATTGTAGAATACACAAAGGTTGTGTCATGAGTCTACAAATACTTAATAGTGTGAACTAGGATATGGGAGAGCACAACTATTCCAACTACTACACCCAACTAACATGTTATCCGGGGAGAGGATTCATTCTTGGTGAAAAAGACCCAGCAATCTATTGAGATGGTAAATTTTGTTTTAAATTACTGCTCCTAAGAAAATGAAATTTCAGTTCCAGATCCCATAATAAGAACTGAACTGGCGAAACAAAACACCATATTAGAGGGATTCATAATCATAGGCTTTGATCCCAGTAGTTCAGAGTAAGGAAGAGTTTTTCTGACTTTATGTGGCTTTAGAGGTTTAGTATGGTGAGATGAAGAGAGAAAGTGAGCAAAGAATAGAGTTTGGCAACAGGTTAATGCTGTCATTTTGGAATAAGTAAAATATCCCATATTTCTGTAGTTAATAGAGTTTAATTACTAGCAAGGTTTGTTTTTATCGTACAGAATCGTAGGTTGCCATAGATGCTTATGTAAAGTAAAATTATAAAATGTAGACAGTCTACAGCAGGTTTCTTAACCTTCTTGCTAGTCTATCCTCTTTGATGCTATTTTCTCCTAATAGTTCTTCCACGATTTATGAAGCTGAAAAAAATGGGACTGTAATCTGCTAATGCAAGTTATTTACTCTCTGGAACAAGGAAGAAACTTCATACTAATTGGATTTAAAATTGCTATGTGGTCTGCTCTTGGGGTAGAATGGCACACATTACCTCTTACACAATCAACTTCATGAAAATTGCTTGAAAATTTCAGTATACAGGTAAATTTCAGGAAGTAAAGAAAAAAGCGAGACTGAATGAGGAGAACAAATGTAAAATGAGATTTTCTGTTAGCTGTAAAAAGCAGAGTGTAATACTCAGAAGAGCAATTGATGTCTCAGTCTAAATCAGCCTCCTGAAGGGATTTAACCCCTGATATAGAAGCATCCATCATGCCTAAGAGTGTAAATAGAAATCATGCCTAAAAATATATGTCTGATGCCTTTGAAAAAGACTCTTTTTAGAGTGTCTTTATGTATATTCTTTCTTCTGTCTTCTCCTTTCCTAAGAAAACTAAATAGCATAGATCTGGACAGGATCAGCAAATGATCAGTTTCTGCGGTCCCAGGAAATTACATTACTTAAATGATCTCACTGGTCAGAATTTGTTTCCAGTATTCAGAATGAATTAGCATTCCAGAACAACTCAGTTTTGATGGTTATACCTTTTCCTCTAGGTCTCCACCTTTGCTATTGATTGCCACTTATATGCATTTATCCTCATGTCTTAGGCTTAAACCTTCTTCCAAAGCTTTAGTTTACTAAAGACTTTAGATTACTTTAGATTATTATGGGTAGTAATGAAATTCCTTCATTTAGGAAGGCTAAAAAAATCAAACATTTTCAGCCTTTTCTAGTTTATAAACCCAGTACCTAATGCATGCATTCTGGTTGTTTAGTTTGTAATTGCATGAGACTGAATTTTGCATTTTTAACTTTGATTTACTTTTGTTATGTTCCATTAATGTAGTTGACAGAGTCATAAAGATGTTTCTGTAAGACCTCCCAGTCAGACTCTAGCTAGCTTCTTCTTCTGTCATAATTTTTCTCCAAGCTCCTATCCTCATCTTAACTTCCTGTGCTTTACCAGCTAAATCAAATCTGCCACATTTCTGGTTTTCATAAAAATTATTTAGCTTATTTAAAAGCTACTTAATTGCCATCCCAGTCTACTAAAATATTATTTTCCTTTTACTATGTCTATAAATCTTCTTTGTTTCAATGTTTTTAAGGTATTTTAAGGTATTTTATTTACTGTATTTACTTAAAACTATTCCATAGTTTTCTCCTAATACAGTAAATAAAATTTTAGTAGATTTCTTGATATGTTGCAGTTATGGAGGTGCATGCAACTGAGTTACTGTTCACACAAGTAGCTTATGTTTCATAATCTCTACTATGTCCACTGAATTCAGACAAAAAAAAAAAACACCACCAAAATTAAGCACTGTAGTTTATACTATCAAAAAGCTGATAAATTGTAGTTAGATTTAATATGCTTTATTTAGAAATTTATTTCAGGGTTTGTACAATTTCTAAGAAAGAAAAATATTTTGGAAGAATGGAATTCTGAAAAAAAGCATGATGCAAACCATAGGAATATGTAGCAGAAAGATGAGTTGAGGTTTGGAGGCTAGTACCCATAGTCACAGCTTCCTGTGAAATGCACACTGAGTCCAAAAGGCCCTATAGAGCATCCACTCTGTACATTTCCATTCATCACAGGTCACAGAGCTCTTTCCAACCCTTACAAGACTAAAGCCTCAGTCTGCATGATGTTTGTTTTCTAGTTATCACATAGAGCACAACATGGAGTTATGGCAAGCATATTACACTTATAATGTGTCAATAAATTATACTTGCTGTGATAAAATTGAGCATATGCATACCTAAAACAAAATGGAAAACTGAAATGAAAACAAAATGAATGCCAAAATAGTGCCAGGGAGCATCTCTTCTGTATGTGAACCTGAGCAAGTTATTTATGGAAATATTATTAAAAAAGACCCAACAAACCAAACATCTGAAAATACTGGACGCAAATCTCATTGTTTGAAGAACAGTTTAATATTCTTGTCTTGAATCTTCTTTTTCACAATCTAGAGATTATATTGTTGAATTCAAAAGTACATGGGAACAAACCACTCCAATTGGTACATTGAAAGTCACTAAATTGTACGAGGATTCTTCTTTAATACTTAAATATTGCAAATAAATGGTTTGATGAAATGTCAAGTGCACTCTCAGTGGAAGATAAACTCATGCTAATCCATTTAGTGTGTTTTGATATAGACAAAACTCCAATGTGACAATAAAAGCTGTAGGGCAAGCTGTACTTACCGTGTGCTGTGGTCAATTTCAACTTGTGCTGTTAACTAATTCAGCCATACTGCATCCAGTCTAACTTTCATAGTGTCTAAGCAGCTTATTTGCAGTAAAATCTCTTCTTTCATCCCAAGCCCCTAAATGATATAATGGAATTACAGAATTTTGATGACCAGATACATTTACTTCATAGGTACAACTTAAAATTTATTTTAAAACCTGTAAGTTCTCAAAATGAAATGGTTTAAGATTAAAAGAAACATCCTGAAAGTTAAACAAATTTTAAGAAGTCTTAATTGTTACAGAAGATGATATTTTCAATATATACCCTATGCATCTAGTAGATGAGTTTAAAAGCTGTAACATAGTAAACTTCCCATCCTTAGTGAAGAGGAAATGTCTAAGTGCACTGTACAGCAACTTCAAGATTAGAACATAGAATTTTTTCTTCTTGCTGTTTCTTTAGGGCTAATACGTTTTTATTAGGAAGTTTCTAGACATCTGGGATTTGCTTAAATTAATGACCCTCAGACTTCAAGAAATGAGAATAGTTACATTTTAGTAACTCCAGGTAACATGAAAGTACTGGGGTTTAGGAACTGAGATCTAACTTCTGTAAAATCAGAAATTTCAATGACCCACTTTAAAACAATTATATCTCTAAAAGCATTGTATAAGCTATCCAATTTATTTATTAATAGAAAATAAGAACTTCACATAATTCTGAATTAAAACATAAAATATTGCATGCTTTAATTTCCCACACAATTTTGTAAGCTGATTCATCTTAGAATACAAATGTTAGCATTGCAGTACAAAATGTGATCATTTCAAGAGGCGTTTCATTTTCTCCAGATTTCCTCCAGACTTTATTCTGTCTGCAGAGATATTTCAGAATTCAACATTTAAATAGTGGTCCTATTTACATGAACACGTAACACATCTTTCTGTCATTATGCAATAATAACAACATAAAGTTCTTTCCAGGTGTAAAGTGTTAATTTATCGTAACTATCTCAGTTTCCTGTTCTTCAGCACTGATTTTGACAGATACACTCTGTGCTAACAGGGGCTTCCTAAGAAACGCATAAAGGGGAAGCTGCCAGAGCAATTTTTGTCAAAGAACTTCTAAATTGACTGCAAAAATAGCAAAATATATCCAAGGAAAAAGATACTGCAATCATTAACTTACTTTAAGAACAGCACTGATTATTAATAGATTTTAAAGAGTGTAAATATAAAATGTTATTTGGTGTATCTGTATATTCCTTCCCTATAACTTGTTTTCCCAATTTGCTGTATTGTGAATGAGAGAATGAAGATCAGTGTAGAGACTCAGTGTGTGAGAATCTTTTACAATTGTTCTTTACTATTTAAAGAACTTTTATATCAAAAGGATAGATTTCAGCTTCTCTGTAAGATGCTTGCCTGAGTTAATTGGCCCTTGTACAGACAAATCCTTGAAAAATCTGCATGTAAAATGGAGCGGGTCCATTCTCACCCCATTCTTAGTCTCTTCAGTACAGTACAGCTGCTCCGTGCTGTCTTTCTCCACCTTTTAAGGCTTTTTGCCCTACCAGGTTGTCAACATTTTAAATATTATGAATAATCCTACCATCAAACATTATTAAGAGCTGACAATGATTCTTGATTAGCAAAGTAGATTTTCTTCCCTTCTTCCTGACAAATGAAGCAGAGACTAAACTGTCAGGCAACTCTGCTTTTGTATCCAAAGAGCACCAGTCACATCGCTGAAGTGATACAGAGTGGTTTTGCTTGAACAGAGTGTTAGTTGTTGTCAAAACTCTGCAAGGGTCTGACAGCTGTTAGCTTTCAGAAGCAACACAGAATGAGACTTAATAATGTAGAATACTTGGGTTTTAGAAAATATAGAGTAAATAAATTTAGGAATAAGAGGAAATTAGGAGCCACAGAACTCCTACTCAAGTGATAGGGAAGAGGAGTTCACCAGAGAATAACAACTCAAAGAAAACAGCAAATACATCAAGATATTGTGGGAATGAGTTACTTTGACACAGGCTTATGTTCTTCTGCCAAGTGTTATTGGTTCCTTTCTTCATTTTTGTGCTGGAAAGGGCATCAGACTTTCTGCACTCTATAATATGCACCTGCTTATAGAGGTATGCTTGCTTAGTAGATCCTATAAAAAATCATCAGAAAGATTTCACTCAAAATTTTACTTTTTTTTATTTTTATATAGAGACTGTATTGCCACAAAAGAAGTGGTTTTTCCTTTCCTACTCTTAACTTGTTTCTAAGACCTTGGCCCTAATAGGTAGATTAAGTGCATGATAATGAAACCAGGATCTATTTTATTGATATTATCGATTCCCTTATTGCCATCTACTAATATCTCATTCAAAATACATGGTAAGTGAAATTTTCAAGTATTTCAGGTAATTTCTAATATTGAATAGTTTTGAGGAGAGGGTCATATTGCCTACATTCATGAGGGAGAGAAAGAACAATGTGAAATACTTATTGACATTTTTTGAGTTATTTTGTGATTACTACTGCATTTGGAACATTAAAATCAGTAATAATGTGAGGGAATGAACCTGTTTATAAGGTTAAGGTTATATTTTTAATATTTTCAATTGAATCTATGTAGCCTATCATTTGATATCAAAATTCACTAACTAGTTCCTCCCTTCTGTCCCCCGTGGTTCTGTTTTAATCTCTGCTTTACATCTAACTTGCAAAGTTATGTTTTGGTGTAGTTACAGAATATATGATCTAATATTAGAGTGGAAAAGCCGTGAATCTGTATTAATCTAAATAAACTAGACATGGGAATAATAAGAAGGATATACACTAACTTTGTATATTATATGGAAAATTGTGTGTTAGGAAATGGAAATGAAGCTATTTTGAAAAGAAAGACAGGCTGAAATACTCAGCCTTGCTCTTACACTTCCTATTGAACTCAGAATTTGGGTTTACATTCACTTACTCGCTCTTTTGCCATCTTCTGAAATAGCAGTACCTCATATTAAATTATCAAGACAGCATCTGTCCACAGTTTTGTCCACAGAACATTGAACTACTGGATCAAACCTCTATCTTGGAAAGTTTTGCTGTAGGTATCCTAATTTTCTACCCAAGTTAGATATTAGGTTTGTGGCATATAAGAGGTATGTGTTTATAAGTAGCAAGTGACTTTTGAAAGAAAAAATTACTTGCTTTAAGCTCTTATGTGATAATGGTATAAAAAAGATATTTTTTCTTCTCCATTAAAAAGGGAGTCTGAGATCCTCAAGTTACAGAAGAATGTATGATATGACTATATAACATTTCTGTCATAATATCATTATATAAGTGGAAACAAGCTTTGGAGAATTTTGGATTTATCACAGCTATTAAAATAATTCTGGCTTAGAGGGGAGAGGGGAATTTATATGAATTTATTCTATTGTAAATGTGTTCCCAAATGTTATAAAAAATTACTTCAGCTACTGCTGCTTAGGAAAAAGAAATCAATAAAAGAAGTCAGACATAACAGATGAGAATTTCAGGCCCAGTGACAGTAGGCTGAGACCTGTGTGCCTTGTATCTACACACCTTTCAGTCAAGTAATATGTGTACTGCAGTGGAATAAATGGAAGATACTGGCAGCCAAGTAGACTTTGATCACTTTTGTTCATAGATGTGACTCATATTTCAGTAGCCACTTTTTTCTAAGCTACTGATCTTCCCTAAACTTTACAGTGAGTGCTCAGTGAACTTAAAGAAACCTTTGCTCATTCTGCAAACAGACATTAAATACTCATGCTGGGGCTCACTTTTTTTTTTTTCTTAAAACATCAGATACAGTCTCTTTGTTGCTTTTTTTTTTTTTTTTGTCCAGTGTCCTTCACATTCTACAGAGCAAATTGTGGCATGGGTTTCTTTTTATAATCACATTGCTCTCATTAATTCAGTTTTATAGCAGAAATGAAGTTTGAAAATACTAATTTGCCTACATCTGTTTTGTTTTATAGGTTTTGTTCATGCATGGATTTTGTTGATTTCATGACACATTAAGTTACTGTATACAATTAAAAATAAAGACAATAAACACATTTTCAAAAATGTCTGAAGGGAAGGCTAAGAAGAGTTCACTTTTACATGGATACTGAAGGCATAGTAGGGGCTGCCTTGTTCTTTTGGTTGTTTGTAGTAGTAGACTGCACTCTTAGAAACAACACACTTCTGGAAAACTGATTTAGCCTTTGGTGCTACTGCTCCTGTGCCAATGTAGTGTCTTGCTGGATCTAAGAGATGATCATTATTTGTTATTAATGTTGTCCAGATTAGAGCATGATGAGGTGGGCTCTGTGCAGTCTAGGAAAGTTTCATGTGCACAATAGAAAAATGAAGCTGTATGTTTTGTGTTCTGGGTGTGAGATGAAGGCATGTGGGAATCTGAGTATTTAAAACCTGCTGAGGTAATACAAGAAAACTCCGGAAAATGGAGGGAGCCAAACTTGCTGCACTGTTCTCTATATTGCCTGTTCAGCATGACCTCTGCAATGAGCTGTGCCATATGGTGCACAAGATTTTTCTTTAAAATATAAAACATAACCAAAAACACACTAGGACAGAAATAACTCCTGGCTGGCAGAGCTATAACTTGATAGTGTAGTCAAAGCCTCAGTTTGCTTCTGCTAGATCTAGTTTATCATTGGGGTTTTTTTCCAGTGGAGCTACCTGGATCCTCTTTCCACCTCCCTACCAGTCAGAATAATTGTTGACCCAGTCAGAATGCATACTGTGTTTTCCCACCACAAAGGATGAAAAGCAGCTGTTAGCTATGTTGTTTCAGGTCTCCCATAGGCATCATAACTATCAGAAGCAGAGTGCTACCCAGGAGTTGTGGGAGTAGTTGCTGCCTTGCTACACCTTTCTTTTTTTAATGCTACAAGAACCATAAAAAACTTCCCTTAAAATATCTCAATCTCCAGTCTCTCTAGGGAGTAACTCGAAAAAAAAAGAAACCAAAACAAAACATTTCATGGTCATTTATAGACAGAAGTACAGTTTAAGAACACAGCATGGAAAGAAGCAGGTGAAAACTGAAGATTTTTGCTTTCAATACAGAGGGATACTGAAAATCCCCCTAAAAGAGATACTCAGAAACATTAGGTTTAGATTTTGAGCTCTCTAGGAAGTCACCTTAGAGGTGACTTTGTGAAACACTGTCTTGTCTTCTGCCTTTTAGTTAATGTTGGGTGATAATCACTGGTATTTAAATCCAAAGAGATAGTTTTTCATTCCTGTTATATTAATCAGAAATTATTCATTCTATCAGCACTTGCTCTTTTCTTGGCAACATCAAAAATGCCTATTAAAAGTAATCATTACAATTTTTTCACAGCAATAGTGATCACAGAAAAGTAGCATTCTAGCATTACCAGGTTAAAAAAAATTTGCAAGCCTGCAAGTATTTACAATGGCTCAGATGGATGAAAGAGGCATGGCAAGAAAATACAAATTCTTCAATAAAATACATTCTTTAATTTTTTAGGGGATATATAAATAATGATTTTTGAGAAACCAGGAATACTTTCTGCTTTGTTCATATTTTAATAGCATACTCTTCTTTGCTGTTTCAGTAATTAAGTATTACGACATTCCGGAAAGCATAAATCCTGCTGAGATGTTCGAGTTTGGAGCCGCCTCTCAATGTACAAACAAAATAAACTGAAAAAAAAAAAAAAAAAAGGCACAAAAAACACCCACGATCTTAATAGGCTCTTTTGCTTTTTACCTTTAAAACAAAATTGAACAGTAAAGCAATATAGCCTACTGAAACTGTTCTAGCCTCGTTGTTAACTAGAGCCTCCTTTTGAAATTCATTGCCTTCAATTATATTTTTTAAAGAATTTTAATTATGTGCCTGAAAAGAATAAAGATGCTTCAGGCTCCATTTGTTTATCGTGGAAGGCCTAAAAAAATGAGGACAGAGCTTCCCAGCTCATGCAGGGGTTGCAGAGAGAGAGATATGACTTTTAATTCGACAAGTTCAGAGAGATTTCTTAGTTTGACGCGCACAGCAGGGGGTCTTTGAGTGCCTGGCAATACTTCTGCATTCTGAGCTTTGAAAGTCTTTCCCTGCAGCAGAAATTGTATCAAAAGCCAATGATAATATTCCTGCAAGGTAAAGGACCCTATTGAAGATTTCTAGAGCTGTTTATTTATTCATCACAGTTTTTTTCTTTCAGGACGTATCAGGCGTATAGGTAATAATTCACAAAGATGCTAGGAAAATGAAATAAATAAATAAATGCATAAATAGGAATCCCTCATTATTCATTCACCCTTCCCTTAAGTTTTCCATAGGCCACATTCACCTATAGCCATGTTCGCCTATAAAATTTCCTGTCAATCCTTGCCGTGTATTCTGCATAAAATCTTCACTTCAAATCTCAGCTTTTCCTTATTTTTACAGAATTGTAATTTCTGTCTGCTTCCTACCACCAGCTGAGTACATAAGATGTTTATGGCCATTTATTTCCAGTAAACCCTCAAAGTAGATTAATTTTACAGAAGGATATTCAATTTCTTAGGGGTCTTTTTAAATCTTATTTTTTAAAGCAGATTTTAGATAACTGTTTCAAAGCCAACATTAAAGTGTTACTTATATTCCAGAGATCAGAGTTTTAATGTTTTGGCATTACTTCTGTTTGAAAAGTATACACATATGTTTTTCTTTCTGTTTTGGTTTTGTTTTGTTTCTTCAGCAGATCTGGGACTCTGAGACTACAACAGCCTTTCTCTTGTGTAATGTCAATGTCGGCTATCAATTTGGCAGAATCAGCCAGCTCAGTGAAGACAGGAAACCCCTCCTTCCTCCTGTTTTTTCATCTGCTGGTGGCATTCAAAGTGGCCTTCCCTTATAAATATTGGTGAGTGACCACATGGGGAAAACAGTTCCTTGGTGCAAAGAAACTTCTTTCAAAAAGATGGGTTGACTGAGGGGTTTCCAATTTTTTCAAAGTATGAAAAAACCTCACATATGCAGGTGTTTGGGTTGTTGGGTTTTGGTTTGCTTGTTGTGGTTTTTTGTGGGTTTTTTTTTTTTAATAAGTGGTAACTTGAGATATTTAACAACACTTGAGTTCTTTAGACTTTTTAGCTTTTAGAGAATACTAGCATGTATGCCTATTCAAACTGCATGAAATAATCTTTCAAAAGACTATTTAGAGAAAGAAAAACTTCCTGAGAGCAAACAAGAATCTCTTCTCTCTTCCTGTTACTTTCTGTAGGCTAAATGGTCTGGAATGGTATAAATTTATAATAACTACCCAAATATGGCAAGGGGAAACTTTCACAAGTGTAGGAATTAAGGAAGATAGCTAGAGGCTGCATTCTGGGATCCTTCTGGTTTGGGAAGCATGCCTAGGATGGAATCACAGCACTGCAGAAATTCTAAGTACCCTGGGCAGTTCAGGGATTATGTAGTAACCGTAGTAGCTCCATAAGGCTATCTAAATTACATAGCTCAGTACTGAAAAAGTTTTCAGGTCATTTGAGGCTATCTCATCTGATTTATTCTGCTTTGGACATCCAGTATGCCTAAAGAGATTTTTAGTGTTGAAAACAGATGTGGATATAGTAAAACAGCCATCCATGGCTCAGGAATATTTACAGTACCATAACACAGAAAATTACAAAGTACATAGATACAAAAAAATACTTTAACCTGACTTGGAACAGTTTGGAAGCTGTAAATACATGCAGGAACTAAGGCTGGAAATTATTTAAGGATTACACATTTAATCTGAAGACATCCATGAAGAGTCACCTAGCTGGCTGCCATTCCGTATTAACTACATTGTTGCAATTATCACCTATTCAGACTTTAGCCAGACAACTGTGATGTATCATTTATGACTGTATGATCAGTAATGTTTGATTTTTATTAATTATTTTTCTTAACCATATGTGTACTTGCAGTATGTCAGTTTAAAGGACCAGGGAAGCTTCAAAAGAAATATTAATAGGAGCATTACCATGGCACCAGACTAACAAAATAATGTCTTTCCATCAAAGGAACACTTCCAGCAAAAGGAAAGGCTGGTATTTGTAGTGTACGTATCTCTTGCTTAAAGAATGAGCACTGTGGCCATTTAGAAATTCTTCAGCTATGGGTTAGGATTGCCACTGATTTCCTTGGCTTCTACTAATCAGGGAACAGAGCAGAGAAGAGGAAGAAGAGGACAGAAAATTAGCAGAATTACATGAATGGCTATGCTCTATCAATGTTCTTTCTTTCTACATCAACTTTGTGATGGAGTTTTAATAATTTTGTGGTTAGCATTTGGATGTATAGGTAAATCAGTATCAGGCTTGATTTTGAGGATTTGTGTGAATCCCTTAGAACTGAAATAAGCCTTCATTCTGGTCTGGGATCATTATACTAACAATTTGAAAAAATGAAGGAATGAGTAAATGTATTGGATGAATACATTTTTATACAGCTTTCTGTCTAGTAACATAGTCATAACCACATACTGCAACATGTAGCGATGTATGATGGAAAGGTTGCACACCATTTAGAACATGAGGGGAGGGTAGATTTTCAAAGCATTCATCTCTTTAGAAAGACCTTCTTTAGCTGTGTTTCCATTCTAAAGTTTTCTGTCAATTCCATTTTATATCTTCAGAGGATATTGCAGAGCATTACAGTAGCTGTATAGAATAACTTGCTATTTGATCCTGTTATGATATTTTGCACGTATATCTGCTTTCCTTTAAAATGGATGGGACAGAACTATAAACAGTCCAACATTTCAAGACTCAGAATTTCTTGTTTTCCGTGCAAGGTTCCATGGATAGGCATACACATCACAATTTATTAAGTTATAATCGCATTTTTTTCAAGTCTTTCAAGAGGACCTGGTTTATTAATAACAGGTAATTGGACCACAGCAACTGCTCTGTCCTCGCTAAGAAAGTAAGAAAATAGCAGCTTTGTAGAAGTTAGGAGGTGACTAAAGAGGATCAGATATAATTGTTACCATTTCTCAGTGCATTTCTGATAGATCAAAAGATGGTGGTTTTTTACTTTTGTCTACATCCAGGGTTAGAAAGAAGTGACAAAGCTTGTCAGTAATTTGTGATACTATGTTTTCCTGTGTTAATTTCTCATTGATACAACTGCATACTTCCGTGTGATCTGCCAGATGGTTGTAGGTTCCGTAATATGCTGCTTTCGTTCCATTTAGCACATATTTGATATTTTGTTCAATTTTGACATTTTACAAAGAGTAAGGGGACTTAATTCCAGAAAAATGAGAGGAGTAAATTGACAACTAAATACATTAAATATTGCATTTATATACCTATAAATCTTCCTTCTGTATGAAGAAGATGGGATTGAACACATTCTTGGGTTTAATCCACCTCTGATTATTTTATTGGGTTTTTTTTAAAGCTTCAACTATTTTTCAAGAATTTGGTGAAAAATCCTGTGTAAGCTCTAACACAGAAAGCTTTAAAGGCAAGTTTACCTCTTTGAAGTCTGTAGCTCTGAACTACATACAAAGACTTTATGAGGACACTTCCTTGCAACTTGGTTCAAATATGTATTGATTGTGTACACTGCATTAACTTCCAAAGTATGAACTATCATTAATGTTAAACAGTGTTGCTTTCCTCTAAGTAAAGGACTTGGCTATAAAAGAATATACGTTTTTCTTTGTGTCTGCAAGTTTTTTCTTCACTTTTATTTATTTTTCTTGTGCCTAAACTCTTAGGAATCTGATGAACTGAAATCATAGCACTCTTGTTTTAAATAAAAAAGTCATACAAACTATCAACTAGCAGAAACATGATGCTTCAGGACCTGGAACTAATAAAGCCAGCTTTCCTTTGGAAATCTTGTTTTATTTGTACTGTAAGATTGCCAATTTCAACTGCAACTCCAATTTCCCTATTCTTCTTGTCTCCTGTTATCTTCTTTGGCTGAACCCAGCCAGCTCCTTTCAGAATGCCTGAATTCTAGCCACATTCCTCTCCCTGGGGATATCAATTTGGCTCTCTGTCCCTGAAACTTGTGGGGTTTTAATTATCTTTAAGATTTGGGTTTGTTTTGGGGTTTTTTCTTATTTCAATAACACTTGACAGTCACCCTGAAAAATTACTAAGTGGAGAAAGTTAGGACAGATACAGACTGGGATTTTAGCCTCAGGTAAGGCCAAAATGCATAGGCATTAAATAAGTTCCAAGATGTAATTGGGATCCCCATGCTGCCGATAAAAATTCCCCATGTAACACTATAAAAAGAATTTCCACAAATTATTTTCTTTATTAAAAGCAAATTTTTGTAACCTGTACTTATGACTCTTAATTCCTTATTTGAACTTTTGTTTGTTCAAATAGCAGATAAAACAATTCCTCCCTTCCCCCAAGGTTTTAACTTAGAAAATATATAAATGTGAATTACTGATGTTAACTTGAAATTGTGCAGTGAATATTTATCTAAATCATCCAAACTACTCATGCATAAGTCTAATTTACCAATAAGAAAAGAAAATACTGGTCAGTGATTGCTTATATAAAATGTTCAGAGCTCAAAGAAATTCAGAGATAATTCTGAGTAATAAAAATGTTCCTGTAAAAATCACAAAAATACTGGTAAATACTTGAATGACATCTGTAATTCATCAAATGTGTGATTAAAATTAGTTTTATCACATTGCAAACAAAAATGAAAAGAAGAATTACATACACACATGGAATTCATGGAGGTAAATTACTCCTCAAATACAATTTTGATAATATGATTTCTTTGAGTACAAGGAAAAAAAAAAAAAAAAAAACCAACTGTGAATGGTGGTACTACTTCCTCTGTTAAACTATGGGGCAATTTAAGCTTAAGTGTAGAAAGCTGCCATGTAAAGGAAATAAATGAGAGGACTCTGAAGAGGTGCCCAGAACCTTTTAAGTGCCAGCCTTTACGAAGCATTAGGTATTCATATGGCGTTTTGTCAAAGTGCACTGGCAGTAGTCACAATTGAGTTATATTTTCCAGTTCCAGCTCAGGAATTGATTGTAGGATGTGCTAAGGCAACATTAGCACTTGCAGATATAATGGGCTGAATCATAAAGGTCAACTTCCCTTGTGTGTCTGTATCAATATATGCCAGCAAATTACTTCTCCACTAATTTAAATAATGAATTTAAACATACCTGAAAATCTTAGTAGCCTTCAATTCAAATTCTCCATTCTACTGCTGTTAGTTTTATCTCCACTACAGTCCAGTTTGTGTGTGTGTATGTACGTATGTATGTATGGACCTGTATAAAAGGCAAATTCAGGCAGACAAAACAGGAGCCAAATTCTGTCTTCAGGGCAAAGTGCATGACCTTGTAGGTGTTGCCCTGGCAGCGCAGTGGCCTTTCTGGCACAAAGGTTCATCAAGTGAATTGTGCTAAATAAGGAAATATACTTCTGTACTGGAGGATAATCCATTTCTACACCTTAGATAAAAGATAAATAATGGACATTTCCCTTTCAGTCATCTTTAAGTATACTCACATGTCAGATACAGAAAAATGCAAAATGCTTTCACAGTAAGGGTATTTATTGTATTAGCAAAGGATTTTCATGTTTCTGCTTGTCAGGTCTGATCTACTAACCAGAACCATGTATGATAATAGATATTCTTTATGTCTTATTATTTTATGGTGTCAATATTAATAGTAATTTTTAACACGAGTGATTTCTATGCCAGCATGAAATTCTGAAACTAAATGTACTTAGCTTTCAATTGACAAAGACAACAGTAGAAAAATAAACTGGAGAAAATTAGGTCTTTAAAGCTAAATGAGCCCTAAATCAGTCTGGTTTAAAATTTTCAAAACTGTACACGAATTGAACATGATTTTAGACACTGAGGAGCTGATGGGGTCAGATTTCAACCTTGCTTCCTCACAAGTTTCAAAACTATTATCTTTTTTCTTTAATTCATGCGATACATTAGTGAATGTTACATTCATAGCAAACTGAGTCCCAAATCCTGAAGTTATCCTAATTCCTGAAAGACTTTCAGGCAGCTAAAGTAATTTTCAAGATGTGGATGGTCTTAAAGGCAAGGCCTTTGCTCTATTGTGAAATGCCCTTACTGTGTTAGAGTAGAAGTGTACCAGGAGAATACTGAGGTCAGACTAGCTTCAGGCATTGAGAAATGCTAAGTTACCAGGAGCTGAATGCTGGAAGGATATGTTTTCTCATCCAAGTGGTTCTTCACTCTTTAACAAGAGAGAAACTGGATTCAAATGAATTCACATCTTTTTTTCTAAAAAATAAAAAATCCACAAACCCCCTCAAAAAACCCAAACCACGAAAAAAACTAGTCTGCCTCTGAAAAACTGCTTATTTTATTTAACTAACTGATTCTTAGAATCTCCTTTAAAAAAGAAATTACCTACTAATATCCTGGGAAATACTTGTGTTAAAGGTCATATTAAACAAAAGTCAAATGTAGACTATCTGAGGAGGCTGGAGAAGATGTTTAATGCAAATTTTTGTGGAAAAAAAAAAAGATGTGTGTCACTGCAGGTCATCTCTGAATATTCTTGTTGGGGTTTCTCTGTTGGATATGCAATCTCAGCTAAATGTTTTGAAGAGGAGGAATCAAATAAATTGCCCTATTTTGGGTCTTTCTCATCTGTATACAGTTGTGCAGCTCTAGTAGACCTGAAAATTGCCCAGAGACAAACTTTTAAAAAATAGAGTGCTTTTGAGGCAGAAAATTGCTTTTCTGCAGCATGGTCTAAGGGACAGGATTTGACAGGAGGACAAGGATTTGTCACTATGTAACAATGTTGTAAAGCATATCTTTTATAAAGGATCATTTGTCTCTTTTTTCTTTCATTTTAAACTACAAGAGATTTAATTGATACAGCTGAAGGTATGCCCTAAACCAAGAAAAAGCCATTATAATTTACAATTAAAATGCAAAGTTCATCCCTTAGCCCACCTAGCTATCCATTGCAGCTTGCATATGGTACCGATGTCTGTCCAGCACCTCAGAAGCCTTATTCTCAAAAACGAGAGTAAAAAAAAGCTCATTGTACATGCATGTCAAACATTAGTGTGATTCTTGTAGCATAACAAGAAAAGAAAGTGGTGTGTGCTTTTGATTAGCCTCTTGATGTTTGAGAGTGTTTTTGTATGGCTTAATTTTTCTTTTTATGGCAGTTTGTACCTATAAAACAAAATGAGGAAAGGAGTGGAAGGGGAAAGAAATCTGCCATTTATATACTAAGGATATGAGGCCTCCTTTGGGCCCATTATACATTAATGGGTCAGCTGAGATTTATTAGGATATGTATATTAATCTTTATACACATTCACATACTATAATTGTTCCTTTGGTACTATAATGTGATTAGCTGTGAATTTGTGCAATATTAACAATAATATGGATTTCCATATTACAGAACAGTAATAACAAATGATTATTAAAAATGCATGTAAAGTATGGGGTGTGAAAGCACTTCCAAACTGTCAGTAATCCGATTATGTTCTCTTGTTTTTAAATACCAAACCAGTTAAGTCTTTACTGTAAAGTAAAATCTTCTATGAGAAAAGCAAAAATTTTATGTTCCACAGAATTGAATGAATGAGTTGAAAATTGTCTGGAAGAAATATTAGTTTCTGTTTCTTACAGCTGAAATGTGGATTTTTGCATTATTATTGTTTAAGAATATAGCGAAAACCAGAACATAGAAGGTAACATTAACATTCAGTAACAAAGTTTTCCTAGTAGTATGCTCTTATGTATAGGAGTGAGGTGCAGTTTGCAAGGAACTGTCTAGGATCCCTGCTACTTCCTAGACAGCAAATTCAACATTTGAACTTTTCTACTTCTGTACTTCAAAACTGACAGGAGCTGCCCTCCTCTGTCTGGAATGGTATGAAAATATTTCCACCAATAGGGCAACCATTGTGGGGTACACATATGTAGTACAATAGGAATATAAAAAGGGAGAACTAGCGATTTTGTGAAGCTAATTATTCTTCTTTTTCTCAAGTGATATAAACTAGAGCAGCCACTTTGATTTCAGGTAGTTTACTGCAGCAGTAGCTCTGTATGGCACAGGGTTGTACACTTTCCTCTGTTACTCTGCTTCTGCTTTGTAACCAGAAATAACAGAAATTCCTGAACTTGGCTTTGAGAGAGACAACCAACATTGAGACCTATTTATCTATTTATATTCTTCTTAGAGGGCACATAATCTGTCCACAAAAAACGCTTTTCTCTCAAGTGATTTTCATAAGGTAGTGATGTCTGTTTAGTGAAATTTGGTTTACCCTCCCTTCGTGACCCCATAGTGGGAGGGTATCTTCTTTGACCCCTCTTTCTTGAATCTTCTATGTTCTTCTATGTTCACAAGTATACAAACTTGTGCATATTTGTAGAACAGAAGGAATCTCTTTATTATGCCTTCTACCATTTGCCACATAGACTTAAGATTCAGTCTTTGGTGATTTCCAAAGCTTTTACTAGCATCACAGTTCCCACTTCTCATTCATCTGATCGGAGAAGGTTTTAAAATTTAGGAATAGAATACATAGTGTAAAATCTGACCATAGTGGAGGAAGACAATCACTCATTTTTGGCTCCATCTTCTAGAAATTATCCTTTTGCAACTTCAACAATTTTTGGTCCTACAGGCCCCTGATCCCCTGATGGGATGTGCCCTTCATATGTATAGTGTAAAACAGGGATTATTTTTTGTTACACTTCTAAAAGGTGTTTTTAGAATTTCTCAGAGCTGTTTTATTGTGTCATTATATTTGAATCCCATATACTGATAATCTCCAACCTGAGCAAGTTTTCATGGGCTGGAAAAAGGCTGCTCACAAACTTTAGAAATACCGTTTTTTCATATTTTTATTTGCTGCTCCAATATTCTAAAATCTTGCAAAATAAACAGTGCTAAGTAACTGAAGTGTAGGTTTTCTAGCTGGTTTAGTTTTTATACAAACTGTGGAGAAAAGACATCACCTTATTCGTACTCATGGTAATATGCAATTTAAGTAGAGGGACTTTTGTCATGCATTTTACATGAAGATGATGAGCATTCCATTGTATTCAAATGCTTGTGGAATTGCTGTAAAATGACATACAGCAGGTGGTCCAGTGTCATTTGTGGAAAGTCTCTCTGAGCTGCAACCTGAGCTGCTGATGTTTCTCATTGGCATACCATACTGCTGCAAGGCAACAACTCTGCTTGCTTATCTATTGCATATCTTTGCTGCAAATTGATCCCTTATTTTCAATTCATATGTGGTCCGTCATTTGCTTCTGCTTATTAATTTGTGGCTGCAAAAGGGAACAAGTAAAAGGCAACCATTAAAAGCACAGCTCTGTGCAGTGTAGTTTTAACAGGAAGGTGGGATTGTCCAATGGCTGTGTTAAAAGTGCCTTCTCATGTGCTGGCTGTTAAAAGTGCCTTCTCTCATGGCTGACTGGACTTGAAGGATTTTTCTTCTTATTTTGGTAACCTAAGTAAATGTCTTCACATTTTAGCTATGTCAGACTATTCTGATAGCTGTTGTGAAGTCTTCTTCAGTATTTCACAGTGTTTCCTCATAATTTTGATTGCATCTTTGGGAGTGTGTATCACCAGGCAATGTATCAATATGGATGTGCACATACCATTGTGGATTAAACATCATCAATATAAATTAATCTCAGCTTTAAGAATAAGTATGCATATGCATTGGCAAATATACTGGAGAAGTAGATTTAAGTGCATTTTGAACAATTTACATAACTGACATAGAATCACAGAATCATAGAATAGTTAGGGTTGGAAAGGACCTTAAGATCATCTAGTTCCAACCCCCCTGCCATGGGTAGGGACACCCCACACTAAACCATGCCACCCAAGGCCTCATCCAACCTGGCCTTGAACACCACCAAGGATGGAGCATTCACAACCTCCCTGGGCAACCCATTCCAGTGCCTCACCACCCTCTCAGAAAAGAATTTCTTCCTTATATCCATTCTAAACTTCCCCTGTTTAAGTTTTAACCCATTACCCCTTGTCCTATCACAACAGTCCCTAATGAATAGTCCATCCCCAGCATCCTTGTAGGCCCCCTTCAGATACTGGAAGACTGCCATGAGGTCTCCACGCAGCCTTCTCTTCTCCAGGCTGAACAGCCCCAACTTTCTCAGCCTCTCTTCATATGGGAGGTGCTCCACTCCCCTGATCATCCTCGTGGCCATCCTCTGGACTTGTTCCAACAGTTCCATGTCCTTTTTATGTTGAGGACACCAGAACTGCACACAGTACTCCAAGTGAGGTCTCACGAGAGCAGAGTAGAGGGGCAGGATCACCTCCTTCAACCTGCTGGACACGCTCCTTTTGATGCAGCCCAGGATACAGTTGGCTTTCTGGGCTGCAAGTGCACACTGAAGCCGGCTCATGTTCATTTTCTCATCGACCAACATCCCAAAGTCCTCTGCAGGGCTGCTCTGAATCTCTTCTTTGCCCAACCTGTAGCTGTGCCTGGGATTGCTCCGACCTAGATGTAGGACCTTGCACTTGGCTTGGTTAAACTTCATAAGGTTGGCATCGGCCCACCTCACAAGCGTGTCAAGGTCCCTCTGGATGGCATCCCTTCCCTCCGGCGTATCAACCGAACCACACAGCTTGGTGTCATCGGCAAACTTGCTGAGGGCGCACTCAATCCCACTGTCCATGTCACCGACAAAGATGTTCAACAAGACTGGTCCCAACACCGATCCCTGAGGGACACTGCTCATTACCGGTCTCCAGCCGGACATCGAGCCATTGGCCACAACTCTTTGCATGCCGCCATCCAGCCAGTTCTTTATCCACCGAGTGGTCCACCCATCAAATTGATGTCTCTCCAATTTAGAGACAAGGATGTCGTGTGGGACAGTGTCGAACACTTTGCTCAAGTCCAGGTAGATGACATCAACTGCTCTGCCCCTGTCCATCAGTTTTGTAGCCCCATCATAGAAGGCCACCAAATCGATCAGGCAGGATTTCCCCTTACTGAAGCCATGCTGGCTGTCACCAACCACCTTGTTGTTTTTCATGTGCCTTAGCATGCCTTCCAGGAGAATCTGCTCCAAGATTTTGCCAGGCACAGAGGTGAGACTGACTGGTCTGTAATTCCCCGGGTCATCCATTTTCCCCTTCTTGAAAATGGGGGTTATACTACTCTTTTTCCAGTCGTCAGGAACTTCACCTGACTGCCATGATTTTTCAAATATGATGGCCAGTGGCTTAGCAACTTCATTCGCCAGCTCCTTCAGGACCTGTGGATGGATGTCATCAGGTCCCATGGACTTGTGTACATTTAGGTTTTTAAGATGGTCTCGAACCAGATCCTCTCCTACAGTGGGCCTAGGGTCCTCATTCTCACAGTCCCTGTGTCCGCCTTCCAAGACTTGGGTGGTGCAGTCAGAGAGTTTGCCAATGAAGACTGAGACAAAGAATTCATTAAGAATCTCAACCTTCTCCAAATCCTGGGTAGCCAGTTCTCCCGATATCTTCCAAAGGGGGCCTACGTTGTCCCTAGTCTGTCTTTTACTCGCTACGTACCTATAGAATCCCTTCCTGTTATCCTTAACATCCGTAGCCAAGTTCAATTCTATCTGGGCCTTAGCCTTCCTCACCTGGTCCCTAGCTTCCCGGACAACATCCCTGTATTCTTCCCAGGCTGCCTGTCCCTGCTTCCTCCTTCTATAAGCCTCTTTTTTCCTTTGAATTTTCCTGAGCCTTATCCATCCAAGGAGGTGTCCTGGCTCTCCTGCTGCACTTCCTTCTAGTTGGGATGCAACACTCTTGAGCTTGGAGCAGGTGATCCTTGAATAACAACCAACAGTCTTGGGCGCCCCTGCCCTCTAGGGCTATATCCCATGGAGCCTTACTAAGCAGGTTCCTGAAGAGGCCAAAGTCTGCTCTCTTGAAGTCCAGGACATAATTAGTGTTGTAAAAAACCCAGCAATTTTGTATAATGAAATTACAGAAAATCTGCTTGATTTTGAACAAATTTTCATTATGTTTAACTTAGATTTTCAGTTATCTAATCTAGAGAAGACCATTTTATCATTGTGAACATATTGTTTTAAATAAAATAAAGTTGTAGGTTGAAACTCTTGATCTTGGAACATCGATTACCCCTTCACATTCCTGCCATGCTCTCCTCTTGAACTATGAAATCTTAAACTAGGGTATTCTTTCAGAAACTTTATGGCACTTATATTTCCGGAAGCTATAAAAGGATATTTTCAACTGTCTATGATTCTTTTGCTGCTTCAACCTCACAGAATCATAGAATCATAGAATGGTTAGGGCTGGAAAGGATTTTAAGATCCTCTAGTTCCAACACCCCTGCCATGGGCAGGGACAGCTCACCCTGATATGACCATGTCATAGAATCCTAGAATAGTTAGGGTTGGAAAGGACCTTAAGATCATCTAGTTCCAACCCCCCTGCCATGGGCAGAGACACCTCACACTAACCATGTTACCCAAGGCTCTGTCCAACCCAGCCTTGAGCAACACCAGGGATGGAGTGTTCACAACTTCCCTGGGCAGCCTTCTCTTCTCCACGCTGAACAGCCCCAACTGTCTCAGCCTATCTTCATACAAGTGGTGCACCAGCCCCCTGATCATCCTCATGGCCCTTCTCTGGACTTGCTCCGACAGCTCCATTTGCTTCTTAAGTTGAGAACACCAGAACTGCACGTAATACTCCAAGTGAGGTCTCACGAGAGCAGAGTTGAGGGGCAGGATCACGTCCTTTGACCTGCTGGTCATGCTCCTTTTGATGCAGCCCGAGATTCAGTTGGCTTTCTGGGCTGTGAGCGTGCGCTGCCGGCTCATGTTAAATTTTTCATTGACCAACACCCCCAAGTCCTTCTCCTCAGGGCTGCTCTGAATCACTTCACTGCCTAACCTGCAGCTGTGTATCATTTCTTTTCCCTGGAAGGGAACACACCAAATGCTTTGCAAGCAGCGCAGGATGTATTGAGTTTAGATCTCTGGTGAAACTCCATTGCTTCACAGTGAAGTTGCTCTTATGCAACAATTTCAGTTCACAAACAAGATCAGGACTGGTTCCTCTTGATTGATTTTTGACTTTGAAAAGTTTGTTAATCCTGGCTTCTATTATATTAAATGTTACAGATAACAGTAATAATAATAGCACTGTCATATATTGAAAGTACCTTCTTGTCTGCTGGCATATTTATTTCCCAGTGTTCCAGCAGGCCTTTGTTGTGTTGAGTTGCTACTTCTTAGGGAATTGACATTTCTCAGTTATCCAGAGAAATGGTATTTAGAAATATTCATTAAATGTTAGAGATATTTTCAACCAGTTCTACTTAAAATGTAGTTCGCAGTCTTACAGTGTGATTGGTAAAGCATAACTTTATTTTACAGGAGTAACTTTTAAGGCAGGGGGTTACACACTGGGGTACAGCCTTCTTCAACATGTGCTACACACATCTGCTGGTTATCTAACATAGACTTGAGTAATCCTTAAGGTTTTCCGAGCTGTCTCTCATGCTGCTGCAGCCCCTCAGGAAACGTCAGCCCAGAATAGCAAGGCTTAATGTATCCTTAGCTGTCGTAGGCCAGAAGGAAGCTTCAGTTGCTATTAGCTGGGGTTAGAGATACTCTAATTTTCTCTGATTTCAGAACATTCTGGCACATTACTTAACACCTGGCAATCAGACCTCATGTTCTAATGGTATTCACTGAGTGTGAGGACTTATACATCATATTTATACCCTTTGGGACAGCACAGCCTTGTTCAATTGCTACTGAAATTCACACTTACTGATGCTTGTGACGCATAATTTATACAATGATCACCTTTTAAAATGTGTGAACTTTCGTTGATGACAAAATTACAGTTCCTTAGTATTCTTAACAACGCTGTGAATAGGCAGATAATATCTAAAGCACAGCTAGAAAATTCTCATACATTATTTGTATAGTCATGTAATTTGAAAATGTGATTTCTCTGTTTCATGAAATAGTGATAGTTTAAAAATTTTTCAGAACTTATTGCAGATGTTGAAGTGCCTGATAAAGTTTAAAACAGGTTAAAATTATGGCAAACACTGAAAACTAATAGTGTTCATTTCTGACATTTAGATCTGCAGGTGTGACTGTATTGTACTTGAATCAAACTGCAGCAGCTTTGCTGCAGAACTTAGGTCTGACACTTGTACAGCTTAGGTAGAGAGGAGAAAAAAGGATAAAATTTTGGAGTATATAACTGCGTAGACATTTACATTGGGCAAATTGCATGTTTTGATTTTATAACTCAGGAGGTACCTTGCCATGCTGTTTAGAAAAATACTTCTTGTTTTCCCACAAGTGATGAAACTGCACCCCAAGCAGGTAGTGGGAAGTATGGCAGGAAGCCTCAGCTCTAAAGAAAGAGTGTATATGAAGTTTTGAATCTGTTGATAGATGACTGTTGTGTCCACATTCTAAACTTTGTATTGTGATAGGTTATATTAAGCACAGGATGGTAAGATCAGAAAGATAACTGTGAAATTATGATCCACAGTATGCACTAAGACTCACTGAGACTGAGCTCTCTTTTAACTTTGAAGGCAAGAGGTAACTGTACACCATTCCAGAGAAACCAGTCGGATCATGACTGTTGTCACGGGGTGGATTGTGTGGCAGGTACACCTGCCCTGACAAAAGCCTACAAAAGCTTCTGGCCACAGACTGCACAGCAAAACTCCCCGTATGTGCAGCTCTTGTCCCACCTGCATGTTGGCCATCAGCAGGTGCAAGGAAGTTGGGTCCTGATCCCATGGTGGGCTACATGACCATATCGGACCACATCTGACCACACATCAGGTTCAACGAGGGTATACAAGGAGCCCCTGCACGGAGCCATTTTGAGTTGGTCCTCCTTGGGCAGCCATTTTGAGTCTGTCCTCAGTGCTCAAATGGAGCAGTGGGCCTGCAGTCAGGAACTGTCCCATTCAGTCAGAATGCTGCCCAAAGGAACTCCTCGAAATTGCGAGCCCTCCCTTGTAAGGTGAGTGATTGTGCATTTTGGATCTTTGACCATAACATTTAAGGATCAGTAGTGAAGTGACGAATCCATGTGACATCTCTGGAGATATTCATAGCCCACCTAGATGTGTTCCTGTGTAACCTGCTCTAGGTGGCCCTGCCTTGGCAGGCGGGTTGGACTAGATGATCTTCAGAGGTCACTTCCAACCCTTTTGATTCTGTGATTCTTTATCTTCCCTGCTGCTTATTCTTCTTTCTTCATGTCTGCTTTTTTTCTTTTGGTTTTAATTACTTTGTTTTAAAAGCACTGACAGTTTTTGACCCCTCCAAAAATATGAGGAAGGCAATTCTGTGTTTCTGATGAACCAGATTTACCAAAGCAGTGATCTATCCCAGTACATAATACAGATTTAGGAAATTACTTTTCATGAGACATATGCACTTTCAAAGTAACAATAAAATAATTACTGCATTTCATGTGGCAAAGTGCATCAATTTATTTTCAGCAGACATTGTTTGAGATCTGTATCAAATCAGCTTTTTAATATTTTTCTGTATGTTTATTTGTCTTGCTTTTACTTAGGTACCAGGTAATGTCTTCTACTTGCCATTAAAACAACAGTACTTCAAGTTTGAAAGCCAAATGGTACCTCTTTTGATATTTGGATCTATAAATGACTCATTTGGCAATAGCACATAAGCACATTTAACTTTGTGAGTTATTTTCAGACTTGTACAAATACTGTATTTTTTTTTTTTCCCAGCCTCTTCTGGTCTTCTAGCCTAATTTAATTTTTTTTTTTTTTAAGCATTTATATTATTTATAACAAAGAACAGTCTGTAATGTATTTAGCAGAGAACTGTAGGCTCTCAGGGTGAACAAAAGAAAGATAAAATGTCTTTGGATTTTTCAGCTCTTTTCTGACAGAATAAAATTTGACTCAGTGTGGAGACAACCTACATGCATCCTTTCTCCACCCCCCAAACAGCCCAATGGAGTTTTCTTTTGACTCAGCTGGATATTGCTGCTGCTTTCAGATACAGAATGATCTTCTTTGATTTTGCCCTGTATTACTAGATAAAGAGCAGGGAGGGAGAGGTGAATCACGCAGTAATTATATTGTTGTCACATTTATGGCTTGACCATAATCTTGTGGATACAATCACAGGTTTTGTTTATTATTAAGAAAAAACCCACAAACAACCTCTTTAAGTACATATAAGTCATATTAAAAGGTACTCAAGCATCTAGAGTATGAAATTGAAAGGGTCTGCATCTAAAGTATGATTCAAGCTAATCAGAATCTCAATTGACCTTCAATTCAGAAAAAGAAGAATCAGTTGGGCTCTGTCCTTATGAATGAAGTAGATCAGGCTTCCTCAATGGACAATTTCCTTTATAAATTATATAATCTCTGCAAGACTTAGTTTAGTTTATGCTACATGCAATTTATGTTCCTTGAGTGCTTTCAGGAATGCCGTGTTATAGCTGTAGTACCATTCAGTTTCAATAAACATATAATTTCATTTTATACCAGGTTTTGTTGTTCTTATTGTCTGGCCAGCAGAAATGTTAAAGGAAAGGCTACTTGAGGTCTTTTCAATGTTTGGCCATCAGAATATCCATGAACAAATACAGTGAAAATGAAATTTGCCCATTATGCCTTATGCTAAAGACAACAGAGAAAATTCAGCCATCTAATTAGAAAGAAAAGGCTGAATATTTTAGTAGTGCCGTCGTGAAGAACATTTCCATTTTAAAGGAAATAGCAAGCAAAAATCTACCAGAGGAGAAACTGGCTATTGCAGGCATTGTCCACAGTTGAGTGTTTTTTCGAATTACAACATTTTTTTCATTTACGTCATCCACCTGCAAAACGAACAGAAAAGGGAAATGTTTCTTTTTTCTGATCTCTATGCAGAAGGACCAAGCTTCATGTAATTTCAGTAATTGAAGAGTGTGGAAAAGAAGCTCATTTTTCACCTAAATGTTTCTATAATGTTATGGAGAGGAAATAATCCTTCCAATATTAATCTTTTGCTGCAAGAAAAAAAAAAGATTGAGAATTTCATTTTAAGCTGTTTCTGGATTTTATACATTGTGTTTTACCAATGGACTGTAAGTCACAGTTTAGTCTGGCTTTCCTTGGAAACCATGTAAGTGAAAACAACATTAACCATATTAAACTTGAATAAAGGGTTGTAATTTAATAAGCCATTAAGAATAGAAAAACATTGTTTCACAAAAGAAGCACTTCTCTGACTCTTTGATCTGATCATCTTGATGTACCCACAAAGAATATTCACATTACAACAATTAGAACTGTAATTCATTGCTTTATCATAAACTAAAAATCATAGATGTGGATATCAAGGCCAGGTTGGACAGAGCCTTGGGTGACATGGTCTAGTATGTGACATCCCTGCCCATGACAGTAGCGGTTGGAACTAAATGATCTTAAGGTACTTTCCAACACTAACCATTCTATGATTCTATGATATTTGGTTAATCCTAAAACACAATATGTATTTCTCCTTCCTTACTGACTTTCACCAGCAAAGCTATTTGTCTGTTATTGTCCTAGAGGAACTACATCTATACCTTGCCATTGTTTATTTCTGTGGTACCCATAACTATTCTCGCAGATCTTCTAATTAATTATGATATTTAAGTTACCCTCAGCCAGTTAGTTTTCTTTTCTGTCTCAGGTATGAAAAATACTGTGTGCCCAAAAGCCTGTAGTTAATTACATGACATAGAAATGGGCTGAACCCTAAGCCCTTTCTTTGTCACTTGACTTCAGGGCACTCAGTTTCTTTAAAGATAAGACCATTAAGAAGAGAAAGTCTATGATGAGGAGGAGTGTATCTACAGTTACTGCTGTTAGGATTTTAGATTTAACATCCATCAGATCGTATACTGACTGAGTAGAAACTCACAACTACACTTTTAATGGAGCTGCTACAGAATTAGAGCAAACATTGTTTGAAGAACCAAAAAGGCAAGGTTTGCTTCAATTATTTCAAGTGCTGTAGTAATTAATATATATGCACCAAACTGAGCTCTTGTTAAATGCAGGTCAGTAAGAATGCATACTTTATTGCTGTAGTTCTACCCCACAATACAAGTTTTTTTTAACTAGTAAGATCAGAAATTCAGATAGCAAATATGAAATAGAACCTAAAATGTTTAATGGTGAAAAAAATGAAATCACCCTGCTAAAAACTTTAAACCTTTTAGTAAAAATATCTGAACAGTTATTAACTCCAAATATAATAGGAAAATTATCTTCAGGAGATATTAACATTCACCAGAACAAAAATATTTGCTTTTCATGCAGCTGTAGGCACAATTTTTATATCACGCATGGTTTTTTTCAGACATTCCATATCTTGTAGTAGCAGTTGTAATGTTTCTGCATTTCTTTTTCTGATTTCCCCTAATACCTTACACATAACTCTTCCTTAATCAAACAGCTTTGAATTTCTACCTTTTTAATTACTTAAATCTCTTTAAACATGTGACTTTGATACAATTTCAAATAAAAGTAAGCTACCTCTTCTAATCCTTTATTATATGAATTCCTAATTTAGTGGTAATGAAGTTCTTTGACACTAAAAACAGGCTCTGCAGTGTTCAATATCATGTTGTTTACCACTATCCTTAGAAGTAATTCTGTCTTAGTTGTTTTTTTCCTGCAAATAAGTTCCTTGTGACCTTGAGGAAGTCAGTTTCACTGAGCTTTCATTATGTATTAGCAAGGATAGTTTGTATTAAAACAACCCACATTATTAATGAAAAACTGTAAGACAATATGTATTCCTGTTTCTTCCTAATATATGCATTGGTTGATATTCTGTGTTGTAATCAGTGCTTTCAGAACTCAACCTGAGGCAAGAGAAAGGATGTAATGAATTCCTTGTCACACCATTGTTATCAGTCTTGGGTTTTGTGTCAACTTCATCACACTTTTCACAACTCCATTCATCAACTTGTGCTCCAAAATGCCAGATGCACATTGCAACACAGATCTGGTTCAGCCCAGTCCCCTGTGTGCCTTCCATTTAAAATGAGCTTTTATTTCTTTGAATGAACTGTATTAGTACTCCTAAATGTAGTATAGACATTGCTTTTAAATAGCTAAAAAAAAAAAAAAAGTTTGATTAAGAACATATTAGACATTATAAACACTTGCATTCCTACAATCTATTTGGATATACACCGTAAACCAGTTATGGCATTTTGATATCTGTAGCTTAAATGCTGTACATAGTCTTTGTTTTCCTCTGTTGCTTTTTTGTTTGGTTGGGTTTTTTTACAGGCTACTCAGTGGGAGCCTTGTTTTAGTTCGTGTTGCAAAGGTTAGCTAATTTCTCAGCACTGTTTATTTGTTTTGGAATATAGTCTTAAAAACTTGTCACTTCCAGAAACACACAAATATGCATAATGTTGTGAAAAAAATCTGTTCAGTCTTTACAATTTAACTTACAATTATGATTTGCTAAGTGTTATTATGACAAACTGTTGATGTGGTGCGTGTAGGAAAGAAAGGAAATTTGAACAAAATGAAACAATTTGGAAGGATGTTTTTTAAATTGTGATTAGTTAAGACATAAGGTGGGAATATTTCCCTTGAAAGAAACAAGTGTGATGACAAATTACCAAAAAATTTACAGTCTTTTATTTGCTTATACCAGACTGTGGGTAGCAGCATTCTAGTTGCATTCTGGAGTTTTTGTGTAAGCTGTATCCATGAGGAAACACTTCGAAGCCATGTCCCTTTGCACACTGTCCACACAATGAGCAGAATTCATGTTTCATCCTCTCATTGCTTGGTCTGATCAGAGCTTTTCTTCTTGATGTTCTTGAAGTCTGCTGTAGTCCTCTGTTTCTTTGTAGCACATTCATGATTCTGCATTAGCTACGTGCTTTTCCTTCCAAGTCTAGCACACTTCTTGCCCTATCTTTGCTTTTAAACCAAACTGAACTCCTAGCTTCATACACATGCCTTTGATGCTGTTTGATTCTTTGAAGCCCTCCCCACAAAAATCCGTTCCAGTTTCTTTGAAGGAATCAGGGAAACTAATAGTGTCTCTTGACCCATTCTCTTAACTCCGTCATGCCATCCTTAGAACAGGACATGAAGAGATGTTGGCATCTGAGCCACTTCAAAAGCTACGAAAGAAATCCTCACTTAAGTTACTGGCACATGGAAAGAAGAAACATATCATCAGGTATTAAACTCAGCTTCCTATGGTAGCAGTACACCCTTGTAGTTCTGAAACCACAAAATTCCTCCAAAGGAAATTTTATAAGAAAAACCCACTAGGTAAAAGTTATATTCCTCTGCATGCATGCACACATATTTATCAATTTTATGTCAGTTCGTATGGTCTAAAAATTCAGCAGTGCTAATTCACTGAGTACCTTGGCATCCTCTTTCAGACTCTTTAGTTACTTATGAGGATGCTACTTGTTAGTCAGCCATTATATCATTTGACTACATCTGATGTACAAATAGAGTTGAGGAACTCACTCCCTATGTTTTTGCTTCCTCCTAACTATACATCTTAGAGAAGAGCAGACTGCTGTGTATCACTGCTGGGAACCCCATGGAACTCAGGTGTCAAATAGAGGAAAGCTACAAGCCGTTAAAGGAACAGAAAAGGAGAGCTGATTCTTCCTTAAAATTTGTTTGGAATCATCTGACTTGTTAATGGATATTGCCTACCGCTTATTTTTATTTTACAGACAAGACCATTACTCAGAAGATAGAAATTTCTATGGTCTCCCGGGTAATTTTGTAAATCCCAATATCTTATGTGGCTGTATCTAAAATAATAGACAGATTAAGCCATGAGAAAATACATGCATTTTCTTTCTGCATTGTCTACAGTAAGCTCCTGCTATAGGAAGAAGTATGTTGACCTATTTCTTTCAGGGGATGTAAACAAACCATTGTTTTTCTAATGTAATTTTCCATTTCAGTTCAGTTTGATTCATTGCAATTCCACATTGGAAATGGGAAATATCTAATTACAGAAAGAAAAGCTACTGTTCCAAATAAGTTCTTTTCAGATCTTACCCTACCAGTTTTTAGGAGACACCTTGATTTTGTCCTGCTTTGATTTGATTTTTTTGATTTTGCTTTTGATTTTGCACTGCTTTGGGGTATAGTTGATGCCTTTGTCATCACTGTGTGGTCAATAGTGGCAGCAGTTGTCCTGAGAAGACACTTCCTCAGACATGCTGTTCTGTGTGAAAGGTCTCCTCTTTCATGTTAAATGCCCATTAACACCCAACAGATCTGTGTTTGGCAGCAGTCTCTACCTGAAGATCTTCTGTTATTTTCCTATCAAGATGAATTGTTTCCCCTTAGATTATATCTATATGAGCTATAGCTCTTCAGATATAAATTCTGCCCAGACAAAGCAATCAGAATCCCAGTGTTCAATAACTAAGGGTTAGAGGCAAATATCCCTGACATCTACACTATCAGTGCTGCAAACTCTGGTTTCAATTTTGAAAATGTGTAAAATTACACAGGACAACTCTACCTTCTCCCCTCTTATAGCAATGACCATTATGTTCTGTTTTTCAAGTGTTCTTAGGGTTTCAGTTTGCCAGTCAAAATTGTACCACCTGTGGAAGCCTAACATATCTGACAAACAGGCTTTGTATACTGTACCCCACAGCTATCCAGTCCAATTTCTGGATGTATCTTCTAGCTCTCCCTCTCAGAGGCTCTTCTCACAATATACATTTCAGTTAAGATTGTATCTTAACTGTATTTACAGACTGTGGAACTAAGTCCCTTAGGAAATAAAAAGAGTTTAATGACAACAACCCTCTGTTTATTTATGAAAAGTGATTCATGCTGAATTCTTATTTAAAATATATTAATCTAGATATTTAAACTGAAGTTCAGTAACCCCCATGCTTCCACAAAGGAGGTTGCTTTGCAACTCTCACTCTGCAGGATCTTCTATCGCTCAGTTTTCACATAAGAAATACCTGCAAATCATGCTAGGCTACTAATAGTTGGCCTATTGTCAGAAACAAATGATTCATGTTCTTTATCTTCTTATGTGACAGCCTTTTGAATCTTTTGAATGCTGTCTTCTGCATTTATCTGTGAAAACAGCCTTTATGATCTCTCCTCTGCAACAAAGATAGCTGAGATTCAAGCTCTTACAGTTAATTCCTTTGCATTGTTTTCCATAAGGACAAGTAGTAGGATCCATCTGAAGCTTTTGCCCAAAGAGAATTCTGACTTTCATGTACTGAAGAAAGTTAACTTGCCTGTATTCTTTCTTAAACTTTACACTTCTTATCTGGAAACAAATCTCAAAAAATTAGATATTATAATGAGGACATGACCTTACAAGAACAGTCTTCTTTCATCAAAAGCTAAAAGACCCAAGGAACTGCCAGTCCCCTCTCAAAGACATCTTGTGTATAAAAGGATATCATCAAAACTACTAACTCTCTTTTTCTCATGAAAGGCCCACTTGGCTTCAGTTCAGGCAGAAGCAGTGGCTTTCCTATTAACTTTCTTATATTTGACATTTGCCATACAGCCACCTGGAGCTCCTTTCACACTTCTGCTCGATGTTATGCACTTTCTGAAATGTCTAGAAAAATTACAGTCTTTGACAAGTCCAGCTCTGGGTCTTTACTTCACTTTAGACCATGAAGAGCTCCTTCAGTCCATTGCAAAGGATACTACTTGGAATTGTTGCCATGTATCTTTACAAAGGGACAATCGCACCACAGAGAAAAACAATTACATTAAATTTTAACTCTTCAAGATGTTTTTATGAATATACAAAGTTCTCTTACATGGCTGTCCATCTCAGAATCTTACATAACTTCTTGACTACATATCTTAGAGAAACTAAGGGTTAGGAATATAGTCTGCCTCTTTCATTACTTTGTGGCTATTACACAGAACAAGGCACAGGAAGTGTCTTAATGGAAATTGCTAAGGTAAAAACTGTTGGACTAAGAATGCTAGTGTGTTGGTAACTGCAGTGTGAACTGATGTATAGATTTCTCTTCAGAAAAGATTGCTACATTGTCTGTCTTCATATTCTGTGTATTATTCCTTTGTGCCTGTGCTGTATGGTTGTTGATAAGATTATGTGTCTTTACCAAAACAGGATAATGTGTTCTTAATCCACTTCTAATAGAGTGTCGTGGTTTAAGCCCAGGCCGTAAATCAGAGCCACGAAGTCCACTTCCCCCCCCCACCTTTCTTCCCTCCGCTTCTGGAGGGACGGGGAGGAGAATCAAAAGAATGCAACTCCCATGGGTTGAGATAAGAACAGTTTAATAACTAAGGTATAACACAAATCACTACTGCTACCACTAATAGTAATAATGATAAAGGAAATAACAAGCAAGAGAATACAACCGCTCACCAACCGGTACCTCACCCCCACCCCGCAGTGATCTTGCCCTTCCGGGAACTCTCAGTTCTACATCCTGGGCATGACGTGTTGTGGTATGGAATACCTCTTTGGCTAGTTTGGGTCAGGTGTCCTGTCCCTGCTTCCTCCCACCTTCTCCTCCTCCCTGGCAGAGCATGAGACTCACAAAGTCCTTGGTCAGTCTAAACATCTGTGTTATCAGCTCTGTTCCCAGGCCGAAAGTCAAAAACACAGTGCTGCAGCAGCTACTAAGAAGAAGAAAAAATGACTGCTGCTGCTGAACCCAGGACATAGAGGTATCAAGAAAGTCATATTGCCTTTTTGTAGACAGAACAGATATAGTATTTTGGTTACATTGGCAGAATCCAGTCTCAAGGGAGGTGTGTTGCCTACCAAGGGCATGGATCAGGGATGTTGCAGAGAGGCTGCCTGATCTAGTAAGTCCTACTGACTATTACCCACTTCTAGTGATCCATGTGGGTGCTAGTGATATAGATAGCAGTAGCCTGGAGAACATTAAGAAGGACTACAGAGCCCTGGAAGAGGTGGTTAGGGGCTCCGGATCTCAGATAGTCTTTTCGTCAATTCTCCAGGATAAAGGGGAGGACCTTAAAAAGTCTAGGAGGATTTGCCAGGTTCATAAATGGTTAGAACGGTGGTGCCATAGTCAGGGGTTTGGTAATCTAGAACATGGGACTCAATTTAGTAGGCCAGGTCTACTGGGGACTGGTGGAGCTGGTCGGACAAGGAAGGGGAAGAGCGGTTTTGGAAGGAGGCTTGCCAGGCTGGTCAAAAAAGCTTTAAACTAGATGTGTTGGGGGAGGGAGGCATCATTCCATCCCAACACTCCCAGTAAGTTGCCAGCACCTATAATAAATGCTTGGAGCAATGTAGAGATGTTCCAGCCACTCCAGCCAATGAGCCAGCTTCATTTGGAGCTCGGCTCAGATGCCTCTATACAAATGCCCGTAGCATGGGGAACAAACAAGAGGAATTAGATATGTGCACGTCTATGGGGGTATGATATAATAGGCATCACAGAAACATGGTGGGATGGCTCCTATAACTGCAGTGTTGGAATGGAAGATTGCAGGCTCTTTAGAAAAGACAGGCCCAGCAGGCGGGGAGGGGGAGTTGCTATTTATTTTAGCGATAGGCTGGAGAGTATGGAACTCTGTCTGGGGACGGGTGAGCAGTCAACAGAGAGTTTCTGGGTCAGGGTTAGAGGGAGAACAGCGATGGGAGACATTATTGTGGGGATCTGTTACAGACCGCCTGATCAAGAGGAATCTGTGGATGAAGGACTCTATAGACAGATAGGAACAGCCTCTCACTCGCAGGCCCTTGTTCTCATGGGGGACTTCAACCACCCTGACATCTGTTGGAGGGACGGTATGGCCCGGCATAAGCAATACAGGAGGTTCCTCGATTGTGTGAAAGACAACTTCCTTCTGCAAGTAATAGAGGAGCCAACAAGGAGAAGTGCCATGCTTGACTGACAGAGAAGGGCTGGTTGGAAATGTGACGCTCCAGGGCAGCCTTGGTTGCAGCGATCATGAGATGGTCGAATTCGAGATCCTTGGGACAGTGAGAAGAGCGTGCAGCAAGCTCACTGCCCTGGGCTTCAGGAGAGCAGACTTTGGCCTCTTCAGGAACCTGCTTAGTAAGGCTCCATGGGATATAGCCCTAGAGATCACGGGGGCCCAAGACTGTTGGTTGATACTCAAGGGTCACCTACTACAAGCTCAGGAGTGTTGCATCCCAACTAGAAGGCAGTGCAGCAGGAGGGCCAGGAGACCTCCTTGGATGGATAACGAGCTGCTGAGGAAACTTTGAAATCAAAAAGAGGCTTGTAAAAGGTGGAAGCAAGGACAGGTGGCCTGGGATACAGGGATGTTGTCCGGGAAGCTAGGGACCAGGTGAGGAAGGCTAAGGCCCAGATAGAATTGAACTTGGCCAGGGATGTGAAAGATAACAGAAAGGGATTCTATAGGTATGTAGCAAATAACAGGCAGCCTAGGGACAATGTGGGCCCCCTCCACAAGCTATCAGGAGAACTGGCTACCCTGGGTTTGGAGAAGGTTGAGGTTCTTAATGACTTCTTTGCCTCGGTCTTCACTGGCAAATGCTCTGACCACACCACCCAAGTCTTGGAAGGCAGACTCAGGGACTGTAAGAATGAGGACCTTGGGCCCACTGTAGGAGAGGATCTGGTTCGAGACCATCTTCAGAACCTGAACATACACGTCCATGCGACCTGATGAAATCCATCCGCGGGTCCTGAAGGAGCTGGCGAATGAAGTTGCTAAGCCACTGTCCAGCCTATTTGAAAAATCATGGCAGTCAAGTGAAGTTCCTGATGACTGGAAAAAGGGTAATATAATCCTCATTTTCAAGAAGGGGAAAATAGATGATCCAGGGAGTTACAGAGCAGTCAGTCTCACCTCTGTGCCTGGCAAACTCTTGGAGCAGATTCTCCTGGAAGGCATGCTAAGGCACATGAAAAACAAGGAGGTGCTTGGTGACAGCCAGCATGGCTTCAGTAAGTGGAAATCCTGTCTGACCAATTTGGTGGCCTTCTACGATGGGGCTACGAAACTGATGGACAGGGGCAGAGCAGTTGACGTCATCTACCTGGATTTGTGCAAAGCATTCAACACTGTCCCACATGACATCCTTGTCTCTAAATTGGAGAGACATCAATTTGATGGGTGGACCACTTGGTGGATAAAGAAGTGGCTGGATGGTCGCACGCAAAGAGTTGTGGTCAGTGGCTCGATGTCCGGCTGGAAACCGGTAACGAGTGGTGTCCCTCAGGGATCGGTGTTGCGACCGGTCTTGTTCAACATCTTTGTCGGTGACATGGGTTGAGCGCGCCCTCAGCAAGTTTGCCGATGACAGCAAGCTTTGTGGTTCGGTTGATACGCTGGAGAGAAGGAATGCCATCCAGAGGGACCTTGACGCACTTGTAAGGTGGGCAGATGCCAACCTCATGAGGTTTAACTATGCCAGGTCCTACACCTGGGTTGGAGAAATCCCAGGCACAGCTACAAGTTGGGCGGAGAAGAGATTCAGAGCAGCCCTGCTGAGAAGGACTTGGGGGTGTTGGTTGATGGGGAACTTAACATGAGCCGGCAGTGTGCGCTCGCAGCCCAGAAAGCCAACTGTTTACTGGGCTGCATCAAAAGGAGGGTGACCAGCAGGTTGAAGGAGGTGATCCTGCCCGTCTACTCTGCTCTCAAGAGACCTCACTTGGAGTATTGTGTGCAGTTCCGGTGTCCTCAACATAAAAAGGCCATGGAACTGTTGGAACAAGTCCAGAGAAGGGCCATGAGTATGATCAGGGGAGTGGAGTACCTCCCATATGAAGATGGGCTGAGAAAGTTGGGGCTGTTCAGCCTGGAGAAGAGAAGGCTGCCCAGGGAAGTTGTGAATGCTCCATCCCTGGCGGTGCTCAAGGCTGGGTTGGACAGAGCCTTTGGTGACATGATTTAGTGTGAGGTGTCCCTGCCCATGGCAGAGGGGTTGGAACTAGATGATCTTAAGGTCCTTTCCAACCCTAACTATTCTATGATTCTGTGATTCTATGAATTTGCTTAGCCCTCCATCTTTGCATGGCATAGTCCCCAAAGTATTTAAAAAAAAAATCAAAACCAAACAAGGCCTGGTGTCTTCTCCCATTAGGTAGATGTTAAAGGTGGCATGTCGTGTTCAGTATGAGTATTTACATCCCAGAACAAAGTTCTTTACCCATCAGCAGTCCTCAAAGCAGGTAAATATATTTTACTTACTGTATTTTAATGGTTAAGCTTATCCAGAGATCAGATTTAAAAATCAAGTGAAATATTGAATTAGCTCCACGATTCAGAGTCCATGACCCTGTTTCTGACGTAGTAGAAGTAAGTGATTAGTTGATTAGTGGTGTAGAAGTCAGGTCTAATTCCTCCATTGACATCAAGCCAGTGAGAATTTCACTAGAGAGATTAAATTCTCAGTTATTTCTGTCCACGACCCCTCTGTTCTGGTTACACATATCCTGGGTAGGATATGTGTAGACTGAGAATGTAATATACTGTGGAAGTTATTCTTAGCTTTCATCTTCTCTTTTAGCTCTTCTAAAATGCTCCATAGCTATGAGTATTATGGGTTAAAAATAATCCATGTGAGAAAGGTGTATGGTTATAAGCATTATAACATTCTTAGTACTATATGTATAATCACAGTGTCTCTGTGTTCTTGGACTGAAAGAAATAGGTTTGCTTGATTTTTATTCTTTATTTTGTATCCTTTGATAACATTATGTCATATCTCTCAACACTGAAGTTAGCAATGCAATTATTTCAGTGGTTTTGGTCTCTCCAGGTTTATCACCTGTGTCAAATATTTCTTTTCCTGAGCTCAGATGTTCATTACAGAACATAATTACAAATGGCAATGCACAATTATTTTTGAGTGTTTCTTTATATTTCTTTGTTTTATGTGTTGGTTTGACAGTTACTGCTTGATTGAAGAGAATTTCATTGGAACATTTTTTTTTCTGAGAAGTTACAGTTGTTTTTAAATTGAGTAGTTGTAGGGATTGGTGCATGGACGGGAAGCTGCTAGGAGGGACAGGAACCAGCTGACCCTGGGGAGGTGCTTGGGCGGCAAATATAAGGAATTCTAACTGCGCAATAAATCGTTGTTGACCCGCATTCCGTGAATGCTCTATGTCTCAGCCCTAGTTCGGAGGGAACTAGCGCTTCCGTCCCTCACCACACGAGTAGCGAGAAACTACAAGTAGTGACTGATTAATTCTTGTTCTTTGTTGTACTTACATTCATCTGGGGGAGAGGGGAGGGAGGTTGGGATGTGGTTTGAAAACTGAATTTCATTTGCCATAATATTATTTATTTGCATATACTTGTTACAGAATTTTGAAATCCTTACTACCTTCTCTGGCTGCAGTATAAGCAGTTGTATAAAAATCTAAAATGTCTCACAATTTGTGAGTATACTTTCATAGACTTGCAGCCCTTATTTCACAGATCTCAAAGCATCTATTTCAACCAGATTCCATATACTGAAAGATAAACAAGTGCTTAATGCTTTTTCAAATCAGAAATTTGTGCCCAGGTGATTCTAGTGATTACATCATTCTGCATTCACCATAGGAAAATTTCGTCTAATCTGCAAATCTGACAGTCTAAAGAGGTGAGAAATGGTGTAAGAAAGCAGATAGCATACTACTTCAGAGCATTAGTCTGTCTTGGCCAGTGATATGCTTCTTGTTGTAAATTCAAATGTATCATTCTTGATTGTCCATCTCCTTAATAAGATGGCTTCTTGACATACTGAATTTAATTCCACCTCTGAAATTAGGATTTGTGCTACATTTAATAGGATGCTGTTAACCTGGATGGTGTTTTTAGTGTTTCCCTTTCTTATGGCTAATTAATATTTTTAAGTCTTAAGAGAAATCATGTTTTTCAGTTCTCAAAATGTTATATCTTAAAATACAAATTTGTTAGAATTTAGTTGAATTGTATCTCTTGTGAGGCACATGACATTAATTTGTGCCATGTTTTATTTACACAAAATAATCTGGAGAATATTATATTTTTATGTTATTATGCTATTCTTCTGACACATAGAAAAACAGAATTACAAACTTCTCTCTGAATTGCCAGAAGTTATAATCTTGCTTTATTATGTTCATTGCTAAATATCTCTAAAAATTCAGCTCTGGTCAAGAATAACTCCTCTGCTAGTATCAGAAGTCATCCATGGATTATCATAAATATGAAGAGCTAAAAATCTTTTTTCATTACCACATTCCTGTTTTCATTCAAAGATGGCAAAAGATTGTTTCTCATGGTCTATATGTAAAAAGCAAAAAATCCTTAAATATTTAAATGTTTGACATTACTGTGCTTTCACTGGGAAAATATGTAAAGCCTTCTGCATATATCTGTTCATTTTCTTGGTAATCATAAATAGCTTCTGTATGACTTGACGGCTTGGATGTTCCCTGCTGAATTAAGTTCAGGCCATTTATTGAGAAGCAAGGGGAAACTCATCTGACAGATGCCTGCACTGACAAGCCTAGTATAGTTCTAACTGCACAGTAGTTACTCTTCAGGAATTATTCCTCTGTTAACAAAAACCCATTTCCCCCCATATAACTAAAAGAGTATTAATCTAGTTCTGAAGTTATTTTTAAGGTGTAATACAAATGCTATCCAAACAGATTTGCATTTAGAAATATTTCTGTATTTTAAATTTTCTATAGACTTATGTATTTGAAAAACTTTATGACAGTCATTCAAAAATGCAGTATTAAATAACATAAGCCTGTACTGTGTGACTACTTACCAAAACAAAATTGTACATACTTCTGTTATTGCCTATAGCTTCAGAAATGTATTTTCCAACAAAACATAAAGCAGTTATCTCAAACAATATATAAGAATAATCTTTTCTGAACTGCCTCAAAAAATTAATAAGTATGTTAAACAGCAGCAAAAGGTTTTTAATAGAAAGTGAAGATATTCTTGGCTGTAAGTGGCCTTGAAGAGTTTGACAGTAGTGGCCATATAAAAAACTATGTCCCAATTAAATTGAAAATGTAAACATTTAAAAATAAATTTGTAGGGAGAATGCAAATACTTCTACTAAACCGTTACATGTTTATTTTCACAGGAATAGAAAATAATTTACATAATGTTCTTCGTTCCTACTGTCATAGAACTAATGAATGACAAAACTAATAAATGCCCTCTCCCTGTATGGGCTCATGATTACCAGTGTATCAGCTGAAATGACATTCCTGTATGTATAGCTCCAGCACTCTCTGACTCCATTATTAACATGCAGGAGACTAGATTGCACTTCGATACCAGAAGCTGCCTGGTAAATGAACAGGCTGTTCATAGTGACTACACCACTGAAGAAAGTAAAAATCTAAAAAGAGAGCAGGGTGTCCTAGGTCAGAGGAGTAGTTTTGTGAAATACCAGACTTCCTGTAAGATGCAGAGAGGAAGAAGGTTCCCCAAGGTAAGGCACAAAGCCATAATCAAAGAGGTTTGCTCACATGAGTTCACAATATCTAGCTCCAAGTTAAACTTTAAATCCAGATAGTTAATGTGTGTTTTAAACTAACTGTATGCTTATAGTATATATATTTAATTTAAAGATATATATCTCTATCATATACTTTGACCTAGAGGGCCAGGAACTACTACTGCCACGTTATATATATGTATTGCAGCATACTCACTTCAGTGGTACCTAGAAAGTAATCTGTTCCGTGCTCGATTTCTGACAGTGTTCATCTAGCACAAATTAAAAAGCTGCTGTATAATTTTTCACCTGTGAATTGATGACATCTTCGTCAGCAGCAGGAAATCTCTATCCTACTAAGTTTTCAGTGGATAGACAGGTTGCATGTGCTTTTTTTGTTTGTTTGTTTTTACTTCAGTAGAACCAGCCTATCTCCTAATCTTTCACACTGAATCTTGTTGGGGACAAAGAAAACAGAACAAAGGATAATTCATCTTTTCCATGCCACACATCCAAAAGCTGTGATGTCAGACCCTAGTCATGACAATATACAGAGAAAACTCTTTCATCTTATATTTTCTCTGCTATTTTACAATAATCTATTCATTTATTCCCCACTGTTTGTTTTGGGGAGGGAGAAGTTAGAATAAGGTCCTTCTTCATTAGCTTCTGATAATTTATTAAGGCTCCAGCATATTTTCCTGTTTCCTGTCCCACTCATTATCTCTCCTCCATGCCACCTCAGTTTTTTGTTCTGCTTACCTTAAGTTCTTTGTCTGAGGATACTCACAGAATCAGAAATAAGTTAATTTTTGTCAGCATGCTTGATGAACTGTTTTTTCAGACTTGAGAACTGATGAAATTTAAATTTGCTGTCCTGAAATACAGAGAGTTTATATACACTCAGGAGAAACCTGTTCAGAAGACTGAGCTGTGTACGTAGCCTCTAAAAGAGTAAAGGAGAACTAAAGTGTACTCATATGTGTTTTCTGTTGCTATTTTGATTAAAGATATTTCCTTCAAAGAATACAGTGGAGTTTTTGCTGTTTCTGCTTTCAGACATTCAGATAAAAGGCAACATGGGATCATTTTGAGACAGTCAAGTTGAAATCAAAGAGAATTTTCAACAGGTTGGCAATCTTTATGTCTGACTTAAAACTTAAAGCCCTGGTCTGATGCAGTTTGGATAAAGAAGTGTTTGAGGCTTTACTTGACAAGAAAGTGAGGCTAAAAGTTTTCTGTCATTTGAATACGAAGGTTTCTGCAGCTGTGTAGGTGCACATGACATAAAAAGAGAGAAAAGCAGTGATTTTACTACATGCATTTCTACCTTAGCAAGTAGCAAGAGACACAGCTAAATAATCACTTTAATTTGACACAGTTTGGCACAATTGTCCTTCCCCAATGTGAAGAGACCTAGATCTGAGGTAGTGGAAGGTCTGAACTGGCTCTCCAAATTAGAGAGAAGTTTAGCCTCCAGATGAGTATTAGTGACATAATTTGCAGTGCATTATGGGGAACCTCCTTTGTAGCTTCTTACATCAGGCATTTGCTGTGAATTAATGGAATGTCAGTTTTTCAGTCTTTATACAGTTGAAGTAATTTTAAAAATGTCAAAGGTATGAAGCAGCGTTTGACTTTTTATAGCAGAAATTGTGGCTGATTTTTTTTTGCTTCCTAGATATGATCTACGCATTCCTATGAACTTTCTGTGTTGTCTTTGTGTAGGAACAAATGCAGGTCTTCAGTATTTAGCCATGTTTTTTCCAGCATAAATTTGTACTTACGTCCATTAAACATTCCTTCCTAATTTTAAAGGCACTTTCTTTTTAGGTGTGGTAATTTAATATCAAATATTTAGAGACAAGACTAAGATTCACATTTTATGTGGGGTTTTTTCAGTCTTTCTTGCAAATGGGAAATATTACTACATGTTATTATACTATTGAATTTATGAATATCACTGAACCAGGTATCTAGTAAAAAAAAAAAAAAAATTTCACATCCAAATGCAACTTAGAGCAGTTGTACACTGTTATATAAATTTAACGTATAGATGTATAGTAAGTGCCCACAAAAGTATCCAATGTAGCATTTTGTCCATGAACCAACACTTCAAATAATAGTCATCCACACTTAGTTCAGCAGAAGCAATGTTCTACATTTATGATAATTTTGGAAATATTGAATGGAACTTGCCATCTTACTGATTAAAAAGAAAAAATAGGCAAAGCAGAAAAAATACTATGTTCAGAAAGATAGTTTTTCCACAGTTTTACACATTTGAAGTTATCCAATTGTTTTGTTTGAAAGGGAACATTTTCTTCAGAGAACTGGATCAGCTGCAGTTCAGTTCATTAGAGAAGCATGTTGAAATCATCACTGTTTCTCAGCTGACTGGCTGACCAGTTCCTGATTATGAGCTGGCTATTGTGTCACTGTCAGTGGCAGTTATAAAAACCGTGAACATAGCCTTACATCCTGTGTTTTAACAGAAGGAAATTTTTTTTTTTTTACAGGCCTACTTCATGCATACTGCCTTTTAAAAATCTAAACTGGGTATGCTCTGATATCCAGTTTGAGAGATGGGAAAACCATCTAACTACAAACTGATAGAAAATACAGGCTAGATCAAATAGAACAAAATTTTTGCTGGACTTTACTTTGATTTCAGTATTAATTCAAAAGGAAAAGATTAAATAATTGCCTCATTAAGGACACTTGCACAGCTCCTAGATCTTCAGATGCCAGGAGTTTATTTCAGGTGAATAATTAAAGAGTGAAATCCCTGAATTTAGAAATGAAAGCTGAATAGAGTATATTTCATAGAATCATAGAGTAGTTAGGGTTGGAAAGGACCTTAAGATCATCTAGTTCAAACCCCCCTGCCATGGGCAGGGTCACCTCACACTAAACCATGTCACCCAAGGCTCTGTTCAACCTGGCCTTGAACAGCCCCAGGGGATGGAGTATTCACTGCTTCCCTGGGCAACCCATTCCAGTGCCTCACTACCCTTACAGTAAAGAACTTCTTCCTTATATCCAATCTAAACTTCCCCCATTTAAGTTTGAACCTGTTACCCCTTGTCCTGTCACTATAGTCCCTAATGAGTAGACCCTCCCCAGCGTCCCTATAGCCCCCCTTCAGATACTGGAAGGCTGCTATGAGGTCCCCACGCAGCCTTCTCTTCTCCAGGATGAACAGCCCCACATTTCTCAGCCTGTCTTCATACGGGAGGAGCCTATCTTCATATGGGAGAAATGCAAAGTTTTTCCTTGCCAAGTTTAGTATTCCTGCTTGTATGTGTAAACCAGCTGACCAGCTTTGCTTTCACATTTACAAGTTTCAGCTGCAGCCTCATACGGTGCAGAGACTTCATGCGGGAGTACGCATCTTCATGCTGTTGTGCATACGTTGTTTGCATCTTCATATGCTGTTCCACTCGGATCTACACAATGAATGAACTACATACCCTTCATGTAGGAAAATTCTGTTACCTCTGTGAAACCATCTTTTCTACATTCAGACTAAAGAAATGTGTTTTCATGGCACCTGCCCAGAGCAGCAGTTGTGATATGGAGGTTGTATAGTTCAAAACTGTGAGGTACTCATATTCTGAAATTTTCAGAATTTTATCAAGTAGTAAAATTGTCCTTCAAATCCTTTCACCGTTAGAGTTTTTCGCTGTTAGGGTTTCTCCCATACGATGTTAAATGCAGCGAAGTCTTTCTAGAAGAGAAAGAAGCCCATCTCATATGAAAGCTTGGAGGTAATATGGATCCATAGACTTTCACAAAATAACATATTTGGGAGCCTTCTGTATCTCAGAGACTTCGGAGGAAAAAGATGAATATCCTGGGTTCAGCTATAGCAGTCATTTTTCTCCTTCTTAGTAGCTGGTGCAGTGCTGTGTTTTTGACTTTCAGCCTGGGAACAACGCTGATAACACCGATGGTTTTAGTTGTTGCTGAGTAATGTTTACTCCAACCAAGGACTTTCTGAGTCTCATGCTCTGCCAGGGAGGAGGGGAAGCCAGAAGGAAACAGAGACAGGACAACTGACCCAGACTAGCCAAAGGAGTATTCCATACCACAGCACGTCATGCCCAGTATATAAACTCGAGGCAGTTACCCGGAAGGGCTAGATCACTGCTCAGGTCTGGGCTGGGTATTGATCTGCGGGTGGTGAGCGGTTGTATTCTCTTCCTTGTTATTTCCCTTATCATCATTATTATTATTGGTGGTAGCAGTAGTGGTTTTGTGTTATACCTTAGTTACTGGACTGTTCTTATCTTAACCCATGGGAGTTACATTCTTTTGATTCTCCTCCTCACCCCTCCAGGAGCAGGGGGAAGAAAAAGGGAGGAAGGGAGCAAGAGGCTGAGTGGTCCTGAGTTACCGGCTGGGCTTAAACCACGACAGTGAACCAGCCTATTATGAGATATTTCGAGACTCCAGAAATTAAACAGAGAAATATTCCTTTCACTGTTTCCAAAAGGCACTCTCAGTTTTGACCTGGTTTAGTTTTGAAAGCTTAGCTTCTTATTGGCAGCCGCGCTTCATCCCTTGAGTTTAATTTTACTTGACAAGTTGGGATCTTAATGTTTGTTAATAAACAGTTCATTCTCTTGTCAAAACTGTAGAGCTCCCATATGATTGGAGAGTGTGTCCCTAAAGTTGTGCCATACATATTGTTGTACCTGTTATAGCGCCTTGGGGTGCTGCAAGTCCATGGGGTTTAGTTCATTCTGAAGCTCAGTGTATTAGTACTTTATTTTTCTGTGTGTTTAATAATTTCTTAGCCTTGATGTTACATAAGTCATTCTTCTGCATCTTGGTTGTCATATGCCGATATCAATTTTCTGATAGAACTATCGGAATCGTTATGGTGGCAAAGAAGTCTATCATCATTAATTAATAAATTAATTACAGTAGTACTATAATCTTGTCATTCAACCGTGATGATTTTGAAGTTGTCCTTCATTTATTAATGCCATGTTCCTGAATCTAATTAATATATTTCTGAAGATATTAATGGTTATATTGGAAAAAAATTTTTTTTTTTCTACATGCTTGTGTAGATGTCTATTGATATTCAATTGCAGAAATATAGTTACAGAAATGCAATTATAGTGTCTCAAATTGTGCAGTAATATTTTTCTGTGACCATCTAAATTAATCATCATAGATGAATGAGTGCCTTACTTGAATTTGCAAATGAGACATTGGTTATGATATGTAGGAGGGAATAAAGGTAGTGTTTTAGGTCAATTTTAATGGCAGCTTATAACTGAATTAACCATTAACCAAGACAGTGTAGCCTTCCTCTATGTGAGTTCCCAGGTTTTTAACCAGCTCCATTTAGAAGATCTAGAGAAAGGAAAATAAATTTAAATCCCTGGGAGAAAGAAGTTAAATTTGTTTGATTCATGCAGATTTACATCACAGGTGTGGTTTTGATTATGTTCCACTCTTCTTGCTTGCAAGAACAATGACCCCATATCTGGTTTAACACATACTTTGTAGATAGTTTATTCTTGTATGAGTTCCTCTTGCTCTCTTTTCTGGAAGCAACACATTCTGTAGTCCAGAGTTCCTTGATCTGGCTGAAAAAAGGACAGGAACAAATTTGTACTAGTTGGCAGCATGACTCAGTAGTCTCAAAAAATTAAGCAAAAGATTTTTTAAGGTTAGAAGTCACTCTAAATGCTTATAGCTGCAATCTCTATTCACTGCTATCACTGCAGTCACTGTTATCAGATAGTGAGATGCATATAATTACATTTGAGAGTGTGTGATTCAAAATTTTTTACTTACAATGAAGTGTTTCTAACAAACAAACCACAATAAAAGCAAGTAGACATGGTAGCAGCATCTCTGATATTCACAAATGGTACATGATGTATTGAAGCAGCTGTCATTTCAAAAATAAGGATTTCTTAAGGGGTTTTTATAGCTTTTTCATTGATGAAATCTGAACTCTTGAAACTGCAGGCAATAGGATGCCTTAGGCAGCCATGCATATCCAAATATGGTTCATGGGGTGACTTTTACTACTCTGGCCATTTAAAGTCCTGTTTTCATGTGCTTATTAGCTACTAGTGATCCCTAAGGAAAAATACAATTAAAACTTAATCATACCAGAAGCCGAGGTTCTTCTGATTCAGCGAACTTGTAATCTTTTATATTTAGTCGTTTACTTGTAAATGTCTTAGTACTAAGAATGCAAGATGTATAAATTAGCTTCAGTTTGCAATAATGCTGCTCCTCCAAATGCAGATGGCAGGTTTTGTCTGTGTGTCTGAAGACTTCAAGGAATTCTAACTGGCAACATTATTTATTTACTTTTTTATATCAGAGCAGAACTTTTATTCCCTTTAGCGATCCTATTGCACCACCTCTCCATGCCCAATCCTGTTCTCTACAGAAGGTTCAGACAGTTAAGAAAAGGTAGGTGTGAAGAATACAAACAACTTTTAAAGAGAATCTGTGCATACAGTTGTGAAAATAACAGATTGTTGTGGCCTTTCCCCCCCAACCCAAGCTGAAAACTAAGTAATAATCACTTGAAACTGATCTTTTTAAAATTTTAATCTCTGAGTGAAATCCAAAGCAGTAAAAAAAAAAATTTATTTTGAGGAAATTATGTGTTTCATTTAAAAATATGGAAGTCAAATATTTCTTAAAGCAATTTCATAGTTCAGTCAGTTCAGTGTCAGTACTTTCATTACTGTTTTATAGTTTTTGACACAAAGGTTTTGCAGAAAGCTATATCACGTGTCTCTTTTGTGGTAATACTAATTTTTAGAATGATTGTAAACATACAGTATTTGGCAACATTATTCCATTATGACACAGGGCACAGATCTTCTTTCTCTGTGTTTGCTGTTTACAGACAAACTTTGAAGAGAACCTGGGGCAAATCCTAGTCCTGCTATTTCTTTGATCACACAGTAGATTAAAAAAAAAAAAAAATGTACAGATTGTGTGACATAAAATAAATAACACTGAATTTCAGTTCTCTCAGATGCAGTCCAGAATTTTGTTATCTCTTGGTTTAACAGAAAAGTAATGACACCACTCACACCATTCTAATCTGACCCTTTGAACTTCTGACTAATTGTGTCAGACTAAGTTAATTATCTAGTTGTCACTTATGACTGTTTAAATTAGGAAAAAAAGAAATTTACAAAGAAAGTTATTTCACTGTGAAAAGTTCTCATTTCAAACAAAGAAGCTGGCTTACAGTAGTTGAGAAGGTTTTTACTAATTGGAATAGGAATATATTTGAGGTCTGAGTTTATTTTTCTACCACTTCTCCTCAAATTCTGGTCTGTTAATTTCACACTATTCAGGTTTCCATGTTCCTTCTCAAAGTAAGCAAGCATAAACAATCATCTTCAGAATCAAAACATCCTCTTCACGAAGGTATTTTTAAGACAAAAATCTGAACGGTCTGTTTCTAAGGTACAAAAGAAAGATTTGTGCCTGTTCACAAGACCAAAATTCCAGGAGCAGAGTTTGATTTTGTTCATTATGGGAGCTGTGAGCTTTTTAAAAATGAGAATTTTCAAAATAGGGAAAATAGTAGTTAAAAAAAAAACAAACCAACAACCAACACTTCATTATTATTTGTCATAGTGGGAGTTTAGAATAGCATCCTTACTAGCTGCACACTAGGAAGAAATACAATTAAAAGATTCAAAGAGAGTCTTTTACCTTTAGTAATTTTAATCAGTGATACATTTCCATAAACACATTTTTTTCTGTAAACAATTTGCAAGGGAATGTATTTCATGCTGTTTTAACATGCTGAGATCAACTTTATTCTGATACATTCAGGTCTTTTAAAATAACTGAAATAGGACCCATTCTGTGCTTGCTAGAGGACACAATGTCACAAAGACTGTAAAACTATAAACTGCATTCTCCCTGTGACTGGCCTTGAGACATCTAAAATTACTTATTATTAGACAGTTTGCAAATAAGCCTTTCAGATCTTTCATCTCATTAAAGTTGGTTACCATACAAGCTGTACCCTACAGTTTATCCTATCCCAAGTTACCTGGCTAAATTTTTCCACTGGTATGGCAACATGGTTCTTGTAATTATTTTGAAAGCCAAAATTAAAGCAACTTCAGCACCCTGCATGTGGTCTAGTCTTAAACCTCAGGTGTATATTCACAGAGATCATCATGTCAGAGGTGCCCTGGCACAGATGAAAATTTTCCCTAATCAGTAAGTTTGTTCTCTCTAGCTAAAAGAGAACTGAAGGAATGTTCTTATCTATAGAAAGACCCTTCTGTCAATAGTTATCTGATCTGCATTAGAGATATTCTATTTATTTATTTATCTATTTATCAAGGTATATAGTAACACTGTTTCCTCACAAAGCCCTTTAATACCTAGAAATTCTATATATTAAATCAGGAAGAACTTTTACAAATCCAGAGAATCATGTTCTTTCATTCAAAAAAGTGTGTCTGTATGAAGAATATCAGCTCTAGTGGTGGTAAAAAAAGAGTTCACAAAATCACAGAGTGGTTGAGGTTGGAAGGGACCACCAGAGGTCATCTAGTCACACCTCCTTCCTCAAGCAGGTTCACCTAGAGCACTTTGCTCAGGATTGTGTCCAGACAGCTCTTCATATCTCCAGGGAAGGATACTCCACACTCTCTCTGGGCAACCTGTTCCAATGCTCAGTCACCCTCACAGTGAAGAGGCTCTTCCTCATGTTCAGGTAGAACTTCCTGTGTTCTAGTTTATGCCCGTTGCCTCTCATACTGTTGCTTGACATTGCTGAGAAGAGCCTGGCCCCATCCTCTTACACCCTCCTTTCAGATTCTTATACACGTTGTTCAGATCCCCCCTGAGCCTTCTCTAGGATGAACAGGCCCAGGTCCCTCAGCCTTTCCTCATCAGAGATGCCTCAGACCCTTAATCATTCTAGCAGCTCTTTACTGGACTTGCTTCAGGAGCTCCATGTCTCCCTTGTACTAGGGAGCCCAGTACAACTGGACACAGTACTTCAGGTGAGGCCTCAACAATGCTGAGCAGAGAGGCAGGATGTGGCACTCTATGCCTTCATCCAAGTCATTGATGAGTAAACAGTACTGCACCTAATATTGACCCTTGGCATACAGCGCTAGTTACAGGTCTCCTACTAGGCTCACAGCCCTTCTTTTGAACTGGAATGTAATTTACACTTCCTTTCAGCATTTAGACCTTCAACTCTGTGTCCAAAACACTGGCTCTGCGATTTCTGATAGGAGATATCCCTCTTAAAATATTATCTACAAAACAGATATGCTTTCAGAAATTTCTATACAGTTAGTTTCACATTATTCTATCAGCTGTGCCTGCTTTTCTGTAATTGATTTAATCCTGAAGCACTGCTTTATCATAACATGTCTCATGTAGTTTATGCTCTGGCAGTCAGAAACAATTGCACCTTCCAGACACACAGGCAAATAGAGCAAGTGGGACTAAGCTGCTAAATCAGTCTGGTGACTCAAGATTTCCAAGACTTCTTTCAGGTGCTAAGAACAACGCAGTTTCGTTATAGCATCAACATTTTTCTATTCTTTTTGTATCACACAAGTATCATGGAGAGGAGAAATCCAGAGACCACTAGAAATAAAAGAGAAATTATTTGATAGCCCAAGTGCACTGAGCAAATCTATCATTTCCATTAAAAAACCCAACCCTCACTACGACAAATTCTGTTTCCTGGGTTACATTAACTAGCAATAAGGGTGAAATGTCCTCATGATCATCACTGATTGCTCCTTTAATAAGAAGTTTCAACTTCTTATTTAAAGACAGTTTAACAGGATTATGTTATTTTTTTCTGTCTCCCATTTAGGTTGGACTTCAGTGTCCCATGACTTCTAATTACCACAATTCACATCTCTTAATTTTTTTGACTCCCTTTTTTGACATGGCTTTATTTAGACTGTGGCAATACATGCTACTGGATATAATGCCTTCTTGTTGTTCTGGTTTCCACTGAACTACCTACCAGCACAATGTTTTATCTGTTTCATTCTGGTTGGTGTGTACTGTCTCATTCTGTGTCTGTGAAAGGACCATAGATAAACTAGCAGAATTCCTGATTTTTCCATAAAATGCACCACTTTCAACATCTGCATCTCCCTTCATTGTCTCATAGGTTACCACACATAACACTGTGCACACATGCACACATATACATACACATACATATACATATACGTATAAAGGATATTCAGGAGGATGTCTGGGTTTGTATGCAGCAATGTAGGAAGTGGATCAGTCAATGTTTTCAAACAAAGAGAAGAAACAAAAATAAAGGCAATTTTAATATTAATAACTGTTAATTTCCATACTTTTTCTGTAGCCATCTCTACAAATATCCACAGAATATGAGGAATTGAAAGTGATTCCATTGTTAATCTAAATGTTCTGTGAATCAATTTTACAAGAACTTTTTCTTTCACAGACTTATCCTGTGCGAAAATATAATGTCCTACATATTTCGTGCTAGGAAGTGATTTAATTATTGTTTTATTTCTTCATTCTTACAAGACTGTAATTACATGTTGTACCAAGTTTGAATTTTTGCCTTGCATTTTGTCTGTCTGTGACTACATGGAAAATGAATGTGTAGGTACTAATGCAATATCATTACGTACTTTGTAAAGCAATGCAGGAATAAATGACAGAACAAGATTTAAGACAAAGGAAAATCAAGAAATATCATAGTTTCATACAACTTTTCCAGTTATACTTTCATGTTAATGTGTACAAAAAACAAGGGCAGCAGTGAGAGGTATTTCTAATAAATGATTTTGGTGCATTGCCATGTCTGTTCGAAGTAGAGAAGAATCAGTCAGCAAGGAAAAATATTTGGAAATCAAATTTGTTTTATTACTTTTTATTGAATTAGTGACTTGGTCATTGTCATGGAACTGACTAGGCTCCACTAGGGCACCAGCTATTTCACTTCAGAACAACCTGATTTGAATGATTTCTTTTGTTACACTACTAGATGTGACCTTGAGTCCCAGTGGATTGTTATGTTCTGTGTGACTGACTTCCTCCCTCTCCCTTTGTGTACGTGTGCATAGTTTGTGATTCTGTCTATTAGACCAACCAAGTAAACATTGTTTGCCTTTTGGGAGCAGAAATATGACACTGACAGTGGTCTGCAGATGCTCCCTGTCACTGTTTTTTTGAGGTCAATTTTTTTTCTTATTTTACTTCCTTAAGTTCTGTTTTGTTTGAGGAAGGAAAACATTTTTTTGCCTGAGATAAGGTGTAAGAAGGCAAAAGTTATACAACTTGTTTTAATGATCAGTTTTAATTAGGATCAAGGTTCCAAAATTCAGATTAAAAAAAATAAAATAGAAAAAAATCTAGGAATGTTTTTACCTTATTAGTTAAATTGTGGCATTTTTTTTTTCATTCAGTAAAAACTCTGACAAAAGAACTTTGACTATATTTTTCTTTATGTGAATATTACATTTCCTTAATAACTACACTCATGCCAAGAGTTTTCTTTGGAGATTACGGATTTGGATATGTACCTTCTGCCAAGGGTTTTTCCCATATGTCACTGGTTGCTGGAAAACTGCTCTTCTAATCTACATCCTTGTGTTCTTAACTCTGAAGGAACACATGAGGCTACTGTGGTTACTTCTGAATAACACAGAAGCATGTTCTGGATTCAGACATTTGCTAGGACTCTTCCTGTTCTGTAGTCTGTTAGGTGAGAAACACAGAAAGATAAAATTAATTACTGGAAGTGTGCTTAACAATGAAAAACATTCCGTAACCCTAATTAACCTAAAATGTCTTATTACCTTAGGCTTGAATTCTTTGTCCAAGATATTTCTTCCTCTTCTCTGCCTCTACTTGTTTACCATCACCCTTTTCTGAGAGGAAGATGAGGGCAAAAAGGGCTAAAGAGAAGACGCTTTTCTGCTATTCTAATGCACTTGTCTTGTTTATTCCACTAATGAAAACATTCCTTTTCATTGTCCATGTTTTATACCTGTTACCAATTTCATGGAGATGGATGTTACTATTTTGCTCCCTTCCACCCTTCTCCATTCCACCTGCTTCTCATCTTAAGGCTGCTTGTTCCTCTAGAAGCTTCTGGATGTGTAGTCTTCGTACTAGATTCATAGTAAATCTTAATCTGTAAGCACCATTTAAAGACAAAATATGTTTTTACAAATGGGAAAGGTAGAAATGTGTCTAATTAGAGTTTTTCTGTCCTCTCTGCACTCTTAATTTTCCTGTCCTCTTTCCAGATACTATATTGCAGCACAGTGATAAAGCTTTCCCCTGAAACCTAAATCAGTCACTCTACCTTAATTTTCCATCATTTGATTCATGGTCATTTCCTGTGGTCATTATCCATCCAACTTGTCTTTTGCTATTCCATATGCACTTTAAAAAGCTTGTCTTTTCTCCAGTAGCTTTCATGTGTGATTGTTAATGTATCACATTTCTATAAATCAGTTCAATTCCTTAATAATTGCATTATTGTCCATGAAGTAAAAGCTTCTTTATCCTACTGTTTGTATGTTTGAGGCCACTGAAGGTTAAAATGTAATCAATCTACATTGCGATGCAATTTTACTATTCGAAGTGGTAGGTTAACAAAAAAAAAAGGCATACGAACACAGATCTTCTTTGAAAGTGTATGTTTATTTTTGGTAAACATTATGCTTTTTATTTTACGTATGAATAACAAAGATTTTTTTTTAATAATGAAAAGAGAAAAACACTGGTTTTGTGGAGACAGTTTCTGTCAAGCAATATTTGATTATTATCTTTAGAAATTATCTTTACTCATTGAAAGTAAGTAAACTTTACTCATAAGAAAGGTCAACTTGCTTGGCTCCTCTTGCAGTGAGGTATCTCATTTATGTTAACTATAATACAAATAGCATTTAAATCATATGCACTGCACATTAATACAAGAAATATTTTTTTACTTGCATGCAAACGGATACCAGTTAGAGGTTACTGCCTGAAGCAAGGTGTCAACTGGAATCGATGGTACATCATTATTTTGGGTAATCTGCTCTGATTTAGCATAGAAGTATTATCTGAAGTGAAGAAAGATCATAGTAATCCATTCATCTGTTATTTTTTATTTATAACATTTGAATTTTTTAACCTTACTAGAAAAATTCCATTTCTCAAATTGGTTTTGGGACTGAATGAAAGGAAATGGAGGAAGGGAAATAAAACTGCTAAATGTAAATCTGTCCAATTTTCTACAGATATATGAGCACTTTTACTCAGAATTTGAATAGAGCTGCAGTCAAGGGATTTGCTACAAAGGAAACACATTATCCACTGCTATGCATATATTCCACTGTCCCATTAAGAGAACTGCCTTTTGTCTGCTGAGAGACATGTAAGGCAGCTCTACATATAATCCATAGTGTGAGAAAAATGATCTGTCTTCTCTTTCTGCCCAAAGAGTCAACTTTGATTTTGTTTCCAAAATTTGCTCTTGCATTGTACCTGCGCTTACATTCCCAATACCCAGGCAGATTGGTTTCCTGTCTTCTGCATGAGCTTCACAATAATTCCTAGATTTCATAATAATGGCAGAAAGATGACCTAGTACAAATACTTAATGGCCAAAGGTATCTAGTACAAATCATAGCAATTTGCAATTTATGAATCTTTTTATTTTGGTTTTGGAGGATTTTGTAATTCTTTTTGTGAAGACAAATCCTACAAGAAATGTCATGAATGGCCTAGAAGGCAATATTTATTGCCTTATATAGTACCTAGTCACTACTTATTAAACAACACTGCCTTTTATCACTTTGTTTTACCTTTCTTCCTCTATAGCTTCTTCCCAAGCATTAACGTTCAGAGTGTTACATGAAAATGAAGAGTGGAATTATGAAGTTGATTGGATTTTATACAAAAAAAGAATTGAAATGGGACTTTTTCTTTATAATGTATTTTTGGTGTAGAATAGCAGTTGCTGTACTACGTTGAGTCTATTCTGTTATCCCTTCAAGTTTTGCACATACAAGTATATATTAATGACTTTAAAGAACATGAATATAGGAAAGAAATTCCCAAAATTCAGCATATTTGCTTGCACTGCATCATTAATTCCACTTAAAACAGTTATCAGTAGGCCAAGTGATTCAATACAGAGAATGTCAGTGTCCTTTACTCAGAAATCTGTGCAGCTTTAGTGACAGCAAGTATATTTTAAAATTCAGTACTTACTATGTTGTTTTTTATTTGAGAAGGACCTGCTGTTTTATAGAGCATGTATAGAACCACCAGAAACCATCTACTTTGCTCCGTTTTGCTGTCACATAATCTTAGAACATTTATCAGTGCGTTATTCTTGCTCCCAACTAGTGGCTGAAGCAGCTGAAAAGGGATGCTATGCTCCCCAAGTAAAGAATAAATTTCCTGATGCTAAAAGCAGTGGTTATTTTCTTGCTTTGTTTTCTTTTATTTTGCTTTTCTGTCCCTGCTAGCTACAGTTTTCCGGAGCAATTGTGCATGGTTTCTGACATGCTATCTTGTGTCTGCTGGTACATAACATTTAATTGCCATCAAGGCAAAACATAAATTTGTGTAAATTTGTTTTCTTGCAGGAAATAATTTAATTGTATGTAAGGTTTTTTTATACAAGAATTGTTGAATCCACTGTCCGCAGTATTTTCACTTAGGAAGCAGAACTGCTTTGGCCTGGATTTTCCTAAGCACACTAAATGGCTTTATGATTTTTATACTTTAAGCAAATTGTAAAGAAGTTAGTTAATTGTCAGGTGATTTTTTTTAAAAATATGAAGACTGATGGAATCATGCATTATTATAGACTGCTGGGGAAGCACTCAAATATGCATGCATTCCCTTAGAAAACTTTTTATTTGTTTAAACCTTTCATTGTTACTAACAAAGATAATTTTGAGCATATAGAAACATCAGTGCCACTATGTGGAAATTTTATAGTTTTTTACACTCAGTTATTGGTGGGGTTAAGAGAACTCAACTGAATGATTTTTTTCCATCTCTTATGAAACAAAGAACGGAATTATTGACCATGAGTATATCAAAACCTAGACATATAACAACAAGTTAGATTCATGGCTTTCTTTAGATTCATAGCTTCTTTTTAATATGCAGTATAAAAGGAAATTATTGGTTTGCTGGATTTGCTCTAGAAGTCTGAAAAGTTAGCACTGCTACACTGCAAATCTAGAGTGAGCTTATGCTTTCCAACAAATACTTCAGCTTTATCTTGGGCATTTTTGAACAATCATTCCCTTTTAATTAAGTAAGCAAATTTTTATTTCCTTACCTTTTCCGAATAAGAAACTCTGGGGAGCACTTTCAGAAAATTTCATTTACAACATATTCCCTGTTATCAATCACATTCAGACTGAATAAAAGACAGAGAATGCAGTTTGGATTTCATTACTTAACTGCTTACTTAGATTGTCATATAATGGAAGCTGTTCTTTTGAATATGTTTTCTAAAACACTATTTCAATATTGTTAATAAACCACATTCTGCATCATGTGTCCCCCTTCTCAATTTACAGTGTATTTCAACAATATCTATGGTTTCTGTCTGTGTGCACTAAGATGTCATGCCCTATTTTCCCTCTGTGATCGACCCTGCTTGAGCAGGAGACTTGGACAAAATGTCCTTCAGAGGTCCCTTTGAACCTGAACCATTATGTGATCTTGATAGTCAACATAAAGCAGTAAGACAGTTTGACACCTCCTATTGGAGTTCCCACCTTTGCATGTTTAATTCATTGATAGGAATGAATACTCTTTACTTAGTATTCTTTGTTTAGTATTGTTGAGTTAGATTATGGTACATCCTGCCTTGAGTACACTTCACAAACAACTTTATGCTGCTTTCATGGAATATGGATAGCCTGGAATAAATATTTGGGAACTACTTCCAGGTCTTAATAGTCAGCTTTTGAACATACAAAAGTTAGTTTGCCAAGCTAGTTTCATCTCTCGTACTTCATATAACTATTTGATTTAACAACAGATTAAACTCCACACTAAACTGACTCATGTCTTCTTCTACTGACCCATATATTTCTTACCTATCTGTACATCAGCAAATATGTCCAATGAAGTACCTAATTGTGATTAATAGTTGTAATTCATTATGAGTGAAACTGGATACGATGGCCTCTGGGGAAAAATGGTTAGGATATTATGAGGTATTGTATTCCAAAAATCCATCATTTAAAGACTTTAGCTTCACTATTTATCAAGGCGGTGAAATCAGACTGTTTGGCAAAATGGCCATTGACAACAATAGATATATGTTGGCATTTGGAAGGCTTTAGGACCTCTGGAAGAAGGACATGAGGCAGCCTACAAAAATGTGAATTCCAAGTAATAAAGTCAGAGTTAGAACAACCATAAACAAATGTGCTTGTCATGTCAAGAAAGGATATGGGGGAAAAAAAAAAAAATAATTTTTTTAAAGTATTGGCTTTGCCATACTCTGGATTGAGGCTAGCTGGTTATTCCCAGGAAGCATGGTAGTTACAGTAGCTGATGCAGCATGCTTCAGGCCAGCATTTGAAAAAAACATAAACCAGTGGCAGAGCTTATGACAGAGTTGAAATGCATTGAAAGTAAAAGTACCAATTTATTCACACTAGTAGTTGTTGTGTTCACAGGCACACTGAAGAACAAGAATCACCAGGAAATCGGGAAATCAAGCCGACTACAGAAGTCCACAAACAGTGAGCACTTTTAGTGCTCTCCTGGGTAGGGGTGTTTCAGTCTGATTGCACCTGACTTCATTGTTGTTACCCACAGGCTTTCATGTACTAATTTCTGAAAGCCACCTAGCAATATGGTTCGATCAGCCTTCATTTTTATTACCCTCTAATTTTGGGGGCATTTCTATGCCTTATGTGGATACAAGAATGCAGTATCTGACAAACATGGACATCCAGATGTGCTGACTGCAATGAAGTACCATTTAAAAATATTTAAACTTCATTCATTAAAAACAGCCTCGAAATTCAGCAATAATCCTAGAGCACACTGGAGACAGGAAATGCCAGTGTTTGTAGATTGTCAAATGCTTCAGATTATTACAACGAATTCTGTAGACCTTATACTGCTGTATGTGTATGATGTGTACGTACATTATGTTATTTTTTTTCTTGAGTCCCTTCTGTTGCTATTTGTGTACCACTGGCTTCTCAGGATGTTTCATAAGTCCATTTGAACATACTCAGAAACAACGGATAAAGTGTTTAGGCAGCCTACAAATTTTTCTATTTTTTAAAGGATTTATTTTACGTGTTTTGCAAAAGCAGCAACAACTAAGAACACTCACCCTTTCTTTCATGTTCATTCAGGTTTTGAAAAAAGACAGGATAATCTTTTCATGGAATCTACCAGGCAAGCATCTTGTTCTAATTGCAGTCAGCCATGGATAGTTAGAAAAGGTAAAAGAACAGAACTATTCCTCAGCTCCCATAAATCTGCAGCTTAGGGAAATCATGAGTTAGAAGTTGTGTGTTTGACTTTACTAGCCCTTCATCAATTTTTCTTCCATTAATTTGCCCATGTAAGATCGTATGGCCTAAGTATTTTCCATGCTTTTACATGCACATTTAGAGTGCAGCAGTGGAGGTGACTTTCGATCTTGCTGGTTTTTTGCCTTGCTTTTAGTGTTTGTGTTGTAATTACAGTTACTGGTTTAGTGCACATATATAAGCTACTGTACTTTTTATTTTGAAGCAAAAGGGGAGCAGAAAGAACTGTTAGCATCTGGCAACCACACCTTGATTCATTCTGGCCCCCAGAGTCTTGGTATGGTGCATTAATTTTTCAGTTTGTAATTTGCCAGCTGCATTTAATGGAACCAATTTTCATTACATCTGTTCTATGGTTCAAAGAGCTCTTTTAGTTGCCAAAGGGGGCCAGCTTCACACAGATTCAGAGAGGGTGCTAATACACTGTATCTTGAAGTATTAGATAACTAGGGATGGTTTTATAGCAAAAAGAATATTTTTTACAGAGGCAGATTCTATATTCATGACTTGCCACTATTAGAATTCAAATTTAAACTGCTTAGGTCTCTTTGTTAGGAACCATATATTGATTTTCCTGTAATTTTCTTCATAATGCCTTCTGATTACTTATCTTTTCAATCAACCAGATATTTCTGTTTATTGGTGAAAGAAGGCATAACTATGCATTAGTAGATCCTGTTTTTAAACTAAGAACAGTTTAGGAAAGTTTTCTAATTAAACACTAAAATATGTGAGGAATAACTCTGAATAATTTTCAGCACTAAGACAAAGCAATTTTATACTGAACAAACTCGCATTACCAGGACAACTGCACACGTTGTGCATAATTTTAATCTTCATAAAACATGTGGCAGTTGTATGGTATTAAATTCAAGATTCCAGTTGACAGCAGCTTTCAATGAAAAGGTTTTTCCTCATGGGCTGAAGAAAATTTGAAATGTTCTACTACACTTTGAAGTTCTAAAGCATCAGCCATATAAGAATTATAAAGCATTAATCCTGAAGAGTTTCCACCTGACAGTCATGAAATAGCATACCTGTGTGCAAAGTGACTCAGTTTTACTTCCTCAGGCAATACTTTCCTTTTTTTCTGATGCTTCAGAAATATCATGCATCATGTTGTAGTGAGAAGATGGCCTTGGAATGACTGAATCCTTTTGAAATCACTGAAGTCTACAGTGTCACTGTATTTATCTAAGACATTTCAATGACATTTATAAAAGTTGTTTATACTAGGAGTTTCATACCAGTTTGATAAGCCACATGAAACTTGCTCTATAAAAAGTAATCAAGAAGTTATTTTCACTGCATTGTTTTGAACAATTGCTTTTTGTAAGTCTAAAAGCATAATTGGAGCAAATGTATTAGCAAGAGTTCATATGCAATTTAAGCACATTATACACAAGGTAATGTATGTACAACAGTCCCTTTTGCACTAGTTTGCTTGCTTCTTTGCTATCAGTGGGATAATTGCCTGACGATTTAGTCAGGATCAAGGCCTAAGGTGACATTTTTATTTCACGGCAATATTTTATTCTCTGTGAAGTATTGTTTGGGGTTTTTTTTATGTTTTGGTTTTATTTGTTTGTTTTCTGAAGAACAAAAGCACGCATATGCTGTACCTCTCTGACTTTAGTAATACACCCCTTCTGCTTCAGAATATGGTATTTGAAGACTCCTCATTTTTCTCTGTTGCAATATATCATATATCCTTTACTTTGCAAGGAAACATTATAAGAAAACTTGCAATTTGATTTCTATCAATCAGTTTTATTCAGATCTGAGTCTGAAGCAGGAAACACATATTCATGGCTGTACAGTAATGAAATGAGTACTAACATGGGAAGTTATGTTTACATTGTTGCAGTAGTAAGCTGAAAGCAATAAGGGATCTGTCTCTCAGCACGAGCAAGATCAATCACAAGCTTGCCATGTGGTCTCCATTTAGGCTTTACATTGGCTGTTTTATCAGGTCCTGCTTTTTAGGCTTTGAGTACTAAGCGGACAATTTATTTTTCCAGGTAAGAGGGAAGAAAACCTAACAAACAGTCCTCCAAGAGTTCTAACCTTTTGTCTTTTATCAGTACATGGGAGCATACGAAAAGGACTCTTAGCATTTATTATGCACTCTGGCAAACAAGAAGACAATGATGTTTCACCCTTCCCTAATCCTTCCAGTTTATTTTATATACTAAGCTAATGATCACATTTACATTTTCCAAAGTAAAAACAAATCCTTGCACTGGTCGGTGGTATTTTTTTCTCATTGAAGCTGACTGAATGGGGTTTGAATATGAATTACCCATTATGAGGTAACCTTATGAAAATGCTTAGAAGAAGGAAGAGGCTGAGGAGAGGGGTGAAGGACACTCACTCCAGGTCTGTATTTCAACTGCAATATTTGGTGAGACAGAATTTATATACCGGGAAGTGCAGAGAAACAGCAAGAAGAGCATCAGAAGGGAAATGAAGACTTCTCAAGTGTGTTAGCATTGTATTAATTGGTGTGGAGGAATGCTTCATACTCGCTTTAAATTGAAATTCACTACAAAATACACAGCTGGAGGTGTCTGCTACCTTGTGCATTGACACAACTGGAGATTAACAAAATTGGAAAAGATTGTAAAATGTGGTTATGTAAAACGAAGTTTACTAGGTTTCACTGAACCTTTCGAGCTGTCCTGTACGCAAATGCAATCTAATTCCTTCCCACCTTACACCTCCGTTTTAATTTCCTGGTTATTGGTGTCCTGGGTTCAGCAGTGGCAGTCAGTTTTTTGGTTTTTTTTTCCTTCTTAGTAGCTGTTGCAGCACTGTGTTTTTGACTTTTGGCTTGGGAACAAAAAAAACTGATAACACTGATGTTTAGACTGACCAAGGATTTTGTGAGTCTCATGCTCTGCCAGGGAGGAGGAGGGGCCGGGAGGAAGCGGGGACAGGACACCTGACCCAGACTGGCCAAGGAGGTGTTCCATACCACAGCACGTCATGCCAGGGGATGGAACTGGGAGCTACCCGGAAGGGCACGTCCCCTGGTGGGGCGGGCTGTCTTTTTTTCCGGCGGGCGGTATCGTATTCTCTTCCCTTGTTATTTCTCTTGTCATTGTTATTGTTGGTGGCGGCAGTGGTGATTTGTGTTATACCTTAGTTATTAAACTGTTCTTATCTCAACCCGTGGGAGCTGCATTCTTTTGATTCTCCTCCCCGTCCCTCCAGAAGCGGAGGGAAGAAAGGTGGTGGTGGGGGGGGGCAGTAGACTGCGTGGTTCTGATTTACAGCTTGGGCTTAAACCACGACAGTTCTTTTGGCACCCAACGTGGGGCGCCAAAATTCAAAATTCAAAACGTCTTTGAAGTACCCTCTCCAGAGGCTCCATGCATCCTCGGCATAGATTACCTCAGGAGAGGGTACTTCAAAGACCCAAAAGGGTACCGATGGGCTTTTGGTATTGCTGCTTTGGAGACTGAGGAAAATGAACAGCTGTCCACCTTGCCTGGTCTCTCAGAGGATCCTTCTGTTGTGGGGTTGCTGAAGGTCGAAGAACAACAAGTGCCAATCGCAACCACAACAGTGCACCGGCGGCAGTATCGCACCAACCGAGATTCCCTGATTCCCATCCATAAACTGATCCGTAGTCTGGAGAGTCAGGGAGTGATCAGCAGGACCCGCTCACCCTTTAATAGCCCCATATGGCCAGTGCGAAAGTCTAATGGAGAGTGGAGACTAACAGTAGACTATCGTGGCCTGAATGAAGTCACACCACCATTGAGTGCTGCTGTACCGGACATGCTAGAACTTCAGTATGAACTGGAGTCAAAGGCAGCCAAGTGGTATGCCACGATTGATATTGCCAATGCATTCTTCTCAATTCCTTTGGCAGCAGAATGCAGGCCACAGTTTGCTTTTACTTGGAGGGGCGTCCAGTACACTTGGAACCGACTGCCCCAGGGGTGGAAACACAGCCCTACCATCTGCCATGGACTGATCCAGAATGCACTGGAACAGGGGCAAGCTCCAGAACACCTGCAGTACATTGATGACATTATTGTGTGGGGTGATACAGCGGAAGAAGTCTTTGAGAAAGGGAGGAAAATAATCCAAATCCTGCTGAAAGCTAGTTTTGCCATAAAACGGAGTAAGGTCAAGGGACCTGCACAGGAGATTCAATTTTTGGGAATAAAATGGCAAGATGGACGTCGCCAGATCCCTACAGATGTGATCAACAAAATAACAGCAATGTCTCCACCAACTAATAAGAAAGAAACACAAGCTTTCTTGGGTGCTGTGGGGTTCTGGAGAATGCACATCCCGAATTACAGTTCGATTGTAAGCCCTCTCTATCATGTAACCCGGAAGAAGAACGATTTTAAATGGGGCCCTGAGCAACAACAAGCCTTTGAGCAAATTAAACGTGAGATAGTTCATGCAGTAGCCCTTGGACCAGTCTGGAATGGGCCAGATGTAAAAAATGTACTGTACACCGCAGCTGGGGAGAATGGTCCTACCTGGAGTCTCTGGCAGAAAGCTCCAGGGGAGACTCGAGGTCGACCCCTCGGCTTTTGGAGTCGGGGATACAAAGGATCTGAGGCCAGCTATACCCCAACTGAGAAAGAGATACTGGCAGCCTATGAAGGGGTTCGAGCTGCTTCGGAGGTGATTGGCACTGAAGCACAGCTCCTCCTGGCACCCCGGTTGCCCGTTCTGGGCTGGATGTTCAAAGGCAGGGTCTCCTCTACACATCATGCAACCGATGCGACATGGAGTAAATGGGCTGCACTAATTACACAACGAGCTCGAATAGGAAATCCCAGTCGTCCAGGCATTCTAGAAGTCATCATGGACTGGCCAGAGGGCAAAGATTTTGGAATGTCACCAGAGGAGGAGGTGATGCGTGCTGAAGAGGCCCCACCATATAATAAACTGTCAGAAAGTGAAAGGCAGTATGCCTTGTTTACTGATGGGTCCTGCCGTATTGTGGGAAAACATCGGAGATGGAAGGCAGCTGTATGGAATCCTCAATGACAAGTTGCAGAAACTGCTGAAGGAGAGGGTGAATCGAGTCAGTTTGCCGAGGTGAAAGCCATCCAGCTGGCCCTGGACATTGCTGAACGAGAAAAGTGGCCAGTACTTTATCTCTATACTGACTCATGGATGGTGGCAAATGCCCTGTGGGGGTGGTTGCAGCAATGGAAGCAGAGCAACTGGCAACGCAGAGGTAAACCCATCTGGGCTGCTGCACTGTGGCAAGATATCGCTGCCCGGGTGCAGAACCTGGTGGTGAAGGTACGCCATGTAGACGCCCATGTACCCAAGAGTCGGGCCACTGAGGAACACCAGAACAACCAACAAGTGGACAAAGCTGCTAAGATTGAAGTGGCTCAGATGGACTTAGATTGGCAACATAAAGGTGAATTATTTTTGGCCCGGTGGGCCCATGACACTTCAGGTCATCAGGGCAGAGATGCAACATATAGATGGGCCCGTGATCAAGGGGTGGACTTAACAATGGACACTATTGCCCGGGTTATTCACGACTGTGAAACATGTGCTGCAATTAAACAAGCCAAACGGTTAAAGCCTCTTTGGTATGGAGGACGATGGCTGAAGTATAAATATGGGGAGGCCTGGCAAATTGATTATATCACACTCCCACCAACCCGCCAAGGCAAGCGCCATGTGCTTACCATGGTGGAAGCAACCACCGGATGGCTGGAAACATACGCTGTGCCCCACGCCACTGCCCGGAACACTATCCTGGGCCTTGAGAACCAGATTTTGTGGCGACATGGCACCCCAGAAAGAATTGAATCAGACAATGGGACTCATTTCCGGAATAACCTTATAGACACTTGGGCCAAAGAGCATGGCATTGAGTGGGTATATCACATCCCCTACCATGCACCAGCCTCTGGGAAAATCGAACGGTATAATGGGCTGTTAAAAACTACACTGAGAGCAATGGGTGGGGGAACTTTCAAGCATTGGGATACACACTTACCAAAGGCCACCTGGTTGGTCAACACCAGAGGATCTGCCAACAGGGCTGGCCCAGCACAGTCAGAACTTTTACATATTGTAGAGGGGGACAAAGTTCCTGTGGTGCACATGAAGAATTTGCTGGGGAAGACAGTCTGGGTTATTCCTGCTTCAGGTAAAGGCAAACCCACTCGTGGGATTGCTTTTGCTCAGGGACCTGGATATACTTGGTGGGTAATGCGGGAAGATGGGGAAGTCCGATGCGTACCTCAAGGGGATTTGATTTTAGGGGAAAACAGACAATGAACTCAATTGTACGCTGTTGCCTGCTATAGTCCATCAACTAGAAGTCTGCAGGGCACCAGCGACTGGCTCTGACTTCCCTCCGACCATCATCCCAACAGAGAATGAACTTTGATAGAACCGGATGAGTTCTACAGTAAAGGAATGATCAGCATCAGCAGGCAACGATCCAACACTGCATACAGCTTCTTCTGCCCTGAAAGACCGTTCCAAGAGATGGAGCCCAACATCATGAACCGAATGGACTCAGTAGCTTTATAGGAATTGGTCCGTGCACTAAGATAACAGTGCACCGAGATGAGAGTGAGGGTATATGGAAAATGTGGGATCTGAGCATGACGTGAATGGTATGGAACAAGGGGTGGATACTGTCCTGGGTTCAGCAGTGGCAGTCAGTTTTTTGGTTTTTTTTTCCTTCTTAGTAGCTGTTGCAGCACTGTGTTTTTGACTTTTGGCTTGGGAACAAAAAAAACTGATAACACTGATGTTTAGACTGACCAAGGATTTTGTGAGTCTCATGCTCTGCCAGGGAGGAGGAGGGGCCGGGAGGAAGCGGGGACAGGACACCTGACCCAGACTGGCCAAGGAGGTGTTCCATACCACAGCACGTCATGCCAGGGGATGGAACTGGGAGCTACCCGGAAGGGCACGTCCCCTGGTGGGGCGGGCTGTCTTTTTTTCCGGCGGGCGGTATCGTATTCTCTTCCCTTGTTATTTCTCTTGTCATTGTTATTGTTGGTGGCGGCAGTGGTGATTTGTGTTATACCTTAGTTATTAAACTGTTCTTATCTCAACCCGTGGGAGCTGCATTCTTTTGATTCTCCTCCCCGTCCCTCCAGAAGCGGAGGGAAGAAAGGTGGTGGGGGGGGGGGGCAGTAGACTGCGTGGTTCTGATTTACAGCTTGGGCTTAAACCACGACAATTGGTTTCTTTTATTTAGAAGTATCTGAAATTAGATTTTTATATTTCCAAAATATTTCCATTGCAAAGACACAAAACCAGCTGTATGTGTAAAAGTATGATTGACTTAAGTAAGGAGAAATAGTGTTTCAAAAGAATCCATTTGTTGTCAGGAAACTACAGCCATTTGTAAATGTCGTGTTTTCCTTTTCTGCTACTGAACAAAGTCTGGGTACTTGGTAGCATCAAGATTCTGACACTCCACCTTTTCTCGAGATCTGTCTTTACTACCAAAAAGGTCACCATATAAAGCTCTTACCAGTCTTCCACTGGTTTTCTTTAATTTCCTCTCGGAACTGCTTTTGCTTCAGCCACTCATAAGTTCCAACTCAGTTGTGGTTTTTTTTTTTTGTTGTTTTTTTTTTTTTTTTTTTTTGTAGAATCCATAACAGGATAACAAAAACAAGGTTTTAGCCAAAAAGCAATAGATAGAAACTACAGCAGGATATCCTCTATCATCCTAACTGAATAGATGCATGACTAGTGGAAAGGAAAGCAGAGAGACCAGAATTAAGTGCTCCTCAGTACATTACAATTGACATATTCCAGTGCATAGATTCAGCTTAACCTAATGTCACATCCTGGGAAATAAATATTTTAATGAATGAAAATCTGTCTAAGAACATGTCATCAAATCAAAATACAACCTAAAACATTTTCCAAATAAATTCATCTAATGGTATTCAAATATTATTGAGCTGATTTCCTCCATTTTTTGCAAGTAGGGATAACTGATGCACAGCAGACTGCATATTAATGTAAACATGAAATTTACTGATATATAAGTGTTTTTAGGTGTCTTGCTGGAAAACATGAAAGGAATAGAAAGTTATGGAGATTTGCTCTAGACTGGACTACTTACTGCTAGGAAAAATTAAGTGTTTCAGATGAATAAATAAATGGATAGGCTAAGGACTGGAAACACTGCTAAGAGACTAGTGCATAGAGCACATGAGCTCTCCTTGCTTTGGTTTACTATTTTGTCTTCTTTTCTCTACAGAGGTTGCCTATTTTGCCTGTAGAAATATTCCTTGATTATTCATAAGGGAGAGAAAATAATGTCATTCAGACAGGACTTCTCTAACCCTCTAGAGAGCACACTTTGTGCAGTGTGGATTTATATTATGCCTCCTTAGGTGCTTTTTCCAAAGCACATGACTTCTAAAAATGCATATTATTCCAAAATGCTTCTTTCTTTATAGTAGAGACTTGCCTCTGTGCTGGGTATGGCTTAGTCTACACACTGGCTTTTTATTATAATTGAACTCTTGTGATTTAAATGAGGAACAAGGGCATTGTCAAAATCAAGATGGTGGAAGTTGAAAGAAATAAGTAAAAATAGCTTACATTGTTATCTGATGCTACTAATCAATCAAAAACTTGCAACAGTTTCTTCCTGGTGGATGCAGTAAATATAATATCTGTTTATCATTAACTGGGACATAATGAAAGGTACTAGATACAACCAAGGACTTGGGAATCTAAAGTGCAGAGCATGAATTTTATGTTCTCTTCCTTGCTTCTGCGGAAGTCAGTGCTAACTCGTAACCTACACAATCATGTTTTCCCCTGTGTCTGTCTTCACTTTCTGGCCCCATCCATCATTCCACTCCCCATCATGCAGACAGCTTTGATGGTAAGAGCAGGACTAGGGAAAGCAGATTTGAGGTTTAGTTCTTAGGCTGTAAATCAAATACCAGGATTATCACATCTTGATTAGTCCACCAGCCTGTCTTTAGGTGATGCGAGGAAAGAGTGTGGGGAACAGTGGACAGATGGAAGCACTGGTTATCTATATCCCTTTTGACACCCCTTAAGAGTGACCATCATATTTTTTTTTAATATTCTCTGTTGTGAGCAGTCCACTGGTTTCAGATCTTTAAAGAATGACCTGAATTTGCAGTTAGTTGGGATAGGTCACAAATTAGGTACTGAGGTCTTCAAAGAACTTGTTCTAGGTTTGTATAAATAAACAGACTACACCAGAGATTTGCATAGAATTTGGGCACTTTTGAGTATAATGTTCTCCATATCTGAGGACATTTTAACTATGTTAGTTTTTTACTACAATGCACAAGTTTCCACCCTTATCCCAATTGAGGTGCCTAAGCTTCTTCACTTTGCCCAAACTTAATATATTGTTATCTTAGAGATGAAAAAAGTCAGATTTCAAGTCTTTCTAAGTTTATTTTTCTAAAAATTTACTTAAGAAAGAAATGGAGTTAGTATTGCATGATTTGTATCATATAAACCAAAATAACTTAATACCTTCACTTTTGTCTAGTTTAATCTTAAAAAAAGGTTTAATTATTCCAGCAATTTGCAAAGCCTTGGAAGCAAATCCACTATTCCTAAGACACTTTTCCCAGCTGTACATACCTTCATTTACTATGTACTCTTCCAATACTTCATGCAAATGCTAAATATTTGGATACTGCTGAAGCTGATCCTTTTTAGCACAATAGGCTGAATTTATTTCGTCTGATATTTTTAAATTGTCTAAATAGTCTTTAATGTACTGTCCTTCCCAAGGCTTTTGCATTACTCTTTTCCTTATTTGCTTACCATTATTAAAATCCATTTTCCATTAAGATTTTCAGTCCAGACTGAAACAAAAGCTGTCTTTCACAAATCTTGCCTGCATTTAGTGAGTTACTTTCCCTATTTCCCCTTCGCTTTCATTGTGCTCACCTTGCTCTTTGTGTGTCTGAATGCAGCCTGGTTCCCTTTCATATCTTTTGGAATACACTCTTTTGTACCTTATTTGATACAAAAGTTGGCTTTTGTCAAAGAATGTGGTCTTATGTAAATATGCTTTGCTTATCTGTTTCTCTTTTCTAACTTTAATTTCTTTGAAATTTCAAGTTGGTCTGCCAGCACAGACTAAGGTACAGAAGTGAGGCCACAAAATAAGGTCCTTAAAGCAAGATTTTTCCTGCTTTATGATTAGGAAGTACATCAGAAGCTGCTGTTCTTGTTTCCATTATGCCTATGTAGTAAAATACATTTTTCAGCAATGTCCAAGACACCTGACAAAATTACTATCATCAATTTTTGTTCTGTTAATGTTTTAATTAAAAAACAAATACAAAAATGTGTGGACATATTAGATGGCAATGAAAGCAGTCATCTTTCTATGTTTTTTATTTATTATTAATACAGTTGCATATAAACAATTATAATAGTGATGAAGAAATGTGTAACAAATCCATTTCTGCATAGTAATACCTGAAGCATGCCATCGGCTTCAGGGAGTTAAAATTGTCTGACAATCCAGAACCTGACCAATTAAAAATGAATTAGATTACCATTAATATAGTTGAATAATGTTGCAAATAAGAAGTGCTGAAATTAAAAAAGAAAAAAATTGCATCATTGTATTATGTTTTAAAAAATTCAATTCCTTCCTACTTCCATCATGCAATATGTAATGGTGTCGCTCTGCAATATTTTAGTTCAGTTAAATGTCTCATTAAGAAAAATCAACTTGCTGATTTATCATTGCTTTGCAGAGTAAGTTTTAATGAGTGAAATTTCACTAATGAATAAAATCCATTTTCCAAAGACTAATTTTTCTTGTATGGAGGCTGAGTGCATTTGTAATAGGCATGTTTAGGTTTAAAATTATTGTTGCTTCTACAGTGGTTATTATTTGACATATAGAATAAGAATATTTTAATGCAATTTGAAAGAATTATTTTTTAAATACCTTATTTATGTTATATATTCAAATTATTTTTAAAACTGTTGGACTGCTACCTTCCAGAAGTAAGTAGCTTTTCCATATGGTATATTTTAGTGAAATAATCCACATTTATATATTTATGTCAGCTGAAAATTACCATTTATTTGGACTTGATATGATACTAAAAGACAATGTTGCCCTTGCAGCTTTTTTCAATACTGACCAAAGGCTTTTGGATTGGTAATTTGAGATTCAGTCTTAAAGTGAGCTTTTGGTCTTCTTTATTTTTTCACAAACAAAATAGATACATCTCTTTAATTTGACAGAACTACACGCCTGTCGCTGGAGGAATGTATTCTGCAACAGAGCCCAAGGAGGTGTGCAAAGGAAACTTTTTTTTTTTTAACATTCAGAAAATGTAAATACTTCATTCTGCAGCCTTAATCAGTTAATTTCCCACATTTCTGTTTTCATTGTAAGGGGGGCTGTTTTGAAGACTTACATAGAAGAGAAACATGGTGAGAATCTGTTGTACAGATTCACATTTTTGTTACTGTTAAGATGAAGTTTTAATTGTAAATTGTTCAGTCACAAGTTGTCTATTTCAACCAGTTTGAATCAGGGGACAGGTAATAAATGCTTTATACAGATAAAATTGTTTATTGGATGGCTCTCTATTGTCTGAAAGATGTAGTTATCCAAATTGCAAATGATCATATAATTTAAAAGGTATTTGGTTCTATCGGTAGTGTACATGCCTGAATAAGTATTTATAGGTTAGTCTTAATTTTTGGCATTTGCAGTTGTGAGTGCTTTGACATTAACGTGTTAATCCTAGTTAAATCTTGCATTTGGTTTCTATTTTTCTGATGTAACGTTTTATTATACTGACATCGTAACACACTAAGGGATTGGACAATACATAATATCTGGAAAGACAGCAGGGTAGGTCTATGAAGAAACATAAAAGCAGGTAATAAGAGAACTGAAACATATCTTGCCATTTCTAATGACATGTTTCACTAACATAATTATGTATGTATCCACCTACTGATTTTACTCACACTATGAAGATACAATGAAGTAGATACCAATAGTGGGGTACAATAGGAACAAAGGAAAGGAAAGAGCAGGGGAAACATCACAGACTGATGCACACCTTCTGTTGAGAGCTACAGGGGGAAAAAGAATATGACATGAAATGACAAGGCATTACCAGAAAAAGTAGGAGAGCAAGTGGCATGGGAAGGAGGATGAGGGGAAGACTGCCGTGTTAACACCTACATATCCCCTACCTGTCAGTGTCTGTTTTTTGAGATGGATGAGGCAGAAGGATCTGTTGTACTGTACACAGAGCACAGGTTCCTCTTACAGCAGCAGCACAGTAACAAGATTCAGGAGCTAATGGAAGAAGTGTTCAGGAAAGCAACTGAGCAGTCTTGAAAGTGCCCAAATCAGTACCTGTAAATTGTAAACTCTCAGTAATATTTAGAATTTCTGAAAATAGTTTTGACTAGACGTGATTTCCGCCAGCTAAAAGGTGCTCTTAGTTGTTTAATGCTGGTACACATGAAGTACATAGCTGCTGAAGGCTCACAGGTTTTTTTGAATGCCTACTTTAAATATTGCAGCTCATATGCCTGCAAGAGATATACTGTAAGGAGTCTCTAGTTTTATTTGGGTGAATCTGCTCAGTTGCAATGATAGTTCATAGGTCAGCTGCCTGTCAATATCAGTGGCAGCACCTTATTGATATTAAATTATCTTTAAGTATCCCACCTTTAAAGCACAACACAAACATGTAGCTCTTCCTCAGTTTTACAAATTCAATATCAAATTCTTCACATTGCCATTTTAATTTTGTCAATAAATTTTATACTTTTTATATTTTCTTCAACATTGTAATGAACACCATGTAAAAGACATTTCAATTCTCAAAGTTATCTTTCAATTAAAACTTAGAGAAAAACATGAACAAATCTTTAAAACAGATCAGTTCCAGGACTTTTGGATGAAAAATCTGCATTTTGTTTTGTTTTTCTCCCTTAATAAATAGATTTTCCTGTTTCAACAGACTACAATTAGCAGTTAGTGAAAAAGAATACATTTAAATCACCTAGTTTACACAATCTGGAACAAAACACTAGGATTTTGTAAAAATCATAAGATCCTAAAAGAAAGGTTCTCATTTTGAAGGATGTATGATAGCAATACTTGTATGGCATTTCCTAGTCATTAAAGGAATAATGGCTACTCACATTTCCCAAATGCAGTCGTCCAGTATTTAGAGAGTCTTTGTTAAGAAAATGACCAGACATGAAAAGTCCTTCCTGTGTAAATGTAGGCATTTAATTGACTACTCTGATCATTAGAATAAATTAGACTACATTCTCCACAACTCCCCGTGGAACTTTTATCTCAAGAGAGAATTGTAAAACAATTCACTATTGCAGTGTAAAACAGATAACTGTGTTTTCTATATAGTGGCTGTGTCCAAATGTGTGCATTTCCCCCTCTGCCTTGACTTTGGTGTGTCTTCCCTTAAACCATATTGATTAAGTTGTGTTCGTTTTCTTTCTCTCTCTTCCCTTCTCTGCCAGACAGAGTTCAAAGTCTGCTTCAATCTTGTAACTTTATTTTTAAAGTTTTCGGATTGGGTATGAGCTGTAGTTCGGGGTAGCGATTCTGGTAAGCATTGCTTCCAAGATGCCTTTTATAACTGTTTAACCAATTTTGCATTCCACATTTTAATGTTGTATTTCTCCCACTTAAAGTCTGTAATAGTAATACAGTGTCACTCATGTTACCATCACAGCACAATCAAGCATATATTTCTATTGTATTTTCTGCATTTTTTAAACTTCTTATCAAAGATTCCATATCCACACAGTTTCTTACAAATCACTTAGTCTAAGGTGACCTTAAAAACACTATTCACTTTCTAGGTGCCATATAAATCTTAGAGTAATAAGGCTTGAAGGTATCTCAAAAGGTTGTTCAATCTTCTGCCAAAGGCAAAATCTGATGTGTTTATGTCATTTGTATCAATCATTTTTCTAACCTGCTCTTAAAGACCTCTAACCTCTTCAGGAAAATTATGATGATGCCTTTTTATCATAAAAGTTTGAAAGATTTTTCCTACTGTCTAACTTACAGTTTCAATTCAGTAAAGCTTGCCCCATCCAACAGGAATATGAAGAATATTCCTTTTCCCTTTGTTTATGTATTCCCTGTCAGCCTTTTTGTTTTTCTGAATCCATGTTTCTATAACTCTCTGAGTTATATCTTTCTTAAAGCTGAGTTCCTTATATTGAGTCCAGTAAGGACTTGGTGCGTTACCAGTGGCCAGACGGAATGGAAGATTGATTTCATGTGCCTTTCAAGCTACCTTTCTATTGTTGTTCCCAATCTGATTGCCTTTTTCATAGCAGTAAAATATTTGTTGACTCATGTTAAGTGTGTGATCCTGTGTGACCGCAGATTTTCTTTTACAGTATTATCAGCAAAATAATCCCTGTCATGCATTTCTTGCCTAAGTGCTCTATCATCAAGCAGAAGATCTGATCAACTTCTCAATCTTATCACCTCTGCTCTGAGACACAGAAATAACTTTAATTATGAAGGGACACATGCTCAGCTTTCTTTCATTTTAGGACTTCTGCAAAATTATAAGCATACCATATTAGAGCCATTCAGTTTTTTGTCATTTTACAGATTGGTTTGGAAATCATGTCTTATGTAACACATGCAAATAATTTCTGTTGGGTTTCAAAGATTCAGGGTTTCATTCAGAGTTGTATACACATATTTAAATCTTTACACGTACACATACTTTTATTGTTTAATGGATACTTATCCATTATTACATTACAGAAGCCACTTTAAAAAGACAGAAAAAAATGATAATATCATCATATTGTCAGATTTTTTAAAGAATTCTGAATATCAAGCATCAACTTAATGTTTATTCTTCTTTTCATTACAGTTCCAGTTGTTTCTTTGAAGGTTTGTTAATTTACTCTCTGAAATACATTGCTAGTAACTTTTGTATATTTCATAAAAAGATAATATTTCATTGTATAGCTATCTACAAATCAATTACAAAAGGAATTAAACATGTAAGATGCAGAGACCAGAAAAAAAAAAAACAAACCCAGATCTGTATGATTACCAAGAAACAGTAATCACAGGAACAGATAAATATAAATATGCCTTTCCAGTAGCACACTTATATTCTCTTTTGATCAAAGTGGCTTTTAAGACCTGTCATATGCTGGGAAGGTGAATGCATAGATATAAGGTACACCTTCACCTCCCTTCTCCTCATGAATTTCATCTCCTTGAAGATATCTTGATTAGAGCTTTGGTGTTGGTTTGGGTTTTTTTTATTTTCATCAGGAAAGAGAAAGAATTACAAGTCTTGGATGCTTTAAGAGTATAACATTATGTTTTAGTATAATTTGACCTTTTAAATAATTGTGTTGTGTTTACTTTTGGGGACCTACAGGAAGTTGTAATTCAAATGAAGTTGTTACATTCTTGGCTGTGACCTGTTCTCAGTTTAAAAGAATTTTTTTTTTTTTTTTTTTCCCCAACTGCAGCTCTCCCAGGCTGCCATAAACCAATGAGCAACAAAAATACAGTTATTTTGAGAAAAAGTAAGTTAGGGAGTGTGGGAATGCTTCAGAACCGAGGATGTGCAGGACATGCAGTCGTGTCTCTCTCAGGTCTCTGTGAAAGCAAGCAAGATTACAAATAATAACTGGTTCTTGGCCAGCCACTATCAGTAATTCAAAAGTTCACAGCTGTGTGTGCAAAAGCAGTGTGTGTAGGAGCATGTGAGAAAGCGTGTGACAAGGGGTAACGGATTAAAACTTAAACAGGGGAAGTTTAGATTGGATATAAGGAGGAAGTTCTTTACTGTAAGGGTGGTGAGGCACTGGAATGGGTTGCCCAGGGAAGTTGTGAATGCTCCATCCCTGGCGGTGTTCAAGGCCAGGTTGGACAGAGCCATGGTTTAGTGTGGCGTGTCCCTGCCCATGGCAGGAGGGTTGGAACTAGATGATCTTAAGGTCCTTTCCAACCCTAACTATTCTATGATTCTATGATTGTGCTGACTTCATCTGTTCCCAGAACACTGGGGCAAAACTGATGACTTTCTGTTCCACATCACTGGAACAATGTTTGCATGTTCTTGAGGAGGTGAGATTGCTGAGTACGTAAATATCCTGTATGGCTGCATAGTCAAGATCCTAGACGGTAACTATAAAAAGGACAAGAAAAAAGGAATAAATGACTTAGTCAGATCACGCGCTGAGTCCGTGTCTTTCAGTCCGCCACAAGGGGGCTTATGTTCATATGAACAGCTGTTGAAGTTCTTCAGGCTGTGTTCAGCCACACTAAGGTATGACTGATTTCAAATTGTTTACGTTGGACCTGTCAATATGAGGTTCCAGATTTAGTATATGACATTTTGGGGATGGATCTTGCATGAATTTCATCAAATAACAGATTTTTCCCTAGAGACTTTCTTAGTACCCTACAGCTAGTAAAATGTGATTATTCCAATAGTGGATTTGTTTCAAAAGCTAATATTGCTTAAATATAATTAAGACTTTATTACAGAAGTTAAATAAATAGGTGCTTGCCAAAATTTAAGAAGGGTGCATGTGATTCAGGTGCCTGCACTTTTGCCCAGCTGCAGGTTCTCTCTCGCAGTAAAGAGTAAAAATTTGCCTCTTCCTTCTTCTTTTCCTCACTTATTTTTTTCTTTTCCAGCTTCCAGACTGCAGTTCTGTGCCTTTTCATTAGCTTTAGTATTTCTATAATCCTTCTCTGAGCCACTGAACACTTCAAAAGACAGAAAATTATCCAGGTTAAGTTTTATTGCCATTTTAGTGAGTTTCATTTGCCTTCAGAGTGGTGCAATGTTGACATGGTAATGGCAGCAGGTGGAATAGAGGAACAGAGCTCCCATTTTTAATGACTTTGAGTTGCTCAGTTGGTTCAGCAGCTCTTTTGGAGTCGTAATCTCACTAAACAGAATTAAACAAAACTGCTTATCCTGCAAATCTTGTTTTCCTTACCTCTATAATTTACCATGTCTTCAAAATGATGATTGGCAAAAAGGCGTCTTTTATCTAACCTGTAAATCATTCACCCCTTATATATACTAATCAACATGTACTCTGTTGTTGTCACAAACAAGATAATTTAATCAAATAATCAAATAGAAGAAGTCATCAGCTGCAAATGGCGTAGCAGCAGAAAATGCATGTTGTTTCTCTTTGTGCAATACAGTCTCTTTCGGGAAATTAGAAGAGGTGCAGTCCTTGAATGCATTTGCACAAACATGCAACATGCAATGCCAAAACACACACAGCTCAAATTTGCATTTAATTCACAAGGTATGACTAAAATTAATGTAAGAGGAGATTGTCTATTTAGTTGGCAAGCAGAAATACACTCTAAGAGCATAGAAAGGAGAGACTTCAGCAGTTAAAGGGGTGATATTTTTCACTTCACATGTTTTGAACAGCATGCAAATAACTTGGGTTTGCGGGTTATGACAGAGAAAACTTCTTTTTTTTTTTTCCTGATAGTGTAGATTGGCAGTGATGGGTTTTTTTCACATTTTCTGCCTTTTGGTGGAGCTTTTTCCTTTCCATTTTTAGGTTGTTTGTTCAGACTTTTTTAAAATTTATTTTCCCTTTACTTCTTCTGTTCTTCAGGTCTTTGAGGTTTTTTGTTTATTTAGGCATTTTTATGGGGATCTTTTAATAGTTCTTTGTGGGGCTGTCATTCTTGCTCTGTTTTTTTATTTCTGATTTCTTTTCTTTTACCTTCATCTAAATTTTTGCTTGTGATGCCTTCTAGGGGCTTCCTCAGCTTTTCCTGATTTTAAAAACCCAATATATGTAAAATTTCAACATCACTTTCAAAACTTAGGCATCCCTTTTCAATGTAATGGCAAATGACTGTTGGTTTCTATTCTGTAATCTCGGAATCTGCCTCTCAAGGAATTGCTACATATTAAGCAATTGTTGCATCATAAACCTAATATGTGTCAAGAATAAAGGTAAAGGTGATAATTGGTTATCATTGTAAACATTCAACTCTCATCAGAAAAAGTGTTGTATGTAAAAGGCATTTGTAACTGATATTGGTATACAACACATTACCATGTGTTGTATATGTACCATGTACATGGTGACAAAATTGTAATTTTGGCCACTAAAAAACATACAATCTTTTTTGTTATCCAAATAAAGCTCAAAACCAGCCAGATTGCCAGATTTAAATGTAAAATAAGGTTTTACATAACAGCTGCTGAGTTGTTTTATTAACCTATACCAACCTTTTTTAAAGAAATGCAAATATGTAATATAAATCAGTAGGTATTACTATATAGGACTAATTTAAGAGGTTATTCAACAAAATTTATTTCCTTCAAATGGCCATCCTCTATACTGCAATAACAATTATCGTTCTTCACCAAACATCAAAGCAATAAAGCACAGAATGCAAGCACTGTAAATCAAAGAAGGGGAAAAGTATCTTTCAAAATAAGCATTTGACAGAAATAATGAATGTTTGAACTCAAAGACTGAATTAGAGTATTGAGCCAACTTTGTGGCTACTGTCTTATGCTGTAAAATAAGATTGAGATTTTGTAGTTGCTTTGAATCCCTATACACTCTTAGCAGACTCTGCTAGACTTACCATAAAAATGGTATTCTCCATCTCTAAAAATTAGCTGATATTGCTCACAGATTTTCTTCTCTCATAAAAAGCAACATGAATTCATGAAGATAAGGGTGAGAAATTACTTTTGCTCTGGGAAAAATTGCAGTTTAATAGGTAGCGGAAAAACTCAAAACTTCACTTAAAATAAATCAGCATCCTGAGTTTATGGCTCAGAGCAGTGAAAACTTCCCATGATACATTTCATACCTTAGCAATAGATTTATTTTTCTTTTCAGATTTTTCAGATCTGTCTAAAAAGTGCTCACAGGGGAACTTGCACATATGATCAGCTGTGTAAGTTGGGTGTATCAGAACAGCCCACATTTCTACAGATTTTTTCTTGTTTCATGTGACCACAAGAGTTAAAAAAAGTCTGTAATTCTGGACTAGATAGATATACCTATGATATTTAAATTTATGAAACCTGAAACATCCTGGCTATTCTTCATACTGGAGTTGAATCTCGTGAGGGCTGTCAAATGCAATGAGAAGGGCTTCTACAGATACATAAGCAGCAAAAGGAAGACTATAGAAAACACAAGCCTGCTGATGAATGGGGCAGAGGCACTGAGTATGGAAAAGGCTGAGGTACTGAATGCCTCCTTTGCCTCAGTCTTTACTAATAAAGACAGCCCTCAGAAATCCCCGCCAGAAACCAGAGAGTAAATCTGGAGTAAGGGAAACAGCATTGATAAAAGAGGATCAGGTCAGGGAATATTTAAGCAAACCGGACACACATACGTCCATGGACTGTGATGGAATGCACCCATTAAAGCTTATGAAGGTGACTGATGCCATTGCAAGTCAGTATTAATTCAAAAGGGGAAGTCAGGCATTACCAACCTGGTAACATTACGATTAAGTGACTGGCTTGGTGGATGAGGGGAGAGAAGTGGATATTGTCTGTTTTGTCTGGATATTGTCTTCATTTTACTTGGACAATATGGGATTGTTCTAAATAAGCTTTCTGGTTGAATGGATGCCTCAAAGTTAAGAAAAATGTAGTTTATTGTCTTTTGATTCAGGTGGTTTCTATCATTTATATAGCCTGAGGCTGCAAAGCAAACGTATCTGACAAACTATTTCCAGATACGCAAAAGCAAAGAAAATCTTGACTGCTACCTAAAACATCAGAGGTTATTTTTTGGCTTTCAAGATTAACTTTTATTTTTAGAAGTACAAGGTTTTTCACTTCCATTTCCCTTTTCCCCTTTCCCTTTCCTTTTTTCTTTATTATGTGCTTGTACAGTGTTTGTGCTTGAGCTCATAATGAAGTGCTTTTGATCAGCACTAAAAAGGTCTACTGGTTGAGTCCTTAAATGCAAAACTTCTGATGAGAATAAACTTCAAGGTCTCAGAACGCACTTATCATATGTACTGTATGAATAAGCGTCAGGTCCCAGAGTAGATTGCATAAATCTTTTTGGTTGAGCTCGGTGAGTGCAAAGCTTAATGCCCACAGGCTTGCAATCTTTTTGAAGGTGATTATAATTCAGCAATAGCTTTGCATCCTGGATGAAGGATCCCCTTGAACACAAAGTGTGTTACATGCTTGTCCTAGTGATCAAAATACCCAGAAGGTTGTTGCTTTTGCAATTCCTAAGCCTCAAAAATGATGTTAAAATGTTATATCAAATCAACTAATCTGTAAATTCAATTATTATAGATAGAAGACATAGTTCTACCTCGTATGCCTAAAACTAATCTTAGTCATAGTATTTCTGTTGCCATACTCCATGGTGTAGCATAACTAATGATTTACTGAAAGTTTATAAATGTTTACGATTTTGTGATAATTTTCCTTTACTTGCACATTGTGGTAAGGGTTACCACGTGAGGAAGAAAATATGTCAAGATAAACTAGGGACAACGGAGGCCTCCTCCGGAAGATTTCGGGAGAACTGGCTACCCAGGATTTGGAGAAGGCTGAGGTTCTTAATGACTTCTTTGCCTCGGTCTTCATTGGCAAAGGCTCTGACCGCACCACCCAAGTCTTGGAAGGCGGACGCAGGGACTGTGAGAATGAAGACCCTAGGCCCACTGTAGGAGAGGATCTGGTTCGAGACCATCTTAAAAACCTAAATGTACACAAGTCCATGGGACCTGACGAAATCCATTCACGGGTCCTGAAGGAGCTGGCGAATGAAGTTGCGGAGCCACTGGCCATCATATTTGAAAAATCATGGCAGTCAGGTGAAGTTCCTGATGACTGGAAATAGGGAAATATAACCCCCATTTTCAAGAAGGGGAAAATGGATGACCCGGGGAATTACAGACCAGTCAGTCTCACCTCTGTGCCTGGCAAAATCTTGGAGCAGATTCTTCTGGAAGGCATGCTAAGGCACATGAAAAACAACGAGGTGGTTGGTGACAGCCAGCATGGCTTCACTAAGTGGAAATCCTGCCTGAATCAATTTGGTGGCCTTCTATGATGGGGCTACGAAACTGATGGACAGGGGCAGAGCAGTTGACGTCATCTACCTGGACTTGAGCAAAGTGTTCGACACTGTCCCACACGACATCCTTGTCTCTAAATTGGAGAGACATCAATTTGATGGGTGGACCACTCGGTGGATAAAGAACTGGCTGGATGGCCGCACGCAAAGAGTTGTGGTCAATGGCTCAATGTCCGGCTGGAGACCGGTAACGAGTGGTGTCCCTCAGGGATCGGTGTTGCGACCGGTCTTGTTCAACATCTTTGTCGGTGACATGGACAGTGGGATTGAGTGCGCCCTCAGCAAGTTTGCCGATGACAGCAAGCTGTGTGGTTCGGTTGATACGCCGGAGGGAAGGGATGCCATCCAGAGGGACCTCGACACGCTTGTGAGGTGGGCCGATGCCAACCTTATGAAGTTTAACCAAGCCAAGTGCAAGGTCCTACACCTGGGTCGGAGCAATGCCAGGCACAGCTACAGGTTGGGCAAAGAAGAGATTCAGAGCAGCCCTGCAGAGAAGGACTTTGGGGTGTTGGTCGATGAGAAAATGAACATGAGCTGGCAGTGTGCGCTTGCAGCCCAGAAAGCCAACCGTATCCTGGGCTGCATCAAAAGGAGCGTGACCAGCAGGTCGAAGGAGGTGATCCTGCCCCTCTACTCTGCTCTCGTGAGACCTCACTTGGAGTATTGTGTGCAGTTCTGGTGTCCTCAACATAAAAAGGCCATGGAACTGTTGGAACAAGTCCAGAGGAGGGCCACGAGGATGATCAGGGGAATGGAGCACCTCCCGTATGAAGAGAGGCTGAGAAAGTTGGGGCTGTTCGGGCTGGAGAAGAGAAGGCTGCGTGGAGACCTCATAGCAGCCTTCTGGTATCCAAAGGGGGGCTATAAGGATGCTGGGGAGGGACTCTTCATCAGGGACTGTAGTGACAGGACAAGGGTTAACGGGTTCAAACTTAAACAGGGGAAGTTTAGATTGGATATAAGGGAGAAATTCTTTACTGAGAGGGTGGTGAGGCACTGGAATGGGTTACCCAGGGAGGTTGTGAGTGCTCCACCCTTGGCGGTGTTCAAGGCCAGGTTGGATGAGGCCTTGGGTGACATGGTTTAGTGTGGGGTGTCCCTACCCATGGCAGGGGGGTTGAAACTAGGTGATCTTCCAGTCGTCGGGAACTTCACCTGACTGCCATGATTTTTCAAATATGATGGCCAGTGGCTTAGCAACTTCATCCACAGCTCCTTCAGGACCCGTGAATGGATTTCATCAGGTCCCATGGACTTGTGTACATTTAGGTTTTTAAGATGGTCTCGAACCAGATCCTCTCCTACAGTGGGCCTAGGGTCTTCATTCTCACAGTCCCTGCGTCCGCCTTCCAAGACTTGGGTGGTGCGGTCAGAGCCTTTGCCAATGAAGACCGAGGCAAAGAAGTCATTAAGAACCTCAGCCTTCTCCAAATCCTGGGTAGCCAGTTCTCCCGAAATCTTCCGGAGGAGGCCCACATTGTCCCTAGTCTGTCTTTTGCTCACTACGTACCTGTAGAATCCCTTCCTATTATCCTTACCATCCCTAGCCAAGTTCAATTCTATCTGGGCCTTAGCCTCCCTCACCTGGTCCCTAGCTTCCCAGACAACATCCCTGTATTCTTCCCAGGCTGCCTGTCCCTGCTTCCACCTTCTATAAGCCTCTTTTTTCCTTTGAATTTTCCTGAGCAGCTCCTTATCCATCCAAGGAGGCCTCCTGGCTCTCCTGCTGCACTTCCTTCTAGTTGGGATGCAGCACTCCTGAGCTTGGAGCAGGTGATCCTTGAATAACAACCAAGAGTCTTGGGCGCCCCTGCCCTCTAGGGCTATATCCCATGGAACCTTACTAAGCAGGTTCCTGAAGAGGCCAAAGTCTGCTCTCTTGAAGCCCAGGGCAATGAGCTTGCTGCACGCTCTTCTCACTGTCCCAAGGATCTCGAATTTGACCATCTCGTGGTCACTGCAACCAAGGCTGCCCTGGAGCGTCATATTTCCTACCAGCCCTTCTCTGTTGGTAAGCACGAGGTCAAGCACGGCACCTCTTTTTGTCGGCTCCTCTATTACTTGCAGAAGGAAGTTGTCTTTCACACAATTGAGGAACCTCCTGTATTGCTTGTGCCGGGCCGTACCGTCCCTCCAACAGATGTCAGGGTGGTTGAAGTCTCACATGAGAACAAGGGCCTGTGAGCATGACGCTGTTCCTATCTGCCTATAGAGCACTTCATTCACAGTTGTTTCTCCGTTCTCCAAATGCAATAATAATTGCATTTATAATAATAAATAAATTATTATATATATAAATTAAATAAATAAATAATAAATAAATAATAATAATAAAAAGCATAACCATTTTGTGGAGGAAGCTCAGGCAACCAGGGCTCCTTTCCATGGAACTAGGATCCTCACTTGACAGTAGTGTCCTTCAAAATGCTCCACTCCAGTAAGCTAGTAGTATCTAAGGACACACAGGGTAGCAGAATTGTAGGTGCTTGCTGTCTCTTAGCTAAGGATTTAGGTGTGATTTTATGAATAGCTGTCTTCGCTATTTATTTTATGAATAGCTGTCTAAATTTACCTGAACAACAGTTCATTTTCCCAAATAGTTTTGCAGATCTCTCATCTGGTCAGTTAAGGAGACTAAATCTAAAATCTGTACCCCGCTATGTTATTAATTCCTCTGTTGTGACTTTGGATGCTGTTGTTTGTGATGAAGTTTAATATCAGTTTTATCACTAGGTTTTGAAGAGCCTGTCAAAGTGTTAGAAAAAGAAATGGGTGATATGGTCTGAAGCTGCAGTCCCTTTTGAAACTCTTGGCACTTTACATCAGAAAGCTAGAAGTATTGTTTATTTATTTTTATAAATATTTTTAAACATCTCATCCTTTGAGAATGGCTATCAGTATATTTTTCCCCAGCTGGAGACAGTGTCAGTAAAAGCATGCTACATTTACAGCTAGTGACAAGTTCTTGACTGACTGTAGCCTGCAAAGGGGTGCTTACGAATGCAACAGTCAAACTCTTTTCCTGGGAGAGTGTGCTTTTCCTTTACAAGGTCCAGCTTCTACTGACTTAGTGATCAGTTTGATATCTTGTTTCAAGCTCGCTGTTTTGAGCAGGTACATTAGACAACATCATACTAGCCCCTCCAAGAAAGCTTGTTATGTGTGAATATCCTTGACCTTATGTGAGATGTTATGGATGTGGTTCAGGTAGCATTTCTGTCATGTTGTGAGGAGCAAAACTGTAGTTGAACTTAGAACTCCTGCCGGGTTTTGGAGCATAGGTAATGTACTGCTATTGAGAAAAAGTCAGAGGGGAGGACAAATGGGAATAAATCCAACTTCTTGTAGCTACTAGGTCCTTAAGGCATTCAAATTGGGTTTGGTTGGTTTGTTTCGGGTTTTTTGTTTGGTTTGTTGGTTTGTTTTTTTCAAATATGTTGAGCATTTCTCATGTTTTACGAGAACATTTTTATTTAGGAAAATTCATTGGGTTTTTCTCCTCTTTTAGTTTATACCTTTTTTGACTAATGTTTGTCCTTACAATAATTAAAGCTAACAGTTCAAGGAATAAAATCCACAGACTGCATAGGAAGAAAATCCATGCTGATTGACCTGTATATTACTAAATCAACACTTGCTCACTATAATCCTCCGCCACAATTACCTCATATCTGACCACATACTTCCTCCGGTTGCTGTTTCTGCCTTCTTTAAGGTACTAAATAGCACACTCCTAATGATATCAGTAATTTCAGCTGGAGTGCTTATCTTACAAGACACTGAGCCATTTGTGTAGGGCATTTAAAAAAAAAATCTATTTAGCGATCCTGACACTTAGACTGAATTTTTTTAAATAGGTATCAGAATTACTGGCTAGTTTACTATAAAAATACCAAGAAGAGCGTTTCCTTACAATATTAGTGATAATGCATGTTTCTCAAAATTTATAAAGAAGAGAACTTTGCTCAGCTGTACTCTTAAGTCTGGTCTACTGGTATGGAGATATATATATATATATAATATCTATATATTTCTTCAGCAGTCCTGCTGTGCTCATTTTGGTAGACTGAAGATAGCAGTTTAGGTAAGTGAGATGAGTATGAAACAATCGAGACAGAACCTTGACTATGTAAGTTTATGCAGCATCTTCAGTGACTAGAGTAAATTTTTTTTTTCACTTCATTAGAGTGGAGTATTTTTATGTAGCTGTTAGTTAAATACAAGTCGGAAAGTTGCTGTAAATTGTGTAACTCTTCCTTATGAGAGAATATTGTGATACCAGAATAAAATCCCTTCAGTGACATTCATATATTTGGTCCACATCAAAACAAAGCAGTGTGCAAAAATTATCACTGTAGCTGCAAATACTGGTTCATATCTACATTATTTTTAAAAATAATTACTAGAACTGCGTTGGTTTAAATTATAACCAACCCATTAATATTTCCAAAGTTCAATTTTTAAAAATAAGGAAAAGAACTTTTGGCAGTTAAGACATGATGATGGACGCTATTAATATGCCTTAGACCAGGATTTGAAAATAATTTGAAAGACATGCAGATGAGGGGAGTGAAAGTATTCAATATCGTTTGATTTTGTTAGAAGAGTAAGGTATGATGAATTTGTGAGTGAGAGAAAAATACATTCTGGCCTTTCTACTTATTGCTTGAAAATGATGGATACTAATAAGGATATAGAAGAAATGGATTGGAACCATCAGGCAGCAATTCTTATAACCATGCGAGGCTGAGGTTTCCTGCAAGTAGATTTCTTGTGACAAGTCAAAAACATGACTTAACATGGCAGACCTTGGCAGTATCAAGAACAAAGACTGTGAAGTGTGATTGTTGTGAACAGTTTCACATGCTTCTGTAGCAATACTGAAACAGCAGGCATCAAGGAATATTTAGTGTAATTAATATATCAGTCTAAAGGATCCTTCATATGTATCTGTCTTTCTTATTATCCAATATAGAGCATCCTTACTAATCACTTACTGTGATTACTGTGATTCATTTCCTACATATTCACAGAGCACTCCACTTCTAAATTTATTACTGTATCTATATATATGAATTGTCTCTACAAAAACAATGATTTTGGTCAAAAATAACAGGAGTCCTGAAATCTTACCCCAATACAAAATGAGTACCGACTTTGGGTTTTTTTACTCAAAAAAAAAAAAGATGAAAGAGGAAAATGCCTATTGCAACCTGAAATTCCCAGTATTTGGCCTCTGGTGAAAGTTCGAGCAGCATAAAGCCCAGTGATAAGAATCTACAGCTGAGAGTATTTTATAACTAACCCTAGAATTCAAGTTGTCATCATTAACCTTGACACCGTAAACATGACCTCACTTCTTCTTCTCCTGTCCTATCCTGTCCTATTTCTCATTTTGAGGTACGTAGACTTCAATGGAAGTAAAAACTATTTTCCTTTGATTACAGGATTGGGTGTCTTTCCAAAACATAATATGCATAGGCATTGAATGAGAAATGGGAAAAAACAAAGGGCTAAGATTTTGCATACGGCTGGAGGAACAGCTACCACTGTAGTGTACGCAATTAGTGTTTGGCAGAATAACACCTGTCTCCTTCAGATTGTTACATCTTTGTCTGAGCAGCCTCCAGACCTTTGTCTATACATTGTGGTGAATTCTGGCTTTGGAATCATAGGCTTTAAGTCTTTATCCAGTTCAGGAAAGCTGCAAGTATTCTTTTGGAAAAATATAGGTCCAGGGCTAAAATATGTATGATTTGTTTTTAAATAGCTTTAAATGTTTCAAAGGAACATTTTAAAACATCTGACAAGATTTCCTCTATTCTTTTAATATATCTGCATTACAATATGATTATGAACAAAAGTAAATGCTAGACATTGCAGGGCTATCATCTTATTACATCTTCTCCTCCTAGTTGGGAGAGTGTGTATTGATTGTTTCTAGATTAGCAACTCTAACTCCAAGGCCATAAAGAGATTAATTTATATCCCTAGAATTTCATATTCCATTAAACCCAGGCAACAAACACAGGTCCTCTGGAAGGAGTAACTGAGGGTAATACAGCAGATCTCAGTCAATAAGCTGCAAAATTATACACCATCATAGGATTTTCCCATCAAGAAATATAGCCTTCTCAATATGACCGTTTTAGAAGTATGCACATCTTTCAGATTCCTACTATAGCATGGTCTCCAGGCAAAGATTTCATGGGAAGAAGATTTTTTCTTGGAAGTGGGCAATTAGGTAAAGAAAAAAGAATCAATTTCTTATCACTTGGCCAGAGTCATAGAAGTTACTGCAATCTCTCGTATCTATTTTTCATTTAAGGCTCAAAGTTATTTGCTAAGCATGAAAGGAAGAACTGAAAACAAAAGAAACTTAAATCCACTGAGTATCACATGTCAACAAGAAAGTTTCCACTTGCTGAAAAAACAGGATTAGTACCTTTAAAGGAAAAAAACCCCACAACAAACTTGCACCAAAATCCAACCTGTCTAATAAATAGAGGACGACTGCTATCTAAATAAAGAATGTTTACATTAAACATCTGTATGATCTGAATCCACCATAGACTGATTTTATTTAAGCAGATGATGGGCACAGGTTAAATATTTTTTGAAAGATAAGTTTTCTGTCATATGTTACACATGCATGTGTTCTTGAGTGCAAATGCACGTGTGTGTATGTATATATATATGCACCTAGCAATAAGAGACAATGCTACAAATAATTAGAGCCATCAGAACTATTTTGCTCAATAATTAAGTTTTGGTAAAATCTGTTTGTAAAGCTCTCATTTTAAGAAAAACTTAGTCATCATTTATTCAGCTTAGCCAATATGCCTTAAGCTCTGATTCTGCAAGGTACAATAATATGGGTAATCTCTTATCCCTACAAAGTAATGCATCAAGTAAGTTGCCATATTGCAGTCATGTCATGTAAGCTATCTGGAGCTATTTTATAAACACTATTTCACAGAACTCTGGAACACAAATTATAAGAAACCTAATAAACCCTTTTCTGTTGAGGTATCATTCTGCATTTAGTTCCAAGTAGTTCAATTTGTGTAGCAGAGTATTCATTTTGGAAACAAGTGCATGTCCCATAACCTTTTTATAAACTCTCCTAAGTATAGTTATTTTGAGTAATGAGGATAAATAACAAATACCTTAGGACATAACATCAGTAATGTAGCTTGCTCAAAATTAGAAGTTTTTAAAGTAGAAATCAACATAATAATAGTTTGGGATACACCACAGTACACTCACACAAGCATGAGGACATGGCACTGAAACACACTTCTTTTGGGGAAAAATTAACAGAGAAAAGGGTTATGTATAGTAAATCACATATCAGTGAACTGAAAGAGCTATTTAGCTGGTTTTGCAAGGATATATGTTTAGAATAGTAGTCTAAATGGTTTTCTTACTAAAGAACTATTTTGTAATATTGAAGTCTGCACTAAAAATTTTAAGATGTCTCTTTCTCAGTAAAGATAAATTGTATGTGTATTTGATTGTATTAAGCTTCAGATATTGGGTTTCAATTTAAACATGAATTATTAATCAAACCAAATGTATTATAGAATTTGCTGGAGTCATTAGAAATAATATCAAAAAATGTTAGGGGGCAAAACCACGAACTCTTTGGTAAATGAAACTGTGTAGTTCTATTGCACTCACTATATATTTTCATGCAGGATTGAGTCTGGAGAAGCATTTGCTAATTCATTATTGGAAGAGCCCTTGCTGGTTTAGTCAAGCAAGAAAATTACCCCCAAAGCCCACAAGATTTATAATGCTTAGAAAACAAAAAGAAAAAAATTGCAACAAAAGAAAAGGGCAATTCAAAACCTAATGAGACATTTTAGGCCTCATTTACATCTCTAACCTGATGCATTTCTTCAAAACGTTTTTCTCACGCATTTGCATACTAAAAGCTTATTCTTCCCTAACCAAAATGATGATGGTATTTCCCCCACTACACTAAAGTTAGCAGTTAGAAACTATTTATAGTCACTTTTAGAAGATGAGTAGTGTATCATTCTTAAATTCACACCTCTATGAGAGCTGACGCTGCAACCAAATACCTCTTCTGTGAAATCTGATAACTGTAAATATAAACCAGAGGTTTTATGGATCATTACTACAAAATATGGTAATTTTATCACTGAATAGACTTTTTTGTTAGACAAGTCTAATTTTTCTCTTTTTTTATTAAATGTGAATTAAAAAAAAAATCCAAGTATGTGGATAAATGTAAGCCTCATCTGCTTGATAATGCGTATATGGATTTTCAAAAGGCTTTCAACAAAAACTTGTCAAAAGCTTTTAGGGAAATTAAGCAGCCATGACATGAGGAGGGTCCTTGCATGGATAACTAATTGGCAGAAAAAAACATTCCAGGCATATGCTCCCTGTAATCACTAAAGCAACTTGAAAAACTAAGGCTCCTTTCACTAGATGATGCCCACCCTATGGCCTATGTATGTCCTTGCAAATATATATTTAAAGGATTGGATTTTGCAACTGCAGTTTGACCTCAAAATTAAACTTGAAATAGAATGGCATCCCCTGTGAAAACAGTCAGCTGGTATTTTCAAAAGTGGAATAAATAATCTTGTTAAAGTTACAAGGAACACATGAATAATAGTTTAGTTTTCTTAACTGCATATGCATTTTTTACAATTTTCTAATAAGAATTAGAAATTTGGGGGTGAGGTGAGTAAAGGAAATACTTAACCCATAAGAGAAATAATTTAAAACATGGAACATTTTATAATGTGTTTAAGCAGACCCAGGGTAAGTAATAGTAAAAAGTGGTTTTTTGACACAGTTCACATGATGTCTAATAAAAAAAATGTATCTTCAGTTGAAAAAAAGCATCACTAAGAAAATCTCATAGAAAAATAAAAATAAATGCCATTTCTATAACAGTAACATATCTATAATAAATTCCTTACCTTTTTGCACTAAATAACACAAAAGTAGCATATTAATGAGATGAATAACAAAAAGGTTGAACTTTTATCAAAGTTTAGGTGCAAATAAGACTGATGAGTGTTATCAAATGTTATAAAATGATAAAAGTTACAAAATGCAAGCATGATATGGACCTAAAATTCCCGTCAAGGCATAGCCTTCACAGAAGAAAGTGCTTTTTAGGATAAATGCTTACCTAAGAATTGTTAAAATTTTCATGCACAGCGCTCAAGCGAGAAATCTGTCACCTGAAATTATTTTATGCTTTGTGTGTTTTCACACTTTTGTTAACAGAGAACTGTTAATTGATATGCGTGGGAGACACCGAATAAAGCAAGATTCTGGACAACATGCTGCCACTTTGTGGATTAAAAACCCACAAGGCTTCCTCCAATGACTGATAATAAGTAACTTGTGCTTTTATGTTAGCTTTTTACATCATCCTTTGAGTACATTAAAACTGTTGATCAGTTTTAGACAAATAAAGAAGAGGAATGGAAATCTGAAAGAATTTTTCTAAAAGGCCCCTGAACAATAGGTGTTTGAGCAGAGGGGAGAGATCCAAATTAATGTCCAAGTTATATAGTTAGTATAAAATGAGCTTAACTATATTATTGAAATTCCTTAGATATTAGATAGTTAGAATGAAAGCCACAGATAGCCTTGCTTTTATAAATGTGCTGCTTATGCTTCAAGAATCTTTTTCCTAAACAAATGAGATGATCCAACAATTTTTAAGATTATTGCTGCACAGTACCTGGTAATGTTTATATGTTAGAAATATTTGCAAGCTAAACTGAGCCTTTGGACAGTTGTGCTTGTTATCCTAGTTCATAGGTGAATAGTTAATAGGCTAATAGTTATAAATAGGTGAATAGATAATTTTGCCTAACACTTCCTGAGGCATATTTCTTGATTGAAAGCATGTTAAGCTATTAAAATGGGGTCCAGAAAAAGGGACCCAAAATGTTTCTTAGAAAAAAATTAAGGCCTTGTGTCCAATATGTATTTCTGAAGGTCTTTTTTTAGTTACTACTTTACTCTGGAGGAACCTTACCAATACAGTAGGTTTAGACCTAAAGTAACTGAAGTTCTTATTCCTTTGCATGAAATAACACCTTGTTCTGAGAAACTGAGTAACTTTGTATCTAGCTCATTCCTAGGCATTTTTAGAGCCTGTGGTTTTCTCCAAGTCCAAGAAGGCAATCAGTCCAGCAAAGCTTCTAGGGCTGCATGTGCCTTCTGAAAGAATGCCATAGACACTACATGCTACATGCTATTTCTGCATTGAAAGATGCAGTTAGAAACTCATCTCCTCCTAAAATTATGCACTGTGGGTAACAGAATTCAAGGTTCCTTGAGCCAGCAAAATGGCAAAAAATCCCTAACAAGTTTAAATTTGTAGCCTGAAAAAAAAGCCCAAAACAAACAGTAGGACAGGAACAAAAAAAAAGCCTTGGCTTTCAGCAGTCTTTTTTTCTACAATAACTACATAAAAGTGCTACATGTCAGCACCTTTATATTCCCTGTTTCCTCCCTCTCCCCAGGGCAATTCCCCTGAAGAAACAGATACTGTTTTCTTACCAGAACATACATTAAATATAAGGGGAGTGCATCTTCCTGAAACAGAACCGCAAGGAGAAAGAAAGGACTGTCCTTTTCCTCATTTTGGGGGAGTGGGGGGGAAATAAAAAAGGCTTAGAGCCTGAAGTTCTAAAGATGTTCTCAGAGTTAAGATCCCAAGTTGAAGAAGGTACCTCATTATATTCCTATGCTCTGAGATTTTAGGCCTCTAAGAGAAGTTTCAAACGGCCTGTCTTGGCAGTTCGCCATTATCTAGCCAATAGATACCTGCACACAGACTGGGTTTTCCCTAAGTGACCCTCAGCTCAGTCTTTGAATTGTCTTGTGCCTTGTTTCGAAGCACCAAACTCCCCACATCTTATTTCTCATAAGGGAGTCTGAATTCCACACAGAAGACCAGTTGTCCAAAAATTAGCTATTACAGTATTTAAATTTCAGCCTTCTAAATTCCTGCTAGCTATTTTGTTAATCAAGGATCATTGTAAAAAATAAGATTTTTCATCATTACTAGTAAAGACCTTGTCTGCTGCAGGAGATTTCCTAAGGTCTTGTGGAGTGCAAGCACACCCTCTGTAGGGATTTCAGAATCTTACTGGCTTAACTTGTACGATAATGACCTTTTGCTATTCTCATGCTTTATAAACCTCTCTGTCAGAGTTCTTTTCAGTAGTTCTTACCCCTTCTGTTTCTTTCCTCACCCAAATACATTCATGTTGGCGTACAGAACTCATGTTATTTTCTGCCCATATGGTCTCAGTGAGTTAATCCATTTCTAGATTGTTGTACGTCAATGCTGAGCACTTTCAAATATTTTCTTGTGCATTTCCATCTGGAATTCAACATCTCACCTCCTGTCTTTCTAATATCTTTTCATAGTAATTTCATAGATTCTTCACAGCACAGGAGAAAATGAAACTACCCTTCTAAAAATTCTGTTTGTTTTGCGTTGCCTTTCTCTGTAGCACTGGTAACTGCTGCATTATAGTCCCAGACATGTAATTTTATTTGAATTGCATGTGTTAGTTAGTGACAATAATATTTAAAATGAATAAAAAAATAGGCCAGCAGCTGTATTTTCCTTTAAAATTGCTATTATTATTGTTAGGGGATAGATGATGGACAGAGGACAAACCTATATATAGGAATCTCTGGGGTTTCCCCAAATATAAATATTTTTCATTTATAAGTAATATATGGTCTTCACAGTTCAGTTTCCATAAGTTACTCTCTATTGCTTTTGGCAGTAATAATTTATTAATTTTCCTATGTAAACAAAATAATTATTTGTAATATTGCACTTAACTGTATTTTTACTTTGCAATGCCACAGAACCAAGCTGTTCCACTTTCCACCTTTAAAGAAATCTGACAGAATACATCATTTCAAGATTGCAGCTGTGCCCTTTTCAAGGATTCTGAAACACTTAAAAGTTTGCCTTTTTTTATTCTTTCTCTTTTTTTCTTTTTAACAACATATATTTGATGTACCCAATTTTTTACAGTAAGTTGAACGTCAGCTTTGAGCATCAGTACTTTAAGGATCTCTATAGCATTTATTTTGATGTGTACTAAAACGTTGTTAGAGGCCTTTGTGACAATTGGATGCATTAAATGTGGCCCTTTGAAAGTTTTATTGGTTATTGTCTTTTTTTTTTTTTTTAATTATCTTTCTCTTTCTTTTCTATAAAACATTAACATTTGAATACAGTACCTGACATTTTTGTCTTATCCAAATCAAGAAATCGTAAGAAAAATATCTGGGGAGGTTATCCATAATCAAAGATAGAGATTTAACTATAATTTTATTTGCTTTTGACATTTTAAATTTAATTTAATGTGTTTACATGAATATTTAATTTGTTTGATTATTTAATTGTTGATATAGGTAAAATTGAAACAAGAGTAATAGTACAGTCATTAAATTCTCAAGAGAAGAATGCCCCATGGCTCATCACTTGTCTATGACTATGAAACCAGAATAGCTAACCCAGAATAGCTACTTTGCTTTTTCTGTCAACAGAGAGTATCTTGTTACAAGCAGCTGCAGTTTATGGTAGTCTGTACAGGTATCCTGTTGCATGACAAAGCACGGACACTTCTTGCACTGCAATGCAAAGTGTCTCTTCTCCTCCTCCCCAACCTGCCACTCCCCATTACCCAATATATTAATGCCTAACCGAAAGTCTGAAGATAATTTTAAAGCTTTCCTTAAACCTGGCAAAGGCTGAAGTTAAAAGAAATATTCCTTATATCCTTCTGATCTTGGATGATATATCAACCTTTTAAATCTGTTAGCAACCAGCGTCAGCTGAGTAATAGGCAGCCTGCCATAAATCGTACTAGGAGATCCACAGCAGGATCAGTACTGGGGAAATGCAAAGATCACAATTACTCATATCCATGTTGCTTAGCCACAGACAAATTTGATTTTTTTTTTTCCCATGTTCTGTTTCATAACCTTTAATAAACCCTGTGATTTTGAGGATTATTTTAAAATTATTATGATAACACAAACCAGTTATAGATAATGGATAAAGGTATACTCTTCATGTGTTTTAAATTGTAAGGACTTGATTCCTCAAAAGTATGCTTTGAAGGGGTTTGCAAACTGTTTCCATAGATTTTTTTCTTGCACACCAAATGTTTATTCTACATAATATTATAAAAACAAGGTAGATTTAAACTGAAATACATCAAGCTATTGTGTATTGCATATCAAGTTATAGCATATCTAGCTATTGCTTAGTCTCACTAAGGTGTCTGTTCAGAAATCTATCATCTCTTTGTGAAAAACAAGCTCTTCTATGTATACTTATGGCTTTTCATCAGTCTTTAACAGAAGGTGAACTGCATAATAATTGTTAAGTAAACCAAACAATAAGCAGCAAAAATTGAGAGTATAATACCTCACAATCTATAATCAATGTGATACAGAAAATAATCCTGACATTTTCATTCTTCTTAATTCTAGCAGGTAACCCCACTCTGGTAAAGTGTAAGTCTCTGAAGGTAATACAGGAATTTCAGAAAATGGGAGCTAATAGTGAAGATGCACCAGTTATTGCCATAAGAAATTTCTATCTTTCAGGTGTTGCCACTAAAAAAAATTCATGCCAGTTATGACAAGATTAGTAAACAGGACAAACAGGAACTTATATTTGATAAAATTAGCACTTAGAAAAAGAGGGGTACTGCAGTATCTGCTTCATGACTGAAAATAACATGTAGAAGGCTCAGCCTATAATCTTTCCCAGAATATGCATTTCTATATCTTCTGTCCTAATTCTCTTTTTTAACTACGATCTTCCTTTCCCTTCCTTTCGCCCAGCACACTGATGAGCTATTTGCAGATGCTATGGAAGATACTTCTGCTACAGAACTATGGAGTTACTATGATAACTCACTTCAATGGCAAATAGAAATATTATTATTGTAAAATAATATAAATTCTGTCAGTAAAAGAGAAAGAAAAGAACAGGATTTTTTTTCTATGTGAAAAAGCCATGTTTTCAACTATGTTTTCCTTGTATTAAATCTAAATCGATGAATGAATGCTGGATGGAAAAGGCGATATCAAAAAACCCTAGTATTCTTCGTGAACTAGGTTAATTAGAGCCCTTATGTAGAATGTCCCAGATTTCATAGGTAACTACCACCACCACACCCAAAGCCAAACTCAACGATACAGCGTCAAGTGACTTCTGGAGTATGGGAAGAGGAAAAGGCTTGGTTCCACTCAAGGAAGTGTGAATATTGTTTACTAGAATTCTGGTTGTCTCCTCAGAAAATTACATGTTCACTGTGCTAGGTGCAACTAGGTGTCAGATAGCACTGGAGCAGGGACAGTTAACATCCTGTTTCCCTTTCTACCTGCTTTTCCTATGGCAAGAATTTCTGTGACTTCTACCACATTCTGAGTGGTAGGTTGTTACAGCTGGCTCTCCTATTTAAATGTACACATGATGCATGTTATATATATCATATTCTGTAGTGCAAAATGAAAGTTTTGTGGACGGTTGCAAGCCATATGTTCTCAGAGAAGTCTTTTCCAGATGAACTTGTGAAGTCAGTTTGGCTTTTTTTCAAAATTAGTATGTAGCTGCCAAATTTTATATGATATTCATCATTTTTGTCAAATCTCTAATTCTATTTTGTGTGAATCCTAATGATACTAACTTCGAGTAGTAGGAAAAATAATTCTGATTTGTTAGTGTATTTTTATTAAAATCAAATGGCATTACATTTGGCTCAGTTGAATTAACATGTAAATTTACTTAGTGCAGAGTAATTAATAGATCTGAAGTTCTGGGTTGCTTGAATAGGCAAACTGGAATTTTGGCATTAATCATTTCTCATAATTTAATGAAATTTGGTTTAGAGGATAATCATTTACTATTGTCCGTTACCTCATTCATTGACCCAGACTATGTCTTTTGCTTACTAATTGGTGCTTATTAGAATGCAGGTTGTGATGTTTTGAGCACTTCACAAGGAATTGGACTGAGAAACCACCAATTTATTTATCATAATCTGCTGAACAGCTGTCAATTTGCCATGTTTTTTGGTAACTTGAGTTTGACAATGTATTGGCTTACTTTATATGTGCACAGTTACTAGAATACTACAAATGCACACAAAGTTCAGGCACCAAAATAACTGTTTGCAAAATTAAGGACTTAGCAATGGAAGCTTCTATCTTCTGTTGCTGTAATAGATACTGTGCTGTATAGTGAAATTGCATTGTGGTGGACAGAATCACGTGGACGCTAATGGAATTGTTGTTACAAAGAAACAGTATCCAACAGTGTGATTTGCATCATGCTGTGTGAGCCGCCTACACTTTTCAGCAGTTGGTTCTGTGTCTGTAATTTATTGCTCTAGAAACCATTATAATAATACAAGAAATGCTGCAGCAAGTGTAGAGGAAAGAACACATCACAGTCAGACTGTAATGACTATTTAGACTATTTAAACTCACTCAGCTTGTTTTACATTAGAAAAACAAGGTCCTTTTCAATTACTTTTTTTATGCATTTTATTTGGCTTTCTGGTCTCTTGTAGTTGAGATTAAATACACTGTTACACATTTTAAGATAGTTTATGATCATAGCTGCTCAAAAATGCAAAACAAGACCTAAATATAAAATGGTAAAAGTCAGAATTTCCACCTTGAAGAAAAATGTTGACAGATATGCAATTTCCTGCATAAGAAGTGATCTCATTCTCTCAGGAGTATTCCACAATGTATGATAAAAGTATGCTGAAATCTGTCTGTACCTCAGATGTACAATTCATAGTGTTTGCCTTTTTAAAAACAATGACATTTAATACATGACCAGTATCGTCTTCTTCCTCATTAAGGATGAGGGACACAGCCAGAATGTTGTTTTGTAATGCAATCTTTTCACTGGTGTAGTGATCACTGGGGAGCCAATGTAAGAAAGAAATGCCCTGAGGCTGCTAAGAATTCCTCAAAGGACCAAACTGGGATTCCAGCTGGTGGCTCGATATCACCTTTTCAGTACTGATTTAAGCACAGGACACGGGCCATAATTTTTATCCTCTGGAATTTTTATCCTGCTTCTTTCAGCACACAGCTTGCTTCTGTGTTTGTACTGTCCTGCAGAATGGAGAACAACTTTTGTCAAGATTATTGTTCTTTTCTCTCCTGTGGGATAAAACTGATCATTTGTAACTACATACTTCTTCCTCAGGTATCCAAATGTTTTCTTGGACACCATGAGCTTACTCTAAACAGTTTCATTCTATGTTCTCTTCTGACTTAGCCGGTCCTTTCTCTCATCAATTTTTTCTTTTGGCAATTTTCTGAAATTCATAATCAAGAGCATAGCTGACAAATGTTTTTTGGTTCTAGAATCTCTTAAACTTTTTCTGTTGTAGATTTCCATACTGCCCTTTCCCCAAAATTTTCTTTCCTGCATGTCACTCAATGGTTCCACTCCAATGAACATTCCTTTTCTCTTTTGGCAGAGCTCATTTATAAATCCTAAATGCTCCTCTCTGTCAGTTTATCTCTTTGTCTCTTTTATTACCATTGTTCTTCATTCCCAGAGCTCTTTTCTGTCACATCCTTTGCTTCTAGCCTGTTACTACCTTTCCTTAAGCTATTTCTGCATTTCATTCATATTTAATGTTTCCACAGTTCTAACATAAGTATAGTCACTTCCTTAACCTCCCAGCATAAGTAATTTCTTCTGCCTGAAATACTCTTTTTTTGAAACCACATATTGCTTTGCCACCATATGCCTACCGTTTTCTAGGAGCTCTTTAGCAGCCAATGTAGATTTGCTTCCTTATCTTTTACCTGCCACGTGAATTTATAGAAATCTTCACTTTCCCTTGGCAGTCAGTACAAAAACTAGACATGCAAAAGCATGATGTACCATGCAGAATTGTATTGTAAAAAAACCCCAGTATAGAAAATAACTACATGTTTATTAGGATGCTGGGTTTGATATTTTTTTTTTCCCCTGGTCTGTTTCCAGTATAATAGTACACTGCAATGTGGCAGATAAGAAGGAGTAAGTGCTAGCACCAAACCTAATTAAATTTTCACTGATGTAACCTGAAAGAAACAAAATACCTAAATGTTTATAGACTGTTTTCACCAGCTCAGTAAAGATCTCTTCAGAAGAATAGATACAGACATCAAGGGACTGACCAACTAGAAACTCTAACAGCAAAATCATATTTTCATCCTTTCATTTATTTGGTGCCTTCTTTGTCTCTGAGTTTTGGTGGGGATTTTTTCCCACAGATTTATTTTATTTTTCCTAGAAATTGCATTGTCTATTTTCAGCACCTAAGTGCATATATGAAATTTGATCATAAAGTACAGCAAATTGTAAAGACACATAAACTTCACATTTAGAGAAAAAATATAGGTGTAGTGATAGCTTTTGGTCTTCTGACAGAATATAGGAAATTTGAATCCTTATTATCTAACATAAAAGAAAGTTCACAGAATTAATTATGGGTATATCATATTCCTTAACAGAGTCTGATTTCATATGAAGTACTTATCCTTTGAGCAGAGCACAATTAAGCAGTTTTTTCACATTTTCCAGAACTACTGGAAAAGTTTACTAAGCTATAAACTACAGAGAGAAGCAATTAAACAGTAATAAAATTGTTAACGTTATCTATAATTAAACAGATTAACAGCCCATATTTTTGTATTTGTTTTGTTTTGGGTTTTATTTTGTTTTTTTACCAAAGCATTTACCATTTATTTAGCAAATTACAGCTAACAGTTTTACAATAAGATAGTGCTAAAATATTTTAATGACTTTCGTTTTCTTGGATTTTTTTAAAGACTCTCATAATTTACTTTTTGTTTTGCTTAAAAAGTGTCACTGGAAATTTTTTCTTTCCTTCTTTAAATCATTTGCATATGCTCCATAAACAGGTGCTCCAGACAAGCATATAATTTTTCAGAATTGTTTTTTTTAGTCAAATGCATTACTTAAGCAGAGATGGGCTATTGCATTTCTCTCAGTTAAATTATTGAAATCTTATTTTTATGAACTTGTTAAAATTAAAAGCCTTGTTATTCAGCAGTGTCACCTAGCTTAGGATTCGTATTTGGTGTTTTACTTCTCTCTCCACACCAGGCAAAATGCTTTTTGTTTCTCTAGTATGATCAAGTAGGATGCCAGATATTTTATATCAGAATTAGCAAGAAGTTCACATTTTGTGAACATTTTGCTGCTTTGAGTGCAAAAACCTTGCACAGATCTAGCCTTCACTAGTCGTTTTCCTAAACTGTTCTGAGTCAACCCATGAACTTTTCTTACACATCAAAGCTTATTTCCAACTGGGCATTAAAATCAGCTTAAGCCATAACAGATCCTGCCTGATGTGGGGCACCATCTGCAGTATTTCTTGTGCCTTATTGAACTTCTTTTCCATTTCTTTATCAGTAATTTATGAATGTATGTGATATGAAATACAAGCATTTGATCCCTCCCCCCAACTTTTAGAGGATACAAAAGATAAAGTGTGACTATATAACCATCAAATTTTATACAATTATGTCTGTTGCAAGTATTTTTTTTTTAAATGATACACTCTACAGCATTTTAGAAATCTTGTTAATTTATTCGACTACTTCAGAATGCATTTTACTTCTTTTTTACTGTTTTTTCTTTCCTAACTTAATTACATTAGCTCAGCTGCTCTTCCCTCTTGGTCATTACTTTGATCCAGTGTTTGTGCTGCAGCTGCGCACATGACAGATGCCAACACCTTCTTTCCATTTACACAGCCTTTACTGCTTAATCTTTAGTGCAAAGCATGAAGGAATTATGTCATGAAATATCACTGTGCCTAAGATCAACAGGTGACTTTAGAGATACAGTATAGGGATAGAAGGTAGAGCCCCAGTGTGCGTGCTATCAGTCCTTTTTGAAAGAAGTTGACTTTCAGTTACCTGTGTTCACAGTACTGCTTGAAATGCTAAATGCTACATAACAGAGTGCTGGTATTGAACAGTTTACTGAACAAGCCAAAACCCCCAAATAAAGCTGTAGTCCCATCTAGAAGTTGCTATGAGGATAAAAACAGTTTACAAGGGAGTTTGTGTAAATACTAAATGTATTTCTAATTTAAGGTGACTCACCGTTTTCACAGATGGATAATCACTTTAATAGCAAAATGATATAATGATACAAGGCCACAGAGGCCACTGTATCCAACCTCATCAGAATATTTTCATCTCAACCCAAAACTTTAATTGCCAACGTTTATCTTCATCTGCTCACTGGTGCTTTTTTTAATCCATTTTATGACAATCAGTAAACACTTTTTGAAAATTAATGGTGATCTCAGAGCAGGTCAGCAGCTGGCTTTTGGCTGACCCTGAAATGATTGACAAGTGGCAGCATATGTTATGTTTATAGATGTAGCAGGAGGAGAAAACAAATGTTTAATTTCCATCATGATTTGTGGGGCCCAGATTTTTTCATGCATTTTGTTGACAGAAAGCATCAAATACATGAGCTTTAAAGAATTTTCTTTAAATTTATTTATTATATAACGTAATGCAACAGTGCCTTTTACAGTATGCGCCTGTGGTGGTGTAAGTTTACCTATAACTAAGAAATACATTCATTTCACTGTGCCGTCAACTTCTCTATACTTTATATTTTTCTTTTATTAAGAAGCTTTTTAACTGAATTATTTATACCGACCAGCATAAAATAATTGTTCGTTACTTGTATCTACAAATCTTACTCGTCTCCAAGGACTAATAAGTGCTATGTGATTATGTAGCCTGCATCTATCTTAACATCTTTTCTTCACCTTGTGAATCATGCTGATATTGTTGGGGTTTGTAACGCAGTGGTGGTTTAAGTTTCAAGGCTCTTTTGTGGTGTGAGTTCTCAAAGACAGTCCATACACCAAAAGTCTTGCACATATGCTCAAATCACATCTGACAGGCAGCGCCAATAATCATAGCAGAGAAAGAACCCAGTGAAAATACTGCCTTACCTTTATTATTCAAATAGAATGTGACCCTGTTACCAGCCTGTGCTTTATCTTCTGGTAATTTTCCATGAACATAATGATAAGTGGGTTCTGAACAGGAATTTTATTTACTGCACAGCAATAACTGTATGGGCTTTTTCTGTAAGGATGCCTTTTATATAGAGGGTTCAGTGGAAACAGATACAAATGATGAAATCAAAGCGGACAATCAGATGATGAAACATGCAAATGGAAATAAGAAAAAATAAAAAGCAAAAGTTAATTTTTAGTGGTCAGCAAGAATAAGGAATTGTGACTTGTACGGAATAATGAAAAAGGTCTTAGTAATGTGGTTTTGATTGACTGAAGTTACTATGTGAAAGGGAGTTTGCATCTAGAAAAGAGCTGAGGATTTAGATCAAAGAGATAAGAAACATCAAATGTAAAATGAGGCAAGAGGGAAAAATAAGGAGAAGGGAAGGAAAAAATAACAATTTCTTTCATTTGGGGGAAGGCAAACATGAAGTGTGTAGAGTAAAATAAATGAAGTGCTTACTGCTCTGAGGAAACGTGAACATGTTAACAGTGCAAAAGAAAGGAGTGACTGTTTTGGTCTCTGCAAAGATCAGAAATGAAAAATACAGTTTTGTTAAGATTATAGGGTAATTCAGGTAGAAAGATCTTAGGACACCCTAGTGGAAGCTCCAGCTCAAAGCAGGGTCAATTATGATTTCAGAATATTATGTTCATAATTCACATAACAATTATTTATAAAACAGTTTGTAATAACCTGACATCAAGAGATCAGACCTGCTACTGCAGTCACAGTCTACAGAATCTATGCCATCATATATGTTGCACTCCTCTGGATGTGCTTGCATGTAGCAATCTGTGGGTCCTGAAGGAGCTGGCAAATGAAGTTGCTAAGCCACTGGCCATCATATTTGAAAAATCATGGCAGTCAGGTGAAGTTCGCAGTGACTGGAAAAATGGAAATATAACCCCCATTTCCAAGAAGGGGAAAATGAATGACCCGGGGAATTACAGACCAGTCAGTCTCACCTCTGTGCCTGGCAAAATCTTGGAGCAGATTCTTCTGGAAGGCATGCTAAGGCACATGAAAAACAACAAGGTGGTTGGTGACAGCCAGCATGGCTTCACTAAGTGGAAATCCTGTCTGACCAATTTGGTGGCCTTCTATGATGGGGCTACGAAACTGATGGACAGGGGCAGAGCAGTTGACGTCATCTACCTGGACTTGAGCAAAGCATTCGACACTGTCCCACACGACATCCTTGTCTCTAAATTGGAGAGACATCAGTTTGATGGGTGGACCACTCGGTGGATAAAGAAGTGGCTGAATGGCGGCATGCAAAGAGTTGTGGCCAATGGCTCGATGTCCGGCTGGAGACCGGTAATGAGCAGTGTCCCTCAGGGATCGGTGTTGGGACCAGTCTTGTTGAACATCTCTGTCAGTGACATGGACAGTGGGATTGAGCGTGCCCTCAGCAAGTTTGCCGATGACAGCAAGCTGTGTGGTTCGGTTGATACGCTGGAGGGAAGGGATGCCATCCAGAGGGACCTTGACACACTTGAGTGGTGAGCTGATGCCAACCTTATGAAGTTTAACCAAGCCAAGTGCAAGGTCCTACACCTGGGTCGGAGCAATGCCAGGCACAGCTACAGGTTGGGCAAAGAAGAGATTCAGAGCAGCCCTGCAGAGAAGGACTTGGGGGTGTTGGTTGATGGGGAACTTAACATGAGCCAGCGGTGTGTGGTCACAGCCCAGAAAGCCAACCGTATCCTGGGCTGCATCAAAAGGAGCATGTCCAGCAGGTCAAAGGAGGTGATCCTGCCTCTCTACTCTGCTCTTGTGAGACCTCACTTGGAGTATTGTGTACAGTTCTGGTGTTCTCAACATAAACAGGACATGGAACTGTTGGAACAAGTCCAGAGGAGGGTCACAAGGATTATAAGGATGCTGGAGCACCTCCTGTATGAAGACAGGTTGAGAAAGTTGGGGCTGTTCGGGCTGGAGAAGAGAAGGCTGCATGGAGACCTCATAGCAGCCTTCCATTACCTGAAGGGGGCCTATAAGAGTCCCAGGGAAGGACTCTTCCTTAGGGACTGTAGTGATAGGACAAGGGGTAACAGGTTCAAACTTAAACAGGGGAAGTTTAGATTAGCTATAAGGAAGAAGCTCTTTACTGTGAGGATGGTGAGGCACTGGAATGGGTTGCCCAAGCAAGTTGTGAATGCCTTATCCCTGGCAGTGTTCAAGGCCAGGTTGGACAAAGCCTTGAGTGACATGATTTAGTGTGAGATGTCCCTGCCCATGGCAGGGGGGTTGGAACTAGATGATCTTAAGGTCCTTTCCAGCCCTAACTATTCTATGATTCTATGATTTTTGGTTAGATTTTCTTGTATAAATGATACAGGATCTCATAAACAACTTCTGCAGATCAGACTGGATTTTTGTGTATCAAAAGATGCGAAAGTCTTGAACTCTAAAAAAGGCTCAACAAGGCATCAGAGTCTGACTCTTTTTTACCTGTCAGTCGGGTTCACCAGCTGTAAAGAAGCTGGAAAATGGCATGTCATATCCTGTTGTCTGCCTTCCTTCTGTATCTACTTAATGTCTGAATTATCTAAAGTGTATTACACTGAATACCAAGCAAGACATGATGAACAGAGAGAGAGCTGGAAATATGGGAAAGCTGAGGAACAAAGGAGGCATGCTACTCAAAGCAAGACAGAGTTGGATGGCAAAGTTCAAGGGAACAATGAGATGATTTGGTCAGTGTGATAGGAATTGGCCTCACATAGTAGCAACATAGCTATTGTCAAGTTCTTTTGTGTATATCACAGAATGTGAAAAAGAAATACTTTAAACAGGAATTTTGATGGACAAAATGGTATCTTCATAGGACATGGCAAACAATGGTGTGGGAAGAGGCTATGTCAGAATTTTACTGATCTTGCAGAAAGGTCTCTATAAGGGACTCATTCATCCACATAATTAAAACTCTTACTCAGTCTCTTTATACTGAACCTTTTCATTGAACCCTGCTGCATCAAACATAGCAAACCTTCAGTGATTCTCTGCCACCCTTGATAGCATATCTAGTGTATTAAAAAGATATCTGCTCCCAACTCCACTGAAGTCACACGTTGTTTATAACACAACATCTCTTTTAGCCTGATGAAAATCTTTCCATTGGGCAACTCCTTGGATGTTATTCAGTTAGTTTTGATTGCATGTATATGGCTTACACATTTTTTGGGAATATTTCTACAGTTCTTTATTCTAAGAATTCTACCATATTTTTATAACATCCATTATCATGAAGATTTGATAGAATACTTCCATATTTGCTTTTTGGAAAGTATATCCTATATCTAGAGCTAAATACTGATGCACAGCCTCTCTGCCTATCCTGCTGGAGTGTTTTATATACAACGATACAAGAAATAAACCCCCAGTGCCTCTGTAAATAGGTGATTGATGCACCACCACCTTCTTACTTGAGGAAAGGTATTCTGTCAAAAAATCTTCAGCACTTCTTTACTGTTATCTTGCTGTGGGATTTCTTTGTTTCTTGTAGAAAGAGATCTTTAAAACTCACAGTTACAGCTCAATTTTCTTTATTGTTATAATTGCAGCAGCTGGTTGCATATTCATACAGGCCTGATTTTCCCAGCCTCCTTGGTGATTTTAAAGGTCTTGTCACATTAGCAAGTAGATTCACTGAATGAGTGAAAGCATATTCATGAGTAGATTGTTTTGCCTATTGAAAGAACAAAAGGTGTGACAGCAGCTCATGACATTGTAAATCTAACTCCTCCTTCCACAAACAACCAAACAAAGAGAAAGGGACTCTTTCAGCTAAGCCTCCTTATTGAAATCTAATGCCTTATTTACAAAAACTAACTACATTTAAGGAGCAATCAGATTACTTTGAAATGCTGCAATACCAAAAAAAAATATGTTTATATCCAGTTTATTTTTATTAAGGTAATTGTGCAGCAGAATGACAGAAAGGTCTGTTTTTCAGTCTTTGCTCAGCCTCAGAATACCTTGTAAACCTCTTTACACTTCTGGGTATCTCAGCTTCCCTCTCAGTTCTTCACTGACTGAGAGACACTTGTAAGGTTCATCACTGTCAGATGGTGTTGATGACAATCACCATAATATAACACAATCAATAATCATGTGAAAATTTTAAATTGTGCAGCTTTTGGTTAGAGAGAAAGTCATGGTATAAAAATTCAAACAAAAAAAATCAACTATAAATCAGATTTTCACTTCAAAGTATACATGCTTTTCTGCTGCCGATGAAGAGAAATGGCTTTTTATTTGAATAGAATTCAATAACAATGAACTTTTGCTTTATTTGCTTTTTGGCAGAGCAGCTATAGTTTTCTTTTGTGTGTTTCAAGTCTGGGTTTGTTTTTGCTATTTTTAATGAGACTACAAAGAGTCTTTCCTTGATGGCCTGCATATAATATACCAGTACACCAAATTACCACCACTGATTATATAAAATGCATTTTCTTCATGTGATAGTGTAATTTGGGATGAGAGACGACTCAGGGACCAATGACTAAAAGCATAAAATCCAAAGAATTGTAAAACAGTATTTTTTCCTGATACACAGGAGATGGCTATAGAATATTTTTTTTTTTTGCCACGGAGGCATATTTGAGATGTGACAAACATTAACAATGAGAAGGGCTTTAGGTCAGGATCACTCTGCATCATAGATGGCATTATCTGCTGATTTAGCTGAGCTGAAAAATGCTGAAAAATAATCCTTTTTGTGCCCTTGTCAGTGGCTTTGGCCTAGAGTTATAGAAAATCAGCTTTACCTGAGTCAGATAATCATTACAAAATGAATTTTGTTTTTGACTCACAGAAATAATTGGGAGAAAAAGTATTTGATAGGTGTGATGAATATTATTTTAACTTAAAGCTTACTGAGATGTATAAAATACTAAGTGCTGCTGGTAATTGAGCAACTCTATGCAACTGTAAATTAGCTGCTTGAATTGAAAATAGATGATTACTGAAAGCACTTTTTACCCTCAGAAAACTTGCCGTTCTGCTTTTCCTTAGCATTCACAAGGGGCATTCAGTTAATCATACTGAGGTCTCTCCCTCAGTGCCGCAGTAGCTGATTACCCAGCAGGAGGTGCAGTTCCAGCAGGGTAAGTCAGAATGGTGTTGGTCGTTCCCTAGGGAGGGACATCCTGTAAAAAACACCAAGGTTGAGAACTGTCATATTCACAGCAGTAGGTGCATTTTCCTCAGAAATTAATGGAGCAAGCTGGGCAAAAATGTTTTTAAACTACATCTTCCCTAGAGTAAGATGCAAATTCAAAGCTCTTTTGAAGCATTGGAATGAAAGTTGAAGATAAGACTTTTTAGTTTTTGACATTGATGATATAGGCAACACTAGCACTACGAATATTAAATTGAAATGGAGAATAAGTGGGGCAGATGTTATTCAAGCAGTTCCCAACTGCAGTCATAACTATTGCAGAGCTAGTTTAACTAAGATGCTGGTAGTGATGGTTGTTATTATTGCAAAATACCTGTCAGATTTCCTTCCTTCAATTTTTTATTAATTGATCAACAATGCTGGATTTTTTTTCCTGAAACAAGAAGTCTGAATGTAATCTTGCCAACTAGACTCCTCTCCAACAAAAGACAGTTTGGAAAAGGAGTGAAGCTTTGAGATGCAGAATTTTTTCAGCGACAGTCTGTGTGCTGTACAGCAGCAAGTGGCCTTTCTGGGCTGCTTTTGCTATTGTCGGCAATGCAGCACAGAGCGATTGTGATCTGTTTACAGAAAGATTTTACAGAAACATTGAGCACCTTGTTTGCTCTGTCCTCATGAACAAAGACATAAGAAGGGTCTGTTTATAATGCACAATTCCTACAGATTTCTTACTAATAGAGCGAGATAAATCCTCAAGATTGTCTGTAATAGATTATGTGAGGCCTGTACAACCTGATCACAAACTCCCTCTCCGATGTGTTTTCAGCTCCTATGCTCTTGCCTTCTTTTCTTTGCTCCAGCTCAGTGTTGTTTTTCCTTTTTTTGTCCTTCTCATTTGATTCCTGTGTAAGCTCTTACACTCTATTGTCTGACTTATAAGAACATGAATGGCCAGACCTGAAATCCACCTAGCCTGATACACTGCCTCTCTGTGGTCAACACCAGTGACCTAGATAAGAGTTGAAAAAAAATGGAAAACAATTAGAAGGAAAAAAGGAAAGAAAATGTTCTCCACAAATTTCTGTTTAGTCTGCAGTAATACATAGCTCAAGGACTTCCTGATCCAGAAGTAATATCTCTGTGTAAGAATTTTCCATTAAGCTAACACCGTCAGTCTTCATTCCTTCTTTAACCAGAAGGCCCTGCTAACCCTAACTCCCTAAAACAGAATTATGAATGTCACTGAAAATGTGCAGAGATACAAAGCTTGCAAGAGTTTATTTGGTTTTCATTTATGCAGATTTTTATTGCATCTGTCCACTAATTGCTATCAAGCAAATACTATTACAAAGTCAAATCTATAGTTAAACTAATGACCTTTATAATCATTCTAGTACACTCTATAAGTCATTACCTTTCATAAAATATTACCCCAAATTTCATTTGTCACCACTGTAGAAACATTTCCATCTGTCTTTTCACTTAATGCATACATATATCTGATAAACCATAAATGAAGCCCTACCTTTTTATAAGTGTTTATTTCCTATTTCTGCTTGGTATACCTAGTATGTTTTCACATCCATAAGTAAAACATAGTCTGATGTTTCTAGAAAACAGGGACAGCATATGAGATGACAGATGTGAAAGGTGACATCAATTAGGAGTTCTGTGTCACCAAACAGTATATAAACACTGGTGTCATATCTCCAAAAGTCAAGTGACAAGGCCTTCATTGTTCTTTAATAGGACCCAGTTGTTCATGAATATATGGAAAGTTAGCTTATTAATAAAATTTTTCTTCCCTAGTTATCTTAATTCTGCCAGATTGTAAATTATGCAGCCAGAGTTAACTAGAATTAACTTACTATTTCCAGACATTCAGAGATATTTGTTCTGTAAAGAAATTAACCTAGGAGGTTTCTAGCTTCTCTCTGGACATTTTCCAAGGTAAATCCATTGCATACTTCCATCAGCGTGCTTATGGATAAATATACTTTAAAACCTAGTGTATAAACAGGAGATTGATATATTGAAACAAAAAGGATCTTAGTAGACAGGAGATCTCAAGTATCTAATCAGTCCACTCACACAGGCAGACAGGTCAAAATTAAAACTCTAGACTGAAAATTTCTTAGGCTCTGGCCTGCTGTATTGTGCAATGCAGATCTAAGACAAATCTTCCAGCCTAAGATAATATTTTTTAACACCTTCCAATTAATTCTAATTTCAGTTGTAAAATAAATGCTATATTAAATGCACACCCATTAAATATGCACATTTACACTGGTGCGTATGGTAAAGGAATATACCCTCTGACAGCAACGCCCTTTAATATATTGCAGTGTTTAAATTTAGATATTTGAGGCTCCCACTAGACAACAAGTTATTAAAACATCTGCCTTCCCATAAGCCATTCTGTTCTCTGCCATTCCACATGTCCTTTTCTACTTCACCAGGCAAAATTGCCCAATCTAAATTTCAGCTCAAGTGTTTGATGGCTTTCACGCTGAGCTCAAACTGTTAGTGCTTCCCTGAGAGAATAGAATTGAAACGGGATTTAATCTAAAATAACAAAATAGAATAAAGGTTTTACATATAAATAAGTAATGCCCTGTATATTTTTATGCACACTTTTCTTTTCTGGATTTTGCATGCAGTGAAGTTAAAATGCATAGATAGCCCAAAGCTGACACGAAAGAACGTCAGTGCATGTTACCTATGTGCTCAATTAAAGCGTATCCTAAAGTATATTTTAATTCAAATTTGCAATAGCTGCTACTACTAAATATACTGCAGAAATAGTATTTCTATTGCTACCTTTGTCTCAGACTGTTGGGTGCTTGTTTACTTTTCCTTAAACAGTGGTATTTTCAAATAGGATTCCAAAGCCCGTAGTGTTACATGCAGTAACAGTATGTGGGGTTTTATATTCTCACTGTTCATAGAAGACTCATATTTGGAGCTAGGTTTTTTTCACAGAACATGAACAGCTCACTTTATCATCATAAAATAAAATTATGAGCTACCTGTTAGTGATAGATATTTCAATATTTAATGATAGGGTACTAAAATAAAATCTGGACTTCTGCAGTAAAAATTACGGGGTTGATTCCCACTGCTAACTCAAATTGTGTGCTTGATAAACGAAACAGAGTAGAGTGAAGCTGCTGTTACTTACCTTGCCATTTTTTCCATATCTAGATATATGACCATGAATCACAGTTCTCAGATAACAAAGGCTTGAATTTTGTTACTGCCCTTGTAACACTAAAGGTTTATCATATACTGGGGAGCAGAATAACCAGCAGGTTGAAGGAAGTGATTATTCCTCTGCAGTTAGGACTTGTGTCCAGTTCTGTCCTCCTGCTGCTGCAAGAGAAGAACAAACTGAGTATGACATACAAAAGTAAGCTGAGGAAAGTGAGCTTCTTCAGCTTGCAAAGAGAAGGCTGAGAAGATCTAATTACTGTTTTCAGCTATATCATGGTGGACAACATGGAGGTGCATCTCAGACATGCATAGAAAAAGGGCAAGAGGTAATGATCAGCAGCAAAGGAAGTTCCAACTGATGTAAAGAATTTTTTCTGCCAGGCAGGAGGGGCTAAGACATGAAACAGGGCGCCTCAGACATTCAGAACTGGACAGGACAAACCCCTGGGAAACATGTTGTAACTTTGGAGCCAGGGATTGGGCTAGATGATTTCCAGAGACCCCATCCAACCCAAACTAGTCTGAGATTATATTCTGTAATTCATCCCACAAATAAATTGCTAAGAATAGTCTTTGAAACCCAAACTTTTGCTCCAGAATTCACAACATTATGACTGCCTTGTATTAATGATCCCGTTTTTTAACTCCTTGTTTCTGTTCTGCAATCTACACACTGTAAACAATTTCTCTTCCTGGTATTTAGGCTGTACAGTTCTAATTGTGTGATTTGACACATGTTTCATGGATGTCATACAGTAATGCAAAGGCATACTCCATACATTCCATAAGGCAGTAATCTTTCCAGGTACTAAATAAAGGCATAATTTTAGGAGAGCAAATGTCTGTCTATCCCCTATATCACCTGATGACTGCATCTATAGGTCCAGATCGTTGAATGCCAAATTTATTATGATTATATGTTTCCCATATCACTTAAAAAGACATGAGTCGAAATTTCTGTGTGGAATAGCCAACCTTCTGTTTAATTGGAGAGGAGAGATGGTTCCCCTAGTCTTCAGGAGTAAGCATGGGAGCCAGAGCAACAGAATCCCAACAGGGAATATCTCCTCCTGTCTGCTGGGGTGCAACATGAAGGTAGAAAGCTGTTAAGAAAAGGGCCCTTTAGGAGACATGAAGGGCATTATTAAACTACTCCTCATCCATTCTACCATATTTATTACATTTAGCAATATATTACAGTATACATGCTGTAGGTGGTATAAACATGATGTAATTTTTAATCTGGAAAGTGTCATGAGTCATTTTTTCTTTGCTACTTCATGGATTTTTGCACCTTGACCCAGGCATCCCACTTGTGCAAAACCCCCGACTTCAGTAAAACATGATTTCCTTTGCAGCCAGCAATTTGACATTCCAATGGGCTGGTAAGATGAGCACTTCAGAGAATGGTTTGATTTTCCTAATGTGACATGTCTACATAGGGCAAATGTAGTAAATTACTTACTACCTTTGTCTACCATGCTCAGCTGATGAACCTGAGCTGAAGTATTATTACCTTTCTTGATGACATGAAGTCATTTAAACACTTCTCTGTGGTCTGAGATATAATTTTAACACTTGCAGGAAATAAGAGTTTTTGAAATAGTGGTGCTGTCAGCTTGTATATTATCAGACACACAGCATGTGCCCACAAACTGCATTGGCACTGTTTAACTTTTTGAGGCATGAACAGATCGAAGACCCCATAAAATGTGTTGTGAAAAAAGAAACAAAACCATAACTGTAGTAAAGAATCAGGTGCCATAATTGAAAAAATGAGAATAATGGATATTATTCTTGAAGGAGGGTTATTATTTACCCCTTTGTTCTTTTGTAGTTTTGAGTTTATGTTCTGCGTCTATCATGAGCAAAATCACAGAAATTATCATTCCTTTCCTTGATCCATGCCCTTTCTGATCCTTCCTGACAGTATTAATTTTTATTTATTTATTTTTCTATCAACTTGTATTATCCTGCTGCCTAACTGTATTAATGAGTAATAAAGTGTAAAAAAATTAGAATATTGTTTCATGAACTTTTTAAGGACATCTTTAGGCTACTGGTGCAATTTTTCATGTTGTGTATTGAAATAGTGTAAGCAGGTATATAGAAAGCTCATAGTAATTGTATGTGTGACCCTCAATACAAGCATTTTTGATTTTTCCTTTTCTGTGTAACCTAGTATATTGCCCGTTTCCCCGATTTTATTAGTATCCTGTGGATACAGTGCTTGTTTGAAGCTGAATGAAAGTCCACAAACTCCCAATTATTTTCAATTTTGCACTTGTTTTATTAGAGTACTATTGTCTGTAATTTTTGCACTTTTTTTGCATCTTCAAAGTGCACGATTCATGCCTTGAAAACAGGTTGTTTTGTGTTTCCCAGCACTGCTTATTTTTTATCCCTGCCAGTTATAACCTGATAACCTGATTTCATACTGTGCTTTAGCACAACAATACAGTCATCAAACTAAAGCAACACAGTAAGTGGGCACATTAGCCATCATTTTACTTGATCACTTGGGAGAGATTAAATTTATTCATTTTCAGAACAGATAATGAAATATTTAAAACATGTTAGGGTAAATGGTGGCAGCATTTTGAAGTTGTGGCATGCTCTTTGCCAAGCAATATACTATATACTGCACATTTAAGACTATTGCGCAGATGCTGAGGAAATTTCTGCAGGTTGTTTTTTTTTTTTTTGTAGGCTCATTTGCATTTAGTTTATCTAAAGTGAAATCCATTCAATTTTATTGAACTGTAATTCTGGTAATTTACAATATTTACATGCTGTGGTTAGATTGAAATCAGTCCTTAATTCAAATTCAATCTAAATTTACAGCATAGTAATTAGGCTTTTGTAACTGACACTAGGGGCCTATTGATTTAATGAAAAACTTAACCTTACAGTAAGTGTTTAATTAGTTGCTGCAGTAGATTCTGTGCTGTCCTAAATTGTGGACTTTAGAGAATTAGGTACTAATTTAAATTACATTACTATATAAAGATCAGAACTATTTTTTTAAAAAAGCATGTAGCCCTACAGATGAATTTATTTACCAGTCTTTGAAAGAGATAACAGAAAAAGGCAGTAATGAAAGCCTGCCCTGCCTGAATTCAGGTAAAGCCATGCTCGATATCCTGGAAATGACTGCCTACCTTGGTATCGACTTAAAGAGTTAAAACCAAAAAGTTAGTGAGATTTCTTAATGGAAATTTTCCCCAGGAGATAAAATTTTAAATAATATATATGACTACATATTGAAGGTGTCTTCTTGAAGCTGAAATAAAGAAAAAATCTAACTATGAAACCCAATATGTTTGTATTCATATCTGAATGGATATGTGAGTAAAAATGAGTGTAAACATCCATTTTGTACACAGAAAAAAATGATGCTTTCATTTACAAAATATTCATATGTAGTGAGCTGATATTGTATTTCTCCAGTTCCATAAAATATGTCAATATAGAGCAATCCCATAAGTTTGCAAATTTTGAAAGAATGAATTACCAGTAACAGCAGGTGTTTCTTTTTTCCTGTCCTTTTCCCTTTTTGTTATCGTAGCTCAGTACAGCATGAACACCAAGTCACAAGCTGGAAGTGACTCTTTTATTCTCCAGATCTGCCATTAACATTTTGGCTTGATTTATAGCCATTCGAACAAATTACAGTTCATCATGTGTTAGTACACACTTATCTCAAAGCCCTTGCTAGGAAGTTGACCCGTCTTTTACTTTTTTTGCCTTAATTCTCACGTGTATGATCCTGGCCCCTGGTAAACATGAGGCATTTGATAGTAGGCACTCCTAATACGCAAATTTTTAGTGAACCATAAATATTATATCCCTAGAAGATCATCTAGACGGTCATAATGGGTTTTCAGTAATTATGTTTCTACTTTTTATTTGCCTAATCAACCTGAATTCATCATCTGTTTGCACCCTATGCTTTATTTAGTGGGGGAAACAGAACAGATGATTCAGCCAAGCATTGCTATCCTATATTGCATATACATAGAGACTAAACCAAGATTAATCCATTCCTTGCATTTTTTAAAAAAAAACTTTTTCTGAAAGGCCTTTCTCTAAAAGTCTTGTCTTAGGGGACTGGAGAATTTCCACGCCTGAGAAATCGATCCAGTAATCTTGCCTGTTCATTCCCTTCCCTTCTTCTCAGTTCCTATAAAAAGAGGACAGATATGTCTGCTGGTACTGCGTGCTCTGTCCAAGAACTGTGCATTGAGGGGACAAGGGATGTGTAGGTAAAAAAAGATAATGGAAGGTGAAGGTAAATGAAGGTCAGGAGCTAGCCTAAACTCCCTCCATTCCCTTCCTATTTTCTTTGCATGCAATGAAATGCCTTTAGGACCTAGCTCAGTCAGTGGTGATGTCAGGGGAGCTGTTGTGGCAGTTATGAGAAAAAAACTATGATAGTTTGCAAAATTGTATATTTTCTTGGTCAAAAAAATGAAAAAAAAGAGTAGGAAGGTAATCTGAGAGATATATTGCTACAGAAAACTACACTTCTTTCTAACACTTGGTAACAAAATAATGATCAAACAAAACAATGAAATTTTCCAAAATAATGGTCTGCAGTATGCTTTATAATAATACAGTGAATCAAGCAAGATGGATATAGCAATAACTTAATACTCACTGCACAGACATGCAGTAGTCTACAGGTAGGACACTGCGGCACAGAGACGCAAACATTTTTTTCCAGTTTCGGAGGCTGTCTGTGGCAATCTGAAGCATATGACTTCTCTAACTGATTTCATAGAATGTAGCATTATCACAGGTTTGCAACCAGAGATATAAAATCCCTGTTTTTATTCTATTCCAGGAACTACACTTCTCCATAAGACTTAATCTGTTCTGTCTGGACAACTTCTCCGCTAAGCTGCCATTTTGTTGAGAAAGGCCTGGTATGAAATTCAATTTCAATTTTTGTATTTCTGAAAAACATACTTCTTACAGGATTCAACTAAACTCTTTGTGTTTTAGAAAAAACTTTCAATTATTTCACTTAATTTCATAGATACTGTGGTGTTGGTTGTTTTTTTTTTTTTTAAGTAACAGAATTTTATTTTCTGTGTCCAACACGTGGAGGAGTTGGGGGTTAACCTGTCTGTCATGGACTTTAAGGTCATTCCATGTTCCCAGGTTTGGACATAGTAATATTCCCATGTGAGATGTTTACACAAAAGCCATGGAGCTAAAAAATCTGCTGGTTGCTGAGGCACTCTTGGAGTATTTTGTCTGTTCTTGTAAGGAGGGGGGAAAATGTTTATTTTATCATTGCCTTTTTTGCCTGCTGGTGAAGAATGGCATAAGTAAAACACGGGTACAAGAGAACAGGTATTGATCTACCTCAGTATTTATTATAAAAAATACCTAATCTTACTTTATGCTTTTAATCAGCAAGTAGCCGTCAGAATGCATGAAAGTAATGACATTCCTGTAGTCACTGAGTAACGCAAGAACAGAAGATCACTGGCTCGGTCCTGGTCTTGGTCTTTACAGGCTAAGCTATAAGGATCTTCTCTTGATCTTTATCATTTTATGAATAAGTCTGCACAGTGTCACAACTACCAATTTCTATATTCAGAAATGATAAATGGCTTCTGCCTGAATTAGCATTACAACAGAGTGACACACATCACCATCAAAAACAGTTCTCAGAGCTAGAAGTCAATGCACAATTTATTGGGCAGGTCAAAATCACAACTGTAACAATCAGATTAGTTTCAGATCTTGCTATTTCAAGAAAAAGGTAATTTCTTTGAAAGAAAGCAAAAAGGAGCACAGCACCTACAGAATTTTAACCCATCTAAGTAGAGTACTGTGCTATAGGTGAAAGAAATAAATTCAAGGAAGGAAAAGGAGATACTGTGTCTATAATCAGGTACATAAAACTGCAAAATAGAGATGAAGCAGCACTGGAAATGCCCAAATAATGGCAAGTGAAGAATTGAAGAATTTGTACATGAAGACTAATGTCAGAAAAGTTGCCAGTCTCATCTTTAAACATACTCTGTCTCAGTCATGTTTTCCAATAGTAGCCATTTGTGATGCAGTTTTTCTACAAAAGGGAGACTTAGGGAGAAGATATCTGGGGAGTCCTAGAACTATCCTTCACGTACACTGCCTTTGCCAGTGCTACTACACAGGTTATCAGCAATAGCAGCTCTATTAGTCAGGATGATAAGCATGATTTCAGTGTGGAACCATGCCATATTTGTAACTGTATCATTGTTTTATTCTTCAGTAAATTAAAATGTAGTGCAAGTATTGTATAGTATTGTGGGTAATGCTTAGTAACCTGCAGCAGTAGCCTTGGCACATTCAACTTTTTTTGGTTTTCCTGCATAGAACTACCAAATTAGAAGCCATATTACCAACATCTTTGTACACCGATCTGATGAATATTCCCAAGAAAAATAAGTTAACTGGAGGATTTATGTGTCCAGTGATCCTTGCTTTCTGGAATATGCCTTTCTAAGGAACCCTGGAAGTTTATGATAACTTCCTTTAAACACAAGGTACTTAAAATTTTGATGAGTTTTGGCAGATGGCCAAGGTGATAGTCTGACTTTCAGGACAAGAGAATGCAGAGGGTGCTTAAAGGCATTTTTTGTTTCTCAGTTTCCAGGTTTACTGTAATGGAGAATGCAGCAGCCTTTGTCAGGGTACACAGCAAATTCTTTTGGAAACAACCATTCTGTCATGAAGTGCATAAATAGAGACACAAACTAAAAATTAAATATATGCTTCTGAAGTTGTCAATATATTTCAAGTTATATGCTCAATCTTTAATGGATCTTTGGTCTGTATATAGCACACTAAAAAAAAAAAAAAAAAAAAAAAAAAGAAAATATTTAATTGAACCAGCATAAGAAATTATTGTGATTTCCCACCTCAGAAAAAAATCAGGTTCATGCTGTGACTGTCCATGACTTCTCACAATTCATGCTATGACAACATGCTCTGTGGTTTTGAAAGGTTAATCACAGCCCAATACAGGTTGAAAGAAAGTGAAAAGTGATATTACGTGACATTTAAGGGTTGTATTATCCTCCTTTCTGTCAGACATTAGGGCTTAGGACTGCTGATTTTATTAATATAAGAATAATCTATATTGAAACAGAAGTACTTCTTAAGAGAAAGTAAAAATTGCTCAGAAACTAGCAAAACAACTTATTCTTCCTAAACCAAAATAGCCCTGTTTCTTTCAGGATACTCTCAAACATGTAATGAACAATTCAAGAAAAACCAACAAGGAGAAGGAAGGCACTCCACATTACTATATTTTTTGCTCTGTAGTCTAACTAGATTGCTCACTAACATTTTGGAAAACCAATTCCATTTCCTTCTCTTCCAGCTCTGGAGATAAGATAGATATCTGAAAAAGATATCTACTCATTCCAGGTAAATGCTCTGACTCCAGAGTTTGCTGGTGTCAGTTGCTTTTGATCTTCACCTATTGTTTTTGTTCCTGTTTCGTAGGCTGACTGCAGATGAGTGCCTGAGCTACTGTCTTGACTTTGCGTCACTGAATGCAGCTGTTCTCTAGAAAGTTAAAATTAATTAAATAATGTAATTAAATAAGCAAAACCAAATAAACTCATCCCAAACCAAAGCTTCAGGCTAGGTATGAACAGCCTCCAAAGCTACACTAAAGTCTCATAGGTGAGACAGTGTGATTTATGCTATTCCTTGTGTTATTGGTATATCTGGAGATTTTACAAACCCTAGATCCTGTAGGAACAGAACACTGTGAAAAGAGTAAGGAAGAAATGGCCCTTTTAGACACTACTGTGTTAAAATTTTCAAAGCTTTTCAATCATCAGGAGCCTGAGATGCAGTACTGTTCACTTTAGCATGGATTTGAGGCAAATTGAAATAAATTTAAATGTGTTCTGCCATTTTGCAGTTTCCTAATGGGGTATCCTGCAGTAACCTTCATGTTCTAGCCTTCAAAAATACACAAGACTATTACACAAGTTGGGAATTTTATTTGTCGTGACTTATAATCTTGCTACTGTCTGTGAAGCAAAGTGCCCTTGATGTCATAATATTGTTGGTGTTCTCAAGAACAATGCTCTATGACTGGAGAAAGGACTTTTTTCCCTTACAAATGGATCATTTTGTTGTCATGACATATCATCACAGTAACAAACATTGTAATAAAACTAACATGCCCTTCTGCTACTGCCAGTCTTTCCCACAAAACTACACATCAGTGTGATAGAAGAATGAAAGCAAATGTGATATGATAGGTTAATAGAATGTGGATATATTATTCCTGCTTCTGATAGTTTTCGTCTATAATTAAGTAATTCTCTTTTCTAATACAAGAATTTTCCATTTGTATTTGCATACAGCAAGTCAAAAGACAAGGAGAGCATAACGGTTTCTTAAAACATAATAGATGCTTTCCCAATCTTACATTAAGTTAAATAGTGTAGAGCTTTCCACAAAATCATGGGATTTCTACTTCAATGGCACCAGAAAGAAATGTGATCATAAGAGTGCTTTACCCTCCATTTTTAAATTTGTGCCACTTCTGCTGAAGGCAGAATCAGCACTCGTGAAAGTTCAATTCACGTAATAGCAAAAAAGGTAGAAATATTGCAGAGCAGTTCATTGTACAGTTTATGCTAATCTTCAGGGGCTTTTGAACATCTTTTGCATTTTCCATAAATTCCCACCAGATATATGTGCATATATAGGTATGTATATTTATGTATTCCCATACATTTCCACTACCTTTGCTCTTCTAGTGGCATAATGGCTAAAAAGACATTGTAGTGTTTAAAATTTAATGAAGAATTTTGGTTCACACAATGAAATCCTAAGAACTTATTTTAACAATAAAACATTGCTGAAATCATCCCTCCCAAGGCAATACTAAAATACATTCTAGAAATGCTTTTAATAAACATGATGTAAAAACAATTAGTAATTTATTATTACCCCCGTCTTTATGTCAAACATCCAAACCCTGTGCAAAAGGGTTTTTTCTTGTTCTTTCATCAACTTTCTTCAGTTGTATAATACCTTCTTATATTATATGTATATATATATATAATAATAACATAATACAGGGGGTAGGGGTGGAAATAACATGTAATAATTTTTACAAACCCTACAGACAGTTTAACTACTTTTCAACTTTATCTCACTTGTTTTGCCTAAGGTGGTTACACTTCTGAAAACAACAACAGGATCTCTCTTCAGTAATCATGTAAGATAGCTCTGTCACTTGAATTTCTGAAGTCTGCTTTAAGGTAAAAGTCAGATTAGTCACTAGTTACCTGTTCAAGATTGTAATCTTCCTACCTGCAAATTATTTAAACTAGCATGGGGTAATAATAAAAAATGGAAATGTTCGTCCCGCCACAGTTGTTAACAGAAAAAAAAAAAATAGTATCCAAGTAAAATAATTTTCACGAGTTAATAACCGTTCTAACATCTTACCACGATCTTTTCTCTAATAATTACTTTATTCAGGGGCCAACTATAAGCACTTCACCTGTTGAAAGGGAACTCTATTTTGCAGAGCTGAACACGTAGGTCACTAAATTACAGAACGTTTGCAAATCCTAAGGTCATCTGATACATATCTTGCACATTTCATTCCTTAAGAAAAGCTATTCAGACGTAAGGTCAGCTCCAGTGTGAAAAACAGTTTTTCTGCTAGCAGCTGAGGAGATGCATGCTCTGATTCTCTAAGGGCCAAGGAGCAGCAAGGGTCTCCTGGCCGCCTGCCTGACCATGCAAACTGTGCTGGGCCCCTGGCCCAGGCTGGCAGAAATCAGTGGGTGCAGCTATAGGCATCCTGTCCCGAAGTTGCTTGCAACTTGCCTGGTCAGCCAGGCAGCCAGGGGAAATGTTCACGCCTGCTAATTAAGCATAGAAATACATTGCTTTCAACACCCTTACTAGTTGGCTTTCCTCTCTTTGTAAATATAATAGGATTACTTGTGCCCAAGAGGGAAACTTTTGGTTTGTTCATGTGTTGTTTGCTTTCCTGGGTTTCTGGCAAAGCAATCTCTACCTTTTCCTGGTATTTGGGAAGAGCGATTGCAAACTGCACTGGGGTTTGTGGAGAGGAATGGGGAAAAAGAGAACAAGTTGCTTGTGAAGAGGAAGGTAAGAACGAAGATGTAGAAATCAGTATAGTATTACAGTAAAAGAGAGAGCAAGGGTATTGCAACAGTAAGGAGCTGCATGACAGTGCAGGGAACTGAGAAAGCCTGAATATTATAGACTAGTCAGCTATTTTATGAAAATTGTCCTGTTTGACAATATTGAAACGTTACCTTCATAGAAACTATTTTTTGAAGAGGGAATAGAGTATTTTAATCATTACTTTGGAAATATTACCTCTCCATTTGAGTTGTAATTGCATCTAATAGTTGATTGTACTGACAAGGTATTGCACTGTTCAAATCGACATGAATCTGCAAACAAATCTGGAACTGTTTGTTTGGTCTCCAATGGGAAGAAACCTTGACAGCACTGTATGCTGCACTTAATTATATAAAAACTGTGGGTTTTTTTTACTGTTTATATTTGTTTTGTGCTCTGTCACTGTCTCTGAAAATGTTTAAATACTGAAGTATTGCCACAGACAAACAGTGTAACTCTAAGTAAGTGATTTTTACTCTATCAGGCCTTGGTCTTTCATCTATTAAATGGAAATATTTCTACTTGCTGCTTCTGGACATTTTTTCCAAAATTGTATTCAGATTTGGTTTTTTAGCTCTTTGGGATAGGAACAGCAGCTGACTACAGAAAAGTGCAATATACATAAAGAGTAGCCCTTTGTATTATTGATACAAAATGGATTTTAACATAGTGCAAATGCCTGATAATTCTTAGGCAATTTGTGATTATATAAACAGTTTTTCCACAGTTCAAAAATAGATGTGATTTTCTGAGTTTAATTAAGCAAACATGAGAATTATGCAGTGGGCCTAATGTTGAAAATACTTTGGGGTTTTGTTGCATCTATGCTGATTTGAATCTCTGCATGCTATGCTGTCTACACACATAAAATGGTTATTTTATGGTTCAGGTTAAGGTGCAGCAAAAATTTCATGAGCATAATCATACTTGAAAAACGTTGTCTGTGCATGGCAGGATTCTCCTAACAGCTGAGCCAGGAAGATTTCTGGCATTGAAGAATCCAATTTCTTCATCCACCTTTCTCTAAAGATATCAAAGCCAATATCTTTTTCATGTAGAATACTTTGTGCACTCCCAGAGGTATGCAATTCTTCAAACCTCAGAGGGTTTCGATAAACATTCAGATAACAATAAGCTTGCTAAATTCATTTTATAATCTCATTAATCTGTGACCATCTTTTCATTTCGGTTTGGAGAATGGCTGAGAGTAATGCTGTGTTGCACTGCTTAAATGTTATTATGTTTGTTTGATTTCTTGATGTGAAAAACTGTCATTATCTTTGAGGTTTTATACTTTGTACAGATTTCATGTTTGGGGAGGTTCCTATTTTGATCTGAGTGATTCTGAGAAGTCAGAATATTTTTGTTCTTGTACATTCTTTCAGTTATTAATTAAAGAGTAGAAAGTTTTGTAGAAATCCTTTGAGGAAACATTGTTTACCCATCTTTTGCACAAAATGAATCAATAGTCCTATAAATCACAACTTTATTTATTATACAGCTCATGCTTATTTTCAGAGTGCTGTAAATCCTGTGTGTTGAAGATGTTCATCTGTAGCATATATTATGCCTGCAGCATGCTTCTGCTCCATCCCAAACCCTTTTCAAATCTACATTGTAGAAATATTATCCTGTCATTCTAAGCAAACTCATTAGCACACCAAATTTGCGCCTGCACCAACATTCATCATCTGTTTGCAATGCAGGCGAGTCCAAGCCATCTGCACACTATAACAAGGATGTCCCATCTACCCTGGCAGTGAGATAGCAAAGCCAGGTCCAGACAGAGAAAAAAGGACACTGCTACAAAGGAAATGTGGATTTATAGTAATGGTGGGGACACACCAAACAGGTCTGCACATATCCTGTACTCTGGCAGTGTAGAAGCTAGTTGGGAAGCAGTGTGAGAACACTTGCAGGATTAGGGATTTTAGTCCTCGATCCAGCCTCCTTTGCACAATGCAGAGATAATGAGCCCTTCTTATTCCTCTGTATGCCAAACTGTTTCCATAGTTTTTCCCTCTATCTCAAAGAACTAATGAGACAATTTTCCTTCTTCATACCTGATCCTAGAACAACTCTAGTTAGAAAAGCAGCCAACCATACAGAAGGTCTTGTCCAGCTCTGTTAGAACATTGAGCTACAACTTTTTTGGTCTATACAGTCTTGAGATGATTCAGCTGCTGAATTCTTAGCAAGTCTCTAGTGAGCTTATGTGAATTTGAATTCCCAGAGACTAGTGACGTGTTCAGATTTGTGCAGTTTTCAAAGGGTCAATGACAAAAATTCACTGTCATGTCCCTTAAGAGTTCAGTTGCCTACTTCAGAGATTGGAAGGTCTGACAAACCTCATTATATATATTGCTGCTTAATGATGATGTGAAACAAGGCTATTTTGTGGGTTTGGAGAAGGATCTAACAAAGGGAAAGTGCTAGCTAGTAAAAATTTTCTTTCCTCAAAAGTCATTAAGAAAACGATGACTTAAAGTTTTGAACTGAGGAGGACCAGAACTTGGTAATTGTTCAAAATAGGTAATGCCAAATAGAATAACATATAGTTAGACCTCAAGACATTTTCTTTACCTCCAGGATATTAGTGACAAGTGATAAAGATTCAGCAACTATACATTTCCATATTTACATCATTCTGAATGTGTTAAAGAAAGTGACGGAAGGAACTTTAATCAGTACTGCATGGCCAGACATTCTTGATTTGCAGTTCTGATTGATGTGACTCTTTTCATTCTTAAAATAGTTTTATTCACTAGGCGTTGATGGGAATCCAGTCTCAGAAAAGTCTTGCATGTCAGTAGTGAGAGTCTAGTAGGTGCTTTTTCTGTGACGTAATTACTGTGGCAATGGAACCACAATCCATAGCTGTAAAAATGATTGAGTACCTTGAAGTTATCAACCGTTCTTGCTCACTGCCATCCAGCTTATGTCCTGTGCTGTTGACAGTTTTAAAGCACTGCAGAAGGGACTGATCTGATCAAGTGAAGGACACAGCACAGGCCTCTAAACTGTATAGATACTTCTTTGCCACTGATTGTTACACACCTATTAGTTGCCTTCTTCAGCATGTTTTACAGATACTTCTCTGCTCCTTTTCATCCATGCCTAGTTAAGCAGTTGCCAAGTATTAAGTAAGAGCACTTACTGTGCGGGTCAGAAAGAGCACAAAAAAGAATTTCTGAATGTTACAATGTTACAGGAACATTTAAACACACACACACACACCCCCCCTTTTTTTTTTTTTTTTTTTTTGTGGTTGTTTCTTTTTTTTTTTAAATTGCTCTAGTGAATTATAGCCGTATCAAGATAGGCTGAGAAAGTTGGGGCTGTTCAGCCTGGAGAAGAGAAGGCCGCGTGGAGACCTCATAGCAGCCTTCCAGTATCTGAAGGGGGCCTACAAGGATGCTGGAGAGAGACTCTTCACTAGAGACTGTAGTGACAGGACAAGGGGTAATGGGTTAAAACTTAAACAGGGGAAGTTTAGATTGGATATAAGGAAGAAATTCTTTACTGTTAGGGTGGTGAGGCACTGGAATGGGTTGCCCAGGGAAGTAGTGAATGCTCCATCCCTGGGGGTGTTCAAGGCCAGGTTGGATGAGGCCTTGGGTGATATGGTTTAGTGTGAGGTGTCCCTGCCCATGGCAGGGGGGTTGGAACTAGATGATCTTAAGGTCCTTTCCAACCCTAACTATTCTATGATTCTGTGATTCTATGATTACTTTCTTTACAATATTCTGCATCCCCTGAGTTAAATAATTTTAATAAAGACAAATTAGCGGCACCAAAACTTTTTAGGCATTTTTCAGTAAGTACATACTTATTCTGTACGCTTTGATTTAGTTTACCTGTACTGTAATAAAAGAATATTTTTTACATATTGCTGTTGATGTTACCTTTAAGAGTAGTTGCATGTGGGGCATTCTAAATACATATTTTTATTGTTCTGTGTAGTATTTTTAAGAATGGCTACCAAATTCCCTGTGTGAGGCCATAGTTCTGTATTCCTCTGATTTAAAGACATGGCTAGAAAATTTCATGTATATACTATGCACAGGCCATAAGAAGTAGTTGAAGTTCATTCTATGATTCATCTTAGGAAATGTTTTGACATCAGGGACTCCTTTGGCCCACCTGAGACTCCCTGAATTTTCTGGAAAACAGTAACACCTGCAGATTGTTTCTAATTGTTAAGGAAATAAGTCAGGAAGTTTCTAACCTATAACAATAATACTATTTTAATGTCAGGAAGGATTTTCCAGTTTGGACTATGTAATCTAGGACAAGCTTCCATGTTGGAATTGTTGCACCACCCATGTATTAAATCTTTTCAGATTAACTGCTTGCATGTGACATAAAGAGAAATTTCTCAGCCCCTCACAGTTCTTGGAAGCAGTATATATATATATATGTGAAGGAGACAGTTTCCTTCAGCACGCATACAGACATTTTCCACACACACACCTGTAGTCACTGATGCGGGAAAAGGAAGGATAGATATAGCCAGCTCCTGCTATCAAACTGAACTGGGTAAGATGAAAACCAATGGCTGCAGTCCTTTTTATATAAGCCAAAGATGTTTGCAGGCAATTTCTTGAGAACAGCGAACTGAAAATAATCATAGGCTGTGTGGCACTAGGAGGTTACTGAAGTTCTATGGTGTTCATAGTTTATTGCCTTAGAACAAGTTACTGGTCATTTTTGTGTATTGACATCCGTTATGATAGTAATTATTATAAGAGCTTGTGCTTGCAAATGCCATGTTTAAACTGTGCTGGGGAAAAGACCCTTAACAAAAAGTGTGGCAAGCTAAAATAAAAAAAAAAAAAAAAAAAAAAAAAATAGAAACTATTTCAATTCAGGACATCAATTAACACTGATTTGCACTGGAGTGCATTTGAAAGTACATGCAATATTCACGTGCCAAGTGAATTCATTAAAGACCAGTGTGATTACAGTGAATGTCAAATGAATTAATAACAATGGGACCTTTAAGTGTTACCATTAATTTCACAGTGTGTTGCTGTTTTATACTTATGGGCTCTGAAGCTAAATGACACTCTACAGTTGCCCTAGTAGATTAATTGTGCATTAATAATCTATGGGTGGGCCAGCAATCTGGTGGGCACTTACATTTCATTGACACTTGGATACTAAAGATCATCTTAATTTCCAGTTTTCAGTCAGGAAAGTAATTTTAGCTTTAAAATAGGCTCACACCATTTCTTCTATATTTGATTAGAGTTCTTAAAGCAGCATTAAGTTTTGCTATTCTAAGTCCATATGCAAAGTTAAGCTTGATTAAAGAATTAAACCCTTCTTTGGGGTTTTTTTCTGTATATAGCTCTCTGTCTGGGAAATATGCCAGGGATTTCTGCTTGAAGGTAGACATCCTGGTCTGTTCAGGGCATTTATTTTGTAATCCTGAAGGTTCTTCTAGTTCTAGAAATGTTCCACCTGTTACTGGTTTGGCTCTGAAATATTTCTAGCATGTGATACATACTCTCATATAATGGTGAGCAAATACTGCCAGTTTGTGATGATGTCACACAGAATATATACACATGCACACAAATAGATACACATGCAGAATTTGGACAGCTTGTCCTGAGGCTGCATATATGGGTGTAGGAAAGTGAAGCCAGATCATCAATCAAAACTTTCTACATTTGAGATATTTATGATCTATACATTGCTGTGATTTCCATTGTATAAATCAAATATTTATCACATAACACTGGTAAATTGCAGGAGAAAACACAGTCATATTTTGCATTTGCTGAAATCAAATACACATTCACAAATTCCTTATTCTCCACCTGCTGATACTTTTTATGCTCCTATGTATTTACATTTGTGTTTGATTTAATAAATGAAGATAGTCACTTGTTCAAGTTAATTCCAGAAAAAAAAATAACAAAAAAAATAATTTCAATATCCATGTTTTCCTCTGTGTGTGTGTATATATAAAAAAATAGCAAGAATTCAGATTTATACATGAGTTGTAGTTTTAAATTACACAAACACAGCTATATACCTTTAATGAAGGAATAACAGCAGTCACAAATAGGGAGAAAAAGGAGAAAATGTGTGGGAGTTTCTTCACCCCTCCCTGTGCCAGTCAAGGAATGAGATGAGAGATCCCAGGCCAGACAGGAGTAGTGGGCTGAAGCATAAATAGCCTGTGGCTGATGATCCTGAGCCCCATCTGAAGCAGCACTACTGTCAGCAGGGCTGCTTACCTCCCAATATAGCTAGCCATAGGTAGAGATGTTGTTTTCTCCATAAGCCAGATCTCCAGATCTTTTGCTAAGCTTAAAGGAACCTGTCCTTTCCTCCCTCTACGTTAGCAGTATTGCTTGATCTGTCTTGTTATGGAAAGAAATATATTAGGCAAGTTTTGTAGGCTGTGGTAAACTGACTAGTTTTATTAGACACAGTAATAAAATAATCAACAGTGGGACTTAACAAAATGCTGTACTGAAACCATTCTTATTAGAAATGTAACAGCTATGAGGTTTGAAACAGGCCTAGAAGCTTTTTTTCAAAAAGACTATCGTGTCATGGGACAGTGAAATGAAAAATACTAACATTTGGTAGTTGTCATTTCAGGTAATCTAGGCATTCAAAATTGACACTGAGAACCTCAGGTGGTGCTTTTATTTGCATGACTTGATAGGACTTCCTTGAAAACCCATCTTTTTTAACATCTCTGACACTGCTACAGAGCTCTCCATTCATAAGATAGTATCAGCAGTAATCCTGTAGAAGTAAAGTGGAAGCAAGAAAAGCCTTTATTAATCTCATTATTAAATTTAGTATCTACTATGAGTGTTCTTGATGAATTTCAGGTCTATTTGTAGTGCCCCCAGCCTAATTTTGTTGTAGTTGACTGATGGATTTCACTTCACTTGGGAAAGCTCCTTCTTCTTGGTAGAGAAATCTGAAAGTCCATTCTTCAGCCTATCTTTGTGGTATTTCATGTATTCGTTACATAGAAATTGGTTTTCCCTTGGCACAGAGATGCAGGTTAATGTTTTGATGGAAAGGGGTTGGGGAAATGAATTTTTCATCCGTTCTATTATTTCATGCCACTTTTTTTACCGTTTGGATACCGTCCACCTCCATCCTCCCTGTTTATTAGCAACACCTATGTGCCCAGGCACTCCCTGCACCACTGACACGGGTGACAGGCTTTTTGGAAACTAAATATTGCTCTATACTTGCTTAAACCATTAGAAGCAGTGGCATTTCTCTCTTCCTCTGCAGCTGATAGCAGTGCAGCAGTTCAGCCTATCTTAGCTTAAGGCAAGCAGTGCAGAAGTACATTCCCAGTTTTTTCTATTTGTCTTATGTTACTTCTCTGGCAGGTCAGCTCCTTTGGCTCCCTGTCCTCTTTAAAAAAATAAGGACCTAACAAGTAAAATACCTGAAGAAATGACCAAGCCTAGTTATCTGGCTAAGCAGTTTGCTCTGATGTTAGCAATTTGTAGCGCAGCAGTATCATCTAGGTAGCTTGCAAAGACCTCATTTGGAGCTCACCTGTTCATGGGGGTTTTCACTTCTGAAGATCAGCTGCATTCGCTGCATATAAGCACAAGCAATGTATTTATGTTGCATAATATAAATTTCCTGGGGATTGGTGAGGGGATGGTTTCCAGTTAAAAAATATTGAATCGGAAGTACATTTATATCCTGAGCAGGGAGCTCAGAAGTGCTGTGAAGTCACTAATTTTAGGCAAAGTTTTAGTTGTGAATGCTTTTTGACAGAGGAAGGGCTATAGTGCTACATAGTCTTTCAGAGTTCTGGCCACAAGTCATTATTCCTTCTGCTTACAACATGCTCCTAAAGAGAAAAAACAAACAAACAAACAAACAAACAAAAACTAACAAACAAACAAAAAAACCCCACAGAACATTTTCTTTCCTTTTTTTTCCCTACAGCACCTTTTTCCTAGTAAAATCTTCAATCAATACTTAATGTTTGGAGTTTTCCCCTTAATGCTCCTCAACTTAGAATAGATAAGACTTTCACTGAGGTAAATGGTAAAAGAAAGAAATGGAAGCAAATCTTTGCCCAGGATACTGGAAAATGGTGATAATATCATCTGAAACATAACCACATTCAAAATTGATTTTTTTAAGATTTAAAAGAATTGGGAAAATCTTCTGTTAAACCTTCTAGCTTGAGCAGTGGGAGATTTTTCAGAACATTGAATTACTAGATCCTAGCAGAATGGATAAACTCAATACAATGTGCATATGTTTTAGTCTTAATTTAAAATAAAAACAGTCCTCAGTTATCAATGAGAGGGAATGGATTAGTATAAAATCTTCTGCTTAAGAAAGCAAGGTACATAGAAGAATCATAGAATCATAGAATAGTTAAGGTTGGAAAGGACCTTAAGATCATCTAGTTCCAACCCCCCTGACATGGGCAGTTTTATTTTTAGAGTAACTGAGTGAACTGGAGAAAGAGGAACTCAAACACGAAAATCTTCCATTTCCTACAGTCACAAGAACAGACATGTGCAGCTCTGTTAGAATCTGGATACTCACCAGGGATCTTACTGGCTCAATGCATCAAGAAGAAATGTCTGTCAAGCTCCTACAAACTTTGCTTTCCCAAACAACTGCCATATGCCAGAACTAACAGCATAAAGACACTATGAATCGAGCCCCAGCATTGTGAGATTTAAAGATGGTTGTAGGTCTCAGAAAAAAAATCTTAAATGAGTCTTTTCACTTCCTCAATTGCCCAGGCATGTCACAGCAGTAGCAGAGTGATCAGTAATGCAAATTCAATCCTTTAGACTTTTGGTTTGATGATACTCTGCCATTAGGGGAAGTTCAGGTCAGATTCTGATGGATCAGAACACTTTGTCCCATCCAGGAAGGCATTAAGCATACTGACACAGAGCTCCACAGTGTCCAAGTGCATCCTCACTGCCAGTGTTTATTCCGATATTAAGAAGTTCCCTGCCTGCTGCAAAGCATCATCGTTAAAAAGATGCTTAAAGAAGCTGTTTCTCTCCCTTCCTCCTCACTAAATGTCTCAGCGACATAAGCCTAACAGTTCTTTGGGGTTGCTTTAAGCTGTAGAGTGGAAAAGTGCTTTACTTGCCCCTGAAACTGCTAGACTTCAGTTCCCACAGACATCAGCTACACCCTCTTTGTGAGCCTGCACGCCAAGAAATCCATGCATGTATCAAATGATTAAATAAATAAATAATGTGCAGTGGGCCTGAAGCCAAAAATGCTCTCCCCTTGCACCAGTGTGAAAGGTTATAGGGAAGGAAGCTTGTGCTCTGATGCCACTGTTAGTAATGAAAAAGGCAAGGGCAGTAAGCTGGCATCTATTGTCATGTAATATTACATCACAGCAGCTCATGATGTGGTGTTAAATATGTCTGAAATCTTATTTACCTATGCTTCCCAACACAGATGGAACCCTTTCTTCCTGCACGTATTAATGTTCATTTGTTATTTATGCATTTCTGATCTTTGTGACATTTTGTCCTTTGGCCTGCTACCAAGTCATTTTTTATACATGTTCTGAGAAAAGGTGGCCCTTGCCCTGCAGTGAGCCTCGCAAATCCCTGACACACACATATGCATTTTTTATTGTTCTCACATGTTGCTTAACAGTCTGCGTGATTCCTGCTTTACAGCACAGCAGATGGGTTCCTGCATAGCGGTGAAACAGATGAGAAGTTCAAATCAATTGTTTTATCAACAATCAGTTGTAGATAAAAATCATTTTAATGAAAGAAATTAATGGTGTTTGCAAACATGATGTTAATTAAAGAACATAGCTTGAGCTTTTTTCCCTCCTTTTTTCCCCCTGCACACAATTTTTGTTACCCATGACATCTTTCATTATTGACTCATGCCCCAAAGAAAAGGCGATTAAAATCTGCTTTTGTTTGATGTAGCTTTTATTGAAGAAAGAAATAGATCTTTCTGAAGCTTCCTGGTGAGATGAAAGTCTAATTATCTCCACAAATGAAAGGAAAAGCTTTAATTAGGCCTGTGCTGAATCTGCGCACTGTGAATTTGTGCATTGTGATGGATGGAGCCCACATCTCCTCAGTGACTGCAGTTGAAATAATGAAGAAGGAGAAGAGGTAACCTGCTCCCATGATTCAGCTGGCAGAGCTGACTTGGAGGTACACCTGTGTTGTGAGAGCGTGCCCAGAGCAGCTGCCACAGGCCATGTTTCTGTGCAGTGCATTCGGCTGTTTTACAGCCTCCTCCTGAGCTTTGATCTCTTTTCAGACAGCAGGGGTCCTAACAAATCAAGCTTTTCATGTTTCACTCAGTTTCACTCTCTTTTGCTTCACCATTCATACTTGAACTCCAAAGAGGATGGATAAAATATTGTCTTTTTCTGAAGCAATTAATGATCAGCAGCGGACATGACTGAAGTGGGCATTTTGCCTTTTGTGATGTGTTTTCAAGTTGACTGTGGGGTAGAGACTGAGAAAGAATCAGAAATGGCATTTATTTATTTTGCCATTTCATTAATTTCCTATTTATGCTTTTGACAACCTTTGTACATAAGACTTCATGTGCTATGCACTTCATTTTGCAGTGCTGTAGTGTCTCCCCTGTTAGGAAAGGTGACATTCTAGGATAGTGTTAGACTGCTAATGGCCTCCAGGGGGAAATCTGAATTATGACAAATAAGGCACTATCCCAGATTTTGTAACATTTCTAATCTATTTTACCACGTTGCATGCAGCTTACTCTGTCTTCATGTAGTCCACCTGATATCAGGAAGGTCAAACCACTACTTATTCACATCATTTGCAGCCAGCATATTCTTCTTTGTGAGTCATAAAGCACCTTTGACATCAAGGGCAGTCAAGGAGATTACCTCCACACCTTTCTGGACAGGATAGCAGTAAAAACAGAAAAGAAGTAATTGAAGACAAAGTTAAATCAGCATCAGCAATCTAATTTTTTATTCTTTCTGTCAGTATATTCTGTGTTGTTTAGAATAGATTGCTTTAATTGTACCAGTCTCTGGAATTGAGGAGCTTAGCAAATCAACTGGAAACATGCAGAAATAGAAGGATATGGGATAAATGGGAATGCATCCCCTGTTGATTTGTTTATTTAAGGAAAGGAGGCATCTGGAAAAAAAAATAAAAACAAACAAACAAACAACAGAAAACCCAGGATGTTTGTCTTTCAAAGCAAACATCCTGGGAAGTCGTTTTGTAGGTAAATATACAGCATCTATAAAGCCTGAAATTGGTGAAGGCAAATGATGCTAATTCTGAGTAATTCAGCAAAGTGATAATACGGATTTTAATTTAGCCTTTGTGAAAGAAATCTCTGCATTACAGTTTCCTTATAAACACAGTTTTATCCACTGAGATTCTAAAATTTTACACATTAAAGTACTCACAGGCTGAAAACTTACAAACTATATTTTCTTTGTTTAGAGACCTTTAAAATAGCTGGCATGTTTCTTAATTTAAAATACCTTGATTTGTTCCTTCCACTCTCCTCCTGCCTGCTCCTTTTCACAGTTTCTTTGTGTAGATTTGTCTCCTTTGTTTATGCCTTTGTAAGTATCTCCCTAGTGTTAGTACTGAGTTCACAGAGCTGAAGTCAAAAGCCTGCCTTACACAATATTCTAATCCTTAGGCCATGAATGCCAACGTCCAAGTCTGATGCCCTAGAATTACAGGGATGATGGTGAACCCTAAAGGTCCCAAAGCTCAATATAGGAGAAAAAAGCTGAGGGGAATGCTGTAACATTGGCACGAAGGTCTGAGCTAGGGGGCACAGCCAGGGGGGAAATGAGGAGGCAGTGGAATTATTGTTAGACTGCTGTGCAGAGATAAGGAACAGATAGTAAGTTAGGAACGAGTACTGCAAGAACACATCTGAATCAGACCCTCCAATTAACTGTTCTCTTTCTTTCTTTCAAGTTTGATTTCCTTTTAACCTTTTATTTTATTCTTTTGATCTCAGCATCTTTTTCTTCTTGTTCAAGTGAAGAGCAGTGGTGCAATCACAGAAGGTGATGAACAAAACCTGGAAATTTTCACATATTCTGTCACTCAGAACATGAGTCCAACCAAAACTTGAGACCTGGGACAATTTAAAATAAAAACTATTCTCTTCCTGACAGAGGTGCTTCTATTGCTTCTTAGCTGTTGAGAGTCTCAGCAGAAGATGATATGGGAGGCTTTGTGTGTGTGCACAAATACATGTATAGTGAAATGGAAGTTTATGAAAGAAAATAGGGAGCAGTAGTATTTAGCTGGAAAACATAAAAACTGGCTATTGTCATTGAAAGAACCTTGTAACTTTCTCCTACACACCTCTTGGTACATGGTGATGTCTGACAGCTTGGGGATAGGCAGAAAAATCCCCATGAAGGGCTTTGTGCAGACATATGAATGCATGAAAATCCTGTAATGCACTTCAGCATTAGAAACAGTAGTGTAGTTTCTATATATTCCCTATGGAAAGTTGTAGCAGCTCAGTCCCCCTCCAAGGTAAAAGCCACACCAGTCTTGTGAAGTAAGTACTTACTCCTGAGGAGGGAGAGTAAGTACTACTCCCTGAGGAGCTAAATTGCTGCCGATCTTGTCAGCATTAAAAGAAGTATTTGTTTTGAGACAATTCTTTCTACACTTCCAGAGGACTGTGGAAAGAAAAATACATTATAGAGGTGTTCTTCTATTAACCTGTCTTCTGCAAAGGCTTGAGTAGCTGTGAATTCCCTTGACGAGGCATGCAGAACACATGAGGTTTGGGTTTGTGTTGTATGTTTTTTTCTGGGAATGTTACTGGCTGGCTGCTACATGCTAAGAGACACACATGGTACTCTGAAATGATACAGTGTTTATGATTTTGAAGTTTCCATATAGAGATAAACATAGATATTCTCACTTCACTGTGAACACCTGCTAATTTTCAGTTCTGGAATATCTGAATGGGCATTTGTCCTTCCACCTGTATTTTACAGAATCAGAATGGTTGAGGTGGGAAGGGCCCTCCAGAGGTCATCTTGTCCAAACCTCAAGCAAGATAACCTAGAGCAGGTTGCCCAGGACCATGTCCAGCTGGCTTTTGAATAACTCCAAGGAATACGACTCCACAACCTCTCTGGGTACCCTGTGCCTGTAGTCAGTCACTGTCACAATAAGTGTTCCTTAGGTTCAGATGAAGCATCCTATGTTTCAGTCTGTGCTTGTTGCTTCTTGTCCTGTCAGTGAGCACCATTGGAAAGAGCCTAGCCCCATCTTTGTAACCTTTCTTCAGATATTTATATACTTTGGTGAGATCCCCATCCTGAGCCTTTTCTCTCAGCCGAACTCTCTCAGCCCTTCCTCATATGAGAGATGTTCCAAACCCTTACATGTCTTTGTGGCCCTTTGTTGGACTTTGTCCAGTATATTCATTTCCCTTTTGTACTGAGGAGCCCAGAACTGGACACAGTACTCCACATGTGGCGTCAGCAGTGCTACCTCACTGTCTGCTTATTCATTCCACACTTCAACAGCTTTTCTATGAAGATCTTGTGGGACAAAGTGTCAAAAGCCTTACTGAAGTCTAGGTAGACAATATCCTCTGCTCATCTACCAGGGCAGTCATTTTGACATAGGAAATTAGTTACCAAGTTGGACAAGTGTAACTTCCCCTTGGTGAAGCCATGCTGACTACTTCTGATCGTTTTCTTATTGTTCATGTGCCTGGAAATTGTTTCCAGGATTAGCTGCTCCACCACCTCTTCAGGGATTGAGGTGATGACGATTGCTAGGTCCTCCTTGCCCGTCTTGAAGATAGGAGTGACATTTACTTTCCTCCAGTCTTCAGGAATTTATCCTAATCTCTGTGATCAAAGATTATTCAGAGTGGTTTCACAGTGACATCTGCCAGCTCCCTCAGCACTCATGGGTGCATCCCTTCAGGGTCCCCATTCATTCTGCTTAAGTATTGCCTGACCTGATCCTCTTCCACCAAGGGTACATCTTGCTTGCTCCTCATTTTCCCACTGGTCGCTGGGGCCTAGGATTCCTGAAGGTTGCTTGTAAAGACTGAGACAAAGAATGTACTCCATACCTCAGCCTCTTCTATGCAGTGTGTAACCTTGAGCAGCAGGCTCACATTTTCCTTAGGCTTCCTATTGTCACCTATGTACTTACAGAAACTCTTCTTATTGTCTTTGACATCCCTGGCCAGATTCAATTCCATTTGGAATTGCTGTGTACTACAAAGACCGTATATGTTAGGAAAACTGACAAAATGACTTACACAGAGTACTTTTACGTACTGGATTGAAGAGGAAACAATGAAACATAACCAAAATTGTAAAAGATATGTTAGTACTTTGAAAAGGGCAGGGAGCCCTTTTCAACAGCTATGATCTTAGGGACTCAGCATCAAGCTGAAGTGTTTACGATTGTCACAACTTCCTTGAAACCAAGTGGATATTGTAGAAACTGTGTCATTTCAAAGTTTCCTTGGTCTGATAATTGTAAGATTAAAAGAACTGCAAAGGAATACAGCAGTTTTTCTTTACTTCTCTTCAAATTATTAGTTTACTTTCTCACTCTCTGAACAATATATTGCAGACAAGTTGTTACTATTCTGGAGTTTATAAGTCTATAGTTATGCATTATATAAATAATGGGCATATTTAGGACATATAAGGCATATTTAGGACATATAGGACATATTTACTTATAGGACATATTTAGTTGTAAGATTTCCAGTACAAGATGGAGTGCTACAAAGCTGTTTCTTTCATACTGAAAGAAAGAAGAATTAAACTGAAACTTGAGAGAAACAAAGTCAAATTTTCTGTATGTTATTTTTTCAGGTTGTTTTCCCATTTACACTTTATGCTCTGGCATATTCTAGATTACACAGGTAGGCATATAAAAGTATGGCTTCAAAACCGACAAGATGTAAAGATGTTGTTGGGCTTAATCTAAGCAGTTGGAAACACACCATATTGAAGTTTCTAGAGATTTTGTACTTCTAATAGTCACACTTTAAAGCACTCTTAGTTCAGGGTTTTCTAAGAAGCAGAAGGTACCCAATCTGGAATGAAAATAACTTCTTACTGAATTCCAAATAAATGCTGTGGATGTTCACCTCACATTACCCTGATATTTTGGTTCTATTGTCAATATTCTAACATGCTGTTCTACTTGATCTTCTACTTGGTATGGAATTAGGCAAATTATTACTATTTTTTATTTGTTCACAGTGTCATTACACAAGTAAATTTGGAGCTCAATGAAAAGTGAGATATCTCTGTTTTAGAAAGCTACAAACCTATGTTCTGACAAGTATTGCCTTTATTAAGACCAAGTAAGGAAGTAGGGGTTTTTTTCACCATATCATTCATACACAGAAAACCTTTAATCAGTTCTCATTGTTCTCACAAGACTAACAGGTTTCATAGACCTTAAATTTTTTGTATTCAGAAGTTCACTGCGCTGCCAATGTATGTAGGATTTAAAAACAAATTTTGAAGTCAGCCCAAAGTTCCATTTTCTTGGGAACAGTCCTTGCCTCTCAAATCCAAAAAACTGCCTAGGGATCTCCCATGTGTTATTAATATTTTATATAGCCCTTTTTTCTTCAGCTATGTAGTTTATCACAAATGATTTTTTTTTTAATAAGAAAGACTACCTAATACGGAAAACGCACCTGTCCTATTAGTTTCAGCAGTTTCTAGGATGGAACAAATGCAACCCACATCATTCCTCATAACACTGTGATATTACAGAGAACTGGTTTCTTTCTCACAACCACCAGCTGCTGTAAGAGAGCTGAAGGGCTTCTCAGAGTTCCTTAATCTTATGTTGCCTTATTTGCAGTTCAGTTTCATGCTTGATTTTCCAGAATTTGCTTAACATTTTCAGAAGGACGTCATTCACCCACTAGTTGTAGCTGGATTTGGATTCATAACTTTTCTGACAAGAGAAAGTGATATGATTCTCCATACCCACCAACGCATGATATTGTCAGATGATAAATATTCTTTTCATCAAAATATGATGGAAGAACTGAGTCCTCCCATCAACCATAAAACTGAACCAAATTAAGGATGAACATTCTGGATGCTCTTTCACAAAGATAAAAAAATGGGACTAGCCTTCTAGTACCTCTTGAGACTCTTTAAACACAGAGAATTTTTGTTGGAAAAGCATAGACATCTTCTGAAATCTTCTAAGGATCTGTTTGGGGTATTTTTTGTGTGTTTGTTTTGGTTTTTAATGGATTTATCCATATCTCTGAATTTTACATGAGCATCATTATTCTGAATGCCAGCAGAAACTTACTGGAGGTTTCTGGTTTTCAAGATGCTTGATGCTCCTGTTAAGGAGCCTGCTCCATATTGCAGAGAGTCATTATTGCCTTTAAACACAGAGAATTTTTGTTGGAAAAGCATAGACATCTTCTGAAATCTTCTAAGGATCTGTTTGGGGTATTTTTTGTGTGTTTGTTTTGGTTTTTAATGGATTTATCCATATCTCTGAATTTTACATGAGCATCATTATTCTGAATGCCAGCAGAAACTTACTGGAGGTTTCTGGTTTTCAAGATGCTTGATGCTCCTGTTAAGGAGCCTGCTCCATATTGCAGAGAGTCATTATTGCCTTTCCACTTGCAGCTGATACATGTAAGGACTACAATCATGCTGATATCCCTCAGCATATGCCCTGTGCTGGAAATAGTTGTTCTCTCTTTGTATGAGGCACCAGATTTCACATCTTGTATCTAGCAAGAACTGATTAGTGGTAATCTCTGGGTTCATGTTCAGTTGTCGGTTCAGAGGGAGCCGGTGTTTCATTCAGCGGAATGTCTTAGGAAACAAAAATCCACTGCTGTCTGCGGGGTTTGAAATCATGCCCCCATTCCTTTTGATGCACTGTTGCAGAGTTTAAGAGTCATAATCGTAAAATAAGCTGAGCTGACTATCACAAACTTACTTTTTTCTTTTACACTGTAGCTGAAGAACAGGTTCCTTTTTGTCATGTTTTCTTGCAAATAAGATTATTACATCTTTAAGTTTGGACAGTGTATATACTGTAGTTATGGACAATACTAAGTAGAGCAAAAAAATAAAGGTAAGCCTAGGACTAAGTAGGTTCTGAATACACACAGAAGTTACACTTGCCATAAAGAGCATTTCATGCTAACCAGGAGCTGCTGGAGGTCATATTTGAAATATTATGCAAATTCCAGACTAAAAAATACAGACTATGAAATAATAATTAATTACATTTGCACTTTGATTAAAGATTAAATCCCAGTTAAAAAAAAAATAATCATGTATTTATATTGCCTGATATAATTAAGCACTCTCCTAAATGGCCAAACTTAGAACTGCCTATTATGCCCTAGCAAACCTGTGGGAGAGCCTGATGTGTTAAGCAATCATGGTTTTGTGTTCATCAGAAAAAATCATTTTAAAACAATGTGGGAGGAGCAGTCCTTATCTTTAAGGCAACTGTTGGATAATTGACCTCCTTTAGCATTTAATTTCTCAAGCCTCTAGGAAGCTTAATTTTGAACATCAAAGAGGTACCTGTGGAAGAAAATGTTCCAGACTGGTGAGTAAACAAATTAGAGTTAATAGGGTCATTAGCTTTTGTGGTAAAATTTCAAACTGGGTATTCCTCACTAAGGAATGTAAATGTCAATGGTTTTAAGTCTTCTGAAATATAATTAGACATGGAACTTGAATACGAATATTATGTTACATATCCTATTAACAAACAATGTTTTCCATACTTTGGGCATTATTTTATTAAGATTAGGGGATCTGTTGTTCTGGTTCTATGCATCGCTTGCAGACAATTAGAAGAGAAAAAAAATACGAAGGTGCTCAGTCAATAATGCACTGTAAATGTGAAGGATGCTGTATGTATTATATAGAACATGCTAGCTTATTACCTTTAGAGTAACAGCTGTATCTCCTTTTAACTCTTAGATTTCTATGTAGGAGTATAAGAGCTTTTGAAAAAAAAAAAAAAAAAAAAAAACCAAACCAAACAACAAAACAAACCAAAAGCACAGAAACAAAAAACCCAAACCAAAACAAACCCTACAAGCAACAAAACCACCTTCTGTTTCCTCATTTGAAAGATGGGTGATCGTCTCATCTCTAATTTCTCTTGGTTCTATGGCTATATAAAGGGATAATTGCTGATTGAATTTGAAACAGAGAATGCAGCAAATTCAATTCCTATATTCTCTCATTTCGCTTCTTGCACGATATGAATTTTTTTATTCAATTATCCTTGCATATGGTAGTAGAAATACTGCTCCCTTTCTCCCACCAAACTCTTAACAAGTTGCTAGTCCACCCACATTTCCACACCTCTTCCCACATACCTACCTGCAGGCTATGTACCCTCTCACATCCATTTCCCCTGAAATTCTTGCCACTAACCCTTCACAGCAGCAGCAAGCTCCTGGAAGTGAGGGTTGTCAGAGCAAGTCCCCTATTTTGCTTTATGACTCTAGGAAATTTAAAATGGTGGGGTACTCTAGGAGCTCAGTACTCATCAATGGCTTCTTTTTAATGCCAAAAATTGGCTGCTGCTACGAGTCTCATAATTTAAACAGGTAGAGAAGAAAAATTCCTCATAATGAAGTAGTGACGTCAGGTCAGTATACCAGTTTGTGAAATATGGATTAATGGATGAACTGACAACACCACAAATGCATTTAACATAGAAGGAAATAAAACATTTGCTAGAAGTGCCAAAGGAGAATTGCAGAAAATATTTAGACTGGAAAAGTGCAGATGGGCAAGCACATCCAGTGGTAAGCCACCTCCTCCCTGTGAAAACTGATTTGTACCAGCAGGGTCTGAGTTAGCGCTACAGTGAATTCTACCAAAAAAAGGGGCGGTGGAAGAGAAGAGGAAGGCATTCTAAATAATTGATTATAGCTGCATCTGTGGTTACAAGCACTGGAATCTTAAGTCATTAGCCTGAAGGAGCAAAGACTTTAAAAAATATTAGCAGTCCACACTATATATATAATCATGAAGCTTAAGAAAAGAAAGTATTTTTTCCCATTTGGCTATCATAAATCATTTTGTTGTGATAATCTTGTGTAGAGGGCTGATTTAATCTTTTAATCTTCCATTCTCCCTTAATAGCAACAATTTCTTTTTGCTTAAGTAACACCAATAAAAGCAAAAAAAAAAAAAACCCTCAGATGCTTTTTATGTAACGTGAATCATGTTTAAGTGATGTTTTGAAAAAATCCTTGTCCATTAGAAGGAAGCTTTTTGCACTAGGCAAGTTGTTATGAGTGAGTTTTTTGCAAAGTGCTTCTAGTTACCATTTGTTATTGGTCTCTAACAGTGTGGTTCAAATAAAAATCCTTAGTTTACCTCCATAAGAATATCTCATAGATTTTTATAAGCATTCATTTTTAAATAATCATTAGTTTTATTTCAACATCCTACACTGTTTTTGATAGCATGTTACTATTTTCACACAACATTAATTTATTTCCTACTGGAATCCAGAATATTAGATGGGTATGATTGTCCCCATTTCGCTAGCTTACTGATTTTACTCGTGGAGACAACATCATATCAAATCAAGATCACATAATATATCAGCAATAAATTTGGGATCCCATGTAGATCTCCTGATCTCGCTTTCTTTGTATATTGAAAGGTAAGACTCATTTAACCTAACTTAAGCCATAGAGAAGTTAATCAAGGCCAAGACAAGTACCTCCAGAGGATAAATAATCCTATCACAATATATTGACAAGCAAAGTTTGCCAAGAGAAATCATGGTAAAAGAGTATGTGCTTCTTCCACTAACCGAGGCAATTGAGAAGGTAAATGGTTCTGCACTGCTCCATGGAAATGTTTCAGGGTCTAGTATGTCTTGCCCATGAATTTAGTAAGGGAACGAGATTGTTGCTTCTAGTACACAGATTTTTTTTTATTCTTTCATTGAACTATTGACTGTGAAGTACTCTAAAGGTACTCCTTATCTGAGATTTGTGGAAACTACACTACTCATCTGAACATATTGACAATGCTACTTTCAAAACTTTAAGTAAAAGCAAATATAAACAGAATAAAGAGTTTGTTCTGCATAACAGATGGGTGAAAAAGTGCATTTCTAAGATTTTTATTAATTTTGAAATATGATATTTGTTTAAATAATTTTGGCACTATTTTAATTTTTTTTTTAAGGAGTAAAAGAGTAGGTGCAAGCAAATACTAATTTCTTCAAAACTAAGAACAAAATTATTGCGGAATTCACGATATAGCCCCTTTTACATGGCTTGACATGGTTGTCACATCCTCTCTGGTTTACAGGCCTTAGGCTTAACCAACACATGATGTCCTTCTGAAAAAAACCTGAACAATTAATAGAAACTAAAGGCATAAGATCAGATGGAATTTATTCCAATATCTGTTAAATTTTAACACAAAAAAAACCCCCAAAACCTGTCATTCAGTTTATTACAAACTGTAGAGTTCCATAGCAAGCTGAAATGTTTTAATCCTACCTAAATGCATCAAAACAGTTATGAAGAATGTAACTTTCTTTCACAATTTTTAGCCTGTGCCCATACGCATTTCATAGGTTTTTCTTTCCCATATCTGTTGTTAATCCCTATCTAAGGGGTTATGTCAGACCAGATTAAAAAGGTCTGACACCAGAAGGTACAGAGGTACTATTCCATGTCTTCAGCACATCATTTGTAGGGTAGCCTGACACATATAATCAGGAGAGGTGGTCTTGCATTTACCTTTTCCGCTCTTAGAGGATAAAATGATAATGAAACAACAAAAACAGATAATGAGGCAAGGAGAGCACAGTTCTGGGGATTGTGGCCAAGAATGTGGGGGAGGGAAGCAGGCTTAGTGCAGGCTTTCAATCAAGCATTACCAATTCAAATAATAAATGTATAGATGTAAGTGTAAGTAAATGTAAACCAGACATGCGCCTGAAGATAACGCCTAGAACCAGGAGTCTGTTAAATACAGGAATTGGTTAAGTTTGTTCTTATGACCAGCTACCACTTGACAAACAATCTTCCTACAAGAATACTAAATATATGATTATTTACTGACTTCAGTTGGCATCCTTAGTGGGAATCATTCAATGAAGCAGCTGAAACCCAGAATCTAACAGTTGTAAACAACTACAGGAATAGATGTTTTGCTTAGTGCTGCTTCTGCAGAGGCACGATGTGCATAGCAGCAACATATAAAGCCTGATTATTATGGGGTGATAGCAAAAAAGAGAAAATGCTCATTCACTTTTTTCTATGGCTTTATGATTGGTTTGTTGGGGGGGGGGGGGGTTGGCATGTTTCTACCTGTAAAAAACTACTACACAACAGCTCCATTACATCTTGTAGTTATAAGGCAAAATATGAAGATTAAATATTTGGTGGAATGACAGAGCAGAGAGCTCAAAAGGCATGAATAAAAATAAAGCCACAACTAAATTTATACATACTGAGTTTAAAGCAAATGAGAATCTGACTACAATGAAATTCACACCTTGAAAGAAGTGATAGTATCGGTTAGCTCAGAAAAGCAAAGATAAGAGTAAAACAAAATTGCATAGGCAAAATACTATTTCTCAAAAGCTGCATGTTGTGAAAATGATGTAATGTTAATAGCTTTCCTTTGTTTTGACACGTTGACAATTTGGACACACAAGAGTTTGCATTTATAACTGAACTTAAGAACAGTTATATTGTACAATATATATATATATATATGTTGTGTGTATATATGTATATTTATCAGTTACTTACAATTTTGAACACCAAAGCCCTGGGCATCTCAAGAAGTTTTCAAGTTTGCTTTTTGGAGGTTTTTTAACCTAAATTAAAGTTACACTGTAAATTGTACTGCATGTGTTGCCATGTTTTACTCATGTCTCTCTGAAATTCTTAATAACTCAAAAAATAAACTTCTTCAGTGGAAAACATATGCCACTAGGGCCTTTTATCCGAATGCTTCAGATTCAGTCGAAAGCCACAATCTGAGCAGCCTTGGGCCAAGACAAGTTTTGTCTAAGTCTGACCCTGGTGATATGTTGCTTGAGTGCCTCTGCAGCACTCAAGCTATATCCTGTAAGACTTACTGTGAATTACATTCCCGTGTGCCTGTTGTAATGTGCCAGCTTTTCTTATGCCAAATGGGTTTTGGTTTTGGTTTTGGTTTTATTACTCCTTTATATGAAAACCATAACAGCATGTCACTTTCTAATTCTAGGAACAGTATTTCTCATAAATATCATAGACAGTTTTAGTATTTACATACCACACATCACCCAAAATACATATGTATTGTTTGATTGTACGTAACAGTAGTTTGAAATTGTTTCTTCTAATAATTTGAAATACTTGATTCAAAAGGAAGGAAACTTGCATGACAAGACACATAATGAAAGAAAATAAAGGCAGCATAGAATCGTTTTGTCCTTAAAAGAAAAAAAAAAAAAAAAAAGCTGCCACAAAAGCAATAGATACAAAATTATTGATATTCATGTACTGTAAAAACAGATTTTGAAAACTGAAGCAGGCACACAACTCTGCTCAGGCTTAGTTATATTTCTTACAGATAGCTGATTTGGAAAGATCTATAGCATGCCCTCTGACAATGCCACACAAGCTGAGTAGCCTACATATAAGTGTAATGTGGTTGACATTCACCCAAACACTCTCACATTTCATCACATTGAACCTGTGTGTTTTAAGGTACACTGGGACCCAGCAGGTTCTAGTCATCAATTTTGAATTTTTACTTCTCTGTCACACTTATTGTCATACATGTACCCTGTTTGCTGAGATACTCAGTCCTGCAAAGCTGGTTTGTTGTTTGTTGGGTTGGTTTTTTTCTGACATCTGGGTGCAATCCAGCCTTCTCTAGCACTTCCTGGGTAATTTAACAGAGACTTTCCAGAGCTAACAAGCTCTGTGATGACTGAGTTTACAGCTCACTTCTTCAGAGATGTTAGTGGGAAAAGGGAGAGATGTGAGCTTTGGGTAAATTCCAGAAAACTTATAAAAAAATGTTTCACTTTTTTTTGTATAACCAATAAAGACATGTCATGAAAATAATGAACACCTAATAGTACTGTTTCCTACTCAGGTTTCCATCTTTTCTTGAGAATTTTGCATTTAAAATCATATTTCTTTAAAGAGCTTAATGCTTTTCTTCCGCTTGGCTTCTCCAAACATAAGCCCTATCCAAATTTATAATTTCCATTTTGTTTTGTCTAGTGATTCCCTAATCATATTAATTAGATAACCAATGCTTTTGCTTATCCCACTCACATTTAAGATCCATTGATAGATCAACCCAATGGAAGAGGTTTCATTGCTTTGCCTGTGCTCTGTACAGTATCTACTTTATTGTGGGTACAACAGCATTGAAACAACATGACATTGCTATGACTCTCAGAGATGCTACCTTCCCTTTTTAAAAAGTCTCTGAAAGGACGCTGACCATTTTACAAGATTAAATAGGCAAACTGAGTCACAAATATAACTTCATAAAATTAAAAATGGAGCTCTGTCAGATTCTCCATGCAGCATAGCTCGATGCCAGTTCTCTTCCCCGCAGAATGCTGTTCTCTATCGTGTGAAAGAAATGGTATTGAGGAGGGGTGATTGCTTTTTAATTTAAGCACTGATTGTGATTTTACATCAGTATGTGTCCTGTGAAATCTGCAGTAATAGAGATGAACAAATTTCTAGCCTGCAAACATAAATGAACTATGATACCATACTCATACAGCCTTGTGTTCAAATGTGTAGTTATCACTGGGTAGTTGTAGGACAACAGACATCTATGGTATCCCTGTTGAAAGAAGAATAAGGCCTATGGGATGATTCTTTGGGATAAGCCTATGGGATGAAAACAAATTTTTTCAAACTCTTAATTGTGCTCTTCTATGTGAGCATTAATTCTGTAACATACCTTGACAGACCTAGGCTGTTAGTGACCTTTGGCTTCCAATAGCCAGCTTGACAAGAAACACTGCCCCAAAACAACATCTCCCATGAGGCTCCAAAAGGCTGAATTCATCCAAAAGGATAACTTGGCTGTTAATAATTGGTGAAAAGTTAAAACCAAGTCAAACTTTGGAGAAGTTCATCTTTATTAATATGCCACTTTGACTTTGGATTGTGGAACAGCTGCAGCTGTGGCTGTTCAGCCCTGGGTCTTCATGACAAGATGAAGACCAAAATACAGTTAAAGGGGTGGAGTAGAGAAAAGGAAGAAAAGAAAAAAATCATCATTTGGGCGTTGATAACAGTACAAATATTCAAAAGTATGCTCATTAAATGAAACTCAGTAAGTTGTCTTAGTGACAACAGTGACTAAGTTACTCTATTCAAGTGTGAAGCATCGCTGTAAATTTCTTTTGGTATTTATTTTTATTCTCACACTTAAATTGTTATCAGATTGAATCATCATTATGATTCATACATTTCATGCAGTAAGCCTACAAGGTATGTGTTTTTGCAGTATATGAAATAAATTGGTGATGTCTGTAATCCCAAAACTCCCAGTTTGCTAATGCCAGTATAACAAAACCACTACCAGAGGTGCTGTCATGCTAGAAATCAAGAAACATATGGGGTCCTTGACTGACTGGACTATGGAGGCAGACATCTTCAGCTTATAAAAGTGATCCCTTCATGGGGAAAATACATTGATTTAATAGCGTATAATTTGCAGTTTTCCTATTCATCTTTTGAAAATATTATTTCAATCTCAAAACTGTCAATTTAGTTCCTAAGAACTAAACCAGTTTTTAAAAAAGTCAGAAAGTTGCTTTCTCTGTTTCTCTTCTTTTGATTGATTATCTATGGTTCTACAGCACATTATGTGATCACAGCAATGTTCTTTGGAGATATAATCATCAAAGAGCATTACTCAGCTGGGGAAGTACATGTGAGGGGTGTAAATAATGAAACAGAACAGGGGGCCATTAAATATTTTTCTTTTTGTTTGTTTTCTGTGCTTGGAGGCTTGTTTACAAGGTAGGGGGTATGCTGGGCTTGGTTTTTTTTTTTTTATCTTTAAGGGCAAAAAAAAAAAAAAGCAACACTCTTAAATAGTATCAACCGATCCATCTGTTCAGATTGGGAGCCCTGCAGACCTGGCAAACCTTGAAGGTTTATCAGTGTTCATTTTGGCTTTCAGAGGTGTGAGTATTCCCAGTGGCTCAGAAAGCTCTAGTTTATATGTTACGAAGTATATTCCCAAAGCAGACGTTTAATTTTTAAAATTATATGATCCTTGTAATCCAAGTTCTATAGTGCAGGATATTTTATAAAGCGTATTTCTGTATAGCACAGCAAATAGAAAAGATTTGAACCATTAATTAAACATTGGTTTAGAGGAGAGAAGAGAGCAGGAAGCAAAGTGTTCAAACATGTATGCCCATGACTTGTAGCGGAGTTGAAAAGTAACTGATTGTGTACGGATAATTGCCATGACTCAGTTTGGCAGACCCCTATTGTTATCAAAGCTGCAAGGCAGCCTCTTAAATTGTTCAAACATGGATCTCCAACATTCATGTCAAGAAAGGCCAGCTGCTCTGTTAAAATTCATTGCCTCTTTGTTAAAAAATGTGTATCTTCTTTCTGTCACTATTTCTGGTTTGGTTTTGTTTTTTAAGAAGATGATTCTGCAATTTTCTTTCTAATGCAAGGTCACTAGTCTGAAGTGTCTGATACCGAGTCACCTGATACTGGCCTGATAGTATTTCTATATCTGCATAAAATAAGCATCATTGGGAGTAATCCCTCCAGAATTCTTATGATTCTTATTTGTGCTGTAGCTCTCTCTCATTCTTTCCATGTAAAAGGTTTTTGTGTACAGATCATGTACAATCAAAGTTAACATGGCCTAAGTGAAATCAGGGGATTTTAAGAGTGAAAATTAGACCCTTTAGAGTTGAACAGTAAAAATATTGCAAGTGAGATCAAAATAAAGGTTACTGTACAAATCACTGCTCTTAAAACTCAAATCATTTAGAAAATTGGAAAGGTATGAAGCCTTTGAGGAGACCTGAAAGCAAAATTCATAGAATCCAATGCTTTCTTATCCTTAAAATAAAAATATCAAGTGACAGGGGAAGTAGGATGTGTATGTCTGAATCTAGTTATATGTATGTTTGACTGCTACTGTCATACTCTTAAACAAAACCACAAATTTGTAAACTAGAGTGTATTTACCAGCATTTGCTGACTGAGGTTAAATCAGCTAACATATATGTGTAAAGAAGTTTCTTTCATTGTGGTCTTAGACTCTCAACTTCTCATTTTATATTTTTTCTTTTTTTTTTTTTGTCAGCCTAACATTGTCACTTACTTGTAGAATTTTATCTGATGTTGTCTGAATTGTATTTATGTGAAAAAGGGGTTTAAAATTCTGCACTTGAATTTGAATCATTTCATATCCATTTTTGTACTTGCTTCTTGAAACACTAACGGCTAAACACCAAGTAACAAATCTGATCTTAGTACAGACCATGTAATAGTTGTTTTGACACACTGAAAAATGGTACCTGGGGCAGAATGAGTTGAATTCATCTTTTCAGATGAACATATATACAGAATTTTTACACATGTACCATTCTTATTACTGACATAACATAAAATTGAATTTTTTATTTTTGAAACCTGCAAATTTCATATACAGTGTGGAAGTGATTCTAAATAATAAATCAAAACACACATCCTACCAATCAAGAGGCAGGAATACAAGGCATGAGAAACTTTCTAATTTAATATAGAGCAGTCTCTCATGCATAACTGCTGTCCCCTGATCAAACCATGCTTTTTAACCTCAAACAAGGAGGGGGGGAAAAAACCAGCCTTGGTAATAAGGACAGCTAGAACATCCTTTAATAGAGATGGAAATTACTTAATACAGAACTTAAAAAAAACCATCCCAAAAAGCAGTAGGTATTTCTGAGCTAATGGTCAATCCTGCAGGTAAACTGTGCAGCTCAAAAGTATGCAAACCATGTTATATTCAGGAAAGATACAGGAAAGTGAGTAAGGACTTGGGGGGGTTGAGGGGGAAGAAAGAGCAAGAAGACAAAACAAAAAACAGAAGAAATAAAGGAAAGATGGAAGAAGAAGCCTAGATCTTCTAACTGGGACAAATACAAAAATATACTAATTGTGTATCTGTCTGTGGAAAAGGCCGCATTGTCATGATTTAACCCCACCCAGCACCTAAATACCACACAGCTGCTTGCTCACTCCCTGCCCACTTGAGATGGGGGAGAAAATTGAAAGTAAAAGTGAGAAAACTCATGGGTTGAGATAAAGACAGCTTAAAAGGTAAAGCAAAAGTCACACACACAAGCAAAAACCAAAAGCAAAACAGGGAATTCATTCACTGCTTCCCATTAGCAGGCAGGTGTTAAGTCATCTCCATGAAAGCAGGGCTCCATCATGCATAACGGTTACTTAGGAACACAAATGCCATAACTCTGAATGTCCCCCCTTCCTTCTTCTTCTCCCAGTTTTGTATGCTGGGCATGATGCCGTATGATATGGAATATCCCTTTGGTCAGTTGGGTTCAGCTGTCCTGGTTGTGTCCCCCCCCACAGTCCTTGTGCACCCCCAGCCACCTCGCTGGTGAGGTGGTATGAGGAACAGAAAGGCCTTAACTCTGTAAGCACTGCTCAGCAGTAGCTAAAACATCCCTATGTTGCCAACACTGTTTCCAGCACAAATCCAAAACATAGCCCGATATAAACTAGTAAGAAGAAAATTAACTCTATCCCAGCCAAAACCAGCACACACATTTACAGTGCTTGTTAAATGGAAACATTTTGTGAAGCAGCATGCTTTTTTCACTCCCTCTAATCTTAGCAGATGTGGATGTGGAATTTATCTGTACTGATATATGAAAAAAACTCCCAGCCTTCCTTTTTTTAGTAAATGTAAATTATAACTCACAGTGCTGATGGTATCAATCTGTATGATGATTTAAGACAGACATGCCAACAGTATAAGACTCTTTGCTCTAAATCTTTTACTCTTATTACAGACTGATGGTAAAAATATTTTATCTTTATCATCCTTGCTGTGGCTTCACATCTTGAAGATAAAGTCCAGGCTTGTATTTGCCTGGTTAGAGGCCCTGCTACCCAAGGTTAGAGGTGCAGGCTGAGAACCTGTATTACTAGAGAGGGTAGAGTCAGAGTCAAATTTCCTGAAAAAAAATGGTATTTTACAACTAATACTTTTTAGTCTAATACTAGTTTAGTATGACAAGGATAAGGATGAGAAAAGTGGGCTCATATGATACTCATCTTCTGTCTGGGGCAGAAGTCAGGGTCAAAATGGCATTCTTCTTACCTTGAAGTTGAAGCAGCAAAATGAGTAAATTTTGTTCATGCAACATTTCTGTATGGACCTTGACATTCTTCATTTCCTGATGACAAACTAATCCAGTGGGAGATCCAACAGCTATAAGAATTTAGTAAATACCATAAAGTACTGAAGAGCAAACTTTACAGTACTGAGCTTACAGAGTTTACAGTACTGTAACTGAAGGAACTGCACTCATCTAGTTTTCCTAGTACATTTAGCATTGTTCTTTTTAGTAGTTCACAAACCTCAGCAAGTTGTAGAAAACACTGTATGCAGTTGTTTACTTAATTTGTCAAGTGGATAGGAAATTAATAATGATTACTTTTTTTGAATGCTGCATCCTAAATATGATGCTGAAGTGTATTAAACTATTATTTCTTTTGATGTGCCAAGAAAAACATACTTATTTAAGGAAGGACAGCAAAATGACTAAATGACCCTATACATATTAGGTAATAAATAAGTCAGATGAATAATTGAAATCTTGTACTACGTGGACATCGATAGATTAATTTTTACTAGGGAACTTATTTCCAGTAATGATCTTGGGAAGTAATCTCTCATCAGCAAGCTGTCACGGTGAAGGAGAGCATTTTAGACTTTTGCTTAAAGTTCTACTAAGTGTGCTGTGCTCTTTTGTGCTCTATATAGTTTTCTCCTTCAATTGCATACAAGGCCAAGCTAGCAATACTTATGAACTATTAAAAGCTCCTTCAAAAACCTGGCAGTTTGATAATTCAAACAACAGCTAACACATTTTGAGATGTCACTGAACTTTTAACTTCTTTTTATGGTTTTTTTTAATAGAAAAAAGCATTTCAGTGTAAGCATCACTTTTAACATGAAAGGGAAATTGATCTTTAGTGTCTATTGGTGAAGACAGGAAAAGTTGGTCTCGAAATGCAATATTCTTTGGAAGAATTCATTCATAAGGCCTTCTTGGAGAACTTGAACACTAAACAGAAAGGCCAATAAATCACTAGAAAATATTTTACTCTGAAATACAGAGATAACTCATTACCTGTTTGGGCCCTGGTTCATCAATCAGGATCCAGTATTCTGAGTGTCCCTACATCACTGTTTCTTCCAATGTCTTTGTCTGTCATTCTAGTTTGAAAGCCATCATTTCTTCCAGATATGTAGATATGTATAGGGATAGGATTGTGCCTACTCCAGTCTGGATTAGCACCCTTCTATTAAGATTTCTTAGAATCTGTTTTGGGGGAGGGTGAGAGTATATATTAAATAGCATAAAACCCTAAAAGTGCAGCTGTACTATTTGATGCTTTGCATAGTATAGATTAGAGCATAAAGACTGTGATTACAAAGACTAATTGTTACGTTAAGAAACCCTAGAGAAATAATTCCTGCTAGTCTATATGTCAGAAATGTCAAGTTAAAAGACATAATATGTTTAACTAAAACCCAGCTAATTAGAGTAGAAGTAGATTCCCACTCAAAATCTGAGATGATTGTTGTACACAATAGAGCTGTTAACTTGAGAAAATTGAGAGCTGAAGTAATCAAATGAGGAAGCTGGTTTTCTTTCTTTTTTTCATCTGTGTTTTTTGAGAGATTCATCTAAACGCATCTTCCAATTTGATTCTCTTACATTCTTACAGGTAGGGTAGCCAACTCTATGAAATAATACTCACCTCCACTCCAAATCTTAGAAAAGTTTAACCTTGTCTGGTCTTCTCTGAGTGCTGCAAGGAATTGACTAACTTGTAAAATTACTCATTTCAATTTCATACGCTTATAATATTTTCTAGTTTTGAGGGAATTTTTCTGAAATCACACACCACTTTACATCTAGTGTTAAGAAGTCGTATATTCCCTCTCTTAAACTGTATTTGCAGATGGTCTTACTATTGTCATTACAGAATCACAGAACTGATTTTAAGAGAGCTAGAAAAATCTGTCATGAGAAGGTCTTCACTATAGTATACACTTTATTTGGCTGTTGAAACCAGTTAGAAGCAAGATCCCTAGGGAGGAGCAACCATACCAATAGGACAGCAAAAGTCAGTGTTAATTAGAAGCATTGTTGGAACTTCAGTGGGGAAACAAATAGTCAATAGCTGCAGTATCCCCTCAGTCTTAAACATAGTCCCTCTCTCATGAAAAAATGAACTATCTAATTACAGTAGTACTTGAGAGACTCAGCTGCTCATGTACCTGCTCATTAGCAGTTTGATAATTTCAGTCTGGTTTTGATTAAGGAGATAGCCTATCTCCTGTTATATAAAATTTGCTCTTTTGAACTTACTGGACTAGCAACTTCCAAAGAAATTTTGCTATATAGCTCTTTCCTTACGTATTTTGTTGTGAGTCATGGACTCTATTAGGAGGGCTAAAATTTCCCCCTATTTTTTTCTTTACAGCTTGAGTTGTGTTTCTGACTGCATTCATGTTTGTGTTGTCCAAGGATAACAAAATTCTGAGACCATTATCATCAATCTCTTCCTTGTAATTGCTGCCTTCCCCCAATTCAACATGATAAAGCAAAAGGCTTTTTGTATGCCATGGAATATATTAACAATCTTAGACATGTGCACTAAGTAGTATTCACTTATTCTTTGGTGCTCTTTCCTGTCCAGTTCTCTGAATATGGTGTCTTCTTAAGTTGTAAGCAGCAAATCTCCATCCTCATGTGAGAGAGCTGATTTTCTATTCTGTTCTACTTCCCTACAAATTTACTTATTTTTTCCCAGTAGTAAGACTTAAGGAGGAATAAAAAAAGGAAGGCTTGTCTAGTGGAAGAGCAGCAGCCTAGGACAGACAACTAAAGAAAGGGGTTTGTTTGTACTGGAGCTCTTCAGTGACAGTATAAAAACATTAACTTCCTGAAATGGAAACCTGTATCTGTTTACATGCAGCAAAAGATATACTAAATCAGCAGAATCTGTGGAGTTCCTGGCCACAGAAAGGTCAGTATGCTGTCTTTACAATATCAGAGTATTTGTGCACTTGAATAAGATGCTTAGGGTATAAATGGTTACTGGTGAAAGTCTCTTTAAAAGAGACAAAAGTATCATTAGTCCTTGGATTTATTCACGAACTGTAATGAATACAGTATTCTCTTTTGCAGAAAAAAAAAAATCAAATAATTTATGGAAATCTCTACAATAATAGATGTACATACTCCAAATTACTGTTCTTAACTGCATTTAATTATTCTTTGTATAGTTATCATCAATACTTTTAGAGTAAGGTTAATAGAAATGATCAAAAAGTGACAGATAAGAGCTAAACACACTTTATTATTCTGCACATGATTAGAAATAGATTTTGAAAGGCAAGATCTGAAATTATCAACAGCTGCTAACAGAAACAAAAAAAAAGCAAACCTCATTACTACTGTGTATGGGTCCTTTATTCAACCACCCAAGTTCACTTTAATTTATTCTTCCATTAACTCACTGTGCTGCTTACTTCTAGCCCTTGCTGAGCAAACTTCAAGAGCTGCACCCAGCATATGTCCTGTAGCTCAGAACAGGAAGCACTTTGGCACTCTGTATTCATGGGGAGAAATGGGAAGGGGAAGAAAGTCCATGGGAAAAAAAGAGAGAAGAAAGAAAGAAATCTAATGCATAGGTTACTAATAGCTGTTCCGTATTAAACTGAGCACAGAAATTAGGCATTTTGCTTACTGTTAGGTGGAATGGATCTGTTTCCTTCACAATCAGTTACTTATTTTTATACTGTTGGCATTGTTCTGGATGCATTAACTGGGCAATGGTTAATGCACTGTCAAATTCCAAATACAAAATAGGTTTTTCTTTGTATGCACTTGATGACACATGTACAATTTAGATCAAACAGTTGTTTATTGGAATAGAATGGAACTCTTCCTATGAGTGCGGCATCAGCTTTAACTCGACCCGTTCACCTTTATTTGCACTACATGGCCAATTTTATTTCTTCCCTTTCATCACTGAACCCAAATTTGCACTCATCCTTGTACTTAGCTATGCAATTCTTCTTGAACAGACACTTAAGCATTCTCTATTTTTTCACTGACTATACAGATGATACAACTTCTGTGGAAGGCACTCCCTCCTCACAACTCATATATTCAAATGAAAATAGAAAATATTTATCTCTATACACATTGTATTAATTTACAAGAAAACATAAGCTTTGTGGAAAAAAAAACCCATTTGGTCAGTCAGAGAGAAACAGAGCTGACAAATGCTTTTAGTCTTCTTTCTTCCTCAGTGAGAATATGAGCATTTAAATGTATGCAGTAGAAGCAGATGAAATTACATTCTCTGACACTTTATAACTCTGAACCAGATATGTGATTGATTGCAAGGTGGCATAGCTGCTGGCATTTTTTGTCGGCACATTGTGATGATACAGTTCTTAGGTGAACTTAAAGTGCATCAGTGACACATACAATGTTTCAGACACTTTGAGTGATTTCAAAGCTAATAATTTATGAGAGCTTTTGGAGCCAGTTATTAGGTTTGTCTCAGGAGAGATTGATTTCCTTTTTTAATCCTCAGTTCCTTACTGTATGTTCTGTTTATCTCATCTTATTTTGCTAGAAAATAAATACATAGAATTTTAATTCCAGGATATCTACTCTGTGTCATCACTTTAACAAGGTTTCCTATATGGAATGCTTGGATTTGAGAATGCCAATGCAGCACATAAGTCTAGAAAAAGTTAAAGACTATCTGGAGTGAAGTACTACAAATAAACTTGATTTTAAAATAGCTAAAACTATAAAAGAAAAAGCATTAACAAGAAGTTTAATATCTTATTTGTGAGACTGTTAGGCTCAGTATGCTAATACTGTCTGGCAGACTGCATCTTCTCATATCTACACACCAGTGTAAACCAGAAGAAAAAGCACTGAAATGTGCTGCGTTTATCTAGCATGTCCTTAGTTTTCTTCAGGAGCTCAATAGTTGAAATAAAATCAAATACAGTGATTGGGACACTCCAGAGAAGTATCAGCTGATAAAAAACTGAAGGTCTTTCTCTTCCAAAGTTCAGTGTGTATGCAGTATGAAATCACCCAACTAGAGAATTCTGGAACATAACTGGAAGAATAGTGAAGGAAATGAAAAAAGAAAATAATTAATGGTAGTAATCACAATTAATCACAATGTGATATATTAACTTCAAATTAATTTAGAAATATGGAATAACATCAACTCTGGAATGCAGATATTCCACTGAATTCATGAAAATTCTGTTTGCTGTGATTTGCCACTGAAATTACTTCAAAATTATCATATTTTTGTCTTTATATTTCTAGACAATTAAATTGAAATTCAACTCAAAGTGGTCAAATTAAATGTTTTATTATTATGCTATAAAGCTTTCATTATTTTAAAGCTTTATAACACCTATAACACTAACATGTAGATCTACAGTATCTTACGCCTTTCTTTAAAAACCCAGGTGTACTCATTAAAGAGCAGCATCTTTTTGACTAGGCAAGAAGAGTAGCATCTCTTCATAAGACATGAACACATTTAAGGTATATAAGAGCAGTCTTACATGTCTTCCACTGAAAGGCAGTGGAAGACATGAGATTAGCACAATCCAGTTGATTTCAAAGATTTTACTAAAAGCAGACAAGTTATAAATAAAGGATGACTAAGAGGTTATGTTGTTATTTCAAACAATTGTGTACTTGTAATGACATTGTTTCTATTTTTCCTAAAGTTAAAGAACCAAATTTATTTTTGGGCTAACTGCAGTGATACTAGTAAAGCTGCTTCAGGGATGAATTTGGCCCACTGCATTTTGATTCCGCATAATGCAGAGAATTTTACAAATAATTACTACACCTAAAATTTGGTCCTCTAAAAAATATGTAGGAGAATTAATCCCACAAGAAATTAAGCTTGAAAATGAGAAGAAATAAAGTCAGACTTTGTATGACTGCTAAAAGAAAGATTACTGTGTGGCAATGAGCCTCTGTGGAAAACCAGGTGACAGATGAACTGCCTAGGAGTTGCAATGAAATATGCCCATTTTTCATCTCTGTAGTCCAAAAATACAAACCTCATGGCCAGTTGGTTTGTTTAGTAAAAAAAGGAGCTTTCTTCTCACTGTTTTGCATATGAAGTAATTAGAATGCTTTCAAAATACTCACTAGAATTGTTGGGGTTTTTTGGAAGTTCTACTTATTTTTGCTGTCAAGAATTACTGCTCAGTCATTCTTCCAGTAGATTTTCAATATACCTTCAGGATCTATGAATCGAGCAGTCCTAGAAATCACAACAAAATCCTTTGCAGTTGACCCACTGTTTGGGTTACAGAATATCCCTCAGCTTTTTACGACAAAATCTGCAAATTCATGCAACTGGTTCTGCTAGTGCTTGTGAACTTGCAGATTGTAATATGTGAGCCTACATATTACTATTGAAAACATGTAATTAAAAATAAATAAATCAGCAAGGTGAGAACAGCATCAAAAATACTGAGGAGATTTAGTGTTGTGGAAAAAAAATAATTACTTTGAAATTTCTGATTTTGTAATATATAGATGAGAAATATACAGGCAGTGCTTAACATTGTCTCGTGCTCAGTTCTCCCTAAAAACATTCTTTTTGATCACACTAATAATTCATTATGAAGCATCACTCTGTGGGATGCAGTTAAAGCCTATTTAAGCCAAAGAAACTACTCACAGTCTCCCAAGGGAAAATACCAGAACATTTTTATTTTTACCTCAGTCACTCTAGAAAACTTCACAAGGGATAGTTTTAATCGGTGTTACAGGGAAATTGCTGCCATCAGTATGCCTGGAAAAGATGGGAGGGAACGGAAGAGTAAATATGGTGCTGAAAAATACTGAGTAAGATGTTTCAGAATTAAATGCTTAAGGCTTACTTGAGTTTCAGTTGTGGAAGGTTTATGCAAATGAGGCAGCTAATAGATATTCTTGTTAGTGATCTTCGTAGAAAATGCAGATAAAAAAATTCCACTACCTCCTCTCCCCATTCTCTTCCCCAGCTCCCAAGAGCTAATTTTCTGCCACACAGACCACAAATTTAGGTCTCACTTTTTTCGGTATTTCTGTTCTCATAAAAAATTAATTTTATAGCTGTCTGCTTTTATTTTATTTTGGCTTTTTTAAAGTTATGACATTTAACTATCTATGTTCTTCTATTTTTTTATTTTTCCAAAAGAGGAACAATGATAGAAATAGCCTACATATTAAGGGGTATATATGTCCATAAGTAATATGCTTAAAGTCTTTGGGATTTTCCTATAGTGGGTAAATAACTCAGTTTGAAAAGTCTTCCTTTATGCAATGTCTTTACATCTAGGGGGAGAAAAAAATGTGGAACAAATACCGTTAGCAAAACAGATTCTTGTTTAGGTACTAAGAGACAAATCAGGAAATGAACCAAAGCACTAATATAATGAGCCTTGCTATACCAAACTTTTAGTCCTGAGCAGAGCAATTAGATGAAACAGAAAAATAGGATACAAAATGTGTCTTCTTTGTTCACTGGAGCCAATTTCTGTTACTCAGTATAATTGTATAACTTTCACAAACAGATCAGACTCCGTCTTAATGGGAACTGGCTTCTGAGTGCTTTATTTGTCTTCACCTTCCCGTTGCTACTGGGAGGCTGTTCCAGATCTTCACTGCTGTCTGATCATTAAGAATACTTTTAATCTCCAGCCTAATTTTATTCATGGACAATTTATAACATTTTTCTTCTGCCAACAGTGCCCTTTAGTTTAAGTAGTTCTTCTCCTTTCATGGCATATAATCCTTTCCCAAACATAATTATTTATAGAAAGTGATTTTATGTCTTCTTAACCACTATACATCTTCTTAGCCATTATTTTGCTAACTTAAAGAGGATAAGCACTTTTATTCATCCTTTCTATGATAGGCACTCTATTACTCTGATCCTCTTTCCAGCACCTCTTCAAGGTTGGTTTCCTGTCTATTATGTTTGACTAGATTGTATATTCCCTGTGCAGATCCATACAGAGTTAAAAGTCATCAAAGCAGATTCACAGATACTGAATGGACAGCCAACAGAAGTCATCATGCAAAATGGTGATCTACCTTTGGAAACCAACTGATAAACACTAATGTTTCCGGATGTCATTTGACAGCATGTATCATAATTCTTATTATGCTAAATCTGACACTGTACAGGACTCCACACATTGTATTTGGAGATAGGAGACTGTTCAGAATGCTCAAATTCGCAGTCCTGAAGTTTGTCTCTGCAGGTTAGTGTCTGTGACTGTTCTTTCAAGAAATAAGCAATTCTAACTTACCTTAAAAATTACTATTAGGTAAGGGATATTTTAAAATCAGTTAAGAGACTGTGAATGTAATATTTGTCATTAAATGATATATGAAACTTCATCACCATTTTTAGGAGGCTGTAATGGGGGAAGCTGGCCTTAGGTAGGATAAATTAAACAGTTTGGTAGAAAAGTTAATTAAGCAGCTTCAAGGAAGAAGAATAATGTCGTAATCCTCCTCAGTGATCTTTGATATCTGCAGCCCAGAAAGCCAGCCATATACTGCTGCATCAAAAGAAGAGCGACCAGCAGGTCGAAGGAGGTGATCCTGCCTCTCTACTCTGCTCTTGTGAGACCCCACCCAAGGGGGCTTGAGCACCTCCTGTATGAAGACAGGCTGAGAAAGTTGGGGCTGTTTATCCTGGAGAAGAGAAGGCTGCGTGGAGACCTCATAGCAGCCTTCAGTAACTGGAGTCCTGTAAGAATGCTGGAGAGGGGCTCTTCATCAGGGACTTCAGCGATAGGACAAGGAGTAATGGGTTTAAACTTAATGAAGGGAAGTTCAGGTTAGATATAAGGAAGAAGTTCTTTACTGTGAGGGTGATGAGGCACTGGAATGGGTTGCCCAAAGAAGTGGTAAATGCTCCATCCCTGGCAGTGTTCAAGGCCAGGTCGGACAGAGCCTTGGGCAACATGATCTAATGTGAGGCGTCGCTGCCCATGGCAGGGTGATTGGAACTAGGTGATCTTAAGGTCCTTTCTAATACAAACCATTCTATGATTCTATGATTTCATTGCTCTATTACAAGCAATGAACAGGGAGCAAAATTTTCAGAATAGGGGGTAAATAAGATCACATTCTCTTTGGATAGAAAAAGTTGAGGTGGCTCAGAGTGACCTTTGGTGGCTTTGGTTACCATCTTTAATAAAAATATTACTTTAAGAACATTTCAAGGTTTTTAGATTTGGTGGTGTTTTCAGAAACTAATTATGTGGTCACAAAGTCTAAAATTCAGCTGAGATGCATGAGCAGCCAAGGTATATCCTTATTCCTGAGGTTACTCTTTATAATGCATGCTGTTATTTTAAGTCAATAGCATTCTTACCATTATTTGAAGGTAAGCATATTCTCTGATTCTTAAATCTTTTATAGTGTTGAAATTGAATCTGAGTAATTTGGTTCATGCTAAACACTCTGTTCCTTTTGGTCATTAGTTAAAGGTGAACTACCTGATTTCCAGTGTCATCTGAAGTCTGAGGGCCTCATCATAGCTGGATTTTTAAAATAGTTAAAATTGATAGAATTAATTACCTGAACTGTATTCTGAGCTTCCAGTAAGAAAGAGGAGAGCTGGAACTGTAAATCTCTCCACGTTTCTGCTGAAGCCTAGCAGAACCTTCTGTAAGCAAATTTAATGATTAGAAAACATCTTCAGATGTTACAGAGTATGAGTATTCTACTCTCTGAACAGTGCTTGTAGTACCAGCCTGTGAAATATCCTAAGATAGGAATGCTCCCATTGTCTCAAGTACCATAGTTTGAATGAAATAATAAAATATTAATTAGCTCGAAGAGAATGCAGAAGTGTGGCTAAAAAAGTCTGTTCTAATGGCTAAAGTTTCTGTAGTTGCTAGTTGCATTTTACCAACTGATTAATAAGTCCCTAAAGGAACCTTCTTAACCAGTCATCATAGCAGAAAGGATGTGAGCTGAGCCAATAAGCTTGAAAAATATTCTTTTTAACTTCTCACTATGATCTTTGATTATCATATATACAGTGGAATTGCTACAACAGGAAGGATTAAGAGTGCTTGAGTAAAAAAGAAAAAAATAAAAAAAAAAATGAAAGTTGTAGATTGATGATGATAGCTTGTGAGATGTGGGTTTGATATCTCTTTGGCGGAAGACAAAATAGAATCCTTGACCTGCATCTTCATGCAGTATGTGCTATTAAATAAAAAGCAATGTGAGAAGATCATCCATTTACATTTAGAAGAAGTCTGTAAACTCAGTGTATTCGGTGAAGAGCTTGATGCTGCAGGCATAGTCAATATGCATGGTTAGCACAATTTTTTTTTCCGCTTTTGGATGCTGACTATTTGATCATGAGACTGATGACAGTTCAAGAATAAGTGTTTTGAACATAAGCAGAAAAGTCGAGGTGCAAAGGAAAACCTTTAATGACAAAACATGAGATTCTGAAGAAGTTAGCCAGTTGTATGCTTTGGTAATAGGGCTTTTAAATTTGTAATTCTAGGCTTAGATGACTTACTTGAATCTACATGTATTATCTGAATGGGAATCAGATGCCTGTGTCATTTAGCCAACATCAAGAACAGAACTAAAAGCAGATCATGCATTTGGAATTATGTTCACTGTCTCTGCAATAGTATTTTTAATATAATATTTAAAATCTGCTAATGGAACTGTATAAGCTACTGTAATTTTTAAAAAGTCATCTTCTGTGCCTGAATATGGTTCCTAAATTTTTGCACATTGTTTTGGAAAGGCCCATTAGAATTTATGGTGCTACACTTACATAAATTATTATATTTCTGAGCTTTATATGCACATCTCTCTTTCTCCCCATATTTTTTTCTGTGACTTATCATAAGGAGCTAGTACTCTCAAGCAGTGTTAAACCTTCTTATATTAGTGGGTTGAGGTTTCTTTTAAAAGATGGAGAACAATGTATTAACTGATTCTATTTTAGCGTGGTTTTTTCCCTAGTTTATCCATGTTTAAAAAAATATACAAATTATCATATTATCATAGATTCATAGAATAGTTAGGGTTGGAAAGGACCTTAAGATCATCTAGTTCCAACCTCCCTGCCGTGGGTAGGGACACCTCCCACTAAACCATGCCACCCAAGGCTCTGTCCAACCTGGCCTTGAGCACCGCGAAACTGAAATGTTTCTTCAAAACAGAACCTCTAAAATTATTGATTTTTTTTCCTTTTTTAAATATTTTTTTTAATTTACAAATGGAAATTGTGCTTGGGTCGTATATTGTAGTTTTAAAAACTTAAACACAAAGAACGATTGAACATTTTTCATTATCATAAATATATGTGTAAGATTGGTATTGAAAAAATAGTTTTCAATTTCTTATTTAAAAATGAAATTTACTAAATTATTCAGAAATCTGAAAGATTATTGTGGAAGAGGAGAGCACTTATAGAAACTGTTATTTGATTTTAATAAGGCCCCCAGAGGTTAATACATCAATAAAATGGTACTTTCTTGACAACAAACAAAAAGCAACCTCAAATACTGCATTTTTAATAAATCACACAGTTTTATTTTTAGTATCTTTATTGTGACAAATGAGACCTCAACCCAGAAGCACCATCCAGGACAGTACTTTGTGATAGTGTAACCCGGAGACCAGACATAGTGAGCAGTAAGCACAAACTGTACCAGGTTTGACTGCCCCTACTTCATACAGTCCTGCAGCATTCCCCCCGCATGCTTGGCAGCTTTACATACTCCTGTGTGCCAACAGCCCAAGCCCTCAGTTAAATAAAAGCAGAGCAGCGTTCCAAAGGGCAGAAATACAGCCTTCACAGATCCTCTGAGCTGAAAAGGTAAACACAGTTATGTTACAGGATGACACAAGCATGATGTGGGATCCCAAAGCAATTCAGGAGCACAGGCTCTTTAGATGTAGATAGACTATGTTAATGAGCCCCAGAGCTTTAGAGAGCTCACTGGCCCTGTTTAATTTATCAGAGTAGGCAGTCTCTGATATTTCAAAGGCCTGGTTAGATACAGCCTTAGAACTTACTCCAAAGTGGCAATGATTTCCAAAGATGTCCTGCTGTTGAAAAGTGTAAGTCTTCAGTGACTTCTTGGAGTTAATTTGGATGTTCTGTACACATTTGGGATGCTTCAGGTTTTGAATTAACATCTGCGGAAAACGTGTATGAAAGATCACTTCCATAAGTGCTTCATAGGAGCAACAGACAAATATGAAAATCTTTCTCTTGACACTGAATATAACTGTAGAGCCAAAAATATGTCAAGATTCTCTATCTTGAAAACAGAGCAGAAGCAGAATATAGATTTGAGCTTGCAAAGGATGAAATGAGCAGATGTTCTGTCAACAAACTGATCACTGTACAACAAATTTTAAAACAAATGGAACTAAGACATTTACAACATTTTTTACGTAAATCAGTTTTGTTCAGGCTATAGCTAGACTGTTCTCACAGATATCATTTTCTTGAACACAGAAAATAATACTAATCTTATTCTAAACTTTAAGTTTTATTTGGAAGCAATGAGGCTCTCTTTTGCTGCCACTATTGTCTTCTATTGCTGAGTTAAGTGAATGAGCTATTGTTATGCTTGGTAGATACTCTATCATCAAGCAAAGGCCTGATCCAAATTTATCTAAAATTAAGGGGAATGTGGAGTTAAGGGGAATGTGGAGATCAGGAATTGTAGTTTGGGTCCTCTACACTGATTTTCAAACTGTTAGTTCTGTAACCCTGTAGAAAATCCACTATAGTGTTCCACACCTTCATTTCATTCTCTCCCTACATTCTGCATCTGCTCCAAGAAGTTACCAATAAGAATATGTCTAGGACTAGCTGCAGGCTTTTAAGGAGGCTCAGCATGATTCCACAAGGCTCTTTCATAGTGTTGGCCCCTTTTCTAAAAGAAAGGAAGCTCTTTGGATTAGCACGGGTAATTGGTGATATAGAAGAAATGTTCAAGGGATTTTTACTTGAACTCAGAGAATTCACTGGGCATAATCCACACATAGAATTCCCTGTAAATACATCTTCTGTTAATGTTAAATCATCAGCATCTTTCCTTTTAGTTATTAACCTTGAGGTCTAGAATAGATACACTCCCTTGCATATTATTTGCAAATCTTCTTCGTAGGTGGACATAGCAGATAGGTGGATCATCCTGTATCTCAAAAAGAAAGATCCAAGACAATCACTGTAGGTGCCTAATTAAGACAATACCACAATTAGACTTGGCACCAGCCAAGTGAGGTGTCTCAGTGACTTACACAGTGGATGGAAAGTAGTAGACACTTCCATCACTCTGAGTAAATAGCCTATATGCCAAGCAATATACATGGAGCTATCTGACAGAAAATACACCACGGCATCCAAGGACTTCTTAGTCGATATTCTATTATGTCTTTGAGAAATTTCATACCTTTTTGAAGTTGTTTGCCTCTGTAACCAAAATTACAAAGTTTATTGAATTACTATATCTATCATTTAGGCAGGAGTCATATAAAGGTCCAAATTTACATTGCCAAAAAGCAGTAGAGCTATTTATTGAAAAGAGAAGCTTTATACAGAGGTAAAGATGCCAACTCTGCTCAGAAGTAGTGTAAATCACGTGAGATTTATACATTTTTACTACAATGGACATTAGAATTTGCATTAGAAAATACTCTTATGTGTTTGAATTAAAAATAACACCAAATTAATATCTATTAAGTCTTAGTGAACATCAACATTTTGATAGTAAACAGTAATTAATACTTCATAGTTGTATTAAAAAAGGGGTTTCTTATGCATATATCTAGAGATCTTACGGTCACATTTAAACAATAATCTTAAAGAACTATGTATTTGATTGATTATTTTTATAAACTGTTATCCTAAATATTACTTATTTACAGAAAAAAATGTGCTTCGCTCTTGGCATGCCTTGTAAATTCACTTTGTAGTGTTATATACTGACCAGGAATTTTTTTAAATTTTTAGGTACTGATATATTTGGAGCACTTTCTCTTTAAAAATGTTGATAGTCCCAAATTATCATAAAATTTACATAAAGATTACTTAATTTCACAATATTTTGATTGCAATATAACTTAGTTATATTTTTTTCTTCATATTCTGGTCGTTCTTATTTGCTGTTTGCAGAAACCTTGTGTCATAGTGTGAACAATCAGTATGTCGACAGCCATAAAAGCTTATCAAAATAAACATTATTATAGTACAAAACCAAAAGTCCTGTAGGAAATATTCCCTTTGAAACAGTCAGAGATCTGGCCTTTTATATAAACTCTCAGTGCATGAAAAGTGGAGCTCTGTCAGTGTTGCTTGCTATTTTTTGTGCTGGAATTAAGGGATGCTAAAGCTGGGAAGGGGACACAAAGGATAATTTCTTCCTGTGAACTGACTTAATTAAGTCTTATATACTTAAAAAGAATGTTTTCCTTGACATTTCCATAACGCTTAAAGAGTCAGTCTAGGGAATGTTGCCAAGTGGGCTGTCCTTTGAATTTGAGTTGTCACCAAATTTTTTGAAAAGTTAATTCACTCAACTGTTCCTTTTATATGAAGTCACAGTACCTTTCATAAAAACCATGAACATACTCAGGCCTGAGAAAGCCTGGTATCTATTTCTGTATAGGGAGCATGTCAACTAGAAAAAGGAGCTGATGACTGCTGACACTTTAAGTGAAGCTTTCTGGGGAACAGATTTTCTTGAAGTTACTCTAGCTGTATAAACAAGTTTGAGAAAAGCTGGAGGAAGTTTGGTTGTATGTTAGTTTTGTACTTTGATGAATTGAATCTGTAATATTTTCTTCTTGTTATGCTCCTAGTTAATTCCCTATCATGTGCTTGCTATAGCAATATGAGAATAAAAAACAGCAGGAAGAAGGAAGCTGATGGTTTTTATCTGTCATTCATGATATAAACATGTAAAGCATGCATTACTTGAATCCAAATGCAGAACAGCAGTAAGATGATCAGTGATACTTTGTCCTTTAGCAGATTAAGAAACAGTAGACTGGAAGAGATATTCAGTGGTGCGTCCATAAATAAGAGAAGCTAAAATGCAAAAAAATTGCAGAATATGCAGATGATTCTATGATTGTTGACAGTCAACAAGTACTCTGAAATGGGAGAGTCCCAGTGCCCCCCACTTTTTTTATGGTGCGCACAAGAAAAGGCCCTCAGAAGGCTTCTGTTCTCTCAAGCTGTGTTTTATTCAAACATTGAATAATGATTGAGTACGAAACCAGGCACTCTGCAGGTCAGGCCCTTTCCTGCCAACAGGGCAGCACACACAGTGCCTCTCTGGGCAGCACTGCTTCCTCAGGGCCTGTGGAAGGGGGTCTTTGCAGGGGCCTTCTCCCTTGCAGGGCTCCCCAGGTGTGGCAAGGGGCAGACCCCACAATTATCCTAAGCTCCCAGTGCTGCCCTCCCGCCCCAGCTGCCCTCAGGGATGGCCACATGCTTCCCACCCTACGTGAAGCCCAAGGAGGTAAGGAGATAATTTTCCCTTTCAGCTGTTGAGCTGGACCTGTGGCAAACCAGCTAAGGATTGATATTTATAATTTAGTAAATGGCTGATAACACTATTTTCTCTCAGAAACACAGCAGTGAGACGTAGCAGCACAGAACTGGCCTGCCTCTCCTGGCCTGGGGCAGAGCAGCCATGGGGCAGCTCTGAAGAAACAGGAGCTACTCCCTCTGCGCTGGTCACAGGAGATCTTAATTAGAGTCTGAAAAGTGTTTTGTAATATTAACCACTGAAAGGTAGAAGTTTAATATGAGTGCATGCAGTATGGAATTCACATTAGAGTACTGTAGGTTTGGAAAAGAAAGTCCTTCCTCCTTGGGGGATGTAGGGGAGTAGGCATGTGTGTCTGAGAAAAAGTCATTAAAATATCGCTAGCTGATTTCTGGTAGAAAGTTTGATGGCTTTAGTGAAATGAATTCAGTAAAAAATTTACCAAAATCATAGTGTGTTTCGGTCCAGCTTCCAGCGAGGTTCAGATCTCCAGCACTCCCATACTTCGTTCACATATTTACTTCTGTATTCTCATAAGTCTTCAGTCATTTATGATCCTGCAAAGATACTTCTTTTTATTGTTCAAATGCAGAATATGAATTAATCACACTTTTAAGTTAGCACTGAAAATGCTGTAAAATGACAGGATTTTTATATGGTTAGTTAAAGCCCATTTTGGTAGTGTTAGAGCTCTTTGGAAAAGTTCAAAATTTGAAATCTAGATATGAAATCTACCTTGTCTTTAGGTGACAGTTTTATTTCAGTCATGAAGATGGCCTAAAACTCAGCAGCTATCGTATTATTCAGTAGGAAACAACAGGCAAAATAGTTACTTACACCCATATTCCCCATTTGTTTTTCCATGGAAATGGAAAACTTACAAAAGGAAAATGAACCAAAAGTTGTTTTGAAAGTGAGAACTGTAATGATGAGCCACTCTACCATAATGCACAGCTATGTAGCGAGGAGAAAAGATGCAGTGCTGTGGGTCAAGCCAAAAATCTCTGAACTGTGATGCTTTTTAAATGCAGGCTTTTGTTATTTCTGCATTTTTTAAATATTAATTTATTTTGTTACAAGTGCTTGTCCAGTAGTTTGCATACTTACTATTCAACAGTTAGCATCATACCTGGAAAAAAGCATCATAGAAAGTTGAATAAGTGGAAAACTATCAAGTTTCTAGGTCTCCTGTTCGTGATTTGGGACAGTGATGTTGCAACAAATTACTGTTATTTTTTACCCCTTACCTCTTGTTCATCTCTGTCATTCATTTGAGAAAAGGCAACTGTTTGCAAGCAGAAATGCATCCAGCTTCTGCAAGGAGCTAGAAAAACAGGTAGCTAGCTTTTCCTTTTTCTGAAACACACAATTTTATTCTTAGGTGATGTCTGACTGTTGCCTCTGAATTCAGATTAGATGCTATTGAACTGTAGTTTAGGTGGTAAATCCCAAGTGAAGGTAACGTGAACTACTGTATTCCAAGGCCCGTTTTCACCCACGTAAACTTCCAAGGGAGAGGAAATGCACATTTGAGTTCTTATATCTTAGTCTTAGATCAATGGTGCGTTATTCTGGAAATGTCAAAAAAAATAAGGGGAGTCACTTTTGAGTGATGATGTTGTGAAAAATTTACATGTTTCAGTTTTATGAAAGTACTGTGACCTTTATTTGTTCTCCTGTATCTCAAAAGAGTTTGGTGTTCAAAGTTCAAGATTGTCATGCAGATAATCCTTGATGAGAACAAGTGCATGTGATGCATCTGAACAGATCGGCTTTAGAAACAGGAAATTACTTTTAGTCCAGTTTGTTAACTCTTTCATCTTCAGCAATCCAGAATGGCAGATAAATAAGCAGTTCTAGATGCCTGTGTGTGGCATCTGTAACAAGCATGAGCATATTAATTCATCCTCACCAGTTCTGTCACTGTTCTGTCTTGCTCTGAGTTTAAAATGAGAAGGGGAGGGGAAAAAAGGTTGATTTTCTTTGTGTTGTGTCACTTCCCAAATAATTTAGCCATATTTTGCATGTTTAATAATTAAAATGTATTCCAATTACAACTTCCATATACCAGAATACTTGTTTGATTTTTGGGGTAGAGCTAGGTCTACACCAAATCAAAACACTATTCTGTGCCTTCTGAAAGCATACCTTGAGGGATGCTTTTATATTCTCAAAATTTTGCCTCAACGTAGAACTGTGTGAGAAAATTGATTAGCAGGATTGTGGATCCATTGGAATCACATCTGTTAGGATAGTTCTTCAGAAGTACTTCTTCCTTCATATGACTATCATTCAGTATAGCCCTGCATTAAAAACTCAGAAATTGAATTTTAAATTATGTCCAATATTGAATCTTGGACAAGAGCTGATGGAGTTATTTATACAGAATTAACTAAATCTGTAGCATTTTCAGCTTTCTAGCATGAAGTTTTCTTGCTGGGAAAGATTAAAACCCAGGATTAAATGCTAGCAAACTGGTCAAAGCATTCAGACTTGTTTGAGGTTCTCTGATTTGAGAGTTGGTGAAGTTCCAGAGAATATCTGGCAGTCATGACATTTCTAGGCTCCCAGAGGCAGAACGGACTTTTTTTCCTGTCTGTTGTGACTAAGTTGTTTTGGACCTATGACCTTGGTATATTTGGTTACATACCTTTCTCAAAAACCCCGTAAGGACTGAGCATGAAGAAATGTATGGAATTTCTTCATGTTTACGGCTTAAGGAGAAGAGTTTGCATGAAGTGTTAATGAGTACAAAGGGATTTGTCCTAAGTTAGAAATAATTATTCAAGTTCATTTTACTTTTGCTGGCAGATTTCTAGTCATACAAGATAACACATATCTTTTAGTGGTTTTATGTTTCTCTTAGGTGACTGCTTATTCTCTGGTGAGATTTCATTCACTTCTCTCAAGTCGGTGATAAAAGCGAGTGCCAGTCATCAAGGTAGTGGATTCCCATAGAACCATGCTAGTGGGAAAGTGACTGTTTTGTCCACACTTGTACTCCAGTTTCACATCCTTTTCTTCCAAATCTATTGCTCCAGTGCTGTATAGTGTCATAACACAGCTATTAATGTTTTCCCTCACTGTTTTCCTTGGGAGGAAAAAAGAGGCAGTTTGCATGACTGACCTACAGTTATCTTCCAAAAGATAGGAAAAAAAAATCCAAAGCATGAGGAGTCATTGGACCCCTACTGCAAAGGTGTCCTATCAGTATAACAAAGTCATTTAATCTCATTCTTTACTGACACTACAGTGGTCTAAAGGTTTATTTACAATATGTGGCAGAATGATATCTTTTAATACATCTTCATTAAATAAACAGTGGCACAGGTGTGCTGAGTACAAGGATACTTTCTCAAGTTAAAAGAGACACTGGGAAGATCATGTGTGCTGACCTAATGAATATCACATAACAACCTCACCTAATAGTTTCTTCATCAGGACAATTAGAGTATATGCTTAGAATTAATATCGTATAGTACACTGACTACTCCTTTTATTTGCAGCCTATAATGAAACGTATCTGAAAAGCAAAAAATGGCCACAGTTCCTTCTGCTAATCAGTGTTGCTCCTATTTATTTGTATGGATTATTTTTATATGGATTAAGAAAAAAGTGCTGCAATATCAAGAGATATTCATAAATGCTCAAGTGTGCAATAAATGTAACCATCCCTTTTATGTTTAAATTAGGTATTTGATATAAATCAACAAAGCTCAGTGGCAGAAACTGACAACTCCACGCATAATGCTGTAAGGAGAATGATTTCTGAAATATTTAGTGCTTCTATCATTTTTAACATGCTGGTAGAAGAAATACCAGCTGAGTAGCCCATACATGTATATTTTATCTATTTTTTAATTTGTGTCATTTTAATCCTAATAGCACCTATCTTTTTCTTCGAGTAGACTAAATAAGAAATCTATGATTACTTACAGAGTCCTTAACAATGGGAGACTGTATTAAACATGCAGAGAAAACAAATGCAGCCCATGAATTTAATTCTAGTTTTCATTATCTTTTATTTGTGTATCACACCCTAAAGCTGTCGATTCAATTCTCACATCCATCTTTTCAGTGAAATGTTTGGAGGCAGAGGGGAATTCCATGAACAACTGAATTGCTGATTCTTCTTATGTGAGAAGAAATCCCTGTATTTTTAAAATTATAATGTCTTAAGTTACCCACATATTTTTACAATATTTTTCACTCTGGAAGTGTACTAATTCCTGACTTTAAATTAGTAAGTTGTTATCAAAATACAATATTTTACACTGGGTTTGAATCCCAATAGAAATCCCAATGAAAATGAACCTACTTTAGTATAATGTCCCAAATTCTGTTAGGAAATGTTCTCCGTCAGCATGGTGATGTATTTGGCCTCTGTTCAACCTCTTGCAAACCATTAAAAACCCATTTTTTTCCCCTCCTTTATATAGTCTGCTTCTTACACTTCTTTTTTTTTTCCCCCAGTCCGTTTACCCAAGAGATAGCTTGGCACAGATGCAGCATCTGGCTTCACAGAGGTCCTGCTTTTTGCATTTTTAAGCTGGATTGACTGAAGTAAAGGGAAGCTGAATGACTTGCCTGAGGTTGGCTCTGTGGGGATTAGAACCAAGAATCCTCTTGCCCACAGTCATTTGCTCTGAACCGGAAACCTTCCTGCCTTCATATTACCCAGCAAACCAGAGGGGTATAGCTTAGTTTACTTTATGAATTATTTCTAATAGTTTTGATTCCATTTTTTCCCTCTGATTTTCAGAGACTTTTTTTTTCCTAGTCCAGCATATTTTAGAGATAGAACACAAATCTTTTTTTGGTTTTGTATTTCAGTTAAGATTTACCTTTTAAAGTAATATGGCACATAATGACAGTAACAGATCAGTTGGTTTTAGTGTATCTTCATATTTAGCCATGGATAATTTCTTCAGTGCTCAGCTATTCTAAGTAATTGCCAAATAGATCTATGAAAAAAACCCACCCAAAAAAGTCTGATTTTCATAACTTGTGACACGTAGCATTAAATGTGACCATCTGCATGTACACATACACACACTTAAATGTACCTGTTTATACATACACCTTTGCACGCCTTCACTCATCCACAATACAGGTTTTCAAATCTTAAGTTTTAGGTAATGGCCAATGATTATGCCATATTTTAGGAAGAAAGGATCTCATGTAAGTTTTCTGTTTTCCCAGTAACAAGACTGTCTATAAGCCAGTGGGAAGATCCCTAGGAGTTCTACGTTTTCTAGCAATGACTCAAGAAACTGTAGGTATTCCAATAATTTCCTTTGACAGAGTCTTCCTCCTTACTAACAAAATCCCCAGTGCTGGGAGTGTACCTGTGAAATTTTTGTAGGTTGTGGCTGTTAGAATTTAGAACCAAAGCTGTGGCAGAGCAAATTTTTCTCATAGGTCTTCTATGCTGTAATTTTACTGGTGATGTTATAGTCACAGTTGTTTATCCATTTCTGAATGCATAATTAAAGTGCAGTTTTCAGATCTGGGTGTAGAAGACACACTGGCCTTGAGGGATTGGTAATTATGAGGAGATTCCTAATCTATTATACATGACAGTAGAAAGAGGCAAAAATAAGGAGCAAAAGTTAAAGGACATCAACCTAGAGTCATCTGGAAACAGACAGGGAAATACACAAGGTCAGTTTGTGGTATGCAAAACTTCCTTGCATCTCAGAAATACCACAAGTGGAATGTGGAATAAAGGAAGACTTCTACTTTTCTTCTTTCCTCCCTCCCCATAAACTCTGAGCTTCTGTGTTGAGAAGACTTGTTCTTCTGGGCAGAGAAAGAAAAATATGTCATATAACCCATTTTAGCCATAATTCTTTACTCATGAAGTGGTAGACATGCTATAAAACCTAAACAGAGGAGAAGATCTGTGTTGTCTTGATACGAAAAAAAGAACAAAACCATATTTTTACTAATTTTGGAAGTGGACTTCTTTGTAACCCTGAAAATGCCTCCACATACAATAACTCCACATTACTAAGTCTGAAAATACCTTTTTCTCTGCGCCTGTCATGTTGCCCACCCATATCTCGTTTTCATACCAAATAGGGCAAATAGGCTGACTTCTTGCTCCTTGAGCTTGTTTTACACAAAAATGACAGCCAGATTCACAGGCTAGGTGGAAGCTGAAATGCACTTTCATAGTTGCTTCCATCAGAATGATAAGGGACATATTCTTGAAGAGTATCACACTGCAGTGAATTAGGTGATACCCACACAGTCTCCAAGACTTGTTTTAAATGTTAAAAAGGATTCCCAAGGTTTCTTTAGGTCACTAGGAAATTTCCTAACAAACTGAAGAAAGGAAATGGAGTAAGAGCTTGACTAATTTGTAAATAATTTAGAAAATTAGCGTCATTCTGACCAATTGAAGTCTACTCCAGCTTGTGAGGCTTAAGGGAGACCAGATGGTGGTAGTTCATTGGAAGGGATCCAAAATTGCATTTCAATTAATTGATATAGTAGAGGGAAGATCTCCGGAGAAGTACGTATCCCCAGGTAGTTGATTGCTTTGGAATTCCAACAGAGAAGAAATGTGTCAAAAATAAGAAAGGAAACATAAGTTATTGAGTGGTTATATCTTAGATTTGGCCCAGTTAATTTCTAGCCAAATGTACGTTTAAAAATATGAAAAATTGCGCTAGAGAAGGAAAAAGTAGTCACTGCAGAGCTAGAGGGAATTGACAAAAATAGCCTATTTGCCTTCAGTATTTCATATATTTGCATTTTGTTTCCATTGTGTTAGTGTATGGAAGAAGTAGAAGACTTTAATTTAAACCTGTAAATTTTATTCAGAATAGCAGTGGTGTAGCTGCTAACCATACATTGTTGCATACTGCTAAATCAAAGTGTCCACGTACTAAATTGGAACTCTCACCGGAGGTTGTTTAAAATCTCTATAAAATAGATCAAATGAAACTGGAAAAGTAATTGATAGCTACAGTGAAACTGAAAGTGAATATAGAACTTCAAATCACAGAGAAATCAGGACTTACATGGTGAACATTCACACTTCTCTGAGGCTTCCTAATTGAACACCTTCACTCAACCCGCTGATAAGCAAGGAATATACTTCTACCATGTATTCGACATCATGGTGAATAATTAACAGATATTGAGCATCGTCTTTGGCAGCTTAGGTTAGTTTTATTTTTTCTTTTTCTTCATTCTTTTTATCTTTCTCTCATTTTCTTTCTTTTCCTTTCCCTTTTCCTTTCTCCCTTTTCCTTTTTCCCTTTTCCCTTTCCCCTTTCCCTTTTTTCCTTTTTCTTCTCCAAATATATGTAACTGCATGTATTTAGTTCTTGACAGTGAAATAAATCCTTCAACATTTTTATTAATTTCATTTTGGAAATGTTTCAACAGGACCCTTAGCATTTTCCATGCTTTTCTTTCACATGATCTTTCAATCTTTTTAGTGTGCATCCCATTAGAAGAGCAGTCAATGTGACCTTTTTCCATAGGGTTAATAAAGAATGCACAGTTTCATAAGCTTGATTCAATTTCCTTTATGTGAGCATGCCAATAAGTGACCATTATAGTATTTGTCTGCTTTTCTGTGCTTCAGTGTGCAGTTACCAACCCTTCATACGAATGACCACATCTGGTGTGCATTTGGCCACGTAAGGTGAGACAAAAGGAAAATAGATTTTCCTTAGCATTAAATCAAATTTCCACACAACGTATTCTCTAATATGGATCTAAAATGCATCAGGTCATTTATTATTTAGCTGCACTGCATTTTGCGCTTTTTTTAATTCCATTTCACATTCCCAGTTTTAATAAATGCATGAGTAGATGCAATATTTGAGCTTTATATCTTAGAAATTCAACACTTTCAACAGATTCTTCAGACTTCAAAGAATTTAATATTAGTATCATAAAAGGTCTTTTGAAGAATAATACTGGAACATAAGAAAAATGACTGCCTGAGTGTGCCCTATCATTTTGAAAGTGTTTTATTGCTTTAATTTCCTGTCTTACTAAAGTAACAAGCAGCATAATAGAAGATATACTGTAACAGAGTTTGCAATTTATTAGAAGGCCTAGCTGATTGAAGACTTTATATGATGTGAGAAAGAAAACCTCTATTTAGCTGAAAGATGGAGACAAGCTACAACATTAATGTTGCAGCATCTTTAAATGGAGTACTATCTTTGACTGGTTAAGTTGCTTCTGCAAGCCCAGTATGTTTGAATAGGGTAAATCTATAATTATAGGCTTCACTCAGTTCTTGTGTGTAGATAGGCTCCTGGAAATCTAATGTTATTTCATCCATCAGGTACATATGAGATGATGTTGCTATTTGAATTCCACAGAACAAAGGCACTATTGCAGCTATATTGATCCATAATACGTCTTTTCATTTATTTATTAGACTTCCTTATATGTGACTAAATTTAATTCTGGGCTTTGGTAATCTAGTATACTCAAAGTCTAAGCTATGCTAAGTTTTTCAAGTAAGTTTTAGCTACCTTAACTCACTCTTTGTAACCTGAATGCTGGAGTTTATCACACACAAAGTTAAAAAGTTAATTTTTAAAAAGTGTAGAAAAATGTGATAATAACTAACCTGCAAAAACATGATGCAAGACTAGTTAATGAGTATAAGCAGTAGTGTCTCTAGAAGGAGTAATAGACTATCCAGTTGCTTTTTACAGCGTTCATAGCAAGATATACAGGCATCAATCTGTATGCTTATGATGGAAGTTGCATGTGCAGAGCAAGTACAAGAATCATAAGGGCTTCTTAACCCCACCACTGTTCTGCCACCAAAGGATTACAAAACAGCTGGTGGTAACAGATTGCTTGGTACTTCCAGAAAACAAAACAAAATAAAAATATGTCATAAAAATGTGGCCAATACCTTGGGTAAAAAAAAAAAAAAAAAAAAAAAAAAAAAAAAAAAAAAAAAAGAAAAGAGCAGTTTAGCTGGTGTTTTTATTCATAACACTGGTTTTAGTGGACTGCAGACTGTGTGAATTGCTTTGAGCAATTTTATTCTTATATCTTGTCTTTGGTGGATTATTGAACAATACTACTTCCATTTTTTTTTTCCGTTGAGACACTTCTAGTTATGTCTCAAGAAGGGCAAATAGCGTAAATCATATAATGGAAACCTGACTTTAAAAGTTCATGTGTTAAATAGTATCTTGGACTGCTAGGGGCTCAAGTACAAGCAATAGCTCAAATATTACTGGTATCCTCAGTTATCTATGTTAGTCTTTGAAAGAATAATGATTTGCAAGGCTTATTGCCAACTGAAGCACAAAAGATTTCCTCTGGGCTTGCCACAGACAATCCTCAGGCACATTAGAGGAGTCAACTAGAGTTAGTTCAAAGTGATTTGCTCCATTTTAATCATGGTGACTTTACCCTCTCAGTCAATATGCTGTAATGGCATATTGTCAGTATTTTTTTTCCTTTCAAATGACAAGTTTGGTCACTTTATTTTAAGGCATATTTTAGTGTGCTTGTGAGATTTATAGATTCAACAGCTCTTCAAAGAGACTTTCTATCTTGCTTTACAACCCTGAAATTTTGTATTGCTGCTATTTCATCACCTTGAGGCAGTTCTTAGTTAAAATATGTGGAGATGTTTTACAACTGAATGAGTTCTTAGTATGATATATAACCAATTATATAGCTATAATGAGTCCAAATTTTAAAAACCAAATAAAAAATGTTGCACTAAGGATTACTAAAGACTAGCATTACCCTCTCTTCATTTATTTGCAAATAGGAAACAGGTATGTAACTATAATATTCACAAATGTTACTGTCATTAAATTAAAAAATTCAGCAATTTGATTACTTTAATACTATAGCTAATTAACTCTGAAACCTTGGAGGGTTTTATGCATTTTCTAAAGTCAGTGCCAATTTTATATATACTTAGATCACTTCCTAAACTGCGAGGTTGTTTAGGGGTATTGAATAGCAATTATTGAACAAAAAATGGTAATTTGATCCTCTGTAATTTTTTTTTCCAACACACCTGAGACAGGTTGTTGCAAAGGTATTTTTCTTCTTTACAGTGGAGCTGATTATTACTTTCTGAATCTTTTTGCAACCCTTTTCAGGTTTTCCAAGAACGTTCTTTTTGACATCAGGGACTAAACACCAAACCCTTCCCTCCCATACATGGGCTTGACTCTTGAGTTTTGTAAAGACTGAAGGAATAGGCTCTATAGTTATACAATCACTTCAGTATTTTTTTGTTAATACAGGTTATAAAACTAATGATGATGATGGTCTTTCCCCTTAGCCCTTCCTGTATTTATGTCTCTGGTCCAATAACCAGAGGGATCATAGAGGTGTATTTTATCTTTATTTTAGCCCTCTTGATATTGTTTTAGCCCAAAGGGGAAATCAGATGAAATACAGAAGATGCTAAACTTGCACAGCTCTCAGGTCATTAGCAACTAATTAGAAACAGCTTATGGATCTCAATGATCCTTTAGGTAAGATGTGAGAGAGGGATCAGAGAGCATTTAACTTCTTCACTTCCTTATTCTTCCCAGGCAGTAGTCAAGTATACGACAGTTTCTGACTTATTTTCTATTGTTTCTTCTTTTACAATCTGAGCATGTCTTCTGCAGTGACAGAATAGGTGAAGTACCAGAACATACTCAGACATTCATAGAACCAATTTAAACACTAGGTCTTTCCACTATGACTGTTTAATATGTCTTAAATGTTAAGATTTACTAAATACATAAACCCCCAAATCTACCTAAAATACAGATCATGTCATGTATAAATGTACATATTCTCCTCATGCAAAACTCTATCCTAGTTTATATATCACCCTTTCTCTTACTGCTAATGTTCTGTATATCCAGAAACTCCTTTCTTTCCAACCACTGTACTTCACATTCGTTAATGTATTTGGGAGGTCTTTTCATTCACCTTTATTGTGACATATGCAAATATGCAAAACCATCAACAGGTCAAAACCAACTATCTTAAAGTTGTCTAAAAAGGGACATTATAGGATTATTTAAATTAATTAAAAAAAATTAGAAAAATCACTTTCAAAGTAAAGAAAGCTCCATCCTAATACTTGCATGTAGTATTAATGATGCCAAGTTTGAGATGTAGGCAGACAAAAGTTTAATATGTATCTTGGAGGGGAGGGAGGGAGAAGTTTAGAAAATCCCTCTTGCACAATACTGAAAGAACAAGAACAATATCCAAGGAAATAGCAGCTCCATTATAAGAATTTTTAATGAATCTATGAATTGTATGTCATACAGTATGATTGGAGGACAGTGAATATATCAGTCACCATTTCCATTATTTGAATCAGTGCTGGGCTGGAATGTCCTTGATAATGAAAGAGCATATTTCTGGCCACCAGCTTGGAATTTTCTGGTTGGTACATCGCATCCATAGCACCCTAGCTTATGAAAGTTTATTATATTAGGAATGGTATTAAACTTCCTATTTTAAGTGTAGCATGGAGTTATTGCAAAATCAAATGCGGTATTGCTGTGTTCTTCTTTCCTCAGTCAAGTATGGAACATTATGAAGGGGCAGTCCACAGTAATCTTAGGAACACATCACAGATGTACCTGGATGGATTCTGCCCAGAGCCAGTACAGTCCAGCAGAGATTATAGCACCATATAATTGTAACTACACCACAGCTAGCTGCACAAAGCTATATTTGTGTAGATTTGCTGGGCTGTCACTGGCTCCACAAACTTGGTAGTCTGAAACTTAAAAAGACAAGTAGTGAATAAGTGGGAGAATTGTTTATACCTAAATTTAAGAAGGTCAAGGAGAAATTACTTAACCTGGGATGCTTTAAAAAATAAGGAAGAACATATCAAGCATGCATGAGCATCAAACTGAGGATGTGATAAAAAGCGGTGTGACTTTAATCTAAACATTTTGCCAGATTTTCTTTTTTTTCCACAGAGAGAACTGGTTTGTGTGTTGGGTTCTTCTTCTTTTTTTTTTTTTTTTTCTTTTCTGTCTTTTTTAATAAGGGAAATGGGATAAATATGATCTATAGGGATTTCAGCACAAAATTTGATATATTTCCTCATCGGAAACTATTAGCAAAGATGGAGATGACAGGGATCAGTACAAAACCAATAACATGTTAAAGAGCTGGCTAAAGAAAACTATCATTTCTGCTGTACAGCAGAAGTATAAGCTTGCAGGGAGATTACTAATGTATTTTTTAGGATTAATGGCACCATATGGATATTGTTATTCTTCAGCGTAATCTGTCCTTCCTCTGCATTTCATAACTAGCTCTTAAATTATGCTACTACTAATTTTTGTTATTGCACCATGTTTTCAAAATGTCTCGTGTAGGTTCCCTTTGTTCCTAGTGCTCTAGGTCACTTCTATGCTATTATGTTTTGGTTTTTTTTCTGTGTGTGAGAGAACATATGTATAAATATATTATTATATCTTTTCTCAGAAATCTTTTCTTTATTTTTTCTTTTATATTTGAATTGGTACCCTATGTTAGTATGAGATGTCCTCTATGTGATGAGCTGGGCATCCAAGAGATGTTTTGGATTCAGGTCAAACAAAGTATTTCCTCATCTACCTTCCTCTGGCCCTCTGCTTCCATCTGCCAGCAGCTAAATTCACAATTGCAAATAGGTCAGGATAGACTGGAAAGAGTAAATAGGAAGTAGTGAATCTGTGGTTGTCAGAGCTTAGTAAATAATGATAAATTAATGATGGCAACTGCAGACCTAAGTCATTCTAACATGATTGAACTCACAGCCAGCCACAAGCACTTCAAACGAAAAAGGTACTAGGATGTAGGAGTCAAATGGGTACTTCCTTTCTGTCTTCAGCCAGGCAGAATAGTAATTAATTAGAGTCCTTACTTTAGATGGGAGGACCACCAGGTTCTGAGTTCTTAAGAGTGACAGGTTGATAGATACACTGATATAACTCCTTTTGCTGTGTCACTATACAGAAGGTATATTCATGATTGTGTGTCAGAGAGAGAGGACATGAGTTAGGGCTTCTACAAGACAATAATTGGGAGATGAAAAAGGCATAGCCTTGATTTTCTAATCCCTATATCGTCCAGTGATTACTTAATGTAAAGCGAACTGGCGAAAATAAACCCGGAATTAGTCAAATTAATGAGATCCAAAATCATACCCTTCTTTTTCCTCCTCTTTTGTTTTGCCTTTTTCTGTATAGAGAGAAAAAGCAAGCCCTGTAATAATTTGGTTATTCTCGTTCAAGGGGAAAACATGATTTTGAGTTCTGGCTAAGATACAGGCGCGCCATATTTTGGTGGGGGCTTTGGTTGTTGATCAGTTGGATTAGGTAGGGAGATATGAAAAGGGGAAAGGGAATATTAATGCTATAATTTGCTCATCTTCTGGGAGTATTTCAAATGAAAGATGTGATCCTTGTTTTGCTCCTGAGAGGAGTGATTTATGCCTCTAATTTGAGGAGAGCATCCTGGATTGCAAATCTTGTTCTGCTATATGTGCAAGCACTTAAAGCTCCCAGTGCAGTTTTAGAGTTGTCTGGCTGTTACCTTTCTGAGGTTTTTCTCTTTAGATTTTTTAAGAGACCTTACAAACCTCATTTAGACATGTGCATTTTACAAAACAGATACTGAAAACCTAAGAATGGTACATAGGCTCTTTGTCTCAGGGTCTTTGGATCAATTGGAAGTTTTATTAATTCTTTTTAAGCTTATTTCTGATGCCTAGAAGTAGTTTCCTCAAATCATTAGTTGATCTTCACACATACTGTGAAGTACTTAAAGTTATTGAATTAGCTTCCTTTTTTACTGCTGTTGCTCATATCTAATTTTAAGTAATACATCTTGTAGAGACCTATCGTTCTTACGCTACCCACTGTCCTAGGCCTTGAGCCCCAATAGTTGTAATACAAGGATCTAAGACTTGGGGATTTTGGCTTGGATACAGATGAACTTGTTCTTCAGCGAATAATAAAAGGTAGACCTTCACTAGAAATATTCAGGGTCAAACTAAGTTGCTTTTCTCTGCAAAGACATTAACACACTGAAAATGAGACAATGTAAATAGAAAAACTAAAATATCTGTTGACAAGGAAAATGAAGTTTAGATTGATCTCCATGCTGGTAAGATACTGCTATGTCACTGACTTGAAATTTAGGTTTGCTGAAAAAGGTACCTTTTGAAATAGCTTCTGAAAAAGGCAGGATCAATAAGCTAAATAGTACATAGAGAATCATAGAACCATAGAAATAAAAGAACTGCTGTAAAAAGAGGTTTGTTTTGTTTATCAATTACATCTGTCAATGCAGGTCATTACTTCTGATTCTATTCTGAATTTTACTTCGTATATTTCACAGGTTGAAGTTATTTATGTTAAGATTATTCATTGAATTCTAGAGTATGGATTTCCATTACTGAGTAACCAGTTCACACTTTTTGTTAAGATATAAGTTTTTACATATCAAAGGTGGGCAATGTATTCCTTTTTTTTTTTTTTCTAGCCATATTTATATTTTCTTTGAGTGCTTGGTTCTGTTTTTTTCTGCTTTTGATACTTACTTCAATGCTAGTAACAAGGAGGTTTTGAGTAGACCTTTGTTTCTTTCTCCAGTGTTTTATTTGTTGAGATAATTCAAGGCAAAGCCATTTTTTAATCTACAGCCAAAATGTTAACTTTATTAGTACAGAGAAATGCACTTTTTGTTATGCTTATAGCTATATGTAGGCTTCCATGGAATTTTCTTAGTGTGATCATTTTGAGTAGACTAAAGGACATTGTACTGCTAGGTTAGGTGTTTTCTTACCACAGGAATGATTTTAGGCAAGTCATTGGAAAAAAGATTACCTAAAGTAAGGACATCTTTACAAGCTGCAGGCACGGCAAATTCGATAGTCAGCACGTTGAGATCTGGATGACTGCCTTGGGGAGAGGTAGCTGCCCTATGTTAAAAGCTGCCACATGCTGTCTATAATCCTCAAGGTTGCCAAAAAGGTACATGTTTGAAGAACTTTTTGTCAAAAGGATTATTCCGGAGGGGGAGCAGGTTTTATATAAAATTAACAGGTCTTTACAGGTTTTTTTTTTACCCTTACATATCTAGGGATTCTAGTTATGTAGTGAGAAAGTAGCAGCCTCACTGTAGTGATCCTACCTTGCAGAATCTGTAGCTTATTCCTATTAGGAATAATTGATAAGAACAACAACAACTACTACTACTTTTATATTAGGAATAACTTCTATAGAGTATTCCAGGAAGCTATAGCTTTGGAACACTATAGCCAAATAAAAAGCCATATAAGAAACAATGAAAACAGAGTAATCATTTCTCTGTCAGAGAATTTCTCTATTTTCTTCTGCCAGCCTTTATTCACAGACACTTCTCTTGTATCTCAAGGACACAAAGGAGGTTTCTGTCTGGATCTATGTTGATCTTTTTTTCAGTCTTTAAAACTCAGCATCATCCAAAATTTTTGCACCTTCTTTTCAATCTTAGTGAAGATGCCACCTATTTAATCTTCCTTTTTTGGGAACTGCCATCCATATGAGATCCTAGTTTGATGTTCACCAGTTTTAGGAATTTCCAGCTGAACAAATAGTATCATTTTTGCTTTAAGACAGCTTTTCTCAGGACGGCTGCTTCAGCACACATTGCTGATGAATTACACTGTCAGTATAATTTACCACTGTTGAGTTTTTTCTATAAAGATGAAATTACTTGTAAATTACATTCTACATTTCTTCCAAATATAGCTTCATGTTATCATTTGCCTGTTTCAGCATTATTCCTGAACTCGTATTAATTTCAGGTATGGAAATCTTAAAAAGATAAAATAATTCTTCTGTGTTTTTCTACCTACAAAGAATAAGACCATACTGATTTTCCCCATGATTTTTATTTACCCTGCATACTGATAAAAGAGGCCTGCTGCTATTATCAGCCATAAAATCTCATAAGGGGTGTAATGTTATAGGAAGTTAGCATATGATGTAGCCTAGTTGAAGTTTCCTAATAAAGTCAGACCATATTCAGAACTCAGACTTAGCAACCTTTGTCAAAAATTTCACTTTGTGTAACATCTATAAAGCTGTTGCATATGATGTTTACACTTCTATCTGTCACCGTTACCTAGAGAAGGCATCTTACTCAGACATCCGTTTTAGTACATGTGTGTTGGACTGCCTTTTAGTTGACTCACACTAGATTCCTTCATTTCTGACTATCCCTTTGTGACAGCAACAGGAGACTTTAAATTCAAATGAAAAAGGGAAGAAAAATACCCCTTGTAACTCAGCTTTATGGGACACATGAGTGTGTACTTTGTAGCCTATGCTGTTGGGTTTTTACTACTGAAAATTGAAAGGTGTAGAGAAGCCATTGATTGGCTAATCTTCTGTACCTATGCATGTTTTGGTGCAGGATAATGTCTTAACTAAACAGTAAGCAGGGACAATAAACAGATACTACAAATTAAAGTAATTTAATATTGTATGGGTGCACTACAGAAATGAACATATAAGTAGACATTCCATATCAAGGAATTTCTGCAGTAAGGTTAATAACTGAATGATGGAAAAGAAGAAGACTAGAACCTGGCTAGAAGGTAACTGTGAATTCCAGCATGATGCAGCTGTGAAAAAGCTGAAACAATTCTAAGATCTCTTAACAAGGTAGTTTTCAATAAAGATAGGGGACTGTCATTGCATGTTTTGAATTTCTGATGTTGCATGCAGGTACAGAGAGACATGTTAGTAAACAGAAAGAGCTCCAGAGGAAAGGTTATCTATTTTCAAATAGTTTTTAAAAGTTCAGTTTGTTTAACCTATATAAAAAAAGATATAAAGGAAATATAATATTTCTTTATTGACACATGTTGGGGGTGAATAAGTACCAAGACAAGATAAACATTAGTTGGATTAAAGGATAAAATTGTCAAAAAATCCAGTGATGTAAAATTTGAGATGAGTAGGTTTAGATCAGAAATTGGAAGGTTTCCAGCCATCTAAGGAGTGAAGGTCTGAAGTTCCTGTAATCTTCAAATAGGGCAGTCGGTGAAAGATACTGAAACTGTTTCAGATTGTGTCTGATAGCATGTAGGAGAGATTATGGAAGTAAGTAGGAGAATTCTCAGAGATATAAAATTACACCTGCACTGTGAGGTGGTTGTATTTTTTTCTATTTCTAAGGTACTGATACATCCAAAAGGGGATTAATAGAGACTGCACTGCTATTTGTTTGTATTGTTCTTACATGGGCAGGTCAAGAAGGCTTCCTTCCCTTTCCCCTTCCCCTTCCCCTTCCTCTCCCCCTTCCCCCCCCCCCCTGCATTTTTTGGTGTAAGAAAGGAATTGGGAGTGTGTTTTCTTTGCTCTGAAGCACAGAATTGTCCATAGCTGAAAAACATAAATAGGCTGTCCTGATGCTCCTACTGAATCCTAAATTTAATTGAATGCCTGGCTGAAATAGTCTGTTCAGTTTTAAAGCAGTTACTGAACTTGACTTTCAAGGATTATTTTTTTCAAGGACTTTTGTTTTAAAGGCCTCGTCTTTTCTAAAATGTGCAATGTGCAATATTCCCTAGAGTCATCCAGGAGTTTTATTTCGCAGATTTTTAACTGTTGCAGTAACTTTATACATTGGCAATGTCCTGACTCCCTCCTGCTCTCTTTTTGTGTCGTAGGATGTCTGTAGCTTTCAGTCTTTCCTACAGGTCTTGCATTTAGTACGGGATGTTGGGAAAGATCTGTAGATTCTGAAAACATATAGAAAACAATGTGTTTACTCAGAAATAGAAAAATCTTGTTTTGTTGCCTGCAATGTAGAGAACTAGACTCACTGACTTGAGTGATCCATATTGTCACTTTTTCTACTGCTTATTGCAAAGTGAACTGAAGTTCCTACACTTTAGGAGATTTAGAGACTGTCACACACGTTATCCACTCTTTGAAAATCTCCAGAATACATATTTCGAAGGTAAAAATCACCTTCTTTAATAATCTACAATTTTGACAACCTCATTATGATTTACTGACACTCTAGGTGTCTGGATTCAGTTTAAAGGAGTTTTAAGGAGTGGCTGACACGCCAGAAGGCTGTGCTGCCATCCAGCGAGACCTGGACAGGCTGGAGAGTTGGGCAGGGAGCAACTTGATGAAATATAACAAGGGAAAGTGTAGAGTCCTGCATCTGGGCAGGAACAACCCCAAGTTCCAGTATAGGTTGGGGAACAACCTGTTAGAGAGCAGTGTAGGGGAGAGGGACCTGGGGGTCCTAGTGGATGGCAGGATGACCATGAGCCAACACTGTGCCCTTGTGGCCAAGAAGGCCAATGGCATCCTGGGGTGTATTAGAAGGGGGGTGGTCAGTAGATGGAGAGAGGTCCTCCTTCCCCTCTAATCTGCCCTGGTGAGACCGCATCTGGAATATTGTGTCCAGTTCTGGGCCCCTCAGTTCAAGAAGGACAGGGACCTGCTGGAGAGAGTCCAGTGCAGGGCAACTAAGATGATTAAGGGAGTGGAGCATCTCCCTTATGAGGAAAGGCTGAGGGAGCTGGGTCTCTATAGTTTGGAGAAGAGGAGACTGAGGGGTGACCTTATTAGTGTATATAAATATATGAAGGGGGAGTGTCACGAGGATGGAGCCAGGCTCTTCTCAGTGGCAAACAAGGATAGGACAAGGGGTAATGGGTACAAACTGGAACACAAGAGGTTCCACTTAAACTTGAGAAGAAACTTCTTCTCAGTGAGGGTGACAGAACACTGGAACAGGCTGCCCAGGGAGGTTGTGGAGTCTCGTTCTCTGGAGACATTCAAAACCTGCCTGGACACATTCCTGTGTAACCTTATCTAGGTGTTCCTGCTCTGGCAGGGGGATTGGACTAGATGATCTTTTGAGGTCCCTTCCAATCTCTAACATACTGTGATACTGTGATACTGTGATAAAGCTGAGCAAACAGACCAATTAGCTGCACATCTTAGTGAAAAGCAGCTTTTAATGTGGCCTCCAGAATCTCATGGTCTTCAGGATCTGGAGATTCTTCTCAACAGGTCATCAAACCTTTTTTGTATTCTGTATGAACATCACAATTCATTTTTTACAGAGGTTTTCTGTATAAACTTTAAAATGCAGTGTAGAGAGTGAAACAATATACCCCACAGAAGGAAATAATATATAATCAGTTTTCTTTGATATTTTATATTAACCTTTCTGTTGTCTTAAATCTGAAGAAATAGAGATTTTATCATGATCATGAAGAAACCATGAAATATTCTTACAATCTTAGGTTAATATACAGAGAAGCTGTTCATCTGTAGTGAAAGTCATACAACTTACATTAATATTATAGTCATGTTTTAATTTGGATGCTTACCTAATGAATTTTATTAATATAGTGTCATTTGATTGTCATAGAACAATGCAGTTATGGTTGTTCCAGTCTTTTGCTTAGTATAACTCTTTTGATTTTTTGCATATAAATCAGTTTTGCTTACCCGATGAAGCCATTTAAAAGCAAGCATTTATTATTAAATATTAACCACATTTAGCCTTATCTCGGTGGGAGGAAAACTAGAACATTATGAGCACACAGTAGGTAAGAGGAAAGCAGGACAATGTTATTTTTCAAAGCATCACAGAAATACCTGCAATGTTGTAGGCATACAAACCAGCCAATGTCTTGTATATCATCTTCTCCATTAGTGATATCTCAAAACAGTTTAAGGAGTTAAATACATTTGAAAGCAGAGGAAAAGACAAAGATCTGTAGATGCAGGAAGCTATGTTTTCCCCTTGCAGACTTGTACTGCTAAATTGAAGCTTCATTACTACGTCGGAGATATCTTTGCAATTTAAGGGGTTTATTTTCCTTTTGGTACACATGGGGTTTTTCACAGGTAAGCCACAGGATCAGTGCTGGGTCATGATGCATCTGCTTAAAGCTCCCAACACATCAAGAGGAAGATAGATGCCTGTTGTCGGAGGGAAACATGTTAGACAACTGCTCCCTAAGGCTCTAGTGTTCATAGTAATTGTTAAATCATTTACATCATACATTAGCAGGAGCAATATAGCTACAGTAAATGACTCACACATATCTGCTGCTTTGTATTTGCAGTGGAGAGATGGTAACTGCCAAGTTTCATGGGTGCTGATAGAAGCAATACATTTTTTTAAATATTCTTGTGCAACTTCACAACATCCAGTTCTAGTAGAGATTCTGAGAAAAATACTGTGAAAACCACTCCAAAAAGTAACTCTGCTTTATTATAACTGGCATGAAAATACAGCCTTTTGAGTGGATGCTGTAACATTTTTCTTTCCTGAAATTCTAATCTCAGTGGTTTAGATTTATTGTGTAGTATAGTCATTCTTTAGAAACACAATTCATGTTTAACAAATTGTACAAGGTTACAATTTCTAATCAGTGTCTTAAGAGCTTTTTCTGGAGAAGAGGTAATAGATTTGTAAGAAAACAGAGAAATTAACTACCATTATAATAGCGCCAGGTGTAAAATTATATATATCTTAGCAACTAGCTTTGTTAACTTGTATTGATACAAGGTTTCTCTCACGGAAATATAGTACTTCAGTACAATTATGAAATGTTGCTTTGTGGCACTATTCCACCTCTCCAGCATTTGTTTTAAATATTTCAGTTTTGCTTACCTACAGTAAATACTGTAACAGGTATGGAGAAATTTTCCAATCTCTGGCTTCACTCCCTTACTGGCAATTGGCCCAAAGGGTGTAAGAGCAATGTAAAAGCACAGTAAGCCTGACTGTCATGGAAAAGGTCCCATATGATCTTAGACGGGAATAAAAGATCTGAAGAAGACTAGGCTGATGCTAACTGCCTGAAAGAAAGACAGCTGCAATGTGAGGTTCAGAAGCCCACTACTAGGAGAAGCAAATGGATGCACAAATCATAATGCTGTCCCATATTAATGTAAAGTGAATTTAATGGTTTTGAATGAACCAAACTGGAATGTAAAGGTTTGGGGTTTGCTTTTTTTCACACTAGAAACTCACATGAACCACAGGCTTTTATTGTGACCTTGAAACCGTAAATCCAACTCCTAATCTGAGAAGTGATGTAATGGAAGTAATGCAGTTTATCATGTACATTTTCACCCCCTCCTTGATTTCTGCAATAGATCTTTCTTTTCGGTAACAAAGCATACACTTTGTGTCCTGTGGTTTCTAAGAGTTCAGACCATCAAACTGCAAAGTTCCACATATTCCTCTTGTCTGTGTCGATAGGAGAGGACGCTCAATAATTTACACAAGAAATTCTTCCTGAGCTGTTTTGTGTCAGTTATAATGTGCCTTTGTTTAATTCTGTTGAGTTCTAATCATCTGTTTAGGTACAGAATCCCAATACTGCAGGTAACTTTATATGAGTATATGCATCTGTTTTCACAGTCATTTCCAGGACCATATCCAGGAACTGGTGAATCATGACTTAAGAAACCGTAGTAGCTGCTGCATTTGTAATAAATACTAAGAGTGTTTTCAACACTTTGCAAAACATAGAAGAAAGCCTGTTCCCAGTTCTGTGGTTGTCCTTCAGGTAGAACAGTGTAGTTCTATTCATGTCGTTTCTCTCTTTGTAGACTAGTTACTCATCTTATCTTGCGCTACCACAGATGGCAAGATAATAAGCATCTTATATGCAATTTCCAAACCACATTCTAGGGATTCTGAAAGGGTTTGTATAATAAATGTATGAATAACCAGAGAAAATACCATTCTAAGTCTGAAAAGCTGAACAAATAGATGATTTTAATTTTTCTGAAGGAACATTTTGAAGTCTGCATATGGTCATTTAAATCATTATTGGCTATTGTAAACCAAAAACAGAGATACAGCCACCCCTGCCTAGAAAGCTGAAACAGTAATATGACTGGTGCCTGAATCTAAATTAAAAATGCAAAATAAAATAAGTTGCTAACCAATTATTTTACGTGTGAACAGAAGCAGTTTGGCCTTTACTAGTAAAATGCCAATCTTGGGAGTTTCAATTTTCAAAAATAAAAATAGATGACTTTGTTGATGGAAAGTATAAAAGTATAATTTTCAAAGTAATCTGTTAGCAAGGTGAAGAACAATAGCAGGTTTCTTCTGCGTATGTTTCAGTATTTCTGTAGTATTCTGAAGCTAATACAATATTTAATAATATCAGAAATTATGATCCTTAGGCTACAGAAAATGGGGTACATTCCAGGAAGTTTTAAGAAGCATTTCTTGATCATCTTCTGCTACAGTCACATACTAAGAACTAAAATACTTATTTATTTGGTTTAGCTTTTATCACAACAGAAATCTTTTCTGATCAGAATACGCAAGCCAGTTCACATTGCTGAATAGCATGCCTGTCTGTAAAGGGTCAAACAATTTATAAATTGCTGTTTAAAAGTGAAATGTGGAAAAAGCTGTCAAAACTAGAAGGTGAAGTGAGTTAATTCTTCACCTGCCTAGGTTGGATGCACTGAATTTTAAGTAGTTTTAGTATTATGTTAAGAGCTATTCTCTGTTCTTTATTACAAGCTGCAAGCTGGTATGCTTTTATTCTTTTTGGAAATGTTAGTCATAAGATAAAATAGTCCTAGCCCTCTAGCCTCATCCTTTTATTGCCTTCTTCACAGATTCATCCTGTGTAGCATAAACTAAAGGGGCAGATGCATAATCTGGGAACGTTTCCAGATTCAAGGTACTTAACACTGAATACATTCAATGTATGCATTGTGGGATCTTGTTAGTTTGTCCTGAAAACACACCAAGGCTGAACACATGTCCTGACTCTGTGCATGCTGGTGTGCATCTTGGCATACTACTCAATTCATTTATTTGTTCTTGATCTAATGAAAAGTTTTAATATTTTTACAGAAACTGTATTTAGAATTTGTGTTTGGTAGGAATAGTGATACTAGGGTTAAGCTTTATTGCCAAAATTATGCAAATATTATGTTAAAAACTCCTGTAATTGAGGGGTCTTTGTGCAGATTGTCAGGTCCTGTTGAACCTGAAAATATTGCCAGAACTTTTGCTCTCTCTTTTTACCTAATAATCTAGCAATGAGAGTTGGCAAAAAATTTGAGAAATTATTACATGAATGGCCTGAAATTATCCTTCCACTATTCTTCAAAAGGAAAGGTAATTCAAATATTTTTGGTTGACAAAAATATTTTTTGTCAGTGAGTCAGTAACCTAAATGAGAAAATTAGGAAAAATTCATGGAACTACGTTAGGAACTACGTATGACCACTGATTTTACAAATAGAATTTAGGATTTTTTTAAGTAGCATTCTTTATCTTCACCACAGAAATACCTTAATATGCTTCCTTCAGTGAGGCAAGCCATGACAGAAATTCCTGAGTAAATTCCAAAGAGCTCCAAATAAAATTTCTGTCATTACTCATTTAGCCCATATACATGGGCTGAGGTGACATACAGGATATATGTGATAGAATTATATTTTTTAGTTACTGTTTATATGGCAGCTTGCACCTTCTCATGTTTTGCATGGGTTTATGAGCACTTCAGTTCTGAATATGATTCAGTGATGATATAAATACTAATCTATTTAAGATACTCTAAATGTTCTAGCTATTAGAAGCTACCAGTCTTTCAAATTATTTATAAAGACTGTAGACAAATGCGTTCCATCCTTTAACATACTTGAAGGTTAAAATGGACTGCTTGACTGTCTTAGTAGAGGAAAAGTTGTAATCAGGAAGACTACAATACAAGTAGATACAATGCTGCATATTGACACTGATTGATTTACCATATGTAGGCACATAAAATTTCATTTTAACTTTTCATACCTTTTACATCTGATTTTCTTGGATTTCATTACAAAAATTGTATTAGGAATCTTTTCAAGCTCAGTACTAAAACAATAGGTTTTAGCAATAATAAAGATTCAAAATATAGTGGGGGGGCTGCTTGATTTTCAGAGATGCTTGCCATTACATCATGGTGCTCAGTACAGGCCGTGTGTGAAGAAGAACATAGTAATTGTATGGACCATTCATGAGGGCCAATGAAAGTTTCAGATTCTATGAAAGACACATTCATAAAATGTATCACAGGAGATTGTAAGGGCATGGGAGCAGGGAAAATTCAAGTTTTCAGTTCATTTGCAATGAAAAGTTTGTTTTCAAATCTATACTATGAGCTTTCCCTGAAGACGTGGGTGAATGGCACCTACATGGCCTGAAATTTTAAAATTTACTTAAGATAAAAATATTGATACTTGCAGTTCAAGGCCACAAATTACTCTCTTTTAGTAGTATTGAATTCTTTCATTTATAAAGATTTTATATTGATGTGCTGGAAAATGTCACAATGAAGCATAGATAGAAATAAAGACTCAATCTCCTCCCCACCTCTAAAAGTAGTAAGCTCCTATAAAATACTCCTTCTCTAGGGAGAATGTTCATACTTCCAGAAAATGGAGCTCAAAGACATACCGTATTTTCCAGGCATTGCATATTCAATAAAACTTGCATCTGGAAGTGACATCCACTGTCAGCTCTTTTTATCAGAACCCAGCACAGCTCATAATTTCTGTTCAGCTGTGGAAATAATGGATATACAGAGATGAGCTAGTGGAAATGTACCGCCACTTCCATGTTGAGGTTTAGCACCAACTAATTGTGAAACATATAAATTTCTCCAGGGAAGAAGTGCCTTCTTACTTCTATCTATACACAACTGTAGTGGAATGTGATAAAGTTTTCTAATTATCACTCAGGCAACTGAAGCAACACTCACTAATTTGGATCATCTTGTAATTGTCCCATGTTGAGCACAGGAGGAGTTAGAATAATAAGATATACAGAAGGAAAGATATCATACATATATATGTGTATATATATGCTTTTAGAAAATTTATTTTGAATACTTTAATTTGGAAGTTCTATGGCACAAATTTTTAACTTGGGAGTTTCTTGAGACTGCTTATATCTTAAGCCAGCGTGAGCAGACTGGATAACACAGATGTCTTTTGCATTTGAAGGAGAGAGTTCTCGAGAGGTCACACTTCTGTGCTCTGCTAGACTATAATTTTCATGTGTTTAATAGGGTTAGAGGTCTATTTAAAGACATACCTGAACAAATAGCTTTTGTAGGCAGAACTTTATACTTTTTATGCTGCTGTAATTAAGGGAATAATACCAAAATGATTGCTAGCTATTAGAGGCTGTAGAAAAATACATCTCAACCTGTGACTTGCTGTTAAAGTTTTTTTTCAGGTTAGTCAGTAATACATTAAATTGCAGGTTGACATCAAATCAGAACAATCCTCCTATAAAAATCATGTGGAAAAAAAATCTTAGCTGTTACACCACCACCACTGGTGTTACACCACACCAGTGACCAGAGACAGATGTATACTGCATTTTTATGAGTATGCTTCCTAGGGATTTGGGTAAGCTTTAAGCATAATGCCAGTTGGCAATCACTTTCCAAACAGCCATGCAAAATACGCAAGGGAAAACAAAGCCATTGTGAGATTATTTGAAAAAAAAAAAAGAAAAAAAAAATTGCCAATATTCTAGAAACATGCTTCTAAATTCTTGTTGTAATTGGAAACATTCTAATCCAAGTGAAGCTGATTGTGGACTTAATTGCTCTTATGTAACAATTAATATCTGTCAGTAACACACACTGTATAACACTGGCAGGTTCTGAAAACAGTTTGGTCCCTTTGCCCCTTCTTTCTTTGTTGTTCTGTTTACAGTGCCCAGTTAATGTGCTCTTGTGCCATAATAATCTCGAGCTAAATGGTAATTGCTCTATTGACAGCACTACTGTACATTTTTGACACATCATTATTCATACTTAACCACTTGACCTGAAATAAATGTTAAAGCAATTACTACTGAGAGCTTTTCTATGAGAAAATTGAGGCAAAGTTTAAAGATAATCAAAATGCAAAGCTGATCATGATAGCAACTGAAAAAAATGGCAAATCCTATTAAACAGATTTTTATTAGCCAAGTTGATGCCAGTAGATATTATCTGGTAATTTAGTCTTATTAAAAAGAAAATAAAGCAGCTAATTGTTTACTATTCTGGAACTTATTCCAGCTTGCAATTTGCAACTGAAATTAAGCTTTATGTGGCTCATCCATTTTGTCACATTGAAATATGAAAATCATTTGGTACAAAGCACATCTGCTAAGTCTTCCCGTCTTACTGGGAAATCCTTATTCACTGTGTTTCATACCTGTTGAAGCATTACATTTATGCATACAGCACCAAGATTTTAGATACTCATCTCTTACAAACCTTGTATCTTCAGCATTTAAAACTTAGACTTAGCATATTTCCTCCCTTACACATAGCTTTTACAACTGCAAAAAATATGTGAGTGTAATCTGCTGTTGGCTTGGAGATTTTGGAGGGAATTTGGAAGTGGAGAGGGACAGAGTTATTGTTATGCAATTGTGTGAAAATTGTCCAAATCTCTCAGACCAGAATTTTATTTTAATAGTTAATTGCATATTTGCTCTAGTTGTGTCTGTATTCTTAAAGGAAAGTAAATGTTCTCCATTTTAGGTGTTTAAAAAGTGGCATTTACACTGATTTCAAATAATTTCATGGGACTCAATTGTAGCGTGATGCCTTCACTACAGTGCTTACAGTAAAGATGTAATTATAAAAGAATGCCAAAAGACATCAAGAAAGCCTTAAAGGGATAGCATAAGCTTTTACTGCCCCCATCTGAACTATGAGGCTTGCTTGAAAACCACCATTAGGATGCATAATACTGATTCTTGATATGTCACTATTGCTGTCATGGGAGAACTGCTGTAGGGGCCAGAAACTTACAGTGGTTTCTATATTAATGAAGCTTTTCCACACTTAATGAAAGCAAAGAAAGATTGGGGTTTTTTTAATTAATAAAATATTGAAAACAGGCGAGGAAATCTTCCTTTTCATGCTGATCCACATTCAGAACAGCAACAAGGGCTTCTGCAGCAGTGCTTTATCAGGCAGATAAATCCTTTCTCTTTTTTTTTTTGTAAAGCTCTCTCAACTCTTTATTAACTACTTCAGTATATACTGTATACCTATCAAACTGATAAAAGATTGTTCAGAGGGCATTTAATAGCTTAATTCTTAAACTTTTCATTCACATCATAATTTCTGATTAATTCTAAAGGAGCTTTCGCAGTTAGAATAAAGCACCACCAATTGTCTAATAAATTTTCAAAAACTGTTTAACAGACTAAACTCATCCAGGTCTCTCCTGTTGCTGCTGTGATTTTTATTCATAGCTGAGAAAACTTTTAATAATATTTTGTTTGGAACGTTATTTACATGTACATTATCTATGCTAACATTAATAAATTTTGTCAGCTGTCAGCCTTCTAGTGTTATGGTACTTGGGAATTAGTTCTGTGTTTAACTTCTTAGGAGTTTTTTTTGAGGTACCTCCATGTGGATCAGAATTTAAGCACAGCAAGGCATTTCCACTAGATAAAACCTTTTCTTGGGTTGATTTTTGCATATAAGTTTCCAATATATTTATTGCTATTTTGTGTTCTTTCCCATTTTTTATATGTACAATAAAATGAGTCTTCCTTTTTTTATAGCGGTGGATGCAGAGACCAAAATTCTTTTGCTTTCTTTTCTTTTCTTTTTTTTTTTTTTTTTTTTTGTAGACCAAGCGTCTTTTTAGTTCAAGAAACACTGATTCAAGATTTTAATGCATGTCTTCTATGCAATGAGTGATTATGTCATAATTGCCAAACTGTATTTTCATTAATTCAGATAATCTTTCTTAAAGGCCACATTTTGCTGTTAACTGAAAGACCATACAGTCTATAGAACAGCAAACAATCAACAGCTTTATTTCAACAAAGAGGGTTTTTCACAGTAATTCCAGTCAGGGTATTTCAATTTCTATTTTTTTAAATAGAATTCTTCTTCCTCCTCTTCTTCTTATCAAATTGAATGGAGAATAGTATTTAGTATGTGTTCCTTGGATATAGTGAAAGACAACTACCACGACAAATATACTGTGGTTTCCTATCAGTCTACATTTTATAGTAGAGAGAACTGTACAGGTAAAGAGAGTAATTGCTGTCATTAGGCTTCGCTCATTTGGAGAAGAATAATAAGATTGCTTATTAACATCCTGAGCTTTTTGCACGAGTATCGAGATTTGTTGAATTTTCCAGCTTTTGAGTCCTTATTGGATTTTCAACTCCTTATCCTGATGCAGGTGTGCCAAAAAAACAAAACCAGAACCAAAGCTATTTGACTTTTTTGTCTAGAGTCTTCTGAGGAGAAAGGGTGTCAAAGGAAAGGATCATAAGGCTGAAACTGTCACATGAATTCAGCTTTTTATGGATTTAAGGAAATGAGTAAGATTCACCAACTATACATTTATAACAATTACTGACACTGGAAATAGCTGGAGTTCTAAAATATTTACTCTTCTTGAAACACTGTATCCATGCCAAGAAAAGGTCCTTAGATTGTTTGTAGTAATGCATAGCCAGTTCCTAGCCTGGCTTGGCAGATTCATATGGGATTTATTCAGTTCAGTTTGGGGGAAAATTTGTACTGTCTGAAACTTTGCCACAATATTAGAATGGCAAATAAAGAGAAGAGTTAATTTATCTGTCTTACAGAGATTCTGTGGAAGCACATTAACACTACTGTGTTAAGAGGGATCCCGCTGCTTTTAAAAATAATTGTTTGGAAGACAGAAAGAGAGAATCCTGAAGACAAGGAAATAAAGTTCCCCTTAGAAGAGGATGCAAACACAGCATGGAATAGCGAGCAATGCTTAACACTCCTACATTTCACTGAGTCCTTCCTTGTAAAAGGTGTTGCAAATTTCCAAATACGATTTTTTTAATATTCACATCAAGTTAAATAAATTAATTTGCTGGTATGTTTACAGGCTTGGAAATCACATGTACACAGGGAAGTAAATGTAAATGAATGATCATATGTAAGCTATAGATTCAACTGTAAGAAAAATAGAAACAAAGGTGTTTGTTAACTCATGTAACTTTCTTTTTTATTGTGAGGCTAGCAGTATGGTGATTCTTGGGTATGTCTTTCTTCAGCTCAGTATTTGGCTGAATTTATGCTAAAGTCAACTATACACCTCTGTGTTTATATTATAAGGGTATTTCTGAATCAAATCCGCTTCAGGTTTCAGAAAATATTCTAGGTGTTGGCGAACAGAACCCTACTGGTTCAATAAATAAATAAAGCTAGAGAAAGAAGGAAAATAGGTCACAGATGGGGGTCTCTCCTACTTGCATAACAGAGCTATATCCTTAAGTACTTTGGGATTTTGTGTACATCAAAACCCTCAGTAGCACTCTGTTAAGGCTTTTCAGCATACCAGTCATCGGTTTGCCCATCTTCCAAACAGTTTTTTGTCACAATGAAAGAAAAAAATAAAGCGTTGGTAGTGGGACACCACCAAATCAAAAGCTCGATGAAGATGGGAGTGTGGCAGAATATGGAAAGGAAGATCATATAGTGCTCTGTTTTCTGGCTAGAGGGAACCCGTGGGTAAAGGAGGAATGGACATTGGGTTCACAGACCTGAAAACGACAGCTGAGCAGTTGGGCTGACTAAACATGTATTGCGGTTTAGCCGAGCAGGCAGCTAAATACCATGTAGCCACTCGCTCACTCTGTACCCCCTAGTGGGATGGGGAAGAGAATTGTGGGGAAAAAAAGTAAAATTTGTGATTGAGGTAAAAGCAGTTTAATAGGACAGAAAAGGAAGAAAATAATAATTATTGTTGTTGTTGTTGAATTAGAATATGCAAAACAAGTGATGCACAATGCAATTTCTCCCCATGCACATGCTAGTGCCCAGACAGTTCCCACACAATGGCCCCATCCAGTTTTCCCCCCCCAGTTTCTGTACAGAGCATGACACCATATGGTATAGAATATCTCTTTGGTCTGCTGTGGTCAGCTGTCCTGGCTGTGTCCCCTCACAGATTCTTGTTCCCCCAAACTACTCAAGGGTGGGGTGGTGTGAGAAGCTGAAAAATCCTTCACTTTGTGTAAGCACTGCTCAGCAATCATGAAAACATCCCTGTGTAATCAACATTACTGTTACGCTAAATCCAAAACACAACACTGCACAAGCTACTAGGAAGAAAATCAACTATCCCAGCTGAAACCAAGACAATATGGCTTTCAGACAACCTATAGAAGACAGATCCAAGCAAAGTTCTTGTATATGTAGCACACACTGCTGTCTCGTTTAACTTTAAGCTTACACATGTGCAGAAACTTCTGGTTTAGAAAAATAAGTCTCTGAAAGAGAGTATAACTAATTGATTTGATTGTATCAATGTGATTTGGTCCTGTTGGCTCACAGCTTATGTGAAAAAGCTGTACTAGAAATGGAAAAACTCTGAAGCATAACCAGTTTTCTCCAAGATGGAGGGATTGGAGGGATTAGATTTTTCCACAAAAATTTTCAAACCATGTTCTATTGTAAAGATTGCTGGACTGGTGTTATTCAGAGAAATGTCATCTAGATTTAGACCAATCTTTAAAATAATTTAATCCCATCAAACATTTTTAGCAAGAGTGCAAACAAAATACCTTTTCTAGTCCATGTGCCTCGTGCTGTTTAAAGGTTAAAATGTGCTGGTTTTTTCATGCCAACTATATGAAATTTCAGAAGAGAAATTTTCACTTGAAAAGCAAATGGACATTTTTCCAGAATAAGAAAACTGGATTCTCATTTTATCAGTTTTTGAAATATTTGTTATAGTGGGTATTAGATGGGTATTCTGCTTCCTAGACTGTGCATAACATGGTTTCATTAGAATGATATAAAAATGCTGAAAATGGTGAGTTGGGTGTAATAGTCAGAATGTAAGTCTGTGGCAAAACCCTAATTTCACTGCCATGAATGTTGTCTTTCCTACACTTTCCAGAGGACACTGCAGAAGAACTTAATGATCTTACCTATGTAACCAACTTTGACTGACTAATACATTAGTCTTTGAAATTATTTGTTATGATGTCTTCTAACAGTATAATTATAAATGTGCTTCAGAAAATGCTGTTCTCAGTTATTGAGATCAGACTCTGAAAATCGAGCTGGAAAACTACCAGATACCTTGCTGTGCAGTTGGCATCCAGAATAAGGCACCTTGAACCAATAGCACATTTTTAAATTTAGATAATGGGTAAGTGATTGGCTGAACACTGAAGATGGCAGATCTGGAAACCTCCAGATGTGCACATCAAGTTCTGCATGGGTTGATTTTGATTGCTTTGCTTGCTTGCAGAGATATGCCAAAAACTTGGAGAGGTAGCTGCAGATCACTGTAACAGACATTGAGCCCTTTAATATGTAAGGGCATTAGCAACAAGAAAGGTAGCTTATTTATTAAAAAAACCCAGACAAACTATTTTTTTGTTGTTGCTTTTTATGTGGAAAGCTGAAAGCTTTCTTACTAAGAGCTGATACATGAGTGTTCTAATTCCAAGTAAACTGACTGAATTTGTAGATTTATACTATTTGAATGAATGAAGCATTGTACACTTTTAATTAATGAGCAAGCATCTCTAATAAGCATACATAAATACCTATATGAAGGTTGGGGGACATGTTCCTAAGTTTTATCTTTTAGTTTCAGCATGGTAGCAGTAGCTGAACAAAGCATCCAGTTTGTTGCCATGTTTTCTTTGCTGATAGTTCAACACTATTTGTGCCCCAAGCTACAAAGTGATACTGATATATTAATCCCCTCTGAACAGGAAAGAAACCTATAGCGTAATTTAAGAACCATGTATTTTAGTCTCATTCTGAATTGATTGATCCTGTTGTCCTTATCACAAGCAATGACAAGTGTTGAAAGTATAAAGAATTTGTGTAATTAGAGATAAATTAATCAGGATGTATTTTCTTTCTGTGAAATACTAGGAATGCTAGGGAAAGTGCCATGCTTTGTTACAGCTCTGGTACAGTTTTCAGCAGAAATATAGGGCAAAGATCTTGGTTGGAGTTCATTTTAGAACATTCAATAGTGTATGTGCTACTTCAGCTTTCAGCACTGATTTAGAAATAGAAACACAACAGAGAGGTTGGTACAGAAAACCTATGACTTATTTATCTGTTGTGTCATCTGGTGTAGATCAGGAGTAGTTTCTGTAACGTTCATGAAGTTCCACCAGTTTAAAAGGTAATATAAATGAGATCAGGACTAGCTCTATTGTATGTAATGTAAGAAGAGCAAAGAATTTAAATGATAGATTTATGTCAGAGCTGCCCTAGGGTGAATAAGAAGTACATTAATAATGCAGTGTTTATTTTGAATTTTTTTATTGCATTTTTACTAAAAATATCCAAATAGCAGGGGAAAAAAACCCATACTACACATGTTCAGCATTTAGGACAAGCTATTTTTGCAATAACATTCTTGTAGACTGTTTAATTTCTTCTAGTACTTCACCTGTGACACCATAAATAATACATATATATTTGAGTAGAGCTATTATACACTACTATTTCTGTCGTACATAATTTATAGACAGTGATCTCCTAACATGTAGGTAATGTTATCTATGAAAAGAAATGTTCAAAATAAAATAATTTTAAAGGGATGAAGTAGTTACTTAAACTGAATTGAATCGAGAGCTGCATTTTGGAAGCATGGATTAATAACTGCTTTTTTTAAGAACACTATTAACTTTCCTTTTCCAGCCTGTGAACTTGAGCGTTACAATAATTTTCTTTTAAAAGTCAGTGTAAAGCATCAAATTGCAATAGAAATTGTAAGCGCTTAAAGAAAAGTGTGATTACTGCTGAAACTTCAGAGATACTACATGTATTCCAGATAATGTCAAGTTGTCTAGTTACAAATACGTTTGTACAGAATTTGGGTACAGTTTTATGGAAGTTGAATGGAACCCTGCCCCATCTCACACTGAGATAGTAAGATCATCTTTGCACTCGTGACTAAACATATAAGAAATTGTTTGGGAGTCCTGTGTTCATGTTTCCTTGGGGGATAATGCTATTAAGAGTATTTTAGCCGCTGTGCTGCCTGTTACAGCTGTATTTACTGATATCCAAAAAGACAGTGATTTCCTCTTGAGACAGCAGAAGAGTCTTTATATTGTAAATCTTTTCTAACTTTCTAATCCTATGTGTGGACACATTTCTCTGTGTCTCATCTTTTCTGGGACAGTTTGGAAAATGTATTGAGAATAAAATTCCACATTCCCTATACAAATATCTCCACGCATAGTTGTCTGCTCCATGGTCTTTTTCTTTCTATTCCAGTCTGATGCTTATTATGCTTTTAGAAATGTAATAGGGTTTGCAGTGGGAGAAACATGTTGGGCACAGGGTATCAGAAAGGAGCAGCAACATTTTTAAGTTCTTTCTATATTTTTTCCCTCCCTCACAGGTATGTTGTTTTTTTAAACTCCAGTGTATTGCATAATGTTACCTGTGTTTTCTGAAGTCTGGAACAGAGTATATGCAAAATTTCCTTTTAAAGTAGCAGTTGTGTTTTGCTAGGTTAAGCATCAGAATAGCATTGCATTCTGTATGCAGTCTATTCCTCCTTAGTGGGGCTGAACTGTGTGTTATTCATTAAGGGACCAATTCAAGATTCTCTCTGAAGTCAAATGAAAGTTTCTCATTGACTTTGTCATTTTTGGCTCGGCCTCCAATGGCTGTTCTATATCCTTTTGTTGGAAGGATTAAAATGTACTCTTTCATTAGTTAAGTGCAAACTGAATTTCAAATGAGTCAGAATATATTGAAAGTAAAACTGTCAAATCACTAGTATTGATTTAGACACTGTTAAACAGGGGCAGTGCTAACACACAAGGGTTTATTCTTTGTTACAACTTGCTTATAACCCCCATTGATGATAATGGGAATTACAGGCATGTCCAGAAGGGAATGTGCCCTTTGTAAATTCCTGATAAGCCTTAGGTTAAGGAGCCACAGTTCTGTGAGAGTTCAAATACTTTCTGTGTGCAAGCAAAATTTCCGGAGCTCTCCTGAGCCCTTCCATCCTTGTTTCTGGAAGGTAGACCTTCCAGAAAGAAATATATCCCAGAGCTGTTGTGTTGCTTTTCTTTATCTGACAGGGAAGATGCCAGGGACACTTTTGTCCCAAGTGCGTAGCATGTAAAGTTGACACAGTTTGTGCGGGGCCCTGACTGGCAATGCAAATTGCTAATAACAAGGAAAAGTTTGCACAAAATTGGTAGGAAACTGAAACATTTAAATTTGTTTGGTTTTTTTTTATTTTTTCTGTTTTGTTTTTTTTTTTTTCTTTCCGTACTAGTGGTGTCTGAATCAGGCTAAAGGAATAATCAGAAGAGGGTATAAATATTTTGTAACTTCAGTAAATAATCATATTTTCACTGCAGTTACTGAGGATGCTCACCTTAGTCTTCCCAAAGTCACATACTATCTTTTCTTGGTGTAGCATTATACAAGACATTCCTTCCTACCCATGCTATGCTCGTTTGTTTCCAGGTCAGAAGGTTATTTGGTTCTTATATTTCCAAGCATTTTCAGTTCACACAGCCCTATATAAAAGCAGAAGAGGACAAGAGAGGGGAGGGGAGAAGAGGGAGTTTGGTGTTGCTTCTAGGAGTTTAGAACCTAAACCAGAGATATACTGCGAGGTGTAAAATAAAATACCCACAAATAAAATATACCTGATACATTAGTATAACTTTTTCGTAATAAATATTTTTTCCAAAAAGATACTGTTTTACTGTTTTAAACACTATAAGGCTATGTGCAAGTCAGATAAAAACAAACTGACACCCTGGTGAGTCCTCAGAAGTCTGCAAATCAAGCACGTTTTCCTACCTGTCTCCGAAAACAGCAATGCTTGCACACACACGTACCCTTTCTCTCATTAGTTTTGTAGTTGGCGGTTTCTAAATCATGAAGTCTAATAATAGTAATACATAGCTTGTCTTTCTCTAAATGGAACCCAGATGCTGTTCCTAGAAAAGAAATACTTTCTTGCAGTAATAGGGTTGGACTATGACATGTCATTCACATCATGATTTGACATAAATTTGGCCATCACAATTTGTATGCAGTGATCTGCTGATAACAGCAGTACAGCAGGTTATCTGAAATAAACCAGGTGCAAACAGATGGTCCTTACCACCATTTGTTACCAATGCCCACAGGAGATTAATGCTGTGTGTGGCAGTATAAAGTTTGCTGTCTGAATGGCCATTGGCTTTCTGGGATGTTACTGCGCTTCAGGGATTTAAAGGAGGGAGCTGTCATGGGGAAGACATGGAATGGAAAACCTCTGGTCAAACCTCTGGTCACCTCAGCTATTTCCTATACCTCTTGCTTTGAAATTCTTCTTGTGCTAATGGTGGTGTCATTTTCTCTTAATTTTATTACTCTCTAGCTGTAGGTTTGGGCCTTGATTTCAGGGTTTGCTTCTGCCTCAGCCCTACTGCTAAGCCTAAACTTGCCATCAAGTTCCTCCCCTCATCCATACATATGGGAAACCCACAAATTGTTAGCACCTCTGTGTTTTGAAAACTGAGTTTAAAAAAAAAACAACAGCCAAACCAAAAAAAACCAACAAACATTTAAACGAAATAAACAGCTTTGGCAACATATAAGAGTGGAAAACTGCTGATTCCAACCTGCTGACACCATAGCCCTTACCTTGGCAGGAAAAGGAGGTGATGCTTTTGTTCTTGTTCTGCTAATCTAAGAATGAGAAATGTGTTGAATTAAGAGCCCCTGTCTCCTGGGACACTGCTGTAATGAATACATTGTATCAAATGGGGCACCATAAGCTCTTCTGTTAAGAACAACTTTCTGCCTGGGCCCTATGGGGCCCCCAGCATTCCCCACCCTACCCCCAGGCACAAGATGTCATTTCAGCCCAGCTGCGGCCCTTGTCACTGCTCCAGTGGTGCCACAGGCCTGTCTGCCCCTCATACTGTTGCAAAGCGTTTTGATTTCCCTCACCAGACTTAGACCTGGGTTATTGCCGTGTCCTGGCCAATGTACGTTGGCCTTGCTGCCACCAGGAGCGCCCTGGCCAGCTGCCTCCAGTCATGGGAATGTGGCAGTGGGTGAGATGATGACCAGCTGCCTTGCAGCTACCTGCCTTGGGAATGAAGCCCAGCTCCTGCTGCCCCCTGACACTTTCCATCTTACTGCTTGCTCTGTCAGATCCTCTACCAGATCTGTAGCACAGACATGCTGGTCAAGCCCCAGAACAGGCATCAAAGCCTGTCTTGATTTCCAGCACACCCAGGTGGTTAATAGCTTTCTCCTTGCCTTCTCTTCACTTTGCTCACAAGAGTGGTTGCTGAAGTTTCTAATACTCCCTCAGTACTGCGCTTTTTGAATCTGTCGTGGAAGCTGGACAATAAAAGCCATGTATCTGCATACTTTGCTGACTCTAGATGCTTGTTCCAGAATCTATGGCCTATAAGGATGCTGGGGAGGGACTCTTAATTAGGAACTGTAGTGATAGGACAAGGAATAACGAGTTAAAACTTAAACAGGCGAAGTTTAGATTGGATATAAAGAAGGAGTTCTTTACTGTATGGGTAGTGAGGCACTGGAATGGGTTGCCCAGGGAAGTTGTGAATGCTCCATCCCTGGCGGTGTTCAAGGCCAGGTTGGACAAAGCCTTGGGTGGCATGGTTTAGTGTGAGGTGTCCCTGCCCATGGCAGGGGGGTTGGAACTAGATGATCTTAAGGTCCTTTCCAACCCCAACTATTCTATGCTTCTAAGTTTGTCTTAAAGAAAGCAAAACCAGGTAAAGGAGCTAGTCCAATGTGGACTCTTCTGTAATAGCGTAACCTTGCAGACTCTGCTCTCCCTGTACCCTTCTCCGATCTGTCACTCTCTACAAGTAAAGACGCTACCAAAAGCTATTCCTTGGAGCTTTCATTCTGCTGAAATAAATAGCATATAGATATATTTAATAAACCCCAAAACGGTTCCAATTTTTATCCCTCGTAGACATGGTTCCATTAAAAAGTATCCCACAAGACCAGATAGAAACAATACGACAAAAAACAACAGGCATCAAAAATCATGCTTTGTCAGAAAGTATATGAAACAAAACTGTTCACTTTAGGGCTTCAAAATTGGGAAATTCCTAATGGAGTTGATCAGAGACAGGCTGCAAGTGTAGCATGTTCGCAGGATAGCTGTTGTACTTTATCGGTTGGCATTAGATTGTAAAACAAAAATGCCCTACTTCTTTAGCAGAGCTCGAGGTTTATTTGTCTGCTTGAAAATACCTTTATTTGTGTTAGAGTTGTGCTAAAAGGTCTTGTGTTAAAACAAAGGAACTACTCATTTGCTTTGGCCCAGTATTCATCTCCAGCATATAAACAAAAAGTAACTCAGTTGGCTGAAAGGAGTGCATATCTTCCTACTGTACAAACCTAGGACTTTGGAGGATAGTATAAAAAGTTGCTTGCATATTTGTTAATATGCAAATTGTGTTTCATATTTTCAGGAGGACTTGGTAGCCACTGGGGACAAAAGTGTTTCTGTCTGCATCGTGTACACTTAAAATACTAATGTAGTGCTATAGGGGGATCTTATCCTCCATTTCCTTTACTGTCCTGGATGCGTTGCAGATTTGGATGATCCATAGATTTTTTTTCTAGTAATCATATTACGTTTTCATTACACTGAAGTTGGAACATTTTTTTAATCCTTATGGAAGGACTAATATTTTATAATTAAATGCATTCACTATTAAAAAAAGAACAAAAAAAACCAAAACAAACCAGACCACCAAAACCAAAAACAAGCAGTGAATGAAGCAGATGGTGTTCACAAAATGGATAGAAGTTGACAAATCCAGTATTAGTGTATGAGAAGCGAGATTAATGTATCTATGAGGATGTAGATTTCAGCATTTTGCCACCACACCACCTACATTAATTTAAAACCACTATTTTTTCATAAATTCAGTTGGTTTCTACAGAATGTTTTGGTTTCTCTTTTTTTTTTTTTTTTTTTTTTTTGTAGGTTGAGCATGTCATACAATGCACAATCCAAATCCTATAAACATTTCTGTTAGTGGGCCTTTCTCAAATGAGGTTTAACTTTCAAAATACAGTTTTGAGGGAATTGCTACCATTTGTCTGACTATTCATGGCATTTTAAGGATTGAGAGGTTTTGTTTTGGAGACAAATGAAAATCAACCAAGTAGAATCACTTTGCATATCTTCTGAGTCACTCTGCCCTTTGCTGGGTGAGGGCAAACTGGTTTTGCTGCTCTGTGCAGCCTCAGTACAATAAAGTCTACTGTTACAAACAGGCTTTTGAACTTGGTTGATGCCAAGTTGTGAAATGACTCAAATACCAATCAGCATTATGCAGAAAAGTTGGCAGCCTGGCTCCAAATGACCAGCATTGTTCTGCTAAAGATGTTCCCATGAAGTCTGTGAACTTTCCAGTGCCACACAGGATTTGTTTTTACTGAAATGAGTGTGTATACAAAGAACTTTTTTCCCCTCTTTTTTCGGTTTATGTATAATTGAAGCAGAGATGTCTGGACTTCTTATAATGTGCAAGATTCTTTAGATTTCATACATACTACATCATCTAATTCGTCATGGAATCTGTTTGGCAGTACGTCCCACATGACATCTGGCTTGACCTGAAAGAAAAAAGAAGTGTGCTGCCAACATAATTATCCCTTATTTCCTGATGCAATAATTTTAAAAGAGAGAGGACATATTCTGTAAGCTTTCTATAGAGAAAATGATATCACCTATTTAAAAGGAAGCCCCCATTTGAGGTTCTTATTAATTAACATCTCTGTGTCAGGAGGAAAAATAGCCTAATAGAGCACATGGAACTAGTATGGAGCAATATCCTTGCAACAAAGTTACAAATTATATTTTCTGTGACTCCTCAGTTTTTAAATTTAGTTAGGTTTGTCATTTTTTCTTTACTGCATTGGTTTTCCTGAATATATAAAGATTAAATTCATGGGGTTTTAGGGGTATGCTACTATGTTACGCATTCAGATACTCACAAAAATGAGGTTTACTTCCCTCCATCATCCTTAATTAGTGGATTGAAAACCAGACATGGTTTCAGTAGTGATGAAAAATTGTGTAATGCTCACAGAATGATTATTTGCATAGATTTCAATATTTTTTAAAAAAAAAAATTTGGCTTTACAGAGTTAAATAAGAAAAGATAATAGAAAACTTCATGAGATTATCAAAAGCTATAAAATATTAGTTATGAAATAAATTGCGCAGACATCTGTATCAGCAAAAAAATGAAAGTGAAAACATTGTCCTCAAACCAAATACATGTGTATTAAAAAAATAATACATAGGAGAAGAAATGGAAGATAGTAATTTAATATAAAAGTACAATTCATATGGGTTTTTTATTTATTTGTATAGCTTGAATTTATGCCAGATATTAAAAGTTAAAAATTATGAATTTTAGAAAAGCTTTAAGCATCTAACACTTTTTGAAAGTCCCTAGGCCTCATAAGAAGCCAGTGAGAAAATGAAGGTACTCACTTCCCATAGGACTTCTGAAATGTTAGTCAAGCACACTAAAGCTGTTGATTCCAAAATCACTTTCAGGGAGACAAGTTCTAATGGGAGATGAGTTAAACACAAGTTATGTTCCTGATAGGATAAAGATAAAATTTCCTAAATCACTTTCCATTACAATATAATCAAGCGTTTCCACCTGCTAATAACTCATTGTATATGATTAGAAGCTAATGTTTCTTAAATGCTTTAATTTTTTATTTTTTTTTTTAATAGGGAAAACACCCAATCAAAACAATTTATCAAAAAGTGAAGGTAGAGACTTTTTTCTCCTTCACTACCAAGATTTTGATCTTTTTGGTCCTTATTTTCTTTTCTTAAAATTCCCATAGAATTCTTTTGAATTAAAAAAAAAAACCAAAAAGGTAATAATCAAAGATCAAGACTTCCACCGAGAGTGTCACCAGTATCTGTCTGTTACACAGACATGAAGTGATCAGATAAATTCATCCTGTGGAAAGGACCAAGCAGCAAGGCACAGATTTAACAGCCAAATGGCAGAGATCTCACAAGCTGGGTCACAAAGTGTCTGACTCTTCTGTGCAGCTTGTCTTAACAGTGCAAATAATACGAGTAAAATTTCAGAACTTTTTTTCCAAGTGAATGATAGAAATCCAAACCCTTCTTTTCTCTTTTCATGTTGCTGAATTCCCCCAAAGTGAAGTTATTCTCCTGAGAGAAACCAACTGATATGCTGTATCCAGTGGAAAAGAAAGAAGAAGAAAAAAAAAAAAGAGCTTGTTCAGAACCAGTGCTTAGGGGGTTGCTTATAGGTGTCATTGTGTCTCACATCCCTGCTGTGAAAATCAGCTTGCATTTGAATGTGCATCTTGACCCATAAATGTCACCCTGGTCCACTGAGCATCTTGACTTCAACATTTCCTGTTGTAAAATGGACAATGGGATAACACTTCTTTTTCTGAAAAAGGGACCTGTGACAATGTGTGCATGTGTGCAGTCAGGAGAAACTGCAGCACTTGGGATTTAAAAGCATGTCATCAGCCACTGAGCGGGAGATCACAGGAGAACGAAGTTACTGGATGGTTTTTGAAAAACACAAGGATTATCATTTCTGTTTCCAAGCCACTTCTCCTTTTCACATCTCTGAATCCTTCTTGGCCTCTCTCCATCAATGGCTCAACGACGTGCCCCATAGTAGAGTATTTCCAGCTGTGTGGTAGAGCAAGCTGCCTTTGAACAATGAAATAAGACCGCTGCCGAGGCTCTGCATACATTGTTTGTGTTTCCAGCCATTTCTTAATTACATGCATTTTCTAGTATAAAACATCTTAATGTAATGAAGTTTGCACTGAGGATGCACTGAAAGGTTCATGTAGAGTAAGATTTCAGCTTTAAGATCTCTGATGTAACAGCTGCAAATTTTTTTAAAGGAAAACCATGCTTTTACTTTTAATTCCCTGCTTTTTCCTGCTCCAGAGGATATTTACAAATCAAGTCTTTAGGACATTGCTTCATCACCAGAAATAAGCACACTTCAATCAGATTGCCAAATGCAGTCCTTCAATTTAAAGCCAAAGTGCATTATTTTGTTACTGTAGGAGAGAGAATTTCTTGCATGCCTACTTGGAATTTAGGACTTCAAAATTTTATAAGTGGTAAACGTTTATAACAGTATTTGTACACATTCCTGAAGACCTGGACAGAGTACACTGATTCTAAAATTGTTCATGATTGTGCTTTTAGAAACTATGTCTGGCTCTAATTTGAATTAAAATGTGCAAAGAATTATACTGTCTTTTCATGATGATTTAGCATTATTTAACAATCGTTTAAATATTTCCATTGCTCAAATTCCAGTTTTCACCCCATTGCATCAAAGGAATATAGATTATATTTTTTATCATCAAGAATGATTAAGAAGATCAAAATATGGGTTTTTTTCCGTTCCAAACATAGGACAGACGGTCCAATTTTAAAAATACTGAAAGGTATATGTGTAGATACCAACCTGAATGTTGGCATATCTTTTCTTCCATGAAAAAGTTGAAGTGATTCTGAGTAATCTTTCCACAATGATCGATATCATTAACTAAAAAGGATTTAAATATGAGCACAGGGAAAATCTTTATTATTAAAATATGCATCATAAGTACCATATCTGGTGTTTTCACAAATATCTGTGTTGGGACAGCAAGGCTGGAACCTTGGTGTGATGTACAAGAAACTGGTAAAGCCATGATATAAATGTCATCTCTTATCAGAATCTGAAATTTGATGATTAACAGTAGTACCTCATGCACTGAGGCATTGTCACAAATATTCTCAAAAGCAGTATTGAAGTGTTTGATAGATCTCATTAGAATACTGATGTCTCCATTCATTGTACTCAGAAGGTAAAAAACTCAGCCTAAGGTACAGCTGGTTAGATGGAGATAGAGCAGGGGTTTGGGAAATAAAGTGGTATTGTTTATGGCTGGTTAGAAAAAAATCACATTCACAAAGGGAAGCAGAAAGATGTAATTTAACTGTGTGCAAGGTTTTATACTACTAATAGTATTTCTGAGAATACTTTGATAATGTATATTTGGCTATACATATTAATTTATTGCTCATTCAGATTCAGAGAAATGAATCAGAAAAAGGAAGACAAAATACCTGTGAAAGAGAAAGGAAATAATCTGCCAATAAATCATAGAGCAGTGCTAACATGAGTCACCAAAAAGATACTAGATGCTGTGATTCATATGCTGTATATCCTTTTGTGTATTGACAGCTATAGGAGTAAGAGATAATAGATTCAGCGTGGCATACTGTCTTTTTACCATTGGGTGTTTTGCATCCAATTACGACTAAGAACTTAATTAAAGAGGCAACAGAGGACTATAGACCTTTTTTCTAACTGTAACAATTTTTTGCTTTTTAAATCCTTTCAAAAGAGATTATATCACTTGCTCATTCTTTTTAATTTTGCTTTTTGCATTAAAGGTATTCAGTCCTAATACCATCTTCCATAAATGCTACTGTTTCTATCTTTCTGAAATACTAGTTGCACTTTTATTTTTCCGTGTTGATAGAGTAGGGTGACTGCATTCTCTTATATATAGTATTACAGGAGATTATTTATAACCGAAGTGGTGTCTATCAGAATAAAAGCCCTCTGATCCATTGTAGCTATGGAATAATAAATAGATCTAAAAAATACATCTACATGAACATTATATGTACAATTCAGCATACTGAGTAACCCAAGCTCAATTCATTCTCCTTAAAATTTTACTTCAAAACAACTTCATTGTTTTAAGTGACTACATTAAAGCTTTTTAGTGTTTCCTGCAATCTCCCAAAGCAGAAATAAAATCAGATTTAATTTATTTTATTTGCTAACACTGTGGATATAATTATTGCTGCAGAGTCTTTTTAATTGTTTTCAACTAGGTGCTTGTCTTTAAGTTGCAATAGACTTCTAATTCTGCATTGTTGATATTCCCTTGTTAATTTTGACAAAGCATCGTAAATCCAGGTATTTAGGTTTATTGAATTTTGAAATGAGGTGATTAGTTGGAACATGGATGAATGAACTGATGCGAAGCAAAATGAATTTTATGATTTATTGTCATTTGCAGGTTCCTTTGGAACTGTTATGTGCAAATTGTAAAATGTATTAAGAGGTAAGATATCACAGTTATAATCAACAATGTAAAATTTTCTTAAAAAAAAAGTATTCATGCAGTCCTTAAAAAGAGTAATTATTGAATAAGTGTTTGATAGATGCAGTTAGTTTTTATTATAGATCATGCTTTTCCACTCCGTTTCAGTATGCAAAAACATATCTTAATAGACTTTCAGTAGCAGTCAGCAATGCTAAAGTTCTGAAGCTGTTACATTATAATTTGCTTTCAAATATTCCTGTGCTTTAGAAGAGGCATGCATATTTAGGAAGAAATAGACCATTTATCAGTTTTTACTTAAAGTTTATAATGGTTATTAACTACAGTTAATAGCAAACTAGCATAATGTGTTCCCTTTATACTTGGTCATTGATATTTCTGATAGTCAGGTACTTGTTTCCACTAGGCTTGAAAGGAAAGTGGGTTCAATAATTTTACCTGTGTAGTTCAAAATGATGATACATGTGCAAATATTAACTTAAAGATGGAAGTGTTGTGCTTTTATTTCCAATTAAAGACTTGAGTTTAATTATTAGAAAAGAGAGAGATAACCTAGATGTACATTCAGAAACTAAAATTTAAAAGTTAGAGAGCTCGAAACTCCACAGCCTTGTAGTGGCTAATTTTTTTATTTTAAGTTTAGGAAGAGTCTAAACATAAAGGACTTCCAGAGATAAAACCCCCAACAGCTGTTTTTCTCCATTTGAATAACAATTCAAAGACCAAAACTTTCCTTGAAACTTGAATAAATTATTCCAGGCCTCTAGAAAGGTAAATTATGAGAACTCCATGTAATGGTTTTCCTCTTCTGGTGCAGGAAAACATAAAATCAGGCTCTGCCTGTTCTTCTGATTCCCCAGGTTTCTGTCTGCCCAAAGGTGACCAGTGCAAGCATCACACGCTTTCTTGCTTCTCTGAACCCTGGACTGACATCTGCCTGTGGATATATCATTCCAAATTTGCAGCCTTCTTTTTTTTTTTCTACAAGCCAAAAAACTCTAGATGAAATTTTGTGGAGTAAATCCACTTCTAGTTTAGTTAAATAGTAAAAACCTCAGAACCTTAACACACGACAGCTGCTGGTGTTTCTCCAGTCATTTTACAAGCATCTATAAGAAGTCTTCTGTTCTTTATTTTAATCATTTTGTAGAATAGAAGTCCAATATAACCATATGACTTCTCACAGATTAATAAAAAGAGATTTGTTCTCTTTTACAGTAAATTTAGTGCTAAGAAAAAGATATAAAAGTTTATGTACAGAAGTAAAAATAAAATTCTGTTCTTTATTTTTGTTATTTAATATTCTAATTTTGATGCCTCTTGGAAAAAACCTAATTTTGCTTTCTTGTCATATGTAATGTTTCTAATTTTGCATTTGCTTTCTTGCTTTGTTTAGCTCTGTGTAATACTGCCTTGATATACCTCCCATAAAACAGTAAACCTGCAAAGCAAACCCTGGATGTAGCATGTTCAAAGTCTTAAATTGTTTTCTGGTATGAAAGACAATTACAGTGTGATCTAGCTACCTACAAACCCTAATATCTACTTTTTGTTCTTTTCTCTGCTACTGAAAGCAGAGAGGAGCCGGTCCTTATAGCACAGAGCTGTTCTTCTGAATGGCTTCATCTCTTATCCTTGAGATGAATGGAAAAAAAATCTTCACCTCTGTCTGGGATGGGACCAGTACTATGGCCTCAGATCTATGACTCTCACGTATGCTATTTGATAAATGCTGTTGTAAATATTATTGGCTTGGAATCTGTGTCACCCCTGCTCCCATCCTGGTGACTTGTGGAGAATATACAGACAATGGCAAGATTATTCCTCTTTGCAAAGTAGAGATGAACCATGAAAGAATAGTACCAATAAGGTGGGTTTCTATTTCGTAGAGTTTTCTTGGGTGTACTCTATTGACTTGGCTTTGTCCTGAATTTTATCATCACAGTGTGATGGACTTCACTGAACCTGCAGTATACTGCATATATTTACATGGATTCTGTTAGAATGAGCCCATGAGTTTATGCACATCTTTAGAGCAAACAGTGTGTCATGGTTTAAGCCCAGGCCGTAAATCAGAACCACGAAGTCCACTTCCCCCCCCACCTTTCTTCCCTCCGCTTCTGGAGGGATGGGGAGGAGAATCGAAAGAATGCAACTCCCACGGGTTGAGATAAGAACAGTTTAATAACTAAGGTATAACACAAATCACTACTGCTACCACTAATAGTAATAATGATAAAGGAAATAACAAGGAAGAGAATACAACCGCTCACCAACCGGTACCTCACCCCCACCCTGCCATGATCCAGCCCTTCCGGGAACTCTCAGTTCTACATCCTGGGCATGACGTGCTGTGGTATGGAATACCTCTTTGGCTAGTTTGGGTCAGGTGTCCTGTCCCTGCTTCCTCCCACCTTCTCCTCCTCCCTGGCAGAGCATGAGACTCACAAAGTCCTTGGTCAGTCTAAACATCTGTTTTCCCAGGCCGAAAGTCAAAAACACAGTGCTGCAAAAGCTACTAAGAAGGAGGAAAAATGACTGCTACTGCTGAACCCAGGACAGTATCCACCCCTTATTCCATACCATTCACGTCATGCTCTGATCCCACATTTTCAATATACCATCACTTTCATCTCAGTGCACTCTTATCTTAGTGCACGGACCAATCCCTATAAAGCTGCTGAGTCCATTCGGTCCATGATGGTGGGCTCCAGCCCTTGTAACAGTCTTTCAGAGCAGGAGAGGCCCATTGCAAAGTCCACCCCTCGATCATGAGTCCATCTCTATGTTGCATCTCTGCCCTGATGGCCTGAAGTGTCATGGGCCCATCAGGCTCAAAATAATTCACCCTCCCCTCCAGCAGTCTCTGCAACTTGTCGCTGGGGACTCCACACAGCTGCCTTCCATCTCCGACGCTTCCAAAGCACTGGAGGGGCCCAGTGAACTAGATAATCACCCATGCTGTCCCACACACCATGACACTCATGGCTGTCCAGCCTTGGGGAAAACCTCTCAGTCCCCCTGTATTGTCTAAACCCAGATAAGACCCAAACCTGACTCTGCTTAACTCTCGGCATCAGACAAAATGGTCGTGGGTAGAACACACTCTGTGTGTGTGCCAACATGGTGATCCCCATCACAATCAGCAGGCAGGTTCCAAGGGTACCCAAAGGCCATTCAAAACCTTCAGAACTCTCAAATGATGCTGCTGTACTTGTCACTGAGGGTGGTGCAGCTGCTATGCTTGCAGGCTCTCTCACCACCAGCTTCGCTTTTTCTGAGTCCAGATCTTCCTCCTGCCTTGCTGGAAAGTGCTGCGGGGTCTCCTGCATCCTCCTGGGGCTCGGGCTCACGGAGCTCGGCGTACGGCTGCTGGGGGATGCTCTCGGCTGCCGCAGGGCTGGGGTCGGCAGTGGGGCTCGGCTCCTCCGCCGCCTCCTCCGCTGCTCGGCAGCTGCCTGCTTTCCCTCCTCGACCGCCCCCACTTCTTCCACCAGCAGCCGCTCCCTGCCGGCCTCCGGCCCCGCTCCCGCCGCCGCTTGGTCCCCGGGGCCGCTCTCCCGGGCTGCTTCGGCCGCCGCCGGCTCCCGGGGCCGCTCCCCCTCAGCTCCCCGCAGCCTCACAAAGACGGACGCGAGGACGAGGGCCAGGACGGTGAAGAGCAGCGGGACAGCCAGGTACAAGTCCGCGGCCACGTCCATCCCGCCCTGCTGCCGGAGCCCGCCCGCGTTACAAGCCATTACCATGAAGTACAATGAAACAAGAACCCTAGCCCAAGGCCCACACTTGATAAGCACGAACACAGCAAATACCGGCTCTAAGTAAGCTACAGCATACTGAAACTGTAACATCAAGAGAAACAACTTTGAGAGCCAATAAATCAGCATTGTGCCTCGGTCAGATCTGTTGTTATCTCAACCCTTCATGCCCCACGTTGGGCGTTGATGGGGATCACCAAGGGGTGGATACTGTCCTGGGTTCAGCAGTAGCAGTCATTTTTCCTCCTTCTTAGTAGCTGTTGCAGCACTGTGTTTTTGACTTTCAGCCTGGGAACACAGATGTTTAGACTGACCAAGGACTTTGTGAGTCTCATGCTCTGCCAGGGAGGAGGAGAAGGTGGGAGGAAGCAGGGACAGGACACCTGACCCAAACTAGCCAAAGAGGTATTCCATACCACAGCACGTCATGCCCAGGATGTAGAACTGAGAGTTCCCGGAAGGGCTGGATCATGGCAGGGTGGGGGTGAGGTACCGGTTGGTGAGCGGTTGTATTCTCTTCCTTGTTATTTCCTTTATCATTATTACTATTAGTGGTAGCAGTAGTGATTTGTGTTATACCTTAGTTATTAAACTGTTCATATCTCAACCCGTGGGAGTTGCATTCTTTCGATTCTCCTCCCCATCCCTCCAGAAGCGGAGGGAAGAAAGGTGGGGGGGGGAAGTGGACTGCGTGGTTCTGATTTACGGCCTGGGCTTAAACCACGACAGTGTTTTGTTGGAAATGTCCATTCACATACTTTGCATTGTTCTGTTTGTGGTGATATGCCTTCACAGTTTTATACTTAACAAAAATTCATGGCAGGAGAGGTTTTCTTGTTGGTTTAAGAAAGGTGATGGAATCTCTGCCTGATGAAATGATCAAATATAGCTCCCACAGGGAACAAAGATGCCTTAACAGGTGTGAAAGCAATTATGAATAACCTTGAAACTTTTTTTTTTTTTTAGTATTATGTTAGTTTTTCTCACATCTGTATTGATATCTTTTCAGTCAACTGTAACTTCAAGCTCCGATTCTCAGTTTCATTTGGTCACATTTACCTACGTTAATTGGTAGCTAATGTAAGTCAACACTGTAACAAAGAATATTTTTAACAGTGCCAGTGGTTTTATTTTGCAGCTATTTACCTTGAGGCTTGCTCAAGGTAAACATTTAAACTGTTTTGCTATAAGTGATCTGATGCTAGTTCAGCGACAATAAAGTTACTTTGCAAACCTCAGGGCTTGTAATAACACTGAACACCTTTACAGCAAAGTGCAGGATGTTGAGCCACTTTTGCTGTCTGGTCATGATAATGAAATGTAAACATTACAGCTGCTGAGCCATGATCCATTGGTCAGTTGGGTACACAGTTCCTTCAAAGCTGGACTCTCTAGCTTATCCAAATTTAGACTCTCAGTTACCTACCTGCAAGGAAAACATGCTCTACTAAGAGTTCTGAGGTTGTATTTTAAACACCTTGACAGGAAACATGGTGTTTTGGGATTTTTTTATTCAACCTTTGTTTCAGAGGTGAAAACTGTATCATTATATGTAATTGGCTACCTGCAGTTCATTAGTGGCAGCATCATTAAGTAATAGGGGAACATTGTAGTGGCTAATCTTTCAAGCATTTAGCATTCATGATGACCTCGTTAAAAGTAACAGAGGTCAAGCTTCAGTTCAACAGAGTCCCCCGTTCACCAAGGAGACTGGCATAGCAAAGTAATCTCTGTGTGTCACTTCTCATTAATCATGCTACTTTCCTCTTCATGAAATTCCAGCAGATAATTGTTACTAAATGCGATTTGCAACACCCTGTGCTGTGGTTGAAGGACCAGAAATAGGCAAACAGATAAAAACATTGTTTAGCTTGCAGGCAGCAAGTGTTTGCTATTCAAAGGTATCAACGCATAAACATTGATTTAGCCACTTATAAAGCTTTTGCTGTTTCCAGAAAGCCCTGTGGTCAGGCTAAGTAATAGCCAAGGGCAAGTACTTTTACCTGTATAGCAAGGTTAGATTCTATATAAATTGCTTGATCCTGAAATGAATCAGTTATCATGATGTTACTCTGCTTTAGCACTGCCATAGGTCACAACAGAGTACCCCAAATGGAACACTTGCACATGTGGTAGGAAATGTGGTCCCATGTAAGGTCAACTGTGTTGATATTGAATAAATATTTCATTAAGAACATAATTAACAAAGTACTTATTTTCTTTTATTTAGAAATTTGATGCATGAGTCTTCTCTATGCTATGAAATTTCTAGGATGAATTTATCTTAATTTCCATCTGCACCTTGTAAACTTTGGTAAAAGCTGAACAGTTTTAGAAATACACTAGTGGAATTCCATCGAAAGAGATGCTTATACATTTGTCACATGGCCCAAAGTTTTATCCACCATTTGGCCAAATTCTGTCGTGTCACAAAAATTCCTCTGTTTCTTAGCAAAAGGCAGTATTTGATTGCTACTAACGAAGTGGAATTGCACTCCTGCATTCCTGTATTTGTGCAAAATCTTAATCTTACTGACATGCCTGTTCAGAGAGTTAAAGACTACAGCAAAGTAAATGATAGTTCTAGTGTGAATGTTTAGCTCCATCACCTACATCACAGAACAGCTTGTAGCGAAAGTGGTTTTATTTGTGGGCTCTTCAAATAGGTTTAACTTGTGTCTTACAGAAAATAAATTAATGCAATGTCAAACAAAATTCAGACTCAATCCTACTCATAAAGCACATCTTGACTGTGTAGCAAGTGAGAATTTACAGCAGTACAATTTCTTCAAAATATGGTTTTCAGAGGTGACTGGAAGTGTCTATATTTGTTTTGAAATACGGTAGAAAAACACCATCACTGTCCTCAGGCTTCTTTTGTTTAGATATAAGTTGCAGTACCATTTAGTCAATTGTCGTGGTTTAAGCCCAGGCCATAAATCAGAACCACGAAGTCCACTTCCCCCCCCCCCACCTTTCTTCCCTCCGCTCCTGGAGGGACGGGGAGGAGAATCAAAAGAATGCAGCTCCCACGGGTTGAGATAAGAACACTTTAATAACTAAGGTATAACACAAATCACTACTGCTACCACTAATAGTAATAATGATAAAGGAAATAACAAGGAAGAGAATACAACCGCTCACCAACCGGTACCTCACCCCCACCCTGCCATGATCCAGCCCTTCCGGGAACTCTCAGTTCTACATCCTGGGCATGACGTGCTGTGGTATGGAATACTTCTTTGGCTAGTTTGGGTCAGGTGTCCTGTCCCTGCTTCCTCCCGGCTTCTCCTCCTCCCTGGCAGAGCATGAGACTCACAAAGTCCTTGGTCAGTCTAAACATCGCTGTTATCAGCTCTGTTCCCAGGCTGAAAGTCAAAAACACAGCGCTGCAGAAGCTACCAAGAAGAAGAAAAAATTACTGCTGCTGCTGAACCCAGGACAGTATCCACCACTTATTCCATACCATTCACGTCATGCTCAGATCCCACATTTTCAATATACCATCACTTTCATCTCAGTGCACTCTTATCTTAGTGCACGGACCAATCCCTATAAAGCTGCTGAGTCCATTCGGTCCATGATGGTGGGCTCCAGCCCTTGTAACAGTCTTTCAGAGCAGGAGAGGCCCATTGCAAAGTCCACCCCTCGATCATGAGTCCATCTCTATGTTGCATCTCTGCCCTGATGGCCTGAAGTGTCATGGGCCCATCAGGCTCAAAATAATTCACCCTCCCCTCCAGCAGTCTCTGCAACTTGTCGCTGGGGACTCCACACAGCTGCCTTCCATCTCCGACGCTTCCAAAGCACTGGAGGGGCCCAGTGAACTAGATAATCGCCCATGCTGTCCCACACACCATGACACTCATGGCTGTCCAGCCTTGGGGAAAACCTCTCAGTCCCCCTGTATTGTCTAAACCCAGATAAGACCCAAACCTGACTCTGCTTAACTCTCGGCATCAGACAAAATGGTCGTGGGTAGAACACACTCTGTGTGTGTGCCAACATGGTGATCCCCATCACAATCAGCAGGCAGGTCCCAAGGGTACCCAAAGGCCATTCAAAACTCTCAAATGCTGCTGCTGTACTTGTCACTGGGGCTAGTGTAGCTGTTGTGCTTGAAGGCTTTCTCACCACCAGCTTCTCTTTTTCCGAGTCCAGATCTTCCTCCTCTGCCTTGCTGGGAAATGCTGCGGGGTCTCCTGCATCCTCCTGGGGCTCAGGCTCGCGGGGCTCAGCGTACGGCTGCTGGGAGATGCTCTCGGCCGCCGCGGGGCTGGGCTCGGCTGTGGGGCTCGGCTCCTCCGCCGCCTCCTCCCGCTGCTCGGCAGCCGCCTCCTTCCCGGCCTCCGGCCCCGCTCCCGCCGCCGCTTGGTCCCCGGGGCCGCTCTCCCGGGCCGCTTCGGCCGCCGCCGGCTCCCGGGGCCGCTCCCCCTCGGCTCCCCGCAGCCTCACAAAGACGGACGCGAGGACGAGGGCCAGGACAATGAAGAGCAGCGGGACGGCCAGGTACAAGTACATGGCCATGTCCATCCCGCCCTGCTGCCGGAGCCCGCCCATATTACAAGCTATTACCATAAAGTACAATGAGACAAGAACCTTAGCCCAAGGCCCACACTTGATAAACACTAACACAGCAAATACCGGCTCTAAGTAAGCTACAGCATACTGAAACTGTGACATCAAGAGAAACAACTTTGAGAGCCAATAAATCAGCATTGTGCCTTGGTCAGATCTGTTGTTATCTCAACCCTTCGTGCCCCACGTTGGGCGCCAAAAAAAAGAGCTGTCGTGGTTTAAGCCCAGGCCATAAATCAGAACCACGAAGTCCACTTCCCCCCCCCCCACCTTTCTTCCCTCCGCTCCTGGAGGGACGGGGAGGAGAATCAAAAGAATGCAGCTCCCACGGGTTGAGATAAGAACACTTTAATAACTAAGGTATAACACAAATCACTACTACTACCACTAATAGTAATAATGATAAAGGAAATAACAAGGAAGAGAATACAACCGCTCACCAACCGGTACCTCACCCCCACCCTGCCATGATCCAGCCCTTCCGGGAACTCTCAGTTCTACATCCTGGGCATGACGTGCTGTGGTATGGAATACTTCTTTGGCTAGTTTGGGTCAGGTGTCCTGTCCCTGCTTCCTCCCGGCTTCTCCTCTTCCCTGGCAGAGCATGAGACTCACAAAGTCCTTGGTCAGTCTAAACATCGCTGTTATCAGCTCTGTTCCCAGGCTGAAAGTCAAAAACACAGCGCTGCAGCAGCTACCAAGAAGAAGAAAAAATTACTGCTGCTGCTGAACCCAGGACATCAATTCTGGATTATTCAGAGTAATAGGACAGCATAAGTCAAATTAAGCAAAAGTATTGACAATGGAAAAACGTGTAAACTAAACTTGAAGAACATGTAATGATGGAATGGAAAAAAAAAAATACTTAATGTTCATGAAGAACTTATGTGATAAATGATTATGAAAAGTCTTCATTTAAATGATAAATAGGGTCAGCATGTACAGTGTGATGATTTGTATTGCAGACAGTGAATAATGGTACCAGATTATACATGCTGTGGGTGCATACTATGTTTGACTTGAGTCTAATTTAATCTGAGAAATAGGAATCAGCAGTAGAATTAAACAAATCTAAAGCCATAGAGCTATAACACCAAGATACTGCTTGACATTAATAATTCAAGCATACAAAAGCTTTCTAGAACTGCACAGAACACAGTTTACTCAATATGGCATTTCTAAGCATGATGACAGTACTTTCATTTGAGGTGATTTTGTTGACATTCCCTAAGAGCTTGATTTTTTGAAAACTTTATCTTTTTTCTAACATTAGGCCATGACAAAATTTACATCTTTCTAGACTTTCAGAGCCAAAGGTCTGTTTTGCAATTAGTAACCCTCACCTACACACGGATTTTAAATGTTGAACACAGTGCCTGCTAGCTTCATTTGATGCCCTCTATTCTTTTTTTTTATTTTATTTTTCTTTTTTTATTCTTAAAGAAATTGGATGTACAGTTAATCTCTAACCATGCCTATAACTCCTATCACAGTCTCACTCAGTCATCTCTTTTCCAGCCTGAGAAGTCCTGGCTAACTTAGTTATTTCTTGTATGGAAGCATTCATTCTTGAATGGTGTCCAAATGTAATACTGTTGCAGTATTTAATTCCAACTTAAGTACCATCTGCTAGTAGAATATTCTCTGCCAACATTTCTCTCCACCACTTAATAAGGCAGTACTATCCAAAACCCAAGAATGTATTCTCAGGTAGTTTGTAGTATATGTCTCTTGGCTTCTTCAGCAATTGGTAAATTCAGTATCATACAAAAAGGCTGTTCTTTGTTTTCATTTGATGGGGGAATTAAAGTTCTGTGTTTTGCAGCATTGAACATTTTCTATATTTTTCATTAACTTTTTCAGTTTCCAACGTCTGGTCAAGCAGCACAAGTGGTTTTAAATAGAATGCCATATTTCTGAGAGGAATTAAATCAACAACAATCTCATGTGGTATAAAAGCAAAGGGCAAGAAGAGTTAGGAGAGTATGGATTTTTGTTTCGGTTTTGCATATTACATTTTGAAGGTATCTGGCAATGCTCACCTGCTATTCTTCAGAAGTAGTCGAGGTTAAAAAAAAATTTCCAGCTGAATAGACAGCTAGGCAATAGCTGGCTGAGTAGTTCTGTCATTCATTTATTGCTTTTGACTTCATGGTATGTGGAAGAATGAAGGTCAGAGGTGAACTGGAAGGTGCTTTCTTTCATAAATGGCTTACAGAATAGATTTCCTGAGGCTAATTTTAGGCATCTTAATCTAAATTGAAAAGTTTGTATGAGTACTGACTACCCACATCAGCCCAGTCCAGTATGCTATTTGCAGTTTATCTATATCTGTATACATGGAGACAGTTCTGCAGAGCTGAACTCTTTCCCAGATACAAACCCCAAATACAAATTGCAAAAGTATAATATCTTTTATTAGTATAGTACAGGAGATTGAGTCTGTATTACATGGAACATCTTGCCATGGATTGTTTTAGATAACCAAATTTTGTATGGTTCAACAACCAGCTGGAAAAATTTGAGAAAGTCTCAACAGTTGGAGAAGGTCGGAGTTCTGACTTGCAACAAGACTGGGAGCGCATTACAGGATAGTGTTGTAATGTGTTCACCCTGTAGCTCTCCTTTCTCTCTTGGAAGCAGCATGTATGATCAGCCTTCCCTGGAAGACTTACATAACACGTAATATTATTTCAAATTATTGGAATTCATTTTTGCAGTGCTTATTTTTCTCCTTCAAAGCTACAGCTGTTGGCATTGAAATTTTATTTCATGCTTCCCCTTCTTGAATAATCAGGCTATTTGCTAGTAAGTAGTCTTGCATACTGATGTCTCTGAAATACAGTGAAATTTGAGGGTATGTAACAGGTAAACATTAAAAACATTTAAAGTTTATAGTGATAAAGATGAAATTTTAGGTGGGAATACAATAGTGGGTAGTACATGAAAACATTGCTGGGCTTGTGTAATATGAGTGACACTTGGGGAATTTTTGTAGATTCTCTGTTATTCCCTGACCACAGAAGCAATTTTTATCTGAGAGGATTGAAGAAGGAATATTTTTTAAAACACAAGTAATGCTAAGATTTTGGAAAGGTAGAAAATGAACATGAGAAGAGATTAAGACCTGGAGGGTTCCAAGTGTCAAATATGTGCGCAGCCAAAAAGTGCAAGGCATGGTTTTAATGTTTAACAAGAGGTTTGGGGTACATGGAAGCAATTTACATTTTCAGGATGGCAAAGATACTACATATTCAGATAGATATTTAAATGAGATACAGATAATTGGAAGTTTTATTTGTATCTTTGGGATTTATTAAATAGTTCTTTAAATTTTTTAACCATTCACGTTGGCAGATCTATGTATTTCAGTAGGAACTACATTTGTGCGCTATTTTAATTGTCCCTCTGTCCTGACAGGGTAAATCTTTCTCAGAAAACCGTAACAACCGAGGGCAGGAATCTTCAGCAGAGACTGCTTGACATTTGCACAAGCTGAAACAGAGTGGCTGAATGTACTTAGTGATATAGTAGTGTCAGAGATACCATTCAAAAACTCCTGTGATATGCAGCTGAAACCCTAGGTTTGATTTTACTGATCATACTGCTGTAACCCTATCTAGGCTGATGGCCCTGAACAAGAGAGGGTGACTATAAACACACTGATATGATCTTGTTCATACCAGTTCATGCACGTGTGGTAATTAGTAAATGTAGAAAAAAAACGTTAAAAGTCTAAAAATGTGTTAATTAAGATTTTTAAGTAACAGAATTAAATTAAAACTCATTTTTAAACACAGAAGGCACCTTAACATTCTTTTCAAAAAGGTAACACAAATTTGCACTGAATTTTAAAGGGGCTGGAAAACAAATCCTTGAACTTATTTTTGTTTAAGTTGAAAGAACTTAAGAAGTTAATGCAATTTCTAGCAGGACTGAACACATTTTGAATGGAAATTCAGTTTGCTTTACTCCAAGTGGGAATTTTAAGGGTACGGTCTGGAGAAAGAAACAATGACCAGTGTTAATAATGTGATAAAAAATAGTAGATTGAAAATTTGAAGGTTAATATCTTTGTGATTTAGCAATTTAAATCAGAAATGTCTTTTCTGAGTGTTAAATACTACCTGCTCAAAATAAAACCAGTTATAATCTCCTAGATTTTCTAAAATGCTTCTAAAAACAGAACAGACATTTTTCCTATCAAATTTTAATAGCTAAGTTTGTTTTAAAGGGGACCAATATGTGAAATATTATATTTCTATTATCATTAGATGCTCCAATCAAAGATTTAACAAGTATTCAGAGAAGCATTGAAATTTTAATGTAAGAACTAATAAAGAGAATGAAGCATTGCCAAGGCTGGTGATATTGTCTCACACTTAAAAGCTTCATACCTTGACTTATCTCTAAAATTATGAATCCTTTCACTGTAATCCTGTGGGGATATGTTTTATGCTAAGGACGTGTTTACTTACTTGAAAAAAAATACAGGTTTCTGATAGCTGCAGAGATAAAGTCATTTCGGAAGAGGTAAATGAAAGATAAAACTTATTTCTATGACACAAGCACATACAGAATTATTTTTTGTGATTAAAAGCACACACAGAGAAATGCATCAAGGGAGAAGTTATTTATTCCATTTACAAATTAGAAAGACATGGGTTTGTGTAAGAGTAATATTTAAAAAATTACGTAGTTATCATATGCATGTGGAAATATGCATTATAATTATTATATAAAAGAAATACCCACTAAGACTGTACCTGAGTACATTTTTTATTTAGAATATTTATTGATGTCCTTTGCAAACAAATTTGTGGGTTTGTGTCCTGGGTTCAGCAGTAGCAGTCAGTTTTTCTCCTTCTTAGTAGCTTTTGCAGCACTGTGTTTTTGACTTTCGGCCTGGGAACGGAGCTGATAACAGTGATGTTTAGACTGACCAAGGACTTTGTGAGTCTCATGCTATGCCAGGGAGGAGGAGGGGCTGGGAGGAAGCAGGGACAGGACACCTGACCCAAACTAGCCAAAGAGGTATTCCATACCACAGCACGTCATGCCCAGGATGTAGAACGGAGAGTTCCCGGAAGGGCTGGATCATGGCAGGGTGGGGGTGAGATACCGGTCGGTGAGCGGTTGTATTCTCTTCCTTGTTATTTCCTTTATCATTATTATTATTGGTGGTAGCAGTAGTGATTTGTGTTATACCTTAGTTATTAAACTGTTCATATCTCAACCCGTGGGAGCTGCATTCTTTTGGTTCTCCTCCCCGTCCCTCCAGGAGCGGAGGGAAGAAAGGTGGGGGGGGAAGTGGACTGCGTGGTTCTGATTTACGGCCTGGGCTTAAACCAGGACAGTTCTTTTTGGCGCCCAACGTGGGGCACGAAGGGTTGAGATAACGACAAATCTGACTGAGGCACAATGCTGATTTATGGGCTCTCAAAGTTGTTTCTCTTGATGTCACAGTTTCTGTATGTCGTAGCTTGCTTGGAGCTGGTATTTGCTGTGTTACTGTTTATCAAGTGTGGGCCTTGGGCTAGGGTTCTTGTTTCATTGTACTTCATGGTAATGGCTTGTAATGCGGGCGGGCTCCGGCAGCAGGGCGGGATGGACATGGCTGTGGACTTGTACCTGGCCGTCCCGCTGCTCTTCATTGTCCTGGCCCTCGTCCTCGCGTCCGTCTTTGTGAGGCTGCGGGGAGCCGAGGGGGAGCGGCCCCGGGCGCCGGCGGCGGCTGAAGCAGCCCGGGGCAGCGGCCCTGGGGACCAAGCAGCGGCGGGAGCGGGGCCGGAGGCCGGGAAGGAGACGGCTGCTGGTGGAAGAAGTGGAGGCTGCCGAGGAGGGGAAGGAGGCAGCTGCCGAGCAGCGGGAGGAGGCGGCGGAGGAGCCGAGCCCCACTGCCGAGCCCAGCCCCGCGGCGGCCGAGAGCATTCCCCAGCAGCCGTACGCCGAGCCCCGTGAGCCCGAGCCCCAGGAGGATGCAGGAGACCCCGCAGCATTTCCCAGCAAGGCAGAGGAGGAAGATCTGAACTCGGAAAAAGAGAAGCTGGTGGTGAGAAAGCCTTCAAGCACAATAGCTGCACCAGCCCCAGTGACAAGTACAGCAGCATCATTTGAGAGTTTTGAAGGTTTTGAATGGCCTTTGGGTACCCTTGGAACCTGCCTGCTGATTGTGATGGGGATCACCATGTTGGCACACACACAGAGTGTGTTCTACCCACGACCATTTTGTCTGATGCCGAGAGTTAAGCAGAGTCAGGTTTGGGTCTTATCTGGGTTTAGACAATACAGGGGGACTGAGAGGTTTTCCCCAAGGCTGGACAGCCATGAGTGTCATGGTGTGTGGGACAGCATGGGCGATTATCTAGTTCACTGGGCCCCTCCAGTGCTTTGGAAGCGTCGGAGATGGAAGGCAGCTGTGTGGAGTCCCCAGCGACAAGTTGCAGAGACTGCTGGAGGGGAGGGTGAATTATTTTGAGCCTGATGGGCCCATGACACTTCAGGCCATCAGGGCAGAGATGCAACATAGAGATGGACTCATGATCGAGGGGTGGACTTTGCAATGGGCCTCTCCTGCTCTGAAAGACTGTTACAAGGGCTGGAGCCCACCATCATGGACCGAATGGACTCAGCAGCTTTATAGGGATTGGTCCGTGCACTAAGATAAGAGTGCACTGAGATGAAAGTGATGGTATATTGAAAATGTGGGATCTGAGCATGACGTGAATGGTATGGAATAAGGGGTGGATACTGTCCTGGGTTCAGCAGTAGCAGTCAGTTTTTCTCCTTCTTAGTAGCTTTTGCAGCACTGTGTTTTTGACTTTCAGCCTGGGAACGGAGCTGATAACAGCGATGTTTAGACTGACCAAGGACTTTGTGAGTCTCATGCTCTGCCAGGAAGGAGGAGGGGCTGGGAGGAAGCAGGGACAGGACACCTGACCCAAACTAGCCAAAGAGGTATTCCATATCATAGCACGTCATGCCAAGGATGTAGAACTGAGAGTTCCCGGAAGGGCTGGATCATGGCAGGGTGGGGGTGAGGTACCGGTTGGTGAGCGGTTGTATTCTCTTCCTTGTTATTTCCTTTATCATTATTACTATTAGTGGTAGCAGTAGTGATTTGTGTTATACCTTAGTTATTAAACTGTTCTTATCTCAACCCGTGGGAGTTGCATTCTTTTGATTCTCCTCCCCATCCCTCCAGAAGCAGAGGGAAGAAAGGTGGGGGGGGAAGTGGACTTCGTGGTTCTGATTTACAGCCTGGGCTTAAACCACGACAGTTTGCTTCTCTTGTAAATTATAAGGTTATCAATAACTTGTAAAAATAAATAATGTCTTCAGTCAGTTCACTGGATAGCTATTATTTATCCAAGATCTCACTTCAGCTAAGAAATTATAGACAGTATACTACTGTAACCTTTTGTAATTACTTTAATTATACTGTAAATAAAGCAGAACTTGAGTATCCAGTTTTTCTTTCAGATTTCTCTAAGGGATGTAATGATTTAGGGAGCATTTACTGTACTGTAGTGGCAAAGTATATTTTATTCATTTAAAGCCTATTAAAAAGACAATTGGAGAAGTATAAAGCCACACTTTATAAACATCAGAATTATACGATAAGTAGCTTTCCATCAGCAAACAATATAACATTAGGTAAAACTTCATTTTCCTCCAAAACAAAATCTATTTTCTATAGTGTTTCTTTAAAGTTTGGATTATTAACACACATTCTTCCTAACTTTGGTGGATAAACAGACTTGGATCGCTTAGCCATTTCTGGTACTGCGACTTAGAGCTTTGATTTGATTCTGATCCCTCGACACACATCATATGTTCAGGGATGTATGAATTTGAAACGGGAGGTTGCCTGCTGACTTCTAAGTAAATAGGAATTTATGCAGGCACCAGCATTCTTATAATTATTTTGTTCGGTATCTTGCTGGATCACATTTAAGAAGCACAAGAATATTCTAAGAAGTCAGTACATATGAAAATATGTTACCATAGAAAACTGGTTTGCTTTTATCTCCATAAACTATGGATTATAAAATACATTTCATTATATCAGTGGCTGTAGTAACAGCTCTGGCTAGGACACCAAGAGCCTATCAAAATTTTCCTTGTAAAAGTGTCTAAAAGACAGCTCAGAAGACTAGAACATCCACTCTGTTTGGGACATTGCTTTCAGATTCTCCCCTTAGCTAATGAAGACTATATGTCAGTAACAGGTCATATCTGCAAAATCTGTAAGGGTTGCGACTTCTTGGTTTCTGGTTCCTCCATATTTTGTCACAAATCTCTTACCTAACTTGTGGTCTCACCTCTGCCTTCTTCCATAATAGAATCTATTTTTTAAGAGTTTGTTTCTCCCTGAAGCTGTGTAAGTGTTGCCCAAAAGAAGAGTGGAATTTGGATGCTCCCTTTCTGTGAGCCTATCGTCCTGTTCTCCCTGCCAACATCACTTTCTTTTGTTCATCGCAGTCTCTGAGGTTCAAAGAAAAATGCTAATCTTTTTCATGATACCCTCAGCTCCTCTGTGCATCTGGCTGTCTCTTAATAGAAAGATACATGTTCAGCCATCTTCAGGAATCGTTACTACAATTCCGTTAATGTTCACATACTGCTTTGCTTCTACCATGTATGTCCAAAAATTCCAGGCCCACCTGCATAAATTCATTACCTTGCATCTCTGCAGTTGCTAGAACGTCATGTAAAACTGGAAGCATAACCACTTCAGGCAATGAACAGAGTGTAACAATACTAAGTTGCTTTAACATTTTTCACTTGCAATTGCTTTTTGAACCACTCAGTCATCAAAACAGCAGAAATCCCACCCTCTTCTATCACAACTCCTGCACACAGAGAAGCAAAACACAGGTTTGTCTTGCATAGCTTGTTCTATATTACCCTGATGTTTCCTCTCCTGAAGTGATTTTCCAGGTTTTCTTTTAGGTAGATTTAATTCACTTTTGCTTTAGGTTATGCTTTTTACTAAAAAAATGAGAATTCATTAATGAAATTATTTTTTTTAAACAAGCTCCAGACTCCTAATGACTTTGGTATATAAATAGACCACAAAACTGACGTAAGTAGCTTCTGTCATCTTGTCTACAACAATTAAGGACCTGCCACAGCTAATGACACCACGTACAATGCAATTACAGCTGCTTTTGTTTCCTTTCTTCTTTACCTTGATAGAATTCTTTTAGCTTTAACAGTTACTATTTTATTATTTTTTGAACATGCTGCTAGAACATGTATTTTCAGATCACTGAAAACTACTATATGAAGAGCAAAGCCTTATTTTGTTACATGCAGACATAGTGCTTTGCAGAAGGCGAGAAAGTCTAAATGTAATGTGAATGAGTTCTATGTTTATTTATCTCTCCAAAAGTGATTTTTTTGTTTTTCCTTAGAGGACATGTAAAGAAAGCAAGATGCTTGCTGTCGAAAGATCCTGGCAATGTCGCCTCTCATTGGTATAATTATGAATCTATACAAGGGGAAGAATTTTCATGCACAGTAGTTTATCAGGAGAGACATCAACCAACTTATTCATATTAGGACATGAGTAAATTATCCCTGTGCATTCCATATGAATAGTGCTGTCACAGGATATAAATATAAAATAGAAATAAACGTGATATGTACTGAAATCTTATCAGGCTCAAGCAAGTATTCTAATTGTGCAAGTAAAAAGAACTGCTGTAACAAGGGGCCTTGGTGCCTGCAGGCAAGTCTTTGATTCTGTACCTTTCTGTCTTGTGACATTCTGCACTGAATATACTTGTAGTCTTTCTCTGCACAACTTAAAAGATCTCCAATAATTAAAAAAGACAAGAATAGTATCACCTTAGCTACCATTGTAGGGCAGATTCTATTACTGTGGGTATCACTTAAGCTAAAAAATTAGATGGACAAAACTGAAGTAGTCACTCTTGCAAAATGTAAGTGAATGTACTTAAAGAACAGAATTGATAATGGCCACCAAAATGGTGTTCTGTTAAATAGATCTGGTCTTTGATAAATTAAATAGATTTATTTACCAATTTTATATTATCAAACTGTAATCAAACTTGATTATCCTTAATCAAGTGGCAGTAAGTGGCCTCCTGATTTCATCTCAGCCAATACAACCAGAAAATCCAATACAGGAATCAGTCTGCAGGGTGAATTTTTAATATGAGCAGTAGTGTCCAATGCACTTTGTACTACTCTCCTTGGCTAGGGCAAGATTACATATATTCATCATGCTTTGACATACTGGTGGTGTGCAGAGCAAGAAGGATACTCTGACAGAACTCTGATTTCTTCATTAATTTTTAGGCAACTTACGAGGTTAGTTCAAAAGTACTTAAGTATTATGGCTCTTTTAAAACTAAGATATCAGCATTCTGACCACCAAATAACTCTCAAATCTGCATTATATGCAGTTTTATCAGTAATGCCAACCAGATGCTGTACAGCTCAGTAAGTGTATATCAGCTCAAGTGGGATCTGAAAAGTAATGGGTTTGAACTAAACTGTCTAGTGCGTGGAAGCCTATATGTGTTTGACTGATACTACTGCCAGTTCTCAAAGATACAAATTCTGTTAAAGTTGGGGTTTTGCTTTCTTTTTTTTTTTTAATTTGATTTTAAGCAGTTTCTCAGAAAACAGGAAGAGTTGGGGATTTCTCTTTCTTCTTGAATGGCTTTAATTGGAGAGCTAGAACCTGTAGGAATATGTACAGGGTTGTACCCGGAGTGAATGAAACCAGCCCAAAATTAGTTATGATTCCACTTGCAACTTCTGCTAGCTGATTGTAGACTAAGGCATATGCTATACAATCTAAATGGCAGTTGGGGGGCATGAGTATGTGCTGTCTGTGAGACCCAACACCACAATTGAGACACAACACCACAACTGAGACACAACACACATCTGAAATACTGTACAGCCCCCCAGTTGTCTTCTACAGGTGACATCCTGAAAGCTCAAGAACAGGACTGCTTAGGACAGCAGACACCAATTAACACGGCTGGTTCTTTGTTGCACATGTTCCTCTCATGCATGTTTCACTCAGTGGGATTTACTACACAGTTGCTTTTATTCTGTTATAGGTGCCTCCAATATATCACTTTTTTGTTTTTCTTTCAAACAAAAGTTAATATCTGTCTGTTAACATTTAACATGTTATATCTCAAGTGTATATTGTGCTTTCGAAACCTACAAATCCTAATGTTTCTGTACGGCATCAATCACATGCCAAAGGAAACTGCAAGATCCAGATAGCACCCAGCTGCCTTTGCAGTCATAGCAGAATGCAGGGTGCTATGACACACAAACAACAGAGTTGTGTAAAATTATCTTTTCTACAAACAGGTATAAGAAAAGCATTAAATGTCAGATAAATCAAAAACTTAAAAAAAAATTCTCCTCTTTCTGCTTATGTTGCTGTTTTTCTAATTTATAAAAAAAGAAAAAAATGGAAAATTGCAAAGCCTCAATTCAAATTATTCAGAGCAAATGGGAATGTTATTACTGTTTTAACCAACTACTGTTTCCACATGTCATTTGCGCTTTCTCTCTTTTTCATTATAATCTGAAAAAGAGAAGTCATTATTTTTTCAAGAAAGAGAGAAAACAGAAATAAAACATTTCTTTGTATAGCTTAATTTTATGTAATAATGAAGAGTGTCTATCCAAATATGCATCCCCAAGACTGGGGGAATTCAGAGCCAGAAATGAAATTAGAACTTGCTGTAGATCCCTGATTCACGTAGGTATGAAATATGAGTAGTACTGCTCAGTGAGGCAGCACAACTGTGGAAAACCAGTATATGATCATGCAAATATAGAATATATCAAAATGCAGATGCCCAAGAAAGAAAAATCCCATTTCTCAGAGTTTGCTTTTACAACTCTAGTAAAACTCCTTGAATTTTGTTTTATATTGGTTCATACAAGAGAGAGAAGTGAGTGGAAGTGGTTAGAGATTGTTGTGAAAAATCTTAGGTTCTTTTCCCTGCTCTTATCCTTATTCTGGTGAAAAGGGGCAGCAAGTAAGGAAAAGCTTGGTTTCACTTCTTAGAGTTTCAGTAAAAGATACAGAATGACAATGTCATAGTCATGCTTTATTTCACTCTAGCTGTCAGAAAAGAGTCTCTCTGAACTGTTTTGGGATTTGTGCTCTTTTTCAACGTATTCATGTGCTTTGGTTAGATTACAAACGATGACCAGTAAAGTACCATTACCATTTTAAGCCAACCAAAGACTATGGAAAACAAACATTAAAACAATAGTCCTTAATAATAATTACGTAAAAGTGAATTTGGTAATGAATTTCCTTTCTGCTGACTTCTTAACTAACCATATGGTTAACTTCAGAATCAATCAAGAATTTCTTTGGACTTTTGTTAATTGGGTGACATACGATTTAAGTGCATGAAGTGTGATAAATACAAGCTGTCTTGATGAAGATCACTCTGTTGACTTAGACAGTGATTGAATAAGAAGAACTGTAGTAACAAATATGTGCATAGATATTTTAAAGCAGAAATCAAGCCACCCTATTAGAATTAGCAACAGACAGTTTATATGGGTATCACTCTCCTTACTTAGGTACAGTGAGCAGAAACAGTGTCATGCACATAGAAGGAAGTTATCACACTTGCTTTGAGCCACAGGTAGAGGCAATGAAAAATAAGTTTTCTTTAATTCATTTTTGCTTTACACTTTTAACAGGTGTAAATAAAAAGCTGAATGTTGCATGCATTTAGTTTATTTTCTGTTTTACTCTTCCGTTGTGCTAGGATGCTGCTGTTGCTTTGTTTTAATCAGACTGAACACCCCATCAGGTTATTTTTATTTTGAGTCTCTGAAAAGACAGTTTACAAGTTTGATGACTCCATTGATGAGAAGGAGCAAACGCTCTTGCAGATCATTGCTTGTCTAAAAGGACAGTTACATCATCATCAGTCAGATCACTTTGTTTTAACTCTGTAGCATAAACTAAGAGGTTTACTACTATTTTGCTATTGTCTAGACACAGAGATATATATAGAAAGAGCTTACAGTGGAAAAAAAACCACCGTTGGCTTTCTAGTGAACATTTTCTGCCCACATGACTACTTTGCAACAGCATTTGTAGTAATGTGATCATTAGTCATAACTTGCAAAGCTGGGGTAGCATCTGAATGAGAAGTGTGGTACTTGATTGGCAACAACTAAGACACAACTATAAAAATGGCTGCTATAGTCAGCTTGAAGACTTTGATAAGGGTAGGTTGATGACAAATTCATCTGTTTTTCCAAGCCTTCAGAAAAATCTTTCCCACTAAGCACTGCTGCTGCAAAGACATACAGTTAACAAGTTCCAGTTTGACTTTGGGCTGTAACCAAGTTTATCAACTATAGGAAGTAAACAAAGTGTATTTCTGGTTATTGAAGTGATTTTGTACATTTTTTAAGAAAGCACTACTAGTTTGGCAATGAACTACTACTGACAAGCTTTGCAGCATTCATTGCATGAGTAGAGGATAGTAGCAACAACTCTCCTCAAGTGTTTCAGGTTTCAGCATTGCTAGGGAAAGGGAATATGTTGTGGTTTGGGTTTGCTGAAGGATACTTCTACAGGGAGAGGAGGACACAGTACTGCTGGAAAGCTATGTGCCAATGTATGTTCCTGCAGTTAACTGCCTACTTAGTTCAAGCAGATGCAGGAAAAAAAAAAACAAACTATGCTTAATTATGGTAAAGTATTTCACATAAGGTATTTTTAAAAATCAAGGGGGATTTAACCAGCATTTTCTAGACTAATCATAAAGGCTGGCAGTAATAGTGCCATCCACAACTCTGCAGATCGCGAAAACAGAGAATTTTCACTCAGATGAGCAATGGCTAAAATAAGCAAACTCATATGCTACATATAGTTTCTTTGTGGCTTCCCCCACTGGGGGGAACAAACATACCAGAAAAAAAAAAAAAAACCAAAACCAAAACCAAAACAAACCACAACAAGCCAGGGAGTAGGGGGAACAGAATTTACAACAGATTCCAGAAAGGGAATGCATGAGGTAGGGAGGAAAGGAGCACAGAAAGGGAGACAGGAATAAACTCTGAAGGATGCAGAGAGAACTGGAACCCTGAATTAGAGCCTGAAACTTGGAAAGAAATCTTCTAGGGGCAGATTCATTCTTCTAGCAAGTTAAATCAGCTGGAAAGTGTGAGAAAAAGATGTTCCCATCTTCCTTAACATCCCTCTGTCTGGAGAGATACCATTATGCTGCAGTAAGTGGCCCTATTGCAAAGCCTGGCATTTTTTTTTTTCTTTTGCTATCTGGAAAGATTTCTATTTGCTGATGAAGAAAAGTGACTTTAACAAGGTGTTTCTTTTCTTCCACTTAATACAGCAGCCAGCCAACATAAGTGGGGAAGTGCTAATTTATGACTCTTTTCTGGCTTGCTGTTGTTAAGGCAATGCTCCAACGGCAGGTGAAATGATTTAAAGGTGCTAAATAGTAGCATGGAAAAGCTGTGGTGGCCTTGTTTAATCTTCTCCTTGATTTTAAAGGTAGGAAGTATTTCAGCTTTAATGTTTTTGCTCACATTAAACTCCATTCTTAAATCTAAGGGGAAGGGAAAGATTTATGTTTGAAGAATTGTATTTACTTTGAAGGTTTGCTTATGTTAGAAAATGATCTTTGAAAAGGTGTTCTTTTTGTCTGCGAGAGCCACTAATGGTAGGCAGCAGTCACCTTTATTATGTGAAGCAGAACAGGAAAGGCTAGGTTAAGAACTGCAATCTGATGCCATGTTATTAAGCCCCATATGTTGCAGCCCACAAAAAGGTGGTGTTAATGAAGAAATGTGTTCAGGGTGCTAAGTTTATTGGGGAAAGAACAGATAGCCATAGGAAGAACTACTCTTTTGGGTTTATAGCTGAGTCTGTAGCAACCTTATGACTGTAGCAGAAATGCTGCCACAGGGCCTTGTTGCAGTGGAGTTGATGTGGAGAACAAATACCAGATAGGTCTTTCTCAGACTACTAAACGTGTCCTGGTCACTCATGCTACATGTGCAAAGTTAAGGAGGTTTTGAGCCTGTCAGCAGAGAGGTCATAAAGCTAAAGGAAAAAACAGGAATTATAGTGCTAATATTACTTGTACACACTGTAGGCTATCAGTGTAGTACATAATTCATCTCAATCTACCTGTCTGCTTCTCAGAAAAGAAATTATACTTGTTTATTTTCCTATAACGATAGGGAGCATGCTAAAGGTGCACCATATTAAAGACTGTTCAAGGAGGTAGCAGTAGAAAAAAAATAATGGTTATTTGAATTTCTGTGAAAAACTAACAAAGTCCTTTAACATAACTTTTGTGTCCTGCAGCAGCAGGAGTTAGGTAAGGCACGGCTATATCTCAATCCAGTTGTAATCCTTTCAGTTGTAATTTTACAAATCATCCTGTAATCAGCTAGATTCATGTATATACACTTAATTGCAAAGCTTGAGTGTATACCTTGCAGGAAAAGGAGTAGATCGGGCTTTTTTTTTTTTTTTTTTCCCCTTCGGTGATTTTGCTACTTGCAGGGTAGATAATTATTTTCTTACCATGTGAATTGTTAGCATATGCTGATGTGACTAACCTCTGCTTTAAAGTACTTCTATAAAAAGGAATAAAATATCCAGGCAGTGATGGCTGGATCACTGCTTTCAGTACTAGATCAAGAGCCTCTGACACAGCTGCTGTATCCAGCATTTTGAACTGTCATTTGTTTTTCTTATTTTAAAGTTGTGCATCATCACTTATAAGTCAGTAGGACCAAAATACCCTTAATACTCTTGCTACAGTTTTTGCCTGCATATTTACTGTGTTACTGCCTTTAATTATAGGGCATGAACTATTTCTTACCCATGTTATTTTAAGCACTTTTTGTAACCTTAAATAAATGTGTAGCATCTATTCAGGACAGTATAAAGTAGTGCTCCAGGTGGCTTGATCATGACAGATAACCTTATTTATTGTTATGACAGTACAGGGGCAAGCTGCACCTGTGGTCTCTTCCCCAGCCTGTCTCACAGGCTTGTCTTTCAAGAGACAGACCTTAATAGCACTTTTGCAGAATTGAATCCAGTGATTGACCTAATTTTAGACTGTATCTTGCCCCAGTTTCTTGCCAATTGGTGCCTTATCTTTTATGCAGTCTTCACAAATGTTTCTTCAGATAGTATATGCCACTATTTCCTCTTTTATTTTACTTTTCTTAGTCTTCATCCTAGGACACTGCTCCCTTTTTTGATAGGGTGAACCTTGCAAGCCCAGCTGTAAATTTTGATGGTGTCTCAATGGCACATTTCTGTAAGGTTTTATGACAAAGATCAAAGTTACAAATAATATCTTCCTATAAAGACAGGTGTTATCCATTCTCTGCAGAAACACATCACAGGTACAGAAAAGGTTGAAGATCATAATAGGTTCTCTTACCCAGGTCAGTGGAACATGGCAACATGACTCTGTACAAGTAAGCATGACACATTGCTTAAAACGTTCTCTCACATTCAGTCAAGACCAGCTACTTTATATGTAATCTCAAGTGTTTCTACCCAACCTTGTTGCATCCTCAGTCTCTGTCTCACATTGTTTTTCCTGTGCTGGCTTAATTCCTTCCTATGTGGTATTTCTTATTTTAAAATCTTTTTGATAAAAAAATTCTGAAAAGAAAAAGAAGCCAGGTAATCTAGCCAAAGTCAGACAGACATAAATTTCTCAATTAGTACTTCTTCTAATTCTCTCTTAATAAGTCTTGATATTTCTATATGATATCTTATCTGCAATAATTGTTTTTGCTAGCAGAGGTCTATCCAGCAAGCCAGAATATGTCAGCCAGATTGAAGAACACAAAGTAATTATAAAATGTTACGGATATTTCCTTTGAATCCCACAATTAATAAATGTTTTCATACTATAACAATATACTAATACAAGAATAGTGTGGTTAAGTTCTCAACTTCTTCAATTCTTAACAAGGTGATAATGTAATCCAACAATAATTTCCCAATTAATAATGAAGGAAGTGCGAATTTTGATATGATTTGTTGTATTTCTGCTGTGATCCTGTGAATTAAAACTGAAATTGAGATTAGGACAGTTTAAAAAGTTGACAAATAGAAGGCTCATTGGGTAGCAAAATGAGGCAGCAAAATGCTGAAACCAAAGTTGTTATATTCAGTGCATCCTAATGTAAAACAAACTCTTTTCTTATTCATTAGAGTCCATAGTGGTTGTTGTCTTGACAGTAGAAAACATTGTGGTACTGCTGTCTGATTAATAACTTCCATTTGCAATCTGGGTGTTGCTGACTACAATAGAATCATTTTCAAAGTGACTCTAGTGCTGTGTTATAAATGGATGGATTTCATGAAGAGGGCTTGATCTACAGACAGTGCTTGCTACAGAGAAATAGCTGCGTCTTGTTTTGCTATTACTAAATTTCATTTAAATTTACATTCATTTTTCTTTATACTTTTCTATTTTCCAGTGTCTTATTATATGCTTCTGTACGGTTCTTGCATAAGTATTTGTCTGACATCACTAGCATTTCAGCAGGAACTGCCGAAGATTACAAATGTTAATAGGGGTTAAAAGCTACATATTATGTTTACTGGCTTATCTCCACCCCTTGTGTGTGCATATTGATATACAGCTTTAATTTTAGATTTTTAGTGTTTTTCAAGAGTAATCAGTTTGGTATTTCACTAGTTTGCAAAGAATGGGCTATGGTCCTCAAATTCCAAACTCAAGTCTATTCCTAGACTGAATGGCAAGTCTGTATACCAAAGGCTCCTCAGCTTTGAGCACACACCAGTTTATTTCTTACAGGAAACTCTCAGAAAATTTACTGAACTGTTAGCTCTTTAACCAAAGGAGATAATACATGAATGGCGGGAAATAAATCAAAATTTTATCTGTGTTCTGGTCTCTTTTTGAGGAAAGCAAAACCAGTAAAGTAAAGCAGGAAAAAATGAACACAAATAGAGCTTTTTTTTAATTTTTTTTTTTTTCCAAAAAGTGAGAAGTATTAAACATGGAAAAGCTGATAACTACACTTAAGTATAAATAGAAAAATATTTCTGATTTTTTATGTTATGAATTTTGTGTTTGGGAAGAGGAAAGACCTGATCAGTAGCAACAGGAATTGGAAACTCTGCACAATACTGTCTGTCAGTATTTGGCTAGAGTTACAAAAGTTGAGAAATTTCTGCTACACGTTTTTCTGCAAATTCAGATGTTAATGTTACACTGAAATTTAATTACTAGGTGTCTCCAAAAATCATACTGTAGGGTGTAGATTAATTGCAAATAAATACAAGTGATCACCAACATGCCCAGGTTAGGAGCCTTGATGCTCAATGCTCCCATTATACTAAGTGGAAAATCAGAAGTTCTTTTAGGTCTGATTTGATCTCTGGAGATGCCTTCCGCTTTCTCTATTAACCACAAAGGAAATTTTTGTTAAGACTTCAAACTTTCAGCCTTCAGTAAAGGGTTCAGAGTTGGCCAGGAAAGTGCCTGAAGTAATTTTAGTCTTGTTCCTCATTATGATTGACTGTGTAATATAACTTAATGGCTGTATCATGTTCTTCAGCATATAAAAAAACATTTTGGAATTGCTGTTTTATATTATACTTCTCATGTGAATTACCTAGATTTAAAAGTGATTTTAAGGAGAATACATGATACCATGTGGTTCTCAGCAAGTTTTGTGTCGAATGTTTAGTACAACTGTGTTGACATTCTGCCAGGCTCGGTGAGAGCCGCTTGTAAGGAGTCTTGTTGTTGTTAAATCTGATTCAGTTTAAGGCAGGTCACAAATCTCAGTCACAGTTCATGAGATCATCCAGATTTTATTGTCTGAGCTAGCTTCATTTATGGCTGGCTTCCAAAGCAGCATACCGGAGTGCGAGTTCAGAAGACACAAACTAGGAAATATGAAGTAAAGAACTGAGAAGGCACTATGTTGCTAACATGCGATCTGTACTTTGCTTGCAGCCCTCTGGTTCAGTTCCTGACGTTGTCCCTTGTGAATAACAGCAAATTAAATCATTATAAAATTGATATAATTGTTTAGAGGAACAAAGATCCTCTGTCTGTTCTGGAGTTCAGTGTGTCCATTATCTCTGCCATCCTCTTAATCAAGAGAAGCAGCTGACAAGTAATGTGCTAAATATGACTAGCAGGAGACTGCAGATAATAAGACTCAGTACTTTGCTTCAGTTCAGAGAAGCCAAGTGACAAACCCTAGATAACTTCCTTTCCCTTTCCATTTAAAAATACCTACCAGTGGTACCAGCCAATATTAAACATGTCCTTTCCTGAAGCATATCATCAAGTGAAAAACAACGTAGGTCTACAGAGAAATAAGTACTAGATTTAGTAATATCCATATATCCATAGCAGTAGGATATGCCCTCCTATTCACACTGTAATACCTCAGTAACAGTTCACAGAATAAAAGTTTAACTTTTAAACATCAAGTTTCAGTGCTAACATTTGCAAGGACGTGTTGGTGTTTACTGCCATCATCTTTGATGATCTACTTATTCAAATCTTCTAGTACCGATAGTAATATTGCAAGTCAGCAAATTCTGGAAAGTTCTTCTATTCCTATCGGCTGAAAAAATTCTGTGTAAAAGCATTTGGGCAAGAATTATTAGAAATATATAATAATGACATTAACATAAATTTTCTGAATGATGTTATCATAAATTATTTTCCACATTTTTCTGAATGTCTTTAAAAGGCTGATTGTTCCCTCGCTATGGTATTGGTTTCAGCACACTCTATTACTTAAAAGGAAACAGTTTAAAAAATCTACCAGCAACAGCTACATCTTTTTGTTGTTGCATTTGCTGCTTGTTTTCATTACCCCTCAGGTATATTTATTAGGTAGAAAATTTATAGCATGTGTTTCTCAAACAAGTGTTTGAGAAAAATGTCTGTCTCTTAACAGTACTTAAAAATACCTTACTAAAAGACTATGACATATAATAGCAACGAAGAAGGTCATAACACTTGTTCTGCTCTTATAGGATGCATAGTAAATCTTTTGACATGCCTTCCCATTCTGCTTTTTTTCTGTGCAATAGCTTTTATAAGTATTGTTAATTGTATAGTAATCTATGCATTAGCTTCAGTCCTTTAGTGAACTACAGTATTTGTAACACTGAAATCCCATTTTTGTGTATTTTTTTTCTTTGCTATTTCCATATTGGAGCTTGATTATTTTTTTTTTTTTTCTGTTGCTCTGGGGTTGTTTGTTTTTTTTTCAATTATATTTCTTATTTCAGCCATCAACAAACAAATTGTTTCTTGTTCTTTAGAATGTAAACTTATTTCTTCTCTAAATTTTACCCCTTTTCATGCCTGAGTTATTAGCTGACATGTCTATTTTCCAGACCAGCTTTTAAAATTAGTTTTCCTTCCTTTAATTTATAAATGATATAATCAATTATTTATACATTATTTCCCTAGTGAGCCCTAGACAGAATATTTGATTGTCCTCAGATAAGCCATGCCACAAGCAAAGCTCTCTCAGGCGACTGACACCAGTTAGCCCAGCCAGTTTTTAACGTCCCCTGAGCCTTGACATGTCTAAGGGCAGCCAACAACTGCCTGAATATTGTATTGCTCAGTGAATGAAACTGGTGCTTTGTACAACCCCATTTGCCCTGCATTGTTTTGCCTCTTGCATATGCAGCCAGAAGATAGCCTGGGCAAAAAAGTCTGGCTATGAGAGAGAAATACAATCTAACTTCAGCTGTGTAGTAACCTTCCCTCGACATGGCTCAGCAGCCATAATTTGACAGGGGTCTAATAATCACGCTGGCATTCATACCACCTGGCTAAAATTTGAATGGTGTCCACACAGAACTTGTCCAGTTTTTTCCAGCAGACCTATATATGAAAATACTTTTGTATTCTGAAGTTAAGTGCAAGCCTTTTGCATTGTTACTAATAATGTCCCATAGCTGTTCATTTTTTAACTGAGGAACTAGTTTTATGAGTAGGTGACATACTGTCTTCTAGGCTCTAATTAAAACTTATTTTTGGTCCTTAGGTGTAATGACTGTTCTTCTGAGATGAGCTCTTAATTAATGCACAGAGATCCTGAAAGTCCCACCTCTCAACAGTAATGATTGACATCCAAGGATACATAAATTACTCTCATTGAGCTTTCCATTTATACAGTTTTCTGCAGCCAATTCATCAGAAAAGGTAGGAGAACAAACCAGTGTAAGAACAGTTATTTTTCTGTCATGTGTATTTTCCTGAGGGGGAAAGTCTTGCAGAACTACTGAGTAGTTATTACCATGAGTGTCAACTCTTCAGGTTTCAGATGTAACATTTGCTTTACTATGAAAATTAACATTTTTAATTCCATAATGTACAGTTGAATAATGACACAGTATTCACTATTGAAAAACAAGCATACCTGACAAATCAGTGCGCAATGCTTTGGATTGCTACTAGTATTGCATAGCAATAGGGACTGTCTGAACAGAAGTTGTTTGGTAAGGAAATTAGATACTTCACTGTGCAAGTAGTGTTTTATCTCTAAATGTTCTCTTAATTCCAACCCACAGTCGGAAGTGGTGACTTTATAGTATTTGTTAAGCAGTCGTTTATTTCTAGGATTCAATTTAGCATTTAGTTTAACTGTATTATTCTGGAGTCAGTTAAGATGAAGTTACTGAAGTCACTGAATAAAGTCTAATGCTGTCATCCAAGCTAAAGTCCATTGAAACAAAAAATACTGGTAAGAACATGGTTGATGGAGGGGAACAAGACACACTAGAATGTATCAGAGAGAGATTTAGCGGACGAATTTCATTGCAAATGGTATATAGGAAGTACTACAAGCAGCCAAGGAAAAAAAAAACCAAACCTGGAAATGAGGCCAAACGTAAAGATTTATCTATGTTTTAAACAGTAATCCAGGCAACAATAATATCTCATTTGGTCTTGGAAATCAGCTTTTGCCTGACCTGTTTTTATTTGTCTACGTAACAGAACACTTTAAAATGAAGTTATTTATTTCTTATTTATAACTTTAATTTCTGGTGACTTATAACAAATTTCAGTGAAAATGGAGCTCTTGAAATAGACATTAGACTTTCATGACAGAAATCTGTCTAGTTTCAGTGTTTGTTTTAAACTTATCTGGTATCTATACTCTTTTCTAGAAATAGGAAGCATTCGCAGTATGGGGGGGAAAAAAAACCCAGACATATTTGAGATGATATTTTAGGATTATAGAAATGGAATAGAAACAGTTCTAGCTGTTTGTATCTAGATGAAAAGTGAATAGATCTATGGGAAAGATGTAAACATAGATATATGTGTGGGCTAGGGACTGTTTAACTGCTGAGATGTTTTACTCTTCAACTGAAGTATGAAGGCTATAGAGAAATGTATTGAAAGGAAATCTAAACCCTGCATTGCATAAGGCAGGTGCTGGACAGAGGGAGGTCCCATCAAAGCAGTACGCTGACTTTGTAACGTCCCCTTTGTGTCCAACAAGGTTATGAAATTCCTGTGCAAGACTACAGAACAAGCAAACTGCGAGTATGGGAGCAGAGTGACTTAGAGCCCAGGCCTTTGTATTTCTTCCAATAAAAATATGAGGACAAAATGAAACAAGACTTTAATTTTGAATTAGAAGAACAGAGATATAAGTGGAGGCTAGGGAAAAAAAAGGGAAATAAAGCGTAAGAAAAGTGGCTTTTGTAAATGCCCTTCATATCTGAAATAACTTCATACGTTTAGGATTAGTGTAAAACTATTAGTTTGTTGGGTTTTTTTTTTATGAGAATGTAATTTCATCTTCCTTGTGATATAACTTTTGTCCAAAGCAACCCATTGCAAACTTTTATATTGCATGAATAGAGGCATAACAGGTATTAAGTGATTTTTTTCTCTTTATTGCTGGGCACATGGAAAGAACATGTGCTTTAATTTGGTTACTTTGAGAAAGCTGAATTGTTTAAAACCCGAATGGTTTGGTAGAATCAAAATGGTTTAATTTATTAAGAAGAGCAAAGATGCTTCTGTACAACATTATACAGCCACTGCCTGTCAAGGTCTGACTTTATTATCACACCTTCAGAATCTGTGGGTTTTTTTATACTTCTGAAATGGCAAAAGCTCCCTGCAAGTTTCACTAGGCTGTATATATGTGGAAATACCTAGTAACAGGAAACATATGCATACACTGAGTATTGACAGCTGTTTCAAACTGTAGTTAAAATGTATTTTGTGGTAATTTAAAATAATAGTTCTAGCTATAGTACTGGCTTTGAAGACCATGGCAAATATTGGTGAAACTGCAGCCAGTGTTTGCCTCTTGCTTATGATAATCAATTAGACATTAATGATAGGTATTTCATTTTGAATAGTTGCACCAATAAATTATTCTCAGGGTAACATAGTGTAGCCTAGTCTCCTTTGGCTTTTGGAACCAGTAAAATAACAGAACATCAGTCAAGTTAATAAAGTGTGCCCTTATTACACATTCTGCATCTGTACCTGAACTGCCAGCATATGATCAAAGACTGCAGCTGTTTCAGTTATATCACAGTCACATCATAGGCATTTTATAGTTATAGCAGAGTTAGAGTTCCAGGGACAACCCAGTCACCTTGCAGACATACAGAGTTCAGTGGAACCTCATTAAATTGCACCTTGGTATTTTATGAAACTGGTAGGACATCTTGTAGGTATCATATATGTAATTTCTGTGTAAAAATTGTTTTGTGTGCATTTTGTAGGCATTGCCTTTATGTCTTCTCAAGTAATCCAGGCTTTGTTCACACAGAATTTCAGAGTTCCATGCTTGCTTATTTTTGAATTGATAGTTACCAAAAGTAAAAGATTACTAATAGCCAAATAGCTGCTTTGTATTGTGTGCTTTCAGGTCATGCAAAAGCATTAATAAACTATGTAGTATTAATTAAAATAATTATAATGTAAGCTGGAATATAAAAATGTGTTTTCATATCTGTTGACACATATTTCCATTTCACCTTGTGGATGGGTGTTTCCCTGAAGTCCGTGAGATTTGCCATTGGCATTTACAAATGTAAAATTTCACCTAGTCATTTTTTTAGTCATAATCAGATCTGTTTTAATAACAACGGATTACCTTTTCTATATTGTTACTTTTCAGTATGAAAAATACTAGAAAGGGAGAGATCTTATTAAGAAAGTGATTCAAGGAGTAATTTCTGAGAAATGTGTTGTAAGAATTGCTTAATGTTGAACACAGATTAGTTAATATTGCAACAAAATTAAACCGTCATCTTCTTTGGGATTTTTAAGACAGTATAAGCTCACCTTCGTTGTTGGTTTAGTTCCACATTAGAATTCGCCACGTTAGTATATCTTTACCATTTAAGGTAGCTAAGCAGTACAACAACATACAGGCAGACAACTAATCTGATATTTGAATCCTAGTATTTTGCTAATTTTTGCAGGAATTGTGAAGCAAAAAAGCCCAAGTTTACTTAGGAAACAGGTCTAAAAAAAAGTACACTTTTGTTTTCTTAGCTACTGCTCCTAAACATATTCTTCACACTTCACAGTTAACGAAAAATAAGTGTATTTGTCCTGGTATTTTCCAGTGCGCGTACAAAAAAGAATAGGTTGTAAAACTAAAATATGTTAGGTGGGATAATCATCTATTATGGTAACAGTTAAATTGCTTGTCATGTCATGAAGGGTTATGCTTTAATTAAGCAGTAAGGCATGACAGGGTGTGAATTACAATGTAATAATTCTTGTCTAGTGTATTATTAGGCAAAGGGCCAAAGGCCTAGTGCCAGTGAGTTCTGCAGGAATGAATTATTATGCTATAATTTAAATAATGCAATATCATATTGAAATAACTGCAAAATATTAAATTTTAAAGAAATATAAATTATAATTTTTATGTACCTAATTAGTCCTCCAATAAACTACTTTGTTGCTAAGAGTATCACAGAAAAGAGAGATTTCTATTTAGTATTAGATTTAGATTTAGGTGGCAATTAAACTCCAAAGACCATTAGTTTTGGAGATCTGAAGTATACTGTTTTAATACAATTTTTCCCAAAATAAACAAAGAAAGACATACGTCTCTGAAGAACAGTATTCCATAAATTTTTTCTTTTCATCAAACAGAACTAGTGTACAACTCTGACGGATCTTTGTGAAACGCCTCTTACCTGGGAGCCTCGCATCTAGAGGAGGCTTTGCTGTTACCTTTATCTTTTGAAAGCACAATTTTTCTTCTTCTCATTCAGAAGAGACACATCATTTATATAGCCCTTCAAATATATCTCACAGAATAATTGTTTTTGAAAAATTGAAGTTTTCATGGGTTTTTTTGTTGTGTTGTGTTGTTTTGTTTTTTTTTTCCCCTGGTCATCAAAGGAGAAGTTAACAGGAAGACAAAATCACAGGATTCTGAGAGCTCCTGTTATATTTTTATTTTACAAAGCATAAAATCAAAGATACTAAATAATTGGAAATGTTGAAAAAAGTGATGAGCTCTGATATTTTTCATCAGTCATATGATACAGGTATAGCAAAACCTATGTAGTCAAGTCTTGAAATGCATGATGTTTACCGCTACTAAGAAATCATACCTTTGTGAAGTTTTTTCACATTCTACATGTATGACTGAAAAAGGTTCAGCAGGTTCCATTCTTTAATTGACATCTGTGTGCAGTTTCCTGTTTGAAAGAAATTAGAAGCCTTGTCCATTGATACATTTATTTGTAGATGAGCACCCGTCAGGTCAGTGGTCTCAAAAGTGAAAAAAAAACCAAAAAAACCAGCCAACAACAAAACCCAAACAAACCTATTTCTTAGTTGTGCAATTCAATAGAGTTGGGTTTTCTCACATTATTTTACATCGCTTTTTTGGCAGTGGTGTAAATCAGTATAGCTTTGAGAAGTCACAGATCTGCTGTACGGTCGCACTCCAATCTAAAGTTTTTTTGTTGCATTTTCATGTTCAATCTGAGGCTTTCTATTGTCTGTGCTGTTGAAAATCAGATATGGGATCAATTTGCAAGTTTCCATTTGACTTCTTAGTTGATTAAAGCTTGCTGTCCTTAAGTAAAACCAGTTGTCTAGATCACATTGCAATTAATATGCTACTTCTCAGTGTTGTAATATTTACTATAGTAATGCTAGCAAATAATGTTTAACTCTTTTTTTTTTTTTTTAATATCTCTAGTGTACCTGCAGGCCTCATGTATGAAAGGGGTTAGTTTTTAGGTCGGTGCATGAATAAAGAGACACTTTTTTTTTTGTTTTTTTTTTCCCATAGCACTTGAATTACAAGTAAATTTGTCTTCAAAGGATTCTTCATATGCTGAGAAAATCTGTCACTATGACAGAGTTCATGGGAGGAAACAATTGGTTTTGTTTTCACAATAGTTGAGTAGCTTCCTTTTCTTCCTAAGCACAATTCATCAAAACTAAAATATATTGCACCTTTGATATGGTTTTCCACAGCCAGCTGAGGAATTTTCTTTTGGTTTCATAGTGATTAAGAGGGCATTTCTACTTGTTAGCTTTCAGCAAAGGGTTGTCTTTAATCTGGGACTGCAGCCTAGATAAGTGGTCACAGCAATTATTCAGTACTATGGCATTTTTAATGCCTGTAACTCCTATAAACTGATATTTTGACTTACTCTCTCCATTTTTCTAATAAACAAATTTGTATAAATACTGGATAACTTTAGAAGAAAAATAAAGCAGCAATAAAAAATGTTCAGGGCAAAGGATAATAAACTGCAAATGTAAGCTTCTGTTTTTCGAAATAGTAATGCTTTAGCAATTTGATTAACAAAGACATATTATATGACAAAAGAAGAAAAAGGATTTAGAAATGGAAACTAAAAATAGTTGTGTGGTAATTTAATAACCTGGCAGATTTTATTCCATCTGTTAGGAAGAGTTTGAAAGCCATTTCCTGCTGCCACTCACACCACAGAAGCTTCAGAGTTCAGAGATGGAATCAAATACCTGATGTGAAAATCTGCTGTTATGATTCATATCCAAAGATTCATATCAATATCCTTGCCTAGAATATTGTGTAGGGTTATTTAAAAAAAAAAAAAAGTGAATCTTAAAGTTTAGGTTTATTATTTATCTCATTGTGAATGCCACACATTTACAATGTAGAAAGAAAAGGACTAAAAATACTCATCCCTTTCAATTTGTGAAAATTGTTGAAACTATTCTGTGTGACTGGGTAACTCAGGAAACCAGATTTCTCAGATAAGTGGTCCAGTGTTCAAATTTCATGAACTTACTTTCAGGGTGACAGTACAGTGGCAGTGATATGACCTTTATTCCCATACAGCATTCATAAGTGAATTGGGGGAAGAGAACATCAAGTCTGATTATGTGGACAGAAGGTAGGAAGGAGCATGTATAGTGTACAGCTCTAGCTGATGAGCTGGCCCTCTAGCCCACCAGAAATAAGTGCTGGCATGTGCTGTGTTCTGGTGAGGGGTTAGCTGGAGGAACCCTCATGTATCTGTATACAGCTGGTAGGGTACTATGAAACTTTACAGGTGTGTGATAGGTTTAAGAAAATGTAAGTTTTTGTCTTTAATAATAGAAAGTATGTAACACTCCTGGTAATGTTCATCTAGATGACAGTATCAGAAGTAATAGCTTCTCTTCACTGGTTGAGTAAGAATTTAACTTAGAATTGGACATAGGCACTCTTTTTAAACATATAAGCCTTTTTTTTTTTTTTTTTTGTCTTTTTTTTTTTTTTCCAGATAAGTGTGTTTATATCTGAAAATGTAAAAATAATCTCCCTTCCCATTAGATAAAATTTTCATGAAAAATTAAAACCGTTATGAGGTGCACTTTTCACCCGTTCACACAGTCACATGCTTTTTGGAACTTTTAAAATGCTCTGGCCCAAGATTGTATATTTCACTTGAAATCACTTGTTAGAAAATAAAATGAAATAGTTAATTTTAATCACCAGCAGTACTGGCAATTGTAGCTGTGTTGTTGTTTTTTTATATATTCGACTTTTAAAAAATGTCATCCCTGATTTGTTAGGAGCCTTTTCAGGTGTGTGATGGAAGTGGCATGATTACTTGCTATGTCTTCAGCCCTAAATGAGAGGCCGCTTAGTGTTATATCAACTGCTGGTTCTATAGGATGGGAATTTGCTTAGATATTTTCAGAACTGGGCTAGAAAAGGGATATAAGGGTGTAAATCCTTGTTAAACATTATCAATCCATCAAGCTGTCAGGATATTCTTGTTTCCTGCCCAGTCCATGTGAAACAAATGTGGTGTTTACAAATACAGATCAATTCAAGTGTTAACGATTTTCAAAAGCATTAGAAAATCTCTCATTGTAAAGTTTCACACTAACATCTTTTATCAGGACTAAGATTAGCCTTATGGAGTAATTAAAATTTAATAATACTAGATTACCTTGCTAAAGCTAAGCTCACTGTGGGTTAATACATTTTTATATTGAAATCAAATTTCTTTGTCCCAGTAACTACACCTTGGTTTTAATAAGACCAGCTCAAGCAAACAGATTTGTTAATGTTCAAAATGTGATTTGTGTGTTATCTGGTCTTCTGGAGAAGGATGTATAACTTCTGGTTTAAGCAAAAGCACTGGATGAATGACTCATGTGCCCTTCAGACTTTAAGTAGAATATAGACTGCAGTCTCAAAAAGTTAAATCTTAAGCCAGCATGAAGTTTTCCATAGGGAACAGCAAAGTTAATACAGTTTTGTTTTATAGATCAGGCATACATGAAGTTTTAATTAATTGACACTGATTTGTAGGAAGCAGGCTTAAGTTTAACCTTTCCTTTGAACAAGGGTTATTCTAAGCCTTCCTTCCCTCAGCCTTTGACCCTGCATTAACACTGGGCCAGGTATACCATAATGATACAGTATTTACCTATGTCACTTTAATTTGGCATAAACAAATGGATCTCAAATACGTCTGGTTTGCATACATATCCACATTGTAACGATTGCTAGAAAGAAATACCAAGAAATTCACAATTTGAATAGCTATTGATGCCAGGAATTCATCAGAAAGTAATCTTGAAGAAAAATATGCGTAATGATGCAAAAATTATGAAAATTAAGAAATTACCTCAGGCATTGCATTAGTATTATTTACCTAATCTTTCTAGTTGCTTTCAACTGTGTATTAAATGATTGATCAGCTCAAATCAGACTTCAGCCTTTTCATTTATAAAGCCAGGATTTTTTAGATCTAGAACTGTGAGCTGTACACCCCAAGGTGGCTTGAACAGCCAAGAGGAGTAACAGAGGTGATTAAACCTTGTCACAGGGGGTTAGATGTCGTGCTTTCTTCCTACATGACAGGCTGTGACAGTCAAACAGCACTGAAGCAGAACAAATGACTGTGGCAGTTTGCTGCAAGCAGTGCTACTGTCCCCACTCCCACTAGAAAGCTAGATATTCAGCTCCGGGAAATTTCAAATAGACCATGCAAATTCTGGTTTCAAAAAATTCCCTGCAAATAAGTAGTGACATGCATTAACTGCAGAGTGATCGTGTTGTTCTGTGAGCGATTGTCCACTGTCTGACACTGGCCATGATCATAGTTTATGAGTGACACTGATCCATTTACATCTGTGCTTAGCTGATCTTGTTATGGAAAATCTGCCTTCATTTGAGAGAGCTAGCGTACTAATGTAATGAGAATGAAGGTTATCATTGCTCTTTAATGCCTGCATTTGTTTGTCACTCTGAATAACTGCACACAGGATGCTACAAGAACCATGTACCTGACTGAGCCTGGGATAATATCGCATACATTCAGACACACAAACTTTCATTCCTGAGTAAAAGGGACTGACTTGATGAAGATTACAAAAAGGTGAACTTTGAATTTTTAACAGATTCCTCAAAAGGCAAAAATTGACCAAGAAAATGCACATGAATTTGGTCTTTTCAGTTACAACATTCCAGGCTTTTGTAACACAACAAGACAGGCAGATTTTGCAGGAAAAGGAAACTTAGTGTGCATAAGGGAGTGGTGTATTATGAATATCTTGGTTTTTCATTTTAAGCTGAATTTAAACAGAGGTCCGAACCTAGAAGAGCAGCGGTACTGTGGGCCTACATATGTGTGTATTTAAATATGTAAAGGCAGGTAGAAGGGGGTTGGAAAAAGGTCAAGAGAACCTCTAAGAAGTCGTAGGGAAGTCAATACAGATAAGAGTATGTTCATTATTTCAATATACATCTTTTATAACTAAAGACATATTTCTAAGTAGAGAAATGTGCTTAGATTTCTTACTGTTTTCAGGTAAACTAAGTAATTCTGGCTTGAAATGTTCAAGCTGTTTGTTGGTATTAGCAACAACGTTAGATGAAATTCTCTCATTTAGCTATGGGTAGTTAAGAAATGTTAGAGCAGTGTAGTTGAGCTTGCACTGAAAAATGTTCCTTATAGAAGGACAAGGCCCTTGTTTTGCACTTATTTATTTAAAATGAATCCCAAATTTTCCAGTTCTTCTCAGAGCATAGTTTAATCTTGCAAGGCGTATTTTTCTAATTTTACTAGTCTTTCCTAAAAAGATAGATAGCAATTAGTTTTTTAAAAATTAATTTTTCAGCACACTTTTTTTATTTCTGCTAGCTATGGATATTAAACATGTAAAGCTTTACATGTGTGTCCCATTTTCACATATATTCACATCGTGACTCCCCAAACAGGGGCCTCTCAATTTTAAAATCAATTAATAAAAACCCTGTCTTATTAAGGCAAGAATCACCAAAGCTTATCTTAGATCTGGTCGTGCGCGTTCATGCTCAGTGAGCTTCCCTTGCACTGCCAAGCATGTTGCCTTCTGACAACTCCTGAACTCTGCTCCTCCAGTCTACCCAAAGCAGTAGCAGCTATGATAATGTTTACTGGTTGATATACTGGTATGGCACTCTACTCTTTTAATACAGAGCATCTTTTTCACTCTGTTCTCTCTCCAGCAAATTTTGTAAGGCTTTTCACAGATGAGATCTGTGATGAAATGCAGTTTCAGTTTCTTGGATGTACCTGTCCCTTCCTCAGCCCTTTAATGCCCTTGTTCCTGATAGGAATTGAGACATGCTGGGAGGGAAGGATTTGTAGGCAAAAATGCCTGAGAAACTTTATAGGGAGTATTGTTTCCATCTGGTGAACATTGTGTGGTTCGCCAGAGAAAACCTCAGATCCATCTGTCTTTTCTGGGTACGTCAGAAGAGGTTGCTGTCTAATAAATATTATCAGTGTTCTGGACAGCACTGGGAGTGGTTATGAAATGAAGCCGGACTTTCACTGAGCAGTAGGAAATTAGAAGTATCCTTTTGGAACACCTTCTCAGCTGCCAGTGTCATTTCTTCTCACTTCTCTTCCCAGATTTTTCGCAGATCCTCAAAGGGTTGGCCAGGGGATGTTATAATCTGGTTAATGTGTGTCACCGAGCTAGGACTTTGGCCTTATAATTCAGAGCAAGGGCTTACAAGACAGGAGGAAAATGATGGTTGCCTCAAAAATTGCACTCTGATTAAAAAAATATTAATGCCAACCTCAAAAGACTAATTGGTCTGCTTTGTAATTTCTGTCCATGAAGTTGTTACCTAAAATGCAAGATTAGGTACTTGTGAGCCATTCTAAAAATACAGATATAAGCATTCTATTAGAATAAAAGAAGCCTCTTCTGCTCAAATACCAATCTGGAGTATTTTCACAGAGAAGTGTAATTTCTTTTAAAAGCTGACATTTTTAAGCAAAAAAGCTAGAGGAGGTGATGTCAGTATCAATCTTAAATGGGTTTTAATTAGTAAAAATAAATTAATAAAAATGACAGCAGTTGAGTACAGAGTAATCATGTTTAGAAAGCTACTCAGCAGTTTGTTTAAAGTCAGCCATTAAAGTCATGATTTAGATGTTCTGTCTTCCTTACCCACCAAACAAGCAGTTAATACAAAACACTCCATTTTACTGTTATGAAAGAAAATATATATTTTTTTCAAAGAGCTGTAAATTAGGTTGTGCTGGAAGCATCCATTTTCTTGCCTCCATCACTGCCAACTCCCACTGTTTTGTTTGATATATGATTTGCAGACTACTATTATTATTTATGTGTTTTACAGTTACTACGAATGACCCCTCCCCTTCCTCAGCCCTAAACCACAAATCTGAAATGAATAAATGCTGTTTATTGTGACAGTCTGCCTTTTGTCTGTAGAACAATGACAAACTACACCACTGACAGCCAGTTGCTGTTTTTAAGTACTGCTCTTGAGCTCAGTCTTTGAGTGTTCTTCAGTACCCAACAGACAGTCTGGAATAAAATAAGTGAAAATGTATTACATTTGTTTAGTATGCCATGGCACCATTGTTCAATACATTGAGCAAAGAAAAAGAATAAATTACATAAGCAAGACAGGTTTTAGTTATCTACATTTCATTGAGATTCATACAACTGTAGTCATATCAAAATTAATACATTAATGCTTTTTAGCATTAATGATTTTGATACTCACATGGAGAATTGCCTTCTGACTGGACTTAAGTGAAGGAAGAGAACTTCAGAGGACTTAAGTGAAGGAGCCGTTTTAAATATTTGTGATATCTAAGAACATTTCTGTTCACTCTGTCTGAACTCTTCAACAGAGCTAAGGCAGCATGGAATGACTTGATGAATTTCAAGAATGTCTTCTGAGCTGCACCTAGTCAGTTTTTAGAAAGACCTGTTTAATATCTAATTGTATGTAGCAGAGCATATTTAGTAAGTAAATCAGTTCTTATATTTTGACTAGACCCTGGATTCAGGCTAAATGCAAACTTATGAATATGCCCAGGTATTTATTTGATGTAATTTTCTTTAAATCAGAATTTGCATAAAAATGTAGCATTTCTTCCTGAAACCAGATGCTATCCTTTTGTTTATGCCTCTTCCTCCCCTTACACATACCTGGTGTGTGTGTGTGCATGCATGTGCGTACACACATGCAAGCATAAGACAATGCTAACTTATAACCCTTTTTTAATGTATTTATGCATGTTTGTGTACATAAATGAATACTGCACAGTTTTGTTTACTTAACTGTCTAAGCACAACATCACAAAGGTTTTTCTGGAATTTGTATTATTGCGATAGAATGTTGCGCTACTTTTAATAATGGAAGAGCAATGTCTGATGTTAAATCTTTATTCAGTGCATAATGCTGCACACATCCAGTATCTGATCAAAAAGAAAGGTTTTTCCTGAAATACATGCAGTATACTGATCAGTATAGGTCTTTTAAAATTCCTTACTTTGTCTGTGGTGTCTGAAATTTATTTTTTCTTTTTCTTTTCTCTATTCAAAGTTAATGCAGAGAATACAAGCAAATTCCAAGTGTGCATTGGCACTGCAAGCTGGTAGAAAATATATGTCATTAGAAAGTCTTTCTTGGATCTCTCCACAATTTCAGCCATTAAAATCTGCAGTTATTTTTTTCATTCACATCTCAGATGGATAATTTGCCTTATGCTCTTCAACTATCTGTATCTCCTTGTTTATTGTCTGTCTTTCTTCTTTAATTTTCCTTTTGAAGTCTCCAGGACCTGTTTTACTTCTTAGACATCCTATTTTCCTCCTTGCAGATACACCTGGATGCATTCTCAAGATAGTTTTCCATCTGTTAAAAAAAGGGATTTATTATTTTCATTTTTATATACAAATTAAAGCCATGAAGTAAGAAGGAGGGTAGCTGCAGACTGCACAGATTCCTGCAACAGAGGAATTTTTTTTAAATTGCAATCTTTATATTAATAGCTAGAGAAAACCCTTGAAGAAAATACATGAACTAATATAGCTTCTTTGTATACTGATTAAATATAAAATGATAGTTCATCTATGGGTCCAGCAAAGGAAATCAATATTCCTGTATGCTTGAAAGAACTGTTTTGTGAGAACTTTTCTGAGGGTAAAATATGGTAAAGTGCATTAAAATATAGTGTGGCAATATAAGCAGGAAAATATTCATCTAACTGGCAGGAAGAGGGCCTAGTATGTGTTTTGTGTGGTCAAGAAGTCAGAGTTGCAATTAGATTTCCTTCCCAAAGGCTCAATCCACACTAAAGTCAAAAGAAATACTCTTCTAATTCCAGTCTTTCTACCTTAGCAGTTTTTTATGGTGTTGGACAGCATGAAATTAATGAGTTAATCACACAGCACAATACATGAAATCAAGAACAGGTATATACATTCAGTAAAAAAAAAGCTGGTTTGGCATTCTCAGCTAGGTATTCTAATCCAATAGAGAACATTTCATCCTCATGTGTTGCCTCCTGGCTGTCAGACACATTGCTATTTAAACAAACAGCATTCTAATCATGCATACAGCTTAAGTATACTTCCTAAAGACATAAAATGTGGCTTAGCTATTTCAGATAATATCTAGGTTATGGCCATTATCTAGCTGTAATAAGCTACTCGCCATCAATAGAGCTATCCAAACATTAATGAGTTCCTTTTGAATCTAGAGATTAGTTAATCTTTCATGTCAGTTTTTCACAGCTGTATATTGATTGATTTATTTTTTACTTTGACAATGAATTTGACTAAGATGATTAAAGAAAGTCTCATCATTAGGTTTTTCCTGTGTATTATAAATGAAAGTTATAGTTAAAAACAACACAAGGACAACAGATTATCTCTTAAAACCTTAATACAAAGCATGTGACAACCATTGCTCATGATATTTAAGATGAAAATCTAAAAGTATATTTTCAAAATTAAGATAGTCTTTATTACTATTTGAATGTATACAGAGAGATTGATAAATACTAATAAAAAGATCAGTAAAGTATATACAAGAGTTGCTTTACTGATCTAGCCTAGAAATGAGACTTCTTGCTTGCTGCGAACTTCTGTTATCAATTACAAAGGCTCCAGAAAACAAATATTTTGGCCTGCAATATAAACTGCCCAAATATAAGCTTTCATCACGAGTGTAACAGTGAATTCTAATTATCAGGCTTTAGCTTCCTAATGTGATTTTACACATTGTAATCTATGTAGATATGTGTCACATGAACAAAAAGCTTTACTTCAGTTATAATGATCCGATTATCTTTGCTATTTCTCAAACCTATGGAGACTGTGCAGTTTCATATATATTGAGTATCTTTAATTAGCTTGAAACAAGCTACAATGGTGAAGCTACCATTCAACAGAAGTCTTTCTCATGCTTGCAAATCTGTTTATTTGGGGTAGTTGTAGTCACTTGCAGAATAGTAGTCAAGGTGATCTTCCTTCAAAAGCAGGATGGTCAAGGTCCCTTAATTACAAAAAATCTGTGTGTCTTCCCCAAGACTGGGGAAGTTTGCTTGCCCAACCGTTCCAGCTGCAAAAGCCAGAGCTATTTGTATTCAGCCCTCCTCAGCTTCTTCTTTTCCCTCTGTAGTTTAATTCATTGCAGAACTGGATGGCATGGGATCAATGCATGAATCCTATTTCAAGTGACAATACATTAATTTAAAAATAGGAATATGCAGCCATTTTGACAACCTAGATTTGGTTTTCTAATCTAATAGAAAAGCTTTCATGCACTTACATTGCCTCTTGGCAGCCTAAACAAATCTCCATCTGTGAGAATAGTACTATACTGATCATATGACTATGCTGTTTATGCTTCTATTTGAATATATAAAGCAGGTTTTCAATTATAAATATATTTGTCTTCCTTTAAGTTTCTTTGGGCTCTGGGGTCACTCGAGAGATAAAACAGGAGCAGTGACAACCACACTGTGAGGTGACCAGTAAAGAGTCCATAAGTTCAGACTCCTTATAGTAACAGACCAATAATCATAAAATCATTTTCCTAAGTATTCTTATTCCATAAGTATTCTAGGAGTGCTACTCTATGCCTCACATACACAGATTTTACTGGAACTTTAGCATGCAAATCAACAACCAACAGCAGAAGAAATGCAGATATAGGATTTGACTTGTGACTACTAGACAGTCTAATTTTGTTGCAAAGTTGCCTTAGGTAACACATCATGAGCTCACAGAACAATGTAGGAAGCACCTTCTGAACTGAATGTTACTATAATTAATACAGTCACCTAAATGACATAAAAAGGAATCTCCTAGACCATTTCTAGTGTCAGTTTAATTCCTATCTTAATCTGTAAAGAACTTTCCACATCAAGTCCAAACTATCACAGAAGAAATAAAAAAAAAAACCAAAAAACAACAAAGCCAAACCTGAGACAAGCTGCCGCTTCATAGACTGAAAAGCAAAATGACAAAATGAAACAAAGAAAAATCTCTGAAGTCTTATAAAGTTTGCCAGAGATACTTGTTGCTCATTAATTTTACATGCAGAACATAAGAAACCATTGTGAAAGGCACCTATGCTTCTGGTTAAATACATTGTCTGATTTGATAATGCTGAGCGTATGCAATTTGTATTAACTTCAACTGTAATGGGGGCTGTAATTTATATTTTTCAAAAGGATATCTTACAGCTAAATACCTGAATTTCATTGATGTCAGTGGAAATTACTCACTAAATATTCTCAAAGACTTGCCAATTATTTTTCTGTGTTGTCAAGTCAATGCTTCCTGTGCCTTTAGTACTAAGGAAAATTACAAAACCGAGGTCCACATGTGGTCATTAGAAAGTCAACCTCAGAAAATTCAATGTTCTTTCTTTGATTAGTTTTTCATCAGCATAAGAAGCCACAGAATATGTAAAACTTGTTTTTGCATTCTGGTACTGTCTTCAGAATGCTGGGGTGTTCTCCAAGCAATAGAGCAGTGTGGAATTCCCAATACAAAGAGATTTACAGGTAAAAAAATGAGGGATAAGAAGATTAGGACTAAAATAGATGTCATTTTTATAGAATATATAATGAAATCCCTATTAATATGTAGTCTTCACTATGAAGTTTCAGCATGGATCTCTCAGACTTTGCAGAGGATTTGAAAAATCTTTTTGGAGTAATTACATAAATATGCAGAGGAAATCTCTTAGTTTTCTCATGTTACCTGACAGAAGCTAACTGAAAATAACAAAAGAGAAGCCTGAAAGAAAGCTAACCATTGCTTGTCTCCAAAATCTGCACTGCAGCTGGTGCTGCTAAAAACCTGGAGTAGGACCAGTTCACCAAGGACAAAGAATTTGCCAGTCATGAAAGTTTCTGTGGATTATCAAAGACTAAGGAGAATTGTGAGGAACACCAAAAGACCTGACACATCCAGAGAAACTAGGTTCAACAGTGGCTGATGAAATTCATCCTCCCTAAGTGGGAAACAGCACACACTACAGTAAGTGAATTACAGTCTCCTTCATGTACTGAGGGACTCTGAATTAGATGTGCCCTCTCAGGACAAAGATCTAGGCATCACTGTAGACAGCTCAATGATGACATCTGCTTAAAATGTATCAGAGGTCAAAAAAGTGAATAATATTTAGGCTGTGTAGGGAATATTATGGAAAATGTTACAATGTTACATAAATTGATGTACATGCCTACTTTGACTGTTAAATTCTATTTTGGTCAACTCTTGTGCAAGTTACATGGTGAGGAAAAGTGAAGGTTATACAAGGGCATATATATTTTTCTCCTGCTTAGAAGGGAGGAAATTAAAAGGAAATGTAATATTCTGAATAGTTATCAAAGTCTCAACTAGATGTTCCCCTTTGTTCAATCTTAATAAAGAGATCAACTAGAGACATGTACTTTTATGAAACGTATGGTTGGTCTTTAGTATTTAGCACTTTTTCTTTCTTTCAATTTAAGATTTGTGATAGTGTTTAATTAAATGCAACGTGTCTGGGAATAAGAATTGAGCACTTAATACTGGCAGGAAAATACAGATGAAACTGAGACACTTGGTGCGCTCAGCTCGCTCCCTGAAATGCCTGTACACCAATGCGCGCAGCATGGGAAATAAGCAGGAGGAGTTAGAGACCTGTGTTAAGTCAGGAGATTATGATCTGGTGGCAATTACAGAGACGTGGTGGGACAGCTCGAATGACTGGAATATAGTCATGGAGGGCTATGTCCTTTTCAGGAAAGACAGGCCAGCCAGGCGGGGTGGTGGGGTTGCTCTTTATGTGCGAGAGCAGCTGCAATGTACTGAGCTCTGTCCAGGAACAGGGGACGAGCGAGTTGAGGGTCTGTGGGTGAGAATTAAGGGGCAGGCTGGCAGGGGCGATACTGTTGTGGGTGTCTGTTACAGGCCACCAGATCAGGGTGAGGAAGTTGACGAGGCCTTCTACAGGCAGCTGAGAGCGGCCTCACAGTCACAGGCCGTGGTCGTCGTGGGGGATTTTAACTTCCCTGATGTTTGCTGGAAGGACTACTCAGCAACCCAGCCACAGTCCAGGAGGTTCCTCCAGTGTATGGATGATAACTTCCTCATGCAAATGGTGGATGAGACAACCAGGAGAGGAGCGCTGCTGGATCTCATCCTCACTAACAAGGAGGGTCTGGTCGAAGCAGTAAAGGTTGAGGGCTGCCTTGGTTGCAGCAACCACGAGATGGTGGAATTCAGGATCTTGTGTGGTGGGACCAGTACAATAGCAAGAAGAATTGCAACCCTGGACTTTAGCAGGGCAAACTTTGGCCTTTTCAAGCAATTGCTAGGGGAAGTCCCATGGGCAAGGCTGCTTGAAGGTAAAGGGGCCCAAGATAGTTGGTTGGCATTCAAGGATTGCTTATTCCGAGCTCAAGAGCAGAGCATCCCGACACGTAGGAAGTCAAGGAAGAGGGCCAGGAGACTTGTGTGGCTAAATAAGGAACTGCTGGGTATGCTCAAGTGGAAGAGCAGAGTTTACAGGTCATGGAAGGATGGGCTGGCCTACTTGGGAGGAATATAAGGCTGCTGCTAGAGGATGTAGGAAGGCAGCTAGGATGGCTAAGGCCTCCTTAGAATTAAATCTGGTGAGAGGGGTCAAGGACAGCAGAAAGAGCTTTTTCAAATACGTGGCAGATAAAACTAACACCAGAGGCAAGGTAGGCCCACTGGTGAATGGGATGGGTGCCCTGGTGACAGAAGATACAGAGATGGCAGAGTTATTGAATGCCTTCTTTGTCTCTGTCTACTCTGCCGGAGGCAGTCCTGAAGAGCCCTGTACCCCTGTGACCTCAGATGAAGTCAGGTCACTGGAACAGTTTGCCTTAGTCGATGAGGAATGGGTTAGAGACCAGTTGATCAATATGGACATCCATAAATGCATGGGTCCACATGGGATGCACCCGCGGGTGCTGAGGGAACTGGCGGAAGTCATTGCTAGACCACTCTCCATCATCTTTACCAAGTCTTGGGAAACGGGAGAGGTGCCTGAGGACTGGAGGAAAGCAAATGTCACTCCAGTCTTCAAAAAGGGCAAGAAGGAGGACCCGGGTAACTATAGACCGGTCAGCCTCACCTCCACCCCTGGGAAAGTGATGGAACACCTTATCCTTGGTGCCATCTTAAGGCATATCAAAGATAAGAGGGTTATGAGGGGCAGTCAACATGGCTTTACCAAGGGGAAGTCATGCTTGACCAACCTCAAAGCCTTTTATGAGGAAATAACAGGGTGGATGGATGATGGCAGAGCGGTGGATGTGGTCTACCTTGACTTCAGCAAAGCATTTGACACAGTCTCCCACAGCATCCTCATAGCTAAACTGAGGAAGTGTGGTCTGGATGATCAGGTAGTGAGGTGGACTGCGTACTGGCTGAAGGAGAGAAGCCAGAGAGTTGTAGTCTATGGGGCGGAGTCTAGTTGGAGGCCTGTATCTAGTGGAGTGCCTCAAGGGTCAGTACTGGGACCAGTATTATTTAATATATTCATCAACGATTTAGATGAGGGAATTGAGTGTACTGTCAGCAAGTTTGCTGATGACACTAAGCTGGGAGGAGTGGCTGACACGCCAGAAGGCTGTGCTGCTATCCAGCGTGACCTGGACAGGCTGGAGAGTTGGGCAGGGAGAAACTTGATGAAATATAACAAGGGAAAGTGTAGAGTCCTGCATCTGGGCAGGAACAACCCCACGTTCCAGTATAGGTTGGGGAACAACCTGTTAGAGAGCAGTGTAGGGGAGAGGGACCTGGGGGTCCTAGTGGACGGCAGGATGACCATGAGCCAACACTGTGCCCTTGTGGCCAAGAAGGCCAATGGCCTCCTGGGGTGTATTAGAAGGGGGGTGGTCAGTAGGTCGAGAGAGGTCCTCCTTCCCCTCTACTCTGCCCTGGTGAGACCGCATCTGGAATATTGTGTCCAGTTCTGGGCCCCTCAGTTCAAGAAGGACAGGGACCTGCTGGAGAGAGTCCAGCGCAGGGCAACTAAGATGATTAAGGGAGTGGAGCATCTCCCTTATGAGGAAAGGCTGAGGAGCTGGGTCTCTATAGTTTGGAGAAGAGGAGACTGAGGGGTGACCTTATTAGTGTATATAAATGTATAAAGGGGGAGTGTCACGAGGATGGAGCCAGGCTCTTCTCAGTGGCAAACAAGGATAGGACAAGGGGTAATGGGTACAAACTGGAACACAAGAGGTTCCACTTAAACTTGAGAAGAAACTTCTTCTCAGTGTTCTTCAGAACACTGGAACAGGCTGCCCAGGGGAATTGTGGAGTCTCCTTCTCTGGAGACATTCAAAACCTGCCTGGACACATTCCTGTGTAACCTTATCTAGGTGTTCCTGCTCCGGCAGGGGTGATTGGACTAGATGATCTTTTGAGGTCCCTTCCAATCTCTAGCATACTGTGATACTGTGTGATACACTTCATGTTATAAAACATGATAAAATCATCTATCGTTCCTAGAATTGCACCATTCCTGTGTGATGTTAGTCAGAGAGGAGAGTTAGGTATTTTTCTTAAATAACTACTGTTATTTTCCACTTTTAAACTCATATTTCAAGATTTAAGCAGACTCATCTGCTCTTTCCTCTGTTCTGAAATTCATTACATCAGGAAGGTTTTGGGGGCCAAGGGAGGCAATTAAAAAACGCAGTTACTAAATATCCCGCTGTACTTTGGTAAGGCACCACAGTGTAGTGGAAGACTTTCACTCAGATAACGCTTACATATGCTTTTCCTTTTTGCAACAGAAGTTTTGTAAGAACTGGAAGGTAGATGAGATGAGCTGCTGAAGGTACTTCCCTGGGCTTCAGTCTGTATGCTGTGCAGGAATACTTTTCAGATTATGATGGCAGAGCCTTGTGTCTTTAGAATGGACTAACAGACAAACCTGGCAGTTGAATGCTCCTGTAGAGCACTTTCCCAAATATAATTTCCATGTAACCTAATGCCATTAGCAGGTAGTAATTTAAGCTGTTCAGGACAGTGTGCACATATCTCAGTTGTATAGAATGAAGACTTTAAGGGGCTAGAAATATCATATAGTTATTGTAATGGTGGCTTGAGCAAAAGACAATTATCGTATGTTTTGTTATGATGGGAAAACAAGGTATTTATAATGGGAGATACAGTTGCAATTATCTGGACAATTAAACATCAGAACATGAAAGGGTGGAAAGAGGAAAAGGCCTGGAACCCATCTTTCCATCTTCACTGGTTTTCTTTATTTCTGGTTTGTTGTTATTTTTCTTTTTATCCTTCCTATTTTCTTCAGTTAGAAATGTTGTTACTCTACAGAGATGAAGACATATTCATTCACTCTGGTTTTTACACTCAGAATTTTTTTAGTACTTCTAGGTACAATAGGATTTTTTTCCTCTTTTTTTCTTTTTTTCTTCTTATTTTCTTGTTCTTTGTTACTAAAGGGTTTAGTAGAGTTACTTCTACTCTTCATCCTCACCCCGGGAAAAAAACTGTAACTCAGACTTTAAAGCAATATTAAAAAAGAATAAAATCTAACTATGATGTCATTTATAATGTCTACATTACAGATTTCAAGCAAAAATATTCTTTCTCATATTGAAATGCAAATAAGGATAAGCAAAGGTGGATAGTCCTGAACTCTCAAATTTTGCAATATAAGATGAAAACATTTTATTAGACTTATTCCTTAAAATATCATTATGCTCTGAGTTAACTAAGTTTTATTGAACTACTAAAAATGTTGAAAGGGCAAGAAATGAAAGAATGAGCTCCATGCTGAAGTATGGGTAGAAACCAGGCAGTCACAGGTTTCTGGGCTTCAGGAAAATGTCGAAGAGCAGAGGTGTGCTCTCAATTGCATGGCAAGCTTTCATCTGATAATGAATGAAGTTTAAACGTCATGGATTGATCATTAGATAGTTTTTGATTACTGCACTTGTTCAGGAACTAAGTAGTACAACAATTCTGTTGAGAGCAAAAGACTAAACAATTACAGTTCCATTTCTAAAGCTTTTTATGGCTATTGTGTAAAAATTGGTCAAGGAATATTAGATCAGTTGCAGAACTTTATTAATACTTGAATTTGTCCCTTTTCCCATTGTACACTCTATAAAACAATACAGATAAAGGGAAAATAGAAGTTAAGACACCATCTGCCTGATAATGACTCTCTTATTCTAAGAGCTATTATTTAACCAGTACTTTCATTGTTAAATATGTGTGAAAATGATTGTGTATGGTCTTAATGTGTAAGCAGGATTCTCTGCAAAACCAAGTTGTATGCCTCACTGAACTCAAACTCTTAAATTCAGAGTAAAATTCTTATCAATCAAATACGTAAAAGTATAAAAAAACTGATTGTTTTGATAAAACCTCTTCTTTATAAACCCATCTTGACTAACACCATCTACGCTGACTTCCTTTCCTTTGATAATACCTGTAGAACTTCAGTGTTTTACTTGCCACTGGTGACATAAAGACATGTAGGACCATACTTATAAAGACTCTGCAACTGATTTTTTCTCATATTGACATTATATATCTTTGACTGTGGACTCTTTAGAGTTCAGCTCAGTCAACTCCAACACATATTAAAAAAAAAAAAAAAAAAATGGTTATTTTTGTCCAGAGAACTCATCATTTAATTCTTTCAAAACTCTTCTACTTTATCTGACACTCTGATTTTAAAATGATGGGTTTAAGAACTGTGTTAAACATTATCTCTAGTTACTGTTGACAGGGAAGAGATTTCATTACCATCATCATGTATATCATGAGCTTTCTGACTACAAACAGAATGAAACTACTTATTGAATAATTCTGACATTTTTATTTGTTATGTTTAACTCTGATGGCCATAGTTGTTTTTTTTTCCTTTGTGTATTTTCCTCTTGTCCTTTTTTGTAACCCATGTTTCTTTTAATTATCAATTTTTCCTAATTATCACTAACAGTCTCAGTTTAATTTCAATTCCCTGACATGTTCTCCAAGTGACTGGTTTTGATTACATGAAGTGTTTGTTCTTAAGGAACCAAAATATGTACAGTTCTCTTTTGGACTTTACATTTAGCACATGAAAAATAAATAGTCTAATGCTGCAGCCTGTGCTCTATAACTTTCATGGCATGGTAAGAATCATCTGTGTACCTATGAGGTCTCTTTTAGGAGACTAATTTATACTTAGACCTTTTCTTGTTTTAGAGAGAATTTCACAGAATGCAAGCAAGCAGAGAAATGTCTTCAAAGTAACTAAGATTTTTCTCGAAGCCATGGAATAGAGTTTATTGAAGATCAAAAACATTCAAATCTGTTAAAAGTGACTCTATGTGATAGAAATCTACTAGAGAATTACATACAAATGGCAGGAGAAACTTCTGAAACATGTAACATAAAGCTGAAAAATGAGCTGAACCTCAAGCCCTCATTTATTTTTCAGCCCAGTGATGTCACCATGTCTGTCGCAAGCTGTGTTGCCTTGCAGATGGGGCTGGAATCCTTGTACGGTAAATCCTTGTTCCCGCTTTGATTTCTCCATGCCTTATCAGAAAAGAAATGCACACATACAACTCTGCATAATACAAGGCAGTAATATTTAATGGAGCACTCCTGTGACATACACAGACCACTCATTTCTTGTTAATATGGCAACAGCAGAAAGTCTCCAGAGGGTTGTCCAACCTTATAATGAGAGGCCTGTGTTACGTGCAGTTCTGTAGCCTCAGAAGTGGCCATAGATTCATCCCCTGCTGTGAATTTTGGCTGCTGCCTGAGGCCCTGTGGAAATCATGTTTCTTGCTATGCCCGACCACATACAAGCCTCCCTGCTGAGAAAAGCAAGGAAATTTGCTGGACTGCCTTCATCTATTTCTCTCCCTCACCATTTGAGACAGAAAAGGATCTGCAGGGCAGTATTTCTTTCATAATTTTTTCTTCTGAAGAGAGAAGTAGGAGTGTTGTCAATATATTCCTGAGGATGTGCTGATTGCAAAAGTCAGCAAGGAACTTTATTCCAGGATGACAGTCACTTGTTGACTGACAGAGCAGAAACCACAAACTCAGCAACTAGCAACACAATGAACAGAGGATGGAAGGAAGCCTTGAATATTCTCTTCTTCTCAAGAGATTCTATGATCAGTGTAGAAGAAAAAAGGAAAGGTGTAATATGAACCACCTCGGTTCTTTTTATTGATGTGCTGAAATCAATGAAACAGTGATAATCACATGCCCTTTTTTATAGTTTATACATCTAATCTCATCTAGTTGATGTCTACCCCTTCTTTTTCCGTTGAGTTTCAAGAGCCAATGAAATGTAAGGGGCCAAATTCTGAAGAATTGGCTGTCACATTGTGTTTAAAAACCCAAAATAATTACACAGAATATTGTGCAGCAAATAGTATTTTATATGCTGCATTTCTGAAGTGTTTGGAAAACAAGTAAATAAGAAAATTTACTAGCTTCTCTCAAAAGTGTACAATTAAAGGGCTTAATCTCAAATACAAGGCATGTTCAGTATTTGAGGGTGTTAGAGACTGAAATAACAGTAAACCTGGAATGAATGAAACAGGATGTTAGATTAGTATAAATGGAAACTTCACTTGAAAACACAATGGGGGACAGAGAGAGAGGGAGAGAGAAGCAATTTTATTTGCTCTGTGTTCTTTTCCTTAGCTCTAAAGTTTCCTGTTAAAAACCTGAGTAGAGTTGTGCTTGTCTGGCATTAATAAGTGTACTGAAGTTAATAGAACTATCGTATTATGTAATGATTTGAACTGGTTAAAAGAAAGATAAAACACTGCTGATAATACTAATAGCAATGTTTTAATAAGCTAAGGAAAGGGTAACTGCATGCAGGCAAAGATGTGCTTTTTTTTTTTTTTGTTTATGCAGTGGTGCTGCAGAAATAGGGAAAAGCAAGCAAGACTGAGGAGGTGGGGTTCTGTAGCTGGAGAGAGATCCTTCACATGTGAGAAAACTTAACTTGTTATGGTGGGAGAAAAGAAGGCATGATGTAAACACATGTTAAAGAGATGTGAGTTGAGACTGATTTCAGGTAGACTGAAGGGAGAGGATCACAGGTAGGCAATGCAGAAGTCAAGGATTCCTTTTTCAGTTGCTCAGAAAGGAGGAGTGTCTTAGGGTTGTTAAACCAAAAAACAAAATCAGAAAAAAAAAAAAAAAAAAAAAGTATTTGAGATGTAACTTCTACCAGAAAGTATAAGAGAGTAATATAATAAGGAGAACCAAGACAGGGAAGGATTTCAGTTTTATTAATGTCTTTTTTCATTATTGTCATTATATATTTAGCCACATGTGTAACAACGCAAAATATCTACTAGTGTCATAGTTCTGTATACACACACATAGGTGCGGTATCAATGATTTCAATGAAAATTTTAAGGAATAATGGTCAACTATAGATTTTCCAAGTCATAAAATATTACATTTGCTGATTGGTCTGTTACACTAGGTATATAAACATACATATAATATTACAGATCTTTTAAGTAGAATATTATGCTCCCAGTGTATTTTGCAAATATAGCTTATGACCTAGTTCCAGGCTGTTGCGTGATAACATTTTTCGGAATCCTATAGGATTCTGTATTATGCTTTTTTGCAATAAGGAACTACTAAAAATTCTTTTGCTCTTGCCAGACTGCTGGGTGCACAAAAGAAAAAAAGCCAAGCGCAATTTGTTTCACATATTATGCGCATAATAGTTTGGGTGGAAAGATAAGCATATATAATCAAACTGCTTTTGAAAACCATGATATTTCCTGGTTCATGTGAAACAATAAAATATTTTTAATATTTTCTTTATTTTAACTGCAATTTTTTTCAAATCAAATAATGATCTGAGATATTACTTGAAGCCGGGAAATTGTCCAACAAGATTAGATTTTGTCCTGGTGCAGGAAAAGAAATGCATAGTGTTTAAATTAAAAGGGTTTGTATGGTGACTCTGAGTTGGAAAGGCAAACAGTAGGTAAATACAGATACTGCAACTAATACAGAATAATCATGTGCCTCATAACTGAGATTAAGGTATGAAGAGGAAAAAAACACATTTTCATTGGCAATTACATAAAAGTAGGAAAAAACACTTCAGATATTGCTGGAATCCAGTAATTCCAAAGTATATTTATACAGTTAATATTCAGTATTCTGATTTTTTGAGTCCCTAGAGTCTACTTCATTTAGACCATGGGAACAAGAAAACAAAACCTTCTTCATTAGCACTTAAAACAGCACATTTCATCACACCAATTGTCAGTTTGGCTGCAATATCTAGATTATATTTCCTTTTTTTTTTTTTTAATGAAGTGTTCTAGATTAATATTAACTTACAAATGCTATTGTATCATTTCCAAATATAGTAAGTTTTTTCCTTAGTATAAAGCATGCCATTGTTTCACTAGTCTTACACGTCTGCATAAAATAATTTACTGCAGTCTTCCTCGGTGAATTTTTGTAATCTCAGGTAAATGATTTGCAGGGAGGTTCAGTTCAGCTGCATAATACAACAGGTGAAGGGCACAGTGTCATTGTGAAACCCACCTTGAATGGTGTTTCATTTCAAGTTTTAGAGAGAAATAAGGAACTTCCTAGGTAAAAGTATAGTCTGATATGAAGAGGTTTATTTGTGACTGTGGGGATAAATTGCAGTGTGGGAAAAGCAGCTGAAAACATGGATAAAAGTCGAATATAGGATTACTGTAGACCCTGTCAAAATAAATGGGAAAATATTTTTTAGTATGTAATTAAATGTCAAGATTTTTGAGTTAATGGAATTTCTGTAGTCACGTCAAGGTCAGACAAGCAATTACTGTTTATGAATTATCTGAAATCTTGTATAGCCTCTTCTAGCTAGTCTTCTAGCATTTATTTATATTAGACATCTTTGCCATTTCTGATGTTTCTCCCCCATAGTTTCTGTTAACAGCAATGTGATGTATTTTGTCAATTCTCTAGTTGTTTGCAAAACCTTCCTTTATTTCACTGAAGAGCTTGCAATTAGCCCACTTCTCCCTATTGAGAGGCATCTTTGTAATAACGGCTTTCCTGGCAGAGCTTTTGTTAGGCAGATTTTAAAATCAAGAGTCTACAAAGATTGGGAAATTATCCAGTCATACAGAAGTTCAGCAAATCCCTTTCAAGGTCGTATCAGTTCAGATTATACAGATTTTCCACTTCAGCAAACATTAGAGTTTAGCATTTTAGGGATGAATTTGGAGTGATAGAATTAATAAAATAAACCAATTCTAAATGAAATTGTTTGCTAAACTCAAAGAAAAGCCTGGGCTATTCCCCACCCTCTACCCCCCTTAGTGGGGTTACCTTTCTCTCCCATGTAGCCTCTTGTATCACTTTCTTTGAAGTCATTCACAGCATTTGCTTTGACAGCTAGTGGGTGTGGGAAGTATAAGGCTATAGCAAGTATCTCCATAGCATAATCCACCCAGTCACTGTTGGTCACTGATCCAGCTGCATGCAGCAGCTTAATAGTCAAAGGGCATGGTAATTCCCTCCTTCTGTCTTTTCTTTCTTTCAAGGCAAAATCTTCACCTGGTGTTTTTGATTCATGCATTCTAATTATGATGGCTGCCATCATCAACCCTGTGGGTGACACTAGAAATTCTCTGAGCCAACAGCTAATACCACAGCTTGTTAAGCGACCATGTCAGCCTGATTTTAGGGCCCATTTTGCAGTTCACCACAGGCCTATCTAAAAGCATCAGAAGTCTCCATCTAGCAGGACAGGCTCATTGTCTTTCTAAATGTCTCCTTCTGATAAGCAGATCCAAATATGGTTCATTCACTGTGGATTTGAAGGCACAGTGGGGAACTTGGCTCACATAGTGCATACAAAAAAATGCTTAATATTTTCACTTGGTATAGAGCTAAAGAACCCAATTTTCAATTTCAGGATGAAAACATTTACTTCCTTACTATGATCAAGAGTTTGAAATTTAAATCAGAAGTCTTCGAAAGCTATTCTAACTCTCAAAGGAACAGGCTTTCCCATACTTAGTACAAAGAAGAAAATCCTGGGTTTGTAAGAGAGTTGGAGTCACACAGAATTCACACGACGACCAGAAATGTCCTTTGTTGCTTAAAGATATTATAATTTTTTCTCTGAATATTTTTCTGTGAAGTATGTGATTCTAGTGGCTGTGAAGTTACTAACAGTGCTATGAATGCTGCAGTCTGATCTGCCATGCAAACTTTATTTGTTTTTAAATAAGTGCTACAAATGCTTTACTGCGGTATATATTTCTCTTTAATGTTTTGGCTGACCCAAGCTTTGCCAATAGAAGGCAATGAATATCGTTCAGTCGCAGGAAATGAGAATTTTATGAAAAGTATACTAATGGTTCTCTATATTTAACTGCCTCTCTGATCTGCAAACTATTTTTTTTTTTTTTAGATAGAAACAGAGCTAAGTTTTCTCCGACTGCACAGGCATTTTGTCACCAGAATTAATAGGAATTGCAAACATGTATTAAGAATAAAGTATGGTTTATCTTTCATGCTAATATAGTCGAGAGTGTATTAAAACCTGGCTGCATGTAAACGCTACAGCTTCGTTCATCTAAAAATCAGCAAAGACAGATAGAAAATAAGTAGCTGGCCTTCCTTGTAGCATAGATCTGCAGTTATAACATTAACATAACACAGTTTTTGTTCTCTAAGGACAAAATCAGTTACTTACCAATGAGGTATGTAAAAGTGCTTATCTCGCAGAACTATCAATCTGAACCAGTATGCATATGGGATAAGCTAATTTAAGAACTCCACAGGAAATTAGAGTGGCTCTTTTATTATCAACATCCGTTTCCTAAATACTGTGCTGCTTTTGGCTTATATCCCTTTGACCTATAATAATGAAACTGGAAACATTTCATTTCTTTGTAAGCTGGCAAACTGGAAGCCATGCCTATCTGTGAGCTTACTGGTAGAGATAAGTAAGAAGCCCATTTTGTTGCAGAAAAATCTGGTATTTTGAAGGCAGTGTTTCCTTTAGTGATTATGCTTTCATGTGTAACATGCTATTGGAAAACTTTTTCCTTTTATAAATTCTCAAAGGATTTATAGCAAGAGGGTATTTTCAATATACATTATAATTGTCCTATGGCTAAATGTACATACTTTTTCCAGTTTGGAAGTGTAGATTCTCTACTGTAACCAAGGAACTGTGGCAAACCATTGTTTGTGGCTGCACAAGACAGTAATAAAAGAAGAAAAGATACAGACTTGACTGGAATACATGGGGGTTACATCTCACGTAATTTATATATCTCTCTAGATAGTAAATTTAGTGGAGCAGGCAGAATTTCTCATTATTTTCCATCCACTTTTTCTCTAATATGTCTGGTGTTTTAATATGGTATAAAAACATGAGAGAAACCTGAGTACAGGATGGGGCAAAAGCCCTGCAAGTTATAGTGTGGAACAAAAAGACAAAAGATACCAGGTTTTGCGGACTTCAAAAATAATTGAGGTATGGGTAGATGGCTGAAATTACCCAAACAGAACAGGATCATTCAGAAAGAACAGAATGAGTGCCATCACATGGCATGTACATGTCATTCAGGTGATTAGGCCCAGTCAGTGTGGGTTTAGGAAAGGCAGGACTAACCTGATTGCCTTCTATGACAAGGTGACCCACTTAGCGGATGAGGGAGAGTCTATGGATGTTGTCTGCTTAGAATTTCATAAAGTCTTTGGCACCATTTCCCACAGCATTCTCCTGGAGAAACTGATTGCTCATGGCTTGAACAGGCGTAAAAAACTGTCTAGTTGAGCAAGCCCAAAGTATGATGTTGAATGTAGTTAAATCCGCTGGCATCCAGTCACAAGTGGTGTTCCCTAGGGCTCAGTACTTGGGCCAGTGTTACTTAATATCTTTATTAATGATCTGGATGAGGGGATCAAGTACACCCTCAGTAAGTTTGCATATGACATGCAGTTGTGTGGGAGTGTTGATCTGCTTGAGGGTAGGACAGGCTGGGATCAATGGGCTCTGGCCAACGGTATGAGATTCAACAAGACTCAGTGCTGGGTCCTGCACTTGGGCCACAACCCCATGCAATGCTACAGGCTTGGGGAAGAGTGGCTGAAAAGCTGCTTGGAGGAAAAGGACCTGGGAGTGCTCATTGACAGCTGCTGAACATGAGCCACTTATGCCCAGGTGGCCAAGAAGGCCAACGACATCCTGGCCTGTGTCAGAAATAGCATAGCCAGGAGGGCCAGGGCAGTGATCTGCCACCTGTATTCAGCACTGGTGAGGCTGCACCTTGAATACTGTGTTCAGTTTTTGGCCCCTCACTACAGAAGGACATTGAGTTGCTGGAGCAGATCCAGAGAAGGGCAACAAAGCTGGTGAAGGGTCTAGAACACAAGCCGCATGAGGAGCAGCTGAGAAAGCTAAGCTTGTTTAGCCTGGAGAAAAGGAGTGGGGTAGGTGTTAGTGTCTTCTCCCAAGTAGCATGGACAAAAGGAGATGGACTCAAGTTACTCCAGGGCAAGTTTAGATTGGACATGAAGAAAATTTATTCACTGAAAATATTTAAGTTTTGAAGCATTGGAACATGCTTCCAGGGAAGTGATTGAGTCACCGTCCCTGGAAGGATTTAGAAGACATGTAGGTGTGTTGCTTAGGGACATGGTTTAGTGGTGGACTTGGCAGTTCTAGGTTAACGGTTGGACTTAATGACCTTAAAGTCTTTTCCAACCTAAATAATTCTATGACTCTAACATGAGATAGTTTGTGGGAATAAAATGCCGGCAATAGGCTGAAGATTCTCTCCCATTGCAGTAGCATCGAGCTGTTTCTGGAGAATTGTATTACAATGGATGTGCTAATGTGGTTAACTTTCAGGGTATTTGGATTACATTGATTCTGCTCTAGACAGGGCCTAACAGAGCATAAACTTAAGTCTAACATCTTTTTCCCTTTTTCATTATCCTAAGATAACCTTTTCTGCCTATGAAAATATCTTACGTCACTCTAAATATCTTTATATCGGGGTTAGGAGTTAACACCATCAATTTCAAGGTGGATCAGACAAAATACATCAGCACTGATGTTTAAGGGTCAATCAAATGACTTCATGAAAACTTCATCACTGAATTTATCCCTATGCCATTAAAAAGAGCAAAACCCAACAGTGATTAGAAATCATGTTTGTTTTTAACCTATGCAAACTCTTAAAACTTGTATGAGCCAGGTTAGTATTTTTCCATGTGACTCTATATGAAATATTGGTTATGATTTCAGTACTTGTGGACAAGTCTGCATGCTGTCAATCAAAGTATCCTGTTTGGACTTTATCTCCCTTCATTCTTTCCAGCAGGCTGCAGGCTGCAGGCTGCTTTCAGGTCTCAGAAGGTATAAGCCTTTCCTTTAAAAGTAACCAAGGGCTTAGCAATGAATAGTACTGCTGCCTCAGTTCCTTCCATTATAAAGTCCTGCCTAATGCTTTTCACTTTACTTTTCATTTCCTTTGTAGTGCTGAGATCTGGGGAAATTAAGATCTGTGGTACTCCATATTCAAGCATATATTTGAGACTTGCAGCTTGCAGCATTCTCATATGATCTCTGCTATTAGTGAATGTAAAAACAGTTTCTATCCATCTACTCTTCCTATTTGCTGAACTAATAGATCAGTGAAGAAATTTTCCATATATAATATGAAGAAATAGCGGCTTAGCTCAGGGATTTTTTGGTTTACCGTGGGTTGAGGGAGAGGATGAGAATCCAGAATTTTTTAAATTTTTCTTTAGAACTTTCTGTATGGACTTATGGCTCTAAGAATAATACTATCCTCTTTCTAGTGAAAGTGCTGGCAAAGAGCTGTTAATTTCTTCTATAATCTGATTTTATTGAGATAGACAGTGAAATGCATAGATGACTGTAGAAAAGTAATAGAAGCATTGTACAGCAAAACTTGGGGGGAAGAACAACCACAAAGCATTCATTTGGGTACTTGTCAATCATACAAAAATCAATATTACATTAGATTGTAAACTTTAAGGCTAATGAGGATGTATCAAAGGAGATACTAGAGATAGCCATGATATATGCAAATCCTAAGTGTAATATTCTTTGTAGAACTGGAGGATCAGAGAGTGCAACAGCTTTGCAGTACATCCTCCTTTCTTGCAAAATACATAGCTAGCACTGAAGAATCAATTTTAGTGAGAAGATGAATATTTATTTTTACTATGTGCAAGAGCTCAGTCTCCATCTGATTCTGATTGGGACTCCAAAATTATTTCATTCATACCACTCATAAAATGCTTTACTTCTTGTTGCAGAGCAATCTTACAGCAGGCAAACTGGATGTCTTTTGTTTAAAACAAAATTTGAAGATGTGCTTCTAGCAGTATACCTAATCTGCTCAAAAGCTTAGGCATTTTAGTCTTTGGGGTCAAGATTAAAGACAGTCCATAACACAGTGTGAAACATGTAGTGTGGATGATGGGGTTCCAGTACCCACAGCTGAGCTTTACGAATCTGCTTGTACAGGATCTCACTAGTATGAAGACATAGCCATAGTTTTTTATGGTTTATGTGATTTTATTTACCCATACTGGTAACTTGGTAACTGTCTGTATGATTATAAATTGCAGGGAATCTAGGATAAAGTAGAAGTTTCATGGGTCTCCCCAGAAAAGTCCGAAGAAGCAAATCCCAACTCTTCTCTCTATTTTTGTTTTATCCTTTTTTATTGACAAACACTTTTCCTGGCTGAGAAGAAATTGTTGTGGCTCTGATTTTTTCAATCAGAGATGCTTTACTAACTTTCCTGAACTTTTTTAGCCAATGAATGCTTTGTCTTTTATTTCTATAACTGATATTTCATTTTTGCACTTAATATGTATGTAACAACTAACACTCAAAAAGGCTTTAGGATAATGTAAGAGATACCATATGCAGTGAGAAGGGAAAAAAAAAAAAAAAAAAAAAAAAGAAAAGAAAAAGAAAGTCTGTTCCAGACATAATGAAGCCTGAGAAAAGGCAGCTCATCAAAGATGTAAACGTAACTGCATTACTAAGTTCTTGTTTTCTGAATAGCAGCAATTAAAGAAACTTGAAACTGGTGACTATAATCCTCAAGGTTGGATCTGATTAATAAAGCAAGTGATAGCCTGCTGATTCTGAAGTAAAAAGCTGAGTAAATACATGTTGCCATTTTCAGCAATAAAGTAATAAGCAGTTTAGAGTAAATGTGATTGGCATAAAATAATGTTAGAAACAATGTCAAATACACTCATGAAACAGATATTGATGTCAAATTTGCAAAATAGGATGGCTTTCCAACAAATACATCCACAGTTTAAATCAGTTAGGATGACAGAGTAACAAATTATTCATGGCAAATTTAAATTATGTCCTAACTAGTGCTGCAATAGCAATATTTATTTAATCAAAGCATGATCATTGTTTGACAATTACTTTTAAAAACTTTCCTAAAATCAAATAGCTAATATTTGTACAATTGTAATAGCTGAGCTATGCAATCAATTGGAAGGCTTATGCAGCTGTCCAGGGAAGTAAAGTACCCAGAAAAATTTGGCTAAATCATTGCTATACAGTAGCTAAATAAATAAAACACTTACTGTTAAATAGAACTACTTGTATATTAAAGAAAAAGTAGATTAATATTTGTTACCTCAAAACTCAGGATTAGCTTACAAGGAATAGTAAGCTGGTGGCCACTGAAATTGCCTGGGATAATTAAAATAGACAGTTTCCTTTCCACTGTGGCATGTTTCTGGAAGTGCTTTAACTCTGCAGAATATAACAATGGCCAGAGCAGATCAGGCAATAGTTCCATCTAATCTAGGAGTGGCCATGCGTAGATACAAAGGGAAGAGCAAGACTGCAAGAGCAGTTACCAACTGTTTTAAGCTTAGTATCAAACAGATATGGTTACATGCATGTAGTTGTTCATGGGTCTTTCATCTGTCTTTATCAGTCCCCCCTTGAGTCCATGCAGACTTCACATATGTATAACCTTCTCTAGTGAGGACTTCCATAAGTATACTTTCGTTTTGTTTGGAATATACCTTCTGGTTTCCTTACTAGTCCCAGTTTTTTGTATTGTAAGAGATGACCAGTCCTTATCCACCATCTCAATTTCTCTTTTGGTGGTGTAGACTTTTGAAATCCACACAAATGCATCTTTTTAGCTGAGGGATGAACCCTAGGCTATGCTGTTCTTCCTCATAAAGCAGTGGTTCCATAGTTTTGATAATAGTTATTGAACACCCTTCTGAACTTTTCTGAGATTTGAGATGGGTGATACACATTGTATTTAAGGTGTGGCAGAGCAATAACTTTTGGGTACGATGAATATAGTACAATTATATTCGTTCCATTGCGTTATGGTCCTTATACTTGAATTACTTTCAGACTGCTGCCAACCTTAACTTGCCCTTTGGTAATGGACTTTGTCAAAAGTCAGTTACAGACTAATGTTATCTCGACTGGACCTCAAGTGGATAATACACATGCTTCATGATTCTTCCAAAGAACTTCAGGATTTGCCTTTTAAAAACTATGATTCCCAAGTAGAAGATATCTGTCCTTGTATTTATTTATCTGGCACCAACATCAGGATTACATGTAGGTATGCAGTTCCTCAGATTTCTCCTCCCCTTCCCTTCCTCTGGTATCATGGTAGGTTTAAGGAAGAGATTTTTATACCATTACTAGTAATACAGGCATTTCACTTACGGGTTCTCTTAGAAACCCTGAGTGAATATCATCTGTCCCCAGGTGTTTATTGCCTTTCATTTTTGTCAGTGTTTTCTTTAATAAATTCTACAGTCTCTGTAACAAATTTTACAGTCTCTGTAATGTCAGATACTCTAACGTTTCTCTGCCAGACAAGGGATTACCAAAGGATTGTTCCTAGTTTCTTCTGCAGTGAATACAGAGTATTGATATAGTTTCTCTGGAATGGCCATAGCTGGTCTGACATTTCTTTTGTACCTTCCCCACCAACTGGCACTACAGAATCTCCGGCACGTGTCTTTCTCCAGATATATTTCAAGGAAGATAATAGATCTTATTATTACTTATTTCTTCTACTGGTTGCTCCTCCAGCTACCTCTTTAGACCATTTGGTTATGCTTTTACATTTAATCTGCCAGAGTTCATTTTTCTTTCCATCTTCTTCATTTTAATATGATCTCAAGTATTTGAAGGGTATGTACTTCTTTGTCATAACCTCAATAACCCTTTTTTGATTGGCAGCATGCATTTGTGTTTTGGTTTGGTTTTTTTTTTCTGATATGGTATCTTTAATTTCCATACTATAATTTCCATACTGTCTGTAAAGATTCACTTCTCTTAGTTGCCTTCTGTAGCTTCTTTTCAGTAAGTGTCATCATATTTATTCATACACAAACATGGTATGAACACATGTTTGAAAAGCCTGACAAACATGGTTCCTGAAATCTTCAAGATTAAGCAGGATACTGCTTCACAGTGGGAAGCATATATTGCACATGTTGCAGCATCATTTTCCATAATTTATGCTGACTGGGGTTATAATGACAATGTTATTTTTATTTTTCAGTTCTCTAACAGAAGAAATGTATCAGCATGTACCAGAAGGAAATTATTAAAAAGTTCCTTCAGAAAAAAAAAATAAAAATCCCTATTTTCTGACCTTCATTAGGAAATTTTATAATTTGATCTGGTACTTCAGTAAAAGATCCTGATAACAGGAAAATATCAGAGCTGTTAGTGAGCCTGTTTTCTAACAAAGAAAGTATTTCAGTTTTCCAGGTGAGATGTTTTAGTTTTAATAGTGTATGCATGCTGTCTTGACACCAGGACAGCCATTCCTTCCTTGGTTTTTAAATTATGGCACAAACATTTCTCATCGATTGCAATTTTACAGCCATTTCAAAGCTCAGCTTTGGCCCCATGGTTTCACTGTGCCTGTTCAATTGAGGAGAATAGCTTCTGTGATGGGTACTATTATGGTTATTGTGTTCCTGCGAGGTGGACCTAGGTCTCTACTGAAGATGGAGGAGATGCATAAATGTCTGCAGTTCTCTAACTATTGCCAAAGGATTTCTGTGAATTACCAAGATGTAAAGAATGTGCTGTTTGCACATCACCTGTTCCATGCAGGTGATGAAAACATAACACATTTTAAAAGATTGCTTATTTGCACCACAACTGTATAGTTAATACTTACTTTCAAGAAGCAGGCTATGCAAAGAGAGGCTTTGCATCAGACTTCCTGAGTTTGTCGTTAAATACTCATCCTCTGATAGTTTGCAATCAAAAGCTAAGTGTCTTTTTCCACTGTTACAGTTTCTTAGGTATGACTCCTTGGGTGGTTTTCACCTGCAAAATCAAAGTTCATGGACTGTGCATTTCTGGCTACAGGATACCTATTTTATGTGATTTATCGTCTTATGTATTGAACGTATCTTACATACTTATACTGTATATTGATGCACAGAATACTTGGGAACTGGAAGTTCCAGAAACCTGTGTCACAGCAACCACTTCTGCTTCTGCTGCTCCAAGTACAATTGGCCTTGGTATAAAAACCATATTTATTAATGTCTCTTTTAGTATGATTTTTTACAAACTATAGGCAGTCCTTTTCCTGACTTTTTCATTTTTGTTGTCCGTTGTTATCTGCTTGGAGGTGTTGCATAGATATTTGTATTAAGAGAATTCAATATAACCCATGAAAAATGAAGGGTGATTTGTGATGAAAAGTGCAGCACTTACTAGTCATTCACAATGTATCAGGAAAAGACAGGTCCCTAATAGAGCTGTTCTTTTACTTTTACATCTGCATGTACTTTTGGCCACTGCCAAAGACAGAATAATTGGCTAGAAGAACTTGTGGTGTCGCCTTCCTTGTGAAACTTTAGGACAAAATGTAAAATTTTTGAATACAAAATTCTGGCAGCTGAATACCTAAGTCAGTTGACTAAACTGATGGCCTAGATTTTTATGTTTCCAAGAACTTCAGGCAGGAATTCCTCCTTGGCCAAGAAGGAGATCTTTGCAACACAAGCCTGAAATTTTCTGGAAAGTAGTTTTTGTTGTGCTGCGTATGAATTTCATTTTTAATTCCCCATTCCTATGTCATACGTTATAAGCACATGCAGGTAGAAGCATTCTCAGTTCCTCCTGCCAGAGCAGTTTATATATTGTACCTATTTTAGCTTTGTTTAATCGTGTTTGGAAAATGCAGTGTTTAATTCTTGTCTGTATAGGAAACAGTTAACCTGTAGCAGACAAATTCCTGTTTGAGATGAAGCTAGTTGTTACTCTTAGTGTGTCTTCAGTGAACTGAATGGAGCTAAAACCCTGCTTAAAGTTCCAGTTTTGAGCTTGTTGGGATCTATCATTTGCTTTCTTAACTCTAGCAAAGAATCATCCACTTCTTTTCTAGGCAGTTTAATGAAGTTCTTTATCTCCAAATTCTCCTCTATTCTGCAAATAACCTCATCTTTGCTTGTAAAAGCAGGTGGGGAAATTAATATTCTGAACTATAATTATTCTACATAAAATCCCAAAAGGTTACCTGTGCTGTTAGGTAGAAACAGTAAAGTGTCTTTTTTTTAGTATTTGTTCTGAGCAATCTTTTCATTAAATAATGTTGCTTTCTTGACCTCACTACTGTCCCATGAGTTACAAAATCTGTCTTTTACCCATTTCTTCAAGATCTGAATATTGTGATCTCATTCTTCATCAAGGAAATATTTAATCTATTTTTTTATTTAGCCTATTCAGGCATGATGACTGATTTAATGAAACAGTGTATGTATTTCCAGATGATTTTATGTATTGTTTCTCTCCAAATCTTACTTTACTAAAAATAATTGTCAGCCTGAAAAGTCAAGGAAATCCAGTAGCTAATAATTAACTTCCCAAAGACGGACATTAAAGGGTAATGGTGCTCTGTCTGCACTCTAAATTCAGATTTTTTTTTTCCAACAGTTAGGCAATTTGTCCACAGTTGTCCTCCCAGCCAATTCACTATTTACATAAACTACATTACATGATCTAGATGACTAGTTCTGAAAGCCTCACTGGTCTTTATCAAGACAAAAAGAAAAAAAAAAAAAAGGAAAAGATAATAAGATTTCTCATTTAGGGGTGCTTAACAGTTTTCTATTTCAATTGCATTAACAGAAAAATGAGTCTAGCTAAGAACTACAACTTTTAAAAAGGAATCTCAATTTGTCTTATGAGCTCAGAGCTTTGCACTATATTAATACATAGTTTGTCAGTGTTTTCACATATCCAGCCACCTTAACCTTTAGCCCACGTAAACACAAGGTCTGTCTACAAGCATGTGTGTGGATACACCCTCAGCTTGCCTCTTTCCTCAGTCTTCTACTATCCTCCTTTCCTCTCTTTGAAGATCAGGCTTTTTTTTTTTTTTCTTTTTAGTGAAGCATTATTAAATTCCCACTTAATCACTTGAAAAAGGGTTCTGGGAATTTACAAATATAATAACTGTTGCAAGACTCATTTTTTCACTTTGCTTTCCTAATTCAAATCAACTCTGTTAATGTTAATTGAAGAGCAAGTATTCCATTCTTTCACACACTCAGATACTTATCTTTCCATGAGGGCAGTTATTTGCTACTGTCCGAACTGATCTAAGTATTTCAAACTGCTTTCCATACACTGCATTTTCTAGGTCGCTGAGACCTCATTAGATATTTCAGAGCTGTGTTTGCAGATTCCTAATACTTATAAGCCTGAAGAATGTATTCTATCCAAATGCTGAGAAACAATCTTTAAGCTTCATTCAAATGGCATGTAGATTGTTGGTGGTTTTGATTACACATCAATTTATCTGTAAAACTGGAGGAAAAAAAAAGTCTACCCAGAATGTTCATGTTCATGGCTTTAAAAAAAAGTCAAATCCCCAGGTTATGACATTTTTAGGATTCAGACCAGGGTACTGCAGCTCGAAGTGAGTATACTCTTACACTGTACATTAAAATTTTCTTTGGAGTTATTAATTTATAATACAATTTCTAAGGTTAGTTTCTGTAAATAACATTAATACTGAATGCACATTTGGAAGTCAGCTTTCAGACAAACACATTAGACTGTAAATCCAAGTTATAAACTCATTTCAAAATATATAGCAATTTTATAGTTCTCTGGTCACCAAAAATACACTGTTATGAATATGTTGTAATTTATGGGGGGATTTCCTTCATGGCTGCATCTGCTGAACATTAAATTGAGAATATAGATTATCTTCTGTATTGATGTAGTCCCTATAGACTTGAAACTACACCGTGCAAAAAAAAACAAAAAAATAAATCTGTATTCCGACTTTAATCAAAGATGAAAAGGATGAAACAAGCAGTCCCCCTGGCCTTTCAATAGAACTAGGTATTGTATGTTCAAGAATGGCACCAGGAGCCCCCATGGGGAAGTGACAGGATGAGACTAGGAAATGTTTGTGACTAACAGGATACAAAGAGTGTTCTTTCACTTTCTTTTGTAAATAGGTTCAAATTAGCCATAGTAAAGCATTTTCCCTGGGAGCCATCTAAAATACTTTACGAGAGTTATAGAAGGAGGACAGAAAATCTACCATGACTTCTAGTATCCAAACACAGGTAAAAAATCGGTTATAGTTCTGTCAGTTTCAGAGTTAGGTAGATAACAATTTATAAGTTTCAGCATGACATTGAAAATGTAAGCTGTTGCAATGGGCACGTAGGTTTTAGAGGCAGTTCATAATAAAGTTAAGGTTGTATCTCTTTATAGCACCAATTTTTGCATATTTAAGTGTAGAACAAATTATTATCTCCTATTGCTGGTGAAGAGAACTTAAATATTATTGACAGTTCTCTATTTTGATACATTATTGTTTTTCTGATTGTATAACATCATGGTGTTTTGGAAAGCATACAGTGCTAATTCACAGCAACATTTAAAGTATAGGGCAGAAACATCAACTGTAATTGAACTCATCAGAATTTTAACTTAATTAAAAATGCATGCATATGAATTAAAATATGTATAAACTTACAGATAATACTTAAGATCTAAATATGAACAAAGAAATTTCTATGTCTCAGGAATTCTTTTATACAAGCTGTGTTTGGAAATATATTGACTCTTAAAAGCATATGATCACCCAGAGTTGATTTGTACTTTGCAGTAAGTACCCGTTATTACTTGTAAATTGATCTATGTCGTCAGAAGGAATGTTGGATATTCTGGAGGTGGTGGAAGGTAGCCATAACTCTGGATGATTACTTCTTTGAGCCTAGGAGAAGCTGGGATCAGATCCAAGCATTGGGTCTTTGGGTCTTCTATGAATATTAAAAGCACGATTGTATGTGAAAGAAACAATGCTCTTGTAAACACAAATGGAAATCTCTATGAATCCCATCTTGGTTACACACAAGGGGAGTGTATTCTCCACTGAAGTCTAATGGGATGTGCATCGAGGGGAGAATAATATGCGCCATTGCCTTGTTCACTAACAGGTGAAGGGTAATATAGATGAAATTGGAGAACTAATGGGCAAGGCACTTCCCATTAGCATATACAAGGCAATTCCACATTTTGCAGCAAAGTAAAGGCAAAGTAGTGGCGTAAACCAAGGAAAGATTAAGACTAAGACCTGCTGTCGATGTGATGAAAACAACTTGACATTTGAGTCTTTCAGGTGCTGCTTTATCACATGAGTGGCTCAAATGATTACTTTCTCTGTAGAATCTAACAATAAGAGAACCTGAGGGACCTGCACACTGTATCAGATGTGGCAGAAAAGAAACGTTGAGCTGTATGAATTTGTACATACAGTGTGAAGTTGTTGTTTTGCACATTTCTAGAAAATGACTGAAGGAAGCCACCTGTCTAAAGGAGTAGGAGTGTCATTTTTTTTGTCAAAACATAGGTAGATCAGTCAGTCAATTGATCAACCTTTAAAACCCTAGTCAATTCAAGGCTTATGTCAGTGATATTTTGCTTCTGAGTTCCAAAGTTTGATAGCACATACAGACATTCTTTTCTTTCAGTTCAGATGTAAAGCATTTTTTCATTCCTCTGCAGACATTCAAGGATAAATTGCTCTTAAATATGGCAATTCCAAAACATACCAGATGATGTTTTAAATGTGTTTCTTAAACTTTTTAATATTGTGAACAGGTTTTTGATATCTGCCATCTGGAGCAACACATATTTTTATCTCTGTTCTCTTTTAAAAAAAGAAATGTTGCCTTTTTCCAAAGGTCTTGCAAAACTGCTGGTCAAAAATAATTATGGTCCAAAATCAAAACACCTCAAAAGATATTTGTAGCAATATTAAGAAAATATTATATACTGCTCCAAATATGAAACATACGTACAAGCAGGTTTTTTTACTTCTAGTGAATAACTCAAGAAGACTTTCTGTCTAATTCTGATTGATTCACAGTGTAGTTGTGGGAAGTCAGATATCTCTCCTTTGTTTTTTAGAAATAACAGAATACTTGCACAGGGATTTTAGTATTCACTGATATCAGTTAACTGCTGTGAAGCCTTGTCTCCTACAAAGAATATGAGCGTAATCATTTCATTTTGTCTTCTAGTTATTCATTATATTTTCTTAAGATCTTTTCTAGAGGTAGCAAGAAGAAATAAAAAGTTCTTTGGTTGGATCAAAATGTTTATTATGGTCACAGTATACTATGTTGCTGTAGCAGTACTCAGTCTCTATAGAAGGGGATGACAGCTGTATACATTATGTACAATATCTGTCTGTATACTGGCAAAGCCTCCATACTACATCATAATTTTAACATAGTTTCTTGCAATTGAATAATGAAGATAATACAAGGCATATAGAACTCTAAGACTGAATCTTTTTACTATAGATCTGTTCTATAGCTGCATCTCTGCATGCATTATGAGAGTGGTGATAAACATTTTTATACAGAGAGTTTTCAAAAAAATGTATTTATTTAAACTGGATTTTATCTAAGTCTGTCTTACTAGATTACCATAAAAATACTTTTCATTTAAATATAAAGGGTATTAAAAAAGCAAATATCAATCCTGATTTAAACAAACATGAATTTCTTTAAGTTTTATAGAAGTACAAGTGACTGCAGAAAGCCACTGATGCTTAAGCTGTAGGCTCACTAAAAATTTAATCTTTTAATATTTTAATTAATATTGCTGTTATAAATTACCTAGCTAGAAAAAATACTTTCATTGATGTTTGCACAAAGTTGTATGGCGATATTTTAATTATTTGGGGTTATTTTTGTGCTGTATTGAAATTTTAGGCAGTGAAAAGCAAGCTGTATTAGGTTAACGGGAAGGACTGTGATCTATATTCTACACTCTTGTTAGCATCCAGAAGTATTGCGGGGAAATAATGCTGTAGAGGAAAGCCTGAACAATCGTTTTGCTCTACAGAGCTGGAAGAGATGGAAGATAAATAATCAGTATTCCAGGATAAGTTTTCAGAGGCTCTGAAACTCCCAAACTGTATTTCATTTTGCTATGCATTGTGTCAGCCCAGTTATTGCAGCATCTTTTGAAGACAATATATTCATAGGTGTGTGCACCTATTCATTTGCTCTCTGCTAATATAGCCAAACCACTTTCTTTACAGAATGTAAAGAAGGGGCAGACATGATATTTCCTGATTATCACTTCATGCTGAGGAGGGATAGTAGATCTTTTAGACTTATTTGATTTTGACTCTCTCTTTGCACCTGTCTACCTTTGCTAGTACTAGTTAGTACTAGTAAGCCTGCTGCGCCTAAAGGCGAATTCAGCTTGCACAGAGTAGGAACAGGTTTTTCTCACTGTATTTCGTGACTGTTATATTGGAGATGATCCACTTTAGCTTCAGTGAGGGTTTTTCTAGTATTGCTGGGCTGACACCACTACTGAGATGGCTGCAGTATACAGATTTTCTACTATTTCCGTGCTCTTTTATTGGTAGTAGAAATATTGGGCCCAGCAAGGGTGAACAGTGATGGTGAGCACTGAGCAGGTACAGCTGAGGCAGGCCCCTCAGCACTGGGACAACTGGGGAGGCAGTGAGGAGTGAGGTGCAGGGCAAGGTCTGTTCCTGGGGCCAGAAGTGTTTCCTCTCTGCTATGGAATCAAGTGCTTCACTCCCAGCACAATCTGCCTTCAAAAGGAATTATTTTCTTTATGGTTCTGTTTCAAAAACTGGAAGCATTCTTTTTGTCAAAGAACATATGACAGCGCAAGGAAGAAGTAGAGAAAATGTACATGTGTTTATTAATAGAAATAGTGTTTTGAACTTAATTTCTTTCTATATAAAGTGTTCGAGGCTACAAAGTTGTATCAGAAGTAATTGTGTGTGCTTCTATTCCAGTGGCACTATGAACAAATTTAACCAGATGACCTATATTTACTGTGATTTTTTTTTTAATTAAAACCAGTGACTCTTAATGTCTTTCATGTACATATGTCACAAGTATAATCCTATCTGCAATCACAGAAGTTGTATCCAGACATAAATCAGACCACAGTTTTTCACAGGATGTTATTAAAAGAGCACAAATCTTCTGTAACAAAGGTAAACACAGCACACTCGGTAGAAATAAATTTGAGAATGTTTTAATTTCAAATGAATAATTTTGAAAAGACCTTCAAGACAGCATTGTCAGAATTTTACAAACTTGGCTTGGGTCTGAAGTGACGTTGATAAAAACAGCTTGTAATGGGCAAAAATTGCTCAGAGACCTGTCTCAATGCATAACATTGTGGGACAGCAGATATAATCATTTGTAAATCATATAATCATACTGTGCTTATACAAAGTATTTTCACAGGTTTTATTTAGATAACCTCTCTTGCTATCTAAAGACGGACAGGCACAGGCCCCATTGGATGGCCAGATTTTTATCTTCCTGCCATTAAGTCCAGTGCCCCGCTGTCACGAGCATCCATGTCACATAATCCCTTTCATCAGGACAGAAAGCTAGTCACAGATCCCTAATTCTGAGGTCAGTTCTGCTCCAGTGCCATCCCCCATTAGAACAGCCAGGGGTAGAAGTGCTCTAATTTGTACCTTCTTATCCAGGCTCCAGAGAGGTTAGCCAGTGCAGCCCACTGTGGCAACCCCCTGCAGAAGCACTTCTAGCAACCCAACACACTGTACCACGTGTATTAAAATGTGCTTCATAAAAAGACAACTACTTTTTGCTCTCACTGTTTGCCCAGTTTTGCCATGAAAGGCAAACTGTGCTTCCAGTGAAGGGAAAGGAAAATACTTATGAAAACACTTCTGCTATTCATTGCTGGCATATCTCAAGCAAGTATTAAATGGATAGACCACGATCTGTTTGGAAGGTGGAACAGTCACCTGCAGTTCATTTGGAGGAAGTCAGCTGGTTTTGCTGCATCTGTGTTCCCTGCAATATGACGTCCTTTTTCCTTTTTTTTTTCTTTTTTTTTCCTTTATGTCTTTTAACAATGTGTTGCATACACCTATTACATGAAATTGATATTATGGAAATACTTGTCACACAGAAATAGATCTGTCTGTGCACTGCCAGCTCCCATTCTTTGCAATCAGGGGGCTCATACTTCACTGCCTTTTGCTGCTGGTGCTGCCACACATACAATGTGAAGAGCTGAGTGCGGTTCATTTAAGAATTTGACATATGTGATTTGGTAAAATGCAACTTGTTTTCATTTGCTTAGTGCAAAGTTGAATAAAGAATGCCAAGACATTGGAGACTTGCACTTTGTATTTCTCGACTTTCTAGGCTCCATAACCTTCACTGGCATAAGTCAGACTGATGGGCCTGTAGCTCCCCAGATCCTGCTTCCAGCCCTTCTTGTAGATGGGTGTAACATTTGGTAACTCCAATCAAGTGGGACCTTCCCACTTAGCAAGGGGTGCTGATAAATGGTTGAAAGTGGCTTGATGAGTGCTTGACCAGCTACCTCAGTGCCTTTGGGTGGATCCCGTCTGGTCCCATAGACTTGTGTGTTGTAGCAGATCATTACCATTTTGCCTTGGGTATGGGGGCTTCCTTCTGCTCCCTGTCTTCCAGCTCAGAAGTCTGAGAACCCCAACAACAACTGGCCTTCCCATTGAAAATTGAGGCAAAGAAGGCATTAAGAACCTCAGCCTTCTGCTCATCCTTTGTGACTGTTTCCCTCCTGCATGCATTAAAGGATGAAGATTCTTCTTAGCCCTCCTTTAGTCGCTAATGTTCTTATAGGAAGCCAATTCTTTAGGGCTTCATGTAAAGTATTGCATATTATTATAATGTATTTATGTATATGCTATATGATTACATTATGCCAATTAGTTACTTTTGTTCTTTTTTTTAATGTACTTGAAGATTCCAGAATTTCTATATTGAGAACTGGAAAACTAGTAAAATCTTATTTTGATCAGTTTTTAAAACGTAGTTGATAGGAATATTTCTCTGTGTGGGGTATCTACAGCTACATCTTTATGATAAACATAAAGTTATGTTTGTTTATCTGCAAAATATATTAAAGGTCATGTGGGTTTTTTCTCAAAATTTTGAGGATGTTACAAATGCTTATATTGAATGAAAAGCTGTAAGAACTAAAATAGCTGCATCGTTGGAAAAGCTATTTACATCTTAAAATCTGAACTCAAAATGAGAAACTAACTTTGTCAAATCATATTCACATAGTGTTAAAAATCAGGTAGCAATCTACTTTTTCATTCATTTTTCTTAAATTCTGATTTAGGGGGATATTTAAAAAAAAAAAAAAAAGTTGTTTTCATTCTAAGCCAGTCTTGAGTACAATTGCTTAAAAATGTTGAGAAACCAGAAAAATTTGATTCTTCATTATACATAATTCTTAATTCTTCTCATCAAAGCTTATTTGCTAAGTAATAAAAGGACACAGATGTCAGCTCTTTGTTATTTTATTAATACTTTGGCAAGTAAAGGCAATATTTTCATTTTTTACATTAATTAGGAGATGTTTCCAAAGACGGAGCTGATTGTAAATCATCACTAAAATAGAATATAATGGAAACTAAGAAAAGGAAGAGAAAGAATATGCAAATTCTAAATAGCCTTCTTTAAATTATTACACAATGTGTTTTTCTTCAATCAATGTAAATGTTAATATTGTATAATGACACTCTGCAAAATGATAACAGCAATAACAGAGAGATTAATGTTTTGAATGTGTGAAACCCATAGGAAAGCTGATAAATACAAAAAGAGAAAACAGTTATCACCAATTAAAAATACAAGACAGAAACTTGAACAAGATTCAAAGGTCAATTTAAAGCATATTATTAAGGAGCTCTTTATCACATTCCTCACCCCACACAAAAAGAATTCACTTATAGATTCTTTTCCTAATGCTTCACACACATTTCTGAATCCTCATAGAAATGTTATAGACTGGTTATGCTTTTATAAACAAGGAATATAATACTAAGGGTAAGAAAACAATGAGAAAGACATGGTATAAGCAAAACAAAGCTCTAATGTAGTATTTACCAAAGTCCAGAAAAAGATAATTCAGATATGGAAATTATTGAGCCTGTTTATATGGAAGTACTTGGATATGTGTATTGCCTTCTCACTTCTATCTCACCCTTTTTCGCAGTGTTAGTGACATCCATATGGCACTTCCTTCATTTTCAGCTATTGGTTGCATGGTAATGCTATGTGACTCTGGGAAGTTACCACTTTCATTAAATAATACTACTGCTCATTATGAAAGGTCTGAAAATGGTGGGTTTAGCTTGTGTGCTTTCTTATTTCTACAGTCATGAATGTCTGAGTTTTTGAGACACAGCAAGTTCTCTCACTATCCCTGCCTACCCTCACCCACTCAGAACTACATTTAGAAGAACAGCTTTCTTCCTCTCTGACTGTTGTTCAGCCATGTGATTGAAACCAACAGAATTAAATTGGTACTGAAATGACTGAGGTGTATAGTATAACTACTCTTACTTTCAGTAATAATTGGGGCATTTTTTTATCTGCTTTTCCCATTTTGTAAGGTGTCCTGCTGTAACCCTTACCAGCAGAGGAGTGTTCAACAGAATTAAATTGTTAACTGCAGCTGCGAGGCTGTTCACATCCTAGGAGGTCATAGTCCAACCATTTTAAGGCAACACAGCCCTAATCTTAAGAATTAAGGGGTTTTTTTCCCTCAAGCTTATCAGAAAATATTTTTCCTGTGAAAAACTTTGCATCAGCAATAAAATTGGAATGTTTTTCTCCTCTCAGTGTCTGTTCACAGATCTTCCTACAGCACATGGATAATGTTATAGAATCATAGAATAGTTAGGTTGGAAAGGACCTAAAGATCATCTAATTCCAATCCCCCTGCCATGAGCAGGAACACCTCACGCTAAACCATGTCACCCAAGACTCTGTCCAGCCTGGCTTTGAACACTGCCAGGCATGGACCATTCACAATTTCCCTGGGCAATCCATTCCAGTGCCTCACTACCCTCACAGTAAAGAACTTCTTCCTTATATCTAACCTAAACTTCCCCTGTTCAAGTTTGAACCCATTATCTCTTGTCCTATCACTACAGTCCCTGATGAATAGTCCATCCCCAGCATCCTTGTAAGCCCCTTTAAGGTACTGGAAGGCTGCTATGAGGTCTCCATGCAGCCTTCTCTTCTCCAGGATGAACAGCCCCAACTTTCTCAGCCTCTCTTCATACGGGAGGTGCTCCAGCCCCCGATCATCCTCGTGGCCCTCCTCTGAACTTGCTCCAACAGCTCCATGTCCTTTTTATGTTGAGGACACCAGAACTGTACACAATACTCCAGGTGAGGTCTCACGAGAGCAGAGTAGAGGGGCAGGATCACCTCCTTCAACCTGCTGGTCACAGTTCTTTTGATGCAGCCCAGGATACGGTTGGCTTTCTGGGCTGCGAGCGCACACTGAAGCTGGCTCATGTTCATTTTTTCATCAACCAACACCCCCAAGTCCTTCTCTGCAGGGCTGCTCTGAATCTCTTCTCTGCCCAACCTATAGCTGTGCCTGGGATTGCTCCGACCCAGGTGTAGGACCTTGCACTTGTCATGGTTAAACTTCATAAGGTTGGCATCAGCCCACCTCACAAGCGTGTTGAGGTCCCTCTGGATGGCATCCCTTCTCTCCAACATACATCCATTCCCCCCACCAACCGCACAGCTTGGTGCCATTGGCAAACTTGCTGAGGATGCACTAAATCCTGCTGTCCACGTTGCCGACAAAGATGTTGAACAAGACTGGTCCCAAGACCGATCCCTGAGGGACACCACTCATTACGGTCTCCAGCCGGACATCGAGCCATTGACCACAACTCTTTGCATGCGGCCATTCAGCCAATTCTTTATCCACCGAGTGGTTCACTCATCAAATTGATGTCTCTCCAATTTAGAGACAAGGATGTCATGTGGGACATTGTCGAAGGCTTTGCACAAATCCAGGTAGATGACATCGACTGCTCTGCCCCTGTCCATCAGTTCTGTAGCCCCATCATAGAAGCCACCAGATTGCTCGGACAGGATTTCCCCTTATTGAAGCCATGCTGGCTGTCACCAAGCACCTTGTTGTTTTTCATGTGCCTTAGCATGCCTTCCAGGAGAATCTGCTCTAAGATTTTTCCAGGCACAGAGGTGAGACTGACTGGTCTGTAACTCCCTGGGTCTTCCATTTTCCCTTTCTTGAAAATGGGGATTATATTTCCCTTTTTCCAGTCGTCGGGAACTTCACCTGGCTGCCATGATTTTTCAAATAGGCTGGACAGTGGTTTAGCAACTTCATTCCCCAGCTCCTTCAGGACCTGCGAATGAATTTCATCAGGTCCCATGGACTTGTGTACATTCAGGTTCTTAAGATGGTCTTGAACCTAATCCCCTCCTACAGTGGGCCTAAGGTCTTCATTCTCACAGTCCCTGCATCTGCCTTTCAAGACTTGGGTAGTGTGGTCAGAGTAGTTGCCAGTGAAGACTGAGGCAAGAACCTCAGCCTTCTTCAAATACAGGATAGCCAGTTCTCCTGATAGCTTCCAGAGAGGGCCCACATTGTCCGTAGTCTGTCTTTTGTTTGCTACATACCGGTAGAAGCCCTTCCTGTTATCTTTCAGATTCCTTGCCAGATTTCATAGAATCATGGAATAGTTAGGGTTGGAAAGCACCTTAAGATCATCTAGTTCCAACCCCCCTGCCATGGGCAAGGACAATTCTAACTGGGCCTCAGCTTTCCTGACCTGGTCCCTGGCTTCCCTGACAATATCCCTGCATTCTTCCTAGGCCCTCTGTCCTTGCTTCCACCTTTTATAATCTTCTTTTTCCCCCTCTGAGTTTCCTTAGCAGCTCCTTATCCATCCATGGAGGTCTCCTGGCCCTTCTGCCGCATTTGCTTCTAGGTGGGACGCAACACTCATGAGCTTGTAGCAGGTGATCCTTGAATATCAACCAACAGCCTTGGGCCCCCCTGCCCTGTAGGGCCTTATCTCATGGAACCTTACTAAACAGGTTCCTGAAGAGGCCAAAGTCTGCTCTCTTGAAGTCCAGGGCAGTGAGCTTGCTGCACGCTCTTCTCACTGTCCTGAGGATCTCGAACTTGACCATCTCATGATTGCTACAGCTGGGGCTTCCCTGGAGCATCACATTTCTAGCCAGCCCCTCTCTGTTGGTGAGCACAAGATCAAGCATGGCACCTCTCCTTGTCGGCTCCTCTATTATGTGCAGAAGGAAGTTGTCTTCCACACAATCAAGGAACCTCCTGGATTGCTTTTGCCAGGCCATACTGTCACTCCAACAGATATCAGATGGTTGAAGTCCCCCATGAAGTCAAGGGCCTACAAGCATGAGGCTGCTCCTATCTGTCTATGGAGCACTTTGTCCACAGAGTCCTCCTGATCAAGCAGTCTGTAACAGACTGTACCCCTACAGTAATGTCCCCCATTGCTGTTCTCCCTTTTACCCTGACCCACAAACTCTCTGTTGACTGATCACCTGTCCCCAGACAGAGTTCCATATGTCCTAGTAAACCATATTAATGCTAGGGAAGAGGGTGGTGCCTGGTGGAAAGGGAATATGGCATTTTTAAGTCTACATATATGTACTAGCACCAAGAACATAATCAGTGGTATTCAAGGTTGAGACAGCAAGTATTTAAGTCAGCTGAATAATAATCCCACCAAATGTGGTCTATACAAAGCTCATAAACTTTTTCATCTTTACTGTCTTTTTATTGCTTTGAAATCTTAAAGTGACTCTTGTTTAAACATACTACTAATACAAGAGCTGTGTAGCGAATCATGAAGTTGTGCCCCTCCATCCCTCTCTACATGGTATGCTCTTTGCAGTGTGCTGATGAAGTTTCCAACAGCATTTGTGCTGCATAAAATCTGTCTGTGAAGAGGAAGACACACCTTGAGGTTCCAACATTCCATCTGCCTGAAGGATTCTCATAAATAATGCAGTGTTTTTGAAAGGACAGTTTAAATAGTTTGTCTTAAATTTCCTTAATGTCGGGTGTCATTCTTTTCTGTGCTTCTTGATCATCATAATGAGCACACTGTATTTTTCTTTACATCTTGCATCTCAGGGTTTGTGCACAAGGTCTCCATTTTCTGTTGTTCAGACGGTCATTGTTGAAGGACAGAAGGCTTTCAGGGTGAAGGGAAAAATATAATTTTTATTTTAGGTATAGGTTCAATTTCAGGCTTCTCAACCGTGACTGTGTCCTTTTAATGGTAGTTATATGCACATATCAAAGAAAATAGGTACTTAAGTATCTATTTTGATTGGCTGATTCTCTTTAAATAATTTATACACAACTGTAATCACAATATTTCTTGTCTGATGAGCTTATATGCTTGATTCAATGATGGGGAAAAAAACCAATAGGCTAAGTTGTTGATAGTAACTCCTAGGGAAAATATTCTGTACTGAAGGACTGCTATTGTAAGTATTGAAAATCTTGAAATGCTACAAAAATTGAAATTATAAAGCCACTGAAGGAAACTCTTGCATGTAATCACCATAGTCTTTTCCTCACAGCTTGACTCTATGACAGTTTGATGGGTTTATTGCAGTTGGCATGGATTGCTTTGGCTGAACTAAATGGCAGCTATCTCACATGCCCTTGATTGTGCTCAGATTAATCAGAGGCTTTTGAAGTCATGGGTTTTGTGTGGTTTTGAAGAATGATGCATTTTTAAAACTTATATATCAAGACATTTTAAAATAAAGGTATTGCGACAAGACCTGTGTTGCCTCAATGAAATCCTACTGAGAACTATCTACTTCTCCAGTAATACAGGGGTAAAGATTAGGTTAGTTCTTTGTCATGAGGGTATGAGTCATTGCTATTTTTTAAAAAGTGTATACATTGCTTAAAATGACCATCTTATTCTATCTAAATTAATTCTCAGACAGATCTGGAGATCCTCAGCACAGAAGTCTGTTATAGTGACTGAAACATAATTAGCTAAATGACAGTTACATAGGGACTGGGGCTGTATTTAACTTACAAATGATACAGGTGAGACCATAGTATAAAAGTTTAATGTTAAAGTATTTAATAAAATGTTTGTTCTTCACTTTGTTTTGATCAAATCTTCTGCTTATATACAGATAGAAAGAAGACAGATAAACAGAATGCAGGCAACACATACCCTTTGATAGATACAACATAAAGCATCTAAAAAAAGAAGGGGTTTCTCTGAGCCACTTCTTGTGAGTTAAATTTATTCAGTGTCCTCTTTCATTGCCTGGTGGATGACATACGTAGTCCCTTAACGAAAAAAGGGCAACATGATTAGCCATCATTTAGATTAATTCCTCTCTATAAATGTATCAGCTTGAACTGCTACTATTTAGATGTAATGCACATAGCATCTGAAGCTTTGCATTATGTATAGTAAGTCATGATGGAAAATTTGTATCATGTTGTCTTCTTTCTGCTATAGCAAAATTCTGTTATATGCCTTAAATGTTTAGTTAAGTCTAGTTACTAAATGTCTCAGGTAATATATCATAATCTCATTGGAAAGAATTTATCTTTCTCAATGTAGTGTAATACTTTATTCTGCAACCAACCTCCTCGATTCTAGTGGAGGTAGGGTGACATGCTACTGTCTGTCCAGAATATCATTATGTTGTGGTTTAAGCCCAGGCCGCAAATCAGAACCACGCAGTCCACTTCCCCCCCCACCTTTCTTCCCTCCGCTTCTGGAGGGACGGGGAGGAGAATCAAAAGAATGCAACTCCCACGGGTTGAGATAAGAACAGTTTAATAACTAAGGTATAACACAAATCACTACTGCTACCACCAATAGTAATAATGATAAAGGAAATAACAAGGAAGAGAATACAACCGCTCACCGACCGGTACCTCACCCCCACCCTGCAGCCATCCAGCCCTTCCGGGGACTCTCAGTTCTACATCCTGGGCATGACGTGCTGTGGTATGGAATACCTCTTTGGCTAGTTTGGGTCAGGTGTCCTGTCCCTGCTTTCTCCCACCTTCTCCTCCTCCCTGGCAGAGCATGAGACTCACAAAGTCCTTGGTCAGTCTAAACATCTGTGTTATCAGCTCTGTTCTCAGGCCAAAAGTCAAAACACAGCACTGCACCAGTAGAAAAAATGACTGCTACTGCTAAACCAGGACACATTAACAGTCACAGAATATCATTAACAGTTTTCCTTTACTTTGTCGATAGGATTTAGTCAATTCCATCTTATAGCCTTTTACTGTATACCCTCTAAAATGCCTTCCATTTAAATATGTCTCTGTCAAGAAATATATGGAGGGAGTAATAAGAAATTGAATCATCATGAAAGGTGTCTCGCTTCTTTTCTTCTTCCCTTCCTTCTGGAGTCCCTCAAGTATAATGGCCTGTGCAGCACAGAACCCACTTTCATATGCTCTCTTTATAGTAGCCCCTTGCTACTAATTTGTGCACTGCAGGAAAAGACAGTCACAGCTTTGCTTGCTACTTCTTCAGCTACTCCTCAATCCACACAGAGATATCAAGGCTGTACTGTTTCCTATTCTTTTTCTTAAATGCCTTTACCTGTAAGAATCTTTGTTGAAGATGCATATTGTGGAAAACTCGACTAACACTTCCCTGGGTAGCTGCATTAGCATATGTTGCAATTAGCCTTTAGTTAAAATTTAAATACGCAATTATATAGAATATGCAATTAGATTTCAGTCTCTCCTGTGATTGACTATTTTCTCCTTCTCTGAAATCCCTGTAATTTGCAGAACTCTCAGCCTACAACTGACCTAATATCTCTGCTTATGTCATTAGAATAATATTTCCAAATCTCTGAAGATAAGTCAAAATGCAGTGTCCATTCTAGTACTTCTGAACACTTCATCAGCTTACCTGTGAGTCCATCTTCCCTGCTACTGATGAGAATCAGTTACATTTTCCCACACTAGAGGTCAGTTGAAAGTGAATTTTGCTAATTACTGCTCAATATCAGAGCTTACAATGGTAAAAATTGACCCGTCAGACAGAAAAAGAACAAGACAGAATAAATAGTGAGCAACTGTCAATTGCAATTATTTCTTGGTTACAGAATCCATTTTATTAAAGGTAATGGAGAAACCAGGAAAACTGTTTTAGGGTTCAAAGATGGTAGTTACTCCTTTCCTCCCCACCCTCAAGGGATTTGACTTGTTTTACCTTCCCTTTCACCTTCCTCTAAATGTTTTCCAGCTCCCAGTGAATCTTCTCTGAAATCTGCTGAGACCATTGATGGGCCCTGTGCTGTGTCTTTCTCATATTTGAAATGAAAGTAGTAAGATTGTTCTGCATCTTAGGCTGGAGATCATCATCACAACCCTTTTTGCCTCAGTTGAGATGTGGCTTTAAAGGCGTGTATTTATGTATAATCAAGTGAACTGGAATCCCTCCAGGAGGAGGTTTCAGCACCAAACTACTTAAGTGCAGGGTTTGAGTTCATAGTGGAATTTGTGGTGCTGTGACAACAGCAAGGCTGAACTAAAAGCAGGGATGTCACTTATTGCAGTATCAGGAGACACTTTCCTTTTTAAAGGGAAAAAAAAAATATATTCTTTAAGACAGAGTTGTTTGCTTAAAAGTAAATTATTGCAAAAGAAGTTCCAACCAGAACTGCAGCATTTATACAGTTTTTCTGGTATATTTTTTTTCTATGAAAATATGAATTCAGCCGTCATTCTTTATAAGCTTAGTAACATATTCTGAGTGGTACTTAAACTTTTAAAAATTCCATCGGATCACCTCCTCCAATATGCCCATAATGTTGCTTCTGTTTGTAGTTTCAATTGCTTTTTGCTTTCTGTCATCTTTCTCCTCTGTATGCTTCACTAGCTTCTTACTTGTTTATATCCATGTTTTGTCATCTTCAACATTGAAGTTCAGTCAACTCCCAGTTATTTATCTGAGTGCCAGACTGACCATATAGGAAACACAAAGTTGTTTCTTTGCACAGCTGGTTCAGTATCAGCATTGCTTATTAAGTGCAGACACAACATTGCAGGGGTGTAAATTCGTTACTCTCAAGACCAGCACATGTGGATTCGGTTCTGACTGCAAGGTACAGAGACTACCAACTAGCGCAGGACCAAGCCTGGGTCTTGCTACATTCATAAAACCCAGTAGAGTGCTGTTCATCCTGAACCTGCCCCACTGGCTGGCTTCAATAACCTTTGTTTGCCTTGTCTCTGACATTCCCATTATTTTCTATGTTTTTCTATTATTCAGGATATTTCAGCCCTCCTTACTGAAAACTGTTTTTCTTTCTCCTCTAATTCCTTTCTGATCTTTTTCATATGCATTTGCTTTACATCTGAACTTTACATCTACTCACATTCCTATTGCATTTGTATTCTGTCAAGGTTTCCCCCATATATCTCTCTCTCTTTTTCAAACTTTGTCAGGGATGGTCTCACCAACACCTTCTGAAGTCATATTTAAGCTCCTCAGTATGATGTCTTTGACTAATAGGATTGTAAGTCTCATGGTCAGGAGCACCGAGTCATTTATGTTTGTAAAACACATTCTGACTTCTGGTATTTTATGTTTAATAAAACATATCCTGTATCTATTGCCCTGTCTCTTCCAAAGGGAGGAAGGACTGTAATGGTAAAACAAAAACAGATCAAGCACTCACTGTAGATTTATACCAACTCCTGAAACTTATATCATGCTTAGAAAACTATTTCTTTTACTCCTGTATTGTATTTTATTCTTCTTTATACTGTTTGGCTTTATTTGGAACCAAATACAAAATTGCATCCAGTGCAGATCAACACTTTCAAACTGAAACACGGTCCCACTACCTTCAGAGTTTACTTTTTTTCAGCTTGGAAGTGCTGACATTTTCATGAAATATCCTATTCTGGTTGTGTATGAGGATCCAAGTGGATTAAATTTACACATAAACATATGTGCACTTGTCATACTGGTTTGACTTACCAAATTGTCTGTAATTTCACCTTTCCTTACAAGAGTGAATTAGCTCAGCAGTTTGATTTCAAGTAAAAAGTGGTGTTTATTCATACATTATAATAATTTGAGACCCAGAGAATATTTGGTATGACACTTTATTGTAATCATTCATTCTTCATGAAATCACCAAAGAAGCCAGAAGGCAGACATGATACAAATTTTCCAACCATGTATCATCTGAATACAATGTCCTTGGTAGGTTTCTATGAATTGAGTTGTACGTAGCATAATGACCTTTCGTTGACTTCATTGCTGGACATATTTACAGTTGTTAGTGGCTTCATTTCACGCATTTAGGTTTCAGCATAATCATTACTGTCATGATGATTACGGTGGTTATGTTAATAATGTGGCTCCCACATACCATTGAAAAGCTACTCTAAGGATGGTCAAAGTCAGCTACTTCCACTAGCCAAATAATCAGTTTCAGGTTGCTTGTTACAAGTTTAAAGATGCTATCTTCAAACGTGTTCTTTATATTTTTGTAACCAGAGCTGAAATTGGCAAATTTAACAATCCACTGCCAAGGTAATTTAATGAGAAAAATGATGTCTAGATTTTTGCCCTTACTATTTATTTTGTTTGTTCATTACCTGCAGCCAACAATGTCACACCAGTGAAATAGTCAAAGGAATAACAAGACCTGAGTATATTTTAGTTTAATGCTGCAGTAAAGTACAAAGGCATGATCAAATGAACAAATGGCTCACAACTGTAGATCAGAGGCTCTAATATTTTTGCTTGAAAATAGCTCAGGTTAGAAGGGACTGAAAGTTGTTATGTGATGATTATCATTTAGTGAACTGGTTAATTCACTTCCTAATTGACAGGTTGTTATATCCACAAAAGCTAACACCACAATTGGCACTCTAGTTTGCACTATTGGTAGAAACAGTGAGCACTGAATGGAGTGTACAGGCTATGCTCTTGTCTTACCATCACAAATAGTAGTTCAATGGCAGCAATTATATACGCTGGTGGGAAGCTGGGGTCGCTTTTTTCTAACATGAACAATGCAAGGCTCAGGATTTGAAGTCTGTCCATTTGGTGCCTTTCACAGGAACTAAATAGGTTGCAGAAAGAAAAAGAAAAAGAGTCTACTAGAAGTACGATTTGTCATACTTAATCACCATATGTTTGGGTGTACCAAAAAAAATCTACTCAAAGTTCTCAAAAGGATAATATTTTTATCTATCAGTATGATCTTCAGAGCTTTCCCAGTGCTCAGAGGGCTTCTGAATATATAATAATACAGCATATACTTGTTGTAGTTACATATATTGATATGTGAAATTAAAGACTTACTACTTGTACTACTCCTACATAGATTGCAGCTACAGCAGAACATCTGGTATACTGAAATGTGACTCCAATTTGGGGATCCCTCTTTTATTAAGCAAGGGATTATATTCCCATATTGGTGGGCTTATATGGCTCCTTACAGAGTGAATAAACAGCAGATATACAGGGTTGAGATTTTTCACATGTTAGCAATTCTTTTCACTGGTGGACCCTGACAATTTTAACCAAAAAATACAGGGAAAGGGGAAGAGAACAGAAAGAGAAGGGAACGGTTTCACATTTAAAACAGCCTCAGGATTCCTGCTCCCTAAACAACAAATTGGGTTCTATACTTAGATTGAGATTTTTTTTTCATAGGTTCCTTTTACTACTTGCCAGATTTATTCCAGTGGTAATCTCATGAAGAATGAATTATTTATTTGGATCTATCCCAAGGCAGTAACTATTGATGACTCGTGTCTTTATGATGAAAACATACTGCAAGAAGAATAAAGCAAAATATTAATTAGGGATGACTAAGTAGCAAAATGTGATATTTAGTCAGTGGTTTTGGGTATTTTCAATGGATCACAAAATTGTACTAAAATATACGGAAAACATAAAGTAATATGTATGTGACCTTACTCTGCCTTTTGTTTTTTACCTCTTACCCTAAGGCTAACAGGAACTGGAGGTACAGGTCTTCTAGTTTTCTATTCCTTTGCTTTTGCAGATATTCTAAGTTACAGTACAGGGTCTAGTCAGCATGCTTTTCCCATGAAATCATTCTTTTCTCTCACAACTGAGCTACTCAGAATTCAGACTTCTGTAGAAGGCTAAGAAAATTGTTAGATCAGAGTTTTATTTTTGTTCAGCTCTCAAAAGTGAATAACAGATGATTTTTAAATGCTGTTGATGAACTGCATGAATTCCCATGCACTTCTTTAGAAGACAAGTCATGGTCCTTGTTTAGGCATATTTTGATTTGCAATGTGAGAAAAGTTATTTCCAACATTTTGTGTCTTTAATTGTGTCTAATCATGATATACCTGTTGATTACCACTTCTAAGGTTTGTGGGAAGGAGTGGCAATGAGTTGGAAAATCTAGATTGTATCTGTTTTAGCCTGCCTCATTTATATTTTAAGTAAGGCAGAATTGGATGAGAATATTCAAAAAGCAGATATTCATCGATGTTTTTAAATACAGAGGCTTGCAAAGTTGGTCCAGTCTGAGCAGATTCTCAGCACTCCTTGAAGATTAAAGACATATGCGCACACACACACGGTGGTGGCTTCAGCAGGGCTTCTGGAGGGTCCTCATTCTTTCAAAGTACAGCAGCTAAGTCAAGCAACATTCTGAGCCCTCCTGGTTGTCATTTCACTTTTCCTTCCAATAGGTTGTGAGGGAGGAAAAGGGTGGTGGCCATGTCAGGTTACTGTTAACTCACTCCTTTCGTTTCTCTTCTCTACTTAGTGGGAACAAGTAGGATTTCCCAAAGTAAAGCAATTCATTTCTTACATGCCAGGATTACTATAGTAGTAATTCTTCGATGGTACGATCCTATGCAAAGAAGTGTTTATCATCGTGGATCCCCTCATATCACTTCAGCTCATCTAATTTCTAATTCTAGTGTATCAGTCCCCTCAAGCCAGCATCATCCCTCTTCCACTTCCTAGCAGCTACATTCCAGTCTCGGTGTCAGCTGTCTCATTCTTATGTATTTATATATTTGATGAGAGGAATGGGGAATATGTTATTTTTCAGAGGTCTAGGGGGAGTTTCTGTTCATTCAAATATCATTAACTAAGGTACCAATTTCTGATGTAGCCTTTTATGAAAATGTTAACATCCTTGTTATACTTGTATTATTGCACAGTATGATAGGAAGTTCATCCCACAGGAAGAACAGTCGAATACCAGCATCAGAGAGGAACGCTACAGAAAAGGGATACTTTTCATCAATTCGTAGTTTTTTGATGCAGAAGCTAGGGTACAGGGAAATTGTAAAATTGTGCTTTGATGACACCCAGACAGAAAATAGAGCCTTTAAAAAAATTTAAAATAATAAAAAGAGACAGCTTAGGTTGTGAAAAGAATTGGATCAGCTAAAAATAAGAATCAGTGAGGTTTTAAAAAAAAATAGCTGTATTGTTGCTGAGTAGATTAATAGCTGTCTGACAGTACAGTTCAGATATTATGCAGTTTGAGGAGCATGAATGCCTCTTACAGTTAGGCTATGAAAAATCAGTTTACTTTGACTGCTAGAGAGGTCAGAGCTGAAGAAAGCAAACACTAAACTTGTATAATATCTATGTTAAATTATTAGCACACTTCTTGATGTATTGTTAAGTATTTTAGTTTTATTTCATGCCCAAAAGTGTAAGTTGCGCATCCTTTATCTCATTTTGGCAATACCAACAGTATAGAGAAACAGCTTTACATGAATTACTGTGATGAGAAATTTGGTTTGAGTTGGAGCCTATGTCTTTAATAGGGGTAGGGCTTTAATGTAGTTTTCCACCTGCTTCCCTGAAGTTACAAGCTACTTGCTGAGTTGTACTATAAAACTTTAATATACTAAAAGTCTCCAGTAAAGTACCTCTAGGATGTTCAGAAGAAAGAGTATCCATATAAATTTGGGACTGTTACCTCCAGGTAGTACTTCAGATATGGCATTTTCAACTTTAAAAGCAATCAAACAATATCCTATGGCCATGACAATGTGCTTCCTCCATCATCCCACCTTTACCTCAGTGGATGCCCTGGTATGATGGAGCTTCTATTGGACAGTTTTGTCTTTGCTACATTTTTAAACAATCCCTCAGATCTCAGCATACATAACCTACAATACTGTTTGCACAGTGAACACGTGAATTGTTGCCCTTTGGGCAACCTACTGAGTTAATTGCAGCTTAATGTTTATTAGCTATATGACTAGGCATAAGTAGTAGCAGTCAAGCCACAAAACTTTAATAAAGCCGACACCATTCAATACTTCACATTTTAATAAACAAAGGACCCACCTTGCCACTCTCCACTTTACACATACGTAACTTTTCTGCAGGTTTTTTTCAGAGATTCAGGTAAGATATTTATGCTAATGAGGCCAGAGTTTGAGCAAAATCATAGCATAAAAGAGACATATATTCATATACTGAGTTGAAATCAATTGGGTGGGGGAAGTCATGCTCATAAAGGAAAATGTTGGCTGATTAAAACATAGGAGGAAAATAAACAGTTACTGTGTTACAATTGCAATACCTGTTAGGAGAGGAAAATATGTTTTGCATGCAGTCTTATCAGAATTTATCTTTTGAGTTCTTATTTTCAGTGTACTTAAAATGCATCAGATTTTATGGTACCACTAAATTACATAAATCCTAGTGAAATTATATTGAGTGACAGCATAAAATTTAAAATTTATTTGGGAAAATTCTGCTAAAAGTAAAAATTAATATGCTATTAATTATAAATTTCGCTCTGAATGTTCACAAATGCAAAAACTTTTCCTATCAGTGTGATTGATACCAACAATATTAAACATAAGTTGTTTTTTCATTCAGATGGCCTTGAGAAAATAGAACATAATTTTGCATTTTCTGAATTTGAATGCTATTCATATTTTGTGTTTGTAGCTTTAAATATTTGTAACTCCCAAGAATTTTAAGAAGTGGAATTCATTACATATGACCTGTCTTTCAGTGGAACCTGCAGGACTGACATAACCATTGAATTCAATACCAGTTTCAGGTATTAGTTCCACATGTCTAGTATTTTTACCTCTTCTGATTTAAGTTCGTAAACCATAACCTCATGTGTAATTTAAATCAGTCTTTTCTGGAAGTTCATAAATATGTATTTGATGAAAGGGATAGACCAGAACTTGCTCCCAAGATGCTGTTCGGAATAAGTGGAATCTCCTTAGGAACCGCTTCAAAGATCAATTCCTCTTGTCCATAAAAAATAAGTTTAAATTGTCTTCTATGAGCCTGCTGTTAGCAATTGTACTGTTACATTATGTATGATTCTTTGACTGCTCATTGCTTCAACAAACTGCACAGTGCTCCATTAGTGATTTTCAATTTCATGCTAAGCTTTGCAATTTATTAGTGTTGTTTAGGCTAATGTACTATTATTTTGCATATTTTATATCATATTTCATTTGCTATTCATATGACCTCACAGTTCAGTATTGGGGATCAATAAGCCCTCTAAATGTTTTCATATTCATATTAGGAAAAAGAGGAAAATCATGCAGGCAGTCCGATACATAGTCAATTAGGACCAAGGTAAATTTATAGCAATTTTCAGGTTCCCCTCCAGTTTGTCTGCAGATTTGACTGCGGGTTTCCAAACAATGACATACTGGCCAGATGCACTTATTCATGAAAATAATTTGTTTTAGTAATGATTCCCTAATTGTAGATACCTGGACCACTTTCATGTGGATTCTTTGCCAGTGTGCTGTCTCTCTGTATATAAATACCAAGATTAAATTCAGCTTAAATACCACCTACTTCCAAGAAGCAGGTGCAATTTCAGATTTATTATGGATTTGATTTTGTCTTTCCCATAGCTGTGCAGTGATTCAAAAAGGGAAATATTTAGTATTCGTCTGAAGGGTAATCCTTCTCCCTGGAAAGGTTGTATAAACTTCAAACTTGGTGTGCTGTTGCTGCAGCTGATAGAAAAGCACAAAAAAGTCAACAAGTACCAATTCAAATTTTCAAATTAGCTGATTTCACACATTTGGAATCCCTTTGCTTAAAATACAGAGAGTTAGAAAGCAGCAGTGCTACAAAAATAAACATTTGAGAGTATTAATAAAGTGGTTTGAAGTGTTAATGGGAAATATGTTTGTAAACATGTCAATTGCTAAAACATTCATGCAAGCAAGGAACAAAATCTTACTGGTACATTGCAAGTAAGGAGTAGGATTGAAATTCTGAATGCTTGTGAGGGTGCACTAATCTGCTCAGTAAACACTATAGTAGAATTAACATTTAAGAGAATTATAAAAGCATTGATGTTCTTGTTTTCTTTCTGAATGTCCATCTTTTGCATAAAATTTAGGATAGGTATTTTTTCAACACAGAACGAAAGATATAAGTTTTTGAGAGGGCCAAATAGGTATCAGCTGATAAGAACTAGATAACTTCCCATGATTTAGATATTACATCTCAACTGCTAAAACTTCATCAGAGGATTTTTACTCATATTCAGCAAATAAAAAAATAAAGGCCTGGCTAGAAACTGCATTTGCCCCAGAATTTCAGCAGCAGCACAACCTGCATGTGATTTTTGAATAAATTTTTTAAAATAATGAAAACTGACTTTACTATTTTCATGTTTAAAACTTCTACATTTATAATGGAAATAAAATATACTTACCAGCAACCTAAGCAAAGTTTTCCAGAATCAGTTCTGTTCGTTGACTTCCAAAAAATGTGTTATGAGGGAAACCTTTAGTTGGTCTGAAGGCCCAGCATTTGCAGGATGCAGATGTAGTTGCTTTTTGGAATCACCAGGTGTTTTGATTCTCCTGTATGAGGCCTTCAGGGTCTTTTGTGTCCCCAATTGTGAGCAACCTATGCAGCCAGACATCCCTAGGAGCAAAAGCAGCAAAACCACAAGTATCAAACAAATCTCCACGTAACTGGTAGGAAATAAGGCCTTTTCCTCAAAACTGCATGTATCCACAAATTATTCCTGGTTTGGCACTTCATCATAGTCAAATTAAATTGTATCTAATTGTATCAGGTCAGCCATGTGTACACACAAAGATACAGAGTTATAGATGTATAAGCTCAGTATCTTCAAAGCTGTAATTTGAAAGGTCATTATTTCTTAGTTTATAGGTGTTTTACTTTCCTGCTCCATACAATTCCCATACTTATATATAGGAATGTAATAGGCAGATGATGACTTCAGTAGTAAAATCTCTTGACTACTTTCCTCCATATCTCCATCTTCCCCATTTAGACAGCCAGTTAGAGCATCTTGGCATGCCAGTGGCTTCTTTCTCTGTCAGCATATGGAGAAGACAGAGCTTCTTTCACCATTCCCCTCTGACACACGCAGCCCTCGTTTTACCCATCTGGGTTTGCCATAATTCCTCATAAACTCCCAGCTCACTTCCTTCCCAGCGCCAATGTAGGGAGTGTAGTGATGCATCACCATGTGCCAAAACTCCTTCAAGTTATCTAAAGAGAGCAAAAGATTTCTTCAAAAGGGGATTTTTTTCTTTCATAGCATTGTCTAAACTAGAGATAGCCTGAAGATGCCAGACCAGCATAAAGAGAGGTTAAGTTCCTATTTACAAAAAGAAACACACTTTCAAAATCTGTGAATAGCAGCAAGAGCTGCAGCTTTGTCAGACTACAGAAAGGGTTTCAAGTGTTACAGCTATCACAATGATTGTATTTGCAGTAAATTCTCAGTCTAGACAGGGCATAGTTAAACTTATGTAAATATTTGGAGATTTGTAGAGATCTGCAGTGATTAAAGATCTGCTTTAAAGTATTATTTTGTTTTTTCACTTTCTCTTTTGCTGAAAAATATACATGTATGGGTAACAGTGGGTCAAGCAGATATAGACTATTAAGAATGAAAAAGTAAAGCAGGCGTCTGTGCTGAGAGATAAATGGTTGTGGTTCACAGCACTAACAATCTCTGCTGATGCAGCTGGTAGAGATCGTAAACCCCATGATGAAAATATCTCCATATCCATATTATGATGCTCTAAAGCACTGCAGGCACAGATGGCAGAACTTGTAAGTTCTCTCAGAAACATAGTTATGGTTCACAACATTTTCAGATTCTTCTGAAAGAGCAAATATAGCTTGTAAGCCCTGAGGAGAAGTTGATGGCACTTACAAACTATGCCAGTTCAGGTGGCAGACCTCGTAGACATTGGGAGGAAAAAATAACTGTGATTCACAATGCCTGTCAGAGAAGTGCTAGCGTTTGCAAGCTCTGATGACGCAGTCAGCAAAGCAGAGTTTTGGCATGTTTATTTCAGGATGGCATCTGAAAAAGGGCAAGGGGAGAAGGAAACCACCAGGCACTAAAGTGCCTTATATTTTTGGTTAGCCATCTCAGGTAGATAAAAGACTGAATCTGTCGTCCTAGAACTTCACCTGTCAATCTTAGGCAGTCTCATTAATTCTTCTTGTACAACACATTCAATACAAAACTGTCCAGAAAAGCTTTATTATGTTATGCAGAATTGCAAGTTACATAAGCCATAAATGAAAGAGTAGTGCCCTGTAATTAAGTGTTCTCATCCAACTTCCTTGTTTAGAGAGAAAGGCAGTGTTCAAGGCCAGTTTGGACAAAGCTTTGGGTGACACGGTTTAGTGGGAGGTATCCCTGCCCATGGCAGGAGGGTTGGAACTAGATGATCTTAAGGTCCTTTCCAACACTAACTATTCTATGATTCTATGATATTTGAGTACCTTTGGAGAAAAATGTCCGTATCAAAAGCCATTCATTTCTTTGAGAATTTATTCAGAGGACTTCTATTGACTTCATTGTGAATTGAATAGGATCTGTAATGAGGTGACCTGTGAATTTAAGAACCCTTAATTTTTCTTTCTTCACATAGCCATTTCATCTCTGGGAACAGTTTGTAATCATTTCATTTTTAATTAGAGGTAATATTTTGATGTGAATAGATATTTAAAGCTGTGGAGATTAAGGTTAGTAATTTTGTCACCAGTAATTGCTGGTTTGCAGAGCAAATTCAGAAGACTATTGAAGACAGAAACAAGTAAAAACCATTGGAAAACCAGGGGAAAGCCTCAGAGATGTGCAGTATTGCTCTGCCAACCAGAGTTTACTGCTTCAGTGTTACCCCAGAGCAGATGCCTACCGGTTGGAAGCACTGAGGCAGGAACTGTAGTATGTGATGTGAGAAGAGTCATTTTGATAATTTGGTGTTCTTGAGTACCTAGAGGGATGTGAAAATTAAGTAGCTGTGACTTAACAAGCGCAAGATTGTTATTTGCCACGCTAAAAGAAATGTATGTGCATTTTAATGAGACTATTTGCAATATATACAAGACACATTTTATGTGTTTCTATCATTATTTAAAATACACATAAATGCCTGTATGTACTACTGTTATTGAACTTTGTTCTTCAACTAACAGAGGCACACAGGCAGATATTATGAGATTATTCTGGTTTTCTTTTGTGTTTGAAGAACAACATCCGAGTGATCCTAAGCCTTTCTTGTGGCTAAAAATAGATCAAAAATAAACTGATTTAGACCACTTTTTAAAAAAGTTAAAGAAAATGAATGCTCACTTCCCACAATCAAGTTAGAGGCAAATTTCTTAGTTCTTTTCTGTGTGACTGTGAAACTCAAATGCAGCACAGAAAATACTGAAACAGTTTTGGAAGGAATTAACTAGGGGAGATAGAGTGTTTAATCTCTGTTGTTATTTTAACTAAGAATAACATAAGGAAGATGTCCCTGCTGATTGGAGGAGGGTTGAACTAGATGACCTTTGAAGGTCCCACCCAACCTAAACTATTCTATGATTCTGTAAGAGTAACCTGAAAGAAGTAACAGCAGACTAAATGCATTAGTAGCACTCAAATATGCTGTTTGCAGTATGCACGTACTACAGTTTTTGCTGTCAGATATAGATGGCTTTTCATTCATTCTTTGAAAGATACTTTTGCTCTTCAATTTCTGTTCTTCAGTGAAATTTCTCCCTTTATTATTATTATAGAAATCTGTAATAGTATTAAGAGCTAGAGAAAATAAAAAGCTGGTTTAATTCCCCTCTTGCCAGTAAAATATCTTCACATATTGTTTTCATATGAATGTGCCATTTTATTAAGGGCCAATGAAAAAAAATCTGCTATAATTTCCCAAGGCAGTGTTCAGGATTTCATGAAAATTTCAGTTGAGATACTACATAATACTTCTCCACTATAGCTCAAGTACTAATTGTTATATTTCTCCAAAAGCCATGTGAGCCTATTGAGTAAATATTATTTTCTCTTTCTCATATATGTGGAAATTGAGGTGCAACAAGGTTAAATGGCATGTGTAAGGCATAGTCTAAGCATTTAAGTCAAATAGTTGCAACACATTTCCAAACATTTGTTCGATGCTCCAGAGGAAATACTTGTAAATGGAAAAGCTTCTTGTTAGTGAGTCCTCTTCCTATGATAGTCACTACCCTCAACTCTAAAAGATCTCTAGGGGAAAAGATTAATTAGGTTTCAATTATGCTACAGAAAAAAGTATTTCACGTACTTACAATCTGAAAAGCATTGTGGTGTTTCTCTAATGTGTTTAAAAATTCAAAAATATTTTTGAAAGCCACTGAAAAAGTCAAGCCAAACTCAGGATAATGGACCATGGTTGTCGTCCTTGAGAGTGATGTATTTTCTATTCTTCCAGGCCTTGCTGTATGACATTACACAGATATTGTCTCAATTTTATGTGAATCGTTATTGACATTTTTCTAGGAGATTGATCAAAACAGTTGATAGATATAGAGGATTATTTCTGCAGTGTTGCATGGCTTTTGAAAAGAAACAAACTTCCAAACCCTCAATTATTTTTGGTTCTCTATACAAAAGTTTTTGTTTGTCTCGAGCACGTTATTGTCACTTGCATTTTTCCACAAACATGGTATCTCAGTCTTTTTCTCAGGAGAAAATTTATCATCTGGGCATTTCAAATATATATTGTTATTTAGAATAATATAAAATTATGACATTAAAGTAAAGTTACAGAAGGGTTCTTTGCTTTTATGGTGAGGTTTCATTTTATCAGTGTTATTTCTTAAAAACAATAACTTTTTGGAAATTAGTTTCAAATACCTTCTCTTAGGTCTCCTCTTAAGTAAAACCACACGTGAAACATGAGCAAACAGAAAACTGAAGGTTTTAGCTTTAACAAAAGTTTACTATTTCAGTTGTATAACACAGCTTTGTGATTACATTGGTGTGGAGATTAATTCTATTTGTCACCCAGAGTTTACGAGACTGACTTAACATCTGTATTTTAATTTGGTTTTTTTTCAAACTTCTGCACCAAGCCTGGGTGATCCATGTATGAAAGTACTCTCCCAGAATAATTGTTCCCAACAAACACCCCTTTATTTATCTGTTCTTGTTGTGGCTTGAAACTTCTCTCCTTCAACAATTTTGTGTCTGTATTACTCACCTTACCCAAGGTCTCACATCAAGCTTTTTCTGTTCATCTGATATGCCTGACATTATCAGAATCATAAATTATTGTCCAAGTGACAGTCCTGAAGTTCAAAACCTTTCAGTCTCTTAGAGGGGTCAACACACTGATGTGCAAAACCAGTGCATAGACATTGAGTGTTTCTGATTTGTTTTAAGTGGGTCTCTAATCTCTGCAGATAATGAGTGTGCATTTGTCACAAAAATTTGTTTCCAGCCTAGATTACAAGATGTTAGACAAGTATTTTGGTTTGTCAGAAAGAAGACAAGTTTATCATGCCTATATTAAATCATAAGCTTGTTTAATAGTCAGCAGTAAATGTCTGGTTCATTTCCAAGCAGTAAAAAAATTGTAAACAGAGCAATCTTAATCATTAATAGAAACAATACATTCCCTTTTTTAACAAAAGCTGGTTTAGATTTTGTTGTCAACCTCATCTCAAAAGGGACTGAGTAATCCAGAGGCCAACTGAAACAGGTAAGATTGCAAGGAGTAGTTGTATGAAACAAACACTCCCCAGAAGGGATGCAGGTTGCTGTGGATACTTGTGACCTTTTGGTTATTCGGGTCATTACCTGGAGCTCTAATATAGAGCTCAGCCATTTTAAATAGGGCTTTACAGAAGATCTCTAAGATCTTAAAAAAAATAAGGCACACTGAAAGTCTTTAAATTAATATACTGAAGAATGTTTAGTGAAAAACACTTCATCAGCATCAGCACTGAAGACTCATTGCAGCTCCTCCAATTTTACAAAAATACGAGAGAAGAGAATAGAACAGAATAAAATAGTTCAATTGAAAGGGATTGACAGGGATCATTTTGTTCAACTACCTGGCTACTTTGGGCACATGTGAAGTATTTTTCATTTTTCATAAAATTGCCCCCCACTCCCTTCAATAAAAAAATCAGCTAAGATTGATGCTACTTTTAACCATACCGGACAGCTCTGTGTCCTTAGCACAGAGAACTATTTATTCTTATTACAGCAATTTGGAAATTTCCTATTAATTGCTAGGAGAGCTCGACTTTGTATTCTTGTTAAACTCTGCAACTCTTCCCCCTCCAGGAAATGTAGTTGACCCCTTCTGCCCTCGTCACCCTGAGCGTGCAGTCCATCACTGATAGAATGCCTTCCAAATGACAAATCCCCAAATTGCATGGTGGCTGGTTCACTCTTTAAACCACTGGAAAGTTTTCTGTAGAATTTTAGTGTGTGTGAATCCTGTACAAAATTAAGATAATTAAAAGCATTCTTTTATGCAGTTAAATTCCATTACTGAAGTACAGTTTTCACAGGCTGGCTGCATGCACTCATGTACATGAAGGTCGGCCTTGGTAGCTGGCATGCTCTGCCTCCCTGACCTAGCAGAGTTACCCACATACTTCTGAAAAAGCCAGGAACTGAGAACCGGTTCTGTTTTTTGTTATCTGGAGACCAGAAGAACAAAATAACACAGCCTTTTGTTTTAAAGTCATCATGTCTATACTTACTGTGTCCTCTCCCTTCCAAATGACCAGTTAGTTCCCTTTTCTTATCATCCAGGCTACTTAAGGCACTTGTACGAGTGACATAGCAAAATGTGATTGAATTGATACCATAAGAAAAAGATCTGGCAATAGGATAGGATGCATTGCATCCATGTTTATATACAGTTATTGTACATTTATTACCTATTACTGCAAGGAATTTTAAAAATTAACTTACAGTTGTAAATGTAAATATTTGTTTAAAACCTTGAAGCTCTTGAGTAAAATCATGGAGAAGTTTTGCTCTTGTTTTAACCAGAAAACATTTCAGAAAATTACTTTGTATTGTCTGTGTGTTTTCCCATTGCTTTTAAGGCCATAAGTGTTTGTGTCCCTGTAATTTAGATTTCATGCCAAAGTTTTTGGAATAGTTCATTGCGCTTGAGCCTACAGAATGGTATATAATTTATGGAAACAGGACAGCTCAGAAACTGTTGATCAAAAGAAGATGTTCTTCCTTATCTTAAATATGAACCTGACATTTGGAAATTGAAAATGAAATAAAGAGGAAGAGAATTCTGGGGATGAGTTAGCTATATCGGCTTATTGTCACAATATTTTTAGTACTTTGTTCAGGTCAGCAGAATCCTATTGCAGAAGACCTTCCTCAAAGCCAAATATCATAAAAATTCTGTGGAAAACAAAGACAGGTGTTCAGTCCATCTGCTTTAGGTATCTAATTTAAGGTGTATGTGTCAGTCTCACTAAGCTCTCTCCATAGTCATAGGCTGCTCTAAGAGCTGATTCAAGTGCTCATGCTCTACGCTGTATGGTAGCACAACCTGTCTCTTTCCACTGGCTGCCTGCAGAACTTGGCTCCTGATCTAGAAACCTAAAGTTAAACGCATAAATTAGATGTTGTGAATACCAAAAAGAGTACTTTGTCACTTAGTTCATATCTATGTTGTAGGTGTGTGTATTTTACTTATGCCTGACATAAAGGTGACTGTGGCAATTTAGAGTTCATGTTGCCATTAATGTTTTGTCTATAGAAATGCATGTCATTATAGGACATTTTTCAAATACTAAATGCTTTAATATATAGTGTCTTCCTACAGTATGAAAAAAAAAATAAGAAGCAAACCAAAAATCACTGAGCTATGGATGATATCTAATAACATAGAAAGAGGATATACACATATTTTCAAAGGGTCTGGTAGAGTTAATATGAGTTTCTTTGACAGATTGCTTTACCCAGCAAGTTGTTTCCTTCCAGAGCATACTGGCAAATTATGCTGAACCATCTGATGAGAAAATTTTCATTTAAATGTTCCAAGGATGAAATCGTCACCTTTTTCTAGGGATTTTTTTTGTCAAAAGTACTGTATTTCAGCCCTGGCCGATCTTCATTTGCTTAAACCATGGTATAGATTATTTTACTGTTGGAAATATTTTTAAATATTCTTAGAAATACATTTTAAAATCACAGCTTGTGCTTCTGCCCCTCAGTTACCCAGGCTGTGTGACATCAGGGACACTACCTTGATAAATTACTGATGGCATAATGATTATCGCAATGGTCATTGACTGATCATCAGTCACAATTTATTTCAAATCAATGTCCACAGATTGCAGCATGAATCAAAGTTCTGTCAAAAGAGTTTTGGCATGGCAAAGCTCTTCCTAGAAGACTTCTGAAGAGCAATTCAGACTTGCTGGGCATCATCTGCCATGCATGAATGGAAACATCGAAAGACCACAGGGCCTCAGGCAGTCTAGAGTAGTTAGAAGATCACTGGGCTGTCACATACTCATAGGAAAACTACTGGCCAAAGCACATTAATTTAAGAACCGGCAAGTGTGCTAAATGTAAAATCTGTCTCTGGACACAGAGAATCTCTTTTATTTCCTTTCCAGTTGGCAATAAATGATAGTGTGTGACTCTAATTCGCTATTAAATTGCAAGTAAATTGTTGTGGAATCATGACATAATGGTCTTTTATATCTCTCAAACCATTTCTGTAGCAGGAAATATAATTTTTATGTTTTTTCAGAGATGATGTAGTATTTCATTATTTCTTTCCGACACTTTTAGAATCATAGAATCATAGAATGGTTGGGGTTGGAAAGGACCATAAGATCATCTAGTTCCCTGCCATGGGCAGGGATGCCTCACACCAGACCATGTAGCCCAAGGCTCTGTCCAACCTGACTTGAGCACTGCCAGGGATGGAGCATTTACCACTTCTTTGGACAACCTGTTCCATTGCCTCACCACCCTCACAGTAAAGAATTTCTTCCTTATATCTAACCTGAACTTCCTCTGTTGAGGTTTAAGCCACTTGTCTTATCACTACTGTCCCTTATGAAGAGTCTCTCTCTGGTGTCCTTGGAAGCTCCCTTCAGATATTGGAAGGCTGCTATGAGGTCTCCCCACAGCCTTCACTTCTTGAGGCTGAACAGCCTGTTTCTTAGCCTGTCTTCATATGGGAGGTGCTCCAGCCCTGTTATAAAGTGAAGCCCAAGTAAATCACTTCCAGTGGTATTATTCCTTACTATCTTTCTAATTTCCTTTCCTTTACCACTTGCAAAGGATTATCTACATATGAAACAATGAATAAATACCCCATGTAAAGATTTTCTTTAAAAATTGGGGTCAGGAGGAATGACAACTTAAGGCATCTTATTTGTCGGTTGAATTCAGCTGCTAAGGACCCTCTTCAGAGGAAGCTGACCTTCAGAATTAGCTTTGGAGAAAAGCACTTTTTTATTTTAAGGAAGAAAATGCTATCTCACTTTATCAGGTATCAAATTTCCTTTCACTTTAGCAGTTTGTACTAATAAAAAGGTACAGAAGGTGTCCAGGAAATGCACAAGAGAAAAGGTTGCTACTCTGCTAGGAATTTCTTCAGCTGTGCAACAAGGCATGACATATTTCATCTATATTTACTGTAAGATAGATATGGCGGACAAGAGATGGGCAAAAGAAAGAACTAATTAAGGGAAACATCCATATATAATGGAAACAATTAGCAAAGCAATTTTTAAAATTTGCAGAATTCTCTTAGAGGAAATATGAATAGGTAATAGTTTTCCTAAATGTCAGTCTTACAGTTTCCCAGTCAGTTTACACCACTTTCATATGCTTTGTGTTTATTGTAAATGAAAAATAACTTCAATAATTTATTTAAATTTTCTTAATAATACCAGTTGTTTCAAGCATATTACAAATGAAGAAAAAAAATTCTTTATTACAATTTTAAATGCAAAGAATGTACAGTTTTGAAACTGTAAGCATGTATGTTTCATTTCATTCGAAATGAAAGCATGTACAGTTTTCTTACAGCAAAGAACTATAAGGAGCTTATCCATCCTCTTTCCCCATGAAATATTGGCATTTTATCTTAAGTAATGAATTTTCTTTTCATACATCGCTTCAGCTTTGGTCTGTATATAGCCAGCTTTATACGGATGATAGGAAAATTTTGGAATTATGCCTTCCTTATTTAAATGGATTTGTCTTTAGATTTTCCTAAATATAAATAAAGTGCAAATTTTAATTGAAATATCTTGTCTGTATGGGGTGTAGCTCTTTTATAAAATGCTCAGTATGATCTTTCTGTGTAGGTAGAGGGTTGGAACATAAGAATATGTCAAGGGAGAAACATAGATTCTATTCTTCATGTATGATCTCACCTTTTTTTGAACTCTTTGGCTCCATGGCTAACCTGCTATTTGATAGTGGGAAAAAAAAAAAACCCTCAGTGAAACAGTTCATTATGGTGTTCATCAATATAAACAGTCATAAGCTATCTGGCTCGTTATGTTGGGCACAGAAAAATCTGTAATCATCAAAAATTATATATATTCAATTCCAAGTTTTGCCTCTTTGAAGGTTTCTGAGAACATGTGAGAACAAATCTGAGATCTAGTTTGTTGGGTTGTGGTTTTTTGTCTGAAATTCATTTATGTGTCTCATTTTCTATAGAGAAACCCAAAATACCAGAACACTGAGGAGAAACTCAGCTGTTGCATAAAGACCTACTTGCACAATTTGAAATCAGGGAAAAGCGATGCCAATCCGAAAAGAAAATGTTTTAAGAGTTAGATAAAATCCTTACTCATTGCAAGGTCTAATTGAACTTTTACTTTAGTAATGAGATTCACAGGGATCTCAAAACGGTTCCTTTTCCAACTTCCTAGAAAATTTCTCTCCTGCTTCTAGATGAAGAACTGGTCATTCTGAGCTATGCATCTATTATCCTTAAATTTGATTACTGAAACTCACTGTTTCAGAGGCTTAGTGTATAGTCATAGAAGGATAGAGAAGATATTTGAGCACTTTACTGCATCTATGAACATAAAGCCCATGCTTATGTCTTCCGCTGGCTTTCAGTCAGCTTCTGATGCCAGTCTGAGACATTGATCTTCAAAGTAATCTTCAAAGCAGTTAATGGATTAATTCTTAGCTAAATTATGAGAATTAATTTTGATGTACATAACCCCATTCTTGTTGCTCTCCTGTAAAACAAAACAGATTATTAAATCCAAAGTGAGAATAAAGGGTCCACAGTCAATGGGATCTGTCTATAGAAAGGGCAAAAATCTGGGTAACAGTAGATGTGTCTAGGGCTTTATGAATGTCTTCTTTGAAAAGACATTTCCATCATAAACACAGTTGTGACAGCTCTTTTCACCTAATAAATCCCTGTGAAAAAAGAAAAGAAAAGAGGGACAGGAGGAAATTCTGGAGTCTCTTTGCAATCCACGAGGGACTTGGTTGTCACTATTCATTTCATGTAGAAGGAATTCAAATATTTCAATAAGGGTAGCTGTCTTTAAAGGAGATGACTTACCGATTTTATCACTAATATAGTATCAGTCACAATAAGTATTGACTGAGACTTAAATTACAACCCATTTTTCTTCCTTGAAAGAGGAAAATGTTAATTAGATATTATGAAGAGCATGTCCTTTACAAAGTAAACAATAATAGTTTTTTCCCAAAGCAGAAAGTGTATATAATGATACCATTGGATGCATGCCCTTTAATTTGCATCTGTCTTTCTTGGGGCTGATAGTGTATCATTTACTGGCAATAAAAAGAAAGGCAAAAGAAGAAAGAAGGAAAAGAAAGAAGGAAAAGAAAGAAGACAGTCCTTCATGACAGGAGGACAGACAAAAATTTGGCTGTTGGCATGGTCTTTCTGGCTTTATAAGCACAGCCAGCAAAAGACACAATGAACTTTGCAATCTTCTTGTAAATATGACTATCATGACTCAAAAACAGAATTGTAGGAGAGAAGGCTCCAGAGAAACAGGTGACTTACGGGAAGAGTTTTACCTTCCTGTTCTGTTCTGTTGATCTCCTAGACAAGTACAGCCCAAACTTTGCTTAGTCAAAATCCTGTCCCTTGTCATCATGTGGTCTGGTGAACACAGGACAGTTACGTTGTCAACATGCACTTTGTCACATAAAGAGATATTAAATGTAAGATGATTGCAAAAAACACATGGCCATTTCATTGTGCATGGTTAGAAGACCTCAAGAAGGAGGATGCCCAAGAATGGGTTGTGGAGCAAACTGTTCTGGCATGTCAAATGGAATATGCAGACAAAAACACAGGCACTCCTCTTATACAGATCTTGTTCCAGTATTTTAGATGAGCCAGAGAGGTGAACGGGGTGAAAAATGAACATTTTTGATAACTAACTATGCCTGTTTATGTCTTGCTAGAGACCTTTTCTTGACCTGAATAAAATGTGAATCAGGTCTTGAAAAATGAATTTCACCTGAAAATACCTAGTGGTTTCCAGTGTTCTGGCCAGTCTCCATCAAGCTACTCAGAAATCAAGCAGCTGCACTTTATTAGTATGTTCAGTTTGGTATTCCAACAAGAGCCAGGAAAAACTTCTCAGTTGTGCAGTCCAGAAATAATTACAGATAGACAATGCAAGCAAAGACTATATAGATTTTTAGGCATAATATCCCAAAGAAGAAAAGAAGTATTCTTAATCTTGCAAACCAAGTGTGCAAAAGCAGTATAATTTAAAGGAAACTGTGGGATTATAGTCTTCTTTGTGGACCTCTACTTTGGTGCTTTTGTTGAGATCATGATGTGTACTTCTGAATTAAATCTCCTGTTCAGTCCTTCCCACTGTTCAGATTTGTCCATATTTGGTAGCTATTCAGAATGCTTGAAATGGATTAAAACCGAGGTAGAAGATGTTCCAAAGTGCACCTGAGGCACTCCTACTGTAACAGACATTCAGTCCATGGAACTAGTCTATTGCTAGTCCTGAGAACTGCCTCTTCCATGAAATTCCTAATGTGGACATTAGGACCTGAGCACCAACAGTCTGATTTTGCAGTTTTCCTTCTGTTGGGCTGCTTTAGTTGCTGCTGATGCACATAGCCTTTGACAACAGCTGAACCAATGCCCCCTTTATACATACGGCAGTAGATTGCTTTGGCTGCTATAAAGTGGCTCATACATCAGTGAGCACAACATCTACTTCCCTGGATCACATTTCTGCCATGTGGCTTTCATCCATCGTGCAATCCAAAACAAAATACAGGAAAGATGTCTAGAAAAGAAGAGTCAAGCAATGCACAGAATGTTCAACATGAATAGGAAGCATAATGTTCCCTGTTCAAGATCATTTTGTAAATCATCCCTGTTCAAAGCATCATTTTGTAAAATTGAGTCAAACTTGGGTAAAATGTATGATCCCATTTGCTATAAGCCTAAAGTGTAGCACCATAAAGCAGAATTTCTTTCTTCTCTTTTCTGTTTAATCCAGATGTTTTCACCAGTACTGTGGTTCTGGTGCCACTTGTGAATCCTGAGGCTATGACAGAAGTGAATCATCAGCGCAGTGTAACTATCTGATCGGGAATGAAAATCTTCCATTGACTTTGGAGTCATTGCAATGTCGCTTACATTGCTTCTCTGCCAATATAAATAGAAGAACTGCCAATATAAATAGAAAGGCTGAAGCAATATAAGAAATTAAATTTAAAAAAAAAGATAGCTGACGTGCTGAACATAGACCCAGAAATCAAAAAAAAATAGTGTGTGCCAGTTATAATACATACTACATATCATAGCAAATACCAGCATAGCCATTAGATAAGATATACGTTACCTGATAACTTTATTATTAGTACATATATTTAGATATTTATAATATATAGTTGTACTATGTTTTTCTCATGCAAACTCCACAACCTCCCAAGCCAGTCTCCAACTATATGAATGATAGGTAGCTAGAGATACAAGCGGATTTAAGAATATTATGGTGTTTTACAAATCTTGATATTCACCAGAGAATTCCATTGGCTAAATGGTAAAATTGATGGAGTTGAAAAGGTGGTACAGTACACATACCTTAAACTCCATAATGTAATTCTCAAATGAGACAGTAAAGAATGTGTTTATGTGTAAAAAGGGAAACAGCCACTATAAGTTATGCTGTAGCATACATGGACATGTAGTGTCGATGAACATTACTTGTTGCATAGGTATTTTCAGGTACTTGCATGGGTTTACAGTTGATACAGCTATCTGAGTTTCCATGGGTTTTTATGAGCAATCATTCACAGCCAGCATTCAGACCAGCCTTGTCACCCACTTAGCTGCATGATTAGCAGCAGCAACAACAGGCAGTCTTAAATTTCAGGAGTAATAAACAGCAACTCAAATTCCCACAAAGAAAATTGGGAAAATTAAAATAGTCTTTCTGTTGCTCAGTCAGCTAATTTTCTCTCATTGCAAATATGAATCAGATGCCTTAGCCAAGAGTACTTTATTGAAAGGAAAAACAAAAAGAACATCAGGGAAACACTGCAACTTACGGTATCTAATTACTCCATCCCCATCATGGAACCATAACTGTTTACTTTTCTGTTTGGTTTCTTGGTGAACCAAGTGGTAGGCCAGCTGGCCACTTCTAATCTCCTGCAGTAAAGCCTAGCTCACGGCTCCAAATTCTCAAGTTTCATGGCTTGATCCCCTACCCAGCTGCACTGTTTTAGGTTATAACAGATTCTGTTAATTTCTTTTTCCTCTTTAAAAATAATTAAAAAAAAATAATAAAAAGAAAAAGATAAAGGAAAGCAGCATAAAGATCATCACACATTCCCTACCACTTACTCACAGGGGACCTCCTGAACAGATTCCCCTGTCCAGCTTTTCTACCATGTCTTTTGCCTTTCAAGGTTGCAAACAACTACTCACAGGCACACTAAGGCTTAGTTATTCAAGACATTTACACACTGTTGCAAGACTCTTGCAAGATGACAAAAACTGGATTTATTGTTCTGTCTAAAAAGTGTGGTGTTTGAAGTAAGCTATTCAGTTTACAGTAGAATAGTAAAGCAACTTAAGATATATATATCCAACTTTATGGTTATACTGTTCATCAAAAATCATATTTCCAGTCTATAGAATCAAATACCAATGCATGTTTACTGTTCAAATATGAGTATTAAACCATACAAGAATCATTACACTGAACTTTTCATAACCTAAAACAGATTCCTGGTATTTTGAGAGGAGGAAAGTATGTGCCAAATTTGAGTAGTGAGTGTTGTCCCTTTCACAAAATGTTCACAGCAAGTCTAGAGCCTATTCAGAGAACGTCTGAATCAAGAGGAAGCAATACTTGCTGTCACTTCATGTTGTAGCATAGCCTTTCCTGGTTGCATACCATTTTAAAATGGCAGGCTCAGGCAGCCCTTTTTTTGGGGGGGGGAATGGGGGGAAGGGTGCATATATGCATAAATAGTGGCATACTTCACTCAACATGCAAGGTTTACACGACTGCCTATAGTATATTAAGAGGTCTTTTAAGCAAATTGACTTCCCAAAACAAAAATTCTTCATGTGACTTTTAAACTACAGTCTGCTAGTATCAACTCGCTATTTAAAAGGTAATGTCTGTGATTGATTTGGGCATGATGCCACTGCCTAATTTACTCCTGGGTTTTTGTGGGGTTTTTTTACCCTTCTGGTTGCTCTGGCGAAAATATTTAACACAGCAGTTGCCGCTTTGGAAGGAAAAGATAAGGTGAATTCTCAGGAATGAATTTTTAGTCTACTTTAGAAAATGTTGCATGACTCTACTGCATTTCTTCAGCCACTAATAATGAGAAACAGGCAATTCAATGGCAAATACAACTGAGGGATTTGCAGTAGCAGGAGGTTTATGAAACAAATGATTGTAAATGGTATTGAGATAATGTGGTCTACAAGATTATAACTGTATTCATTTAGTTTATTAGTATTTTAGTATCTTATCAGGTCTCTTAAGTTTTTGTAAGGTTTTTAGTATTCTATAATGTTTGCAGATACAAGTGTCCTAAAAATTTTCATTTAAAATTCACAATATAATGATTCTGTGATGCAGGAATGCCTTCTAGGTCTTTTTATCAGAACATTTTAGTCAGACTTTTACAAAGGAGCCTTTTTGTTTTCACATTATTTTCAAATTGTCATGCTAGGCATTATGTATGTATGAGTGTCTTTGCTTTTCAGCTGACTTCAGAGATTTAAATAACATTTGGGGATTCGTGTGCCTATGACTTACTCTGTTAAAATATATGCACTTAGGTACAAAAAAAACATATTTTGAACAGTGTTATTAGTACTCATTTGCCCTTAGTTGAATGCTTAAAGTTTTTAAAAATTAATAAACATCCTATTCAAGAAATTGTGAGATAAAATACCTACAAAATATATCACACTTATCATTGTTGCCATTTGTGATTGTCAGATTTGAATTTACCAGTGCAAAAAGCACTTGAAAATGTGCCACAGTTTTTTCAGGGTAAGTTGTAAACAAAACCTTGCAAATACTATTGTGATCATATGTGTCAAATAAAACCTTTTCCGCCCTCCAAGAATAATAGTTTAATAGTCTTTAGAGCATATAATTTTGTCCAGAGCTATTAGTGGCACTTTATGTCATACAGTCATCAAATGCATTTCTATGAAAGAGAAAAGAATAAATATTTCATGGCTACAGCTTTTGAAGAACACTCTGTCTTTCAATCTTAGGCCAGTCTTTCAACGTATGTGCCAATCAGAAGTCTTTAGCAGATGCAAAATGCATCTTGTCTCCTTGTCAGTGAAGAATGTAAAGATCGCAGGATGTATCTGAAATATTCATCACATAGGCAAAAATCTGAGCATCGTAAGGAGTTGCTGAGCCCTGTAATCACGACTTACCTATTTGTTCTTACTCCCTCATCCATCACTGACCCTAAAACAGGAAAGACTGTGGCTGATTACAATATTTTGGTTACATAATATACCTTGACAATGAGTGATAGTATTTAACATTGTGATCTTACACATTTTATCTTATTATTTTCTTTCCTTTGGACATGATATTGAGAGAAATCATGCCTACATAATTTTCTAGATAAGAGCTTTTAAAGTTATTTCCACTCTTAATTAGTTTTTGCTAAATAACTGTGTGCTTCCAGTCAGTGTCTAGAAGAAGAATATTGCTGATGTCTACTATATTCCACTCTTCATTCATGGGCTAAAGTAGGATTGCTGCAAACTGTTAGAGTAGATCGTACATGATCTCTTCCTATTGTTCTGCCTCTCCACTAAATCCAAGGCAAACACAATCAACCGTAACTCCAGTGTAGTTTCATCTAGTCAAATCAAATGTACTTTTGGCCTGTTACCATATGAGAGGTTTTATGTGCACCGTGCCATTTGAATGAACCTGCGACCTTCTGTTGCAATCTGGGCTACCCACTCCATCACTGGGCACTGCTGGAAGCTATTAAATCTTGTGTTGCTTTATCTCAGTTAAATGTGGTTAAGTGAAAGGACATTATTTTAACTGGCTGCTGTGCCAATGGAATTTCGTAAAGCACTAGCTCATGGGTTTTCAGCTTGAACACTGTGCTCTGAAAAGTTGGGAAAATTGAAGCTTTTGAAAGAATTAAACCTTTGATTAAATGCATTAGTTTTTCAAAAAGAAAAGAAAGGTTGAATTCTCTTTCTGTACTCCAAGTTCTACACTTTGAATGGTATTTTTAATGTCTTTTTTGGGTCTATTCATATTCTTTAGAATTTGATATTTCTTCATAGAAGCAAAAGCAATGCATTTTTAACAAAAACATCATTTATTCCATTATATTAGCAATTTATCATTACTAACACAATGATAAAGAAACATGGAAAATTGGAAATAAATGTAAAAAGAACGCTGAAACATGTTTATTTAATGAAAACTAACCATGAAAAATGAGCCACTGAGATCGTGGATATAGGAAAATTACGTACATGTGGAAGATGTGACACATTCAAATTTCTAAATCTACGTTTTCCTAAATGCAGATTTATCAGCTGAAGTCAGTAAAGCTTCTGACATTTTTCTAGCATCTAAAAGCAAGAAACCTAAAAGCAAAGAAAAGCAAGAGATATAAAAGTATTTCTTGAGTATGGCAAAGACAGGTCATAAGCTGGTTTTGTGGTATATATGTTTGCAGTTAACATGAGAACCTGCATATTCTGTGCCTGATCATTTCTAAACTTCCAGGGAGCATTCTTAGCACTAGTGATGATTTCATTTAATTGAGAATTGGAAGATCTGAAATACTTGATTAAAACTTATTATGCGGTGATGCAGATGGGAAGAAGAAAAGGCATTTTCATCATGAAAGATATGAACTTTGCCAGCTGGGAAAGAAGGTACTTGAAAAACATTAAGGAGAAATAATTGCCTGGGAAGGTGTGGTACAGAAAGGGTGAGATGCAGAGGCTAGTTATGAGGGGTCTTGACATGACCAGAAAGGTACCAAAGGCTCTGTTAAATACCTAGACTGTATGTATCAAGCAGACAAGATCTGGGTGTATAGAAATCTAGGATCTAGGGAAGAGATTGATTTGAAGCAGATTTTGCTGATTAGAGAATTTATTAATTTTAACTGGAGTTTAAGGAACCTGTCTCTGGAAGAAGACATGTGGCAGGAGCAATTTCCTGCAAGGACTTTGAGAGAAGGTTTTCCTCTGGGGAAAGTGTGAACTTGTGTTGTGGCAGTAGAAAGTGAAGGGGCAGGGTGGTGAGGAAGTGGGGTGTAAAAATCACTATGAGAGATAAGGCTGAGGCATTTCTATAACTTGTTACATATCTGCGTCAATGCCCCCAGTTGGTCCACGCAACCCATCCCCTCTCCCTGCACAACTTCCCCCTTGCTACATTCAAAAGCCTTTCTTAAATCCCTCAGCTGCCAGCACATATCAAAAGCTGTAGATTTCTGTGCCACTCAGCCTCATTGGGCACAATGCCCAACCTGCCGAAGCAGTACTCTGTGCTAACTTCTAGCAATTTATGGTTTTACTGCTTTCCTGCTATGATAATTTTCCTTCATGATATTTGAAAACCCATAGCAGCCATTTGTGACTGTAACCCCAATATGCCATCAAAGAAAAAAAAATCCTACTCAGTTAAGTGAAGCTACATGGTGTAACTCATTTATTGGAAACGCATTAATACCCATATGGAATTTAAATGAGGTGAATAGCTTTGCTAATATCTGGTCCTCCAATATCTAAAACTCGTTTTAAACACTGCTTCTGTAGAATCCCTTCAATAAGAGATTGGAGGAAGAAAAAAACACTACTTGTGAGGCTCTTTTCCTTTATGGGAAATACGAAGGACACTTAAAAGATAACTGACCTTTGCTAACTATACATACATTAAATTTTGTGCTTATAATAAAGTCTCAGACGATCCCTTTAGTGCACAATTTAAAAGGGAGTAATGGTAAAGTGATTCTTTGTTTTCCTTATTGATTTAACAGGGAGTGACACTAATCAGCAGTTCATTATCTCTTCTAACTCCAGAAAAAAAATAACTATTTTCTTTCTATTTTGGTTTGAGAGAAGTTGTTCTTAGCAATAGTTGTTCTTAGGCACATGAAAAACAACAAGGTGCTTGGTGACAGCCAGCATGGCTTCACTAAGGGGAAATCCTGCCTGACCAATTTGGTGGCCTTCTATGATGGGGCTACGAAACTGATGGACAGGGGCAGAGCAGTTGACGTCATCTACCTGGACTTGTGCAAAGCCTTCAACACTGTCCCACACGACATCCTTGTCTCTAAATTGGAGAGACATCAATTTGATGGGTGGAGCACTCGGTGGATAAAGAACTGGCTGGATGGCCGCACGCAAAGAGTTGTGGTCAATGGCTCGATGTCCGGCTGTAGACCGGTAACGAGTGGTGTCCCTCAGGGATCGGTGTTGGGACCGGTCTTGTTCAACATCTTTGTCGGTGACATGGACAGTGGGATTGAGTGCGCCCTCAGCAAGTTTCCCGATGACACCAAGCTGTGTGGTTCGGTTGATACGCCGGAGGGAAGGGATGCCATCCAGAGGGACCTCGACACGCTTGTGAGGTGGGCTGATGCCAACCTTATGAAGTTTAACCAAGCCAAGTGCAAGGTCCTACACCTGGGTTGGAGCAATCCCAGGCACAGCTACAGGTTGGGCAGAGAAGAGATTCAGAGCAGCCCTGCAGAGAAGGACTTGGGGGTGTTGGTTGATGAGAAAATGAACATGAGCCGGCTTCAGTGTGCGCTCGCAGCCCAGAAAGCCAACTGTATCCTGGGCTGCATCAAGAGGAGCGTGACCAGCAGGTTGAAGGAGGTGATCCTGCCCCTCTGCTCTGCTCTCATGAGACCTCACGTGGAGTATTGTGTGCAGTTCTAGTGTCCTCAACATAAAAAGGCCATGGAACTGTTGGAACAAGTCCAGAGGAGGGCCACGAGGATGATCAGGGGAGTGGAGCACCTCCCGTATGAAGATAGGCTGAGAAAGTTGGGGCTGTTCATCCTGGAGAAGAGAAGGCTGCGTGGAGACCTCAGAGCAGCCTTCCAGTATCTGAAGGGGGCCTACAAGGATGCTGGGGAGGGACTCTTCATCAGAGACTGTAGTGATAGGACAAGGGGTAATGGGTTCAAACTTAAACAGGGGAAGTTTAGATTGGATCTAAGGAAGAAGTTCTTTACTGAGAGGGTGGTGAGGCACTGGAATGGGTTGCCCAGGGAGGTTGTGAATGCTCCATCCTTGGTGGTGTTCAAGGCCCGGTTGGATGAGGCCTTGGGTGATATGGTTTAGTGTGGGGTGTCCCTGCCCATGGCAGGGGGGTTGGAACTAGATGATCTCAAGGTCATTTCCAACCCTAACTATTCTATAATTCTATGATCACCACATATTTCCTGTGATTTCTGGCAACTAGGAATTCAGTCACTGTACTTTTCTTCCAGATGTTTTTAGCTGGGCTGCCTAATGAAATGAGATTTATCTGTATGCATTCTTTCCATTTGTCCACCTGTCAGTCTAGCCTCGAAGTAGAAAATGGTCCCTTGCACTTAGGAATGTCCACACATGGGAGCCCTTCAGTAAGCTTAATGCACTGTGAACTTGCACTTCACCTTGCTAATGGAAGCTTTGCTGTGTGGACAATGCTGGTATGTGTTCTGCCTCTGGGAGCCTCCAGGTCACTGAAGGCCTTCTCCAACATATAACTGACTGATTGCTATGTAAGTAAGACCGTATGTATCTTGTAAGTCTATATAAGTGTTTTAATTTCAGGATATTAAGAACAAATCAATATTATTTTTGGAAATAAAATGTTTTGAGAAAAAAAACCCAACAAACATAAGAAATCGTGCAAGCAGCTTAAAATACAATTTTAGCCATCTCATTTAATGTGTTAATTTACCTGTGTAAAAAATTGACAGTTATTTAGGCCAGCCATCATAAAGACCTGCTCTTAGGTCTGTACAGACTGAATTTTTCTTCTTCCAGATTCATAATCCAGTCAGCTTTACTGTTCACACTGAATTAGAGCTAATGATACTGTCTGAGCAAAATCATCTTTTCTTCAGCTACTGTAAGAGTATTGGAACTTTTTGTGTATCTAGTATAATTGCTTGGAAATATATTGTGAAATATTTTCTTTGCATGTCCGTTGAAAGAATTAAAGCTATTTAGATTTGGTTGGACTCTGTGAATGGAAAATTTAACAAATTGCTTTTTCAATTTTCTAATTCTTAAAGATTCCCAGTGTTTCTCGGTAAATTACTCAAACCATATTCACCATCTTTTGTTCTTGATCACCAAAAGGCAAAGTTAAAAGGGACCTCAGGAGGTCATCCAGTCCATTCCTGATGTCTAGAACGGAATCAGTCACATCCTTGTTATTCTTGATAGATATCTTCATAGCTGACCTCCCGTACTGCAAACTCCATAATCTTCCTATGCAGTCTGTTCCTAATCCTTTCCAATTGAATTTCTTTTTTCCTGATGACTAAACAAAACCTTTCTTACTGCAATTCAATGACATTATCTCTTTTTGTATTCATCATATTAAATGAAGAATAGGGTTTCTTTTCTCCTGTTTGCAACAGCCCTTTCTATTTATAAAACCCCTCTTCATCCCTACTTCAGGCCTCCCTCCTTCCCTCTCCCCTCCCCCTTCCCCCTGTCTCCTTTTCTGGGGGGCTAAACAATCACAATCTTTTCAGTCTTTGCTTATAGATCATGTTTTCTACATCAGCCTTTGTATTTTGATGTACAGCACTCAAAACTGAACACACACAATCTAGTGTGAGCCATCACTGATTCTGAAAAGAACAGAAGGAAAATACCTGGTATCTTGTCAGTTGTACTGTTGTTCATATATCTCAGTTCTGTCGCTTGCCTTTTTCACAGTGTAAGGTTGTTGGCATGTTCATTGCTAGCTCATCACTTTCCACATTAACCCTGAGATTCTTTTGTGAATAATTACTACCTAATTAATTGATCCCCTTCCGTACTTGTGCAGTTGTGTATACCTGCCTGTCTGTAATGCTTTTCACCTGTCCCTATTGCAAAGTCGTCCTTTCTTTTCCAGACCACTCTTCAATCTGTAAGACATATAACTGAATTTTAACCCTGCTCTCCAAGATATTTACAGTCTCTTCAGCTTTGTGGTATCTGCAAATTTAATAAGCATACCTTCTTACCTTACTGAACAGTGTTAGACTTAGGATAGAGAGATTGAAACTAAGTAGATGAGACTATTCATTTTTTCCGTTTTTAAAACAGCAATCCATTTGCTTTTTTTCAGTCCTCCATCATCTCATCTGTCCTCCATAATTTTTCAAAGACCACTAAGCCTTCTGAGTCTATTCTAATCAGCTAAGACCCCTAAGATGAATGAAGCTTATCAGCACAGATGATCTGTTATTTAAGCACTATGTAACCTTTCCTCTTCCAGTTAGAGTGAGATCTTATCCCTTTTTGCTGGTATTAATTGCGTCTGCTTGCAGTTGATCTTTTTGTGATGGCTAATGCAAAAGAGGTATTAAATTGTTTTTACTATATTATGAGTCTGTAGATTACCCTCTTGAGTAGCAAACCAAAATTTTCCTTGGTTTTCCATTACATAAATAAAAATTCCTAATAAGCAATTTGCCAGACTAAGCAAGAGCTGTCAATCTACATAGAACGCAGAACAGAAAGAGATTCTTCTGAGTTACCAATTCCAGGCAACTGCAGGCAACGGCATCTTATAGTCATTTCATGTAGTCATCCGAGTGGTATCTGAAAGTCATTAGATTACTTGCTCCCAGTCTTGTTGAAAGGTTGTTTCAAAGCCTGATGACTGACAGATAGAACATTCTTCTAAGTTTCAGTCAAAATTTACTCCTCACTACACCATATTGGTGGCTCATATCTGCCCTGTGCTTGATTCATTCATCCAGAATTTTCTTTTCTCAGGCTGCCAGGACATGGCAGAAATTTTTGTTCTGCCACCTAATATCAGGAGTTTTGTTTGAAAGCACTCTCCTCTGAAGTATTAAAAGTGAATATTCAACAGACATTGTATTAAAAGTTTTACTTTTAACAGTAGATCAATTATTAATGAATGAAATATCATAACATTTTTAACTAATTTGATTTTTTTTCTGTATGTGGATTTCAGAAATACGAATCTCATTTATACAGTCTTTTGTGGGCCAAATTCTTAGCTGGGTTTCACCAGTAGTATGTTTCTTAAAATCAAGATTTACACCAATTTTTAATCTAACCTTAACAGCAAGTTGGCCAAAAAAACGCAGTTACTTCCAATGTAGGATGTTCAGAACTATTGTATTCCTATAGGAGTTCATACTTTTGACAGACACTGGAGATCAAGATGAGCACTGAAAAGAAGGCTATTAGTGGTATCAGAGCACTTTGCAATTTTATCAAGAGTTTTGTAGTTTCACAAATTAGTAGACTTGGGCACCTCAGTGAAGAACAGAAGAGTGCACTTTTACAAAAATGTTTCAAGGTATGCTTCATTCATAGAAAATAAGGTCCAAGGTGGCATGCAGGGTTTAAAGTCCCATACTGTTTCATAGCAAAGAAATGGCTAAATGATACTATTACCTGCAGTAAAATTAAATTGACCTGTGTTACCAATTTGTTGGCTGCTTGGATGAAACAGCCTTGTTTGTCTGAATATTTTATTTTAACAGCTAAGAAGTAATTTGCAAAATACTATTCTTTCCCAGGATATGGGTTGCTACAAATTGGACTGCAGTAACACATATGCAAGTGTAGAAATAACAATCCTCTCAAAGGATCTTTTTCAGAGATATTGTGAGAACTGTGCAATTACACACATAATAAGTGTTCATTTACTTCCATCTTGTCAGCTCTTTCTACCCTGTGACTCTGCTGAAGGCATCCCTCCTGCCTTCTCCCCCAGCTCTGTTCTGTTGCGCTGGTCTGTAGTGGAGAGGCAGAACACTGCCTTAAACTGGAGACAGATGTCTGCTATGAGGGCAGCAAAGAGCTTCCAGGAGGGGTTGTAAGAGGCCCTGGGAAGCTCAAGGAGATGCCTTCAGTGGCATTTTTTTCCTGTTCTAGAGCTGGCATGTTAAGTTACCTGCTGAGGAGGGAAGGCCAAAGATAAGCTTTGCTTTTCTATTTAGGCAGCAGAAAAGCAAAAAAAAACAAAACTGCAGCTGACTCTTCAGATTGCAGGAAGCCTCCTTTACTATATTTCAGGTCATTATATCTGCAAGTGGAGCCATAAATCTAACTGAAGTAATTCCAGATAAAAGCAAAATTAAGTGATTAATTTGAAAATCTAGAGACTGTCCCTACCTCTCATTTTTAAATCACATGGTCTAGAGATCCATTCAGCTTTAGCTCAGTGCATGTGCACAGTGACAATAAAACTTCAAGTGGTAATTTGTAAAAGCCACTTGCTATAAAAGAACTGCTGTGCATGAATGAACAATGTTTATAAAACTGTAGTAACTCAGCCAAGTCAAAACAGATTTACAACACAGAAAGTCATGAACATTTCTAACCTATGCACCAAAGAATGGAGATTTTTTTTTTTTGTCTATTTTTCACTCTGTCTGGGTGGAAAACTAGAACTACGCAGAGACTGAACCAAAGTTTCTACGTATAACAAAGCAACATTTCTCACCTCAGTTCTGTGTTCTTAAAAATATTCCAGCTGACAAAGGCAGAAAAGAATTGTGTGCTTTGTCACAAATGTTTTGAATTTCCTAAAGAACTTGCCTCTGACACAACAAAATATACAAAATCAGTTGTTCAGAACCATCATAAACATTGTAACTCCCTTCAGTTCACTTTTACATGGTAGCACATGATTGCAATTTTTAATATCTAGCAATCTTTTGTTTTCTGGAGATTTTGACGGTGGTTGTCTAATGTAAACAGGGTTACAGAGAAAGGCAAAGGCTAGAAGCTTGAGTGCAATATGCTTCTCACCTTATCTAAAAATTGACTGTAATGACAAAAAAGCAAATGTGACAGCTAATTGTAATATTGATAACAAATGGGCCAGCTCCACTCCTATCCATCCAGTAACACTTACTGCAAATGACAGTTTAAAATTTCTTTGTGTGAAAATGTTGCATTCCTAAAGCTGCTGTTTTAACAAGGTGCCATCTAATTTTTTAATTATTTACTTTTGTCATTAGTCAGAAAAGTTCAAAAATACTTCTCAATTCTGAATATTAGTCAAAAAATTAAACTGAATAGAAATAAAAAAAGGTATTTGTGAATTACCAAGTCTTAATATCTTACGTTTATGCATTTCTCATTTGCTGATTATGATGCCCCAAAAAATAACATATTGCAAGAAACTTTAAATCCTTTCTAAATTGCTCATAAAGAAATACATTTATGTTTGCAGAAGTACAGATCTAAGCAAGTAATTTGAGGGAACATTTATTTAAGTTGCAATTTCTGAATTTAATTTTAGGAAAATATAGACATTTCATGATTCGTTTCTTAGCTATAAACATTCAGGAATGTTTCATTTAATAAATGCAAGGTGGGGGAATAGTGTTCATAAAACATTTTAGACTGGCTTATTAGTCAGATCTGTGTAAGTTACCTGGAGAAGGTGATAGTGTTTCTGGTTAGGTATTTCTGACGCGATCTTTTATTTATAAGCAAAGTGATCAGAATTAAGCTAAAAAAATATAGCTTTTTCCGAGCTCCAAGCCTTTTTCAGCCATTCTTCAACCCAAAAGCTTTTTTTGTGTTTTTCTCAAAATTAGTCTGTGCATTTCTACTGGCTGAAGGCATCAAGGTGGTTGAAGTCCCCCATGAGAGACTTTCACAAGTGCCTGTGAATGTGAGGCTTCTTCCAGTGGTTTGAAGACAACGTCTTCTACTTCCTCTTCCTTATCAGGTCTGCAGCAGATAGCAACTGCAAGAGCAGACTATATTGGTCTGCCCATTAATCTTCACTCATCAGCTCTCTACTAACTCTTGACCCATCCCAAGGCAGAGCTCTATGCATTCCAGCTGCTCTCCATCACTCTCCCTCATCACCTTCTCATCCTGCCCTTCCTAAAGAGCCTGTATCCCTCTATTGCAACGCTCCAGTCATGTGAGCCATCCCAACATGTCTTCATGATCTCAGTGAGGTCATAGCCCTGTAGATGCACAGTGACTAACTCCTGTTTGTTCCCAAGTGTGCCAGTTCTGTAACACAAGCTTGAGAATTTTCCCCATAAAGCTGTTCTGAAGGCACTTCCTGATACTCTTGCTGGTTCAGACAGGTATAAAATGAAGGCAGACAATTATCCTTAATTTATAGTACTACTGAAAAGTGTATCTGTCCTCACCTTTCTTTTTTCCAAGTTGTATACTCGAGAGTAAGCATCCAAATTCATCCTGAGAATTTTCATTTAAATGCTCTGTTTAGGCCAAAATTATCTCCAGACATGGGTCTGTCAACTCCACTAAATTCTGCTAACTCATACTATATGAAAGTTATGAAAATAAGTAACAGTAACACTCCTGAGTGGGCAAGTGTTTCTCCAAACTGAAAATTCACACTGCATCCTTAATAACTTTCCAAACGTGGGAGTGTCATTAATGCATGTAAAGAAGAGGTCCTACCACATCAGGCAGGGGTTAGGTATATTTATCCACAGCCATTGCCCAACAGATGCTACTTTGATGTACAAACTTCCAAGTGGTGCAGGAGAGCATTGTCCTGACACCAGCACACTGCCCTTGACACTTTTTTTTCTGCTCTTACAGAATCCAAGGCTCCTATTGCTTTTACACTTCATAGTCCAACACAGACCATCCTCTGGTTCAACTTTCTGAAATCTAGTTCCAGAGGAAAGAAACATCCACTGCCCATATTCTGGACCTGGATCTTGCAATTAACTAGCAAAAAGTAATGGTTTGAACTAGGAAGGCTATCTTTAATTTTTGTTTGTTTTGCTTATAATTGGAACAAGAGCTAAACAGCATCAATTTCTTATTTGTGGCTGCAAGGTAGTGCTGGAAGGAATACATCTAGTTTAGTATTTGGTATGGCTGGTTGAAGAGCAATCTGGTCAGTTAGAGATTAGTCAGAAAACTGCCAAGGTCAAAGCATGGCAGAACATGAACTGCAGGGACAGATGTGGCTTCAGAGATGAATAGAGCACAAAGGGCCAAAGAATTGAAGTCTAGTATCTTCATCTTTGAGCTGGTAACTGCTAACCCTATTTTTCAAGCTTTGCATGTAATAGACTATACTGTTCTGCTCTGGCAATCCAGGTAAAGCAATAAGTTTTTTATAACCGTTTTAGCTATCTTCATCCTTTTATTTTTGAGTTCATGACTTCTTGGGTTTAATACTGTAAATACAAGAACTGAAGTCCACATCAGGAAGGATCTGCTTCCTGTAACCCCAAAAGGGAGTTATTACAAGAAGCAATGTCCTTGGGCAATTTCTGAATTGAAAAAAAAAAACAACCAATCAAACAAAACCAAACTATCAGCATGAAAACTTTAGTTGAAAGAACATCTGTTTTCAAGGACTTCCTCAGTCATGCTGTTCCCCTTGCAAGGTAAGCTGGTGTATTCTGACTCCCTAGGTTGTGGTGCTGCAATATTAGGAAAACTCGTTGTGATGGGCATCTGTTCAGTTGTAGTTCATAAACCTGAAAGATATTCTAAACTCCATATATGAATTCATCAAGTAATTATTCTTCTACAATTTGACCTGGAATTAATTAATTTAATATAGTTGCCACTAACTTATTTTTTCGTTATTATAACTTAGTCCCAGCTCTTCCAGCCATGAGATCTGTTAATATTTATATTGCTAAATAAGAAGTATTTACTATTTAGGAAATAAATAAGAAGTTCGGTTTATTCAGATTTACTGTAAGAACTTAAAACCAGAATGGTTTGTAAACTGTAATGATTACCATAGTTTATTCACCAAGTGTAAAGTACCTTACAATTGAATCTAAGCAGAAAACATTATTAATTATTAAATACAAGATTTTAGAATACCAGGGAGATTGTGGTGGGTTTGAAATGTCGAGGGTATCAACATAACTGGGAAAAAAAAATATTTGTTGCTACAAAATATGGAATTAAAGTGCAGTCCCATTGCCTGCTACCATATGCTGCAGGAGTTCCCTACAGTGTTTCCTTCCTATGGGTATTGCTTTAGGCTCACCCTTTCCAGGAGGATCTGAGAGCAATGAGGTTTCAAATAAGAAGAAAAATTAATTCTCTGCTTTTAATTGGTAAACTTGCATCAACAGAACATGAAAAGGGATTAGTAAGTAGCCTAAAATGCTCTATGATACTTTAGTCTATTACATATTTTTCATAGCTTGTGTCTTTTCTTAAGTTAGGAATATGTACAGCAGATTAATTAACTGGACTAGGGTTCATACGTTAATACGTGCCAGTTTCATAAACTGAGTTTCACAAACTGAGTTTCACAGATTTTACATTAACATATGTTCTGCACAGTGTGTTTTAATGTATACAGTCTACTGTGACAATCCATATGCAGCCTCTCTGTCAAAAAACACAAGGTAAACCATATTAGCATTCATATTGTTCTAGTAAGTTTATTATTGTCAGTTCTTGCTTCATTCACCAAGACATTCCTATTCTGTTGTATTGTGGGGGCCCTTTGTTTTTTGTTTCATATTTGACATGCCTCTCAGGAACTGATTTATGCTGAATGATGGAGAGATTGCTCCCTTGAGCCAACACAAATGAAATCTGAAAATTAGAAATATATGGAAGAACTATCCAAAAGTACTTTGACTAGTCAACATGCTGAATATTGTTCGAATACCTTACTGCATATTCTCTTGCAGCCTGCTGCAGTAAACTGAGCTTGAATGGTTTATGTTTAGCCTGCAGTTTTTCTGCTGCCTACCAATAGCAGTGCATGAAGTTCCATACTATTTCATGTTGGAGGCATAATGTAACATGACACATCCTAATGTTAAAGGCATGCGGTAATATCAAGCCACTGCAATACAGGCAGGGAAACCTCCTACATGGATATAATCTGACAGAAGCAAGTTTACTCTGCCCAGTGTTAAACTAATGGGACATAAGCCAACCATAGTCAGGAAACCACATAAATGTGTTAGCACAGAGATTTCACCAGCAGTTAAGGGGCTGCAAATCAGAACCAGATTTTGTTCATCAGGACCAGGGTGAGGCAAATCAACCTTAGCTCTTTAAACATGTTGCTGTTATTACTGCAGCTAGATGTAGCTGTTTTCATTACTTGAGTGTAGTCCACATTTTTTGTTCAGGTTTATCTATTTCCATATTCCATGGTTTAAATGAGATTCCTGATGAAAATAATTATCCACAATTTTATATTGATTTCATTGTAACTTTGTATGTTAAAGTCCATGAAGCCTTGTAAATTACTTGCTATAAAATGAGTGCAAACCAGTGAACTTTTCCAGCATTTTCATTTTAGCTTCCTGTTTGCATCCTCTCTAGCACAGTAAGGAATCAAAAAAAAAGAGTAATATGCCAAGTGGCATCCTCTATGAATACATTCTGAAATATTCACAATAAGAAATAATACTTTCAAAATTACAGTATGAAGAGAATTGTAACCACTTTTCCATGTGTATTTTTCTTCAATTTTTTTATATGCAGTCTACAATTTTAATATAAATAAGAGAATTTGGAAATATTTCTGTAGAATTCCTTGGAAAAAAAATTTATGTAGGCAAACATAATATCCTTTCATAAGAAAGGTTCATGAATATAACTTTTTATAATCCTGTTTTGTTCATCTGTAGGATACATTAGTGGATTTTTCCTTACAGTAAAATATCATGTTAGCAATTCTTGCTGGCTATTTACTACTTTTAATTCCTCTCACTTCCCTCTCTGCCACCTATATCAAAGAGGAGATCAAACCAGTATATCCTTGTGGCCCTTACACTTTCTCCTCTATCTCTCCTTCACCCATATCAGAGGCTCATTTTTATCCCTTAAAGACAGCAATTGTCCCAGTAATTTCACGTAGTGTTGCCATCTAACATTACCTAGCCCCAGCTCTAACTTTTCCTCTCTCTACAGTTTCTTTTTCTTTTCTGCACATTATAATAATGGTCTCAGCAAAAGCAAAGTAAAAGCTCAGCTACTTTTGCCAAGGTCTTCGGTCTCACACAATGTCCTTTTGACTCTTTCCTTTACACTCTTACATTTTGTCAGTGCCTCAGTCAATGGTCTGTTCTTCACCCTCCTTTCTCAGAAGCCAAACACTGGACCTTTTGCCCCTCTCATTATTTGCCCCACTGTGTTTTACTGTCAGAGATTCAAGAAACCTTACTATTCCATTCACTTAACTTCAGCTAATTCTGCATTTTCATGCCTTGTTTTCCTGTCATCCTTAAATTACCAAAAGCCCACCTCTTCTTCTTTGATCCAGTCATTCATTCTCTGCCTTCAAATATGTGAACACCACTCTAACACACTTCCCACTCGCTCAGGTTTATAATCTGGCTCTCAGCCATAACTCTGACCTCACTTTGAGATGAGAGTCCTGAACAGATTCCAGTCTTTCAGGGATGAAGTCTTCTGTTAATGGACAGATCATAAATAAGCAAGAGAGTTACACATTACCAACTGGCAGGTGATAAACCCATCAAAAATATAGCAAACAAGATTTGCAATGGCAGCTTTTTCCGGTTCCCAGCTGCTGCTGAGTTCCTCACTCAGTGGTAGTTCATCACCCTTGCTGATTGCTGGGACATTGTCTCCATGGGTGACAGACGTTTTTGCAAAAAACTTGGTCAATTCCTTTTTCATTATTGTAACCACAGGATGCAAACTAAGAGAACTGTCCCTGTATTTTCTGCTCCTTCTCTGTAAAAGTATGTAAGAAATTCTAGTTTCTGATATTCTTCCACTCATTTCACAGAAAATCTAGAAGCCAGTTTTTGATAGCAGATTCACTGGTGTATAATTAAATTAATTGGGTTAAAGCAAATTGAATTTAAGTGCAGCAAAGAACAAGCATAGCTAAGAGGAGAACTATGCCACAAAATTTTTTGGTTTTTTTTTTTTTTCAGAATTGGAGATTCTGTAACAAAAACTCTTTGCAGAAAGTTCTTTGCAGAATTTTGGTTGCAGGTAGAGGCCAGTTGGATTGAGTAAGATCTTCAAAAGAGCATATATGTACTTTAATGTAGAAATTCTTTAATCCTGTGTACTAATCTTATTTTTAACCTGTTCAGCTGGTTTAGAATAGCTTTTTAATAAAGGTTTAATTTATTTACTTAGTGTGCCATTATACATGTATAGATATGTATTCTGAGATTATCAAGTAATTTAAAATAAAATACTAATGATATTGGGACACAGCTGCACTATATGTATAATGGATAATCGATTTTTTTTTTTTTTTTTCACCTATAGGAAACCCCCAGTGCAATGAAATATCTGTAGACTAAACACTTTTCTTAGAAATCAAAAGGAAAATAAAAATCAATTGCATCTATTCCAACTGTAGCTTAGAGAGACAATTTTGGAAAGTTCTGAAATCTCCCTTTAACACCATGGCTCTGCTGGTTGTGTTGCTTAGATTCTTCACAATCATGCTCTTGTTTATAGGACTGACATGACTGATTACACCAGAAAAGTTATCCATTATTGGATGGCAGGAGATAAACCCATCAAAAGGTGTAACAAACAAATAAGAACTTTTTTGAAGAGTGACATTATCTTATTTCTGTCAGGAAGTGTGAGCAAATAGCCAAGAGTTTATCGTATTTAAGAAGAGGAAAAGACTGTTTGGAAGTAGATTTTCTTCTTCCTTTAAGGTAGTGTCTTTAATCTGGAGCTGCAGCAGTGGATTTGATTTTTTATAAATGGTAGGGTTTATCAGGAATACGGTAAAGCATTTTACCAAGTTATCTTCCTCACATCAGTGACATGAAGCTGGAAGACTGGAAATTCTTTTCCCCTCCAATTTCCAATAACATGTCAGTATTTGCAGTCACAAATAGATAGTGTCTTCACTCTTCTTGCCTCTTCCCTGCAAGGCAAAACGTATATAAGCGTGTGTGTATAATTATATATAAAGCACACATGTACATTACACAAACTATTTACTTTGTCTTTTTTTCAATGTGTATTTTATTATATGTTCTACTCTTTTTTCTTTTTTTTTTTATTTTTTTCTTTTTGCCCTATATATGCTACAGTAGTAATTCAATTTAAATGTACAAGATGGCATCACATTTCTTACATTCACTTTAAAATACTCTGATACTTTTTTATCCAGACAGTTTCAAAAACTATTTTATTACCTGTTTAATACTTCCCTGAAGATTCTGATTCTCTGTAGGTAAAAGGGGCTCAACATGCCACCACCTCCCCCGCCAAGAAAGCAAGTCTTCAGCACTAATTATATTGTGCTTATCACAGAACAATTTTTGTATTCTATACTTGGGATTTATATACTTTGCCTCATCCTAGTGGCAAGCCTATCAGTGTATTTTGTTGTTAAATCATTACAGTCCTGATGCTGTTTTGGACCACATTTTCATGTTCCTCGTACAGTGGCTTTAAAAGAGAGTTATTCTGGAGTACAATCAGCAGGATTTTCTGTCCCTATTTATGACTGGAGAACCAGATCAAGCCTGGTATTCAGGGATTTAGAGGACTCCCACTGTATTTGTAGCATACTTACATAACTTCAAACTGCAGAACAACTGTTGTGGTAGTCTCTGATATTCAGTCTATTTTTGTAAGCAAGATCTGTAACTGAATGGCCTTCAGCCTAAGAACATGGCTTTAGAAAGTGTATCTGCTCTTGCTACATATCCTTTGCAGAATTTTTATCATTTTTGTTAATCATGGAGTCCCACTGTTTCTCTCGCATAGGCTTTGCCCTATGGAGGAATGGAGTATATATACATAAAGTTATATTTATATAAAATAGTATTTTTGAGCCCTTCTAAGATCTGCCAGCTGAGACAAAGTAAAAACACTAACCAGTAGAAACACTGTATTTCTGTATTTCCCTCTAGTATTCCTGAAAAGCTTCCTACAGAAGACCCCTGCTTCTAGGAGCTCTGTCATCAGCGTTATATTTGTAGAAGCACGTAGAAGCACATAGAAGTTTCTGCTGTTGGTTACGGCTTAGATACATTGTATTTTGAGGAATCAGTAGTAAGAGATGCAGATGTTGCAGGTCAGCCTCTGCTAGTGGTTCAACTGATGGTTTCAGTGAAAGCTGTGGGGTTTTTTGTGCTGGGAGGTGCTACCTGTTGGATCTCGGTTTGAGAAGATCATAGAATCATAGAATAGTTAGGATTGGAAAGGACCTTAAGGTCATCAAGTTCCAACTCCCCTGCCATGGGCAGGGACCCTTCACACCGAACCATGCCACCAGGGATGGAGCACTCCCAACCTCCCTGGGCAACCCACTCCAGTGCCTCACCACAATGTAGCCTTGCTGAATTTCACTGCAGTGAAATTAGGAATATTGCAGCTTGCAGAAAGTTACAAGTAATCAGATCACTAAACCTTTGCTCTACCTGCAACTCTGAGGTCTCAACTGATGATATTTTTCTATATGAATGTTCTGACAATCGGTATCCAACATACAAAAATAGTAATTTCTGACCATGTTCTCCTTCTGGATGGAGTAGGTGGTTCAATATCAACATCACTGAGATGTAATTGCTAGTGTAGTCTATTGAAACAAGTGACAAAGGATGATATTTTGGCTACTAATCATACTCTTTCCCTTCCTTCCTTTCTCTGCTTATTCACAAAAAGATGTAATTTTCAGTGTTTCTATCGTGATCTGTTCTGTAAGAATTTAAATGAAACAAAGTTTTACTTGCTGAATCCTTCATAAGAAGCATATTTCAGAAGTTGAACATACCTACAGCAAAGTTGCTTAAGAAAACTGAGTGCAGTTTCTTGTAAAGGTCCTGTATTTGCTGCCTCCACTCCACTTGTTTAGAAGTAGCACTTCTGTTCTGAACTGCCATGAAGGAATTATATTGCTTGATATATAGGAGGGACAGGTCTGATTAAATTCTGAAGCCACATATTGGTACACAGAATGATAATGTTTATGCAGAAATTGAACATTATCAAAACTGTAGTTTTGGTGCTCTTTATGGGATGAAAAAAGATATAGTTAGAGAAATTATAAAACAAGAAGGGAAAACTTTCCTGCAAAATGGGAATCTTTCTTTCAAGTTACTTGTATAGGAGAGGTCTGGACAGCAACATGAAGTGCTTAATGACATTTTTGAACATCAGAAGCTGAAAAGAGTAATTGGAGTCCTTATGAAAACTTTTCAAGATCTTTTCGCTTTTCTGTCTCCCATCTTTCTGTAGTCTGTATCACTTAATGATCATCATGCTTTTACAGCACTCTTTGTTATGTTGTGTGCTACAAGGACTTTGGATGATTCACTTGAAGTTTCAAAAAGTATTTTATTTTACAGACAGAAAGAAAAGTGAGGGGAAATATAAACAAGTATACATAGATGTCATTATATTTGTTCTGCTTATTCTATTCTCTGTATCTAGTCAACAAGAAGAAAGCATATCAAAGTAGATTTGAGTCCCATTTTCTAAATAATACCTTCTAAATTGTTATAGGAAAAAAACCTATTTTTTTTCCCCAGGCATAACTATTTACTAATTTCATTATCTCTATATACAGTTCTTATCAAGAAGGCAGTACTTGAACATGGATAGGAGGGGTTTTTTGTGTAACTGAATAATTAACGGACAGATACATACTTATATATACACCATCGTTTTACAAAGGGAAAAAAAAAAATTCAAAGGGGACATAGCGAGCCTTAAATTCTGCTGCTGCGCGAATTATGTCTGACAAGAGGAGACAGTGGCTATCTATTTGATATTAAAGATGATGAAAATAACTCTGCACCCCATCCTGTCTGTTGCCTGAAGATGAATAAGCTGAGAGACTAAGAATCACTTCCTGCACCACGATTCAATGTATAGCAATGGTAGGTTTCACTGAAACAATAACAGGTTTTAGAAAGTCTACAGACGTGTGACTTTGTTGATATTCTTTTACATTCAGTGAGGAATACTCATGTCTGAAGCTATGTGTTACTGATTATTGTGTGAATGTGGTTATCTGTCTCACAGATATTCACAGAAGCCAGGCAGTAATCCCAAGGAAATGCCATTGTTTTTATTTAATTAACAATTTTTATCAAGTCTTGTAACCATCTTGTAGCAACTTTGTCCCCATAAGGACTTTCTGCCTTCTCAAAGAAAAATAATTTTGCATTATTTATACATGTGAATGAATCCCCTGGGCCCGAAGTCCTTTATATGTAAATGGATTTCAGTACCCATTTGCCCAGTTATCCCACAGCTTTTGGGTTCTTGCCAGAAATAGTCTCCATTCATGAAGGTGCTGAAGATACTTTTTAATAGTATGCATCATGGATTTGGCATCAATTCTATTTTAGTATTCTGCAATCTCCACTGTGAAGCTTGTGATACATATACACATGCCCACAGCGACATAAAGACGCTGCACACTCTATCCAGATCTTGTGAACCCCACACATTGTAAATTAAATAATTTAATATTTGAATTTTAGACTGGGCAATATTTTCTTTGGTTAGGACAGCAGTTTTCTGATTAATGTTTTTAATTTTAAGCAATGTCTAATACACACAATAATAAAAGTGACAGTTCAGCTTATAATGAGTTAAGGATGTTTCTGAGAATACACAAGAGGTTTTTAAGAGACTTCCAAAGTTTATGTTTACAGAACAGAAGCCCACAAATTAACCCAAATACATTTACCTCATCTTTTACTGTGTTTGCGTATCTCTAGCTTTAATAATCTCAATGTTGCATTTATGGATAGTGCTTGCACTTTCAAGGCTGTATTCCAGTTAAAATACTAAAATAAAATTAAAAGAGAAAAATAATACTTACAATTGACTGCAGTGATAACCAGGAGGAAGGTAACACATACAGGATTATTGATAGTAAAATTTCATCAAAGTTAATAACAAAAATAATATATACTGAAAGAAAGTAACCCATACATATGCACCACTTTTTTTTAAACTCCCATGACTTTGATGTATGTCAGTGGTGCTGCCCTTCATACACAGAATCTAAGCATTCCCATTTGGACCTGGTTTACACCTTTCTCTATTGACCCACTTTTCTGGGGCTTGAAAAGGAACAGAGCTCCTCTTTGCCCTTTCATGTTAGTCCTTAACTGATGCAGCGGATCTCTGCTCTGCAAGGTGGAGTACTGCATTGTCCTCAAGTATTCATCCCAGCCTCTGGGTCTGCCCAATTCCAAGTGAGTGAGATGAATCTCCTGCAGTACAAAGAAGTGTCGAAATCAGTTGTCCAATAAAATTGTTCTGCTTAATACTATTACCTTTACAAAACCAGCTTTCAGATGTTAGTCCTTTCTCAGCAGAGTTCACAGACAATGTCAGGAAACAACAGCCTGTGTCAGTGGAGATTGTATCTTGTAGAAGTAAATGTATTAAATGTAGGGTGGACGGCAGCCACGATCCCCATGCAGAGGTAAACATAAATAAACACCCACTGTGTTTTTTCTATTTTCCCTGGCTGACCTCCACTGTTGTAGCTGAGCTTTCCCTCTTGTGATATTTGCTAGGTTATATAAAAAAGATGTGCCTCCTGGCTGAAATGATGAAACATAAAGCCTGTTCTCAGGTGGAAGCCTGATAGATGGGAAACAGCTGGCGGTCTGCGGCTGGGCTCCAGAAGGAATTCTGAGAGATGCAATTGGTTAAAAGTAAAAGATGAATAAAATTTTCTGCTTTAGACTGATGGATAGAAATCTGCACAATGTAAATTTGCTGATTTGGATATTTTTAAAAACATATATAGAGAAGATTTATTGTAGTGAAACATTGGAATTGGGTATTTTCTGGCAAATTAAACTGGCATTTAACATACAAAGGGAGTGATATATTAAAAAAAGATATTATATTTTTACTTTTTAAATATCTGGCATCTGATATAGCCTGTACTGCAAATAACCAAGGTATGCAGATCTTGCCAGAAAAAACATACAAAGTTACCGGGAATGAAAAGGGGAGTGGAAAGTGAAATGTTCTATAAAAGGGCAGAAAGTGAAAGTCTGTAATGTAGCCAAGAAGGGGTGACAGAGAATGAGAAAGAGCCACAAAAGCAAGCAGGGAAGTGCTGTCACTGTCAGTGGATAGCAGGCACAACACACAAGAGAAGGCAGCATTTAAATGTCCAAGACACAAATAACATAGGACTTGGCTGTTGGTGTATCTAGAAAAAGATATACAGTTTTCCTAGGATGCTGACTTCATAGAGGAAAGAAAGTCAGAGTGTGTTATCAGGGCATTCACTAGAAATTAAGAGCTTAGACAGCTTTGAAAGCAACTAAAATGATTCACAAAGTAAGTGGGCCAGAGGTAAGACTTCTTTTTCTAAGGGGGAAAAGCTGGTCAAACAGCAAAATCAGAGAGAAAAATATTAGTTGTGGAATCACAGATCATGGAAAAATAATGATAAAATTAAATAATGTTAGATTTATTCCAAGAATATTTCAGAATATTCAGATAAGGAACAGGCAGGTTAGAAATGCAGAATTCTTGACAACTGTATTTGCGTCACTGGACAGAGACGACTGTAAGAGAGAAAAGATTAGTTAAAATCGGGATTTTGCTGAAGTCACTGTCCAAAACCTTCAACAAAGCCAGGATTTCACTCAAAGGACACAAAAGCATGTAGAAGAATTTATTAGAAATCAGCATACAGCATCCTGATGAGTTAATAAAAAGGAAGAAATTGTTTAGAAATGTAGATATGGGAAAGGGAATGCGCTTAAAGTAGAAACTTCAGAGTACTGATCGCAAAGCTCAGAAAAGTTGCCTATTTTCCTGGCATTATAAAATTATAATATAGCACTAATGAAGTTGATAAACGAAGATTTACAATCATTTTTATTTCATGTATATACAAAGCTGAATATGTATTTGGGATATTCAGATAGGTGAGTTCTGCATGTGTGTGTACCTTTAACAAATTTAAGTCAGGGCTGATATTTAGGTAGGCATTATGATAGGCCTCAGTTAAACTCACTCATGCCTCAAAGCTTATAAAAATCACTTATATGCAGATTTAGAATATAGTTCCAGAAATCTTTTTCAGAGTATTCTAAAACATAGAACTGTACTATAAAAAGGTAAATACGCTTTAAATATGTTACACTTGCTGGTTTTGTTTAGTCAGCATAAAATGGCTGGTAACAAGTCAAATACATTTACTGTCAGTCTCATCTGCAGTTACACTGAAGGACCCAGGGATCCTAGATGGAATACATATGAAGTGCAAATATCTGTCATGACCTGAAAAATCCTACCGAAATTTCAGCTCTCTAGAATTTTTTGGTTTCCTTTTGGATTTTTTTATAATAATCTCACCCTGTCAGATGCCAGAAGCTTAACAATCTTCAGACTTGCCCATTCTCCCTGTACCTCTTGAAAAGTTTAATCCAGTAAATAAACTCAGACCTCAAAATGCAGATGCAGCCACATCTTTCGTTCAGCAAAGTAATTCCGTGACTTGCTTACCAGTTTCCTATGGATAATTGAATTTTAATTGATTCGTATGAAGGTTTTATCGGGAGCTCCCCGATTTTCAGACACCCAGGAAAGAATAGCTAGGAACACCCTTGTAAGTGGGACAGAACTGTAAAGCATGATGGATTAAGGATTTTCCAGCAATATTTCTCCTCAATGGATTCTTTGTGCAATCATGGTACAGCTTCTTGAGAGTGCACATTTTTCTTGTGTCTCGCTGTGGCTTCATGAGATATTTAGGAGTGTCCTATTTTGAGAAACTTTGTCTCTCTGTTGAACTGGTTAGAAGTAGTCAAGAAGTTCAGAAGTTCCTAAGTGAAGCCTAGAAATGAAGTATGTAGATGGTACAATCATAAAAAGCAACAACAGCAACAAAGCCCAAACAACTAATTCCCTGTAATTTGTTTGATCATGTTTGTAAGTAAAAAATTAATCCTGTCATAAAGAAAATAGATTCTTAAAAAAATAATGTGGGGTATTTTTGAGCCCATTTGTGTGGTTTTTCTTGATTTCAGTAAGGCATTTGATACTGTCTCCCACAGCATCCTCATAGATAAGCTAAGGAAGTGTGGGCTTGATGAACAGGTAGTGAGGTGGATCAAGAACTGGTTGAAAAGAAGAAGGCAGAGAGTTGTGGTCAATGGGGCAGAATCTAGCTGGAGGTCTGTGACTAGTGGAGTCCCTCAGGGGTCGGTGCTGGGACCAGTGCTGTTTAATATTTTCATCAACGACCTGGATGAGGGAACTGAATGTACCCTCAGCAAGTTCCCTGATGACACTAAGCTGGGAGGAGTGGCTGACACACCAGAAGGCTGTGTTGCCATTCAGTGAGACCTGGACAGGCTGGAGAGTTGGGCGGGGAGAAACTTGATGAAATTCCACAAGGGCAAGTGTAGAGTCTTGCATCTGGGGAGGAACAACCCCATGTACCAGTACAGGTTGGGGGTTGACCTGCTGGAAAGTAGTGAAGGGGAAAGGGACCTGGGGGTCCTGGTGGATAGAAGGATGACCATGAGCCAGCACTGTGCCCTTGTGGCCAAGAAGACCAATGGCATCCTAGGGTGCATTAGAAAGGGTGTGGTCAGTAGGTCAAGAGAGGTTCTCTTCCCCCTCTACTGTTCCTTAGTGAGGCCGCATCTGGAATATTGTGTCCAGTTCTGGGCCCCTCAGTTCAAGAAGGACAGGGAATTGCTTGAAAGAGTCCAGCGCAGGGCGACAAAGATGATTAAGGGAGTGGAACATCTCCCTTATGAGAAGAGGCTGAGGGAGCTGGGTCTCTTTAGCTTGGAAAAGAGGAGGCTGAGGGGTGACCTCATCAATGTTTACAAATATGTAAAGGGTGAGTGTCAGGATGATGGAGCTAGGCTTTTCTCAGTGATGTTCAGTGATAGGACAAGGGGTAATGGGTGTAAACTGGAGCATAAGAGGTTCCATGTGAACATCAGGAAAAACTTCTTTACTGTGAGAGTGACAGAGCACTGGAACAGGTTGCCCAGGGGGGTTGTGGAGTCTCCTACATTGGAGATATTCAAGGCCCGGCTGGACAAGTTCCTGTGTGATGTACTCTAGGTTACCCTGCTCTTGCAGGGGGGTTGGACTAGATGATCTTTTGAGGTCCCTTCCAACCCTCGGGATTCTGTGATTCTGTGATTCCTGTTTTCTTAATGGAAAAAATTAGTCTGAGTATTGGCTGCAGCTTGAATGTCCTGTCTGTCCTGTGCACGTTGTTTACAGTTGTATTTAATGTAGAAGTCTTGAATTTAGTTTATAAAAGAAGCTGTAGTATGATGTATTCTTAGCTTCATAGGTATCATGTAGCTGAAATGATACAGTAACTCTTGCAGTTCTACACATGAATTTCACCAGTTATCTAAAGCGTGGTTTATATATGATTTATTCAATACAGGAAATTAAAATTAAAAGTGAAATTCTGCACAGAAAATTCTCCTTATGTTCCTTTACATATTCTTAAACTGACTTAACTGTGAGATTGTCCGAGTGAATGCTCCTGTCCATGTTACACACTGCTCCCTTTTAAATTAGGAAAAATATATATTATTTTATGATGCTGATGGGTAATGCTGAGCAGTTGTAACAGTGACCGGAGCTGGTTTTAGGTATTACTTTCACTTTCTTGGCACGGTCGACCAAGAAACAAAAAGACGCTAACGGGTGGATGTACCGGATCTGACTGACTTGTTGCTCGAGGAGGGAGGATCTTCTCGCCGAGCCAGAGCTGCCGCGGCTCAGACCTGGGTGGTGAGGCCCGAGGCGGGGCACGGGCGGAGGGCGGACGGTGTGTGCCCTTAGGCGGGTCGTCGGCAGTGGCGGAGGAGCCCCGCGGCGGCCCCTCTCAGCTCGTTGCGGAGCACGGTTCTGGCTGTCACCGCTACCGAGCACCGGGGAGGCAAGAGAGGCCCCGGGCCCGCCCGCCCGCGTCAGGGCCGCGGACACCCCCTAGGTGGTAAAATCCCGTTGTTTCCCGCTGGAGCAGAGGGAGAGCAGCGGACGCCCACCTGGGATTTTGCCTGTGTCCCCGCAGCCCCGTATCGGCCCGGCACTGAACCCTGGGGCCGAGGCTCTCTGTAGCCATTACTGCAGTGCTGGAGTGGTTTATTTTTTGATTTGTCTCCTTGCGTTGCTCTTCTGAAAGCATAGCTGCTTGCTTGCACTTTTAAGTGCCAGATTGCCTTTTTATATCCAAATTTCACACAACTGATGGGCTTTTAGAGATAGGATTGCTCAAAGTCCTGCAAAAAACTTTGTGCTCTGGCAGCTGCATTACTTACTTTGCTTCACGTCTCTGCCCAACGTTAATGACAACGCAGAAGAGAGCTGCAGGGAATATTCAGTTTTTGCAGTACAGAGCTTGGCATGTTAAGTTAAAGAACTAATGGGAGGAGACTTGCTCTGCTACAGGAGGGTGCAAACTGGAGAGCCTGAAATACTCCTTTCAGATGTAGGTTCCTCTGAGCTGTCCATCACACAGTACCAGACGCTGTCTGCAGAGATACTAGCCAGGTGGGTAAGAGTTCATGTCCTCAAATGTCTCAGGAAGACTGAACAGAGGGCAATCCACAACACCCTTTGAGCATTTCCAGAAGGAAATGCTAAAGGGCATACAAAAATACATAATACGGAGTTGAAAATAAGCACATTTTACTGAAAGAATCCTAACAATGATTTGTGCATGTATAAATTGCAGCCAGTTTGAATACAGCCAAACAGATTGAACTTTGATTGTTGTGAATTGCAGAACGCATTCTCGTTTATATTGTTCAATTGAAAATCATTATTACTTTACCTATAATTGCCATAATTTATCACGTTGTTAAAATTTGGCAATAATATGGTACTCTTTGTCTACAGTTCCACTCTAATTGCACATAATTAATTATTCACTTTGCTCAATTGCTAATTGCCTTTAACATACACTTAAGTATAAACATAAAAATACCACTTCAAAGAGAATAGAAAAGTCGCTTGTTAAACTTCTCAGGTCAGTTATAATTGTGGTTTCTTAGAGTGAGGGATTGGTGAAAGTATTAAAACAGTAGATCAAGACTTTGTAGATGATAAGGGAGGAATTCCCATGCTTGGTTTCTATACACTTGGGTGTACTTCAGAGCTATGTAACCAGGTAAATTGTAGTGTATGAGGTGACAGCTTACAGGAGGGGAAAAAAGTCTGGTAAAAAATACCAGTGATATTATTCTTACCACTTTGAAAATACAGTCCTTATTGTCCTGAGGCTGAAGGAGGGAAGGCCTCAACCTTGGCACAACAATGCTTGCTAATAAAAGACTAGTTTGCAGCACTGTCAGATCCATGGATTTGTCCTTTCTGTTGAAGGGGTCTTGTGCAGCTCTATAGAAAGCAAAACACTTGATACTGTCAGTGTACCAGTATGAAGAAATAAGACTTTGTAGGATTTAGCTCAAAATTACACCTTTAAATGCAATTTATACTATGCTTAGACCAAGTAATAATCTAAGCAGAATAAAATCGTAGTATCAAAATAGAAATAATTTTCCTGAAATCGTCTATACCTAGAATTCAGAAGTGTTTCATAATCAGGAAGTTATTATAATCCAACATAAACCTGTTATCCCTGGTACATATGTATAAGCATATGTATGTGTGTGTACATTTTCTAGACTGGCAATCTGGATGTCATGGTTTAACTCCAGCCTAAGTAAGTAACACACGGCCACTCACTCCCCCACCTTCCTGCCCCCTGGTGAAAAAAAAAAAGCTAAAACCCACGGGTTGAGATAAGACCAGTTTAATAACTGAAATAAAGGGAAATGTAACAATGATGGTGATGATAAGAACTATAACAACAATACTAGGGAAAAAAAATAAAGTGGAATAAAACTCAGGAAACACAACTAAAGCACAACACAATTGCTGCCCCATGCCCAGCCCATCCCTGAGCAGTGATTGGTGCCACTCAACCAGCTCCCCCTGGTTTCTAAACCAAGCATGACATGATGTGGTATGGAATATCCCTTTGGCTATTTTGGGTCAGCCCTCTACTCCCTCTCAGCTTCTTGTGCTCCTTCTCACTGGCAGAGCATGACAGACTGGAAAGTCCTTGACTTAGAGCAAGCTGGGTGTGTTACCAAGTTTATTCTCACACTAAATCTAAAACCCAGCACTGTACCAGCTGGCAAGAAAAAAATCAACTCTATCCCAACTGAAACCAGGATACTAGTATAAGCTTGAGAGTCTATCCATTCTAGATTTAGTATGCTGTATATCAGTAATTAGTTTGCATTATGCAGGAATTACTAAGAAGGACTATTGCAAGAGAGCTGGTTGACAAATTTGGGGGGGTTTATTAGATTAAAAATACAAAACCCATGTATATGTATTTTACAATAATTATTTTGAGAGCAATACTAATTGGAGAAACTAGTTTAATGGACTTATAAATGGATAAGAACAAACTGTACCTTGACGATGATGGCAGTTCGCTTAGGATTCAGAATGCCATCCCATTTTCATTCTCAGTATGAATTGAGATTGTATTGTACAGTACATAAATGATTTTCCATGGCTTTTTAAAAGGCAGTGTGTATTAATATTTTAAACTGAAATAATTGCTTCTTGTTCAGCAGTGGGTTTCATTTATGAATGTTTATCCCTAGCAAATGGAAAGTATGGTTAATCTAAGTTAAAAATGGATTCTTTAAATAGCTCTAATTACATTCTGTTTATATTTGTATGGTTTAGACACTTAAGATTTAATCGGTAGCAGTTCTAACAAACCATAATGTTTATTAGCTGGTTTTAAATTATTGTTATGGATGGTAGTTCAATGAGAAAATAAATGATGATTTGTCTATTGTAATGCATAGTAAATAAAAGATGGACTAACAAGGAAAAGAGAAATTATACATTATATCATTTGATTTTTATATTAGAAACAGACAGAATGGAAGAAAACTTGAAAAAAGGGAACAGCTTCCATTTCTCATTTCACTTGTACAGATTCTTTATAATTTTCCATGTTTGCTTGGTTGAACTAAAACTTTGATGTGTTACTTTACTTCTGATTTTATTTTGCATCATTCATAACAAATTTCTTACTACACTCTCTTAAACACTGTTAACTCTACACACTCAAATCATATCTTGTAAACCAGATTTTCAGTAGCAATTAAAATTACTATTAGCACTATTGAAGGGATCCGGTACAAAATTATTACCGAAGCCTCTATTATATTATCTTGCATCCACATCATGCAAGTAAGTAGGTGAGTTCTTAGATAACCAGATTTTTTTTTTTTTTTGCAACAAGCTGTTCATATCAGTAGAAAGACATGGCAAAGTATATAGTAGAATAAAATTGTAATCTTAAATCCTCCTTTAGATACACCTGTCTAGATAATGTATAAGGACTGACTGAAAACTAATTATCTGTTAACATTTATTAACTAATTATTAAATAATTTTAATTTTATTAACTAATTATTAACTAATTTTTTTATTAACTAATTATTTTGTTTGGTTGATACGCCGGTGGGAAGGGATGCCATCCAGAGGGACCTTGACACACTTGTGAGGTGGGCTGATGCCAACCTTATGAAGTTTAACCAAGCCAAGTGCAAGGTCCTACACCTGGGTCGGAGCAATCCCAGGCACAGCTACAGGTTGGGCAGAGAAGAGATTCAGAGCAGCCCTGCAGAGAAGGACTTGGGGGTGTTGGTCGATGAGAAAATGAACATGAGCCTGCAGTGTGTGCTCGCAGCCCAGAAAGCCAACCGTATCCTGGGCTGCATCAAAAGCAGCATGACCAGCAGGTCGAAGGAGGTGATCCTGCCCCTCTACTCTGCTCTCAAGAGACCTCACTTGCAGTATTGTGTGCAGTTCTGGTGTCCTCAACATAAAAAGGACATGGAACTGTTGGAACAAGTCCAGAGGAGGGCCACGAGGATGATCAGGGGAATGGAGCACCTCCCGTATGAAGAGAGGCTGAGAAAGTTGGGGCTGTTCATCCTGGAGAAGAGAAGGCTGCATGGAGACCTCAGAGCAGCCTTCCAGTATCTGAAGGGGGCCTACAAGGATGCTGGGGAGGGACTATTCATCAGGGACTGTAGTGACAGGACAAGGGGTAACGGGTTGAAACTTAAACAGGGGAAGTTTAGATTGGATCTAAGGAAGAAATTCTTTACTGAGAGGGTGGTGAGGCACTGGAATGGGTTGCCCAGGGAAGTTGTGAATGCTCCATCCCTGGCAGTGTTCAAGGCCAGGTTAGACAGAGCCTTGGGTGGCATGGTTTAGTGTGGGGTGTCCCTGCCCATGGCAGGGGGTTTGGAACTAGATGATCTTAAGGTCCTTTCCAACCCTAACTATTCTATGATTCTCTCTTAGGTTGAATATAGTACTTTTTGAATATAAATGCCATATAATATATGATCTTTAATGAGCTCACTTTTAAAAACCAATCAAAATATTTTTAAATTAAACACTTTTAAATGCAATTCTAAAATATATTAGATGTTGAAATGTAGGAAAGAAGAAAGGCTCAGTTATTTTAACTAAAAAATGATGAATCCAAAATGAACATGAGTCTGAATTATATCAGCGTTATATATCTCTTAGGCGTTCGGGGTAGAGTTCTTCTCTTCAGCGTAAAACTGCAACCAAAACCTGGCTACTTTAAGACATGGAGCTACATTCCATGGTTGGCTTTGCAATGTTCTTGTGATTCCTGGAAACAGGTTAGGAAGAGGCTATTTCAGTACACGTTTGCCTGGCAGTGCTCCAGAAGGTTAGGCTGTTCAGGATTATCAGAATACCCTGCCAAGAAATGCCTGACATACTGAATGTGATCCCAGGAAGATGGGGGTGAGTGGGCAGACTGTGCCAGTTCCGGATCAGCAGAATACTTCTTCCATAAGGGGAGATGTGAGCAGTCATCAGAGTTGTATTTCCCTTTTTTTAAGTATGATATTATGCCCTATTTTTATATAACTGAATTCCATCAATCTAAAAATGGGCAGTGGTACTATGTATTTGTTTAATATTTTGAGATGATTTTCTGTGGACCCCAAGTCTTGCAGTCACATTATGCACTTGTGCATTTCCATCTGCTTCTCTCACACCTCAATAACTCTGAAACATGAGTGCTTCAACTAAATTTAACAGGGACTAGAGGTCTCTAAAATAATTCTCTTCTTAGAAGCTCCAGGAAAAGAAAACACATATAACCTCTGAATGCTTGGTTAAAGAGAAAGCAGGCAAGGGGAGATCAATCTCAGACGTAGGAGAGTCCATGTGGGTGAGAAAAAAGCTTTGGAAACCTCCTGACTGCAAGAGAACCTTCAGAGTTTCCAGCTTCTTAAACAGCTAAATGAACCCCAAGTGACAGTCACATTAGCAAACAGTTTGGTTTTTCCTGGTATGTTAGACTTAGTATGTTATGAACCTTTACTGGAAAAGAATATCTCTGAATGGGTTGGGGTTTTTTTTATTATTTCAATTTTTTAATTTAATTATTTGGTTAAAAAGGATTTAATTATTCTAAGCTATTCACTGCTGACATTGAAAGCATTTGTTGAAATACACAATTTTCACAATCTGTAGAATTATTCTGCTTCTACTGCACTGTGTACTCAGACATTAAATAGAATAGCTCTTGTTAAGCTTATTTGATCTGACAAAATTAACACGGTTTGGTAATATCTAACTTTGAATTAGTTGATTAAAGCTGAGTCTCTTAAAATACCTGATTTCCTCTGTGGTTCAGATAATTTTCCTTTCTTATCTGATCTAGAGTTGTTCAAGGCCTCACGGAGATTTCCCAGTTACTAGTAGAATATAAAAATAATTTACGTAAGTCTGTTTTGCTTTAATTTTCCCTAAAAAATTGTGAAGTTCTGACTGAAAGTAAGGGTTTACCTTTGTGTGTAGGAATAATCTTGGGGTTTTTACTGGAAGTTGACTTTGGTAGGAAATGTTCTGCTATTAAAAGAAGTGCTGTCAGAAGATTAAATACTGTAGGTTTAGGTATTTAGGGTGTGCTTATTCTATCTCATAGAAAAAAAAAAATCATAAAAAGCAGTATGACTGAAATTATCAGATTGTGTCCTCTTCCCCTGTAGAGAGAGAGATTTTTACTTACAATGAAGAGGAAAATTCAGACAGAATTCCTTTACAAAGATGACAAGGTTCCAGCAAAGCTGGAAGAGCTCAGCTTTGCTCCTGTGAATAAATATTCATGGAAGACTAGGAGATTGTATATGCTTCTTAAATTTAGCTTTGAATCTGGTTGCCAGATATGTAAAATAAATGCCAAGATCTCCCAAATGTGAAAGCCTCAACCTCGTTCAAGCCTGATTTTAGAAATTTCTTTCTCCTTTAGACCTCAGAATCTTTTTCCATTATAGTGAAAGTGAAAACTTACCAGTCTTAGAGAAAGGCATGGAATGTGAAAGGTTTGATGCACACAAAGCATCACATTGGGCTCAGGGGCACCCTAGCCAATAAAGTGCTGGAGGCTACCTTGCTCTTCTGGAAGAGTATTTCAGTACACCTGCCCTATTCTTATGCTCTTCCAGAAGTGTTTATTAATAGCCACTGGTGGAGGCAGAACACTGGGCTAATTCAAGTGTTGGTCTAAGACATTGTACCTCATTTTACATTTCATGGCCAGTATCTCAAAATCTGACTCTTTTCATTTTGCTTTCTGAATAATTTTCACGAGGCGTGTTCCAGATCTCCTTACAGGAGATGAAATCAGGAATTTAAACCTATTGGGAATTTCTTAAGTGGCAGTTCATTATTTGAGGGGTGGTCTTTCTCTATTCATTTTGGAACTGTTTTATTTTGTATAGTAAATATCATGATAAAAAGGGAAAATTGATTGCCTAATGTAGTAGTCAATTGTGGTGTTTGGTGTGATTTAAGGAAAGGGAGGACTATTAAATCCTTACCAGATGGTTGCCCCAATCATCAGCTTCTTTTACAGTTTTAACAATCAATTCCATTCTTAGAAATTTTCTAGTTGCCGTTGTGTCAGGTTCCCTGGTATAGGTGATAGTTGTTTTCCCAACACAGGCAAGGTAGAGTTTTCAAAGCCTCAGAGGAAGCCTAAAAATCACTTGGGCTCTACTCTCATTTATTCAGGAAAAATTATAAAAGATTGATTAAGATTAAAGGTCTTAACTCTAGGGAAATGTGTATGTGGAGATGGAAAGTTTTTGAATCCTCTGAAAATATTGTAAAGAGGTGTCACTGCACATGTGTTTAGGGAGGCATGCTAGTGGTCTCATGAAAAAAAGGAGAGGTGACAAAGAATTTGCAGCTGAGTCATGTTTGCCATTAAGCTTAATTTCTGTAAAAGTCCTGAATATGTGAAGTAAACAGGACAAAACTAAAGTAACAGTTATCATATTTACAATATTCTTCTGTCTGTATGTACCTATATCAGATACATATTGAATCTCATCTAGACAGGGACATTTATTTACATTATATTTACATTTTTTATACAAATCCTGTGTACCCAAGGTCATATTTTTAAGTCTGTCCTCCATGCCATTGCCACTAATGACTGATGCTCATGGATTCTATATTGACTCACTTGATGACACTTTACCATACTGATACATTTTTCGTTTATGAAAGTTACATTAGCTCACTATAGATTTTGCACAGAAGATCAAATAGATTTAAATTTATTCATATGCCCTATGAATCCGGTGATGTTTTCCTCTTTTGTTTTGCAAACATGACATTTGCTTTCCAGTCCCCCAGCTTGAATAGATTTTGCAGTTTGAGAAATGCAGAGAGGAAAACATGGCAGTACCCCTTACCACTTCTTTTAATTTCATTCTTTTTTTGTTTGACTTATGTTATAGAATTGAATCTTTCATCCCTGAGATTCGAAATTACTAAAAATTCTTCTTTTTGACTGAACAGACTCTGATATGCCAGAACTATATGCCTTTTAAAATACTTAATTGCATACCATTAGTATTCCTTGCCATATCTGCCTGCATTCATCAAATTCTGAGTTTAAAATATTACAAGACAAAGACTTATTTTCAGCATTTTAGAAGGCTGTTCAGATAGTGCATCAATAACATCTCAGCAGGTGGAGGTCCCATATGATTCCACCATTCAAGAGTACTTCTTTCTTATGTGATTAATTCCAAGGCCCATTTAATCCCCCACATTATGGTGGTCAATTTGGGGCATCTGTGCTGATGAAAATGACTTCTGATTGCACCTAAATGGCTTTTACATGCAGTACTCCATGCCGGTTTACTCTCCAGTTCAAAGTGAGATAAAATAAGAGTCCATTTTCTGGATAGGGCTTTTTTTTCCTGGCTAGCTAATCAGCATTTATCTGTCTTATATTGAATTAACTGGTTTCTAATCTCTGATTCAGAAATATTCCTAGATACTTCTAGGTATTTTGCTTTTTAAAATTAGACCAGTTGCATTTCAATTTTTTTTATTGTCATTTTTTCTGTGGTACATATTAACATGTATCTCTGCACTAATAAAGAAACGCACTCTCATATGCTTCTTGGCTCAAATAAGCACGTACATCTGTATGAAAACAGATGTGTTGACCAGAGAATTTAGTAGGTTCTGTATTAGAAATGGACTGCATGAAGAAAGTGTTCTTTAAAGCCTGTGTGTTAGAATTTTTACATCGTTCTTTAGTTCCTAAACTCTGAAATTCACCTTTCAAACTGATATTTTGTGTGCCAGCCATCTGGGTGTGAACTGAATTGCTATCTCAACCACAAGCTAGACTGTAAAAAGATTTTGTTAGGATTGAGCCCTCATGACTACCTTATAGAATGATGGTTTCTATCTTACCTGATAGATTCAATTGATATCACTCACAAAAAGGGGGGAAAAGTAGTTTCAAACTGAATTTCCAGCTTTAGTGATCTAGTAGAGTAATTCTCACACTCTCCCCCCAGAAGATTCTTACAGTCTCTCAGGCTTCTGAACAAATTGTAATTCTGGTTGCCACTTTGTGTAAGGATTGGAACGAGTGAGAAGAGAGGAGAATCTGATAACTTTTTAAACGTAGTGGAGGAATTGGTAGTGTTGTGTTATTCTATAGTTAATATTTTAGACATTAAAAATCATGTATTGCAAATTAATAAAAAAAATTTGTGTGTTTAATTGTTCCAGCAACTCTAAGCTGAATTTAAAAACTTAACATGTTATAAGGTAACAACATCTGGAAAGTGTGAAAAAAATAATGAAAATGGAGACATTAAGGTTTTGAGGATAAGCTGAAATAAGGAAATGCTCAGAGAAGTCTATTAGGATTTTTTTTTTTTCTTTTAGCTGCTGTTAGTGAGTAGACAGTCTATAAAAAAAAGTTATAGTTCACTGTCAAGTACAGTTGATAGCAGTATTTTGAGAATGTTCATCGTGCACACTTGCATTGTCCTATAGTAATTTGGAACATAGCACAAGTATCTTGATGGTTAATTAATATCTCTAAATTTTATTGTGATTTCCATTAGTACAGAAGCAGGTAATCTCTGGGATCTGCTTGTACTTCTGATTTTGCTTTTCAGACTCTGAAATAAATCTCTTAAGGTTATCAAGACAGAAGTTAAAACAGTGCTTACTAAGTCCTATGACTGTAGCCTATGCAGTATCTCTTATATTTGTCATATTTACTGATAGCGATTCAGATTTCTACTGTATTGTAGAAACACAAAGTAACAAACATACTGTACAAAAGGGAAACAGTCCTTCAAAAAAATTACAAGGGAAGATAAATAAATGCATGCTTTAAGTAACAAGGAAAGGAAAGGAAAGGAAAGGAAAGGAAAGGAAAGGAAAGGAAAGGAAAGGAAAGGAAAGGAAAGGAAAGGAAAGGAAAGGAAAGGAAAGGAAAGGAAAGGAAAGGAAAGGAAAGGAAAGGAAAATGGAAAGGAAAGGAGAACGGAAAGAAAGGAAACGAAAGGAGAATAAAAAGAAAGGAAAGGGAAAAAAAGGAAAGGAAAAGAAAGGAAAGGGAAGGGAATGAAGCGAAGGGAAGGGAGAAAAGAGTTAAAGAGTTAAAAAAAGAGTTGAAAAAAAGAAAAAAAAAGAGGAGAAACAACAAAAAAGAAAATGTCTTTTCCTGAAGAAATCACAAAAATTGCCTCTAATTTACGATTCTGTACTGTGGAATGTTTTAGCAAACTGCATTCTTTGCAGTTAAGCCTCAAACAGCTGGAATGTATTTTAAACCAGTTCTTTTTTAAACACTAGAATTTATCACCACATGCAGCTTTCTTGTACTGATCACTGTACATTTGTTTCAGTTTCAGCATTCAGGAATGAAAATTGTTTAGTGATGCAGTTTGTTATGGTCAGTGTTCTAACAGCTCAGGAAACCACTTTGCTTGCAGATCATGCCAATTAATTAGTAGGCTGCTTGAATTTGTAAGAGACAGAAGAACATAATGGTACTTTGTTGGCATTTGGGATTTCAACTGAAAAGTAAAATATATCATTATATGAAGGAATTTCCAGGAGGAACCAGAGTCTCCCTTTGAATTTCTTTGAACCTTTAATTGCACGCTCTCTAGGTTGCGCTCTTTCAACAAACTGATAGACTCTGTATACTGGCTTGAGCCTATTGATTTTATTTTAAAACATGTATAGAAGTATGTTATCTTTTCTTTGAAATTCAGTAATCTGCTTAACAATTCATATTAGAACTGTACCATGGAGGTAATTTTTTTTTTTTTTTTTTTTTAAGATGGGAACAATGTATTTTTTATGTATCTAAAAGCCAAAAGGAATACCTCTTTGTTGATCTTTCGAATATTTGAAGCCATCACCTAGTTAAGCTTGTGTTTAACCCAGCAATTTGTCTGGCTAAAGCAGTTTTGCAGGTAGTAGTTTTGCACTGAGACCGTAACACATTGTCCTGCTGTTCATTCTGCTGTCTCGTTTACTGGTGCATCTTTTTCATTGTCAATGACAATTATATCACCATTAAATGTTTTATTTTTTAAATCCCCTTTTCGCCTCTCAGATAGCATCTGGGAATCAGGCAAATTCAAGGAAAGTAGGCTCTCTCATGATTTTTAAAAATTCAGTTTCTGCCTTCAACATACTATGTGATGCACAAATAAAGATCAATGTAGTGCAGATATGGTATGGAAGATTCACATGTTAGATTGCATGGAATTAATACATTTTAGGATTAGGGAGATAATGAGGAAAACAAAAACAGAACACTGAGTTAGGAGTTCCTGTTTAAAACAAAATTTACTTCTATGAATCCTAATAGGAAATTAGACTGTCAGAGTATATCTTGTTTAACTAAATTCACAAAGTAAATCTCAAAGAAGGTTACTTGACATCTGCAGATCAGATATTTTCTCTTCAGAAGAGGTTAAGTGTCAGATGAACACAGTCTCAGTTCAGAAACCTTATCACTAATATAAAACTATCTAACCCATTATTAAATTAAATTATCCCAAGGTAATTAATGTATCCTAAAGATAATATAAAGTTGCCCAAGTCAGGAACCAGAGGAATCAAATTAATCTATTGGCTAGTTTGCAACAGCTGGTTTTTGCTTTTTCTCTTTTAAAATACAAACTTATTCTGATAATCTTTTTATCTTTAATGTTTCTTGGTGATCTTACTTCCATTTACTGTAATTAAGGGAAGCTGAGTAATTCTGCCCAACAGAATTATAATTGCTAAAATAGTAACATGTTTTATCTTATTCCATCTCTCAATATTGTCCTACATTAATTCCTGTGTTATCTGAAGCTAAAGAATGGATGCAGGTTTCCTGAAAGCCTGAAATAAGAGGCCCCCAGACATGTCTTTCTCTTTCCCTCTTCTAATCATAGAATTATAGAATCATACAATTGTGGAATCGTAGAATGGCTTGGGTTGGAGGGGGCCCTTAAAGATCACCTAGTTCCAACCCTCCTGCCATGGGCAAGGATACCTGCCACTAGACCAAGTTGCTCAAAGCACCATCCAACCCGGCCTTGAATACTGCCAGGGATGGGGTAGCCACAGCTTCTCTGGGCAACCTGTTCCAATGTTCCACCTGTTCCACCATCCTCACAGTAAAGAACTTCTTAATATCTAATCTAAATCTATCCCCTTTAAAGCCATTACCCCTTGTCCTATCACTACATGCCCTTATAAAAGGATTTGATGCCTGCCTTGGTGAGTTGATGCCTCCAACATCTGCTGGCTCTCCTCTCATCCCTTATTTCAAATTAGCATTTTGCTTTCTTAACCCCTACTCTTCAAGACTTTCCTTTCAGGATATTAACCATATTTCTGCCTCAGAATACCTACTGAAAGACTTGACGCTGACTTAGACATTTGGCCATATGGCACGATCTTCCTTAGTCATCCAAAACACATTAAGTGTTCAGATGCTGAATGTATCTCACAGACAAGTCAGGTTTAAACAGTAGACCAAATAATATTATTTCTGCACAGTGACATTTACTTCAGTTTTAGTAAAGGCGTTAGAGATGACTCAGTGCAGGTTAACAGGTAAGCTAATCCATTTTACCATGAATTTTTAAAAAATATAATATGTAATTTATTATAAAACAAATAACAAATTTGATTTAAAAAATTAAAATTGAGTCATCCATTTTACAAATATCAGCATGGGAGATGTGTGAACAGTTACAGTTTTCTTTAATCTCAAACCATAAATTTGACAAAAATTAAAATTATTTGTATTCTTACAGATCTCCATTATCTAACCAACTGTGGCTGTTTTCCTGAGTGGTTTCATTTCATACAAATAGATGAATACTATATCAATCTTAATTTTATGTGATCTGAAACAGTGGAAAATTAAAGAAATGTATGATTCTGAATCTTCCTTTGCATAGTGAGAATGAATTTTATTTTCTTATGGTGGGCATTTATCAGAAGAGAAAACAGCCTTGAATCAGAGAAATTCACTTAATTTATTGCGATTAACATAAGTTTTTAAATACTGATTCCAATATTAAGAAAGAAAGAAGACAAACAGTTAGAGAAAACACCTCACCTTCACTTCAGGTATGTCTCCTTTCCCCTTCCTCATCTCCAATGCCTTATGCCACACATCACACCCAGTTCCTTTGGTAAAGCAATAGGTGGTCCTGGAGACTGGTGTGCAGCAGCTCTTTCCCTTTGCTGCTCTTTGCTCCTTACTCCTTTCACCTACTCTGGCACAAATTCTTCTGTTAGTTGCAGAAGTTTGAAGGCCATCTGCCTGCTCCAGCGGAGTTTCCTTCGTGGGACTCAGCTCTCCTTAGAGGTGCACTTCATTCCAGGTCATCTTCTATGTGTCTCTGCCCCTAGAAGTTACTGCCATTTCTTAAACATGTTTTCACTGAGGTGCCATATAATCTCATGATGGGATCCAGCTTTGGCATGTAGTAGGTTGGTTTTGTCCATGACAGAGCTGGCCGGAACCAGCAGTGCCTGAAGCAGAGCAGCCCTGGCCTTGCTCCCACACTCTTCCAAATCCCACTAGCAAAGCTCTACCCGTTACACCCGACACCACATTTTAGTCCATTTATAAAGGGTGCACTGTTAAAATCTTAGAATAACCTATTCTAAGACCGTCTTTGTCACGGTTTTTGGAAGAGCAGAACAAGCCCTGTAGCATGAAAGTAATTAGAAATGTGATCTTTAGAAAGACTGGGCATTATTAATGCACTTCTGCAGTTGTAAGACTTGAATGATTTTTGCTTCCCAATCCAAATCTTTCTCTCTCACAAGATGGATAAACAAATACAACTTTTTGTTTTCATTAATCCTCACCTCATTGACTAGCATGACATATCAAGTACATTAAACGTTTGTTGTAGGTTTTTTATTTCTGCTGCCAGGTGGGTTAACAAATGTGGGAAATTCTCTAGTTGTATTTGTTACTATTGCAGTGTTTGCAAAGCAGTTTGTGGCAGTCACTGCTTAATGTTTTCACACATCATTCGTTGTTTAAAGGAATAAAATAAACTCGGCACTTAAATATCATATGCCACTCTTTTCCCCAAGCCAAGACTACCGTGAACCCATACTATCAGCCTTTTGTTTTATGAATGAGACAAAGTGGAAATTCTAATCAGCTGCTGTTTGATGGGGATGGGGGTGGACACAACAGCAAAGTCTTTTTTAATGTTAGTTTTGTTTTGCAACATGTGGATGATTTCCTATTGAGGCAGCTGCTCATATAATATTTTAACTATGGCTCCCAGCTGCAACTCTATCATTTCTGCATCCTTAGACTAATATATTCTCCTGCTGGTACCTGCAGGGTATCCCAGGGCAATATAACTCCATAAGTTGGGCAGTGAGACACGTAGGAGAGGCAGACTTCATCCATTTTCAAATATGCAATTCCAGATTTTCCTGTTAGATGGTCAATACAAATGCCAGTTACACCGTGAAAGCCTAAGTGATTGCTTAGATTAACAACATGAGTATATTCTTCATCCAGCCTTAGGGAGGCTGTGGAGGAGCATCCATTTTGCTAGGAGAAGAACAGTAAGTGTCTTGGTGTTTGTGGCAGTTAACCTTAATTCTCTGAAGGAGGTGGATATAACAGGCAACACATATACACATGTAGCCTGCCACTTCGTCTGTGCCCATAAACGAGGGTGTTGCAGAGCGAGTCAAGTCTCCAAGACTTCTGCAAATTGTAGAATCATGTAAAAAGCAAATGTGTACACTGCATTTATTTGTACTAGTGTAATTTTAACATATAGCTGATATGCCTTGTTAAAGACATGAGAAAATACTCTTTTGACGAATTTACTCCTTAACTCATAAGGTTCATAGTATATCTTCATTCTTTCCTCTGTTTACACTGTAAAAGCACATACATCTCATATGAATGATACATACACTGCTGTCTGCAAAAAGCTAACCGTATAAACATTTTAAAATGTTTATACTGTAGCCTTCATAAAGATGATGCTCTTTCTAAGATGTTTCTGTTTGTGTTTTTGTCTCCTTGCCATATTTCACAAAATCTGAATATTATTGTGTACAAAAGATTTAGAATCCAAATGATCTGGGCTGCAAACAGTATCACACCAAAGTTAATACTCTGTTGTTATTTTTGCCCTTAGCATGCAGTCTTTTTTATAAAGCTACTTTAGCAACCATGCTGGAGCAAAAAATGCAGAATTAATTGCGGTCAGTCCCCACTGATTTTCATTTTGTAATATGTGCAATATATAAGAACAAAACAAACAAAAAAGCTTGCTTATTTGTGTCTCTTTGAGTATGAGAATGGTTTGTGTCTCTTATGTTTCTAGCACGCTCTCATATATATGCTGTACTTTGGTGGTCCTCCCCAGTGCTACTGGGTATCCTGAGGTGTACAGCCCTTTTCCAGAAAACCTGAAGGGTTTGAATGTGGGAAGCTTAAAGGAGTAAAGGAACCAAACCAGGCAACACAGTCAGTGTACCTAAAATGCTTGAGAGGCAGAAAGAAAATAATGAGGAAAAATGTCAGCCGCTAAAGAAAGAAAACCTTTTCCTGCCATCCTCCACAGATGAGGTAGTGAACCCTTTCATGCTGCCTGCAAAGATGAATTCTAAATATTTGGGATATGAGGAAGAGAACAACTATGCCACTGAAAGCAACACAAAAGAAGAAAATTTGCAATTATTGCATATGTTTTTGCAATACTTATGTTGTTAAGGTCAGCAAAAACCTGTAGAAAACCTCCTATAGAGGAGAGCAAGGTAATCAACTTTATTAACTGAATAATGTACCATATACAATTATTAGTCATATGGGGGTAAGCCTTTTCACTGCTAGGATAAACAAGAGCCATTGAAACATGAGAAAGAAACATCTTAGCTAAAGCCATTAGTTTTTTCCATACTGCTTTCTTCTGGAAAAGATTGGAGGCAGCCATCTTTATTGTAATGGTTAGAAAAGATAACATTGTAAAAGCATAGGTTCCTTGAAGTCATAAGAAGCTAATTGTCCAGTCTCCCAAGCTTCTTGAGAAACTGAACCACTGAAGGCAGGTCCTTGCAGATGAGTTGGAACTATGTTTTCTTGATGTGTGTCCATTCAGCAACAGTTTTTAGAATGGCAAGTCTACTGAACTCTTGCTGTGAGAAAATGAAGGAAGCTTATTCTTCATCATTATTATTATAACTATTATTATTCTAAAGCTAACTCTGTCTGGCTTGTACTGTCTGTAGCTTCTTTTAGAGAGCAACTAATTTGCTTAGTCTATGCTTTAATTCTGGAGCAGACACTAACTGTAGCATGTTGGATGACATTCAGGCACTACAGTCAGGTTGGGGATTCCCCAGGAAGCCACAGGTCAGTTATACAGGAAGCAGGCAGCAAGCTCATAGAATGGGACTCTAGGTGGAGAAAACTAAACATGTCAATTTGAACCCATCACACCACATTATGGGAAGGTAGTAAGACTTTTTTGCTTCCTGGAAGCCTATGGGTTCATTGCAGTAGTAGTTGTGTTAGTAGGGTCGTTTAGAGACTAGTCTTTTGACTGCTTGAACTCCCAAGAGAAGTAAGAGTCACTGAGGAATGTAGAGTAATATTACTGAAAATAGACTACTGTCTCTTCCTCTGCTATACTGGAGTTAATCATTCTCTGAGGAAACTGGTTTAGTGAAAACACTGAGAGTAAGTTAGTCATTTGACAATTTTTGCATTTTAGTTCTGCTCACACCTTCTTGGCAACTACTCTTTTATTTAAGGATGATTAGACTGTGTGTGTCATGGATGGACACTGGAGACCAGAAGCAACTTGAACTTCTTTCTAAACTTCTATTTTGTCCATTTCCAAAGAACCATCTGAGGAGATCCAGTTAGAACAAGAAATATACCACCTTGTACAATTCATAGGAGAAAGTTCTTTGATTCTCATTTAATCCAAATTAGGAATGTACTGCCCATCCTGAACCTTTGATTTCTTGAAAATTTAGCTTCAAGAATCTCCTCATTAGGTTTTTTTTAGAGCAACTTTTAATCTATGAAGCATAGTATCCTGGTTGTACCACTCCTTACTCATGTTGAATTGTGCCCCTCTGTCTCTCTGTAGTACCAGAAACACTTGGTTGACCTACTGCTCATCCGAGCAACGTAGATCAAAATCTGTTAATTTGGTTCAGATCAACTTCCATCTAGGGTAGTCTTTGATATGCCAACCATAGAAATATGGTTGAGCTTTGGTAGCCAAGAGCTGTCCTTCCACCACAGAAACTCCAGGCATAAAATCTCATCAGCAGATTTCAGGTTAACAAGATCTTCAGTGCAAGCCCATCTCATTCTTAAAGGGCTCATGCACAGAGGTGAGAAGGATCCTATCAGAGAGTTGTGTGAGCTATGCGTTTGTAGTAAGTGGATTGACTTGATGACAATGGCTGTTGAACTTCTATAGAATAAACTAAAGTTTTTGTTTGGAAAAATTAAACATTTTGAATCTGATAGATTTAGGCAATCAAACTGAAGAAAGATGTGGGACAGCACATCACAGCTGTTTCCTCTATCAGTCAGTTTTAGCAGTTTTAGACTATTTCTTTGCTGTAACTCTTCTTATGCCAAAAACCGTATAAATCTGTATGATGTATTTGCAGTGTCTACATGTTTGGGTTCTGAGAAGAGCATCAGTTACTTCAGCATTTGTGCTTAAGGTTGATTCTTTGCTCTATTATTGTGGAAATATCACATTTCTAAGTATGTGCAGAAAAGCGAATAGTTGTATTTAGATGTATACTTGATAGCACCTTAGGAATGGGAAGATAAACACTTCATTCCTACTTTTTTGTGTATTTAATATTAAAATTGTGGGAGAAGGTTTTACAAGTGGAACAAATTGCTTAAAATGACACTGCCACATCTGAGCAGTCTTTTGTGCTTTTATACTAACTTAATTGTGTAACAATAGAACACATTTTCATAATCACTCAAGATTTTAGCAATGTCAGAAGGTCGAGAGTAAGAGACAGCAGAGCAGATTTAGTACATTTTATGACTGCCAACTGTTTTCTGTGTATGCACTTTAAATCCAAGTCAAGTTGCAAATGAATTGATTCTGGTGATCTCAACTTAGTGTTATAAAACAGTATGTATATTGCAGAGTTACTGCACATTTTGGCACAGTTATGGGAAATAGTTATATCTAAGTGAAAAAGGCTGATGTTTGCTCAAGCAGTGAGGAAGTTTCCCAATGTCTGTAATTTTTTACTTTAACAGAAGATACCAGGTTCCAAACTACCAAGATTCCTCTATGTGATTACTGTTCAGACACAGCTTGTGTGAGAACCTGTGAACATCTGTTGATAACTTCTTAAAAATATGTTCGTTTATTAGACTTTTTTTTTTCTTTCCCCACTGGTGTGTTATACTCCAATTTCTTTTCCTAGTGAGGGTGGTTGTGCAGAATACCACCTGTTGTTCCCAGCTCTCTGAAAGGTTTTCAAGCTTCTTGTTAGTTATAACACCTTTTCTGTGAATATCATTCCAGCAGAGTAATCTAGCCAAAGGGATACAAAGGTCTCACCAGGAGGAAGACATGACAGAGCACTGAGTTCTAGCTATGTATATAAAAGCAATTATCTGTAGATACTCTCTGTTTCAAAATAATTGGATCAACAGTATTTTTTCTTTAAGAACAGAATAACTCTTACTGTGAGTTTTTGGCTACACATTGGTTCCTGTTGGCACAAGTCTTGTATATAATGACAGTTCAGAGCAAGCTAGAATGAGAGGTATTTGTTTATCTAGTATGATATCTTTTCTTATTATAGCTTACTTCAAATGTATGTTTTTAGTCTATCCTATTTTTTTTTTATATGATTTTTGGGCAAAAACCTGTGTGCTTCTATTTTAATGTATAAAGGTTCTGAACTCTCCCACCAAATTTAAAGGTGACTTGCAAATAGAGTTACTTAAAAAAAATTTAATAGCTTCAAGAAATTTCTGATTATGTGCTGAATGCTTTCAATTAATTGAGGTGGGAAGAACGCTGAATTCTATTTACAAGTGGTTTTTTTTTTTTTTAAACATATGGATGAGACTGCATATCGTAAGTGCTTTAGAGACTATATATGTGTTTAGAGAAAGTCTAGTTTATTCTCTTTGGAGAAGAACCTCTAAATACATGTTTATTAGGATTATTGACAGCTGGTTTTATCACATCATTAATAAGCATTAAAATAGTAAATATTCATAGGTTTAGAGAAGAGTTTGCAAGCCAACATGTAACAACTATATGCTATACTGTTTCCTTAGCTACTACCTTATTTTATCATTAGGAGAAACCTAGAGAGGATCTTGGATCTAAAAACACTGAATTTTAGGGGGTTTTTTTTCCATTGTGTTCATATAATGCTATTCGTTTTAGAAATATTTTTTATATTCCCTTTTTCTGTTGCTTTCATATTACTATAGCAGGACATAATGCCACCTTTTCCACCTATATACACTGAGCACTACAGAGATTATATGTTTAAAAAAAATTTTTTTCTTCCAAGTTTCCATGTGTCTTGGAATCACTTTCTAACTCTATCTAGTGATGTGTTAGAATAATGCATTTTTAATGTTATTTGAAATCAAAAAATTCGTATTTCTGTTCCTCTTTTTTAAAAGCAGCAGCAGTAAGAATCAAAGCTAATGCTTTTGATCATCATTTCAATACATGGTTTGGTTCCTGAAATTTACATTACCCATTTTGGTAACTGGGAGTAGTGTTATTACTGGTTGGTCTCGGTGGTGTTTTGCCAGGAACTGGCATTATCCCAAAGATTTTGACTCCAAGCTTCAGGGGCGTTAAGAGTAAAAACTTTTTTTTGCAACACAGCCATAAAATTTATACCAAAGTGAGTCCAGATGTAATGTTTGAGTGTACATTACTTCATATTGCCTTCTTTTATCTTAAAGGAAGAATTATCTGTTCCAAAATAAATTCACAACACAGAGCTGAGCCCACGCTAAATAACACTGCTGATGTTGAACTGTGCAGTGCTGACTTTTTGCCAAGCATGTCTCATCTCTCGTTCAAATGTCAGTCCTCTAATTCCAGGCACCTTCCTGTTGCACAGACCAGAGGAGAACGCAGTATGTCACAGTGTGTGAAGCGACACACTGAGAATCCAAATACTTCAGGTGTGAACTGTATGAAATTGTCTGAATATTCTTTTTTCTGAAGAGCTAAGTTTTAATCAGCCAACTTTTTGCTTATTTTCCGAAATCTCTTTCTGATGAACTCTGCAGCCAACAGAATCTGTCTATTGATAGGATGCTTACGATGTATTCATTTTTTTTATCAGGTACTTTTTGAAAATTAATTTTCCTGGTTACAGCATGGTATTGCCATGTGGCTAAAATGATTAATTTTTCTTTTCTATACTATTTTAAGAATTGCATATAAATGATGACTCTTATTAGAGCTTAAAAATAAAACCAAACCCACTAATATTAATCCATAATGTGTGTACATTACTTTTAAACATATCCACCTCTTCAGTATCAATATGAGTAAATGTTTACCTTTTTCTCTGTGGCAAATTCAATATTTTTTGATTATTAGAGAATATCTTGTTTGCGGTTTTGTTCATTTGTGAACTCAGTGTAAGTGAAGGTGAATAGACAAAGCACTGCCCCAAGATTTCATTATAAATCCTTTTCTGAGGAGTGGAGTCGACAGAAGTGATTCCTAGCTGTCTCATGTGCTGCCATTTGAATCAGAGCAGAGTATGCGTAAAATGCTGATAATAGTAAAAAGGACTATTAGAGTTGCTAGGCTTTTGTATTTATTTACACAGATGTAATTAAGTCCAGTAACCTTAGCAGAAAAATCAGCTTGTGCTGCAGTAACTATTTTTAAGTAAGGCAAGAAAAGTGGACAGTACATGAGAAGATATGAGGAAGCAAAGTTCTCATTTGCCTTGAGTATTCTTTAGCAAATTGTTCTAAAGGTAAAGCATTCAATGCAAAAAAAAAAAAATAAAGTTAATGGAACGTAGATTTAATAAATCACACTGTCAGGAAGCAAAGGTCTTAAAAGAGCATAACTACAGCATTCTTAAGACATATATAAAGATCCTGTATCTGTCATCATGTACACAATAACAAAATTTCAGAGTAATAAGGCTTGCACCAAGCAGGTCACTAAGATTTCAAGTTACAAGCTTCTGTTTCAGATAGCCATGTCAGGAACTTTGAGAAGATCAATTGACGATTGAAGGCTGATTTTGCTATCCCTATTTCATCAGCTTGTCAGCCATGACTTACACTTAGTCCTGAGCCTCATCCCTTCATTTGCTGGTTTTTGGACGGCTCTGTCTAAAATTCTTGTTTGACACCTATGAAGTCTGAAGAAATTGCTTGTTGGTGCTTTTTCTTTTGTCACTGATGTATCCATGACACACAATTTCATTCCTTCTCTTTTTTCCAAGTTTTTTATTTACCACTGAAATCTTGACAAAGAAACTGAGATAAAACCGTGAATGCTAATGTGCTCCCTCGCCCTTAACTGTATGAAGTTGTTAGAATACTGTATGCACTGTTGAATATTGTCAACATATGACAAGTACCAGCAGAGGCTTAGCCGGCTTTCAGCTAGAAAACATGCATTAGCAACAGGTCACAGAATAAGCAAAAATCTAGAAAAACATTTAGAAGGAAAACATGACAATTAACATATACAAGCACAACATCTTTTTATCTATAAAGTACACATTAACTCGGTGCCATCTTTTATTATGTGCTCATGAGTGACACAAAGGCCTGGGGCATTTTTAAATCCTAAGTGATCTTACAGTATAACTTCTATACAACAGTCCTGTATATTGGAGTTCTGCAGTGATGGGCCTTGTCCTAAATCTAGTTTTAGATATAGGGAAGTAACAGCAGGAAAGGGGAATATAAAGCACTGATGAAAGTCATTAACCCTTACAAAATACATCTGCGTAGTACATCTCTTCTGCACATGCTGCCCTGGGAAGAATGTTAAGCTAACAGGGATGTAAAAATGGCATGATTATACTCCACAGACCTGCTCATGCATCATGTGCATGAGATGCAGAGGTGGTAGAATTTTCCAGTGGTCTCAAAGAAACCTGTATCAAAAGCTGAAACCGAATCCAGACCATCCTGTGCCTTTAAATTAGATTCCTGGGTGCTTTCTCCCCCACAGTGATTATTACTGCTCTTATGGTCTACATGTGGCAAACAGGAGGTTAGGTAACAAGTTAGGGAAGAAATTTAGTTCAACTGAAATTGCAGATTTTCTGGAAGCATCACTCAGGCAAGGAAGCAGCAAAGAAGAGATCTATTAAGTACAAAACTCCAGTGTTAAATTCTATTGTATTTAAAAGAACTGTTGCAAAATCTGAATTCTTCTTTTGCTACTAAAATGTTTACCATTTCCCTGAGAATATGCATGGTTATTCCTCATTAGAAGGTGAGCTAAGAAGTCATTTTTGCAGAATTTGTTTTGCTCAGGGTTCATAAAAACCATGGCTATAAATGTACAGTCATTAAGCAGATACCTATTCTTTTTACAGAATTATTTTTATTTCAGTGAATAGCATGGGGTTTGGTCTATTAGAAAAGTGACTTAAAAATCTGAACTTCAAGGTTTTGGTAGCGTGAGCAGATAGAGGGTATATCATGAATCATAGAGAAAGCTGTGAGGGGAAAGGGGAGGATCTCAAGGAGAGTTTTAAAAACTGCTTGATATTAAACAAATGTATCATATTTTAGGTTAAGCCTCAGGGAACTTAGATTTTAAGTCAGTATCCAGAAGTTTTGTTTTCCTTTTATCATGACTGTTGAGTGTGCATATAACGTTTTTCTGCAGAGAAAAAGCTGGGGTTACAGGTTGGTAAAATTAAATTTGATGGGTTGCAGGTTAAATTTATGCCTTGATCCAGCCTCTTAGGAAGATAAGACAGGAATTGTGGTGCTGAAGCATGTGTCATATACACTGTGTCACAGCAGCTCTTATTAGTATATTATTTGTTACGCTAAGTATATATTGATACTTCAACAGATAGAAATACAGAAGGATGTACAGTTGGCTGGATTGTGAGGACCCATTTGTGTTGCTTCTCTTTTAAGCAGTTTTTTCTTCTCATTGACCACAGATAGTAGATCTCTTTCTTTCAGAACAATAAAAGCCAGAAAGCCATAACTGACAGCAGGCTAATTACATTTCCCTTTTACAACAACTTGCATAGATTACTGGTTCTCTGGAGTTTTAGAAATTTCTGATATACAGTAATACTGTCTAGAATTAACAAGCATTTCTGTGTGGCTGCTCTTTTATATACCAGGTAGCGAATAGAAAATCAGCTGCAAAGGTGATTCCAAGCTGTCTTTTATTTAGGTTGGTTTTAGCCTTAACAAAAGCTGAGACAAAGGATAATCATCTTCTTTTGGGGAATCTTCAATTAATAAATTAATTGCAGTGTTCCTAATCATTTCCCATCATTTTTTCAGGAAATATGTTCATGAAGTGGAGAGCAAAGTGCTGAAGTTCAGAAAAATAGCAGTTCTATACATTGCTGCATATCTCTCAGGAATATTATACAGAGAAGTTTCAGCAATATTGAAAAGAGTAAACATAAATTTTAAAAAATAAGCAAGAAATCCAGTGACCCTTAAAGAACGAAAGGTAGAAATACAGTAATAAAGACACTAGAGACTTGACTCAAAAGATCTGTTATACTCCTACATCTTCTAATGTTTTCTGTGTACTTGCAGGCAAATCTCTTTGTCTGTATTTCCATAAACCTTAGAAAAATACTGATTACTGCTTTGTTTTTGTTGTTTGCCTAAACTTGCTTGCTAGAAGCGTTGGAGAAAAATTGCCATTTTTCCATAATTTCCTGGCTTATTATTCCCACACTAGCTTTTCTTTGCTTTCCAACTGTACAAGTCAAATATAGCTCCTGCAGATCTACCAGCTGCAGGAAAAGAAGGTTGGCTCCCTCTTTCCAGGAGGCCAGTTTGACAACAATTTTAATCACTTCATAACCCACAGTGTGCCATTAGTTTGGGAATGGAACATAGATCTGAATTATATAAAATGCCACTCAGAGTCAGAAGTCCTTTGGAGCTGTTACCATTACAATAAGTTATTTTTATTACTTCATGAAAGTATTGATTTATGGGCACACAATAAATCCAGAGAATAGGCACATTGTAACATGGAAGAAAGAAGTATGAGGAAAAAAGAGAAATATGAATTCCTTCACATTGTGTTCTTTAGAATAGGCAATGATTTTCATGAATAAAAGAAAATATGTATCATAAAAGTGAAATGATAGGTATAGTAACTAGCAGTAAGACAGTAGCATCATATAAAACCTCATGGAAAACAATAGGATTTAAGTTTTTAACTGTCAGATCGCATTTAAAAACAGGCCAAATATCCTTTGTCATTCACACAGTTTCAGAGGAATCGCATGAACAGTTCCATCAGAGTTCCACTCTTACACCTGGGGTGCAATGTCAACACAGAATTTTGTCTGAATGACAGAGCAGGCTGCCTCCTGATTGACATTTGTCATCATTTACCTTACTCTTCTAACAGAATTTTGAATGGATTTTTCATATTATGGACCACGAAAGTTAGGAAGACTAATAACTAATAGTTACTGACCAGATGCCAACAAATACTCAGTATGCACATTGTTTTTTATCTATACGTAGCAAACCCTGAATTAAAGACGCGTTGGCACTGCTGTTCCCATTTTACAAATGAGAAAACTGAAACATGGAGCATATAAGTTATTAACAGATTTGCTGGCAGGACACAGCTGTTCTGTATGCTTACTTGCTAGTAGAGCATGCTACTTGACTTCCACCAGATTTTCTGGTGATAATTGTAGTATAAAAGGCTGACGTAACACATGCAGTAGATAATTTATCACTTCAAGGTGGAAATACAGACTTTTCTATCCCATTGTTTTCCAGCTGATCTCACTTTCATACACACACAACTTACAATTCTCATTTGTGGATTGTTCCATTTTTGGATGGAAAATAGGTGAACTTCCAGACACTCTTTCATTGTCTGTTAACAATTCAGAAATAAAACAAGTCCACTGACACTGTAGTGTATGTTCATGACACCGAGATGAAAAGATTGAAAAGACTTTTATTATCAAAAAATTAAAACCAGTTGTTTAGGCATCCTGAAACACGTAATTTTGATTAAATAAAACCATTTTAAAAAATTCCCATTTAAGCGTAAATGTTAAAGACGGTTTGAAAAAAAGAAAGACATTCCAAGCCATACTTCTGATGTTCTGGGAACACAAATCTGAGTTCTTGAAGTTCCTTGACATTGGAGCAAGTCTGTGCCAAATACCACAAGGTTTTAAGTGCTGCTTAAGCCTTTGAAGGTTTTAGTGGGTCTTAAGTAGTGCCATAGTCCTTATGCTGGCAAACAGCCCAGGATGAATTTCACTTTTGATGGCAACAGCTGTGTATCTATCAGGTTTCTGATGTGTGAGGAAGGCAGAGCAGGGTGCTGCAGTCCCCAGGCAGCTGCCAAAAGCAAGGAAGCAGAGCTGCTGCACTGGGATCAGGGTTAACAAGAAACAGGAACCAGCTGTGATTTTTGTCCTTTACATTCAGCCCTGCTACCCTCAGCACAAGAGGGATGCAGACCTGCTTGAGCACAGAGGAGGGCCACAAAGATGCTCAGAGGGTTGAAGCACCTCTCCTGTGAAGACAAGCTGAGAGAATTTGGCTTGTTCAGCCTTGAGAAGAGAAGACTCGGGAGACTTTAGAGCAACCTTCTAGTGCCTAAAGGGGCCTACAAGAAAGTTGGAGAGAGACTTTTTGCAAGGGCATGTAGGGATAGGACAAGGGGGAATGGCACGTTACTACCATGTGGACCCACCCTGTTACAGGTGTCAGCCCTAGAAGCACAGACACTCCTTCTTTTTCTTATCTTAGTAATTAATATTAGCTGCAATTTGCCATGTAAATGTGGCAACTAGTGGGTACACTGGGGAGTCTTGAAAGTAAAATATTATGGAGGAAAACTTCACAAGTAAAAATTGAAATGCTTTGAATATTGCAGAATCAAGAAATGGCATCTGTAGAGCAATAATCAAGCATTTAAATCACGAACTAAAATTTTATGCTTCACAGAAAATACATGACATCCTTACTACTATCATTATGGACATTGATTTTAATATTTTTTAAGATTCAGCTTTCCTCTTTTTCAGTCTTTTCAGGAATGGGCAATGAGCAAAGCTGAGAATTTTTTTCTGCTTCCTAGAGAGTTTAAAACAAGAAGAAAGAAGCATAATAGGCTTGAATATTTCTTATCGTTTTATTTTTATTGCCTAATATTTTATTTGTATGTGGAGACTGAGTAACCCAGTGATTCTATGATTCCACGATTATGTAGCTAAGAAGAGGCAAAGTAAAGTAAATCAGACCTTTTGAGAGTTATGAAGATTTGGGCTTACTTATTGAAAGTACTGATCATTGCACCTTCATGATTTTTCTCAGTGATTTATATCCCCTCCACACTGGCAATATAATCAGTGGCCCTGCTCCATGTCAGTCTCACTCTCAGTGCACAATAAGCAGAAACTGCAGCATCTACATGCTGTTGTCTACTTCTTGTCTACAAACGCAGGTAAACTAGGGAGCCCCCCACAGGTCTGGGACCTGTGAGGTCTGAAGCAGGCAACTTGAGAGCACAGGGAAGAAAGTGTTGCCAAATTTTGCACCATGCAGTTGTAACTAGTCTGTTAACAAAATAGTGCAAGTACTTCTTTAACGTAGTGATCTCTAGTGCAAATAGGAGTCAAACCTTTCTTGACGACTGATTAAATAAAAAAAGGGGAAAGAAGGGTATAAAAGCAGCATCTATACTTCACGTTAATCCACTTGTGTGTGGATTTAGGTGGTTTGTTATCAGTGTAGCTCTTCGTCTATTATCACCAACCACTGGGATCAAGACACTGTCTTGAGAAACTGCTCTAGTTTCTTCTCTATCTAAAAAAATACATAGCTGTATTGCAGTGAATATCTCTATATAAGGAACATTTCTCTGCATTCCACTGTCTCACCCTGGAAAATCAAAGCCTCAATGAAGTGTCTTAAGAATGGAATAGTGCCACACTGCTTTAAGGCACCTCAGACGTAGATTTAGTCACTCCTGACTTCCTCTTTCTTGGCTGTTAAAGTGTTTCAGACAGACCTTTAAGGTCAACTGACCCACATTTGTGTGTTCCTTTTCTGTCGTGTCTTACGGTTTTATCACTGGGACATTTTGACTGCCAGTAAAATACTCTTTGTTGCCACTCTGCATCTCCTCACTCTCGTCCCCATCACGTTTCCGTGATCCTCACTAAGTGTTTTGGGCTCCCTTTAATCCTTCCTCACTTTTCTAAACTCTATTTTGATCTTCTACCAGTTCAGCTATGCCATTCCCATTCTCTCAGCTCCCCTAGAGAGCGCTTTCTTCCTCTTGCTCTCATGCTCTCCCTCCTCCTTGCCCTCTTCTTGCATGTAAAACATACCTGATTCCAATAAACACCGTCAAATACACTAAAGCCCATAATTGAGGAAGTTTTTCAGGTTTTAAGGCTTCCAGCAGCAATATTTGCATCCTTGACATGAATTTATTGGCTTTTACTGTGGAAGTTACAAATACAGGACTTGATTTTCCTTTCACTTACACCTATTTTAACATAACTCCGTTTGATCCAGTGAAAATATTCTTAATTACAGCAATATAATTGAGAGGCTAATTGAACTAGAAGGTCAAAAATTTGGATCTATCTCCCTCCAATCCTTTGTAATGAAAGACGGAATATTCCCAGTGAGAAGTTAAATAGAAGAAATGATACAGCTTGTGAATAGCTTTTTCTAAATAATTTTTTCTAAAAATTCTCTGCAAGGCTGATGGCTGTGTATGCATTTCTTTCACCTCTTAGTTTTGTCCTTTCTGTTTACAGAACTCCTGGATATATTATGAGAATTTTTGAATGCTGCGGATAGCGTATATTCATTTTGTTGAGGAAATTTTCTGTGAGTAGATATGAGAAGAGAAAGTGAACTTTGGGCTATGTATTTGTATAATTTATGTAGACTGCAAAAGGAAGTTCATCTGTTATCTTCACATGCATCTTGTTTCGTTCTGATATATCTGACCATGTTGGTTCTACATAGAAGCTGAAAGTAGAAAAATAATCTCAAATAGCTTAAAATGCAAAAGAGGTTTCCAGAGTGTGTGTGATGAGAGCAACCAACTTTGTACTGTAGGTTTTTGGATTTGCATTTTCCAAGACAAAACCTGAATGCTGATTAACGTAGATTTTATTTCACATTTCATTTGCTGTTTCTAATAAGTCATTAAATCAATTTATTTTTTAGAAATGTACTAATTTCTAAATTCTGTCATCAGTTCAGTCATAACATAAGTGCAGACCACAAAATGTGTATAGCTTGCTAGAATAAATGAAGACTTCAGCTTTGGTAATTTACAGGAAAACACTGTAATTTCTGAAATTTATAATATTAAAACATTTATTCAGATAAGCATTTACTTCAAAATTACCTAATAGACCTCGTAGGCTTTTATCTGAATGGCTTCTTGATAGAAAAATTGATGGGCCGTAAAAATACTTGATAAATAGTAAATACATGTAAAGGTATTAAATGAAAGATGTACTAGGTATGCTGCTGGAATGCAAGCAGAGAGAACTTGAGAAATAAAAGGAAAAAGTAGTAGAGACTGAAAATGGAATAGAAAAGAGACAAAGCAAGGGAAATGTTCTTGGAGATAGGGAAGAAGAGAAATTGCTTATTGAGATATATCTGTAAAGCAATCAACTGTAGGTCAGGAAAAATGTAGAATATTTGGCATATCTACAAAGTATTTCTTTTTTAAGTATCTGTTGATAATATCATAATAAGCTTTAAAATAGTTTTTATTTGTAAAATAATTGAAATTTATTCTGGTTTTCAGATATTTTTAGCTTTCAAATATTTTGAAGTCTTCTGGTTTATTGTTTTTCAGTGACTGTTTTGTAACAAAAGCAACAGATGCCCCTTCCTTAGTTGTCTAGAAATTAAATGTGAGAATTCCACTTAATTTTGCAACAAGGACCAAATTACAAAGACAATAACTTCACCTTCAGGACTGCAAGATCATACTTGTAAGACTTCTAACTTGATTTACATGATTCAGACATAGCAAAGTGAAAGTGATGATGGATAGCCAGCAGCTGTACTGACTTCACTGTCTTTGGAACTAATGCACAGAAATCTTAGCCCACAGGGGGTTAAAACCCTCTGCTACAAGATCCATTAGGGGGGATCACCTTCACTGTAATCACTGTAATTTCCTCTGACAGCTGAGCCAGAAAAAAAAAAAAAAAAGCTATATTTTGCCAAATTTTTTTTTCATTCTTTTCTCCCCCCCCCCCCTTTTTTTTTATTTGTGACCACAGGCTGAGATTTCCAGAGAGCCTGGGAGTTCTTTGAGGAACAGTCCTATCCCATTCAATAATTTATTTCTTACATCATGCTCCTCTAATTTAAATAGGCATGGAAACAGACAGAAAAGCAAGAATAGATGTGTTGTCCCATTAGTGTGACTGAGGCAATTACTAATTCACAAATATTGAAACTAGCGCTGATTGAGATAAATTAATTTCTCATAATTTAATAATGCAAATCACACTATCAACGAAGACGTACAACTATTGGCAATACAGCAATGTGAATTTTAGTACAAAAATGTAAAGTCAGTAACATTATTTTTCTCTGCATTACATAAAATCATATTGTTAAATACTATGGAGTGGTTTTGTAGTTGAACGCCAAAGCAATTTCAGGGTTTTATTTTACACATTCTGTACTCCCAAGTGGCATGACATTGATGTGAATTGGTGTCATTTAGTCATTCATTAGCTTCTCTAAGTTCAGTTTTCTTATTAAACAGAGAAGTTGCTTCATATTGAAAATTGTACAGTAACTGTTTTGTTTTTTTTTTTTTTTTAATATTTAGTAAAGTCTGATATATTTAAAAGATGAGACAGAAATTGGTTTCATAGTCATCCATATAAGGCTAATGAAAATTAACAAGTTTTGAGAAGGCAAAAATCAGTGTCTCTGTAATCTGTACTTGTTAGTTGATAAAATGCTTATTTTGAACATAGTGTAAATGACCCTATGAGTCCAAACTTCTACCAAGAAGCTTCATTAAAGTACATAAATTACTACAACTGTCAGAGATGGCATTAAGTATTCAATAAAAGTAGACTTAACAGAATTAATAGCAATTAAAATTATACTTTTATGATGTCAGCCACCAGCACTGTAAAGACATAATTGCCTATAAGGACTTCTCTACCATATTTATCCTCTAAAACTGTCCAATTTATATGAAAAATGCCAAAACCATATCCCAAATGGGTACCATTATCTTCTTGGATTTTTAAAAGCGATCTGTCTTTATCCAGCCTGTGCACATTAAGCTAATTTACTTTAATTAGTTTTTTTCTCATTGTCTTAATAGGCATGTTGATAAGACTTTACTGGGGAGGGGGAAGGGGGAATGTTGGTTGGGGATTTTTTCTTTTCCTGACTACAGATGTTAAACTTTACTCATTAGATATCTTTTTAAGAGACTACTGCCTGGAATACCACACGTAGATTTTCCCTGTTCATATTCTCTCTCTTCTGCCCACTTGTCATTTAGGAGCTCACTGATCTTTAGTATTTTTTAGAAATATAAAGCAACTATACTTTGGATAATTAACTGGTAATTAAATAAGAACAACATTTTTGGCTATGCTGTGAAAAGTAAGTTTGCCCTTGACATAATCAATTAATTAATTCCTAGAACAGTAATTTATGTCTCTAACATCCATCAAGTAGCATATCTGTGAAAAACTGCCAGAGTTTTCAAGTGATATTAAGAACAAAATGTTAGGATGTAAATCGGCAGGTTGGTGTCTGACTTTAAGATCTAGGCTCAGCCTAAGTTAAATACCTGAAGTTGAATGTTTACACCTCCCTATGTAATTGGGAGTCCTGTATAATTGATAGCAAGAGGTACACTTCTAATGTAAATCTTTGGATTTGTCTTTGGAAGCATATAAATCACTCTATTGTCTATATAATTGAGTTTCTGGTCTTTCATCGCTGAGCTACATGAACTCTATATGTGTGAAATTTAACAGAAGATCTTCCTGTCTATATTCTCTTCTGAACTATTCTCTCTTGATTGAATGAAGTTTGTGAAGGTAGGTCCAATGCTTTGATAGCCTTTCTAGAGGTCTGGTTTTAAATTGTTTTAATATTTTCAATCTGTAAATTTTCCTTATACAAAATGGGATATGCCAAACCATTAGCATGGTTTTATCAGATTAGACTGTGATTTGCTCCTTACCTTTCCAAATACATTTGAGGTTCAGTATGTTTTGCAATATACAAAAGACAAATTTATGTCTAATTTATGTTACTGAATGGATAGTTCAATTTTAAACCAGCATCACCACATAGTCTAGAAATCAATAACCCATAAAGATGCAGAATGCTCAGAATAGGATTATAAACAAATTTATGAGAGTGAATACTGTTTTGAAACTCAATAGCTATACATGTATTTCAAAGTTGTACAAATATAGAGTTTTAAAAGTGTTCAGGATTCTTTAGAAATGAAAACTTCTTTTTTTATAAAATCCCTCAGAAAAGCAAAGAATTTATGATTAATAAATATTAAACACTGCAGAATCAGTCCCAGATTCAGCTGAGTCATTTAAGAAAAAGAAACTTAAACTTCATTTTGGAAACCATTAAAATACCTGGAACTCATTTCCTGTTTTTAAGCTTTTCCATGAATTTGAAGAATGCCATAGATTGGTATCCTGATGCATAACTTATAGACAACTTTAAAAATAGGTAACAAGGACTTGTATATGACTTGTGAAATTGTTTTACACTCATGAAATGAAAGTGATTTGAAAGAATTCTTGGTAACTAAAGTATTTGTATGAAGTAAATGTAAAAGTTTTCTTTTTTTTAATCTCTATATAGAATCATAGAACCATAGAATAGTTAGGACTAGAAAGGACCTGAAGATCATCTAGTTCCAACCTCCCTGCCATGGGCAGGGACACCTCACACTAAACCATGTCACCCAAGGCCTCATACAACCTGGCCTTGAACACTGCCGAGGATGGAGTATTCACAACCTCTCTGGGTAACCCATTCCAGTGCCTCACCACCTTCACAGTAAAGAACTTCTTCCTTATATCCAATCTAAACTTTCCCTGTTTAAGTTTGCACCCGTTACCCCTTGTCCTGTCACTACATATACAGTATATTGGTGACTTCATATTGCATCACATTGATTTAATGATTCCTAGTTCTTCCCAAATATTTTCTTTCATTGTGTCTATACCTTCTGCTAGAGGAAAGAAGTTGATTTGCAATAGGTTTCCAGACTACAGAATTACAAACCTCACAGGTGATTTTCGGGAGGTGTTTTTGCTTTGTTATCCTGACTTGAAATTCACTAGGCAATTTTGTCCTCCTCTTGGAGCAAAAAATTATTTATTTAGAGAAGACGTAATAATCTGTTGATTGACATAACACAATACAAATGTTAAATCAGAGATACACTTCATACTGCTATATCAGTGACAAAAATCAACAGGACTTTGAGAGCTGAAGCCAAAGTCCGTTTTTCCAACTGAAATTTAAGGTGAAATATTATTAAATTGAATGTGAAACAAGCTTCTAAATAAAATTGTAGTAAATCAGGATAAAATGATCCTGTGTCTTGTGCATGTGTTTCTGTGTAACTGTGTTTTCATGTTTTCATTGAACTATAAAATTGTGAGATTAGCATGTATAATAAGTAAACTGTTGAAAAGCTAGTTATAGGATATTTTCCAATGTAGCTATTCCTTGGTAACAAGGGACAAGAAAAAAAATAGGAGGGAAAAAACCCAACCCTAACTATAAAAGTAAAACAGTTCTACTTGAAAGAAAAATCAGTTGAAGTCTGAGATAGTGGCAGGGTATTGTAAATAAATGTACTATGATTACCCAGACGAGGTAAGATAAAAGCCTGAATGTGTCTGTTATTATAAATGCTAGCAAGCCGGAGATGCAAAGTAGGTGTTCGAGGTTTTTTGACAAATGTTTGGAACTTTATTAAATCTTTACTTTTCGTGTAACTTTTAAAGGGGAGCTGTCCTGTAGCAACACTCAGTGTTACCTGTAACAAACTTTCTTGAAAATGAAATGCATTACAGCCCTGAGGTCTAGAAACCAGTAGCTTGTTCTTGTTTTGTGCTAACAGCTTAATCATTTCTGCTCCAAAAGCTAAGCTCCAGATAGAGTACTATCAGAGGAAGGAACTAAGCTTCCATCAGCGAATTTAGGTGTTACTCAGATCAATTTTTGATATACTGAGTTTAGCATCTGATTTTTCAAGATCATATCTCCAAATCCATCATCAGTAGAAGTTACATAGGTAAAAGCAGAAGGACAGAGGAAGCATGTACAGCCAATTCTGTGAAATAAATTAAATCAGACTACTAGAGCCCCCTGTAGAAGTTCTTACAAAAAGTTTTATCTGCAACTTGTGTGTAACTTATGCAAATTACATACCAATTTTATATTGCCTGCTTCTCAGTGATGTGATTTGTAATTCATTTAGGCTTCTTATGCATCTAATATTTATCTAATAAAATCACTTGTCATAATTGAATTGACAATTGAAAGGGGTGACATTGAAAAATTAATTAGTATTAGAAAATAAGTATAGGGATTTCTTTATGAAATCAAAAGCATTCCAAGGAAAATGGCATAAGGAGCCATAAGCATCCCAGATGATAAATTACTTTCTATGTAACATTCAGATTTGTCTCTAAAAGATCAGCTTTTTTATACAGTTAAAGTATCTGCCCTGTCTTTAGCTTTTTAGTATTGTAAATATTTTCTTTTGGTGATGGAAAGTTATCAAGAACTTACTTTCCATGGCACTGGTACTTTTATGGTACTTATGGATCTTAAGAAAGGTTTCCAAAAGATCAGTATAACCCTGGACAAAGCCACCAGTGAGTATACAATCACTGTACACTTAAAATTGAGTTGAGTATTTCTCTGCATTTGCCACCAACCCCACCCCTATTTTTCTGATAGAATTGACTGAAATGTGGGTAAAACCAAGCAAACATTCCCCCCCCCCAAAAAAAAAAAAAAATGCTGATTATATGAGCAAAGAGAGACTGGGACATTGATGACGTCCAGGATCTGAAGGGCTGAAGGGGGCCTACAAGGGTGCTGGGGAGGGACTCTTCATTAGGGACTGTGGTGATAGGACAAGGGATAATGGGTTCAAACTTAAACAGAGGGAGTTCAGGTTAGATACAAGGAAGAAGTTCTTTACTGTGGGGGTGGTGAGGCACTAGAATGGGTTGCCCAAGGAAGTTGTGAATGCTCCATGCTCAGCAGTGTTCAAAGCCAAGTTGGATGGAGTCTTGGGTGGCATGGTTTAGTGTGAGGTGTCCCTGCCCATGTCAGAGGAGTTAGAACTAGATGATCTTAAGGTCCTTTCCAACCCTAACTATTCTATGATTCCATGATTCTGTGATTCTATGGTTATTTTGCACGTTAATACTAGGAAATATGGATAAAACGTACTATGTAAGAAGCTTCAGGATAAAATAGGGAACTGAAAGGATGTATCAAAAAAATTGAGACTTTATTAGCCTTTACTGTTTCATTAGCTTTTACGATGTTGTATCAGGGTGTATGATCATCTTGAAATCAAGTAATGAAAGGGGTTCATCTCAGTTGTTTCCAGATATTTAGCTTCCAGTTCCTAACAGAATTATTTTTATAGATAATCTTGCATTACCTGCTTTTAAAAATCATTCAATTTCTATTACATCAGTCCTCAAGGTCATCTGTTGTTTCCTTTACGAGATAACAGTTCTCTTCTGTATTGGAGTACCTCCACTTACATTGTGTCATCAATAAATTTCATCAGCATGCTCCTACTATTTTTTTCTGCCAAGACCACTAGTGAAAGTATTAAATCACATAACTAAAAACCAGGTTCTGCGAAACCCCTCTATGTCTGTCTTTCACCACTTCCAGCAGGTATCTCAGCTTTAGACAGTTCCTTACCTATCTTCTGTTACCTTGAGCTCAGTTAATGTGTCATTTCATCAGTTTACTAATGGTGATGGATGAGAGCTATTGTATTTTCTATTTCCAGAAATAAAACAGGAATTTTATTAAAGGGAGGAACTAGGTTAGTTTAACATGGTTTGCTTCTGGTGCATAAGATCCACATTGAGTGGAGCAAGTAGGAGACATCTAAAGAAAGAGTAAAAGGAGCATTTCTGGACAACTCTTCCCTGTATATTCTCTCCCCACCACTTGGCAGTGAGTGGTTGAAAGTGTTGTAATGTCAGAGTTGAGATTTTGGTTGTTATAATTAATAGGTATCAAATAATCCATAGGCCTTTTGAATTCATGCTTTTGGGCTGTATAATCTTGTGATGGCAACTTGCACAGTTTTTTTTTGTTTAGCAAACCTTTGCATTTGTTTTTTAGAGTTTCTGTTTTGCTAGTTGGATTGAGAGATTCTAATGTCATAGTTGGAAGAATTCTCTATATATCATTATATAGGCCTTTATTGTATCCTTCAATTATCTGTTTTGCAAGCTGAAAAACTGGTTGATTCCACTTTCTTCCATTATGGAGCAACTTCAAAATCCTTCCATTTTCTTCCTGTCTTTTCCGCCTCTTTCCTAGGTTGGATGCATTTTTTTGAGATGCAGTGATCAGAAATTCAGTGTTCGACATGAATATACAGTGGATGAATTTATAGCACTAAAAAAAGTTTCCTGCTGTGGGGTTGGTTTTTTTTCTCCTAATAATTTCTAACATTTTAATGCTGCTTTTTTGACTGAGATTTTTAGAGAGCTAGTCACAGTGAGTCGTAGGTTCTCTTTCTAACCAGAATTTAGAATCCACCATTTTGAACTTCTAGAAAGGGGTATTTGTTCCCACACAATTCCCAGTGATACCTTTTCACTCATTCTGCTTCTGTATACTGTACACAGCTGTTTCAAACAAATAAATAGCTCTCTCTCTTGAAGCAGTTTACCAGAGATGACTGTTGAATTATGTGTTCCTGGAGAGATTCCCCAAAGTTTTTTTTAATAAAGGAGGTCACAGTATAATAGTGATGCACTTTTTAAAGTAACCTTCATTAACAGTGTTGAGTTGAGACACAGCAAATTACAGTGATGTAAAATTACAACCCTAACACTTCAATGCTACACAATTGCCATGGAATAAGTGATCTTTATTTGCTTGTTCTTTATGACAGGAAGAGAGAGAGAATATCTTTAAAAATCAGCAGCCTCAATAGTTACATATATTTTTCAATAGAATCATAGCATTATAGAATACCAGCTTAGAAGGCACCTCAAGGATCATCTGGTCCAACCTTTCTAGGCAAACCATGATCTAGACTAGATGGCCCAGTACCCTGTCCACATCTTAAAAGTGTCCAAAGCTGGGGAATCCACCAGTTCCCTGGGGAGATTATTCCAATGGCTGCTTGTTCTCATTGTGAAAAATTTTCCCCTAGTGCCCAGTTGGAATATCACCAGGAGTAAACTTGCACCCATTACCCTTCACCTCTTCCATGTGACTCCTTGTAAAAGGGTAGTCTCCATCTTCTTTGTAGCTACCCTTTAAATACTGTAACATGGTGATAAAGTGTTCCCTGAGCCTTTTCTCCAGGCAGAAAAACAGCTTTCTCAGTTTTTCCTCATAGAGCAGGCTTCGCAGTCCTCTGATAATCTTTGTGGCCCTTCTCTGGACTCTCTCCAGCCTGTCCACATCTTTCTTGGATAGTAAGGACCAAAACTGAACACAGTATTCCAGGTATGGCCTGAATAGAGTGAATAATGATTTCTTTGTCTGTGCTGGTGATGCCCTTGTTCATGTAATCCAGCATTCTGTTGGCTTTCTTTGCCACAGCAGCACACTGTTTATTCATATTGAGCTTGCTGTCCACCAGGACTGCCACATCCCTTTCCACAGAGCTGCTCCCCAGATGGGTAAGTCCCAGCCTGTGCTGTATTCTTGCATTATGTGTTCCAGGTGCGAGACCTTACACTTGTCCTTGTTGAATCATAGAATCATAGAATAGTTAGGGTTGGAAAGGACCTTAAGATCATCTAGTTCCAACTCCCCTGCCATGGGCAGGAACACCCCACACTAAACCATATCACCCAAGGCCTCATCCAACCTGGCCTTGAACACCGCCAAGGGTGGAGCATTCACAACCTCCCTGGGCAACCCATTCCAGTGCCTCACCACCCTCTCAGTAAAGAATTTCTTCCTTAGATCCAATCTAAATTTCCCCTGTTTAAGTTTCAACCCGTTACCCCTTGTCCTGTCACTACAGTCCCTAATGAAGAGTCCATCCCCAGCATCCTTGTAGGCACCCTTCAGATACTGGAAGGCTGCTATGAGGTCTCCATGCAGCCTTCTCTTCTCCAGGATGAACAGCCCCAACTTTCTCAGCCTATCTTCATATGAGAGGTGCTCCAGTCCCCTGATCATCCTCGTGGCCCTCCTCTGGACTTGCTCCAACAGTTCCATGTCCTTTTTATGTTGAGGACACCAGAACTGCACACAATACTCCAAGTGAGGTCTCATGAGAGCAGAGTAGAGGGGCAGGATCACCTCCTTCGACCTGCTGGTCACGCTGCTTTTGATGCAGCCCAGGATACGGTTGGCTTTCTGGGCTGCGAGCGCACACTGAAGCTGGCTCATGTTCATTTTTTCATCGACCAACACCCCCAAGTCCTTCTCTGCAGGGCTGCTCTGAATCTCTTCTCTGCCCAACCTATAGCTGTGCCTGGGATTGCTCCGACCCAGGTGTAGGACCTTGCACTTGTCATGGTTAAACTTCATAAGGTTGGCATCAGCCCACCTCACAAGCGTGTCGAGGTCCCTCTGGATGGCATCCCTTCCCTCCAGCATATCACAAACCACACAGCTTGGTGTCATCGGCAAACTTGCTGAGGGCGCACTCAATCCCACTGTCCATGTCACCGACAAAGCTGTTGAACAAGACCAGTCCCAACACCGATCCCTGAGGGACACCACTCGTTACGGTCTCCAGCCGGACATCAAGCCATTGACCACAACTCTTTGCGTGCGGCCATCCAGCCAGTTCTTTATCCACCAAGTGGTCCACCCATCAAATTGATGTCTCTCCAATTTAGAGACAAGGATGTCATGTGGGACAGTGTCGAATGCTTTGCACAAATCCAGGTAGATGACGTCAGTTGCTCTGCCCCTGTTCATCAGTTTCGTAGCCCCATCATAGAAGGCCACCAAATCGATCAGGCAGGATTTCCCCTTATTGAAGCCATGCTGGCTGTCACCAACCACCTCCTTGTTTTTCATGTGCCTTAGCATGCCTTCCAGGAGAATCTGCTCCAAGATTTTGCCAGGCACAGAGGTAAGACTGACTGGTCTGTAATTCCCCGGGTCATCCATTTTCCCCTTCTTGAAAATGGGGGTTATATTTCCCTTTTTCCAGTCATCAAGTTGAACTTCTTGAGCTTCTTGTTAGCCCACTCTTTCAGCCTAGCCAGATCATACTATAGGGTGGCTTTCCCTTCCAAAGTGCCAATTTCCCCATTTAGTTTGGTGTCATCACAAAAATTCATCAGAGTACACTAGATTCCATCATCCAGATCATTTGTGAAGACATCGAATGGCGTTGTACCCAGTATTGGAGAACCCTATTTGTGACAGGTTGTGACACATCAGTTTCTGTAGGAAGAAGCTGTGGGAAACCATATCAAAAGCCTTGGAGAAATGCAGGTAGACAACGTCCAACGTTCACCCTGCATCAACTGAGCAAGTTACTTTACTATGTAGCTGAGTGAAAACTTGCATACAAAATAAACTTCAAAGAGTATTAAAACTAAATCGTCTTGATTTCAATCCTTCAATTTCTATTCACTTCACTTTCTAGTGTCACCTACATCTAACTATAATTTTTTTTCAGACTGCAAGTGCTGTGGAGCACACATGGATTTTTGTTGGGTTTACAATCTGGGGAGGAATTGTGACATTTTCAGGACTTCACAGCTAGTCCTACTTTTGTTATTATATATATATATAGTATCTAACTAGCTGATTCAGATTAGTAGGAAAATTTTCATTAATTTCAATGGAAAGTAAAACTGGTAATGCATATAAAGCCATGCTCTTTCAGCATGTAAAATTAAATGAAATGCCATGCCATTTATGCCATGCTCATTGACTGTAGTTGTTTTGTTAGCAACGTATGTTCAGTATACCTTAGTGCAGATGCCTGAATTAGGTTTCTAATTCTGTAATGTGCAATAAGAATGAGACCTTATCTAAAAATCCTTTGAGACATTATTGTTTTTCCCACATTCCAGCTGAACTCATTGATTCTTGCCTGTATTAGTTGAGTTTATATTGAAAAAAGTTAATCAGATTTTGCTTTCTTTTCCAGGAAACATGAGTTTCTTCAGACCAATAAAAAGACAAATTGGGTATAGTCTGTAAGCAAACTTTTCCAGAATACGCGTTTTCCACTGAGGCAAACACTACATTCTTATCTTCTTTTCTATTGGTGTTTTACTCAAAATAAAGTATACATCTCTAGGGCAAAAAGTGTATGTTTGCTATTAGAAAAATAGAAATTCTTCCAGTAAAAATCATAATTCAAAGGCAGAAGCATTAGTACTTCAGGGTAAACAAAGAAAGCTGTTCTTTGATGTTCCTGTCACTGCAAACTGCAGGAGGAAGCTGAAGACTTCAGTCTACCTAATGTGGCAGTTATTATTGATTTTTGCACCTAATGTATTCTGATGAATCACACACGTGCATAACTTGTTCTAGGTTTGCTCTAATTATCATAGATCATCTTCATAATTTGTCACTTGCAACCTAATATATTATGATAGTTGAAGTCATGTGTTCTGGTTATAATTGGTTGCCCACTATTGATATGAGTAATGGATCTCTCCTGTGAAATACAAACAGTAACTAGATGCACAGCATGCAGGTGAGTTAACTACCCACACTACCCAGAAATCAGCAGGTATTCTTCATGACTTAGTCTCCAGATATATTTTTTCTGGAAGCTCAGCATATCTCTAATTGCAATTATATTTTGTGTCCATCTTGTCTCAGATCCTAGAAAAGGGGTTTCTGTGTATAAATATTTAAATATGAAAGTAAAAAGCAATACCAAGCACTTTTCTGCACACTTAGAGAAATATAACTGGCATAGATATTTTCATAGAATTCCCATTTACATTAGTAGATTTGGTCTTGAGGATAATTCACATCTCAAAGAGGAAAATCAAATCTTTAAACTGGAAACAGGGAGCTACATTTTGACATGGCAAGTCTTCATATTATATGTTTAGTTCAGTGTAATCAATAGCATTAATAAATCAGTGGATTGACTGAATTCTGAAAGGATTGTAGCTCTCTCACAATAAATTGATTTTTTTTTGTTCTCCACATGAACACAGAAACACTGTAGTTAAGTGCACAGTTGGTGTAATATTGACCTTTTTCCTCATATTTAGTTGCTGTGTGTTCAAGGTTGACAAGGGCAATTATATCCCACCAGTGTCTATCAGTAACCATATTTGTCTAGGGTACTGATTTTCCCTGAAACTCTTCTTGGATTTTAAGGGCTGCCCTCTTTTATGTGTTCTCTTCAAAAGTTCCAAAATAAGACGGAGACAAAATTTACATCTTTGCAAATTACTACTGAGAAGTTTGATAAAAAAAATATAAACTGTGTGCTTGAGACAAATGTTTGCAGATTAGCATAAGCTTTTTAAGTATTTCACTTGGTTTCTTTCAGCAAATTCAGTTATAGGTGTTGAAGAGCAAACTGTCAATACCTTTAAAGGCTTAGCCCCTCTTCTCATCCTTAGTGTTTAACACCTTTCTGAAAGACTTTAAAAAATTAAAAAGAAGTGCAAAGAACATTATATCCAAAACCACGCACAGATTGAGCGTACAGTGATTAGTTTTAGTGAACAAGGTCTCATTTGGTTTTGCATATTTCAAAAATAACTTTGAATAGGATATTACTTTTGTGACATCCATTGCAAGAAATCTCTGAAAAGAGTAAATTACATTCTATTCAATTAATTTTTATTTATTTGAGGCTTTTATGTTACCTCTAAGATACATGACATAGCGTTTTCACTGAATTTTCTGCTCTAATTACAACTTACCTAATACTGACCTGATCACCTACCAGACAGTGATTATATTTCTGCATAGCTTGCAGAATTGGTAGAAATACATGACAAAATACAAACTAAATTATTCATAGGAAATCCAATTTCTCAATACAATAGAAATAGATAAATAGATATCACACAGATAATACTTAGATAAAACATGATAGAGAAATGAGACAATTTAGGATTTTGGAGGGGAAGAAAAGAGTTTGATGTTTTAGAATAGCATTTAAGAGACTCCTTGATCGTATGTCTGGTGTACACATGGATCTGGTGAAATCTATGCACCACCTTCAGTGATGTTGGCAGCTGGAATGAGAGAACAAAAAACACTCAAAAATGTTGCATGCTTAAGCTGGGATCTTAGTTGTGAAAGACTTGGTATTGCAAAACATTCATTTTCAGCATCTTATTGGCTATTGTTAGAAGTTCTTCCTTTGATGGGCCAAAATTTAATCTCAGAACTGATTAAAATATTAACTATTTGATTAATCTATGATAAAATAACATTCCTTTAAAAGCCAGACTCTGTTTAATTAACAATAATTTGAGATTTTAGATGGCACAGACCTGAATATTAACATTCTTTGACAATTGGCCTTCAAATATATTAGGTTTCTCTCAGAACTGTCAAAATCTATCTTGCTAAGCATTCAGCAAAAATCTGTGGTAAAAAACTTCTTGTCCTATCATTCCTTGCACATTGGCCATTCTCAACTTTGTGTTCATTATGATCATCAGTAAATGTTTACCATGATCTAAACATACAGAATCAAGGGAGTGGTAGAAAAGTGGTCTATGCATACAATTGTAATGATAATACAACTTAATCTAAAGTAAGTGTAAAGATGTAGTCTTTTCATTCCTAAAATTGTCTTCATATACAGAGTCATCTCCTGACTTCTCAAGAATGTGCAATGGTAATTTTGGATGAACAACCTTGCTAGATAGGATGCATTTTTCATAGTGCTGACAGCAGCAAAACTAATTGTATTCCATGTAAACAGAAAACATTCTTCTTTTTAAGGAATAAAACCAAGTTGAAAACATAGAGCACATTGTAGGTTTATGCTTATTCAAACCCTTGTTGAGAAGTTAATTAAAGTGCAGAAATTGATGTAGTCTTGTCACAATAATTTAAGCAATTAAATATTCCAGTCACTTCTAAAATCTTTCACCTTTACCACTGTTTTTCTTGCACGTTTTACTCTTTCTAATAAGAAAGGTTCAGTAGTTATTTCACAGTGAAAGTGTGGGTTTTATTTCTGTTTGGTTTGGATAGTGGGCTCCGTGTATCTCAGGATAAAGTATTGTGAAGTTGAAAAACTTGCATGGTATGGGTGAACAGTAACTGAATAAAGAGGTCCTTTGTTCAGAATCACCAGTACTTACAGCATGACATTCGTATTTGCTACTAGTTTAAGCAATGTCAGATTTGATATGAAAAGGGGTACACAGTGCTCTAATTACCTGTTTTTAACATATGTTCTGCATTGTATAACAGGAAGACGTGTACTTTAAAGTTACTTTTTGCTGTCTTACTTTTCCTATGACACCAATTATTGTAAGCATGTATGACAGGTAATTGGCATCTTCATAGCTGTGAGGTTGCATCTCAGCAGGTTTTCCAGTAATACTGTGAACATGAAAATAGTATGTTAAGAATCTGTTCATAGACTTAGATAATGCACTAAACAATGTTTGACAAAAAAAGTCTATCATGAGAAACTACATAGTTTCTAGGTAATGACATTTTAAGATTAAAATGTTGCATATTCCAAGGCTGCCTTTCAAAACTGTTGCTCAAATTTACTGTCAGGAGCTCTAGGGGATGTACATCACTGTAAATAACCAAGTTAATTAACAGCATGTTGGGGTTCTGTAAAGACCATATAGATATATTTCTGTTCCAATTAAATAAAAACTACATGCTGTGTAGAAGGAGGTCAAGCTTTGTTACTAATATACAGTTATGTTAATGGGTTTTACTGTGACAAGCTTATAAAATAATACATGTGTATAGAGTGTGCTGGTTTTGTCACAATATAAGAAGTTTGTACAGAACATTATATATGTTATTATATATAATCAGATGTATAAATCTATAAATTTATACAAATATATACACATATATAGAATCATAGAATCATAGAATAGTTAGGGTTGGAAAGGACCTTAAGATCATCTAGTTCCAACTCCCCTGCCATGGGCAGGAACACCCCACACTAAACCATATCACCCAAGGCCTCATCCAACCTGGCCTTGAACACCGCCAAGGGTGGAGCATTCACAACCTCCCTGGGCAACCCATTCCAGTGCCTCACCACCCTCTCAGTAAAGAATTTCTTCCTTAGATCCAATCTAAATTTCCCTTGTTTAAGTTTCAACCCGTTACCCCTTGTCCTGTCACTACAGTCCCTAATGAAGAGTCCATCCCCAGCATCCTTGTAGGCCCCCTTCAGATACTGGAAGGCTGCTCTGAGGTCTCCACGCAGCCTTCTCTTCTCCAGGATGAACAGCCCCAACTTTCTCAGCCTGTCTCCATACGGGAGGTGCTCCAGTCCCCTGATCATCCTTGTGGCCCTCCTCTGGACTTGTTCCAACAGTTCCATGTCCTTTTTATGTTGAGGACACCAGAACTGCACACAATACTCCAAGTGAGGTCTCTTGAGAGCAGAGTAGAGGGGCAGGATCACCTCCTTCGACCTGCTGGTCATGCTGCTTTTGATGCAGCCCAGGATACGGTTGGCTTTCTGGGCTGCGAGTGCACACTGCCAGCTCATGTTCATGACTAGTTACACATAAATACAGTATTTAATAGGTTCTTGTTCTATGCAAACTTTTTTATACAGACTATATGTATGATTATAGTTTTATATGTATATATAAAAACCTAGATATGTATACAAACATATATATTTCTATAAAAACATTCTTTAATTATTTTTATTTTTATTTTTTACATGAATTGTACCCAAGTGGATTTACCTGGACCCAAGAAATGTGTTCGAATTTTAGACAGTTGTTTACTGTTCTTAATAGCAATGCTGTGATCTCTGGTCTCCAGTTCTACACACGGCTGGGATTATGGTAGTAGACTACTGCTGCAGTAAGCTGTCAGGTCCATTCGTTCATACTGAATGAGGCTGGTGCCGAGAACCTAGAATTATTTGTTCTCTGTAGAATAACAGCAAATGTTAGCTGTTGCTAATTCATTTGTTACCAAGAACTTTGGATCAATTGTGCCAATGATTCAGCTCAATAAACTAGTAAATAAAAATGCCCTACATGATCTTTGGCTCAGGACTCTTTCCAGCTGTGTCTAGGGACATGACTCAAATACAATTTACAAAAGAGCACTATTCACATAAGTAACTAGGATGATTCTTTGAGAGAATGATAAATGTCTAGCAGTATCCCCTCTGTTCCATTTAACTTACCAAAATCCTGTGTGGAGGGTCACATTTTGTGAGAAGGTTTTTACCTGCTTTGTTTCTGTGCCCTGAATTGCTGTTTGTTAAATAACAGCATCAACTCCACCTTATGTTAGCTCCTTCTTGATTTACAAACACTGAAGTAATTGTTACTTAGGGTTTTCAAGAGTCCTTACCAACAAAGTTGGAGAAAGAATGTACAGAAAAACTAACTACCCATTTTTACCATCTCCACATATAACTGAGTGGGAGATGAAGTTCCAGTTCAGTGTCCTGAAAGTGAAAACTATTTTTCTGGTGTGCAGTGTATTCTTCCTCAATTCAAATCAACGTATGGTGTCTCATAGATGTTAACATAGCAATATAATCACTCAAGTTCCAAGTTAAGACCTCTAAAGTTGATAGTCAAAGAAATAGATGTGCTGTATCGTTTCACTGTTTTATCTGGCAGGCAGCAGTAAAGTTTTATGAGCTTTTTTGAATTGCTTATACATAAAATAGCATTGATGGTATACCATCTCTTCTATTCTGCATTTTTTCCGTGGGATGAAAAGTTCTGTCTCAGTACATATAATAAATATTCCACTGACTTTGCGTGGGTGTTAAGCAAGAATCACCGTCTCTGATGGATTGCTAGAACCTGATGCCACTGTGTAACCATATATGTCCTGTCCCATGAGGATTTAGGACCTGTGAAAGACCTGCTACCTACTGGAAGGGCAGGTGAGTCCAGGCAACTGTACTGCTGCCCTGTTGTCTGGACTAGGGTCATGGTATATGACCTCCAGTTGTCTACTTCTAGAAGCTAGTTAGGAACATTTAGATGAATTTTTAATTTTCTTGTTGAAGATTGGCAGGTACACATTCCGATAACAGTAACTTCCACTTCCTTTTCTTACACGGCAGATGCAGGGATTCTTGTCCCAGGTCTGTTGGGAGAGTTTGTGCATGAGCTGAACTACTATAGATTAAGAGTCCAATTTTTGAATTTTATAATTACTGATCACAACTCCTCTGCTGAATAGTACATTTGCCATTAAAACCAGCAGAGTGATAAATCTGATTGATTCCAGTGAAACTGAATAATTCTACACCTGAGCACCTCAGAAGGACCTGATCAGGGATGATCCTCCATTGCTATTTGTTGGACCTTAACTGGCTGCTATTTTCAGTTTTCCTTCCTGAGTTTCTGACGGCAGCGCTCTTTGATCATGCTTCAGTAAATGAAGATCAGAGCATCAAAGGGAGTTAAATATGTTGGCAGTGAGTGTCGTCAAGCTTGACTTTCAAGTGTGCAATGCTAAGAATATATTCAGAAATACGAGTGAGGTGAATCAGGACAGTTATGCACCTAAGAATTGAAATCATGAAGGGAAGAATTTTGAGCACAGGGTCACCTAAATTTAAAAATAGGAAATATTGAAGAGAGCAGAGTTACAAGAGAGCAGAGTTCCTTTTTCTTGAATTTAAATATCTATTATTGACAGTTGCGAAGTCCTTGCTCATTAGCCCACCCTCCAGAGGTGAAAGATTAAATTCCAGCAACTGATCATGCATATGGAAAACATAAGTATGAATTTTGAGCTTGTTGCCATAGATCTGTACACATTAACATTTTCAAGTTTATCTTCAAGCTTCTTTGCTGTCTGGGCTTCAGAATTCCTGAAGCAGACTATGTAGAGATCTATGGTGCAGATATACTGATGACACAAATAGTAATGCTTAGACATTAAGAAATTAGGCACAAATCAGGGGGGGCTTGTATTTGTTTTTATGCTTGTTTATAACAAGTACATAGGTTCTCAAATGGTGTGAATCAATGATTTGGTAACCAGTCACCACACATCAGAGCATTTTTAATACTGAGCCTTTGGTTTTCCTGTATCTTGCGCCATATTTCTACAATGGTATTTTAGTATTTAAGCTTCTTTCATGTTTATATTGACTGTACAGTCAAGCTATGTGTTCATTTATATATATAAATATAAAAGATATTTCAATAATTTAATATGGAATGTATTTAAAATTAATATTATTAAAATATAAAATATATTTAAATATATTTTTTAAAAAAATCATTTACAGACCAGGGCATAAACTCAGGGTGAACTGTTGTGTCTCAATACTGTTTGGGAGAGTTTCATTCACTTTTATTATTGCATTTACAGTAATGTAGGAAATACCTGTCATGGTTCAGGTAGAACTTCGATGCACAGACCCAATATTCACCCTCTTTTTCAGACTGTAGAGCCAGTCAGTATCATGATCTAATCTAACATGCACTCTGGTTTCTTCAGAAGCTAAAAATAGGATGCTTATCCTATGCCTTAATCTCTGCCTGTGACAAGTTTGAAGACAATATTAAGAATTATTTTCCTGGTTGCTGTGCCCAGTAGGCAGCCAGGCCCCACACAGCCCCTTGCTCACTGCCCCAGGTGCGGTGGGAAAGAGAATCAGAAGGGTAAAAGTGAGGAAACTCATGGGTTGAAGTAAAGACAGTTTAACAGATAAAGCAGAAACTGTGTGCTTGAGCAAAGTAAAATAAGGAACTGGTTCACTACTTCCCATCAGTAGGTAGATACTTAGCCGTTTCCAGGAAAATGAGTTTCATCATACATAACTTATCTGGGAAGACAAACCCTGTAACCCCGAACATCCCCTCATTCCTCCTCCTCCTTTTATTGCTGAGCACAACCTCCTGTGGTGTGGGATATCCCTTTGGTCAGCTGAGGTCAGCTGTCATCACTCAACTGCTTATGCATCCACTCACTTGTGGGGCAGTGTGCAAAGCAGAAAAAACATGATGCTGTGTAAGTACTGCTCAGCAACATCTAAAACATCACTGTGTTATCAACTTTGGTTTGGTCACAAATCCAGAACAGAGCCCCATACTTGCTACTGTGAAGAAAATTAACTCTATCCTACCTTTTAAAAAGAAAAAATCCCAGAAAATGCGGAGCTTTTACACTTAACCTATTTTTCTTGAAATAAAAAAAAAAAGCTGATCAAATGCTCCTTCACCCTACATTTGTAAAATACTGAAAGCACAGTGAAATGAAAAAAAAAAATTGTCATGGGGAAAAAGTGTTTACACTTTTAGGAAGTGTACTTTTTTTTTTCATATTTGATCCATTATCGTAAGTTGTTATCACTTGCAAAAATTGCAGCATTATTAAAGGCTCAGTGGAAAATTGTGTAGGCTGTTTGGATTCTTGTTTGAAGAGGAGTTCTAGAAACAAAAACTGTGTGCAGTTCAAGACATACTGTACTTTTTTTTTTCCTTCCCTTTTTGGCAGACGGTAAAACGTGAGCATAATTGGAATGTAAGAAAGATAAGAATGAAACAGGATTTTCAGATACTGGTGTTATTGTCAAGGGCTCTTTTCCATGTATCTATTTAATTTATTAATGTTTAGTCTTTATGTGTGAGATACTCCCTAATTCCTGATTATTAAAACAGAAAATCATTTTATAGTTAACTTCAGAACATTGTAAGCTGGTAGCATTTATGAAAAATACTGTCTGAAAATAGCTCTTTGTATATATTCTTAGTGTCATTAGGTTTAGTTTTCTTTAAAAAATAATCATTGTCTTTTCCGTATGTTTTATGTTTATTACTGTTGGATTTGTTGGCTTTGCAAAGCTATGATGGGGGATTTATAATATATTTGCTGGTGCATATATCAACAAAATTGCTAAGTTGCAGTTGAGAATTCCTATCATCTGTGCTAAAGCTAGGAAGACCTTTCTCCTAAAATTTGTATTAAATTCTCAGGACACATGATCAGTTTTTCCACAGTAGCAGAAAGGAAAGAACCTTTTCATGTGTGTCCTGAAGGAACCAAACGTGAAAGTAAATGAGGTGCAATGAACATGGATTTCCAAAATGCCATTTCTACATTTGGTATTCAACAAACAATCAACACTTCCATATGGTTCAAAGAAATAAAATTGTGTTTTACAGTTTAGTAACATGTCAGTCCAGCAGCAGCTATAAGTATTTTATTATAGATAATCTGCATCTGATTTATATTTTATGAAAGATACACAGTTTATGAACACACTGTATATCACAATGCAGAGGAAAATAATGGTACAGAAAAAATGTAGTATCATCTAATGTTTAGATTTTTGAAGTTCTTGTGTATTTTGTAATAATAATTAAGCATTAAAAAAAATGTGCCCGATGATTAAATTCTTCATAATTTGTTCTCACTGCAGATTCCTGGATCATCAGAGGCCCACGAGCATAATCCCACATAGGAAGCTCAAGGTAAGATGAAACATCCCAGCCTCAAGCTCCAGTGAGACCTGTGTGTTTCATCGGTACTTTTTACATGATGTGCAGTTGTCTAACTGACAGAATAGAGAAAACTACAAAATTACAGTAGGCTAGTATGTGCTCAGTATACAGTGTTCTACTGACTTACCCATTATCAATAATTGATGCTACTGTATCTAATTTACTGTTGTTGCAATAACAGTGTAGGTCAAAATGGGATAAATTCATGTAGCACTAACATTAACAGATGAGAGTGTTTTGTTTTGTTTGAGAAGGAAGATCGAAGTTGATACATTCTCTACCCTGTTACCAAACTTTGGAGTTACACAAGAATAGAACATAATTGAATAAATAATGAAATTCTCAAAATGAACTATTAAATCTCTGTGAGACTTATCAAGTCTCCACAAGAAACTACTGTTGCCTATGTCTGCCAGATTGTGATTTTTTTTATGATGCCTCTCCTTAGGTTAATAATTTGCAAGTGTCATTTGCTATAACCTCATCTCAGCTGAAAGCATGAAAGGTACCAGAACTCTGTTGGTGCCCCCTTGGAATTGTTTGTATTTGGCAGCAGTCTGGCTGTGAGCAAAGCTGAATCTGTCTGATCAGTACTTCCTTAGTGACTGTACTGAATTGAACAAGTACCTGGATTTGGGTTTATTTTCCCTTTGGTTTTAGCTCAGTGATTTTTCTCAATGGTAACCAAAGTCAAGTAATTTAAAGCTTGTGAACCTCATAAAAAGGGTTCGTTTAAGACCATATTCTGCATCTTGTGCCACCAAATGGAAAGTGTGTTCTTCTGTATGACTACAAAAGATTTTAGAACAGCTATCAGATACGCATTCTGCTCATTAATGTTTGTACAGTATCCTTCCTTAAAAGAACTACAGTTTCCTAGAGCAAGTAATTCAGAATTCGACTACACTCTTCAAGTTTAATAGGTTGAGCTCTTTGAGTTCCCCTACCTCCTCCTGATTGATGGTTTGTTTCTTCTTTTAATACAAAATTCAGTAAAATTTCCCACAGTGAAAAGGGTCTTTTAATTATAAAACACCAGCGTGTGGGAATGATTCAATTTACACATCAAAAAGTTCAGTTACTTGACCATAATTTATTTTCTGTGCTGATCATTTACAGACCACAGATTCTTCTAACCCCCCTCCCCCCAGCCCTTCTCGCTTGCTCTCTCTCTGTGTAAAAGAATAAATATCTCAATAACCTGGAAAAGTCTTTAGACTTTTATCAGTCATCAGAACTACAGTCTTCATTATGAGACTTTTTTTTTTACCAGCTTTTATCCCTTTCTCATTTCCTAGCTGTGTTGTCATATTTAATTTAAATGTGTTCTGTAATTGCTGAGTAATAGTTTTTTTTTTCTTGACTCTAACAAAGGAACAGTGTAAGTAAGGAAGGGTAGAGTTTCTCACCCATGGAACTGGGAACATAAGAAATGTTACCTTAAACAGATATTTGCAGTTCTAATGTTGCACGCAACACAACTGGGCATTAGGGCCTTTTTCAGTAGCCCTCTCTGGCACTATAACTTGTCTCCTGCAGGGGATAATAAAGATCTATATTTAAATTATTTTCTTTATTTTAATTTAAGGTTTAATTAATTAATATCAAAATTGAGTTCTGGGAGGAATGAAAAATTTCCATTTACTTCCTCTATGCAGTCTTAGTCATCTTTGTTGGTTTATTTTCAGAACATAGCTTAGGACTTGCATTGGTAGGTATAGCAGCTTTTAATGACAAAGCTTTGTAGGTTCTGGATTTGATTTTCCTAGCAAAATCAAAGAAGTTAATCTTACTTTGCACTCATTACGCACATAAGAGAAATAAGCAGTAGAAATGTCCAGAATACCATTTATACAGATAGTTTTAAATACATTTACAGATATGTTCTTATATTTATTTTGGTTTTAATCAAATGTGGTTTGTTACTGAAAACTATTGGATTATATTATGTTCTTTTTATAATTACAAAAATACCTATACGGAATTGTAGATACTATATAATTTATTCTAGATTTTGTATATAATTTTGGTATTCAGCTGTGTACCTAACAATATTTATATGTTGGCAATTTGTTGCAACGCATATACATAGGCAAAGTCTATCTACTGAAATAAACTGTTGTTTCTTCTTTTCTATTTTAACTTTTAATTTAGTCTGTTTTCCTCTCCAAGAGAGATGTAGGAACTCTACTCTAATAAAACATGTCAGACTTGGGGCAGAGGGGCAGTTTTTCGAATTCTTTCCAGCTATTTGAAATGTGCTTCTCCTTTACCTTGGACTAAGCATTTAAACTAAAATAGCCGACACGAATAGGTGTCTGTAGTGTCTCTGTGAGAGAAAAACTGAAAGCCTGTTTTTTTAATATCTGCACCTGCTGCTGTTTGGGTATGCTTTTATGTAGAAACACATGTATCCCTAACACAGCGCTGGTGCAGTGCTGTGTTTTTGAATTTCAGCCTGGGAACAGCGCTGATAAGGAGAAAAAAGACTGCTACTGCTGAACCCAAGACACCCTAGATAAGACTTACGAGCTGAAACTGGTGTGTGCTTGTAAAACTAACCAATGTAAAATGTTATCTTCCATTGCCCATTTACCCATTACAGGCTAAAGGAAGCTAGTAATTCTATCAGTTTGATTTTACAAATTTAAATTTCCATTGCTGCAGTTTCCACTAATTCACCTGAACCTTACTGTACTCAAATTCTTCTCAGTAAAGGGAACAATTCAGTGCACATGGGGCAAAAATCAAGGTCAATGAATACAGGCACAGATCTTTCCAGTTCTTATTATTGTTCGTACAGTCATACATCTTAATACTAAGTACACTTGGCATTTTTTTCCAAAAGCTAGTATTTAAAATTCTTTATGATCTCTGAATGTACCTCTGGATCTTCCATCTGACTGGCATGTTGTGCTAAGTAAATGCTCACATACATGATCTTACAGATATGCGTGTGGAAGGTGGATTGTACTTTCATTACCAAAAAAACAGCTTATTCTGGTCTGGGTTTTTTGTAATGCAATCAGTTAATTGAACTCCTTTGTTCTTCTGTATCAGTATACCCAAAGCCATGAATAGGCAGCATTTTCAAATGACTCCCAAGGTTGGTACACTATTCAAACAGTGTGTGTCCTCAAAGATGCAACCAAGCAGTCTGTACTGCTGCTGGTGCAGGAGAAGTCCTGTGATGGTCCATCTGGTTCTTCTTAGGCTTTTTTGGTACTTCCCATAATGACTTCCAGGCCCATTTCATTTACTGAGTAAGCCCTGACATGTTGTTCTCAGTAGGTCCATGAACCTACAGTTGTCAACAGTTTTCAACAGCGTAAGTCCTCAGTAAATCTCAACTATATCTATTAAAAAGGTAATAATAATAATAATAATCCTGGTGTCAACAAGGTCTCTATTGAAAGCAATTTTAAAATACTTTTAAATGTGTATTCTTCCAAATTATTATTTTATGACTATTTACTAATGTAAACAAAAACCTAAAATCAATAACCCTGTACAAAACTTATTCATTTTGGTGGTAGATGAAAGTAATTTAAATTTCATTTTTTATTATTATATTTTTTTATGATCATTTATTTTCAACTTCTCCTTTCTGGCTTAAATGTTAGCCTTTTGCTTCAGTTTGTATTCATGACAGTCAAATGATGTTATACATTGTGTAAAAGGCTGATATTTTAGTAGAGGTTTCTATATTTAATAGATATCCGGATGATACAGTTTTGTGGCAGAAGTTATTGTTGTCACAACCTTTTTTTCTTTTTTGCTTTTTTCTTTTCTTTCCCTAACCATCCATAGAAGTGTTGAGTGTCAGTAAGACTGCAATGTTTTCACCCCAACACAAAGCACTTATGGCTTCCACTATGTTGTATATATTTTTGGACATCCATGGAATTTTTCATTTAATAAATAGGGATTACAGTGACTTAGTCTCCCCTGTTGTAACTTGACTCTGTTTATGCACTAAATGTGGCACAGCATCTTGAGTCCTCACATTGTTGATACAGGAATTGGAACTGAATTCCCAGCTGATAGTAGACCCATCTCTCTGGTACAACACATTTTATTTTTTGGTTTTGTTGGGGTTTGGAGAGTTTTTTTACAGCTGTGCATCTCTGTGATTACTGTTTAAATGCTGATATGATTCCTCCTCATTACTGACACGTCATTACTATCTCTGCCAAGCTGCCTGTACGTATGAACTGTAGAGAGACATGCTAGTGGAAATATTTTTTTTTCAAGTTGTTCTCAGTAGAATGTAAAGGTATTGTACTCAGTCAGTTATAGAGACCTGCATTACTGGATAGATGGTCTTGTATTTTCAGACAGTTCAAGCCTCTAACACAAAACTGCACTGTTTGGCATGTAAGTTTTAAATCTGAGAAGTGATTTCTCAAAAAAAAAAAACCAACAAAACCCACCAGTATCTGAGCTACCAGTAAGCATTGGCAAAGATGAATTTGAAAGCTTCTTTGCCGTGAAAGCTGATGTCCCCATCTGAAACGCTGAGCTGCAAGTCATAAGTCTGGGAGTCACAGGCCTGAATTAGTTCCCCTTCTGTATAGACTATTTCTCACTCCTCCCATTCAAGATCCAAGGATAGTATCAGCGATGGTGCTAGTTCCTGTCTTTAGAAAATCGTTTCCTTGAAAGTGGAAAAATTTCTGTTTCTAGGTCCTTCTCAAAACCATGTAACTTGCTTCTGAGCAGTAGCCGTAAAGACCAGCCACAGAATGGCATAAGGAGGAAGGATCGTTATTTACCCTAGAGCTTTGTGTAAGTAGTCCTGGAAGGATGGATTAGAGCCAAGATTCTCCTCTCCTGGTAAAATTCCACAACTTTCTGCTATGCTTATAAAAGGAAATTTCTCTGTCTCCAAGATTCTTAATCATCAGGAATTTGGTGTACCCCCAGTACAGCCCCTATAGTAGAGCCCCTGTTCCAAAGCTCTCCTTGAGATGTATTAATTTATTAATTCAACCTCTCAAGCCAATGAAGATATTAAAGCTGTTAAATTTGAGTCAGTTTTCATCACAATCAACATGACACTTTTAATCAGAAGTGGCCAGGGCCATTTGATCAGTAATTAGCTCAGTTTTGTCAGGCTATTAAGCAGTTCCTGAACGTATGTAACATAACCTGTTTAATAGCAGAATAAAGAGATGCCTCCTTTGTAAAGCTCATATGGTGTGAGATGGAAAGTGACTGCTGGAACACATTCCTGTTTTGCCACATGAGCAACATCCTGAACCTCTTGGGATTCCAGCAGAAAGGGGAAACTAGTCCTTACTCTTGAGCCTCAGCGGCGCAACCTGCTGGCATAGCCACAAGCAATAGACTGTAGAGCTTATATATAGCTATATATAGCTATAGAGTTTGTGCTCTGTTTCATCTGGGCAGGGTTGACCCAATGCATACAGGTCACCAACTGACTCAGTATGAAGTGTTGAGGGAAATACATATGTTGTAGATGTGGCATAGATGTGATTCTGTGATTTTATATTTTTTTTATTAATTTTTTTTTTTTTTTTTTTTTTATGAAAAAATGAAAACTTGCCTTTGTCTGTAAGAACCATATCTGCCCTTACTGGTAGGATTCTCCTTTAGAGCATTTGCAGAGAAAACAGAGAAAATCATGGATTCCCTTTCAGAGTACTGAGCAATGGGAAGAACATTGTGCCTAGGTACAACCGTACACTGGTATAATCCAGGAGTTTCAGTACTGCCTGTTAGGACCCTTTACTCTTTGGCAAAATTTACTTTTATTTCTACAGATTGTTGATATTAACAGAGGTGTTGTTCAGTCCACGATCAGAGAATAAATATCCCAGGTGATAAATTCTAGAAGATACCGTCATTGCTGGTCAGTAAAAAAATTTATACTTACTGCATAGCAGAATAGTAATGTTTTGCTTTCCATGTAGGAAACCAAGTTCTTTTTTCAGGAAAAATGTTTGCAATGAAATAGAAGCTGGGTTTTCTCAGATATTATGAATACAGCTGAACTAATAGGAGTGTGGGTGTTTTGAGTAATGCGTTAGATAAAAAAAAAAGCAGGGACATTTCCTTTAACAAGTTTTTCATTCTCTCTTGCTCATACTGTTTATCACTTGTATGCCAAAAAAAGGTAAACCAAAAAAGAAGGAAAAATAATGAACATTTTGGTGGTTTCTTAAACAAAATGTTAAATGATGTTGGCAGTCAGTTTCACCTTTGCAGCGTGGTAATAACATGTATGAAAGTAGTCCAGCTGATGCTTTGAGTTTCCAGAAGTATTGCAGCCCTGTTATTTTAAGATGCTCAATTATTTTTGAACCACTGAAATATTATTTTAAAAAGCATTTTGTTATTTCCCTTCAATGGGCTAAAAACCCTTTCTTCTTGTTTGCTATGGTTCTTTGAACTACTTTTTAAGGCTAATTTGTGATAGATTTTGTACTGTGATTTTTATATTTAGTCTACTGAATCTCTCTAACCTGAATTGCCTGAGGGAGTTAAGTCAGGAAGCATAGAAATCAAGAAAACCTGAAGCTGGTACTTTAAGCTGAACCAGAAGCTAGTATAATTCAATTTGTCAGTGAAAATTTTTACTGAGAGAAAAAAGAACTTAATTTTTTTTTTCCTCAGCATTCTACCCTTGTGTTTAAAAAATAGTGATTTCTGCATGTTTTGTGTAGAATAAGAAACAGCATTTGAGTTTTTCCTGGTTTGAAGTAGTTTAACGGATCTCTGTAGAAAGAGGTGGAGTTTTCTGAAAGTGAGATTTGACCTCCAAGTATACTCTGATGGGGTTTTGAAGAGGTTTGAGACATTTCCATCAATTAATACCAATAAAAAGGGACATTTATGTGTATGCTACACTTCTGAGTTGATTGCAAACTCATCTCAGGTTCAGTTGTCATCCATGTAGTGAGGGTCGGCTTCAGACTGCCTGACCTGGAAGACTAAGTAGATGAGGCCCTCTATGGACAGGAGCAGCCTCATGTTCACAAGCCCTGGTCCAACATAAGAAGGACACGGAGCTGTTGAAGCAAGTCCAGAGGAGGGCTACAAAGATGAATCCTATGAGACAGGCTGAGAGAATCCTATAGAGACAGGCTGAGAGAGCTGGGGTTGTTCTGCCTGAAGAAGAGAAGGTTCTCGGAGACTTTAGAGCAGCTTTCCAGTACCTAGAAGAAGCCTTCAAGAAAGCTGAAGAGTGACTGTAGTGCATGTAGGGCATGTAGTGACAGGACAAGGGGTAATAGCTTTAAACTAAAGGGGGGTAGATTTAGACTAAATATTAGGAAGAAGTTTTTACTGTGAGGGTGGTGATGTACTGGAACAGGTTGCACAGAGAAGCTGTGGATGCCCCATCCCTTGGAAGTGTTCAAGACCAAGATGGATGGGGCTTTGAGCAACCTGGCCTAGTGAAAAGTGTCCCTGCCCATGGCAAAGGGGTTGGAACTGAATGATCTTTAAGGCCCCTTCTAACCCAAACTTGTCTATGATTCTATGGCGTTCTTTTCTCCAGCATTTGACAGATACAGAGAAGAAGTTGTGCACAGACAGGTTCAGTACGCTTGAGGCTACTATACAAATTATGTTGTTCACAAAACTCATTTTAACATTGTAGTAAGACAAGCAGAAAGGTGAATGGAAGATTTGTGGGTTTCAGTAGGATGGTTGTTGATCTAACTGTCTTTAATGGGGAAAAAATAAAACAAGGACCAACCAGTTGAATGATGCAAGTCAATGAGCAAGGTGAAATTTATTAGAAAATGGGGAACTGGTTGGTTATACATAGACTTCCCAAGAATTGTTCGGCTGCATGTAAATTAATAGGAACTATCAAAATCCACATGTAAGAAAACAGAGGTAAGATACAGGCCTCATGATAAAATTTTAATTCACTTAATAGTAGCTGTATCAGAGATTATAAAAGTGTTAAATACATGATTCGTTTATTCACTGGTTATCAATCACATGGATAATGCTGTTTTATATGGAAGTAGGGAATCTAAGAGGGTCCTTCGGAGTTTTGGGGAAGTGTTCAAAAGTTGCACATGTGAAGCTGAATGTGAGTCCTGGGGTGTACCATACACAGTCCAATTCCAATTTGTTTTTTTCCATTGAAACTGTGATATGTCCTATTTGACATCTGTTTTGTCAGCAACAATGTTAACGATGCTGTTTTAAAAAATAAATAAAAATAATTTCAAAAGGGAAGGATTTTATTCCTCTAGTCTGCTTGTTACACAGCTGATAAAAGTAGTAGTTCGGTCACTGAGACCGAACCACATGTAAGAGGCAATGCAAGCTACCTTCCACAAACATCAAGAAGATATGATAACTGTGCCTGAGTCCAGGGACTCCAGGTGTGATTTTGGAGACTTCACAAGTATTCCTATTACCGAGTACATATCTATGTGTAAAAAAAGGTCTAATCTCAGTTGTAAATGCTGAGAATTACATGTCATTTCCTTTCGAGCAATAAATGCTCTTTTGTCTATCTAGATTTTGTTATATGTTTTTCACAATAATTCCTAACAGTGCTGTGCTATGTCATTAAAATACCGAAATCTAATAAGTCAGCTGGCAATAAATGGAAAAAATAGAAATCCATAGCAAAGATTAGTGATATCTAAAAGTGGTTTATGGGTCCTAGTGGGATTCCTCCTTTTTTAACAACAAAGTGCAGGGTGAAAGAATATGCACAGCTTACTTTGTCTTTCTATTTCTTTTGATCTGAAAGAACAATCAGATAAGGCTGATTCCTGAAGACAGTTCAGAATGAACAGATTTCAGTTGCCCCCAGTGATAACCATCATTGTCAACAGGAGGCATTCCAGGTACTGACACTACAGCCTTAAATGTTCAGATACTGAACATTTTATCTTTTATTTTAAAAACTACTGCTGGGAACTCTCTTTATAGAATGCAATGGATGATGAGTATTTAGAAGAAGAATGAACCCTGAAGGAGAATAAAGCCCAAGCCTCAGAGATTGTCAGTGAACAGCAGAAGGACAGAATAATTTAAGGTTAAGGTGGGGAATTTCATGCACACGGAAAACCTGAAGCTGTGGAAAATGGAAGGATAGAACTCAAGAGTTACAGGCTACAGAACCAGAATTAAAAGAATTTAGAGGCCCTGGATCGAATGGGCATTTGTCCAGATCAGTGAATCAATACATTCTCTGTCAGAGTTCAGTAAAATTAAGTGCTTTTTCACAGGGGAACGCTCAGAGCTGGAGTGTGTTGATGTGTTGATAATCAAAGTTGAGTTGACTGTGCATAGAAATCACTGCACCGAAAGAGTTACAATGATGGCAGGGTGTAGAATAAGACTTCTCAGTTACATGTCCAGAAAAAAAATTTCCAAATGAAAATGTGATCCACCAGGTGCAAAAAAGTTGAACAAGTATCAGTTTGGCTTATTATGTTTTACTAAACAGTTTATTAATAGATTTTTATGAAAGCAATTGAAAAAAAACTGCATAGAAAATGTGTTGCAAATACCTTAAAACTATAAGATGGGTTACATGGAATTTGATTTGTGACAATGAAACACATATTAAATATAGAGGCACTTATACTGTAAATCCAATGAGAATGTACTCTTTAAACAAGTATCATACAGATTTAGCCAGCTGGGACATTCAAAATTTTGGCAAGATTTGTGTCTGTTGGGCAGAGAAGCATGGCCATTACTCTGGTGTCCTCTACTTCTAGCAAACAAGTTACCATTAGGTAACTGGAAATTGAAACCATATTGTGGGCTTGTATAAAACTGGAGAGCTCCATCTTACATTTAAAGTATGTAGAGCAAAAAACTGATGCATAAGAAAAATATATTTTTCCCATATATTTTCCTAAAAATGCAAAAGCTCTCATTGTACTTTACGTTGCAAGTTTTTATCAATGACACTGATCTGAAAGCCCACCTTGCTGATCTTTTTTCATTGCTGAAATGCCTGCACATTGATTTAATTTTTATGTAAAGTTATACAGTGTTGACATATTCCATAGACCTTCTATGACAGGGCAGTATGAAAACCTTTCTCTCCATGTGTATGGAAGAAATCATTGGGGTTAAATGACAGGGCTCCACTAGTGATTTGCCTGTCACAGAGAACTGTAAATTGCAGCCTGTCTCCAGGATAGTGTTTAGACACATTCTGAGATTAATGGTTTTGCATAGACACTTTGGACTTCAAATGATTTTGAGATAAGCTCCATCAAGAAGATTCTTCCAGTGTGAACTCAACTGAAAGTGCTTTGCATTTTTGCTATGTTTATATGAAACTTTGTTGGTATAGAACAGACAATACAAAAATGAAATTATGTTTCTTATGTTCCAGACTACAAAAAAATGTTTACTTCCAGCTTAACTCTTTGTGACAGATTTCTTTTTTTTTTTTTTTTATGATAGTTCTTAACACTTTCAAATAACAGACAGCAATGAGATCTTATTTATGTAATTGAGCAGGCTGTATCTTTTCTCTTAAAGGAGCATAGCATGGAAAGAAGGTCTGTATCCTAAATTTAGAAAAGAGGAAGCTATGTAGGGTTTATGAATCACCTGGGAAAATATCTCTTTTTGAGAAGGTGGTGATCCATTCACTTTTCAGAACCTCAGCTGGTAATTGATGTGTGTTTTCCAGTGAATGAGCTATTGTGATTCACTTAAGGCAAAAGTAATAGTAAGGTTTCTTTTTTGTTAAATGTGATAAAGAGAAAATCTTTATCAGAAGAATACAATGAATGTAGACATTCCTTTCTCATGTCCATAGTCACTTAGTTTAAAAAAAAAAAAAAAAAAAGGAAGAAAACACCTTTATCATTATTATCAATCAGTTTTCATCTCTTTTAGCATGTACTGAAAATTGTATGGTTTAAGTAGAGTATTAGACAGTCAGATGCCACAGCAGTGTCAGGGTCATGCAAGAATCAGCATAATGAGCTAAATATTTGTATTTTTCTTATAAATAACCTGTAGTTCATGTACTGCCTCTCCTTCTGGGCTAAAAGAGACAATCAGTTATTACTTGACCAGACTATTTATTGCATCGCTGACCATATCTACCTCACCAGCATCTAGCAGCTTGTGTCATCCTTGTATTACCTGGTGAAGGAGTTTTCCTGTCAGATGACACTGGATGTCTTCTCTGTTTACCTGAATATTGGTGCGATTATATGACCTCAGGTTTCTGAATTGCATCATGTGATTAAACAAGAATTAAAAGGTCTTTTCAGGGGGAAAAAAACCGTGTAGCTCTTCTTTTCCAAATGACATGCAGATTTGTTTAAACATTTGAGAAACCTCTTCATGATTTTTTAATTTCAGTGTTTAAGTTTTTACATACGGTATTCATGAATCTTGTTTATAATATTTGCAACTGAAACATTGATTAAGATATACAGAAGACTGAGCTGAAAACAGATTTGGATTTGAATAGCAGGTCAGAAGTTTATTAAATTACTGTACCAAACACTAAGTAGAGGCTGTGCAGGGAGTTTCAGGACTCCCACCATAAAATTCCAGAGCAAGTGTATAGTGTGTTCAGTCAGCTTGCCAGTGATTTGAACACTACTTCTTTCTCCTCCATGGCATGTAAATAAGTACAAATGGGGCACTAGAGCTAGCAAAGATTCACCTCTCTGATAGAAAGGGCCAGGGTCAACCAGGCGAATGCATGAAAATTCCCACTTCTGGGAGCAAACCAGCTGGAATTTTGTTAATATTGAGCACAAGCCTCAGCCTCCTAGGGACTGATAAGCAGCCATACTCTTTAAAAACCATAACAAAAAAAAAAAAAAAAAAGTTTTTTCCATGATATTGCAAGACAAAAGGACCCAAACCAAGCCAAGCTGAGGCCAGTTTGGGTTTAATGGGAAGTTCCCAGTTCCTGAATGTGGCAGCTGGTTAGAGCCACAGACAGTTATGGGCAGAGCTCCCACAGCAGCATTGTAGTTCAGAGTGTGTGAAGCAACCAGAAGCAAGGGGTTTCTGAAGCCCTTGGATGAAGTTTTAACAATTAATGCAGTAAATGAACTTATAAGCCTCTCTTCCCCTTTGACGGAGAGGTAAGGCCATCTTTTAGGAGGAGCCACTTGTGTTACTGTTCATGATTCTGTCCTTTAGATTGGGTTGCTCACATAATGAGGCAGACTGCCATTGCTTTCACTTGCTGAAAACTGGATAGACAAGTGATTATTTAAATAAATAAAAAAATATATTAGTGTCAAAATACTTCAGTTATAATAGCTTAACATGTTTGTTTAAATGCAGCTATGGAATGTGTTTGACATCATCATTCTTTTTAACAACCAGAGCCAGGGTTTGCAAAAGATATAAACCACAAATAAGTACATGTAAAATATCCTATTCTGAATGTGATTAGTGCATGCCACTTGCAAATGTCAGCAGTTATTTTTAGTGGAGAGCATTTGTAAGATCTGGCAGAGAACTCTTGAAATGTCAGAAGGGTAAGAGGAAGCAAAACACACACACAAATATGCTAAAGGATTGTAATAGTAAGTCCATCATTTTTTGAAACACAAGATGGAGCTGCCTTAAAACCGATCTGAGAGATCATAGTTCCCTTTCAATGTCATAGATATTGTGCAGACAGGACAAAATTACTTGAATTTTTGAAAAAAAATTGGTTTCTTTATAATCTAAAGAAAGAGCTTGTTCTCCTCCTCTCCTCTTGTTCACAGCCAGATTGGTATTGTTAAACAGTATATTGCACTCTCCTTTGAGGAATTGTGTGTTACACTTACATAATTTCATTCTGGTATATTTATCATAAAGATTTGCCTTAAAAATATCTAAGAAGGTGTATTCTGTATCTCATATATATATATATATATATAAAACATACCCATTCAAACTCCACTAGAAGCTGTAAAGGGAAGAGCAATTCTTTGACAGCATTGTTCACAAGCTCAGGGATATTGCTGTTCAGTACCCAGGTATACTCAGATAACTATCTTCGCAGTGAAAGTTAGGTCAGATTTGTTTGCAGCAGTATTTCAAGCACATCCTTTATCTCATGCGTGGTTCTAATTTTCTTTCCTGTTTCTAATAACTCTAATTATGTGTTCCTGCTTGCATATAACCAGGAAAGCTGCTGAGTCATTATTGGTACACAACTTGATGCCTCTTAGGATTAAATAATTTAGGTTTTCATTTGTGCAGGAATAGCACTTTCCTCTTTAATAAACAATTTACTATGGACTTCATGTCATCCAAGCTGAAATATGACATTTTCCTTTACAGGTTATGTCGGGATTTTTGTTTGCTGGCTGTTTTTTCCCAAAGCCTCATATCTAGTTCCCATTGTAAGGTAACTCCTGTCTTCCACACTGATCAGTGCTGGTGTCTTTGCATCAGAACTCTGTCTTCAGAAATCAGTCTGAATCCCTACAATTATTAAGGTCTCCTTGGGCAGACTCCAGACTTCAAGGTCTCCAGGAACAGAAAGCCTCCCATCCCTTTTCTGTTATCTTCTTCTCATTGATTGTTGGAAAATTGCAGGAGGTATATCTCTAGGGAGCTAACTTCTTTTGAATAATTTCACAGATGTTACATACTCTGTTGCTTTCTTGGTTTACAGGAAAGGTAATTTTCGTCCTTTAAAAGTAGGGAAGGTTATGGAAAATTACACTCAGAGCTGGAGATAAAATGGACCACCCGGCTAAACAAATGACTTACTAATGGCCCAAAACCCCACTCTGAGTCGTTTTCCATTGCAGTACATGTTCTGAGAATGAAAATACAAGATTTATTGATAGGCCAATTTATTTCTGCCTACAAGAGAAATGACAGGACTGACCATAATGAAAAATGGAAAAGGAGAATAAGCAGTAGCTTAATTGCATTAATGCAATAAACAATTTTAAATGTGATGCATTTTTCTATTTCAAAGCAATTTTAAATGTGATTTTCCAGAGTTCCCTTAAAAAATATATATCAAATAAAAATTCTGCTCTCTGCCTAATCCTAGAAGATTTAATAAATAAATTAGTAAGGTCAATTAGAAAGTTGAAGGAACACAGTCAAACTTTAACACATCTGAAATTTTACCTCATGTAAAAAAAAATAAAAAAGAAGTTATGTTTTTACATATGCTCTGAGAGCCCGAGAATCCTGTCAAAATGAAAGTTGCAATACAAATAAAAAATCCCAGCTAGGCAGCCAGCTTACATTAGCGGAATCCCTTCTTGCATCTGCAGGTATATCTCCTTTATTTACTTACTTCTTTCTTGTGCTAAATACTTCAATACCTAAATACAACATTCTGAAGCATTTACAGAGTCAAACTTTTCTTTGCACTATTACAGTAATACAGAAGGCATATATTTAGAAGACTTGTATGTTTCCAAAGAAAAGTCTACCATTATGAAAATGTACGTGCAAATTAAGTAAATATTGTGAATTTATTTTACAAGTCTAATGTAAAACAGTGTTTTTCTTCTTTGTATAATTATTCTGTGAGATTTCAGCTACTTAATATCAAAATCTTTGGATGTACACTGGCTTCAGTTTAGGGCTGTATGATGCAATACTATAGAAAAAGAAAAAAAGAATACAAGACCATTTCTTTTTGTTGCATTTTATTCATAAAGAATATTATGAGTTTTATTATTGAAGAAGCTAAGAATGAAAGAAGATAGATGTCAGAAGGCAGCTTCTTTTGTATTGGTGTGAAAGAAAAATGACTCACATAAAAACAAATAAGCCCAGAACTATAAAAATACTGAATATAAAATCTTTTTTTTTCTTTTTTTTTTTTCTTTTTTTTTTTTTTTTTTTTTTGCGTGGAGGACAGGAATTTTTTTTTTTTTTTTTTTATGGCATATGGAGAACTGTAGAAAACTGATTCAGAAATTGCCAAAGTCAAAGAAGTCAAAGTACTGTTTCAAGAAAAATTATTAAGAGGCAAAACTAGGGCAGGGCAAAATTAAAAATGAAATAGCAACCTGAGTTTAGCATCTAAATCCATATTCAAACCCTTTAGAGCAGAGCTGATATTTGAAAAGTGCTTAACACTCAAGGTTTCCTACTGAGATCAGTTTTTTAGAACACCAGCATCCTATGAACCTGAGCATGTATACAGACGTTTAACTGGAGGCTTCTATTTTTGTGATTCTTGATTAATATCTACATAAATAAGGAAATATAAAAAATAAGGTAACATAAAATATAGAGGAATGATTTGTTGCAGGGAAGAGCTATGTTCTTCATCTGAATCCATGGGGAACCCAGAGCAAAAGACTTAGGAAATGTTAAGTTGGCAGTACCGAGCACATCTAGTTACTTGGAAGAATGAGCAGGAAACTGTCACTTTTCAAAATGTGCTGTCTTGGAAAATAATCAGAGACAAATTAAGAAGGCCAAAAGTGATGAAATGTGGGGGAAAAACCTGATATATCTGAAGCTAGGCGTGCTGGAGCCTAAGGAAGTGTAGAGAGAAGGAGCCAAAATAGAGAGAAAAAAATGCCATAGTGGGGAAAAAAAAACAACCTACAACAGTATTCAGAGTTCATGTGAAGGCAGAATTTGTTCTCCAAAAGAAGTTAGTCTAGCACACTATTATTTGCCTACACATTTCGAGTAGTGCGTAGGCCATAATGGCAAAATACAGATATTTGCAAGATACATGTCTGTGATGTGAATATATAGTATTATAAGGAACTGAGAGACTTAGGGCTATTAATCTCTTTTTCTATCCCATATGTCATTCCTGATCACTACTTGAACAAATAAGTTATGAATATATCTTAGAATATCTTGAATCGAGGGCAGGGGAAAAAAAAAAAAGGAAAAAGAAAAAATAGAAAAGCCTTCAGAGAATTTTTATACATAAATTTGCAGAATTCTTAGTGTGCCATTTTGCAGTTTAGCAGATTGGCTTTCAAGGCACTTGGCCCACACTAATCTTTGAACTTAACAGAAAAAGAACACTGCTGTTGCATTTGTATCTCAGCACAGTGGATTGCTGACAAGCTGGATATTTTGTTTTTTCTCAGAGAGTTCAGACACTACTAATAACTTGGCAACAAAACAATTAAATATGAATATAGTGATATTTAGCTTGTCAAACAAAAGGCACGCAGCATCATTTTAATTCACTAAAGAATCAAAATTGTGAAACTGTCTAAGCATGTCCTTGTCCAGCCCACCTGCCTGCTGTGGCTACTCATTGCAATTTTTAGTATAACTGTACTGCTGTTGATTTTGTGGAACTCGAAAAATTTTCTTCAAGGAAAATGTAATAGACAGTAGTCTGGTTCCTTCCGAGATGTCAAATACCTACTTCATTATAGCAAGAAAGTGACAGTCAATTTAAATCAGAATTTATTGATAACATTAAGAGCTGGAAGGGCTTTGGCTAATCACTGTAATGTCCCCAACAAATGGTAAATGAAAGCATGAGGAAATTGAGTTAACACAAGTTAAAAGTTCACATACTTACCGAGTTATATTAAAAAATCTACAACCTAATTAAATTAAACCTACTCATTTCAGTCTGTTCTATTATATTACTGAATGCATATGATGGTATTTTCTTAGATGCATAGCAGTTGACAGATTTGCCATGAGTCAGATAAAAAGCCAGTGAACAAGATCAAAGGATGAATTACTAATGTGCAGTATTTTGAATAGCTACTGAATGATGAGAAGAGTTTTGCGTCGGTGCTTGTTTTTTGCGTTGGTGCTTGTTTATGTCCTTCATAGTTGTAACTCAAAAAAATCAATATTGTCCCAACTGGAATAAATGGATAAAATGTATCTATTTCTCCTCCTTTACAGAATTTTTGGCAGGGGGGAAAAGGCTACAGAGGGTAATGTAACACCCGATATGCATATGTCCATAGACAAGTATTTCAGGTATGCTGACATCCCTTAAAACTGCAAAAGGTGTGCTGCTTATGTACCATTATGCTACTTCACAAAGATCCTTTTATGTGCTAGATTTTACAGTAAGATTTAACACTTAAGATCGTGTTTTCTGAGTTTCTATGTTATCTTACTGGAATAATCTTTCCATTATTTTTCCTTGAATTTAAAGTAAAGGGAGAAAAATACTTCACTAGTATTGGCGAATTCCCTGAAAATACAGTGGTTGAAGAAACTTTGTGTGGTTTCAGCTTAATGCATAGTAATTTGTATTTGAAAACAATAGGCAGATCTTAGAGTATCTGTAAGTAATCTGACTCAGTAGTCAGATAACAGCATGTACATGCAGTAGCGTTCTCACTTCTAGCAGCATGTGGAGCTGTTTCAAGAGAAGAACTTCTTTTGAAAAGAAAAATTTGCAGATATTTTTGCAATTTGGAGAGTTTTGGAGGTTGTGCATTTGCTGGCTTTGCTTCCTTGAAATTAAGAAAATCATGTAGGATACCCCTTAATCCTCTTGCTAACCATAGAGGACAGAACCACCATCTAAATAACTTTCCCTGGGAAAATTCAAGAGTATAAAGGAATCATCTCTGTCACCAAACACAAAAATGTTTAAGGGAAGTTATCGATGATGGCATGAAAAAAGTTTTCCCTGAGAGTAGAGGGGGGAAGTAATGGTATGGCTAATAAAATATCAAGGTGGCATTCCAACAACATCCAAATTGGATGTATCACACAGGAATTTTTATCTTTTATTGCAACTTGAGAATGCGTTCTTCTCCCCAAACATTACTTGGAAAAACAGTTGCTTTTCAGAAAGAAATGCGGTGTCATGCATTTGTGTCTAACTGCTTGCTAAAAGAGAAAAGCAAATGTGCAAATGAAATTGGTTTCCCACCCTCAGAAAAACAATTATTTAATGAAATCTGAGGACCTGTCCACTTCTATTTCATACTTCTAAGTGCTTGTCTACTAAAAAGAAAAGACATCATTGGTGGTTTATTGCTGACATCAAGATTAGAGTCAAAAGTTGTTTCAGTTCGGCTTCTGTAACAGGAGAGCATCTAAAATTCATAACAATTGTTCTTAGGTTTCCTCCCTGATGATTAGTTTAACATTAAGACTTAGAGACAAAGAAACAAAAAGTATTACTCTTTCTTCCCCAGAAATATTTGATACTTTTAATATTTCTCCATTCAAGTTTCTTGGTTTTAAACTCTATCAAAGGTAATACATGTATTTTAAATATATTTTTTCCTTTGTCACAAAGAACTGCTAGTTTTGATGCTGATGTTCACACACACAACCACCAAATAGACAAATAAATAAAAATAAACACCCTATGCTATAAATAGTATACTTCGGTATTAGTGGGTCACTTGAAACCAGCTTTAGGGAAGCCTGTGAAAATGAGCATAGGATTACTTCTTGCAAATGCAGAAACACCTTAATTTAAAATTGAGACACTTATGTATATTTTCCCCATTTAGACAGAGAAAATCCCATCAAATTCTCCATCAAAAGTACATGGAAGATAAAAGTCTCTGGGAGCACAGACCAGTTTAGGAAGCCCATTACAGTCTAGGAAGATGACCCAACTTAGAGAAACTTTCAAATCACTAGTGTACTATTAAAACATGAAGAATTATTCCACAGGATAATCATTTTGGAGGATTTTTTTTTTTTTTTCAGTCTGAATGCATTGTTTTTAATGAATGAAAAGAAGGCAAGAATTATACGCTATGGCTCTGAAGTGCTTTCTGAAATTCCAGCTTGTGCAGCAGGTAATCAAACTCCCTTCACTTTAGCAGTAAGCTGCTTGCCCTTGGTGATGAATGCCACATATCTTACAGTCCTGATCCACCTCTCTGCTAAGTTCAGCGCTGGTGAAAATTCCAGTGAAATCAATGCAGTTATACTGATGTAAAGCTGGACTAATGCAATGAAGGAACAAACTCTAAAACTGCAAATACCTGATGTGGCTGTCAAGTAAAAGAGTCACCGCTTTTAAAAGCATTTTGCAGAAGATATTTGTAGCATGTTTTTCCTTCAGATTGTCCAAGTGTAGGTCAAAAATCCTTTCACTTCACCCTTGCTGGCATATGTGCTGTAAATCTTTGTGCTTTCACCCGTATTATGCATTTGCTTTTGCTCGTGTGAATAACACATAATACAGAAAAAAATATTTTCTAAAATATAGCTGATATTAAAGCAATAGGGTATAGTATGTCAGATTTCTTACAAGTAAATTCTAATAATGGCTTACATAAAAATGAGAGCATCTGTTTCTCTTAGCTTTGAATTTAAGAAGTATTGCAGTATCTATAAGTATCTCTGATTGCTGCATAGGCATTCATCATGCTGAAATGATTTCCCATGCCTAAACAGTCTTGAACAATATGAAATTTTAAAGATACTGCTGTAAACCCATTCTTTAATTTTAGTAAAATAATGAAAAGCATATATTACCTTAGTTTACAAAACATTGAAATGCTAATTCATATGATACATTTAGTTCCTACACATATGTTTTGTTGTTGTATGTGGTGTTAAAAGCTGTTCCTCCTCTCGAATTTTCAGGTTTTCCTTTTTTATCTATTTTGCTATAGGAATTCTTAAAATGCATGGACTTGTTAAAATTTTTACCGAAGTTTCTAGACATTATATCAGCTTAGACTTTCTGATATAAGAATATGGAATATTGAGCATATTCAACATGAATTAAGTAACAGTATTTGTTGTCAACAAGCAACAGTGAAAAAAGTAGCAATTTAAATATGTAACATGTTCAGATAAAAGATGGAATTAAAACAGGCAAATTACACAACAAACTAGAGATAAGCACAAATTATTAGGAGGTAAATAGAAAAAATTAACATAACCAGAACAAACTAAACATTGATGAAAATTCTTTTAAATTACTATATTCTAACAGAGGAAAATTATTTCACGATTTTTTATGAGAAGTTATAGCAAACGATGAATTCTGTTTATTAATTTTCTACCTGCCTTTTAGGCACCTTTTTCTTATCCAAAATTAAGCATTCAATCTTGTCTTAATTTTCTCGGAAAATTAAACAATGGGACTTTTAGGAAAAGACTGTCCAGGACCACTGTTATAATATTGAGGAGTGAAGTGAGTTTGATACGGCAATTTCGGGTTTACGTATTCTGTTACTTTTCTCTTTTAATAGAATGCAACGTCAGGATGCTTTTGGTGGGTGGTATCATCCAGATATCATGTTATTTCCACAATCACCAATCAGCGTATCTCAGCAAATGGCTTCTCTTTCTCTCTCTTTAAAATTAATATAGTTTCATATTCCCCTCTACCTTTTATTTTCTCCAGCACTTTTGTCATCCCTTGAGTGCTCTTCTCCTCCAAAATTGCATATATGCAGCTACTGAGGTTGAGAGGTAGCTTTTGGAGTTTATTATCTATTAGTGTACAGTTACTCAGGTGCATGAGATCCCCAAGTACCACTTTTTTCTTTTTCTTTTTTGTTTTTCATTAATAGACATTGATGGAGAAGTATTTTTGGTTTGGAGTGGTGGTGTTTTTTCCCAAAAGTACATCTAACATTTGAACACATAATTTATATGGATTCACACTGGGAATTATATGATGAACCACCATTCCTGCTATGGGACTTTCTTTGAGAACATTCAAGGGGTTTGGCTAGGAAATTCAGTTACCTAGCTACAGTGACAGGAATGCAGAGCATTGCATATGCAAAGATCCCTGTGATTTACAAAAGTAAGAAATCAGTCTGAGATGCTTATCCACACATATTTTCCTGACAGATGTATATGGATGTATATACTTCTACTGCTTTTAATGGGACTTCCTGTGGGATTTGGGGTTGATTCTGCAGCATTTATGTGACTAAACATATAGTAAACAAACCAGAAGCTTTTTAAATATAGGACTGTATCGCTGTTACCTGAGCATATTTTCTTTTTGCTTTAAACATACCAGTTGTTTTTAAAGTAAACTTATTTTTTGTGTAGTAAACATCCAACCTTATTTTGTCACTTTCAGACCATGAAGTCTGAAGAGATGTTACTGAAACTAGCGTCTTCTTTAACATATAAGTTAATAATTCAGAATAATAACATATGACAGAGTGCATTTGATTCTCAAAATGAATATCTGTGCCTGTTAGGCACTGGAGCTCTTTGTCCTGTAAGTTCTTAGCATGTACTGCACCAGTATGCTACAGCTGAAGATGATATTAATATTAATGAAGAATGGAAGCTGAGATGTAGCGACTCTCATTCTCTCCCCAGCCCCCTACAAGCTAAATCCATTAGTATAGATAGATCAGCATTAATAAACAAGGAGGACAAAACAGCTCTCAATGCAGGGACAGTTCTGCATGACCTTTGGTACCATAAGCTTGTACTTGGTCATTGTGATGCTCTGAGTTGACCTATGCAGCAATGTTAATTCTGATGTAACCATAGAGAAATACTATCAGTGCTTCATGTGCAAGTTCAGTGTTTCAACTGCTTAGCTTTAGGGGAAAGAAGTGTTGAGCTTTTCTGTTCGTGCATCATTATACTGATTACCAAAGAGTTTCATCCAGGGATCTCAAGTGTAAATCTATAGAAAATTAGTTGTCAGGATCATAAGGGAAAAGATGCAGTTATTGCTCTGTATTAAAAATGAGTACTTTTAATATGCTGTGCTATTCATAAAGGCAATACTGACTCAGATTCCAACTTTTTCTGGACATCCACCAGAAGAATTATTTTTAATTGTTACGACTCAACATAGTCCCAACAGATTTCAGTGTCTAAAGAATTGCTCACTTCCTGAACAAATTTGTACTTCTAGACAGAAAAAATTGCTTGGAGATTAAAAACACTAAAACCACTATACTCTTGATGCCTTACAGGTCTGCTGAGAACACTGTTTTCATGAGTTTTGAGAGCTGCAAAACTCACAGAACATTTTTTTCCAGTCTATGCTTGTGGAAAGAAAAAAAAAAAAAATGCATATGAGGTACTATTTGCTGGATTCAGTTCCAAGACTACACAAATGAAGCTTCCAACATCTACCATTTTATGAAACCTCTGTCTGGATACTGCATGGCCAGAAAGATGAGATGTGAATAATTATGAGTGTCCCAGAAAAGCATGCTTGTGTGGTTTAGTGTGCATACAGCAGTAGAAATGACCGTACTTACATTATACCAATGCGTCAAATCACAGTTAGTACTTGTAACTCCTAAGGTAATAAACTATTGTAAAAGAAGGCTGTAAAAGAGGTGGTCCTGATTTTTAAGTGATGTTTAAGTAATCTTTATAAAAAGCTGCAGGCAGAGTATAGTGAACACAAGACCAGGGCTAAGTGTGATATCCCAAACCAGGATTTAGAGTGCTAGCCTCACTTCTTTCCCAAAACTGTTTCATGTATCTAACTACTCTAGCATTTCTAGTCATGCTCTTCTGAATATGCTTTTTGTATACAGCCATCAAAAGCATTGGATTTGTGCAGCCTGAGGAGGTACCTGTGTATTTATTCGGTATAGGAACTTAAACAGTATCAGTTTACAGTTAAGCAGTCTTTGAAAACCCTGCACTCCAGAAGATTCCCAGTTTTTATAGGAATTGCATTTCCAGTTTAGTCCCATAGCCTGAGATATTTATTTATTTATTTACTTCACAGCAGCTGAACTCATCTTTGTTTTTTAAAACTGCCACAACCCCTCCCTGTTCCGAGCATTAATATTCTTGGTTGATGTGGGGAAATACGGACATAGTCCTGCTTGAGATTGCAGCAAAAACTTAAACTATGACCTTCTGGGACAGGGGGGAAGTCCTGCTGTATTTGTAACAATGAATCTGCCACTAGGCAATATAGCTGGGCTCTGAAGAAATTTCCTTGTGTGTATTTTTCTTCTTATGCATTATTAATGCTGCCTTTTAGATCCAATCTAGCTTCCCCTCTTTTTTTTTTTAATTTTCTTTTTTTTGTGCCAGTACTTCTGTTTGCTTTACTATATGGACTCTAGCTGGCTGCTTTGGCTGGCTGGTGGAGACTGCTGTTTGGAAACTCATCATCTTACCAGGAGACTTGACTGTTCCTGGAGCACCATCTCAACTGTAGGAAGAAAGGCAGTGGCCTTCCCTGGGTTGAGTCAGCAAGAGCTCTGGTAAATATTTTTCAACCAAAAATATGTAATTTTTTTAATATTTTTTAGTGCTAAAAGGAATCTAAATTACAAAACACAAATTCAGATGTAAAAGAAAGAAGTGAAATTTCATTAGCATTGATAAAGTGAGATTCAGATAAATTCGTATGTTCTGTATTCCTTTTCATTTCATTCCAATCTGACAAAAAACTTTGGCATGCTCTAGATGCAAATATACAGCTCAAAACACAAAAAAAACCCTCACTTTCTTAAGGTATTTAAAATTAAAACCTTGTTAACTTCAGAAGCACTACATCAAAAGAACTTCTCAGCATTTCTCTCTGGACTGTTTCATCTATCTACAATCATCTGCTCACTTTTATGACAACAGAAAAATAATCAGCACATCAGTTGATCATATCTACATAGTATTTTGTGTGTCTTATGGTGGGAACATGAGTCTGAAGATCCATTCTGGATATCTCAAAAAAGGCCATCATTCACAAAATGCCTTGTAATGTATACTTACCCCAAACATTGTCGTGTTCTGAGTGACATTATTAGATGTTACCTTAGTAAGTTTGAGGCCTGAAACATTTAAAGTAAATACTGACAAAGAGAGAAAGGGAGAAAAACTGGAAATAGCCAAGGAAGGAATATACACGAGTTCTGATCTCATATTGTTTGATTGGTATTTCCTTTGGTATATGAAAGCTACTAAAGCCCCTACTTAGTCATATATTTACGCTTAACAAAGTTCTTGTGCTAATGATATGCTGCAGATAAAATTTAAAAATGCAATTATAAACAAGGAATGGAGATTGCTATCACATGTGTTAATCAGCTTGAATAGAGCCCTTGGCTCTTTTAGTTGGAACACTCACAACTCCTCTGGAAGAAAGTAACTGCTGATCTCTCTTTCTTCAGATGATCCATGTTACTAACACCTCCATACACTCTGAAAACACTCTCCCTCTTGAAGCCAATTCCTTGGCATTCTGGACTTCATAAGCATTATTTTACAATTAACAATGTAACTATCTAGAAGTACTGTAGCTAGTAGCCACTGTAGCTGACTAGTTTGTAATCATCATTAAGAGGAAAACATCAATAATGTTATTAGGTTTTATAACTTTTTTTTGTCATATCCTAATGAGAAATCCTAATTCCTCATTCTGCAAAACATACATGCTTTTCTGCTCCTTACATTATTTCTGTTAGCAATTACAGCGATTTAGTGTCTTTCAAGCAGAGAAAGCAAGTTGTCTTTTGAGCAATAGCGCACCATAGGTTACTTGAATTAGGATGTTTCAATAATAGTACAGCTGTCCCACCAAGATGAGGTATGTCACCTTGGAAACGTGCTTAGTTCCTTCAGCCATAGATCATTCATGATTCATTCCTGAGCCCAATTTCAACTGTTTTTTTTTAATACAAGCCACTGTGGCACAAGAGCAGCTGTTTCTCCTCTCATTTAAGTGAAATCTATATTTCTCCTCATGTCTCAAACAATTTGTTTTTTTGTCATGCCTGAATTGAATCATGCAAGTACCACTGTGGCCACATTTGAAAAGAATATGTACTTCGAGAATTATTCTTTTTTAAGCCCATACTTTCAATGACGTTTTCTGAAGTATCTGTGAAGTCTGATAGGAGGAACCTTTAGAAACTTCCACTATTTTGTTATGGTGCATACTTACCTGAAAATTGCTTCAGTCTTTTCAATACTACAAGCAAAAGACATTGCAGAGGAATCAGCAAAACCAAATCTTTAGATGTCATTTTTGTGTCTTCTTTTTTAAAAATATGTGAATGATACACAAGATACACTTTAAAATACCATAGTTTTGTCCAGAGAGAGCTGTACATTCATCAGAAATGTAAAACTCATCTCTATATCTCTAAGAAAGGGATCAAAACTTTGCAATTTTTAATTTAGCCTCTGTTCTTTAAATAGATACTTCTCCAGTCAGTCTTTTTATGTAAGAACTTTTCTTGGCAAAATTAGTGAAAGCATTTATATTTCTGCTTTGATTAATGTTAATGCAAGAATATATAAGATCAAAACACTATCTGGGACATGAGTAGGGTTTCTGTATGTAAAAATTAATGAAATGTATGTAGAGTAAAAGAATATGGTATTTCTTCACTTGGAAACAAATATGAAGGACTGTGGCATTAAAAGAGGCTCTGTTAAAAGGAAGAATATCACAGAACTTTTCTAATTTTATAATGATATGGAGCAAATACCAAGTCACTTCAACAGGACTACAGCCCTTTCATGAAGCTACAGAAACGTGGGAGCTACTAAATCTGTGTTCTCTTGTTTAACTGTGAGGCTTAGACATAAGCATATTGCAAGAGTTTTGACCCTTCGTTTGCAGTATTCTGAAGAAAAAGGTGGGAAATACTAAAGTAATTGCTAAGAAAAACTGTACTATCAATTTTATGCAATAGGGAAAATATAGTTTTATAAATATAGGAAAAATAAGGTTTCTAATCTCATTCAAGAGTGACATTTTTACTTGGCAACTATCCATTTTTTTATAAGTAAAGATTAAAACTGCATATGCAAAAAGGTCCTGTTCAGAGTGGCATCTTTGTGTGAGACAAGGAATTGTATTTCATACTCTGTGCATGTTGTTTTCTGATCCTGAAAGATAACATGAGCTCTGAAATTTGAATGTCTTGCATATAACCTACTGATACATCAGTGACACCTTTCATGCAAAAAACAAGAGCAATTATAAGCAAATGACTGAGTGTTTATGACAAAAAAGTAGTAATACCTGAAAGACAAATACAACTGGCATTCTCAAATATTAATAGGAGACAAAAAAATTAAATCAAGAGCGTCTAGATTTGTTGCCTAAACTTATTCATGCTCTTATTTATGTCATGATTTACATTTGAGGTATACACACAATAATGACTGATTCTTTAGTCTTCTTTTTTAGATTCATAGAATCATGGAATTGTTAGGGTTGGAAAGGACCTTAAGGTCGTCTAGTTCCAACCTCCCTGCCATGGTCAGGGATGCCTCATCCTGGACCACGTCACCCAAGGCTCTGTCCGACCTGGTCTTGAACACTGCCAGGCATGGAACATTTACCACTTCTCTGAGCAACCCATTCCAGTGCCTCATCACCCTCACAGTAAAGAACTTCTTCCTTATGTCTAACCTGAACTTCCCCTGTTTAAGTTTGAACCCGTTAACCCTTGTCCTATCACTACAGTCCCTGATGAAGAGTCCCTCTCCACCATCCTTGTAGGCCTCTTTCAGATGCTGGAAGAATGCTATGAGGTCTCCTTCTGTTCTGCAGGCTGAACAGCCCCAGTTTTCTCAACCTGTCTTCATACGGGAGGTGCTCCAGCTCCCTGATCATCCTTGTGGCCCTCTTCTGGAATTGCTCCAACAGTTCCATGTCCTTCTTATGCTGAGGACACCAGAACTGCACACAATACTCCAAGTGAGGTCTCATGAAAGCAGAGTAGAGGGGCAGGATCACCCCCTTTGACCTGCTGGTCACACTCCTTTTAATACAGCCCAGGATACGGTTGGCTTTCTGGGCTGTGAGTGCACACTGCTGGCTCGTGTTCAGTTTCTCATTGACCAACACCCCCAAGTCCTTCTCCGCAGGGCTGCTCTGAATCTCTTCTCTGCCCCTGTAGCTGTGCCCTGACAAAGGTGTAGGACCTTGCACTTTGCATTGCTTAACCTCATGAGGTTGGCATTGGCCCACTTCTCAAGGGTGTCAAGGTCCCTCTGAATGGCATCCCTTACCTCCTTAGTTGTAAAACTAAGCAGCATTATTAGGCTGATATTTAGCCGTCATGCACAAGTCATATGAGTTTCTTAGATGTGCCTTTTGAAGTAGCTGTGCTGCAAGGACGTGGGGTATTGTGAGAGCAGGCTGAACAGTTTCACTGCAGTCCGTTCTTCCAGGTGCTACCTGGCTGGGCTATGCACTTTGTTGTTTGGGGGGTTTTTTTGCCTAATTTGGTTGAGTCTTTTACCTACTCTGCATTTTTGTTTGCTCCTCAGAGAAATAAAGGTAGAAATATTCTAGCTGCTAAGCCTGGGTTTTAAGGCTTATTTTCTCAAACAGCTTCTGAAATGGGCTTCACTATACTCAGACATAACATTAAGTGCTGGTAATAATCATAAGGAAGAGAACGTTACTACATGAAGCTGCTAATTTTGATTTTGTCTTGAATGATAAGAGGTGTTGACAGTATACAGTATTTCAGCAACTGGTTTTACTGAACCTATATTTATGATGATCTGTCTTTTTTGAAAAATAAGCAATGGGAGGAAGTCTTTGTACGTATTTGGATCTGTGTATTACAAAAGAAGCACAACTCATTGTTCAGCTCAGGCGAAGACTTCATTGTAACTGGTAATCAGCATCACTTAGCCTTGAGTGTGCATCTTAAACTTTTAAGGAAGTTTCCTGGGACATAATCTCTTTTGCATATGTGCTAAACTCACTTATAAAACCTCTAGTCACGTCTGTCTGAGTAACATACTTTCGTAGTGTTGACTCAACATTTTATTCCTCATCACTACAATGTCAGATAAGTTATGATAACAAAAAATACTTGAAATTCATAGCGATTGATCAAATTTGGTCATGATGAAATGCATTCTATTGTATTTTTTGTTTAGGTGTGAAATTAATTTTTATAGAATAATTATAAAGCAACAAAAAATAAAGTTTCTACTGCAAATACTGACACAGGCTTAATCATAGCAGCATAAATGCAGCCTGTGTAAAGAAAAAACCAAAGTAGTTCACAAATTCCTATGTGAGCTATGCTATGTACAAGATAGAAGGATGGATGATGTCATGGCTTAATACTGAAACCAGGACAGACAGACAGCTAGGTAGGTAGGTAGATATTAGACATAAGGTATAACTGCCACAAAGCAAAGGAATGTATGATATGAAATTAAATGTGTGTTAATGAAGTTGGAAAATTGTATACATTTAAGAGTTGTTCATTTTTCATTCACATGGATGTGTAAATACACAGAATAATAGTACCTGACAAAGAGCTGAGAGGAAGGTTAACATCCAATGTGAGGTGGAGTGTTTAATGGATGAACTTAAAAGCAGATAACAATATAGCATCCCATGTATACTTTCATAATTGTGCATTCCTCCAGAGATAATGGATATCATTATCAGCGGCGCCTGTCCTAAGAAACTTGGCAAGGTTATGATTGTTTGTTGCAGCTTTGGTTATATTAACATACACATTAATATTTATAAATATTTGATGTCATGTTAATTTTTCATATAAGATGATTTATATAATGCTGCTGTGCCCTGTTAGAGGGCATTTGCAGTGTGCTTCAGAAGGGAAGAGAATTGATGCATGTTCTTTAAGAGGACTTGCCTGTGTGTTACAGTGCTCACAGTGCATTATTCTGGAGAACAGTGATTTAAGGATAAATTATCTGAATTGCAGATACACTCCATTAACATTCTAAATAAAACATAAAGACCAGTCTAAAAAATACAACAGTAATATCAACATGGTTTTTTCCCCCTAAATAATGAAGAAAATTAGTGTTAAATTCCTTGATTTGACCTATATTCCAAGACCTTTTTTATTATATTGGTGGGCATTAATAATTACTTTCATGGCCTAGTTGTAGAAATTTGAGGAGAAATACTACATCAACTTTCCAAGAATAATTCTATATATATTTGTATATGTGTACATCTTTTGATGAAGGAGATAGATAGCTTACTATAAATCCAACTATAAAGAAACTTAAAAATTAGCTCTGTCTAAATAGTTGTAGTTTAAATAGGCATGTCATGGTTTAGCAGTAACTATGACATGAGAAGTGGCAGAGATGTAAAGAATTATGCCATTCAACTTCACTATTTCTCACTAATAACTGGAAGACCAGCCAGAAATCATTAAGTTTGTGGATATGGAAGCAAATGCAATACAACGATAGTGTCTCACAAAATATAGAGGCAAAGGGGTTGGTTTGACAAATGTAGTTTGTTTATTTGAGAAATGTAGTTTATTTTTAATTGTTCATAATATTTCATACTTGCAAACATATCTTACAGGATATTTTGTAGAACAATAAAATTTGCATAACAGGACATCTTACTGCAGCACACTGTCTGCTAAATCTTTGGGAAATGGGCAAGACGGCTTTTTGTGCATTTCCACAGTCTTGCAAGTTAAATTCAGTTTAGTACAGCAGTATCACGTAATAACGTATTTTTTCATATATTCATTCTTCTACAGAGAGCCACATTATTCATCCATTCATTTTACTTTTTTATACTTGTATCAAGGTGCAAAACTTAAAGAATAAGGAAACTGGTAGAAAAAAAAACCAAACCAACCAACAAACAAACAACAAAAAAAACCCACCCCCAAAATTATTTCTATTCTTTTCTGTTTATTTGTTAACTGGGTATTATTTCTGTTCATTTGTTAACCAAATCCCTTGCAGCCTGAACAGCAGCTTTATATCGATTTCTGATATTTTGTTTGATTGTCTATAATATACGCTGTTAATATAGGGCTGTTACATTCACAGAACTTTGTTTCAAATCCAGACTTCGTATAAACACTGCTTTGAATGAGTTGAAGTCACAGACTTCTGAAATCTTGCACATTCCTGTAGGACATCATCCTAGGAGGATCTGCAGGGTGCTGCCACATCCATAAAACAAGCAGCAATAAGCATATTACTGCCTGAGCCAGCAGAACTGAGCTTCACATTCTACCCTCTTCTGAAATAGCAGAGCAGACCTCCAAAAATTGTTCCACTGATCCCCCACAGAAATTAACAGTAGAATTTGGTAAAATGAGTCTACTAGCCCCAAGTTAATGATATATTCATGTGGGTTTGAGTGCAAAACATTCATTCATTATCCTGAAAGAAATCATAGCTTAGTAAGTTGGGGTTTTTTAGGTTGTAGGTTATAAAAATAACTAAGAATAACTCCATAAATGTACATGGAATATATTAATGAATATATTCTAATCGATCAGAACTATGACCATCTTTAATTTTATACTTCCTCCACAATGTGCAGTCACCACTTTACTGAAAATTAAGATATTTTGGTTTTGCCCTTTGAATACTAGGATGTACAGTTAAAATGTGGTTGCTAGGGATCAGCAAGTCCAGTTTCTAGTTCTGTCATGAATTTGCTGTTGTATGTCAGGCCAGTTATTTAGGGGGGGTGTCTCTAATTTTATGTCCTTTGCTATATATATCTACTAGTTGCACATCTGCTTTAATCTAGTCATGTGAACAACTTCTATGGCTGTTAAAGAGGCAGCAGTCATAGAAAATATCTCATCCCTTCGTAAGTGGCTAACAGTACTGGGATGTATTGCTCATTTCTTTTTCATTTGATGAGTGGAAGTTAGCTAACTTCAGTATGAAAATATTTTTTGTGATAACGGAAATGAACTTTTGGGAGTCAGGATATGCAGAGAATCCCTTAACTCTGCCAGTGTAGGAAAATGACCTGTTCTGAGATACAAAGGTCCCAAGCTTTCTGTACAAAACCACCATCTCTCTTCCCAGTCCTGCTGAGGGGTTTCCTGATTGAGGAATTTGATTCTCAGTATCTGTCACCACCTGGTGACTTTCAAATTAAGGTACAAGCATTGGGAAAAACCTAAGTATCATTTCAAAATTCATGTATTACAAATCTTGATATTTAAAAAAGTGGATATGATGATGAATTGTTTTATGGAGAAATAATTTGTTTCTAAGACAACCTACAGTTTGCCTTAATAGATATTAGCAGTCTAGTACGTGTAAAAAGTAGGTTTTTAACACAAATTGCGCTGGTCATTTTAGTTACATGTCAGCTTCTAATCTGACAGTTGGAAAGTGGTTCGAGGTTAATCAGGAACCAACAGTAGTGTTTAGTATCTCGTGGTCAGCAACTGATCAAAGCACAGCCTGTAACAGCAGTATACAGGACCTAGGGAAAAAAAACAAGTAAAGGTTTTATCTGAATATGAACATTTCAGAAAACACATCTTTACCACTTCAAATTGAATTGTAAAAATATGTTACCTGTGGAACTTCCCTGGAGAATATTTTATAACTAATGTCAAAGGAAAGGCTTGTTACCAGTTTTCACCACATTAAGCTGATGCAGTTTTCTTCATTGCACTCCAGTGGCTTGTCACATACCCTTATTTTTCTATAAGTCTCTAGAACCTCTGTAGCCTGGACCACAATTACCCAAACACCTACCTTTGCTACTGTAAATTCTTTTGACTTTGAAGCCAGCTGATGGGATTTCTCTTTAAATCATAGATATGAATGAACAGTTTCTCTTGATTTTGGGGCATCTGATTTTAAAATATTCCCTCTGCTTGTCTTATGAAATACAAGTACATTTTCAAAAATGCATCTATGCTATTACATAGACTTTTGCCTTCAGGAATAATACTTTGATGAATTTGTGATTGGATTTGGTCAACTAAATTTATAATATTTTAAAATAAAATAAAAACCTGGCAGCACTTTGACAGAATTGGATTAGATAATGTAGTGATGAGTGTTGTGTAAGAACCTATGCTACAAGTGAGAGTACTGGAGAAGAAAGTATGCATGGATTTAGGGTACTATTTCTTCAGTCCTCTTTTCAATTTTCAATACCAAATGAGAATTTTATCAGAGCTAACTACCGTGGAAGGGGAGGGAGAGGAGAAATTACACAGAATCTCTGGGCTGGAACATGATTAAGTAGCCATACAATATGGTAACTGAAACGACACTGGACATTAATTAGTCTTCTCTGTGGGAAATACCAGTACGGGCAGCAGATGCTGACAGTGAGAAGAAATAGCAAATTGGTACAAAATGTAAGCACCTATTGTCCAAGGAAAATCTCATAATAAATTCTGTCATTTTTAATGTGGAGATTCATTTTATGCAGGATTTAAAAAATAAATCTAAGTCAGGCCAAATGTACGTTGATAGTGTTATTAGGAACGCATTTCACACAAAATGCTAATGTAAGGCAAAATCAAAAATACTCTCCTACTTTTTTGGACTAGTAAAAACAGTTGTTCTTAATCACATATTTTACTGATGAAATTTTAATGTACTAGAATGAATATACAAGGACAACGCTTTATTAACTTTCATTAGCCAAATTGTAAGAAATTCAAAGAGTAAAAAACTACTATATATAATGACATGTTCATTGAATAATCAGAGAGGGGAAATGCTAAGAAAATCTTGAGTATTATTAATACCAAAGGAAGGCATTTGTGATATATGTTTGTATGTTTGTAGCTTTTTAAGCTTCTAAATGCTGAAAGCTTGCAGTCTAATCGCAGTTATGACAGTGAAAGGAGCCAAGGAGGCACACTTTCTATATTTTAGCTGTAAGAGAGCATAGAAGCAAGCCTCCTATGCTGAAGTAAAACAATATAATGCCAGTTAAAAGGTATTTTAAAAAATTCACACATCAAGAGAAGTGATTGAGTGCGGCTTCCTTGTCCAAATCTTTTTTTCCTTTTCTGCTGTGTTACTGGGCAGTAGGTACAATATGAGCAATCCAGGTAAGAATAGATGTGGTGGAATGTGCTGGAGAAAAGAAAGCAAGAAAAGCAGTTGTTGAGAAGATACCATCAAAGTGGTTATTCTGTATGGGAAAAGTTCACTAATTGATGGTAGTGCCCCAACAAAAAAGTGGTCTGGAACCTGCCCTTAATTTACAAAATAAAAGGTGGTGTAAAGTCTTGCACTATCCATGATACTATAATGTCGATCACATTACTGAAAGGAAGGCAATTAGTATAAAAAATAGCAATACTCTTTTTAAGCAATGAGTGATTTAAAATATTCATTTTAATAAAATATTCTAGTAAATAGAAATACTACAAATGCTCTGTACTCGGTACAAATCAAAGTAAAATACAAATACAAGTAAAATATTTAACATTTCATTATAAAATGGTAATATATACTATAAAAATACACACACACAAGTTATTAATGCATTGATGGAAAGGCATTAAGCTGAAAATGACAATTTTATACAGCAGCAACAAAGAAAGGTTACTGATTCCTGCCCATTAACTTAGCAAAAAATTTTTGAAGTAGGAAAAACATTGAATGGTAATGCAAGGTAAGTTTAAAAATGGCTCTTTCCACTGCTTAACCTTTTGATAGAGTGTTGTTAAGTGTTTTTTAAAAGCTGCTGGTAGTGAACTGGGCCCATATTAGTAACCAGTACAAAGTGAAATCAGTAAAGCCGAGGTATTTTATTCTAACAGAAGTGTCTGAAATTCTCAAATAACTTACATTATTCTTCTCTTAAGCTGTTTGGTTTGTTGGTTTGGGGTTTTCAATTTATTCTAAATGTTTTGGGATTTTTTGTTGTTGTTGTCGTTTTAACAGACATTAAATATTATGCAGATCCTTGCTTTTTATCCTGATATCTATTTGGTTTACTATAAGCTATACCATGTATAATGTGGAAATTCAGCTCTAAGTGGGGGGAGGCACAATTTTAGCAGCTTTCAATATAGTGTGAAAATTAGCCAGTGTGTTGGTTATGACAAGGAATGCTTCCTCTAATCTCTTCAATTACTTGAGTGTAGATTGGTATGACAAGTGCTCAGCATCTCAAGTTACCACAGCTAGTCCAAAGGAAACCACTTAATGCAATCGCAAACCTCCCATTTCTCTTCTTGTGCAAGCACGGGGCTGGAACTGTAATGGCAAAGCAACAATCTGGCCATTTGAAACCATTTCCTATATTTGAAACAAATAAGGCAGGAGAATCAACAGAATAAAATGTAATAGGAGAGAGGAGGAGGTCAACGATACATATTTTCTACAATCATCTGCTAGGATTTTGAACAATTGGTTAGATACGTTCATTATGGGTTTACGAGCTTGTGAACACTGTTGCTGTTTTCCCTCCTGTTCATTCAGGTCTTCCTCCAGACACTTTCTCAATCATACAGAGAATGTATTCTTCTATTTTCTAATTTTTACCAGTTGTAGAAACAGGGCTGGGAGCATTGCACCTGCCAGCCATCTGAGCATGCAGTATGTTCTCCTGAAAGTTTTTATCAAAGTGGTGAGAGTTCATAATTCCACAATTACATCAGGCTTCAAAAGAGTAATTTATTTTATCATTTGGTGAACTAAGTTACAAATCTTCTTCTAGAAAAAGTACAAGATTTTATTAGGCAAACTAAGCAGTCTCACGTCTATCAGGTCAGTACTAAATGCTTGGCACAGCTGAATGAGACAATAGCCTAAAAAGAAGGTCTGAAAACAACTATTGTTAAAAAACTTTTACTTTTTCCCTAAAACTGTTTGTCTTCCTTTCAGTGAGATTTAAATTTAGAAATTAAACCTACTGTCTACTAGAGAGTACCAGCTCCTCCATTTTTGCAACCTTCAGGGTAAGTGCAGAAGAGAAAAATTGTATCACTTCTGTGTAGTTAAATGAAGGTTGAAATGGTCCTAGAAAATCTTGCCCTCATTTTGTGGTTATTCTGAATTAAATGGGCTACAATGATGCCACAAGGGCTATTCGATGGGCCAAGATTAAGTTAAATCACTTCCATGATACTGGTACAGTGTAGAAATATTTTTTAATGCAAACCTCACGGGCCGACAACTAGTAGCAGTGAAGAGTGGAGCTAAGTTCAGGATAATGTCCCCTGTTGGGAAGGAAACGTCCTCTTTGGAAGGTGAGGCTTCTGAAGATACTGTCTGAACTAAATATTTCCTACTTTAAAATTGCAGGAAATTCATCCTGGCCGTTCTGTCTGGTTTATGAAAGGGCACTTGATGATGAGCCATGGAATTTAAAATAAAAAGATTTTTCTTTTCCCACTGCAGTCTATCTGCTAGTCTCAGCACAGTCATATTTTAGCAAGTCAATGCACACACATCTCCTGTGGTCAATTAAAGTGAAAAACTGAAGAGGAAGTATTGCTAGTATGAGAAAGCACTGAGAGAGGAATGTGAGGTGGCCAAAACTGTAGAAAAAAAAGTCTGGAGCTTAAAGAAGGTGGATTTGGATCTGATGTATGTGAACTGGAGAGGGGTGTATGTAGGGAGAGCTAGTGAATGTCCCCAGAGAAGCTGGCTGAGTGAGCAATGATTTAGTCTGATGTCCAAACAGAAAAAATAAAGAGGAGGAGAGGACTGTTCCAAGTAGAATGGAAACAGAATAATGAAGAGGTTTAAAGTGACCAGGGAAAGAGAGTGAGAATCAGTTTGCTAATACTTTTTTTCTTTTTTTTTTTTTTTTTTTTTTTGTCAACAATGAAAAGTCTTTCTTCGTTTCCAGTTATTCAACTTTTTTAACATTTTGCTTTCAACTTGGGGGTTTTCTTTACTGATTATTTTTTCAAACTGAAAGAAATTTGGTATAATTAATTTTATTACTATTATAAAATATTCCAAAAAGTTGAGCATTTCATTTTCAAAATGTTGACCTAGGGAAAAAAAACACAATATTTAATATCCTTTTGATTTAAAAGAAACTGATAGCTGAAACTGAATAGGAAGAGGAGAGAGATTTTCCTTTCACTTAGTCCACAGAGAAACTACCTACCAGTGATACACATTTATTAGTTGATAAAGATTTGTCAACCAAAAGGTAAAATTTATGAGCATTTACTGTGAAAGCTAATGTTTATCCATAGAATATGGGGAGGTTGGGGTAAGGGGGTGGGGGGGTGTATGTGTCTTTATTTTCATGGTTTTTTTTGCTCAGAAGCTGTAAGAAGAAAGTAAATTAATATTGAAGTTGGCAAAACTAATCTACAAGTAAGGAAGTAGCAAAATGTGGGATGCCTATGAAATACTATTTCTGTGGAGGTGTTACATGGTTTAATTAAATGATCAATTCGTGCACAGGGTGGCCTCCTATAGAAATGAATCACCACTTTGTGCTGAGTGGGCTTTCCTTAGAATGCTTTCTTCTTTCATTGAAAATATGACTATGTGTGTGATGGATTGCAAGGCAAAAGGTGATTTTGTGGTTAGGGAACATTACATGTCATCTGAAGAGCCAAGCAATGAATTTGCCTCTGCTAAAGTTTTTAGTATGTTTCTGGGCAAGTCTGTCAAGCCCAAATGCTCACAGTTGGCTCTGCTGGTTTAAGTATCCTCTAGAAACATCTACATTGCTATGTGGCACACTGCTGTCTGTCTTTAGCCTATTTGTGTATTCCAGATTAGGCACCCAAAATTTCTAGACTATTCAGACAGTTCTCAGGTGTTAAATATGGGCTCCAATAGGTTTATTTCCAATGTAAAATATGAAAATATCATGTCCACACTACCACAGAACTGCCGGCAACAGAACTGATAATGTTTTTATTCAGGTTGTTGTTCTAGTGACATGCACTAAGAAAGATCAGGCAAAATCTATTGATTTCAGGAGATAAAAGTGCATAGTGATTGACTACGTTTCCTCTAAATATGACTGGTCTCTACAAAAGCTAAGTATCTGATCATTAAACAGATTATCCTTATTTCTAAAAGCAAGACACTGAATTACAGTTGCACAGCCTTGATTATTGATGACATTGGCTGATTTTTGATTCACTGATAGAGCAACCTTACACATAATTTCTCATTCTCATGTGTAATAAGTGTATGTGTTAAAATAGCCTGATATTTATGTGAGGATTAAAACATGCAGATGCACCTCGTTAAGCCACAGTAGTACTTACACATATAGAAAACAGAAAAATGAGGAATATTATCAGCATGGACACAGAACCTATTATCAAATTACCAAAGGAAGTGGTGTGTGAATTTGATTAGTGCCAATGCTGTTACTTATTTGTATTGCCGTGGCTTCAGCAAGCACTCAGACTGCGAGAGCTCTCAGACACGCTGCATTAAATGTAGCATAAATGGAAAAAGACTTTTCCTGCTTCCAGAGAACTTTACTGTCTAAGCATAAACCAAAAGCAACAAGGCAGCGCAGCTAATGGCAGCACACGGCAGCACCGGGAGTATTGGTCAGCACAATTGCAAATACTGGCCAAGCTTTTTGAAGGTATCATGGGAAAGAAAATCTCTCAGAGGCCGTTAGAAAACAAGTGCAATAGCTAGCTTTGTGGGTTTCACAAGGAATTTCTTTGAAGTGTGAAAGGAATCATGGGGAAATAAAGCCAGAGAGATACAGCTCAAACTTTACGAGTTGGCAGCTGTGACTGGCATCATATGCCAGGCTGACATGGGTGTTGAGCTCTTGACAGTAAGAAAGCGATGACTGGCAGAATGAGAAAGGGCAATGGTAGAATCCTTAAACTGAAGACAAGTAGCTTAAGTTCAGTAATGGAGAAGAGGCTGCCAGAAGAAGTGCTATTGCCATGATGCCTGAAATGGCCAAAGTGGCAGGCTGTACAAATACAGCCTTTGCAGGAACACTTGAGAAAGTTATAAGCCACATAAAACTGAATCAATAGGGGTTTTTATCTATTATTTTACTTTGATAGAATTCCTTCTGACAGACATTACAAGTTTATTGTTCTGAGATTATTTTGAGAACTATTTATTTTATAATGGAAAAATATAAATGCAAAGCTCTAGTTTTGTCCAGTACATATGCTATAGATTTCTGCTGCTTCTGCTTTATGATTTTCCATTTCTTTATCATTAGTATAAAACCAAAAAAGTGGTATTTTTACAATGTGCATATACCAGTTTTCTTCAAATACTGAATGTTTAAGAGAGGGGAACTATAGCTGTGTGCTTTAGAAAGCTTCCAAAAAGATGTATGGGGTAAAATTAAGTTGGTTAGAACTATTTCCTTCTCCATTTTGCATTGTTTCAAGCCCTGTTCCCAAAATAGTGGGACAGCTTTTCTCTGAGTCATCAAATGCTAGAGCTGTCTTTAGTGCTGAACTGGGATTTGAGTTTTCTAAGATTATACCCTTTTGTGTTCCCCTCAGGGACTTGCTATGATATCATCAATACATCATAAGTACTCAGTGGTCTGATGACAAGTTTAGCTTTTAAAAAATCCTGACGTTATTCATCCTCTATTGAAAGCCTTGATGAATACACTATTTTGGATCTAGTCTTGATCCAATGTAAGTCAAGAGAAGTAATGTCAAATCAGACATACTGTGTGCAATTATGCTGGTGTGAAATCAGCAATGCAAATGTTGCACTGCTATGGTAGTAACTGAGAATGAAAAAAAATAAGATAATGAAAGCAAAAGTGAATTTATTTTGGTTTTGATTCTCCGTTCTACTTCATTTTTCTATATTTAAATTCCTGGGGGAAAAAGGACAGAAAGAACATTTAGAAGCCGTGGGTGTTTCAACATCACCCTAACTAATATATGCAGTAGTTAGTAGACAACTGAAAGAGAACACAAACAGAAGGTTGAAAACATGTGATGGTAGGACTACAGCAGTCCAAATTTGTATCAGTGCCAAAACTGTCTCCACTGTTGGTGGATCTCCAGTGTTGAGGTGGGATGTGTAAAAGAGTACAGCGTCCCGCTCAAGCTGCTATGTTTCTGCATGTGCATATGGAAGTTACATTGTTCTGAATATGAGATGAATATTATAGAATCCAAATTTAGGTCACTCTCAGTGACTGAAATCAATTCTGTTTAGAACTGCTATTTGAGAGCAGAATTATCTGGTAGACAATTCTTTTTGTGTATAATTTTTACTGAAGACATTTGGAGTTTTCCATATTTAGTTTCTAGTGATTTAACAACTATAAATATTCAATTCAATTTATTTCAGTTTTAAAAAAAATAAAATCTGTAATTTTAATGTGTTATGAGCTTTTCTCAAGCAAGAAAAATAAACACAGTTAAGCAGAAAAATTTAGAAATCCAGAATGAGGATAATTTTTATATCCTGAAGTAGCATAAATGTTCAGTTAAAAAACAAATTCTGGTCTGGCAAGGTTGATACAAAGGCATCAATATTAGGATCTGTGGTAAAGTTTCCGATTGCTGTCAGCATATCTGAATGCTTGAGTTTTTATGTCCCTTCCTTGGTTTTCCTTAATGGAAATGTCTCTAAAGAGGATTGGCCTTCTTCATGATACTTCTTACTAACTTTTTTAAAGGTAATGCTTACAGATTGCAATGCAGTTAACATGCCCACATATTAACAGAACTCTTAGTTATAGTTGCCATAGTATGACAAGTCTGGCACCAGATGAAAGGATTAAAAAAAGATCTCTACCCAGTGAACTACCAGAATTACTGCACTCTTTCATCTTCATACCTGATACCTGTACAGTGGTGTGGTTGTAGAGCTGGCCTGCTCTTTATCTGTGTCCTTGCTCCACAAAATAGTATCTCAGAAGTATCCCTGAAGTCTGGAGGAAGGGAAGCATACAGCTTGCTTCCTCAGCTAGCACTCTTCTTCCTGTGTTCCTCCATCATCAGATTACCCTGCTTTTCATAAAAAGAAAGAGGACTGCTAAGTCATTAATAGTATGTGGGCCTTCACATATTATTATACCAGCGTATATAGCATAGTACCATACCAATATGGGAAATTAGGATTTTCAGCTCATGCTGTTTCTTTCACACAAGAACCTTGGCTTGAATGCCTAGCAGTATAACTCATTTCAACAAGAACCACAAAAAATTTAAAACAATCTTTCACTAAGAAGTTACATTCCATTGCCATGGTAACACACTATAAACTCTACAAATAGGGTTCAAACAGGAAATAATATTTAGGAACACAGATCCAAATCCAACAGGACCTACATACATTGTTCCTCAATAATAATAATAAACAATTTATATTGCTGTGAGATGCTCTGAGAATATATGAGAAGCAAGGATTGTATTGTTATTTTCTCTAATTAGATGATGTACTTAGAAAAGGGACACAAGCTTTCAGATACAGGGTTCCTTTGTCAGTATGCTGTATTGAGTATGATAGGAAAGTGTTTCCATTAAAACATAAGATAGCACTTGACAGGGAAAGTGTATATATATTTTTATACACTTTAACTTTATAAAGAAAGACTGGAACATGTGAAGCCTTTGTGAATTCAGGGGGAAATGAGCTCTATATTGAGGCTGGAAAGACCCAAGGAAGTTGTGGACTAAACTACTATTTTTCACAATATGAAGTTCCATAGTGTCTGCATGTACACAGAGAGTTTGTAGCCCCATGGTAAATGTGTGATGTGCTGCTGTTAGGCTCACTAATCCAGGCCTTCTGAGGCAACTCCTGTGATTTCAAACCTCTGAGATGCTTCAAAGTACTCCTGTTTTAAAAAGTATCAAAGGCATGCTGGAAAAAAATAGTTTCATCTCAGTACCTGTCCAATGGTCCTGAAGAAAAGTAGCTGGCAGGGTATTGTATAAAGTAGGCAATATTTAGGCCAGGAGAAGTACCTAATTTAGCATTTGCAGCCCCATGACATACCAAGGCCTTTGTACTATTAGGAAAAGAAAGGGAGATTTCCCTTTGCCAGATACAAATCAGCGCTTGCTTCTGGTGTTGGACATCCAAACTGCCATTCACAAAACAAGAACACCTCTCTCCAATGACCTAGAAAACACAAAATAATCTTTACTCTCTCATACAAGTATTAACAACACTAAAACAAACAAACAAACAATGATTTATAATTTTTCACTGGAAGAAACATGAGACGTGCATAAGCCCTTTACAAGCAGAAGAATACCAGAACAGTTTAACAATTTTCTGCAGAGTACATGGACTAGTCCAAATACAATAGGTGTTGTAATGGCACTCATTTGGAGCAATGTGGCCACCTCCGTCATGACCTTACTGTTTTGTAATGTATATCAATAAAGCCAATGAGCCACAGCATCATGCGCCTTCCTTTCTGTAAGACAAGGCACCAGCATGAGTTTTTAATATATGTGCATGTTTGTTGCAAAAAACACATACGTTAGTGAAGATATTTCAGGATCTTGTGGTGCAGCTTTTCTGTGCTAGAGCAAAAAGAGTAGACCTAAAATTTCTATTTGTAGGAGAGATCATATCACCCAATTCTTCTGTAAATATCTTCAGCTACTTTTTATTTTTAGGCTTCTACAATTATTCCATGTATGATTTGATTATTAGGGTTAGCAGAACCATGGCTAATGGAATCAGTATCATGGCTACAGCAAGCTTTGTGAATTCTCCCTGCCAGTTTTCTGCATAGCTACACTTATGTCACTCAAGCAGCACAGGGGTACTCTAACAATTAATTGTAAACCAGGGGGAAACTTTTAATGGACCTCTTCTTGAGATCTTGTGTTAAAAAAAGAAAAGTTCCCATGAGTGAAGTATAAGTTAGCTTTTCCAGGGGGAAAAAAAGGAATGAATTACATTTCTCTTCTTGTCCTTTAAATGAATAGCATAGTTTGGGTGAAATTATCAGGCAATTGCATGCCTTTTATGCAGATAATGCTATTTGATGAAAGCGGTGTTTTGATCTGCTGAGGATAATACAGATCCAGGGTTGGATTCATTGGTAAGAGTAAAGCTGTCTTCTGTGATAACTTCATCTCAGCATGAGGTCAGACGGGGAAAACTGGGATGGGGGATTAAAAAATGACACAGTCGGAGCAGTATTCAGTTCCCTGCTGTGCTCCTGGCTGCACACTATAGCTTATGTTTCTGATCTGTTATGGTATTGTCTGCTTTTCTCTCCCAGAGCAGAAAGAGATTGCTTAAAACTTTTCTTTTTTCAGCTAGAGGGATTAGTTCAGTGCAGCTTTTTTAATTAAAGAAACTGTATCTTTTTCAATGTAATTTAAGGCTGTACAAGAAGGCCATCAGCATTCATAACTTAGTACTATTACCTGTGACAAAGCCTAGCCATTCGTTTTACATTCAGAACAAGAAATTGCTAATAAGAGTTTTGGGGGTTAAAAATTGATAATTGGCCACGGAATTGAAAGAAACACAGTTATCCATTATCTCCTAAAAGTTTTCTGTGGGGGAACTTCAGAAGCTTTGCTGTTAGTTTATCTGAGCTTTCTTGATTAAATCTCTGTGACATTGGGGCAGTGGCTAGAAAATGTTCTGATATGTGGGTATAGACCTAAGTGTATTTTCTCCACAAAAAATATAAATTACCCACAAATATTAAAGTGTCATCTATTGGAAATGTCTCTGTAATGCCAGCAGCTTCCTCTTTAGATTCACATTTATTGTAACCCAACAGATTTTCTAAAAATATAATAGTACCTTTGTTAATTTGTAATAATATGCAAATAATTGACACATGTGCACAACACCTAACGATCAGTGTGTGTGCATGCCTGTAGATGTGTCTATGCATATATGTGTGTGTATGTATATCTATGATTCATGCATATTTACACGTATATATTCATATATACACACACATATATGTTTTTCAGCTCAAGAGTTGAATTTACAGCTCAGTTTAAATCAGGTTAACAGCTAAAACCTTCAAATGTTTCAAATAAGGCCCATATGGTGATCACTTTACAAAGCATACAGGGACTGTGCTTAGGTTGCAACATACACATTTCCAACTAAATTCCATGCCAGATCAATTAGAAACAGTTCTCCTGAGCAGACAGGAACAAACACAGATTGTTACCACTCTACTGCCTGAACTCTTGTCTTCCAGGAATAAAAGCAGTCATCTTGAATACAACATGTTTTACTACCAACAGCCTAAAAAAAAGAAAATAAAATTAAACCAGTAGTATTCTAATAAAATTTCTGTTAAGGCACATCAGACAGAGCAATTAACATCCAAGTTATCAAAATTAAATAGTAGATCCTCATTCCTTATTAGAGCTTTTAGTTAGAGAGGTGTGTTTTCCAAATGGCATTTATTAGGGATGTCTTCTGCTAGGAGGAGTACGTGGCAGGGGAGAAGGAAGAAGGAAAGAAACAGACAACAGAAAAGCACATTTGATTTCCTTTTTCCTCATTCTGTGTGCTTATTTTTTCTTCAAGTAGTCTCTTCCATAGATTTCCTTTATTTGAACAGCTAATTAGTGGAATTTCTATTTTTTTTTCATAGATCTTTCAGCCAGAAAGCTATAAAGGAAAAAATAATATTAATTATGAGTATGAAGCTTATTTTAAAAAAGCCTCTTTCATCTTGTAAAAAAATCATAAATTCTGAATAAATGTGACTTTATTTGGTAAACCTCTGTGTGTGCATATAAGGTCTGTATATGGACTTCCAATTGCTGTAAGGATTCTGCATTCCTCCAGCTAATGGAAAACATGGATAGTTACTCCACTTATGCTGGGAAAGTGTTATACCAGCAAACACAAATCTTAATTTTTTCATGGCCTTTTGTACTAATTCACACTGTTGGCAGTAACAGCGTTTTGTGACGGCTCCCACTTATGAATACAAGGTGATTAAAATGATTATGTGCTTGATGTTAAGGCCGCAAATTTAGCTCAGGCAGTAGTTCCGAGTGCAGTATTAATACCAGATGAAAGGCATTTTTGTATCCCAAATCATATGCAAACTCCTTCAGGTTCTTTCCTAAGAACCCAGTGAAGAGGGTCAGCAGTTGTGTGCTGCTGAAGTGCATCATTTTCTCCAGAGGTCAGCTTCCCACATAGCTTTGTTTTATGCAGTGGAACACAAACTAATGTAGTGGAAAAGCATGACCCCCATTTAAAGGTTGATTTGTATGATAATCAGTACATTTAGTGGCTTCAAAATGAATGTGTGTAAGGCCCTATCTTGCTTTAATTAAGGTAATTAAGACATATTTCTCTCTGCAGACAGCTATTTAATTTTATGGCTTTGTCAGTGATCAGTTAGAATATTTGTTTTACAATTTTACCACAATTCAGCACTGGGGGAAAGAGCCTTTCTCGACCTGCTCTTGGCAGCGGGGCACCCTGCTGTAGGAGCTGGTGGGAGAATGCAGCTTTTGCTTCGGAATATCCGCACTGATGGTGTGGTGTGGACAACAGCTACCGGTGCCCTCCCGACCTTCACCTCCTAGGTCGGTTGCGCGGCGCATTCCGAGAGAGCGGGGCTCCACCCGGACGGAGGAGCTGCGCAGGCAGCCCCTTCTCCCCAGTATTTTCCCGTCCCCAGAGAGGGAGGGGGCCGGTTTTCGCTAGGGATTGCGGCAGAGCGCGGTCACTGCCAGCTCGTCGTCTCCCGACCAACTCCAGGCACCTTCCCTCCCGCCGCGGTTCATCCCCGGCGCTGCGCAAAGGCTGCGCGGGTGCTGCGCGGGCTGAGCCACGTCCCAGCTGCCGCCCCGCCCCGCCTGGGTACCGGGGAGGGAAGCGAGGGAACTCCGACGCGGAAGCCACCGCCCAGCAGCTGCCACCTCTGTCCCTTCCCGAGGCTCGCACAGGAGCGGGAGACGTAGAGCTGATCGTGGGAGAACAAGTTGCTGTCATGTGAGGGTCGGCCAGCAAGAGTGATGGGAGAGCCGAAAGGAGCGTTTATTTATTTATTTATTTATTTTCCAGTTAGGATTGTGATGATGAAGCATCCAGACGCAGGGTAAGGTTGCTAGTTGTTTGCCGTCACGTAGAGGCAACCCCTGCCTAGCTGCACTGATCCGCACCTTGCCTCTTTCCCCTCAGTTTAGAAACAATTTCGTCCTTCATGAGCTGTAGATCGAGGACATCTGACAACGCAGAGATTCTTTTCAAACACTCCTGTATCCTTAAAGAGCTGGAGCCCCAGGAGCAGAAAGTGCTGCTGAGCCTAGCGAAGCCCGATCTCTCGTTCAAGCACGGCCGAACACAGTGAGAGCAGTTTAAGAAGTTTGGAGAGAAGGTGACAATGTCTTGAATTTGTCTCATCTTTTGGTGTTACTGGCAGATTAGTTCAGGAGTCGGCACGTCTTTGGTCGGAGGACGTCCTGCTCTCTTCTTCCACTAACACCTAGCGTCCAAAAAGATTTACTGATAGCCACATTAAAAAGAAAGTCTCTCTAAGTCGATAAGGAATGCATATCCTTTTGTTCTTTCTCTGCTAAAATAGGAATCTTATTGGCAATTCCAAAGAGTAAGGAAGGGCTGGGCTGTGATTTCAGACAGTTCAATCACATTTAAGAGTTGACATCAGGAAGATACTTCCCTACAAAGCTCTAACACAAATCTGACTGCACACTTCTCAAATGAATTTGAACTCTGAAGGCTGAAATTCAATTAAACTTTGGTAAGCCCAGTAATGCTGCTTCAGATATGTTCAAGTTAAGAGCACCAATATAACTTACTCTGCACTTCAAATGTGTATTAGTAAGTAGTTGATGTTTGTTGTTTATCCGGTGGGTTTTGCACAAGGAAGGTATTACATATTTTTTTTCTATTTATAATGGGGGAGCATCTTGACTCCCTACGTTTGGAGGCAGTAAAACGTTCAAGTTAGCATTATATGAATGGATTTAGATTAGATAATGCGAATGGCTGAAGTAGTGGTGCAAAAAATAGGTTTTGCTTTATAGGTTTGCATTTGCAAATAGAATTTTTAATTTTGTGTTGGACGACTGTAAGCAAAAAAAACCCAAAAAAACCCCCAAACCCAAACAAAAACACCACAAAAAACCAAACAAAAAACCACACAAAACCCCCCAACAACCCAACAACAAAACAAATCCAAAACAAAAAAAAACGCCACCATATGTAAAGCCCTGACTCTGTAAGATTTGCTTTTAGTTTAGCAGAAATGCTATTCTGTATACTATGGAACAACAGTTGTAGCTCTTCGCGAAAGTTCAGGGATGAGATTATTCCCGTGTGCCTAGCTATGTGGTTTTGAACAAAGAATTTTGTGCAATTCCCATTTGCACGCTTCGAACGCTTTCTTATAAGGACTAAAGCCTTTGTAGCATATTTTATTTGAAATACGAGGTCATGACGATTCCAATTGTACCTATATCATCAGGGCATTTACTTGCACGGATCCCTGGACAGGTCTCCGTGACTCCTGTCTTTCCAAACGAAATCCCTCCACTTCAGAGTCACCGCCAAAGTCAGTGCAGATTGTTCGTTTCAATCCCATTGGTTCCGTTTTGCTATCTTTAAAAAAACTTTGCCAAAGCTGCATTCCAAGGTAGTTTTTTAGTAATATTACATCTTTCCTGGGGATGAAGACAAGTTACTTCCGTTATAAAATACCTGTTTTGTTTTCTGTATGCTCAATATTGTGAATTACATTGACTGCCTACTTAAAAATGTTTGAAACATTTGTGGGGCTTTTTTACACTTGCTGCATAACGGTGCTTTGGGATGCTGGCGGTCTGTGTGTGTACACACGCAGTACCTGCTGTAATTCTGAAATGCTGATCCCAGTACGGCTGAACCCGTTTAAACGCCCAGGCGCGCTGCCTCAGGGCCAGCCCAGCGAAGGACTAGTGCAGTGGGAAACACGGGGGTAAAGTACTTGAGTCTGAGTGCACCTGCAGTAACGTTTCTATGTTTAGGAGGCATTTCCAGTCATTTCGGGTCATAGGAACATGGGGATTTTCCTCAGGAGCGTTTAAGATAACATGGTGGCGCATCTTTTATTACAGAGTCGGAGGTGCGGCAGATAAAGTTTGGAAAATCAAAGTACTGCAGCGGGTAGCCAGCTAACGCTCGAAGCTGCTCAGCCATCGAACGTCCCCCAGGGCTGCGCATCTCGTGTGTAAAACGCCTTTGAGTTTCAAAGGAAAGGATAAAGGAATAAAAAAAGACAGCGGTCCTAGACCGAGAGGTAGGCAACATCTCAGCGTGCGAAAAGTTACAGCTACTGCTTTGAGTGGAGAGGATGCTGAGAGGTTAGGGAGAAAAACAAGCAGAAGCGCCTTTGTACGTGAGAGAGGAACGGCGTTAAAAGCAGATGTTTGAGCTGGAATCAGGTCACTCGGCGCCTGCTCCCGCCTGGCTCCGAAGGCTGCCGGGGTGCGGGGACAGACTGGGCGGGGAGCGGCGGGTGCCAATGGAGGGGCGGGCTGCCGGGCCGGGAACTACCGGCCTGCCGGGCCGCTGCCTACGCCGCAGTGGCCAGGCTGCCGGGAGCGGGAGAGGTGTCGGTCTTGGCGGGCTGGCCGCGGCGGTGCGCTGCAGGGAGCCGCGGGTTATTTCCCCAAATCCTTCCCCTCCCGTCATAAAATAAATAAATAAATAGGTCCCCGCGCAAAACAAAATACGGCGGAGGAAAGCTTCCTGCCTCCGCCGGGAGGAGGGAAGGCGTAATGAAGCCGTATAAGTTCATTAGTGTTTGCAATCAGGAACACGCAGACACCTTCATCAGGGCAGAAAGCCGCGAAGAGCCATTCATCAGCCTGAAGTGCTGCTCGCGGATGACCCCTAAATCACCGCCGGCGTCGCGGATGCGCTGATTGCGCACAGCGTGGGACCCGCGCCACGGCACTCCACGCGAGCCACCAGCGGGGGAGGCGGGTGGGCAGGAGGAAAAGACGCCGCAGCCCGGCGGGTCCCGGCCTGGGGAAACGACACAGCCCTCAGCAGGCCCCCCCGCGCTACGGCGCAAGTAGGTGCCGGCGGCGGCTCCTCCCCGCGCTCCTCCCCGACCGGCACGTTGCTGTGCGCACACCTCCGCCGCCCTCCCGCAATCGCGGCCAAACTCCCCGCCTGCCCCGGCGGGAAAGGGGGCGGGGAAAGTGAACTCCGCGGGGCGCGCAAGCCCCTGCGGCGGGGGGCGCGGGCAGCAACTCGTGGCCCTCCTCCCGCCCCTCCTCCGGCTCCCGCCCGCCCTCCGCTCCCGCCCGCCTGGCCTGACAAAGTGCCGGTGTGCGCCGCTGTCCCCCGCGCTGCTGCTGGGGCGCGGAGGTGGCGAGGCTCGCAGCGCGCCCGCGGTAAGTGGCACGCTGCGCGCCCGCGGAGGCGGCCGGCCGGTTGCGGGGTGCTGGGGCCGCTGCCTTTTCTCCCGGCTGAGGGCGTGCAAGCGAGAGAGCAGACTGGGGCTGGTGCGCGGAGAACGGCGGAGGGTTTCCGCGGCCTGACGTTTCCTCCGCCTCCCCGCTTCGTGCTGGTACCGTTGTCGGCGGGACCTTCGCCAGGCGGGAGCCGCGGGGCGCCTTCGGTCGCGCGGCTGCTGCCGGAGCGCGGCGCCAGGTAGGGCTGCGCGGGCGCAGGGGAGTCAGAGGGGGTCCGAGTACGCAAGTTGGTCTGGAAACTCCGCGGTGTGGGGCGGACAGTTGAGGGGGGTGTGAATGCGCAGATCTGGGTCTGCCGGCAGCACTGCGCGGCCTGGGCGAAGCCAGGGGGTGTCGATGGGAGCGGGGCCGAGCGCCCTTGGGCGCCGCGCGGGTTTCCCGTTCGCCCCCCTCACGGCGGGTGCGCGCGGCCGCCCGCGCGGGTTGGCGGCCCCCGCAGCTGTTGCCTGGCGCGCGGCGGCGCGAGAGCTCGCGCTGGGAAGTTTGCGGTGGGTTCCGAACTTCGCTGGCGTGGCCCCGGGCCCGCGTGCTGCGGCGGGCGGTGCCGGGGGTCCCGCGCCCGCCCTGGGCACTGCCGCGCGGTCTGAGGGGGAACGGCGCCCGCGGCGCTTTATTTGGTAGAAGGTGGTGGAACCGCGTTACCGGGCAGCGGGTGCGAGGGGTGACCAGGCAGTGCCGTGTGCCTCTGCGGTCCGGGGAAGGGAGGGGTGCCCTTCCTCTTGAAGTGACCCGCGCCTCTGGTGTCTGATGGATCTTTCCTTCATATGGTGTAGGAAGCAGGTCCGTTGTTCCTTGGACTTAGAAGTTTTATGTAGCGAAGTTGGTTAAAGTAACGTACCAAGGTAAAATACAGAAGACAGCTCTATTAAAAGTTTTAGTAGGAGCTATTTCTGTAAGATAGCACGCAGTTCTAGACTCACTAAATTTTTAGATTTAAAATACTTTTTAAATACGAAAACTTTTTACCAGTGTTATTTTTGTACTTTCTAAATATTACATGTCCTTCACCTTAAGCCTTCTTAGTTGGGTGCTTGCTTAGTTTTATTTGGTTATTGCCTGCTTCATTTTATATACGTTTCTTCAGGCAAAGTATTTGGCATCATTCTGTTGAAGAGTTACACTGATATTCAGTGGATGCTTATGTCCTAAAATTCAGTGTAATAAAGGCCGTATTAGAGTATAAACATTGCTCATCCATGGTCTTACAGAAGAGTTAACTGTAATATACTTAAAGACACTCCCTGCTGAAAAATACAGCTTCTCTTCCCTTCTAAAATAAGCCAAGTACTATTCAGAATTATTAATGCATTCATATCTAGGACCAACAATATTGGTTTAATATTGTACGTAAGGAAAGATTTTCATAAAGTGTGCTTTGATGTAATGGGAAAATAGTTAGGAAGAATGGGCCCTATATAGGTATGAATATATATGAAAAAGATATCACTTCAGTTTGGGGAAAATACAGTAGGTTGAGAGAAATAATATTATTTTACAATTCCTAGCTTTGCCTTTATGAGCTTGCTGGGTTATTTTCAACGGTATGGTAAATTAGGGGAGTAGAAAAAGGCAGCAGTACTGAAGTATTAGATGCATACATCAGGTTAAAAAGTCAAATGAGTTTACATAAGTGAACACTGAGGTGAAGGTTATTGTTTGGTAGAAGAAATACTTGACCATGCCAAGAAGATTCTTTTGTTTAATATTTATTGGAGGGGAAAAAAATCCAGAATAACATTCATAATCCAGTTAGCAAGTTAAGACTGGTACTTCAGTGAAATCTCTTTGAGCCAGGAGTAATTATTCTCTGTTCAAATGGAAAAGGGGAAAAAAGGATTTGGTAATAGAAACTAGATTTGAAGTTAAAAATCAGTCCATAATACAAACCCCATAAAATATCAGAAAATGAAATAATAATCAACCTGAAAGTATGTTTTTGTCATCTCTGAGCCCCAACAATTGACAGAATATAGGCTCAGCTCAGATATTGGGTACCTTTACTCCAGTTAAAGGCAGTGAGCCTTGCTCAGACTGATGCCCATGTAGACTGATGCAAAAACTCACACAGACTTGCATCAGTTCTGAATTAGGCCCAGTAAAAACTGAGGGTGCTCAGTGGCTTTGAGGGTCAGGTGCTGTTTGCAAAGAGGCATTTTGCTACATAGACTTTAAGGAAAACACCAAAGACTTACGCCAAGACTTCAGGTCAGAAATGCTTTAATTTCGTAGTGATACTGCATTTACTTTACAGAATGGTGCATTTCTGGTACAGAAAACTCATCTCTCTGGCAGTGTACAAAAGAAAATACAAAATTCTTCTAGAGAAACCATAAAAGATCTTTTCAGAATCTTATGCAGGTATGTTGCGTTTGTGTAAAATTTGGAGGCAGATTTGAACTGTGGCACTACATGTCAGAGAAAGTTAATCAGATTAACGCTCATATAATATTATGGTCTTTAAGAATAGCTTTACTATGTAATCTGTTCTATTAAATGAATACATGTAAACTTGCTCGGCTTACTGGTTCAGCAAATATAGTGTTAATGTGACTTTAGCTCCTGTGAGTTTGTGCAGTATCAACTGCACAAAAAATTATCAGAAGCAATTTTAGTGTGTTATAATAAAGCCTTTGGTCTGACAAAATGATTTTTTCTTCCCAGGCTAGCTGGTTAAGTAAGTTCTTTCAGGATGCTTGCACACGATTCTTCTTCATAGGCTGAAGTGTATCTTGTGATCTTAAGATAAATGCTGTAACTTTATCGTAGTGTAATTGTGAAGAGGTTTATCTTGCGGTAAAATATATCAGAAACCCAGTGCTAGGGTAAATACCCACACTGTCAGCTATGCAATTAAAACCGAAACCCTAAACATTTGGAGGTTACAGAGGCTTTGCTTTAAAGAGTACTGTTGTAAAAATGTGCCACTTTAACAACCTTTCCTTAGTTCTAAAACTGATTAATTACTATGTCTTATAAAACCTGATTTATTTCATATTTTTTTCATACCAAGCATTACCATTATGAAGCTCTCCTTATAATTGAGATTAATGTTTCTGAGCGAAGAAGTGGTTTGGAGGGCTGCATTCATTTTGAGTGCTGTTCTAATCAATTTTAGATACAGCATTTCACAAAGTATCAGTCTGCATCCAAACCTGCTTTATTATGTGGAGTTAACTTGTTAGTGATTGATAGCAAGCCTGCTCCATCTCCAGAGGTGATTTGTTTCAAAACAAGTGTTATGGTTTCCAAGAATATGAGTACAGGGTCAGGCGACTCAGGTGCCCTTTCTCTGGCCTTACTGAAGCTTGACAGAATAGTTAGAAGAAAATGGTGGTGTGCTTTTTCTTGGGGGAGAACCCCCAAACAAAAACCAAAACCCCAAGACCAAACAAAAACCCAAACCCTTTCACCTATATTGAATGGTGCTCCTTAAGCAATGGCATTGGTCTTTACGCGCAGTCTGCAGTGATGGGTACAATGCACAGATAGCGTCTTTGTGCATCACTACATACTGTATCAATGCATGTCTACTAGATTATTGTGAAGACTAGCCGTAGTGTTTGAAATCAAAACTCATGAGGCTGGTTTCAGATGACAGGATGTATATCTACTGCCTATTGTTTGTGTAGGTAATGAAAGATGTGCTGATTCTTTTTTAAATTTGGTTTTTTTTTTCCTCTCTTAAAAGTAACAAGGACAGTGCGTGTTCCGATATCTAGTGTAATATTTGCACGTTCGCTCTGTGCACCCTCTGGTCTCAGCTTCTCCACTGTTTCATGCTTAACCAACAGTATATGGTCACACGCTACTGCTGAGTGTGATGCGTAAATATTTAAGGTTTAGGAAAAACTGATTTCTTCATAAAAATAAAAAAGGCCAAATATAAATAAATAACCCTAAAAACAAAAAAAAAAAATAGAAATCTCTGAAAATAGTACACACAGTTCTAAGAATATTTATGTGTGTGTGTCTACTATCAAGATAGTGATTTCAATCTAAATTGTAGTTATTTATGTATTTCTTGCAAGACATGCTAATTGCATTTGGTAGCTTTTTTTAAGTTTGCATATTGAACTAATTAAATCAGTCTTTAAGTGTGTATGTAAACAGTATACAGAATGCTGCAGCTGAAGCATTCCATAAAAACATTTCTGGTCTTATGCAGATCAGAACCTAATAAAATTACAAAATGCTTACAAATACCAGGCTGTAAGTGCTCCACACCACTTTAGCTCAGTCTTGTGCTGTGGAAGAAATGTTGTCAGTACAGGTTAGTTTTAATACTGTCACCAAAATAGCTGCTACTGAACTAATACAAAAGGAATGTCTTTTAAACGTATAATAAAATAGAGAATACACGATAAACTGTATCTCTCATTACCTTCTTAGATGAAAGTTTGTCCACATGGTACATACTTTGATCCTACAATGTATATACTTTTGTTGTAAAGTACTTTTTAGGCAAGAGGGATGCTTGGATGACACATTAGAAAAGTAGTTTAAATGTGGAACTGTTTTGTGCTGATATATGCTGTGGGTCTTGCAAAGGGGAGGGTATGCTTTTCTAATTTAGACTGCAGTCCAACATACAGGTTCAAGCCTAGCTGACCTAATTATTTTAAATTTTGCAACTTGTGTTTGTGTAACAGATTGAGGCTGTTGATACATGATGTGTGTGTTTGTGTCTGCAGAAAAGTTAATTGTAAACATTAGTGCCTAGAAATACAGAAAGCAAAACAGTAAATTAGAAATTGGGAAGTGCTGTACTAAATTCAGTACTGATTAACGTACCCTGCAAATCCACTGAAATCAGAAAATTATCTGGATTGCAGTGTACTACTGAGCTGGGAGGCTCTGCTATCTCTTTGTATTGAATTTTTTTTTCATGTATTAAATGTGTATTACTATAACATAGCAACTTTTGTTTTACTTTAGGCTTTCATGAATGCAAATGCAGTCTGCATGTATAAAAGAAAACAAAACCAATTTTCAACATGAGAGAAGACAATGTTAAATTATTGCAGTTAACTTTCCTGGCTTTTATTTCTTAAGACACTTCTAGATATTTAAAATGAGAATCTTAACATATGTTAGCTATGGATTATAATTATGTAATAAGAGTCTCTGTTTGTCTGTATTTCTTCTTTTCTTTATTATTTTATTTATTTATTTTTTTTTATTCCTTTTCTTTCCCCTGGCAAAACACTGGAATGATTGCAGAATTTTTTAGTGCAGAACAGGTTTACCAACTTAGTTAACTCTTTCAAGGAATTTATTTTAAAAGGAAGGAGAATATCTTTCCAGAACGTCAGTTGAAAAATCTGTATTCCTTTACTCTGTATTTTTGTATCTGAATTACTGAAGTGTAAAATAGCAGTTTACAAAAAATATTAAGATATTACAACATGAATTTTTCCTGTGACAGCATGAGAAAATGTTTAGAAAAGCAACAAATATTATCATAAATGCTCTGTTGGTGTTGAATTTGGAACGTGTTGTATTGGAATCAGTAGTGCTGTTGGTGATACTTTCCAGCATTGTGCTGAATTTCTAGTAGTATTTTTTCCAGCAGATAAACCGACATACAAAGTAACTTGTGTTTTATTTAGTTATTTGAGTCTTGACAATTTTTAGTGTCTTGAAACTGTCAGTGGTAAAATTGGTGAACTACAGATTTAAAGTTTTTTCTTGGCAGGAATTGTAATAAAAAGCTGCATGGTAGAATTTTTAGAGAGGAATAGAAAGTAATCATCACATGATTTATTATAACACAACATTTTCCTAAATCATAGAAGTCCTTGATACACTTTGTCTGGGTCATGGAGTGGGTGACTGTGTAGTGGTTGAAGAAATCATTGCTAATAAGTGTTACTTTAGATTAACAAATGAAAGACTGCATGTCCTTCAAAGGCCTCATCCATTTTCATTATAATTCCTTGAACATTTGTCTGACCTTTTTAAAGAAATCCTACAGAAACTTTATGCTTAAGAGCGCTACATAAATAAACTGACCGCCACTTGTCTCAAGAAGCTTGTAATCTAATGGCAGGAGCAACAATATATCCTTTAACACAAAAATAGAAAATGTTACTTGCCACAGCAAATTGTTTGTTTATTTAAAAATCTCTTTTCCTAGTGATGTGATGCTCATGCAGCTAAGGAGTGCTGAGCAGCTTTGTAAAATTAAGTAGTGTCACAGTAGTCTGACAAAAATCTTATTTTTTTGTGAACAGTTTGTCTTCCCTGTTATAAAATACATTGCTAATTTGAATAGGCTTTGGTGCCCCTGAAAAGCACCATGGCTCACATGTTATTTTTCTATTAAAAAAAAACAAACAACAAACAACCACAGAAACATTGTTAGTGAACTTGGCAAAGCAGAAAATAATTCATGTCATTAAATCAATTTTTCTTAGAAAGACATTCTTTATTCATTCTACTGAATATATTAAGTACTTGATGTCTGCCTGCTCCCCTTGAAAGATATTCCTGATTTTGATGTCAAAAGGTTGAATGGCATTGTCCAAACCTATGCAACTGGAAATGAGGAAAGATTGATATCCCAACAAATCAGCTGGTTGAAATTTTGGTTACGAGTTGTGGGTGTTTATGAATTGGTTTAGCAGCAAAGGGAAAGTCACTGGAAGTCTTAACATTCAGGCAGCAGTTGCTAAACTGCCCTTTGTTCACAGTTGTTCCCATTTTGGAAGGCATAGAAGTTACATTTTTAAAGTAATGTTGGAACTTGAGAAATGTTGGGTCTCCATAAATGATTGTCTGAGCTTAGACCAAACAAATAAAAACGTAGTTAGGACTGCTGGGGAGTCCTAGCTTGCATTTTGGTAAGTCAGACTGGTAGGCATTAAAGTAAGTCTTTAAATTTGATTTCCCTTCATCCATAACTAGCTAGAAAATTAACACTTTAGGCAACAGAGAGCCCTTTAGCATTGTGGTTTCTTACTTTTGTTCGATGCCTGATTTAAGAGATGATTTGTATGAGTGAGATTGTATAGACAGTAGGCGGGATTCTTTTATATAGTTTGCTTTGCTGCTTGCAATGGTAATACACACACAATTTTTAATTGTCTAATATTCAAAAGTAATTAATTTGATTTTGATGCAAATTGCTGGCAGAGGAATGAAAAAATTCATGGCAGATTTAAAAAATATATATGTGTGTGCGTGTGCATGCATGCATTGACCATTCAGTACAGTTTGACTTGGTAAGTGAGCACTACATTACAAAATTATAGGAAGATTGCTCCCCCTCCTCTCCTGTCCGTCCCTGGTTTGTCTGATAATTGCAGAAGTGTGTGGTTTCAGCAGAGGCCAGTACACTGCCTGTTAACCTTTCAGAAAGTTTTTCAGTCATTTGTGTATTATTAGACCATGAAAAAAGACCCACCTTGTAATGAAATATTCATGTTTGTGGCCTGTTTTCATCTTTCATATATTTCTTGCTGTCAATAAGAGGTAGCAATCTATCTAAATGTTTGATAACCCAGAAATACATCTATGAATGACTGTGCTCTACAGGAAACTTAGAAGTAGTAAGTGATCAGAAAAGCTGGGGGTTTATTTTTTCCTTGAGTGAAGAATATCTTAGAGTGAAAATGGAATATCAACTCTTACTTAGCATGAAATAGTTATAATTACATTTAGAAATGTGTTAAGTGGCTTGAAAATGCGTAGCCACTTATTCTTTTGATAATTTTATGTTAATTGTGGAATGATACAGGGTTAATGATATGAAATGTTAGCACTTCTAATGATATGTTTAAGAACAGCGCAGCCATTAAATTCAGTAAACTGAGTATGTGTGCCTCATAAATAAATGCTGAATTATAATACAAAACACACCATGACCAAATTAATTAGTATGTTTAATCTAGTGAATTCCAGCTAGGCTGCATACAATGTGGACATGTATTTAATTTCTAAATTTAATATTAGCTGCATAAGTCAACTCTACTTATTCAGTGCAGAATTAGTAATAGAAAATTCTTCTGCACTTTTTCATAAGCTTTTTTCTTTTTCTTTTTTCTTTTTTTTTTTTCCTTAAACAGGCTGTTTTAACTCTGTTAGGGATTTTAAATATTGTCATGAAAAAAGGGATGGCAGTGATGTTGTTTCCTACCTTCCTGCTCTCCCCACTCTTCTCATAATAGGTCATTATCAGGAGGTAGAATTCCTGAGGTCCAAAATAATGAATTCTTAATAACAAATTTAGTCAAAATGGTGACACTCGTTCAAATTTATTCAACAATCTAGGACACAGTATTTTGTATTTGCTTATTTGATGCAAACGTTGCTGTTGTTTTTTTCTGTGTGATCATTATTGTATCAGCTTTTATTTATGCAGGGAGAGTTAAAATGCCAGTAGAATCATCTTGATTTTTTGAAGAAAAGCAGGAAATACAATTCTATATATTTTAACCCCTGAGTACCTCAGATTTTCTTCTTAAATTACTAGAACTATGTGTTTGTCAGGTAAGCTCTAGGGCATACGGTATTTTTTGAATTCAGCTCCTGAATTCTTCAGTGTGAATTCAGGACAGAAATAGGAAATTGGGTGGTTTTGATGAGTTTGTTGAGTCTAATTCTGCAAATCTCTAAATAATCTATTCAGTTGGTAGTTCAAGGGACTTCAATGAGATTGTGTAGTGAACAGGCATTGTGCCTGTGATTAGTGGAATATAGGCTCAGGCTCATTGCTTTCAGAGGATAGAATGCTTAAGATGAAGAGACTTGGAGAATAACCAGAATGTTTTTTCAAACACACCACCCCTATACTCCTCCCTTGATAGAGGATTATCCACCCCGCCCATAACCTAAGTCTACCTTTGCATTGTGGTTTTTTTGGGAAATACATGACTAGAAACGACTTGATGAACCATTCAAGTTTTTTATGGAGAAACCATATAAAGCACTGAGCAGTCTGACTGCACTCTGCTCCTCAGTGAAACCTGAAATGCATTTAAGGTTTGTATTTAATTTCCAACCCACACCCCAGCATTTGCAGTAAGCAAGTCCGATGACTGTTTATTTGCTGGGCCACACACAAGAGCACGTTTGTCCAAAAGGGAGCATGATGAGGTTATGCCTATACTACCGTATTAAACACTGTGCTGTAACTTTCCCACCTGCTGGGACACTATCATTTATATGGCTTAACACTCAAAAAGCATCCATACAGCATTTTGATCTATCTGTACTGATTCATGTTCCTCCAAACAATTCTTGGGCATGGTTCTGCAGTTGAGACCAGGGAAATGTTCTTGGGACCATTCCCAATAAATGCGTTGCTTCAAGCTTCCTGATTTAAAGGTTAAGACTTTTTACTAGCATGGATCTGATTTAATTAGACCTGCTTTAGGCAGGGTTTTGGACAAGATGACCTTCAGAAGTCCTTTCCAACTTAAATTAGCCTATGGTTCCCTGCCTGCTGGCTGCACATTTTGCAGTCCTTCTTGGGGATGTTGAATTTACTAGTTAGGCATTAAATCTGAGTTCAGTATTACTGATATTTGATTCCGTTAACCACATTTGCAAGAATAGTTCAATTAAGTTGGCTCAGAATTCAAATAATCATATTCCTTTTTTAATCAGCTTTAATGAACTGATGTTACTGTTTTATAACCTGTTGTAGGGGTAATCTTTATCTACCTTGCTTGTATAAGATAGTACCTATTGAGTTATCAAAAGGATCTGTGGGAGTGGACAAGCACAATGAGGACCCTATGTGTTAGATACCTCAAGGTATTTCTTGAAAAGAGGTATTTTATTTTTGGAAGTTAGATCTTTCTTTAATCTGTTAATCATGAAAAAAGAACTGTATTATAAAGTCTTTTTCAGCACTTGTTTTCAAACTCTAGAATCGGCGTTAGGTGCAGTAAGTTGCCCTGCACTAGAAACTTCGTAAAATTAATTCAAATATTAAGAAAGAAAAAAAAAAAAACAAGCCCTGGCTTAATTTTAGTACACACTCATGCTAATTGTTACACGATACTAACCTAACATAATTTAAGTTTACTGGTTTATATTAAGTGCACAATAGCTAGCACTGCTGTTTATTGGTAACATCATGTGTGGAACCCAGATTAACAGCTTTTTGCAGAGATTTTTATTATGAGATGGGATTAAAGGTGGTATTAACTGATTTAAATAATCTCAAAGGGGTTTTTTTTATGGAAGTTTTTTAAATAATATTCTCTTTTCTATGGGGTTTGTTACAGGATGGACAAGAGTAATAAAAATTACAATTTTTTTAACATTAATGAAGTAAGTAATAAAAATTCAAAGAATTGTCACTAACTCTCGACTTTTTGGATGTGAAGAGATTTTGCTTACACGTAGCACGTAATGCCTAAACCAAAGCTACGTCAGCAGGTATCACATTGATGTAAAACGACTTACAGTCTATAGATTGGACTTTAAAACATTTACTTAACATGGAATTGAACAGCAGTTAGGTACCTGAACTGTAAATGGTGTGGTCTGCAATCCACGGAGCACAAGCAGTTAACTGAAACCTGAAGGCAGGTGCCTTATGAAGCACTTTTTCTGTAGCGCTTCAGTTTCATACCCACTCAGTGGAGAAAAATAAATGAAATGGTCTACAAGGGATCGTGTCTGCCTGAGGTTAGGCACCCGTACGGGCTATCTTTGTGAAGGTCTTTAAGGCATGTCATGACCTTCTCTCCATTGCTTTGAAAGTTGGGCGCTCACTGCAGTACTGCTGCTTTGTGAGACACCTGAAGCGTAGGCTCAGTTTACTGATCTAAGCTAAACAGACTATGACTACCTCAATGAAACCTGCATCAACAGCTATGAGAACACTGTAAAAATAGTGTGGATGCTAAGGCTTTCTTTACCTGGAACTAAAATAATTATTTCTAGTTGTACTTTTTTAACCTTATAATTGAAATCACATTGTAGATATTTCCAAACTGTTATTTCATCATCAATTTATAGGATGAATATTGTTCCTGGGTCTAAGTGAGACCTTGACTTCTCCATTAACGTACACAGGCCGCACATTAGAAACAAATGTTGCTGCCAATACAGTGAAGCTTTCATACATATTTTTTTTAAGCTCCGGCTTAGATTAGTATTGTTTCAGGGGGAAAAAAAATGTTTCTACATTATTTCATTATAAACAGATTAACAGGTATGCACTGTATCCACTGCTATTTTGAACATTTTTGAGAAATGAAATTCAAATAATTTTAAATTAGAAAATGCAGAAATTGGGTGAAGTGCAGGTAACTATTAGAACTCTTTTAGCTCATCAGTATTTTTCAAAAATGCCAGGAGGCAATGGCTGTAGACTTCCCTCCCCCCCATAACATTACCAGCATTTTTAGTTTAATTTCATATCCTAGAAATCAGAAGTACTAGGGATTCTGAAAGGTTGGTCTTAGTATTTCTTCTTCCTTCCTTACTGTGCCATTTGCGTGACCGTTCTACTCAGCCCTGTTACATTTCTCCCTGATGGCTGAAAATGACTGTTAGATACCAATTTCTGCTTCCAGAAGATGGGTTATACAATGTTCGTGTGACAAGCACAGGAACTGCTTGTTCTTTCATCCTCTCTATGGTGGTTCATAACTGCCTTAAAAAACAGTAAGGCTTTGGTTTGATTAACATTTTAAGCTTTCATAAGCTGCCAGTACTTCCTTTAAAAATAAAAAGTAGCCAACCTGCACTGTTTACAGCCTGTCGTCCTCCGCTCCCTTACCCTCTCCCTTGTGTAAGCTCAGCTGATTGCTTGGCCACAAACTGAAATCAGAGCTGTGGTACAGTTGAAAAATAACCATTCAGATTTTTTTTGGTTTTGGGGGGGGTGTGGGGCAGGTGGGGTTTGTGTATTTTTCGCCAGGCTGGTAGCTGGCTCACTGACCCAGTTTAGCAGACAAGCCACAGCGTAATGTTAGGAGCAGGGCAAGAAGAAAAAGAGGCTAGGACTGCCTTTTTAGTTTATTATTTTGAAAAAGGGAGTAGCACACCACCTACATTTTCCTGGCTTATTAAATTAGAAACACCTAGAGGAGGAAAGGAGTTCCTAGAAATGGGTTTGCAGCTTATGTTTTTCCTCTCTGTGAGTTGCTTTGTTTAGTTCTCAGCATCACAGCAGAAAACTTCTGGGGCTAGGCTAACCAAGAAATACCATAAGTAAAAGAGATGAAATTGAAATACAAGACTGCCTTTTTTTCTCTCCCCCTCTCCTCCCTTTCCCCCCTACCCCCCCCCCCCAATAACTGCATGTATTCATGCATATAATAGGGTCATGTGTGGGTTTTAGTATATTTTGTTTGGCTTTTTTTTTTTTTTTTAACTCATATATACCATTTTGTAGAAGGAAAAGCAATGATACTGAGATTCCCTTGCTCTTTAATAGAATTGTAGCCATTCTCCAGGAGTCCAGCCAGCAGCAGAAGGGATGTCACAGCAACTGGCACTTGTTCACAGAGGACATAAGAGGGGGCTGATTTCTCTAGACTGTGCATTTCTGTATTTAAATTATTGTAAAAGAAAAAGAATTCTGTATTCTTTTTTAAAAAACCCAGATCACTATAGTGTCAGTGCTATCAATGCTTGTGTTGGTGGTTTGTACCTCTCACAAGTTTTCAAGGAAAGAGAAATCTGGAATTGATTATTTTGCCTGAAAAATAAACCTGAAAGGAAACTGTATTGTATAAGGTCGCTATCCCCAAACTCTTTGCTGGCTGTTTAGAGTTGGGCTTCAGGGTTGTAAAGAGAGGAGATGCAGCTATTTGTGTAGCTTTTCCCTCAGCCCACCTATTTCTCCTTTCAGACATGGATGTATAAGGGAGTCACAGGGGTTTTCACACTTTAACCCTACCCTTTAGTACCAGCTGATGTGATAGCAGGCAATTCTGCATCCTGTGATGGACTTACGGTTATGCCTTGTGCAGCCTTGCTGTTTTGAGGTGGCACAGTTCAGTTCCTGTTTTTGCCTGCAGAAGGTCACCATCACTTAGCTAGGTATAGGTTATGATGCTGATGCTTTTATTTTTCCTGTTGAGGTGGTTCTGCTTCCCATGAACTTAAAGATTCATTGCATCAGAAAAGGGCAAAGAAGGGGGGGATGTGTGTCTGTACCCTGATGCTTAGGGCATGTATCTGAAAAAGGGAAAACTTGCAGCTTCCTTTAATCTTCCAGAACTGTCTCTTGGTGCCACAGTACAGTTGCTAGTGCTGGCACGCAAGAGGAAGGAATCGGTATCCGAAGCTGTGAATAAGAAATTGCTAAGAAGGCTGAGAATGCACTTTTAAAAGGGATTATATGGGATTAAAGTGAACATGTAACTACAACATGAATACATATATATTAAAAAGGACAGGCAAAAACCACTTTCTGCATGTAAGGGATGTTATGCATTTCCTAGCTAAATCTGAGTTTAAATGTGCACATCCATTTTTGGATCTGACTTTTGCCTTTCTCGGTTGAGAAGCCAGTTGCCAGTTCGAGCTTTTTGTGAGAGTATTGTTGTGGATCACACAGGGCTAGTTTTGTACATGCAAAGGGAAGAAACATAAAATGAATATGATGGGGTAAACAGTTCCAAAATTTAATATAGTAGATTTAAAAAAAATGATCCTTCGTTCTCATGTTGGCAGCAGCACAGAGTTTCTGATGTAATTCAGCAGATTATTCTTGTATGCACGGGTATCCCTGGGCTCGCCCTCTTAAACACGTGCATGCTTGTCTCCCCCCGGTAAGAGCAGAATGACTGCTGTCATTACAGGTTGAAACACAACTGTCACTACAAACCCTTTTCAGTAGTTCATGAATAAAAGTTACCAGTGGAGTTTATTAGGTGTGGTAAAACCCATGAAGTTTACCTTTTTTTACAGACCTGAATACTGAGGCAATGAAAAATGATTTGCTTGTACGACCACAAGAACTTAGATTAGAGCCTTCATATAACTTGACTCTTAATTAGGCTGTATGGAAGATGGTTCATATTCTTTATAGGCTTATTTTTGGCTTGCCTGTAATTTTGACTTGGTGCGTTTATTTGTCTTACAGTTTTCTGGAAGCAGTCACACATGCTTCTGTATAGAATGAAGGTAATGTGTCAAGCTGTGGTTTTGAATTGCTTGTCCTCAAATGTGACCATGCTTCAAAGTGGAAGAAATGTTCCTCAATTCCTTTGGTTTGAAAATCATCCACCACTGTTACTTCCTAATTCTGTATGATAAAATTTCCTTGTAAAGTGTTGCTGGCTATATTTGAAGAAATGAGGTGCTGACTAACCATGTTAGTGTTCTAGGTGACAGTCTCAGCAGCTCACACATTTTAATACCCTGAGTTTGTTGCTGCTACCATCAGTGAAAACAGTGAATGTTTTTAAGTGTATGTGGTAGTACAGACATGGCCTTAAATTAAATAGTCTCAAAAATGTTCCCATGAAGGGGCACAGTGCGACTTCTGATTGTAGATTTGTTTCTCTTTACTTAGTTGTATCTTGTTCTATAAAGCTATGAACAAGAAGTCACTGATGTGAAATACTTGATACGTATCTAGTAACTGACTGAAAACATATTTTAATTTGGATAATAAAAGTCTGTTTTGATGATACAGAGTGTTGTTAGGTAGTTGACTTCACAGATTTGTATAGATCACAGTTAAAATCAGTATAAAATTAAACCATCTCCATCCATTCCCTCAAAACTATAAAAATGTAAGTTAACAATATATTCACAGAATCACAGAGTCATTTAGGCTGGAAAAGACCCTGTATGACTTAGAATCTGCTCGTACTAAGAAAAAATTAATTTTTTAAGTATTATTTTCTTAAACAATTTCTTAGATTCCCTTTCCGGATTACAAGTTTACTTTTATATTTATAGTTGCAGCTTGAGAGAATTTTGATGTTGTCTCATAGATGAGGTAGTTATCAAGGAAAGGAAACACTAGAAAGGTAAAGATGCAGGCGGTATGTGAAGCTTGAGCATGCTTCTCTGTAAGTGAGCATCGAAAGAAAAGATAATGATGTAAAGCAGTGTGTTCCACCTATGAGGCAGTCTGAGTTACCTATTCAAAAGGAGAATAAAACTGTGTTGTCTAATAAAGATAATTCCGGCATTTTTCTCCTCTTTGCCTCGTGAACCCAAGCTGAGCAAGTGTTCTACTCTACGTGTGTATTGTTGAGACCTAATAGGTTTTTACCCTCACCAGTTTACTCAGTGGAGTAGTTGAAGTTAACCTGGTTTCAAATAGTAGCTGAGCTGAACTGGGGTGAAAGAGGATAAAGAGGCTGGACTGAAGCGATTGAGCTCCTGATGGGTGGTATCCCCTGGAGGCGTGGAAAGACTGTGCGCGGTGCTCAGCCTCTTCTGGTCTGTAATCTGCATCTGTCACCCCTCTTCCACCTCTCTGTGTGAAAAGTCTAGGGATGGAGGAGGCAGCATGCTGGAAGGGATTATTGTCCCATGGGGGCAGAAACATCTTTGACAATTCCTGGTCAGGTGATTCATTCATTGTATGTTTAAAAAGTTCTCAACTGAGATGAAGAAGTCATATTCATTTAGTGCCTAGAACATTTGGCCTCCAAAGTCTCCTGTGCTTTATGAGGTTAAGGATAGCTTACTTTAACAGGAAATGTTTCATCCGTCACCTTTCCTCTGATTTCAGTTACACAGTGTCCTTGGAGCAACTTGGAAAATATCAGAGAAGATTTCTTCTTTTTTTTTTTTTCTTTTTTTTTAAGCTGTCTTTTGGAAGAGAATCATTTGACTGTGTTGAACAGTGAATCATGAACTGCAGCTTTGAGTATTGCTTTGGTCCATGGGTCACTGTTCAGAAGGCACCGAAATGAATGCATTGTCCTCCAGAAAAAAAGAGTCAGAAAATTGAATTTCAGTTCTAAGAAATGTCCTTTCTCTTTCTTCAACTGTCAGCTGATCATTAATGATTTGTAGTACATGTCTGAGATGATTGGTTTTGATTTGTCCATAAGGATGGGTGCATTATTTTGTAGCTATTTCAGCTTAACTTTTTTAGGCTACTCTGGCTCAGTGTCAGTTTGATTTAAGTTCTTATTCTTTTCTCTATTTTTTTTTTAGTGTTGTTTTTTTGCTGCTTTCTCATTTCCATGTGCATTTCTTATTTTGAAGTGATGTACAGAGCTTCTGTCTGACTGTGGAGCTTTTAGCGTTGCTGAATTGTTTAATGTAATACTTGTTTCTGGAAAACACGTGATACCTACTGATCCTGCTTAGCTATTGTAGTTGTTATTTCACATTTTAGACTTTGAAGTGCCTAGAGGGGCTTTGTGCTCTGCACAATGAGCTGCCAGAGTTGGCGTTTCTTTCTGCTATTGCACAAGGTGTGGGTGTGTTCAGGACAGAGGTAAAAGCTTGCCCACTTTGCATGGGGTTAACAAATGCAGTGGGCTGAAAGAGAAGTCATGCAGTTCTAGTACACATGCCAAGCAATTATATTAGATGTTTTCTCAAACTTTGCCAGATTAGAGGACCAGATGATTGTATCTGCTGACATCCATGTGAATCATAATGATGCAGTTCGACCCTCATGATTTTAGTGAAGCAGACGGATTTCTTCCTGAGGTGAGGAATTGAGGTGTTTGGCTAGTTAATTGTTTTAGTAACTCAGAAGTCTGAACATGAGAGTATCTGCCAACTAAAATTGATATTGTGCATGTACGTAAGTATTGGACTGTCAGTCTAGGATACGGTGTGCTTAAGCAATAGGGAGATTTTAGTAAAGCTTTCTAGTATGAAGGTAGACATATGCCTGTGGGGACTGTGTCAGGGTAACAAGTGTGCTTGAAGTAATATGTCTTCAAAAGCTGACCTAGTCTGAACAGCGATGGTAGAGTGACCTTGCAAGTGTGCATCTGCTCTAACTTTGATACAGGGGTCATTTTGTATGCTGTTTTCTTTATAAATCAGGTTGCTTGTGCCTTCTGCAGAGTCTACACTTTCTTGTTTCAAAATACTTCGTGTAAACATAATTTTTTACCTTAGATTGCAGAAATGTATGATATAGGGTTATATTGGATTTGAAAAGAAAAAGCTAGTCCTTGTAAATCACCACCTTATTCTGTTTAGAGTATTATGTCACTAAGAAAATATTTCTACTTGTTCATACAGCATGCAAGCAATATATAAGCATTTTCAAAGAAAACTGGCAATTTTATAGATACCTGTTCTGCTACTGTGCTGTGCTGTCTCTTCCTCCAAAATTGTTACTGTGTGCTACAGTTGGGGTGTGATGTGTCAGATAATGCAAAACCCTCCGAATTTCAAAAAAGTTAAGGCAGATTTTTTTTTTTTTTTTGCCATAGTGATTATACTTTACATAGTATTTTGCCATAGGACAACTTTTTCCCAGTGGCGGGGCACTGAACAGCTTGCATCTGTGGGAAAGTGGTGGTGAAATTGAAGGAACAGTCTGTTCCTGCCGATGTTCATTTCGGTGCCCCAGGATACGGCTTTTGGTGTCTCTGCTGCCAGAGTATACTGATGGAACAAAAGGAACAGCCTGGATCTTCGTGTGTTGAAGTGAGGAAATGAAATCTTAAATCTCATTTAGATTTAGAATTAAGTGGGTTGGCAATGCCTGTGGAGCTTGAAAGGGGGAACAGGTGAGTCTCTTACTTACTTATGTCATGCAGTTCTTCTGAAATTCTTACCCTGTCATGCAGTTCTCTGAAAGGGCTTGGAAGTGTTCAGTGGAGGGTAGAAGCAGACAGACAGGAGAGCTTTTGCAATAGCCAAAACTGAACTGAAAAGTAAGGGAAAAAGGGAAGACATGGAAGTCTTAGTAAAAAATGCACATTGAATTTAAAATGTACCTCAGGAAATATTTAAGAGGAAAAAATGCTGTGCCATCTACAAGGAGAAAATATCTCTGGTGTTACTAAGACCAATGAATTCTCCATATGATCTGCTGAAATGCTGAACTCTCTAGGGCAGGCCTAATTTATCATCTAATTTTTGCAAGGGTTCACAGTATTCCCAGTCAGGTACTAGAAATCATGTTGCTAACACACAGGTTTTTTTTCTACCTCCCATTTTTCCACAGTGATGGGACCTCCCATTCAAGCTGAAGAGAAGGCTCCTGTGGATGTGGGCAATTTAAGATTAGGGGGTTTTTATAAATCAGATTCTTTTAAACAAATGTAGACAGGGAAATTGCAACATTACTTATAAATATCCTCTTTCACTCACCTTAATGTGAAAATGCCATGAAATAGGAATGTCTGTAGAACAGGGCTTTAAAGCTTGTCTATGTGCTCAGTTTATGTAAAGTATGTATGTGCAGAGTATGTGTGTGAAAAGCCACAGCTTTATGAATTTCTTTAAATCATGTAAGATAAGCTGGAGCTGTTCTTTCTCCCGCAGCCCCCCAAAATCTCAAGTAAGTGGGTAGGTATCTGTTGCAGCGAAGTGGACTAGCCACTTTCCTTCATTGCTGCGTCTGACTCTTTGTTTTTTCCTAATGATGACTTGTCACTCCATTCATCATTCCTCTAACCAGAAGTGGACAGCTTTGCTACTGATTGCTGGCCTTTGATCTTTCCAACCTAGGTGACAATATCAGGAGCTGCAAGTCCTATCAGCACAGTTCTTGGTTTCAGTAGTGTACCTGTGACATTCAGTCATATCAAGGACCCTTCTCAAGGAAGGCTGTTCCTGAGTATGCATTTTGATTTGCTCATATGATACATTGTTTGTATAAATTACGCTTTTACGTGAGCACACACAGAAAACGGAACATACCAGATTTTTCCCTGAAGTTTATACTGTAGAACTGCATGATGTAATTATTTTTAAGATTGCATAAAAATATCTTAAAAAAAAAATACTTTTTTTTTTTTTCCCTATAGCCATGAAGTAAGCTTGTTATGTTCCTCAAACCATGGGATACTTAAAAAGAAAGCCCAACAAACCAGTATGTCTTAAATTCCAGCCCTCCCCCAGCCTCTCCAGAGGAAAGCCGAATACAGCATCTTTGACCTCTTTGTTTATCAATGGAGTAATAAGACATCTCTATTGTCTCTGATGTACCTTACACTATGTCTTGCTAATAGAGCAGGTTTGTTCCATTGGGGGTTGAGAATATTTAATCCTTTAATGCTGACATATACAACACATAGCCATGTCAGCTACAGCTGTTTCCAAACATCAGTAACAAAATTATAGATGGTTTTGAAGCTTCTGTGGTGGAAATGAATACATCTGAGGATTCAACTTGCTGACAGTGTTTATGTAATTTAATCTTGCCATCTGGAAGAAAGTAAACACTTTTTAGGAAATTAAAGTTAAGGTAGCAAGCCCCTTGTGGTTTCTGGCCTCTGCAAATAACTTAAGTTGAACCAAGTTGATGAAAATCTTCAATAGGGAGGGGATCATGGTTATATTTAAAAGATTGTTCTATAAGTGCATTGATGCATAAAATTGTTTCAGAATATCTGCTTTATTAACTTCCCTGCTTATTCAATAGTTAGATGCCTTTCTTCTGCTCAGACAAAACCAGAATGTTTTTCAGTGAAATGTGATAAAACACAGGAAGCATAAGCATACAGAATGCATAGGTGTAACTGAAGCAGATACGTGACTGCTTTTCTTATCATGTTTTTCTATTCTTTTTTCCTCTTCCTTGGTTTGGTTTTGTGTTGTTTTTTTTTTTTTTTTTTGTTTTTGTTTTTTTTGTTTTTTTTTGGTTTTTTTGTTTGTTTGTTTGTTTGTTTTCATCCTATGTCTGCCTTCTCAGATATCTACTCTTTTTTTCCTTTATTCATCTGCTTCATTATTTGCTGAGCTTGTTACATTTCTCTATGTTTTTGGCTTGGTTTTCTGAAGAAACGGAGTTTATGCAATCTATCATGTGTGCATCAGTTTTGCTGTAATAATTTTGAACCTGTTAGCCAATTTCACATGAACAGGAGATTCAGAAAAAGATTCTAAAGGCATTGAGTTCCCACAATGTTTATGAATCCAGGTGGCTTGGTAAAGGTGAGGCACCTTAATAATGCACTAGAGCATAAGCTGTATGGAGAGAAAAGAATAGAGATGTCTGTGGGAAACTAGGGTTAATTAACTATCCTGCTAATAGAATTGCTTAAATGTTAGCCCCTTCCCCTTGCTATTCCATTCTGTTCTTTTTTTGTTTGTGCCATCTGATGTGAAGTTTTACATGATAGGTGGAGGCAAAATACTTCTTATAATTGTCATGACCTAAAACATTATATGCATTCAAGACTTTTCCGATAGGAAGCTGAGTTTTAGAGGTACATGGTTTGACAGTGTCAGCCATTTCACACATGGAGATTGTATGATTGATAGGAGTGATGGGACTGAATTGAAGTGGAACACATGAAAGCTTAGTTTGCCTTTATGCTTTGACCCTTTAAGATCATCTTTATCTTTGTGAAGGATATTTACTGTGGGTTTTTTTTGTATTCTTTAATGAAATCTTAAGTTGTTAAATCTCTAAATTATGCAGCATTAGTTAAGAAATTTAGGATTTGTGACAAGATCAGTGAGCACACAAGTAAAGGGTATGTGTTGTGGTTTAAGCCCAGGCCGTAAATTAGAACCACGCAGTCTACTTCTCCCCCCCACCACCACCTTTCTTCCCTCCGCTCCTGGAGGGACGGGGAGGAGAATCAAGAGAATGCAACTCCCACGGGTTGAGATAAGAACAGTTTAATAACTAAGGTATAACACAAATCACTACTGCTACCACCAATAATAATAATGATAAAGGAAATAACAAGGGAAGAGAATACAACCGCTCACCGACTGGTACCTCACCCCCACCATGTAGTGTTCCAGCCCTTCCGGGCGACTCTGTTCTACATCCTGGGCATGACGTGCTATGGTGTGGAATACCTCTTTGGCTAGTTTGGGCCAGGTGTCCTGTCCCTGCTTCCTCCCGGCTTCTCCTCCTCCCTGGCAGAGCATGAGACTCACAAAGTCCTTGGTCAGGGTAAACATTCTGACCAGCAACTGAAAACATTGGCTTTATCAGTATTATTCCCAGGCCGAAAGTCAAAACCGCAGCGCAGCACCAGCTACTAAGAAGAAGAAAAACTTACTGCTGCTGCTGAACCCAGGACAGTATGGTAGTGATGCCCTTGATTCCTAAGGGGAGGAGGGCAGGAAAAAAATTAGCAGAGGTACGAACTCAGCTGAAATAGCTTGGTAATAATAAAATGAGAACAATTCTTTTCAGTATTCTGTAAAGGGTCTGTAAAACCAGGGGAAAGCCATAGGCCGTTCCTGCTTAACTTTGGTGTCTGGTGATTTCAGTTCATTCTTTCAACCTCTGTATTCTCTGCTGTTTGAGATCACATTTACCCTTCCTTCTTGATGTCTAAATCCTCTTCCTTTGCTGTCTTGCTAGAAGCATTGATTTATTTACTTAGGCTCATACAAGCATGGCAGTGTTCTGCTAAGATTAACAATACTGTTACCATATAGGAGCTGGTCAAGTAGTGATTTTAAACTAAAATATCTAACTTCATATTCAGTGTAAGCTGCCTGTCAGCATCTTTTTAGGTCTGAATAGGCTTTAAAAAAAAAAATCTAGCTCTAAGCCTTGATAATTGAACTTAGGCTTCTAAGTTGCTTATCTACTTCGGAAATTTAAACCTGATCCCTGTTATGAAACTGCAGTGAAGATACAGATGAAAATTAGAGGATGTTAATGGAAAAAAATCTCATTTAGATTTGCTTCCTAGCAGTATAAGAAAAAATTTTAGGAATGTTGATCTGATTTTTGTTGTCTTGCATATGAATGACTTCATAAAGCTAGTTAGTTGGTGTCCAAATCATGCCACTTTCCAACTTTGTCAGTGTGATCTAGACATTTTGCTTGAAACAGACAAACTGGTGAGTTTGTAAACATTTATAGCTGTGCCCTGTGTTAAATAAGGACTATGCTTTATTTTCATGCAATAAAATTTAATTAGTTGTAAGTCAGGTTTTGCTTTAGTTGTAATTAGTTTAGCATATAATTATTGTGTCTAATAGCAATCTGAAATCTGCAAGCATTTCAATCTTATTCCAAGTTAAAAAACCCTAGCCCTCTTAGATGTATTCAATCAGTAGCTATAATAGAATCTTATTAGTCAACCGTATTACAGACTGTGCAAATCTTTAAGTGACTGAAGCAGTGTTTTCACTGATGCTTATTAAGTGTTGCATTAAGAAGATATGTAAATATTTTTTATATTGGATTTGGTTTGTTAGGTGATTATGAAAAATCAACAATTTGGGTTTTCTTGGCAAACTTAGTCTTTGGTTTTTGATTCTGAGCTTTTTTCATTTTTATTTCAAAATTAATTTTTAAAGCTGTAGCTTTCATAAAATATAACTGGGAACTGTGTGTGGAAACGTTAATATTTCGAGATATATAGCAAATCTCATAATTTGCACATATTATTGCTGATTAAAAAATATTGCAATGGTTTGTTGATATTTTTTTGAACGACATAACGTGTCTTTTGTCTTTCTGTTGTGGCTAGTTGGCATTTCTAAGGAAGTTGCCCTGCCAAAGAATATTCTGTCAGCTCTGCCTATGGATTTCCTTATGGAAGTGGCATTACAGCAGGAGATCAATGCAGAAAGTCTGGTGTGGTGTTAGTTGCAGTGGAGTAATGGAGAACAGAGCTTCTGTTCTTGCTTTCAATCCAACCCAGTTTATTTTTTTCAGATATAACTAGCAGCGGTTTAAAGTATTACTTGCTAGTAATGATGTTGTAATTTAAATTTGATCTATACTATTATTACTATTAAGGTTCTTATATGTTTGCTCCATAAAGGTCTTCTCTTTTTCTCTGCTGATCATTTCATCAGCCTGTAGGTCAGGAAATTACAACTAATCAGAGCATAGAGAGTGGCAGTTTTTAAGGTATCGAATAAATGAACAGTAGACAGCCTTGTACTTGATGGATATTTGTCTTTGGAAGCTCCGTAGTCTGACTGGGGGGAGTAAATGACCTCAACTAGAGAAGAAATATTTGGATATTGTCATTTAAAAAGGAATATGTACTTTAGACTACGAAGGAATAGCTTCATTTTTTTAGAGGATGGGTTTTCCAGTTCCTTCCCTGCTTTTGCAATTACCTGCCCTAAAACACTAACTCAGATATTTCTGTTAAATTTAGCAGGTACATCTTGTGAGTCAACTTGTCATTCGGCTTTCTATTTTAGAACAATGAGTAGGGTTCAGTTCTTAATTCTGGTTGTTTTGTTTTTTGGTTTTTTTTCTTTCTCTTTTTTCTCAGAGCAATTGTATTGGTATTATCTGTCATATTTTTAAAGTATAAAACCAGTATATTATGTGTATATTATTACATGTATAATTGTGTGTGCGTAAATACTTGTGTATGCAGGTATTATGTATCATAGAACTCAATACTATACATATAAGTGTGTGAATATGTGCATTATGCAGAATTAAAAGCTCAAAATAGAGAACATATTTATGTAGGAACTCAGAAACACACACCCTCTCACACCCCATGAAACTAAACAGTAAAACCAATGATCAAAACAAAAGGGAAAATAATTTTGGTTATAATAGAATGGTATAGTTGGGTTTTAGTTTTTTTGCATCTAGGCTACTTTAAACCTTGGTTTAAAAAGGCACTCTCAACATCTTTGGATTGAAATTAATTTGCAACCCAAATATAATAGTAAAACCAAAAGTCAGATGTGTTCCTCTTATCACTCAAGATGCTGTAGTTAGAAGGTGGATGTAGAAATGATACAAAATATCCAGCAGCTTTACAACAAAGACTAGTCTAAGAATAAATAAATACTTGGAAATGTTTTGTCTTTACATTGAAAGGAGTCTTCAAAAAAAAAAAAGGTGATTCAATTCAGTGTGACAAATGAAGTATGAATTCCATTTTGAAATAAATCAAAGGGCTTTATTTTTGTTCCTTTAACCATGGTTTACCCGAATATATGAATATTGTATTCGGTCATAAACATGTTCAGAAGATCAAAGTTGCCAGTCATTGGAGCCTGTGTGTATTTTCTAGGCCACAGCCACTGAGCTGACTGAGGGAAGCAGAGATGTGAAGATCTAGAATAACAGAAAGCATTTGCATCTTATAAACCTGAATTTCAACTGGATGCTTGCAATTAGAAAAGTGCAAATACGAGGGGAAGTATTTCTTCCCCAACTTAGTCTCAGAGGGTCTTGCAGCCAATTAGGACACTTCTTACAGATTATTATTCATTGCAGATTTCCTCTAAAAAAAAAAAAAAAAAATCTGTGATTTTTCTCACATGATGAACAGAGACAGAAACTCCACTTTGGAATCGGTACAATCCTTATATTTTATGTCGATATAAAACGTGAAGCATCCTATATAGAGAAAAAAGATGTTAAATATCCATCTCAAGAAGTCAGAATATAGCTACCTCAGTCTTTGTGTTGTGGTAGCAGTGAGCTGCACCATAGGAAATAAAAGCAATGTTTGCTTGGTAGTGTAGTAGAGCTCAAGAGCAAAATAACAGAGGGAAAAAATATTTCATTTTTTTAAACAGGCTTTCCAGAGCAAATATCTAGTGACTGTTTTCTATGACCCCATCCTTTGATGAAATACATGATCCTGAAGCTACTGTCTAATTAATTACTAAGCAAGAAGTCTTCAGGTTGATTTACACAGTGCCCCTGTTGGATAAACAAGCTAGAAATTTATTACTTGGTAACTTATTCAGGTGTATGGGTTTGGGTTTTAACATTACTTGCATTTTTTTGTGGTTCCTTTCAGGATATAGTAAGTTAAATAGTGTTTCAAGACCTGAAAACTTGCATAGGATTAAGAGAGTATAGGAATATATTTTGGGGACTCATGGTAGAGAAGTAGGTGAACTTCTAGAGAATAAAGGACAGAAAAGCCGGAAGTGCAGGGTGACTACCTAAAGGAAGATGGATTGGGCACAAGGGGGCACCCTTTTCCCATAACAAGTTAATAGTTGATGGATGACAAAAGCTCAGGTGGTTCTCATAGGCTTATTGACATAATATCCTCCCCCTACAGTATCTCTTCACTTGTCCTTTCTTTGGGTTTGGAATTGCTAGTTTTGGGTTGGCTATTTGAGAGGCAGCAAGTGCTGTGATTGTTGCAGAGCTGCTAGGGTGCTGGTTGGCTTGCTGGTCAGGAGCTAACACATGTCCATTGGCTGGTTCACCAGAGCTGCTAGAGGGGAGAACCAAGCAGTCAACCAGATGTCTGCATCAGATGAAGAATATGTAGGGAGTGTGGGAGCTTAAGTGAGAAGACACCAGCAAAATGAGAAGATCAAGGAGTCAGGAATTTATCAAAAAAGGGATAAAGAACTGAAAATTAATAGTATGGATTGGAAGCAAAATAGAGAAACGTATAAGGAGATGGAGACTATATAACAATTTTGAAGGAAAGAAAATAATGGGAAGAAGTAGCAAATCCTCTGTCTGCTCTTACTTCAGTAGTTTCAAGAAAAACACCTAAAAAACATTTATAAAGATAACAGCCCTAAGAGGAGAAAAAATCCAAGAGAAAATAAATTTAATCTTTTTTTTTTTCTTTGGGCAGTTTATGGAGAACATATTTTAGGCTCTGGTGTGGGAAGACTGAAGGGACAGTAGAAACAGAGTATTGGATGCCTGATTATGTTGATAATTTATCATCTGTCCAGGCTAACATAAATCCCTGGTTGTTCATAGTTATATAGCAGCAGATTTTCCAACTGATAGCCAAATTTGTGCTCGTCAGATTTGCATCTCCATAATTTGAATGGTACTGTTGCTTTTAATGCCGAGGTAGAAACTGTGAATACTGAAACTGACAAGGCAAAAAGCATTCTGAACCTATAGTTAAAAACATCTCTTGTTTCCAGGTAGTACTTCTTGCTGAATCCTGAAGTACGTGGCAAGTGTTGCTTTGGAAAGCATTTTGTGTCCTTAAGATAGAAAAGCATATTTCAGCATCTGATAACTGGAAAGAAACTCATCCAAGGCTGCTGACCCAGACTCTTTAAGACAGACTTGAATTTAGTTAAATTTAATTTGACTGCTTTTACTGACCTTCCCTCCCCCCTCTCTCCTTGCGTATTCCCTTGGTGGTCTTTCAAAAGCCAGGTGTCTGGGATTGTCTCCAGCCTGCTCTGAAAGCACCCCAGGCCTTGGATTAATACGTGAGAGCTGCCTTTTATTTAAGTCCATTCATTTGCATAATGCCTGCTCAATCAAACCCACTTGCAATGTACAGCCAAGTTGAACCAAAACCTTAGCAGGTCAGTAGCACATGGTCCTGCTTTTTGCTGAATTTAACTTAAAATGTTGCACCTTTTCTCAATGAAAACTAAAGAATATTGCAAAAACATTTTTGATTTCTTATTCAGAGAGATTTTTAGAGATCTTTGCTGATCTTTGTGTAAAGAACAGAAGAAAGCGCAGCATGTAAAAAGCTACTGCTCCTACTTAAAGGGTTTGAGTGTAGATCTAATATCAGGGTATATCAAGGTGAAAATTTCATTGTATGTGTGTAGCATGACAGTACATTGCTAGTATCAAAAATACTTTCCATTGTACATAGAACAGCTTTAGCTGGACTGCATCAATGTCATTCTGTTATACCAAGTTTTCACTCCAAAAGCATTGTTTCCACTAAACGAAACACTTTCACTTTAGAGTAATTTTCTTAATGTGGTTCTGAATTACTGGTATCTCAACCCCAAATTTTTTGTTATCCTCTGCAAGCATATTGAACTACAGATGGAGGGGTCTGGAGCAGTTTGTTTGTTTTATTGGTTTGGCCTTTTCTGATAATCCTGATTGTCATCTTTTATGCCTTGACATTGCTTTTTATTAGAGTCTTCCTCAATATTGAAAGTGGGCCACAGGGACCTGGTTCAGTTAGGAGTAGAAGGAACAACATCAGAAAAGAGTGAGCCCTGCTTAGAATGTGTGTTCAAAACATTCACACTGTTGAATTTGCAAACAGATGGTATTATTAGTGATTATTTTCATTACAGGTGATATCCCAAGTTCTCCGGCCTGGGTAGCACTTGAATGAACAAAGAACAGAATTCCATGAAAATAAAAATGATCATGAAAAGAGCCAAGTTTCAGGATACCTGTTACTTTAGTGATAGACTTTCTTGTCCCAAGTTGCTTTGAAATACACAATTTGGTATCAATGTATTAGCAGTGCATTATTTTTGCAAAATTTCTTTGCTACTTTTTTTTTTTTTTTTTTTTTTTTTTTAATATGAAAACACTGTGTTTGATCATCAGTTGATTCCAGGACTTAGATATAATATTGTTGCTACTTACACAATATGGAACTGCTTGATTTCCCTAATGAGCAAATACTTGTTTCCTTTGATTTGTTCTGTATGTAATTCCCATATTTTTTATATATTTCTTTAGACTGGAGTAGTGGATTAATAAAATGTTGATCAAGATTATTCTTGCTCTTAATCTACCATGCTATTGTTTATAGTCCTTCAATGACTTGAGAATAGAGAGTGATTGCATTTTACTAGCATTTTTAAATTAGCTTTATGAATGTGATCTTACTTCAGTTTTTTAATCTTGTAGATATTTCAGTAATACACATACAGAAATCTCAATTTTCTGTTGCTCTCTATTGACCGTAATTATCTTTGTGAATTTCAAATGAGTGGTTTTTTTCCCCTAAAAATCAGGAACTTTTGCTGTGTTTTCTTTAGAATTTCAAGATTTGGTGCCCTGCATGTACTAATAAAGCATAAGAACAGAGTATTTTCTCTACAGTTTAGTTATCTACAATTGATTGTAAAATTTTGAAATATATTAGCAGTGAAGTTATGCTAAAAATTTTTTTAAAAAAAAGTATTTAAGTTCTTAGATTTAGCAGCTGATAGAGCCTGATGTGGGGAAGACAGTTGCATGAAATGGGTGCCGGTCGTGGTCCTCTATTGCAGTAAATGTCTAGGGGTATTTTTTCTTCTTAGCCTAAGCATCTTAACACAGATTATGAAAATATATATGAATAAGGAGTGTTTATAAATCTAGAAGAGTGAAGGTTGTACATTTTAAAAGCTATACTGTAAAGTTTGTGTAACAGTGACAGGGAAATAGCAGAAAGAAACCCAAGAAATGGTGGATTGGAATAAAAGGTCAGTGTATACTGTGAAACAGAAATATTCATTAGGCAGAAGTTTCCTAATCTTTGAATTATGGAATTGTGAAATAGTTGCGGCAGAACATGTTGCTTACTGATTTATGTGGTTCATCATGTGTAGAGTGGAAAACATAGAGGATATTGTGATCCCTGATAATATTCTCTAGATTTTTTTTTTTTTCTTTTTCCCCCCTTGTTTTACTGTACCATGGTCATTTAGGAGAAGTAGTGGATTTAACATGGAGGTCAAGATTGGATGGTAATGCACCTCTTGTGTCCAAGAGGCACTGAGGTGCATTTGCCTTTCAAAGCATACCTCCTGGCCCACATTTTAATGTCTGTTGGTATCAGAATATTTTTGAGTAGTCAGTTGCCCAGTATGTCCAAATAATTTTCCTTTGCCAATGGCTCTTAAAAAGAGTTGTCTAGAGCAATTGGCATGGTCTGTGGTGGGATATTTCCAATCCATGATGGTGATGGCTTTACACCACCTTTGGCTGGCATCTCTAGCACAAATGGTCCATGGAGCTTTCAATTAACTTCTGTAAATACTGAGATATAAGGATATATGTTTCCTTTAATACTGTAAATACTTTTCACTACCACCTGCCAATCATGAGGTCACTGTCTGTCATGAAAATATATGACCTGCCATGTTCTACATAATACAGAGTCACTTTACGCCTATAATTTCTGCTTTTTTGTTCCCTGTCTACATTGGTTTAAGGCTTACTTGATACATATTAGTATGCAAACCTTCTCTGCAAAAAAAATCAAATAGGAGTAGCTGACAGTGTGTTAATAGAAGGTGAGTACTGAGAATACGTTCAGTGCCATTTCAGAAAGCTTGGAGAATAAGTCATTTTAAAAAAAGTAGTCAAAAGTTTTAATGCCCTTTGAAACTGGGTTGTGTGGCCATATTTTGATGTTGACGAAACACATCACAATCCTGGCTTCAAAATGGAATTTGAAGAGGTGTGCTTGTTTTTACAGTGTATTTCACTAATGCATATTTTAATTAAAAGTAAGAATTTCTGATCTTAGCCCATTGGAAATAATTGCTATAGAGTGGGTGAGGAAAGCTTGAGTTTGTTGAATATAGCCTCAGGGAATGGGCTGAGACAAAAGCTTGGTCATTATAACTGTAAGATTATAGATCAGAGAGAAAAAGATAACCATTATGACTAAAGGTGAAAAAAAAGGATGAAAAGGAGGAGGGAAATGCTAGTAATAAAAGGGTCATAGGTATTTGGAGAGAGGGGGAAGGATTTTGTTGCTAATCTGACACATATTTCTAGGTACTCATAGCCCAGTTCTGTGAAGCTATGAGCACATTCTTCAGTTAGAACCTCAAGAGAGAGTTGTGTCTTAAACAAAAGAAATGTGTTTGAGTAAGTGTTTTGTGGTTTGAGATTAGCTGAAAGAATCGTAATGAACAGAAATCAGATTTGCTTTCTAAATATTTTGGGTTTGACAGAAGTATCTTAAGGTTCAGACACTAATTACTTTGGTTTATTGTTGCTTGATTATCTGTCTTTTAAAGTTTGAAAGATGACTGCACAGTTTGATTCTTCAGTTTTTATAAATAGTGCTAAATAAATAACAAGAATAGCATATAGAAGTATTCAGCTTTCTTGTTTGTGGTGATTTTTTGTTGTTTGTTTTGGTTGGGGTTTTTTTAGAGGTTACAGAGCATTATTACTGGGAATTGTGAAACAATTGCGAGTATGGTGAAGCAGGATCCTTGATTTAACCACTTCACAGGATGTAAATATGTTATAAGCAGAGAGTTGATATGATGGCTTGTCTTCTCGAATGAAGTTTTGGAAAGGGCATTACCCACACTCACTACAAGCACGATGACTAAGGGCAAGTGGAATAGGCAAAACTGATTGGAGAAAAGCTGCATAGGCAATCAGGAAGATTCTGCACGAGACTGTCATCTCCTGGATCAAGCTCGAGCAACCGAAGGCCTGAACCGCCCACAGGCTAGGTTGGGCCTGCAGCTTCCAGTGCACCTTGTCACCTGCCGTTTCTACCCTCGCCTGTCACTACAGGGCTTTGCAAGTGTGAGTAAACCCTTCCAGCCTGCGCAAGGGATTTTTTAGGTGAGGTGCAGAGTGCACAGAACTGCCCCCACCCTTTACACCTGAGGTTTATCTGCCATGGCCTAGATAGCTAGGACGGTGACAGCAAAGTCCTCAGGTCATCGGTTTTGTTAGTGTCCTTCTCTTAGATGGAAGACCTTAGGAAGGTTAGACGAGCTCCATCAGCCCCGGTTTGAAGATAGGAGTTTCCCTTCTCCTATGAGGAAGGCACGTCTTCGCTAACGAAGATTTAGAAAGGGTTTTACCCTTGCATTCTGAACAAGACTGTCATCTCCTGGGTCAATCTCAAGCGACCAATGACGCAATAGCACAACATCAAGCATCTAGGTGGGATTCTGACTTAGAGGCATTCAGTCATAAGCCCGCAGATGGTAGCCTCGCGCCAGTGGCTCCTCAGCCAAGCGCACGCACCAGGGGTCTGAACCTGCGGTTCCTCTCGTACTGAGCAGGATTACAATTGCAACAACACATCATCAGTAGGGTAAAACTTAACCTGTCTCATGACGGTCTAAGAGAGCTTATATACAAAGCTGACAACAGCCCATTGTGACCACAGTTTTTAAAGGCTCTTTTTTAAAAGGCTGAAATGCACACAAATAAAGTTTGCAACTTTAAACATTTGAAGCAGTTGTTTCAGTTTACAAAATGTGACATTTCCATCGTAGATTTTTGTTAAAAGGTAGGTTTTGTGATAAGAGTATTGGATTCAAATGAATAATATGCAAAAGTCATCTGTATTGACTTCTTGTCTGTCAAAAATGGATTTAAATTTATTATACATGTTGCAGTTTTGTTAGTATAAAAGTTGCTTAGGAGTCTGTCTAACAATACTTGATTCTTCCTCTGTGCTACACAAACCCCAGCAATAACAAGAAGGTTTTTAAAATATGTATTAATAAGGCATATAAACTTCCTCGCCCACCCCTTCTTTTTTTGATCTTTGAGTCATGCTGTCAATTTTGACATGTTCTTAAACTTGCATATCACAGAATCCCGAGGGTTGGAAGGGACCTCAAAAGATCATCTAGTCCAACCCCCCTGCAAGAGCAGGGTAACCTAGAGTACATCACACAGGAACTTGTCCAGCCGGGCCTTGAATATCTCCAACGTAGGAGACTCCACAACCCCCCTGGGCAACCTGTTCCAGTGCTCTGTCACTCTCACAGTAAAGAAGTTTTTCCTGATGTTCACATGGAACCTCTTATGCTCCAGTTTACACCCATTACCCCTTGTCCTATCACTGGACATCACTGAGAAAAGCCTAGCTCCATCATCCTGACACTCACCCTTTACATATTTGTAAACATTGATGAGGTCACCCCTCAGCCTCCTCTTTTCCAAGCTAGAGACCCAGCTCCCTCAGCCTCTCCTCATAAGGGAGATGCTCCACTCCCTTAATCATCTTTGTGGCTCTGCACTGGACTCTCTCCAGCAGGTCCCTGTCCTTCTTGAACTGAGGGGCCCAGAACTGGACACAATATTCCAGATGCGGTCTCACCAGGGCAGAGTAGAGGGGGAAGAGAACCTCTCTTGACCTACTGACCACACCCTTTCTAATGCACCCTAGGATGCCATTGGTCTTCTTGGCCACAAGGGCACAGTGCTGGCTCATGGTCATCCTTCTATCCACCAGGACCCCCAGGTCCCTTTCCCCTTCACTACTTTCCAGCAGGTCAACCCCCAACCTGTACTGGTACATGGGGTTGTTCCTCCCCAGATGCAAGACTCTACACTTGCCCTTGTGGAATTTCATCAAGTTTCTCCCCGCCCAACTCTCCAGCCTGTCCAGGTCTCGCTGGATGGCAGCACAGCCTTCTGGTGTGTCAGCCACTCCTCCCAGCTTAGTGTCATCAGGGAACTTGCTGAGGGTACATTCAGTTCCCTCATCCAGGTCGTTGATGAAAATATTAAAACAGCACTGGTCCCAGCACCAACCCCTGAGGGACTCCACTAGTCACAGACCTCCAGCTAGATTCTGCCCCATTGACCACAACTCTCTGCCTTCTTCCTTTCAACCAGTTCTTGATCCACCTCACTACCTGATCATCAAGCCCACACTTCCTTAGCTTATCTATGAGGATGCTGTGGGAGACAGTATCAAATGCCTTACTGAAGAAAAAACCACATCTACCGCTCTACCATCATCCATCCACCTAGTTGCTTCCTCATAGAAGGCCATAAGGTTGGTCAAACATGACTTCCCTTTGATAAAACCATGTTGGCTACTCTTAATGACCCCATCATCCTTGATATGTCTAGAGATGGTGTCAAGAATAAGTTGTTCCATCACCTTTCCAGGGATGGAGGTAAGGCTGACCTGTCTATAATTACCCGGGTCCTCCTTCTTCCCCTTCTTATAGACTGGTATGACATTTGCCATCCTCCAATCCTCAGGCACCTCTCCTGTTTCCCACGACTTACCAAAGATGATGTAGAGTGGCCTAGCAATGACCTCCACCAGCACCGTGGGTGTATTCCATCCGGACCCATCAATTTATAGATGTCCAGATTGCTCAACTGATCCCTAACCCAATCCTCATCTACCAAAGCAAGCTCCTCCTTTATCCTGACTCCTTCTGGGGCTATAGGAATCTGGGGCCCCCGGGGAGAGCCTGCAGGAGTAAAGACAGAGGCAAAGAAGGCATTCAGCACCTCTGCCTTCTTTATATCCTCTGTCACCAGGGCACCCACCTCATTCAGCAGTGGGCCTATATTGCCTCTCATGTTAGTTTTATCTGCTATGTATTTGAAGAAGCCCTTTCTATTGTCCTTAACCCGACTTGCAAGATTAAGTTCCAGGGAGGCCTTAGCTGTCCTAATTGCCTCCCTACATCCTCTAACAACTGTCCTATATTCCTCCCAAGTGGCCTGCCCCTCCTTCCATAATCCATAGATTCTCTTTTTCCACATGAGTTTGCCCAGCAGTTCCTTGTTTAACCATGCTGGTCTCCTACCTCCCTTACTTGATTTCCTACCCATTGGGATGCTGTGATCCTGAGCTTGAAAGAAGTGGTCCTTGAATGCTGACCAACTATCTTGAGCCCCTTTACCACCTAGTACCCTTTTCCATGAGACTTCCCTTAGCAATTGACTGAAGAGGCCAAAGTTGGCCCTTCGGAAATCCAGAATTGTGGCCTTGCTAGGTAATTGCATATGCAGGAGATATGTGATGTGTTTTGGGTAAGACAGAAAGGTTTAATGGTTTGTCCTGGAAATACAGACTGGTACTTTTTCTGTTCTTAAATATCAGGAGCAGACTCAACAGTTTGACAGTGGAAGAAAATTGAGCTTGGTTTATCCTGACAATAGGTATTTTGAGATGAAGAAAATAGGTAGAACTTGCTAAAGGAGAAATCCCAGAAGTAGCCAAGCTCAGAAGGCTGATGTTAATACTGTGTAGCAATTACTGAGGAATGGGTGAAGCTAGGAGTAATGGCTTCCAAGTGGAAACTTGAGTTCAATCTGGTCCTTCAAGAAGTATAAGAAAGCTTCCATCAGAGATACATCTTCTTTATTTCAAGGCATAATGTGTCAAAGTGACCTTGAAAAAAGAAAATCACACTGATGAGAGACTGCAAAATTTAATTACAAATGAAACATTTATACAGTACCACAAGAGAGTGGAAGCAGCCTTCAAGAGGTAGACTTTTAAAAAGCAAAATTGGGCAGATTTGAACAAATGCAAGTTGTCCAACTTTCTGTGGAAACAATTGGGTTGCTTCCTGTGACTTGCTTTCCATGGGCTAAATTGAGGATTAGTAATGATCTCTCTTAAAATTAAAAAATTAGTCTAACACATGACTTGCATTGCAAAAAATGGCTGGTTTTTTATGTCTGCTGCACACATCTCGGTCTTATTTTATAGTAAATTAAAATCTTTTCAGTTGTAGTGAAAGTATACATTGGATATTAACCTGCTTACAGTTGAAAATATTTTAGCAATTTGTGGTAGGAATGTACTTGATCTCTCCTGCCTTAGCTTTTGGTCTTTTAGAATCTCACCTGTGCCTTGACAACAGAGCTCAGATGTTAAACAAGGGTTGTGCAGGAGCAGGTGGAAGGAAGCAAAAAGTGACGAGATAAAGTAATGAATGAAAAATTATGAACTTCTTAAAGAGATTAAAAGTCATTTGTGATAGATTGTTCAGTGTTTGGTTCTTTTTTGGTTGGCTTTATTTTGTTGATTGGGGATGTGTGTATGTGCTGGTATATTTTTCTGGTCCAAAGAGGCACCTTTTATTATATTCCTTCAAGGTTGTTTGGAATAAACTGCCTTATGTCATTATCTGTATAATTCCTAACTTTATACAAAACATACTACCATAATTGATAGTATTTTTTTTTCTTCTAGAAAGACCTCTGACATCATCTCAGAATTTTCTGTCAAAACCACTTAATTTTGCTGGATGTAGCACTGCTATACATTAGGCATTGTTGCTATGAGGTTTTCTATATACAGAGTTTTGCAATGCTAATGTTTATATGTAACTGAGCTGCGCTTGCAGTTTAGGCTGTGGAATATATAGGCTTCTGGAAACTGATAAGCTCTTTTCTTAAACACTTTTGTTCACTATTCTTTTTTTTTTTTTTTTTTATACTGGAAAGCTGTATCTCTGAATTGACTGGCATTTTAACTGCACTCAAGTACCTAAGAAGAGTCAGTCGTGTAGAATAAAGCAGACTGCTGTGTGGATTTTTTTATTGTTGGGATGCAGTCATTGCTATGTATTCTGTAAAGGCTTTTTTCTTCATTCTTTTAATGAAAATAAAAATGTAACCAGAGTGCATACTTTGTATTTACTAACTTCTCTTTAGCTCATTGCATGAGCCATGTAGCATGTTCATATATATATATATGTAGTCATTTTCAGATGTTAATTGGAGGCTAATGAGGTTTAAACTGATGGTGCAGCAGAATAAACACCATCGTCTTTGCAAGCACTTGAATGTTTGAACAGAAAGTGTTTTAAATCCTTACAGTGGTGCATTATGGAGACCTCATTGTGAAGCTGACCAAACCTACTGAGTCATGCAGGTTCTTCTGACTTTCTGAACATAAGGTCAGAGTTTGACTGGAGCCCTTGGGTAGCAAAAATACTTTCACTGTTCCTGAGACAGCAAAGACCTCTTAGCCATGGCTGAGTAATTAATATTTTCTGAGTTGTCTCCCAGAGATGAAGTGCTTGTTGGTTACAATTCCATTATTGCTCTTGCATGTGTTATAACAACCCTATGCTCTCCAAAGCAGAGCCCTGAATTATATTGCATGCTGTATGTATCTGGCAGTCTTTCCTGACCAAGTAAGTGGAAAAAGTAATGATGTGGAAGATCTTAAAGGAAAATCCTTCCATTTCAGGGTATTTCTTGCTTCTGTTTCCTGAATTGGTCTGTGAGTGAAACATGCACCTTTATAATGGTATGTACAATTTACAATGTAAGATAAAATTGTTTAGAAGAAAATACTATTTGCCTCTGGCAAATGCACAAAATATTCTATCATCTGGCTTCTTTTTAAAAAATGGCAATGCTTTCAGTGTGTGCTGCTGCAAGAAAATAAGAGGTTTCATTATGAGTTAAGAATCTGAGCTGTAAACTCTAGGATAATTAGAATAATCAGTCTCTAGCCTAAAATGTTGCTACTATGTAGTTAGTTTATGTGAGGTAGCAAACAAAGCGCATGTGTCTTTGTGAAGGAGATGGTATGAAATTAAAATGTGTTATTAAATATGGGCACTATAGAAAAATTGTGGGGATGAAATTCTATATGTACAGTTATCAAAGGGGGCAAGGGGAGCGAAACAACAATTCCAAAGTATTCTAAGATGCTTTAAAATAAAAAAAAAAAATAAAAATATCTAGGATAGGATAATGATGCAACTGAAGATTATTCCCAAATTTTAATTGTTTTCAGGATAATATAAACATACCCTAAGATGCTCTGGGCAGTTTGTTTATTCTGTGCTTTCATTAAACTAGTAACAGGTGTTACCCTTTCAGGTAGATATAGGTGATATTATATTCATATAATATCAATTATATTTGTCTTCTGTATTTAAAAAAAGTAGCGTGCATGATTTCAATATATTTCTTGCATCTAGTACATTCTTTGTTTTGAGGTACACAGAAAGGAATATTAAATTTCATCTTGCAAGCACTGTTTACTAGTTATTTGGGTAAAGTTAAGCATGTTTTGCCTGAAATCAATATTAATATTAAAATCAGTTAATTAGTCTTTAAACATTTCAGATTTGATTTGTAGAATACAGTAAAGGTGTCTAATTGTGGACTTTGATACTTTTCATGCCTGCCACTGAATTTATACAAATAAAATTTTGCCCTGGTTTTCCCATTTATGAAGTAGGAATAGTGCCCATCCTGGTCAAGTGCTCTGATGCTTGCTGGAATGTAAATCTGCCCTGTGTGCTCTGTGTTATAAATAGCATTATCACTACAGTATCAAGAATTCGTTCAGGAGAATATATTTGCCAAGTGTCGTGGGACACAAGGACAGGTTTTTTTGTTTTGTTTTTTGGCTTGGTTTTTTTTTTCCATTTTGTTTACATGCCCTTTATTCTGCTTCTTTGTGTAAAAATTTAAGGCAACAATGGGGCTTGTGTCTGAGCATCGTATTTGATCAGCAGAATGTCTTCTGCTGAATAATAGTGCAAAGTATATGGCACAACTCCATAAACTGGAAAGAAATTATTAGCTTTCTATTTTGAACATATTGTATGTATTTTTAACAGTTAAGTTCTTAAATTCAGAAATACACTGTCTTTCGGTTGCTTTATCAAGTGGAAATACAAATAATCTTCCAGTTTGATTCCAGTCAGCATTAACCTTCTAAACAGCACACTCAAGTCTCAAACAATTTTCATTAAGTGTGTGCGTGTTAAAATAAGTACTTTGAGTTTTGTCCTTTTCATGCATTGTGAGAACAGGTTTTATTAGTGGAAAAAGAAGTATTGGCTGACATATTAAGAGATGAAAGATAAGCATTTGTAAGGAAAAATGAGAAACTTAAGAAAAATATGAAAATCATCTCTTAAGTTTCTCTTTCCCTGCATATGACCAAGCGAATTACAAATAATAATGGAAGAGATTAAAAGATGTTAATAGGGGATGGAAAAACTGTAGCCGTGCTTAAAGAATTTCTATTTTTCCCTGTAAAGTAAAAGGTTTTGACTTGTTTAAATAAAAACAATCCAACCCAACAAAAACAACCCTCCAAAACCTAACAACCAGAAACCACTCAGGCAAACAAAAATATCCCATATACACTCACACGGCATCCCAGAAATCAATTACTGAACACATAGACCAGGAGAGCTAAGGAATATCTTTGTTTCTGTTGCTTAGCTGCAGTATAGAGTAACAAGTATCACAAATTTAGGAGTGGTTTGTGGGATTCTTAGGCACAAAAATCCAGTACTTGATACCCTAGTTAGTAACTGATTTTGGCTGCTGCTCTTGTATACTTAGCCTTTCAGCTATATAGAGCTGTGTGATAAGGAAATGTAGTCATAAGACAGCTAAAGATGTGAGTAGATCAACTAAAAGGTTTTATCTTTCATTCTTTTTCACAGTAATTTATACAGTACAACTCTAAGATAAGACCCTGGGTTTGGGTGCTTGTTGATAGAAGAAGAACAAACAGTGATAAGTTGCAAATCAGAAAAGATGATAATCACTAAAAAAGTTATTTTCAGGCTCCTGACTGAACTACTTTAGCTGAAGGGCTCTTGGGATGTGGGATTCACCGTGGGAACTGTTAAGGTTTTCTTGGGCTCATTTAGTAATTTTTATGTAAAAGACTGTAAAATAAGGATAATCTGGTTGAGTCCTTAAAATGCTATAGCTGTAAAATGGGAACATTACTGGGAAAGCTAATATCCTTTGTTAGCTGAAATGTCTTGGCTGGTTTATCTCTATGGAAGAAAAAGAATTAAAGAAAATCTGATATTTGTATTTGTGGTGTCTATGGCTTAGAAACTACCTGAATGTTTCAAACGCCATGGTAAGATGATTTTATTAATTTTCCCCTGCTAGTTTGGCTTAATTTACTTCCTTCTTTTTAGTATGTGTAACTGACAAAAATAAAGTGTTAACTTTGCTCAAGAAAATGCGCTAAAATTTTAGCTATGCCTGTATGAAGCATGCTACTTCTCTTACGTAAAAGATGTCAACAATTCAGCTGAGGACTCCACTAATTAATGTTACGTGGGCTTCATGACATTTAACAAACAGAATAGCTTTGTTAATGCATCATTAGCAAAAAATGTTCTTTCATTCCTCATAACTGAGAGTGCCTGTGGAAGCCACGTGTTTCTTGTCTTGAAATGTAGCCTCCTTTTTCAGCCTTGCTAAATTGCAAATACTATTGATTACCTGTAAAGGTATCATGTGTAAAAACAGTTAGGCACCAGTGTTCAAAGAGCTCTCAAATAGGCCATCTTAACAGCAGTATGTTCTTATAGATCTCTGTGTAGCAGATGAAGTATCCCACACAGATACTTGCACTAAGTATTTCATTTAAAGGACTGTCAGGTACGCTTCTGAAGGCATCTGCAGGTGATTATGTTGTTCGGATAGACAGGAAGTACTGCATAAACATGGAAAAATCAACTGCAAGTTTAGAATGGGAGAAAGTAATGTCTTGCCTGCTGTGATGTTCATGAATCAAGAGTTTATGTTAATGTTTCATGGAGATGAATATAGTAAGCCTCATCTTTTGTTTTGAAAGGTAAATAAAGGTTGGCTAGAATACTGACCTGTTTCCTTTGTGAACAGGTGTGGACTCAGGTTTAATTTCATGAAAAGAAAAACATAGTATGTTAGTGCTAAGTTAAAGGTGTTGACTGCTAACAGATCTTTCTGCCCTGCCTTTAACGTAGATAAACAGTGGGGATGTGTCAATCAAAAGTCTACTATAGAATAAAAATTTGCAGCAGAACTAATTGATACATGAAGATTGGGTGTGTGTGTGTGTGGAATTTACCAGGGGGGGTAGCTAAAAAATTGAAACATTGTATTTAATGATACCCTAAAATATATAATTAGATAAAGCAATCAAGCTGGTTTTATGCTAGCTTGGTATTTTCCGATAAGATGTGGCAGGGCAAAATTCCAGTTATGTTGTTCCTTTTGTAGTTTGTAATGCTGTATCCAGTAAGGAATTAAACGTAACAGGGGGAGTAAAACAGAATGACAAGGTATCTAGATTATTTAAACAACAAGTAAAAAAATAAATAATGAAAAAAATGCTGTGAAGTTCACAAAAGAAGTTGAATATGCTGTCATAGGGCTTTCCCTGAAGTATGTTCTTACAAATAGAATATGGGTGTCTTACAAAGATGAGTTAAGGAAGGGTTCTCCTTTTTATGAAGCACATGTAAAAGCTTCCAAAACAGTGGAAGCCTTCTCTCCTATTAAGGGTTAGTTTGTCAACCAACTCTCTTGTCTTTTTCCAAGTTCCCTGGGTAGGAAGGGGATATTAAAATTAAATCAGAAATAGTTATTATACCAACAAAATGAGAGCATATTCCAGGTGTTCTGGGGTCTATTACCTCTCTGGGTATTAATCTCAGAAATTCTTCAGTTTACAGTTGCTACCATGTGCCGGTCACTTATTAATTTTCCATAGATCTTGAATGATGCCATACTCTTCAGGCTACTGCTATGGCAGGAGTACAGTGAGCCTGAATGCAGAGTTTGTATTACTGGAAAAAGAATTGCAGTTATAAATTATTCTGTGGTTGTATGTGAATACCTATTTAAGCTGGGAGGGACCTACTTCCAGAGGTTGCCTTGTTCAGCTCCTTGCTCAGCTCAAAGCAGGCTTGCTTAGATGGGGTTGCTCAGTGCTGCATCCAGCTGAGACCTGGAGCATCTACAGGATGGAGCCCCCATGGCCTGTCTGAGCAACCTGTGCTGGTGTTTGCTTGTCCTTATGGTAAAAACTTAATGGTTTCAGATGAACTAGCAGGTTGGAACTAACTTCTTCTTTCTGCTGCTGTTCCCTTTCCCTCTTTTTTCTGAACCTGAGCATAAATAAAAAACCCTGCTTTTATACTGCAGCTCTTGCTAGACTGCTTACCTCTGTCTCCTCACAGAAGAGAACACTTCTTAACACTTACATACTTTGAAAAAGGTACATTGTGTAGTTGTAGTTTTGTGGGAAGTGAGCAAGAGCACACTTTCTCCTAGTTGATTCTGCTTCAATGATTGGCTTTCCATTTTCCATAGGGGAGCCTATTGCAAGGTGAAAGAAAGATACTGGCAACAATCAGTCAGCTGTTTCTTTAACTTTAGAGGTAAGCTGTCATTAAGTATCCTGTTTGTATGGTATTGAGAGGGAAAAGAGAAGAAACTGGAAAACTAACAATGATGTTTAAGATGACATTTCCATGTTTAAAAATAGCTTGCCCTTTTCTGTGGATGCATATAACCAAATAATACTAGTGCTCACCCTTTACTGATGTTACATGCATCTTACCCTTCATCTGTTGAAGTGCAGAATTTCCGACTTTCCCCACCTCTAGTTGGCAAATAGGTGTGCTTCTTACCTGTCTCACTACCAGTATGAAAAACCAATACTTGAGCTATTTATTCAGTTGTTTAGCCACACTGAAAATGGTTTTTAAAGGAGTGTGTAGCTTGGGATATAGATTTTGGCTGAGGCAAGGTGAACCATACTCTGCTGGGAAAGTATTTCCCAGGTTTCTTACAGTGGAAAAACTTTGACTGGGGATGTGTTTTACCTGCTTCCAAATTACTCAGCCCCTATGCCACAGGTTTAAAAGCTGGGAACTTGTCAGTTGTAGAAAGGTTGTAGTAACTCTCAGGGTTGTTGTTTTTGTTTTTTCTTCTTGGGGTCAGCAGAATGAGCTGTTAATTGTTTGGGTTTGGTTTTATGTGTGGTTTTTTGTTGTTTTTTTTTTGTTGTTTTTTTATCTACAATACTTGATTTCTGCAATAACACAAATATAAGAATATGCTGGAATATAAATTTGAGTAACATTTCTTTCAAAGAATGCATAATATGTTTCTGCACTGTGGAATATTGCAATTTACTAGGCTAATGATATACCGAAAGGTTAATCGGGTGTCCTCTTTTTCTGAGGCAGCTATTTCTAGGAATAGCTGTTTCTGAGGTTTTCATCCCAATTTCTGTCAACCAGATTTCAACAATGAACAGCCCAAAGAAGCATAAACAGCAGCTTCTGTTGTGGAGTGTACTTCCTTTTTACTTTGAAGTGATGATTAACCCTTTTAAAAACTTCCTTTTGATGTGACCAGACAAAGAGAGACCCCTATAGCCATTTGGGATTTGCCTGCAGTGAACCTTCTTCAAAAATCATGACCTTGGCTGTCCAAGTGACAAGGCTCTCAAGTTGTTAAACTAGATTTAAATGAGAAGAAAGCAGAACGTCAAATATGTGTATTTGTTGCCATAGATGTAGTGTGGCAACTAGCAATACTTTGTATTAATTAAAGCACATGTGAGTATATTAACCACACAGGTTGTTGCTGACAGAACAGAAAACACAACTAATGTCATGCAACAATACAGTGGGACAGGTATACCAACATCCTTCTATCTGAACATGCAAGCATCTAATACATAAAAATGAACATAGCCTATGTTTGCTTTTGTCTGGGGATAGTAATATTGGCAAAGTCTTTCTCCTGTAACAAGGACATTCTTTGTAATGCAGATCTGTGTCTATCTCTTCTTTATGGTCATCGCAACTTCTTGTCATATGAACCAAGAAGTCCCAAGTGAGGCTTTCCTATCACGATAGAAGAACTCAGTAACTTGTTATTCAAAACCCTATGACAGAATACAATTTTTGTCTTCAGAAATTGGGTTCTTTACACATTTCCCTGGGAAAGAATGCACTCCAGTGATTGTTTCAATGTATGCACTGGGTTATAAAGGGAGTTTCAGAAATACTGTACTTATCAGCTGCACATGAACAGTTTGTGGTTTGAAGAGGGAACCTGGGATGGAGAAATCTAACCTTCTGTATCCAATTTTACCCAATGGAATATGGCATTAAACAACCCTATTGTGTGTTTAAAATTTCATTTTGTCTGTTGGAACACTAGACCATATGGTTTATCTGGAAGAGCTTATGGATAGTTTGCTCATCATTGTTTCCTCATTTTCTACTTTATAAATCAGATAATGTGAGGAAATATATTGTGATAATCAAAGGTAAACGTTAAAGTTCAGTATAGTGTTAAACTATACCTTATGTCTTAATTATTTTATTGGAATGCAGAAGTTGTGCCTGTTTCATTTAAGTTGTACATTTGAATTAAAGTCAGATTGAACTAAGGACTGAAAATCAGATGACTGAAATGTTTAATTAGGAAAGGGTATGGATGTTCTATTTCACAAGAACTACTTGAAGAATTAAACATCCTCAGGAAAGAAATTATTATTTCTCTTAATGTGTGAACCGAACTGACATCAGCCCAGTGTTTTCAATTTTAAAGAATGTGCTGGTGGGTTTTCTTTTTCTTTCTTTTTCTTTCTGTTTTTCCCCCTTTTTTTTTTCCTTTTTTTTTCTTTTCTTTTTTTCTTGTGTGTTCCACTGTCAGCTGCATTTACCTTGTCTCCTTTTATACACTTTTTTTTATACATTAGTTTACAAATGGAAGATTTTCTTGTTGTATATATTTAAGATAGCTTACCTGTAAAAGTAATAAGCATAAGCTATGCAACTATATTTGCTGCCTGTGTAACACAGACTAGAAAGCTGTGTATCACTATTTATTTTTTTTTATATATAGCTTTTAGCATTGCTGTTGCTTTGAGCATATTGTAGTGTTCCTTGTTTCTGAGACTTAAAGTGGAACAGCCTTACAAAGAAATGTCCTTTCATTATAAGATTGCAAAGTGAAAGTGAATGAACAGAGAGAGTATGCCAGGACTATAATAATGTTTGTAACATTCATTAAGTTGTTTGTTAAGTAATGCATTCAGACGGACTAGTGTTTCCCAGCTTCTACATCTCCCATTATGTGTTCTACTAAATTAAAGCTAGGAAACCTTTGTTGAAGTTATAATACTCCAACTGACATCTAATTCCCCCAGACAATAGGTACAAGCCTGCAAGCCTCTCTAGTTCTTTCCAGTCTTTACATTTATTGATTCTTTTGTAAATGTGTTTCATCCAATCTGTTACAAACAGCATGGTTAGAAGTGTGAAGTTTACCATGTTTGACCTAGGGCACATTAAAAACAATGGCTATCTCGCATACAACCGTGCATTCCAGACTTACTTTTAATCAGAAGAAAATTTGGATCTGTATCGGCTCAACTGGTTTGATATCCCACTTTGCTTAGAAGGACTGACATGTTAATTCTTTGCTCTGACTGGTTTAGATCTGAATTTAGTTCAGCTATCATTCATATGCTAGACTCTAAATGTTTTATTACTAGCGTTGGCTTATGTGAATAGTTTATTTTGATTCAAGACTTCATTCTGTCTAGTCTTGAGTAATGTTCTGCATATACAGATGTAAGTTTCTTACTGGGCAGTATGGATCTAATAATTTTTCATTATTTTTCTGAAGCTGTCAGGTTTTTGGCTTCTCACTGTTGAAAATTTACCAAAGAGTCCATTCATAATCTCTGAATGGATAGAACAGAAAATTTTAATGAAATTAATGTACTACATTTTTATTATTTTGTGCATATCTTACACTGTAAAACATATGTAATAAATAATTGATAGTGAACAAACACATCTCATTTTTCCCACCATATTCATCATCAGTTTCAAAGCTTTGAAGTTAAATAAATAATTTATGGTAGTTGTTAGTATATGGAAATCAAACCGTATTCCTGCTTGCTTTTTGTCCTTGTTCTTGAGCAGTACTTTGATTGGTAGCCAAACTGAATGATGAAGAATGTATGAATAATCTATGGGATTCATTAAAAAGACTGGAAATCAAATCAGGTATCTTTATTAAAAAAAATCTTTGAAATAACTAATGAAAAAATCTTTAAAGATTTTTGGAGGTGTTTTATTTGTTATGAATTCCATAAGACAATAATGACAGTGAATATTTTTAGTACAAAATGGAACATGTTTTCAGCCTGCTTTTGTTCCCAAAACTTCAATCAGGGTGTCCCTTAGCCTGGTTAAATACCTTGCTGAAACCTGCTATATTTGCCAAGACAGAAAAAAAGGTGCGGAGTACAAGAAAGAAGGAATACATGGTTTTGATTTTTAATGTTCCATATAGTAAGTGTTCTAATTCACTTGTTCTCCCTTGTTTACGTGGAAAAGCCAAAGGCTTTGGAGAGATTTTTAAGCATTGAATGTTGTGAGTTTTTCTGGTTTGTTTTTTCTTTTCAGGTCATTCAGGTTTTTTATCTGTGTGTTCTCATAAAAGTTCCTTACTACTCCAATACTGTATTGTCAGTTTTCACCTATATTCTGACTTACCTAAAGCTTAAAATAAAGTAGAAAGAAATGTGACTTCAGACAGGGGTGTAAAAATGCTGTGTAGTGCTGTTGCTCCCAGGTACTAGTTTGTAAGATCTCTGCTCTGAATGCTCAAAACTGAGTGAGATCAGGACACAGCATAGTGGTTTGAATCCATCCTTATGTCAGCTGCAAAAAGCAGCACAGCATAAACCCTCATATGTCATTTTCCCAAGCTTAGTGGGGAGCTATGCTAAAAAATTTATGTTCCTGAGAATTCTTGTTACTCTTTAAAAACGAAAGCTACACCCCCTACCTAAAAAAACCCACAACCTTCCCAAACCCAAATTTAACAAAAAAGCCTAACAAAAACAAAAAACCCCTACAATAACAAATGCCCCAAACATTGTATACATATAAATACAGATGCATAATAGTAGTTAAGCTCAAGGGAACAGGACTGCCTAGGGATCTTTCTTACTTCTCTGTGTGTGGCTACAACCTACAGCACAGTTTTGCATATGTGAAGCCCTAGGTTTTTGCTTTTTCTGACACAGGGTGTGTGCAGAGGCTATAAATAGGTACTGTTTTATACAGCTGTAATTACAGTGAGGCATCACAGTGATTAAAGGGTGTCTTCAATGCAGGGCTGTATATCTTGGGCACTAGCAGTAGGAGGCAGTTAGTGGTACAGGGTCTTCTGGATCTGAGGTATAGGCTGTTTTGTAAGGCTTTTTACATAAAGGTGGTTTATAGGTATTGTGAGCTAGATGTTGTGAAAGTTGGCAAGAATAGCTATCTTGTATGTGCCTTTCAGGGGGTTGTCTCACAAGATTTCCTATACACCAGTGTTGTTTCCCCTGAAATCAGTATGGGTCTTGCCTTCTTTTGGAAAGGCCACAAGAAGCTATCTTCAGTGGCTTGCTGATTTTCCTGATGTGGCAGTTGACAGAGAGGAATGTTTTGGGAAGTTTCTAACTTTGTCAAATATGGTGATAATTTCACTTGGCAAAGGCATGTTACTGCTTGCTCTCTATTGAGTAGTAATAACCTTCTCCAAAAAATGAATTTGTTAGAACATTTCAGGAAAAAAATGAAGTCACCATCTTTTATAGTTGAAAGTGTTAGCCTAAATATAGATGCTATCATCTACTGTTCAGTGTTGTCGGACAGTGGTAAATTGTTTCCTTTAGGGATCTGTAAATGATGTGGTGAGCAAGTATTCAATCTTCACTTGGCAGCTGTAGCTGCTTCTTAAAAAGTTCTTTGGCTTGTGTTTGTTCTAGAAGCTGCTCTTTTCCTTTCTACCCCATGGCTTTTCCCATGTTTGTTTTGTCTGTTTTTAACTAACATTATAAAAGCAGTGATGGCAGTTGATAAAACTAATGATGTTTGCAGATGAGTGCCCATATTTTTTTGGAAACTTTAAAATTGTTAAAAGAATGTCAGCAAAAACACTGCAGGAAATGTGTGACTACAATGTGAGCTCATGCATGTTAATTTTTCAGTGCAAGAAGAACATGCATACTCACTTAAAGCATCACTGGCTTTATAGATCAACTTGAAGGACTGGGGCTTGCCTTTTGTAAGGAATGTGGTAAGTATTTGTCAACTACAGCTCTCTATTTGCAGCAATACATCACCTTTGTATCTTTCTTGGGTCATAGAGAGAATCTGCTGACAGCAGGGATATGATAGAACAGACCACATCCCCCATTGACTTTTACTTCCAGTGTCACCTTGGAGCATCATGTCTAGTTTTCAGGTTTTTAGTACTTCTCTTTTTTTACTGTCTTGTGCAACTTACTGCCTCTTCAGAGGCAAAGTTCATGTATTTCACGAAGTGGATGAAAAATCTTATAGATGAAGAAGAAGGAAAAAAACCTCAATCACTTTCAAGCTGTCTTTTGTTGTCAGATATTTTTAACACTTAAGAATTCTGTAAATTTGTATTAAACTGTAATCTCTTTTTGAAAAAATCTGGATCTCTTAGCAAGAGAGATGGAGCAGAAGAGATGGGGAGAAAAAAGGCATACTTCAAGAAGGATAAAATTAACCTCAACTAAAGGAAGCAGGTTAACAATTAATTGCACATTGCTGGTGGTCAGGCTAGGATGCTCTTCACGCTCACCTTTGCTATTTGCAGAACAACGATCTTCAATAACTGTCAGTACAGAAAGATCATAGTAGTAATCTTTGTGACCACTAGTTACTTCATAGAAGTTAACATATTCATGAATGCAGTGCTTAGTTCTTGGCATTGAAATCTTTGCAGTTAATAAAACAAACTTGTGTTATCTAGCAGTGAATGCCTTTGTTCTTTTTCAGGTCACTAGGAGCACCGGTTACTCAAACTGTGAAAACCAGTGTGCTTTAAAATATATTTTTTATTGAAAATCTACTTGAAGAAACAAGTAATTCACACTGAAAGAGATGTAAATTGCAACCTGACATATGTGTATTTGTACATGATTTCTTCTAAGTATCAGACTCTGTCTTTAATGTGTATTAGTTGCTAAATCAAGTCAGATGTCTGAGGTGAGAGCTGAGAGCAAATATTCATAGTGGAAGCAGATAAGTCTTAATTAAGCTGCTGTTGTCTTTCTATGATAAATTTAGAACTTTTCTGTAAGTTGTCTGATTTAACGCTCCATTTTCATCCAGGAGTGTTAGATTTAGATCCCCTTCCTTTGTTAAGAGGTCTGCAAATGTCTCTTTGATAGCCCTAGCTGTGTGTCGTTGAAGAAGAACCCAGGAGCTTTGTTTTTTGCTGTGTTGCAATGTAGAGGAGGAGGTGTATATTGACCTAAAGCTGACCTCTCAACATCTAGCATTTCTAGGGTTGACATGCCATGAGAAATGCTTTTTTTCTTTTTTTTTTTTTCTTAAGGACTGGCGCTCTCTTTTTCCAATTCTTGACGTCCAAATTCCTTCATCTCTTTTAGTTACCATAGAAGGTAAAAGATGAGATGTGAAAATAGGTGGGTAATAATTGTCCTCACTAGCACTTAGCAATGTTATCTATTTTAGAGGCTGTTCCATGCAGCTGTGTCATGTATGAAACTTTGGACAGTGTGTTCTATGTGTTATATTCAGAAAGAAGGATGCCCGCCTTCTGAGGTCATCAAGCTTTTATTTGGGACCAGCTCTGTACTGAAATAAACTTTTCTCAGAATTTGAAATTATGTTAAGGAAGACACTCAAGGTGGGCGCTCTCAGAGCTTGGATGGAGTGCACGGATTTTTGGATATCATCCAGGATGTCAATCTGCCAGTTTTACAGACAAGCCCAAAATCTTGATCTACATGAAGCTGCAATAGTTGAAGGTAGGGGAAAAAGAAAAGAAAGTGATAGGTGCTGATCAGCAGAGGTTTTCTCCTGATCGTGGCAGGGTTTTCACCTGCCAGGGTCTCCATGCCTGAATAGTTGTGTGCAGGTGGTGATTTAACAGTCATTCTGCTCATTTGTCTCAATTCCTTTTGATGCAGATTTCATCATAGTTACCCATTTCATCTTCATATTCTGCTACTGCATAGTATCTCTACCTCTGTTCTAAAAATTAGGAGTAGGTGGAGAAAACTGCTGGCACCCTTAATTCTTAGGGGCTTTATCTTGAAAACTTTGACTAAAAGGATAAATTGAAGCATATTTTTAGAAGCTTTGGTGGACATAGTCTGAGACAACTGTATTCCTGTAACATTAACTGCAACTGAAAGGCTTTGAGGTAACAACTCATTTGGTGGATTTTTTGTATAGCAAGTTAGTGTTTATGTCATTGAATTATTTGTGTGAATTTATTTTCCCTGTGTATTTTGCTTTTGGGCATTGTACACATTGTGAATGTGTTACTAAATTACCAGTGACTAAACTATTTAGTGGAGACACTTTCAATTCTTTTCAGGTGAGAAGACCTGGAATTAAAAGGTAATTCTTGTATTAGAATTTTTTGATCCAAAAATAAAATGCAGCATTTTTTTCCCATCTAGAAATTCTCTTGTTTCTGAACTAGTTGTTTTAATAGAATTCTTCAGTATAGTCTACTTAGAAAAAAATAGTCTTCAGTACTACTCCCTCACAAGTAGTCAATAAGAAGTATTCAAAAACTAATTCTTATGATCTTCAAAATCTGAGATAGACTGGATCATTAACTTGATGTAAACTACAGAAGTAATTTGCATGTTTGAATGAAAGTACTAAAAGATACTAAAGCAAGCACAGAACACAGAAGAGTTTTGCTGGAAACCAGTAAGAAATAGCCAATAAAGGTAACTGTGAAGAGCTTAAAGTTATAACAGTGATTCAAGTTGTGCCTTGGGCAGTTGCTACTCCCAAGAAACTGGTGGGTGAATAAAATATTGTTAGTTTCTTATCTATCAATCATTAAGGCAGTGGCCAGTTGAATGGAATTTTTACCTGGAAGAGTGTAGTTTTGTATTGACATCTCTGGATGGTGTGTATAGTAAATTAGCTGGTAATGTATGTCACAGAAGTAGATGAAAATACTTTTGCAAAAAAGAAAGGGTTTACACTTCTCTGGTTTATAATTAATCTGTTATAAAGTCTGTTTGTAATCTGCTTAGTTGTGTTTTAAGAAAATTGAAACAGGCAAAATGTGTAAAAGTTTCTCCATGCATGTTGATACTATTTTACTGGGGTAGCAGGAACACTTCTGGACAGATAAATGAGTAGTTCTGCATACCAGCAGGTGTAAGAGCATCAAACAGGAAGATGCAGATCCAGAACACACATTATCTGAAGAGATTCTCTGGTTTGGGATTAGAAAGGTGGTGGATGTAGGTAACTCCTACAGACAAGTGGATATCAAAGCTTTACTTCATTGCCTCCCTCCCTCGGGTTACATACTGCTGTCTTTACTCCAGTATTTGGCAAACACTTCACTGAGATAACAGGAGTTTCCAAAGAGCTGCTGAGAACAGAAGCAGATGGCAGCTCAGTCATTTATCAGTCCTGCACTATTTACTTCTATGTTTCTCGGTAAACCAAAGTTAATTGATGTTAAGCTGTAACTTTCTACTTCCTGTCTTTTTTGTTTTGTTTTATTTTGTTAAAGAGGAGAAAAGAGAAACCATGTTTGGATTTTGGTGTGTAGAAATTGGTTTTGATTTGTGGGGGTGGGTTTGTTGTGGTTTGCTGTTTGGTGGGTGTGTTTTCCTTTTCTCCTAGTCATGATTCAGAGCGGTAATGAGTGGTCTTTGAGAACTGGTGGAAGATGAGGTACCAAAAGAATAACCATTAATATAGACAAGTCAGTTTATTCTGTTTCTAGAAGCACACGTGTCAAGAGAAGAGTATGCCTAAAATAAAATTTAGTATTGAAGGCATGAGTGTGGTTTTGGCGGGGGGGGGGAAATGACACCCATGCATTCTAACTTTCTCCCGTGTTGGATCCTTTGGAATTTTAAAAGTTTTTGGTGACTTCTCATGTGAAATAAAAATAAACAAAAACCTTCTCCTGCAGCGAGAACTGTTGCAGGTGGATTTGGCGCTGCTTGGAGAACTCCAGGTACAAAGTAACTATCAGCAGTTTGTAACCTACGCAGAAGGTTCTATCCAGTTGAGTTTCCTATAGTGACTGCCAACACTGTTGAACTTTCGTTTGTTTTCATGAAATGGTGGAAGAGACTGTCAGCTTTTTGAACTTTGCCCTTAGTTCTTTATTATAAGGTTAGAATCAAATAATCTTAACAAAGTGAGCTGACATTCAGTCTGCTAAAAGTGAGTGAGAGAGAAGGCAAACAGTTTTTATCCACTTGTTTAAATATAGTCTCTCTGATCCGGGTATCTGGTTTCAGCTATCATGCCACCTTACATTTGTGCTTCATGCTATTTGTCATGCTTAACTGGTAGTGTCGCAGCAGAAGGCAAGGTAACAATTAGCTGAGCTGTTGCTCAAAAGTCTGCATGCTCTCATTCCTGGTTAGAGTTTCATGCATGATAAGGAAAAAGTGGCTTATTTTTGAAAGATGGTTGCATGCTTTATTGTGAATGTTATGAACAGTGTGAGTTTCACCTCTGGTTTATGTGAATGCTACTACATCTGGATCTTTTTTTTGGTTGTTTTGTGTTTTGTTTTGTTTTTTTTTTTTCTTTTTTTGTTTTGTTCCCCCTCCCCCCCCCCCCATTTTCCTTCAAACCCAAATCCTGGGCTGGAGGAGAGAAAGGGCACAATCCTTGATCGACTGCCCATAACACAGTAAATAAGAGAGGAGGAAGCTGGTCCCATAGCATTACAACTTCTGTATGCCTCCTGCAAATTCAGCTTCTTTATCCTTTTGGATCTGATATGCAAAGAACTGTGAAGGCAAGAACGATATTGCCCATAAATTGCTTTACATTAATTTCTATTCCAATTGTGTAGCACATGTAAGTGAAAATCTTGGAAATATGTTTGCTAAATCATGTGGTAAATGGTCTTGTTGATGACTGCAGAGTTGCTCTGGGGATGGAGTTGTTAAGCACTTATTATAGGAATCCAACAGGGCAAATTAAGAGAAACCTCTGTGTGTGCTTGTTATTTTAGGTCTTTTATGCTTGTCTTCTGAGAGACCTCATGTAGGACCTCATGACCTAAAAAGACTTGATGTCTTTTAGTCAGAGGTTAACTTCTGAAATCTCAGTTACTGACCTATCAACAATGAAAATAATCGCCTCCAAGGGAGGGTTTAGTGTTGTTATTCTTTAATGCTAAAAAGCTGAATGTCCTTGTTAATGATACATATAAAGTAGCTTTTTAGCATTCTGCTTAGTTGTATGTGGTATTTTCATTTATAACTAAGTCTTTTTATACTTGTAAATTAGGGGGGATATTTTATGTTTCTTTGTAAATAACTGCTGAGTGGGTTTCTTATTTGTTTGTAACATCGTTGCAAGCATTTCCTTAATCTCTGAGTATTCAGATATAGTGGAACTTTAATCTGTACATGAGTGTTCCTTGGAAATGCTATTACAAATCCACAAAACCACTGTGCATGGTAGAATTTGCCATTATAATAAACTCTATTGTAGAAAAAACAATGCCTGGTATTTTTTGCTAGTTTTAACTGTTACATTTCAAGACTTAAATGGTGCAGGCCATTTAAAATGAGTATTGCTGTTGTTTATACTGCTTGCTAGATAATTCTTCAGATGTACATCTTTAAAGATTTATCTATTTTTAATCCTAGTATACAAATGTATATTTTTACATAAAGCTCAAATTTCAGTCTGTGTGGAACAGGTGAATCATTTTTCTCACTACTTATTGTTTTTCTGACTTCACTTAGCTTTCACTGAAATTATATTAGCTATCTATAAAACTGTCATCTTTTAATACCACTTTTGCCAGGATCATAAGCATTTGCAGTAACCTTTGCAAGTTGCTTTACTGACAGATCTTGAATTCCAACTGAATTGGTTAAGGCGTTTGATGGCATGATTATTTTGCCAGTCATTGTTATTAAAACAGTGGAACTCCCCTTTGTGGAAAAAAGGGGTCATCTGTCTTTTGTAAGATTCATACATGAGCTTTATCACTATGGTAATAAAAATTCATTGCTCGCTTGGTATCCTCAAAGGACTTATACCACTGCAAATGTAACCACATACACACATAGAATCATAGAATAGTTAGGGTTGGAAAGGACCTTAAGATCATCTAGTTCCAACCCCCCTGCCATGGGCAGGGACACCCCACACTAAACCAGGCCACCCATGGCCTCATCCAACCTGGCCTTGAACACCGCCAAGGATGGAGCATTCACAACCTCCCTGGGCAACCCATTCCAGTGCCTCACCACCCTAACAGTAAAGAATTTCTTCCTTAGATCCAATCTAAACTTCCCCTGTTTAAGTTTGAACCCGTTACCCCTTGTCCTGTCACTACAGTCCCTGATGAATAGTTCCTCCCCAGCATCCTTGTAGGCCCCCTTCAGATACTGGAAGGCTGCTATGAGGTCTCCACGCAGCCTTCTCTTCTGCTGGCTGAACAGCCCCAACTTTCTCAGCCTGTCTTCATATGGGAGGTGCTTCAGTCCCCTGATCATCCTCGTGGCCCTCCTCTGGACTTGTTCCAACAGTTCCATGTCCTTTTTCTGTTGAGGACACCAGAACTGCCCACAATACTCCAAGTGAGGTTTCACGAGAGCAGGGTAGAGAGGCAGGATCACCTCCTTCGACCTGCTGGTCATGCTCCTCTTGATGCAGCCCAGGATACGGTTGGCTTTCTGGGCTGCGAGCGCACACTGAAGCCGGCTCATGTTCATTTTCTCATCGACCAACACCCCCAAGTCCTTCTCTGCAGGGCTGCTCTGAATCTCTTCTCTGCCCAGCCTGTAGCTGTGCCTGGGATTGCTCTGACCCCGGTGTAGAACCTTGCACTTGTCATGGTTAAACTTCATCAGGTTGGCATCAGCCCACCTCACAAGCGTGTTGAGGTCCCTCTGGATGGCATCCCTTCCCTCCGGCATATCAACCGAACCACACAGCTTGGTGTCATTGGCAAACTTGCTGAGGGCGCACTCAATCCCACTGTCCATGTCACCGACAAAGATGTTGAACAAGACCGGTCCCAACACCGATCCCTGAGGGACACCACTCGTTACCGGTCTCCAGCCGGACATCGAGCCATTGACCACAACTGTAACTTGCATACATTGCATGTGCACAGTTAGGTTAGTTTTAGAATAAGCACATGACAATAGTGCTTATAGTAGTATACTAAAGAGGGAATGTGTGTTTTATTTTACGGAATGCTGGAATGTGTGAAGAAATCTTAAATACCTGAAACATTTTTCCCTTCATGTTTCACCTCAGATTCCTTTGGCAAGGTTTATAAACTTGTTTGGCTTTTTTTTTTTTTTTATTTACTATATTTACGTCTAATATTCTAAGACCCTGTGTTGTCTTTAAATAGCATTTTCCTCCCATCCTTACCAGTTTATTTATAAGGCTCTGTATCTGCAACATACATAGCCAGTGCTTAGATGGCTTCTCCATAAACTATATTCTAACCACATATATCAAGCAGTATTCTCTTTTCTTCTCATGTTCACCTCTATATCTTGTTTGTAGTATTAATGGAAGTATCCAAAATTAGTTTTATCTATGGTTGCAGAGTGATTTATTCGTGTAGAAGCTGATATCAATATTGCCTGAAGAAATCTGTGCTAGTTCATATCACTCTTGTGAGACTGTAAAGCTATCAGCATTAAATTGACTTAACAAGATGGAGAGTATTATTTCCAATTTGGAAAACAAGAAATCATAGTCCTTTTAGCTTATGTTATACTACAGCTTATGGTATAAGGACTCAGTGACTGCATTGTCATCAAGGAATACTTTTTATTCAGTGGTATTTTGGAAAACTTGTAAAATTCTGAATTAATACGTTGGGCTGTGAACTGCGTGGTAGCTTTACTGTGGTATGTTTGCTTCCATTACTATTGTGGGCTCTCACCTTCAAGCACAGGCATAGAGATGAGGCAGTAGCAACTGGCCAGGTTAGCGACTGCTTAAAACTGCAGTTGTTAACCAGGCCAGGTTTGTCCATTATACAAACCATAACGTCCTTAAGGCTTACAAATCGCACAGACTATAAACCTTGACAGTGCAGACAGAAGAAAAAAATAACTAAAATCCAAAAAAGCTGGGGTTAGGACATGATTTTTCCATGGTGCCAAGCACTTTCAGTTTGTATTTAAGGAAGGTGGGTAGCATTTTGGAGGTGGCATGCAGCAACAAGCAGGAATACCTGGTAATAGCATTATAGAGCACTTTCCGTTGTCAGTGAATCCTGAAAGGAATTTCTGTTTGCAAAGGCAGTAATAGAAAGGATAAGTGAATGGGGTGGAGCAGAAGCAACTCCCTTTGTTTTGTTTGAGGACTTAAAAAGACTTTTCTGATGAGGATTGTTGTTTGTTGAATCCATTTGAATCCATTGTTGATATTTCAGATAGAGCTTCTGTTAATTTGTTGTTTGTTTGTTTTCCTAAAGAAAGGCATTTCAACACATATCCAAGGTGTATTGAATTCTAAAACAAATAGAAGTTATTGGCTTTGACATGAAGTCAATGACAAATATAAGTCATTGACTTCATTAAGTCATTGCATTTCTGAATGAAAAAGGTGGTGTTGGTGTTGAAGTGTAATAGACATTCCTTTTAATGAAATCAATTAAATTTGCACATAATCCCTAGCACATTAATCTCTCTAGGTGACACCATGTATTCCAAGAGGTACAGGTACCTAAAAATAAACAATAAAATGGATCTTTGTTTTGTTGTCTGACCATTTCCCTCTTTAACAGAAGCTGATTTGTCTGGAACCTCATGGCCTTATAAGTTGATCTTCTACTAAGGTTTTCAAAGAATTCCTGATATCCTACTAAGTAATCATAAAAAGGAGAGAGCTTTTAGTCCTGCGGATTACAGCTGCAAAGTATTTCAGAGTACCGTGTAACAAATCACTGCAAGGTATGCAATGTAAGCAAGGTAAAAATGGTGAAATTGGATAAAATAACATACAATGCTGGACAGTATTTTAAAGGATTATTGCAATATCTTGAACATGCTGAAATATCACATGCGGATTTACTCAGTCCAGTTGGGATTTGACAGTTGTACCACTGTAAAGACGAATTTCTGTGCAAGCTAAGTTGTGAGCAGAGGAGGAGGAATCAGACTGTAGTACTGTGTAAACTAGGTGAGAATGAACTTTTCCTAAAGCACGTAACAAACTTGATCATCTGGTGTGCTGTTAGCAGCACAGTGGATCTTATGGTGCTTCTGTGTAATTCGAGTGCTCTGACTTGGAGACTAATTAAATTCCTAGGCATCACTGAATATCTTTCATTCTGAGGTTGCATAAAGACTATTTGAAATAATGGGATTGACGTCAACCTTTTAAGTTTCCTTCTTAAAAAAAAAAAATTATTTGAAAATATTTTAAAAATAAGCCTCAGTAGAATTATTAGATGTTTTAGGAAAAAAATATACTCACGTGTCTTAGACTTAGATAATAATTCAGTTTGGTTCTGGGTCATAGATAAAATACATTTACATTTCATTTTTACCTGGCTTCCAGCCCTCAGTGTAAACCGAGGGGTTAAAAAACTTCCATTCTACTTTGATAGAGCAGCTGCCTTGAAATTAGCTGAAAAATTTGGCATTTAGGCAGTGAATAAATACTTACAGAAAAACTTAGGAAGGCACATTTAATCCAATGATTTTGTATTTCAGGAAGAGGATGCTGGTATAGGTGTGTGGAGTTATTTCCAAGACTATCAAAAATAGGAAGAAATATTTGGGGTTTTTTTATTATTATTTTTTTTAACTATAACTCGCATTTACGAGGTTGATGTTCTGTTGCTGTTCAAGCAAAAGTAAGGCAGAGGTGCACTGTTCTTCTGTATTGTTGTTGGTGCTTATATAAAACCATGCAAGGCTGGTTCAGAAAGCTGCTCAGAGCAAATATTAACCTTAAGCTCCTTTTATTTTCTTCAGTATTTTGACTACTTTCTGAAACCATGCTCCTTACAATCATTAAAATGTCAGAGCAAAGGAGAGAGTCTGTGAACTGGGCAGCGGGGGAGGACAGCAGAAGTAGTGACTTGTATTGATTTAAATTGTTACAAAATTTCATTAACTTCATTAGACTGTGGTGTGCTTGGGGTTCTCATCAGTGTATGGCTGAAAGGATGCTGTGATGTGTCAGGTAATCTGATGTCTTCTGCATATTGATTCTGTTTGATACCAGGCTGGAAGATGTGCAGATGTTGGGCTGAAAACATCATGGGAAACAAACCCCGCAGGTGGTGGTGTGTAAACTTTCACCTGCATAGGCCTAATAATAATGTCAATGTTTGACTTTTTCTTAGAAGGGAGTGTCCTTGGCAAAGTACTAGCTCCTGGGTAGACAAACAGAAGCAGTTAATCAAGTCTTAAGCAGATTTGAAGACATTTGTGAGTCTGGTCTACGGGTCATTGTACAGAGAGAACTGAATGTTGTAATGGGAGCTGTATTTCCCCAAGCATTTGGGGAACACCCTGGGGAAAGGAGGAATTTGTGCAGTCTGGTTTCAAGGGAGCCGAGAAATTCCCTGATGGTGAGGAAAAGCTATGTTAAGAGTAGTTTGGGTATGCAGAATAATTTTGGCTTGATCAGTTTGTTCTCACTGGTGAGGCAGGGAAGCGAGTGTGCCTTTTAGACTGTTTGATTTGCATGTGCATATGTTTGTTTTAACATTAGCTGAAGTTAAGACCCAAATTTTGAAATCACTGTGTGTTTTGGTGCCATCATTTTCACTCGTTTTCGTGAAGGTGTGACCTGTTAATCTAGAATGCCTTCAAAGTTTGAGATCCCCATGAGGGGTTGCTCACACAGTCAACAGGTTTTCATGAGGTCAGGCTCTTATAGGGAGGCTTAATCTTCTCCAGTGCATAACCTAATTTATGGAAAGGATGAGAACATTTGCCAACGAAGCCAAGGACAGAGAGTGTACCAAGGCCTCTTCAAACAGAGCTTTAAGCTCCTGGGACGCGCAGTGCTTTTTCACTAACTCTGTCAAAATACTACATCTCCATTAGTTTACTTGAAGTCATTTGAACTGATTTGTGACCATTAATCACCTATTCATGGCAATATATCAAAATAATTTTTGTTTGTTTGGAAAACTCATTCAGATGCTGGATGTGTATTTTGCAGTCCTAAAGGCTGTCATTAATATCTTATTAGTAGAGAATAATTTCAGAGAATATATAATAGTTTGGAGACTAATAGTTTTAAGGTTACTCTTCAGGTCTTCTAGCTCAGCCTCTTGATTAAAGCAGGACTACCTTCAAAGTGGAGTTGAGTCGCTAAGGGTCTTGTTAAGTAAAGCTCAGAAAATCTCCAAGGTTGGAGATCCCATAGCCTCTCTTGGCAGACAGTACTAGCGGTTATCCATTCTCATTATGAAACTGCAGGAGGAGTTTGCAATGTATTTTGCAGACTGTGGCTCCTGATTCTTGTTTGGGTGCCCCATTTTTCACCCTGGGTAACATGCAGATTAATTCAACGTACGAAGCCTGTTTGCTTTTAAATCAATGTTAGGATTTTACTTGTTGGTGTCAATTTTGATATTTTTGAGCCACTACAGAGTGTTTTGTAACTCCTGAAATACTGAGTTCTGTTAACTTTTAACGTTGATTACGTATGCTTATTTTCTGTTTCTCAAATTAATACAAGTCCTCATTCTGTGCTAATGCTGAGATGAGGAGCTTGCACCTATCTCTGTATAGAGTACAGTTATTTTCAGCTGACTTCTGAAAAACTAGTGTGGTGGTATGTGTATCAAGTTGCATAACTTGAGAATGGTAATTTTACCATGAGAATAAAGGATCTGAAAGTAGTAGAAAACCTAGTTACAACAGGAAATTATATGTGTGCTCTTGGAGGGCAAACAAAAGGTGGAAGGTGTAGGGTTTTTCTCATGTAACCTTCTAGCTAATTAGGGGTTTGTAAAAATTCAATAGGTAGTTAAGGATATCCATAAGGCTTTATCATTTTTCATGTCTGTGGGAATTACTTTTTCTGTACAGTATGAACACTACTATCTTGACGAAACGGGCTCAACTGCAGGTTTAATGAAGTGCAAGGAATTAAAGCTGTCGTTGTAAATGGCATTTTCAGGAATGAGAAGTTAGTTTACCTGGTACGTCACAGCAGATGTCTTTGAAAGTCTAAGATGCTGTCTTTGTGAATTATGATGAAGCCATAAAGAGAGGAGGTGTTTATTCAGTCTGTCTTGTATATCTTTTTCAAAAATATATAATTGGGTACATGTTTTGGGGACATTTTAAAGCAAAGCCAGGGTGTTTGGTACAGGTGTGGCACTTGTATTCCCCGAGTTACAAGAACTCACAACTGGTAAATTACTCTGGTCATTGCAAATGTATGCCAGAAAAACCCATGCATGTACCATATTCTGGAAGTTTTGACCACTTGACTGAGAAACTGTTAAAAAAAATTAAGAAATATTGTAACAGTTACAGAAATTTCACACTATATCTAAAATTAAGCTGTTGTCTATACTATGAATAATTCATAGCTTTTGAGAGAAAATAATGTGGTGTATTTTTCTAAGATTCTTTTTTTAAGATCCCTTAATACCTGCTCATACTAGAAGCAGAAATTCTGTAAGTCTTCTCTATAGCATAAACGTTGACATTGGAGCGTGTTCTGGTTCAGTTTAATATTACAGCACTTGTGTTCACCTAAGGTTAACTTGGTAGGTCACTGGATCATCATTGCAAGGGACAAAGCAAATAACAGCTATGTACATTTGCACTTGCATTTTTATGTTGTTCTCTGATCCTGTTAAAAGACACTTGAAATCACAGCACTTGAAGTGAATTGCCAAGCATGGACCTAGCCTTAGAAAATGGGAGCACAGCCCCTATTCTGAGTTCCAGTAAGGCTTTCTTGTCAAGAAACAAGGGTTAAGACCCTATTTCTATGTATGGAATCAGGTTGGAATTAGGCATTTGGACTTTTGAGAATCCCTGGAGGCACCTTTCTGATAGCTGAAGGATCCTAAGTATTTGTAATAATCCAGCCGCTAGTCTCCTACTGATTTTTATGGTTTTGTCATGTAAGTACCTATCTGTTCTTTGAGACCGAATATTACACACAGAATAATAAAAATATTAATAAAATATATTTTAAGTTGCTGGAGAACTTGTTGCGCTGATGTAGTGTTATAGTAGATCTACTGTCCAATTCCACCATTATGTTCTCTAATGACCTCAGCTGTTATACTTAGGGCTTCAGCACTTCTAGTTAGTATGTTTATTTGTCAATAGACCCTTGTGGCAAGGAGCTCTACTATACTGCATATTGCACTGAGATGATAATGGTAGTCTTTGCCTTAGGAATGCATAGAGTTAAAGATAAATCTAGCACATGAAGGCCTACAACCAGCTATGTGAGCCCAGGCTGAGAAAGGTGTAGTACGTATTACCAAAAATAGTTGATGATTTTTAACATCCGGCTATACGGGAAGTGTTCTTTTAGTTAGTCATAGCAAGCACACTATTATCTAAACTTTTACTAAATACATTATTGAATCTGAAATGCTGAAATCCAACATTTTTTTCCTGATAATACAGTATTATTTGTATCTTAAAAGCTGTGTATTAGAAATGCAGGCAAATCCTCAATTTATGCACCATTTTTGTCTTATAATCAGATGTTTCCTGAAAATATGAATAGGTGTGCTGGTCTTGCATCCAAGTCTCTTCTTTTTCATATTCATCTTTCTTATTTATTCATCTAAAACTAGGGAAGATACTTTATTGTTGTATTGTAGTAATTTGTTATGGGTTTTTACAATGCTGCATAATCATTTGTTATAGAGTTAAAATCTTCTATGGCCATTTGTTACAGAGAGTTAAAATGTTGACTGCAGTAGTAAGAAGTTGAACTCTACTTAGATTATTAACTTTTCCCCCTCCTAATTGATATCTCAAGTGAGAGAGCTGTCATTTAAACATAGTGGGCTGCTCTAACAATATCTGACTGTCATGAACTCATAGCCATAATAGAATTGCAAAGACATGTAATGGATAACATCACAAATTTGGGTAGGGAATTAATAGCTATAATTTACTTTCTGGTTATGCTGCCTTTTCTGTACAAAATAGTGTATATATTGCAGATACATGTTGCCAAGTGGCAATTAAGTTTTGTTTTTCTTTGTGTGCATAAAAAGTCATAAATTTATTGGAGATTTTCTGGGCAGTGTGGGAGGGAAAAAATAGATTTTTAGCTATATTTACTGCATCCCAACCCCACCTCATTGATTCCTGCTTTTCAGCTGTAGCATTGGTGACTTGCCCTCCTCTTTGCTGCTGTGGCTTCTCCCTGGCTTCAGCTCTGTGTAGCATCTGAGCTCTGCACGCTGCGTCCAGTTTCCATTTTTTCAGTCGGGTACTTCCATTTCCTCTTTTTCAAAATATGCTCTGGCTTAGCAGTGCAATAAATCAGTCCCTGGAGCCTGGAGTATCCAGTCTCCCAGTACCAGATCAAAATGCCCATGCATTGCAAATTCTGACTCAGCACTAATTCACTTTTCTGGCATGTTTTGTTCCTTTTTTCTTTTTTTTTTTTTTTTTTTTTTTCTTGACTCAAGTTCTATAAGCGGTTTTTATGTCAGATTGCATATCACCTATCCATACCAGTATCTATATCTATCTATCTATCTATAAAAACAAATCTAGAATTTAGGAGAAATTTAGGAAGTTAAGAAAATATGATGCTTGCAGTTACAATCTTCTGTTTTCCTGTAAAAAAATAATCTAGGAACGGAGAATTCTCTTCCTTCTTTGTAGCATCTAAGTCTGACCAAGAGCAGTGACTGTCTCATAACCCTTGTTGTTGAACTGTTCAGGTCCCTGACAGCTGGATCATTTACTGACCCTTCTCTTCATGTGATTTATTCTGGGATCAGATAGAGTACTGCCATACTGAGCATTTTCCAAATGTAGGAGGACCAAACAGGAGACAGACTTATCTTAGATTGACAACTAGATTGATAGTAAGTAGTGCAGAAGGTTCAAGCCCCATGCTAGCATGAAATCATTTGACAGATAAAAGTATTTGCTTATAAATTGAAAGAGTTAGGTAATAATAGTGGTTTTTTATGATTACATTACATGATATTTTATGATTACACAGACTAATAGCTAGCAGATGGTAGAGTATACATTTTACTTGTTTACTAGGATGATGGATGGCAGTGATTTGAAAAACACTTTTTTCCTTGTTACATTACTCTGAAAGCTTGTAGTGGACAGACAATTTACAATATGAGTCAACAATATTTTGTATCTGCTCTAGATTTTTGGGGGCATCCATTATTCTGTTGCTTGTATTGGGGTTTCTTCTTCCATCAATGATAATTTCTTCTTGGACAGAGGAGGAAAAATTCTACTTGGAAAGCCAGGCCTTTAAGAGGGTGCATGTGTGCCTTACAGCTTACATATAAAATAATACCTATTTGTATGAAAAATAAATGGTGGAGGTTTTTTGCTGTTTTATTTCAATGTTTATCATATTACTCAGCCATTTTGATGAAGAGAGATGCTCTGTCTTTTGTATAGGCACCTCAGCACAAATCTACGTTGTTACATTGCATGCTACAAAGATACTTAAAGCTATCCAGTCACAATAACTGCTGTGGGTTTTATCCTTTTTATTTAATTGGTATTGACTTACTCAAATTATCGATGTGTATGTTTTATATATATCTGCTGTTCAAGTTTTATTCAGTTTTGGCTTTGTGGTTTTTTTTGTTGTTTGGTTTTCTTTTTTCCTTAGGTACTATGGCTTGAGAATACTCCATAAACATGAATCAGATTATTCTGTGAGTAATGGACCTAAACTGTGACTTTTATTTATATATTTATAAATATATATTTATATGTAATTATTTATATATTTATATATATTTATATATTGTATATATATATATATATTTTTTTTTTAGGTTCATTCCCATGTATTTTGGTCTCCAACTCCCTGCCATGTCCCTAAAGTCTGCCATTCCTTTCAGTCTCTCTCAGTGGTTTTTGGCTGGTGTAGGCATGGCACGCTTACGGTTTCAACAAATAGTACCTGAGTTCTCTTTAGCCAGTAGATCGTCATCTCTCTAAGCAAGCAGGGATAAAGCTATGGTTGCTTTCCCCTCAAGAGTCACTGTGTTGGGTTTTATTTTTCTGTAAGGTCTCTAACTTCTCTGAAAGTCGTATCTGAGACATCTAGTATTTTGACAAATTTCATAGAACTTGGACAATATGGTTCAAATGCTATGATTTTGTATTTAGTCTTCCCATAACAACATTAACTTCCTGGAAAAATCAGGCTAAAACAATCAGATGGCACCAGGGTGTCTTTTCTCCTGAAAGAACCCAATAATCATTACAATAATTATTGTGATTGGTCATAACTTGAGATATTTTTTCCAGATAAGAAAACTCTTTCATTTAAGCCCGAAGATGCTCCATAATGTATATATCTGGTTTCTAATAGAAATATTGAGTCTGTCCCTTAAATTCCTTTTATGAGTTACCATACATGATAAGACCTGAATGTACATTAGTATTAGGAAGTTCAGTTTTATATCAGTCATACATTGATCCACTAAGTCTCTGTAATTCTGCCCACTTGGACTCCTGTCTCTTAAATGGTTTATATCACTGCAAACTGCTAGTGGCCTTTCAGAAGGGCGAAAGCCTATGATATTGTCTCACCTTTTGCAAAGTGAAAAGATACATTCAGAGAGTTGCTGTCAGTTTTAGTGAGCTTGTTTTCCATAGTCCCTGTTCCCATGGTGTACTTTTTCCTGATCAATAATTGATTTATTTCCTTCATCCTCTGCTTTTCACCAGTGTGTTCAGATTTGGTTGGCAAATATATAAGAAAATAAACAATTACTGTCTTGTTCAGCTTTCCTGCCTTTGACTAGATCTTTATTTAACATTCTTTATAAGATCCAAGCTTCAGACCAATATGATAATACAGCACTTTCCAGCTTGTGTGTTTAAAGATTGAATAGCTTTGATAGTGATGCCTAGCTTTGGTTGTAAAGAGGAGAATCAGAAATAGCAGTAGAAATCTAGGGAGCCAGAATTCTTCAAAACCCTGCAATTTTTATATGGAAACCTGAATTCTGTACCTAAATTGTCACTGGTAAATACTTGAGGTTGGCAGTACAGGAAAGAGCAGGAGCAGACAAAGGAGAGGAGAAAAAGCAGTGCTCGTCTGGCATCCTTAAATTTTCAGGGTACCCTTGCTAAGAGAAGATGGGCACATCAGTAAAAAGTGGCTGTTGCATCAGAAACAGTTTTCAAGTCTGGATGGAGTTCGTAATTCACTGTGTAAAGCTTGCTGGATTCAGATTATGAAGCCAGGTTACAAAGTGGAGCTCACAGCTTCATGAACACTGTAGATGTCCCATTCTGTACTGCTGTATTCCAGCCTTCACCTGTCAGTGCAAGAGTTTGAGTGTCTGGGTGTAGCTACAGGCAGGGGAATGGACGGACCCAAGTTAAAACTGACTTGGTGAAAATGGGTGTTTACCTCAGATGAGTTCTGATGACAGGGAACCAACAGACTTTGGAATGGGGCAAGGGGCAGGAGTGCACAGACCTGGGCAGAGGTGGTGGAACACAGGGTTAACTGCTTTCAGGACTACTATGGGTTTATACTTGCATAAAGTTTAATGAAAACTAATCTTAATCCTATTGTAGAAGTATGTACGCAGATTTCAGGATTAGAAGATGACAGTGATTGACATGCATGTGCTATTAGTGTGCAAATCCCAGAGTTTTGTCAGGATTATAGATGATAAACTAGGTAAAAGGTCTAGTTAAACAATATATAAAATGTAGAATTGACTTCAGTTGTCTCTGCTCAGATTTTTATTAGCTTTTTTGTTTGTGACATTCAGTCTTAATTTTGCATGTAGTCTGAGGGCTGCTGGATCTCCTTCGTAAAATCATGTAGCAAAATTTTAAATAGAGACCTTTTTAGAGTATGTGCTTGTAATATGCATCTTACTGCTCCAGAGGTACATAGAAGTGATTTTTAAAACTATTCAAAGTCAGTCCTTTGTTAAGGCTGCTTTTTCTTCATGTGACTTTTGTGCTTTAATAGTTCTCTTGTTGAGAGGAATAAGGACTTTGCAGTTTGTGCATGCATCTAAATTATGCCTTGATGGTTTCATTATGGTAGCTTTAGTTCTATTTTTATCTTGTTTACATACCTCATATAGATCACTTTGAAACCTTTCTAACAATGTAACACGTTCATTAACCATTGTCAGTATTCACAAACAGGAGGTTTATTCACATTGGTAACAAATACATAAATTATTCCTCATAAATATCTTAAAGAATACATTGCAGCATTTTTACCAGTTAACTTGGTACGTAGGATGGTATGAATATTGATCAAACTGCAGAACTGAACCTCTGTATTTTGGGAATGTAGTGAAAGTTAACCACGATTGTCATAATTAATTTGCTATGTATTTAGTCATATGAAGTGTGAAGGAATTTAAGAAGTCTATGGAAACTTTTTGTTTGTATTTCAGAACTTTTAACTTGTTTTTTTCAGAACCATCTCTTTTCAGCTGTACTTTTCTTCAAACAGCCATATGGGCCAAGGGAGGGTTTTAGGGACTGTGGAAGGAAGTGCTCTTGTCTGTCCAAAGCAAAAGCTGCCATGCATACTTACTCCCAGTTTTGCGAGCATTTGTTCAAGTACTTGCATGCTGCTAATTTGTATGCTGCTAATGTGTGCATCTCCAGGGAAGGTGGTTCAAGTGTATCTCAGTATTAGAACAGATGGATTTAGGTTTTCTGACAAGAACGGACTACTATTCGGTTTTTAGCAATAGATTTTACCTCTGAATGGGAAAAGAAATGGGTTTCATGGTAACGATTTTTGTTTCTTAACCATTTTCTAACTGGTATCAGTAAAATTTATTGAAGTGTTTGAGGTTTTTTTTTTGGTTCCTTTTTTCTTTTTTTTTTTTTTTTCCCTACTTTTGTTTCTAGAGAAAGCAACCTATTGTCTTTATGTCAATGAGCATGCTTTAGCTTCTAACCACAACCAGAGCTGAAGGTATAAAATGGTGTACTGGTCCATCAGTATTTTCATACAACACTGCGTCAGACTTTTCTAGCTGTTACAGGTTTTTGCTCTTCAGATTTACAAATCACTGCTTCAGTAGGACAGGCACAGCAGTGAAGGGGCAAAAGTCTGTTGTGTCTCTATCAGTTAAAAACAAAATTATTTACTGCATGGCATATGACAATATTTAAGTGCCCAATTCAATTTAAAAGAAATAATTTACAAATAGTTCTGTTTTCTGACTTTTGAGTTTAATAATACCAGTGCCCATAGAAGGTTGTGAGATTGTATGTATGAGGGGATGGGGGAGAATGAAAACAAGATGAAAAGTAGTTCATATCTCTAGGACATATATTTTTAGTTTAAAAAATAAAAGAAAGACTTTGTTCTTTTGTATATTGTGCCTTTGTAATCACTTTTCAAAATTAGGCTCTAGTGTTTGCAATAGATTTTAGTGGAATTTGTGTATTGCATGCTGAAGAGAGAATATGCAAAGTATATGTGTGTGCATGAGTATTAATTAATTACAGCAAATTACTTTAAAGTGTTAGAATTGTACAAATAAGACCTAGTCCTATACCTTAAAAGGGAGGGGCAAGAAGTAAAAGCTTTCACTGCTGTAGGTCCATAAGAAAGAATGAAGGGGGAGAAAAGAATTACTGTTATTTCCCTCTGTTTGTGTCATCGTGGTGTCCAGTCCCTCCTTCCCTTGCTAAATGACGCTGATTAGTTTATATGCTTTGGTTAAGGAGGTAGGCTTGGTGTTGCTCATGTTCTAGACGCAAGTGTTTGTGAGATAGGAGCAGACATCTTGTTTGAGGTCACAAAAGGCAAATTCTGTTTCAGGATTCTGACTTTAAATTTTTTTCTGTCCTCTTAGCTCCTTTCTTGCCCTGTGAAAAACTCGTTTGAAAAATCACGTGGAATCCATTTGTGCTATCAGCTTTCTATGAGAAAAAATAATTGTTTTGAGAGATAGAATATTGATCTCAATGACTATCCCAATATGTAAAACATTCACTGACATATCTGGTGTATTTCCAGTATGTTCCTTAAAGGCAAGATCACACTTCTTCCATTTTACTTAAAAATAAATAATAATTTAAAGAAAACACTGCCCTACACCCCTTCACACACACCCCCCTCCACCCCCAAAATAAGTGACTGCATTAGTTAAGATCAGTTACACTGTCTTGGGGAAGCAAGAGGGGGAATTGGAAACGCATCCACTGTATCTCTTGTGTAAATTAGGTTTTTGATCGTTTTGATAGGACATAATTGCTTAAACATGACATTTAATTTATGTTTTGTGTTCCAGCGTAGAAGCTTCAGAGAAAGTGTGTTACAGCGTGTACAGCTGAGTTTACTTTAAATTTTCTTGACTTTATACCAAGGCATTTTTATCTCTGCTTGAAATACGGTACTTTACATGTTTTTGCAATATGCTAATACAGTGATCTGTGCAGTGAATAGAATCTTGGTTTTAAACTTATTTTAGAAGTTATTGGCAATGGCCATGTCTTTGCTAAATAAAAAACCAACCAACCAAACAAACAAAAAACCAAACCAAAAAACAACCACCAAAATTGAGGAAAGGAATATTTAGTGCCTGACCTTCAGTATACAGGGGCAGTATATTTTAGCTGAAATCAGCGTTACCAAACAATGAAAACTACAATAGAATCTATTTTGTATTGATAGCATATAGATAGATTTGGTTAAAAGACATACTTTTAACATCTATTTATTGGATGTATTCATTTGATATTAGTATCAAATATTAAAAATGATTCACGGTTTATGGCTGATTAAAAACAAATACACTTTTCCTTCATAGTAAAACCCATAGTAATCTAGCCTCAGACAATAAACAGGCTTTTAGCTTTCAGTGAAATAATAAGCAAGTGAATAATAGTATTTACAGTTCTGGCTATAAAAGAAGAAAACCAGATCTTCACTGTTAGTCTGCCTGAATCAGTTCTCAGGTTTTGGAGTCTGACATAAAATTGAAATGTAGTAATTGAATTATAACATGATGTTGCTACACCTCACTCTTAAATAGTGCTTGTGCTCAGAGTGCTTTAATAAACTCAGAATCTCCGTGGAATTGATACTATGTGATTAATAAGAATGTAACAAATTGCTGTATATTTGATCATACTTACTTTGGTCTTGCAGAAGTGGAACAGAAAGCATCAGAAGGGAGAAAAACAAGCAAGGAGCTATTGTGATGTCTTTCTTGTAGCCCTTTGCAGGAGCTCTGTGTCCCTCCTTTGGCATGGCCTGCTAGATGGGTAATGCTAGTGCTCTGGGCAGCCCTTATGTTACATAGTCAATGTGTTGACGATCAGCAGTTCCCTAACTGGCCTGCCTCACTGCTCTGCTGTTAGGCAGCACCATATTTAGATTTAAGAATGAATTTTAAAATTGTGCTTTGACCATCTTTCAGCAACTTTTTGCAAATGTGGTGTTTGTTGTTAATTTGTGTTTGAAAAGATGCTCTAAAGACTCCGCATGCTTTATCATTATTCATAGCAACAGAAATCTCAGAGATAATAACATGGTCCCTTTACAGAAACACAGGCAGCCAAACACCTACTTACAAGGAACACTTTCACCACTTGATCATTATGAGAAACCTAGCCTTAATGATTTTTAAGACCCAAAGTAATTGCATGCAGTAGAAGTCCAAGGAGAAGCGCTAAGCTTGAGAAAGCACTGATAATTTATGCCCCTTGTCTAATGTTCGTCAGTTTGAATTTCTGATTTTTTGCCATAGTCGATGGCACAGCCAGTGACTGTGGTGGGGCAAGCTGTTCTGTGTAACCCGTTTTGGGTTCCTGGTAGTTCATTGTGTCGGGGGGAGCTTGATGGCTCTTCCTTTTTTTCCCAGCCTGCAGTGAACATGGTGTCAGCAGCTGCACACTGGCTGAGAGCAGAGCACTTTGGCATTTGGAAAACAAGCATGACTTAACCTTACTGTGCTTATCTTGTAATCACGCTTCTTGGGAACAAAAGTCTTAGTATTGGGTATAATGGTATTTTATACTATCATAAAAAGTAAGTTTAATTTATTTGATTGCTACTATGGCAGAGATCCTGAAACATCACCTCTGCTTCTTTCCCTGAATAAATTTATTCTCCTGGAGTTGTAGGTTTTGGTTACTGGCTTGAAAGCTCTGCGCAAATGTCACAGTGGTGCTGTATATTAAAATATATTATTATTTCTCTTGGTACCATGGCATGATGTATCTGAAGTAAAAGATTTTTAAAGGCACACATACATCTTCCCGAGAGACAGATTTTTGCAAATCTGTCTCCATTTACTCTCATTAGTATTAAATCAGTACAATTGATAACAAATGTCAGACTGTAATGTTTCTGGTGAAGCAGACCATCTGCCTGTTTTGTAATATGAACATTTATGCTTACAATAAGTATACTTCAACAACTGTGCCTGAAATGCCAGGTAGTAATGTCTGTTATTTGAGGTCTCTGAATACATTATGCATATTGGAACAATAATTAGTTCCATGCTTTCTGGCAAATGTACTTATTAAAAGAGACTTCTTTCTGTGGATTGCTTGCGTCCCTTGAAAATGCTTCCTCTTAGTCCCTGCATTATTTCCCTGTCATTTTGTTTCTTATCAATGTATTTAGTTTCCAAACTAGCCTCTCTGAATAACTGAAATTTGTGAAGGCTGCCAGTCTACCAGCTAGAGTAATGTTGTGATGCTCAAACAGAATCATGTTGCTATCAACTCTACCAGTTTGTTTTGACAGAAGGATTTTTTTTTTCTTTTATTATTGAAAACAAACACTAACCAAACTAAAAGAATACAAATATCTGTGAAATTCCCCAATTAAAGCTTTCAGGACTGCAGTATATCTTGATAACTTGCTTTTTTCCTGCAGGGAGCAATGGGAGGTGAAAGATGAATTGTATTTCAGATGACTTAGTTGTCCTTCCCATATTGATGCACGTGCTTTTACTGGGATGGATGGCAGCTAAGAGGCTTCAGTCTTATCAGCTTTCCCTAAATCTGACTTCTTCACATCAACAGCTGAAATCTGTGTATTTGTAGCCAGACAAATTGGCTACCAGTTCTTGATTCACATTGCCATTCTGTGTGTCACATGTTGTGAGAGTGGATTGAAGCCACCAAGTTCAGGGAAGCTGGTGTGATCATGTTGCTGCTCACCTCCAGCCCTGCAGGAGACATGCTGCAACCACAGGGCCTGATGTGGGGGAAGCAGGGAAGGGTTTGGCACCGGCTCATTTTCCAGATGTGGTGTTACACAGGGCAGTTGCCCAGAGAACGGGCTATACTCATGTGGACAGGTCATTTAATTAGTAATAAAGGTTACTGGTAGATGAAGAGATGATATGTATGTCTGCTGTCCCTAGTTTTCCCCAAGAGGAGACTCTTCAATGTCTCTGTGGCTGTGGAAACCATCGAGACTATGGTACAATACAGGGATGTTAGGTTATTTGATTTTTTTGAGGCCAAAATTAGTATGCCTAAAAGGAAACTGGGAAGTTGTGGTGTATTAAATAGCAAAGCTGTGTACATTATGCAGACATTTCTATCCTCAAGAAACACTGTAAATAAAACCAGTAAAAAGATGCTGGCTGTAGTCTTCATTCTGTTTTACAGTAACTTTTTCAATTTAAATGTGAAAGGGTTGTTAACACTATGTACTTCTAACTGGTAGAGAAACCGATCTATGTATTTACTAAATTTCCTACAAGTTGTGATTGTTCTCCACTGTGATTTGAGAGTGAAAGCTAGGATAATTGATCTGTTCTTTTGATTTCTCAACATCAAATTTCTTGAAATAGTGTTTGATAGAAAGAAACCTTTGTTTTATTGCAGAGTTGGTTTTCGCTGCTTGGGTTTTTTTTTTTTTTCTTTTGGGATTTTTTTTTTGGGGGGGTCATTGTATTACTGATTTCAGATACTGGCAAAACTACTTGTGTCATATCACACTGTTTTTAACAAGCTTTTTGCTGGTTTATTCAGTGTTTTTAGAGCAATATGTTACATTCCTAGTTTTCATGCTTGGCTTAGAAACCTGCACTGTTTAAAAATTGAAAATAAGCAATATTCATTCATACATTCCTTTATCTACTTACACTGCAAGGTTTCTTTGAGTATTATGCTGAATAGTTATGTGCATTACTTGTAGTCATGTATATTGTGTATGTACTTGAGCATTTGTTTATGTACTGAATGGTAGATTTTTCCATAAATACTTAGCATGTATTTGTCTTTAGCAGTTGAAGCAGAGTTAGAAATCTGTCTGTAAAATACAAATACAGATACCTTTATTTCTGTAAAATATCTGTGTTTCCAGTTTATGCAGTGAGTCTTGGCCTGATGATGCAATAGTGATGTCTTGTGTACTGAACATTAACATTTCTGGGATGCCTCAAATCATCAAGGTTTTTAATCAGAGGAATTTTGTCAGTGAAAAAATCAATTGAACAAAATTTTGATTCAGATTCCTCTAGCTCTTGATGCCATGATGCTAAGCAGAAAGTCTGGTAGCTCGCATACAGAGTTAGTCTTACAATAAAAGTCAAGGTCTGCAAGTTCTGCCAGGTTTTTAGTAAGTAAATATTCAGCAGAATCTGTCATTTGATGATGAAGAATGTAGAAGGCAGCAGACACAAAACTGCAGCAGGTTTGAAAGCTGTAATGCTGCTTCAATAGAAATAAAATGTTTTACTTCACAACAATAAATCATATGCATATCCTCATAGAGCACTTAAATGTAATCATATTAGAGTGTTATATTTTAATGTGCTCTATATTTATGTGATGCATTTTTGTGACTTAAAACATTTTAATCTTCATTTATTATCTTATCTTCCTGGTTTTCTTTCTTACTCCCATTTTCCTAATCTCAGTAGTAAAAAGGCAGTTTCTGATGCTCCATTTTCTTACTTGTTTGGAAGGCAAACCTTTGCCAAAAGGATGCAGGAGTTTTCAGTTTTACAGGCCTGCTTGTTAAAATGTTCTCTGCTTAATTAACGTAAAAACTGCAAGACTGGGGGGCACTCTCGCATTTTGACCTCGAGACCATGTGAAGGACATAGCAAATATACATATGCCCTAAATAGGTGTCATTTGAGTTATGTGAAGCTTAGAACCTAAATCTGTTCTGCAGGCTGTGGAGTTAAGCCTTCCCCAATGTTCAGCCAATATCTAAGTAATAATAAAAAAAAAAAACCCAAACCCAAAAACTTGCTGTTAGTTAAGACTTATTCTTTTCAAAATAGTTTTGTCTTACTCTTTTAGTATGTTTGAGCAAGTTGATAATACCATTCTCTCATTAACCATTTTGTACTATTATATGATTATACCAATATATGCTTATTGACCGTTTGTATCACAAGTGTTTCCTGTGATGAAAATTGGATTTCTTCAAGCAATAAGCATATTCTGTTGAATTTTTAGTTTGAGAGAAGCAAGAGGATAACCTAGAAACTGTTCAGACTCTGAGAGAAGAAAGTTTGGCATAGACCAAGTACCTAGTTAGTCTTCAGTTCTGGTTTATTCGTGAAATGTACAGCGCCAATTATAGCTGATATGTGCTGACAATTGATATTTTCACTTTAGAATTCTATCTAGTTAGGTAATTTAAATAAATGGGTAAAATGTACCCAATACCCGGAGTGAGTTTGCCCTCCTGCTGCTTTGCTTTGTAAAAGTTGGCTTGACTGTTCAGTTAATGAAAGTTTTAAATGTCATATCTATAAAAAGTCCTGATATAAATTCTTCCAGCTAAGGAACATTTTTATCATGAATTGTTTGGTAATGAAAAGAGATACTCGATGTTAGACCTTACTCCATAGTCTTTTCCAAAATACTTAAGAAATGATATTTGAGATTGGATAATGATGACTGCCCTGAGGAACTCTGTGCAGTCTCTTGTGTGCAGCTATTACTTCTTTCATTTTCTTCTCCCTGTGTAACCACTGTGCTTCAACAAATCTCTCATCTGAAGGCCTGCTTTATCCTTTTATTGTAGACGTTTTTCTACACATCTGTTAAAATATAGGAAGGTGTGTATTTGTTCACTTCTTGCGTGACAAGACCTTTGCTCTCTCGAGTCCCTCTCACAAGGGTCACTTCTCGGCCATCTGCTCTTTCCTATATACCATGTCTGAACTATACTGCTAACTGACACTTATGTGCTTGTGATTCTCAGCTGTACATATTTCTTGACACCTCTAATGACTCTTCTCTGTTCTTTTTGCCTGCTTGTGTTGGCTTTCCCTCTGTATACTTCGCATGGATGTGTTTCTCCTGGGGACACATCAACTGTTCTGCTAGTACAGTTGCTATTTAGATTTTCCATGAATAACCTCAGTATCATGTTTGATCCTGAACTTCTCAACTGATACCTTTACTCTTCCTGCAAATCTCATTTGCTGTATATAACACTGGCTTTTTTTTTTAGTACCTTGTGGTCTGAGCTTCCTCTCTTGACAGTTTAATTTCTTTCTATTCCTTCTTTGTATTTGCTGTGTGTGAAAGAAGCATTCGTTCTTTTTCTAAGTGTCCTATAAGTCATGTGGCTTCCAATTAATTTCAGGGATGAAACCATTCTCTCTTACTCAAAATCTAAATATGTCATTTCATATTTTGCTTTCAGTGTTTTCCTCTTGGTGGAGCACAGATCTTAGTTAGACGAGTCAAGCATATTTTTAATAGGAGCTTGTCTCATATATTACTTCAAGGTAATTTTTAGTCTGTTTTCTTCCAGCTACTATATCAATATAACTTGGGTGTATAATTTTCTTAAAACTTAATTTTTAATGTTACTTGGGGTTGTTTTAATACGTTAGGTTTCTAAGTGTAAGTATACTCAACTGTGGTTCATACGTGATACTGCATACAGTCCTTCAGATTTTGAAGAATAACAAAACCCAAAGACCCTCAACTGTCATAGCTCTTTAGGGTATTCCTGCATGTCCAATGCTGAGGTCCTTCCCTTGTTGTCTGGTTTAGGCAGTCTCTTAGATAAAAAAATGGCAGTTCTAGAGATCTAATGATTAAAAATAAAGTGTATATTACTGCTTCTACATTCCTCTATATAAAGATTCAAAAGGCTTGGATCCACTTTGGGCAGGATGCAGATGTCCTTTATCACTCTGTTGCATATAAGCACTTCTGAAGCTGTAGAGGTGCTCGAACAGCCTTGTTAGAATTGCTCATGTGCTACTCACTGGGGTGCTCATGTGCTACTAGAATTGCTCATGTGCTACTAAGAGGGCTGCTCTGATGGTTAGTGTGGTGACTATGCACAGTTAAGCCTGCAGCTGATTGTTTTGACTTTAAATCAGTGTTTACTCCACCTGTTTTCACCCTGAAGTTTCTCTTCTTAGAATGATCTCTGAATTACTGTTACAGATTATTTTCCAGACCCAAGACAAAGAGTGGACAATTTGTAATCTGTTTTGATTTGTTCCAGTGCCAAAGGAAACTAGTTGAGACCTGGTCTACAAGCTCCTTATGACTGCTTTTTGTGCTGATTTGTATCTCTTTCTGTGTATTCTCTAATTTAAAATTCATTCCGAGCTTGCATTTGGTGTGGACAGTTATCATGCTGGGTATGAAACTCATGGGTATGTAACTGGGGTGACAATTCATGAACATTTCAGCTAACAGTGTGAAAGGCAGTTTAGCAGCTCTTTGTTTTTGATACTGGAGACAGTCACAAGATGCAGTGTGTTGTTCAAAACTACATAGCGTAGGCTAGTTTACAGTGTGTGTGGCTTGGATGTTGAAACCTGGGGAAAGTTTCAGGAAAATCTGGGAACTGGCAGACAGAGTGTCAATCCAGAACATCGATTATAGCAGCAGGAGTGATTCAATATGTCTAGTTTGTATTGCAGTTGAGGCTTTTATGTTCAAGCAGCACCAGGCACTGGAGCTTTATGATACTTCTACTGCTGTCTACATGCATATCTGCTGGTCTACTTGCAGAGCAATGTGTTGCTGGTCGTGACTGAGAGCAGTACACTTACCTCCCATGAAGCATGATATTGAGACTTTGGGTGTAGACTTGATGTTTCTAGTTTACTGTCAGTTCCAGAGCCATTTTAGGAGTATAGTTTGGGAGAAAATTCAGTTTCAGACATGATGCATCTCACTTCAGGATTTAAGGATGCACAGAGCCATTTTCACTTATGTCTAAGTCAGCCCCATTTCATGAGGGACAACAGATATACTTTGGCCATTAGCAGTAGGGTGCTTTTCCATGGGAAATGCAAAATTTCCAGCACTGATCTGTTTTTGCTGAAAGGCGAGCAGGTGCATACATAAGGCTGTAAGGAAAGTGCTTACTTCTCACTGTCCATGTGTCTGTGTATATGCGTGGAAGCTCACTGATAATTTTTGAATGTCTGTTTCTGATGGGAACAATTAGTCCTTCACTAAGTAAAAGTGATTACATTCTTCATGTGCAGAAAGGTGCTTTTCTCTGCTATTGAGAATATCCTTAGTCCATTGTCACTATCCTGCACTATCTAGTTGAGAGAATAGTGTGTCAGTGATACAGTTGCAGGTTTGGGGGAGGAAGATGTGTCTCTTTTTTTCATTCCTTTTCTCTGTCTGTCCATTTGACCTTATTCCTTATTCGCTTGCTTCCATTTCTCATGCTGAAATGATGATCAAGACCCTTATCTACCAGTATTCCAGTAAACAGCTGCAAAGCCTACATGCAGGGAGAGGCAGGCTGACATAGGTACTGCCTAGCCATAACCTGCAGGCATGATGAAGCAAACCCAAGACAGTTCTTTTTTCTTTTTCCTCATTCTTCATTCTTGCTCTTTCCCTGTGACAGTTGCTCTTGACAGTCAAGCTGGCACATCATATAGATCAAGGTCACCCTCTCTTACTGTGGGACTTAGATGTAGTGCTGGCTGCCCAGCTCCCCTGGCTGCTTGTGTTGCTCTTATCCAGTGCCTGGTCTTTTCCTGTGAATGCATTCTTTCTACTTCTGGTTTGTTGGTGGCAGGGCTGCAAGTACCAAGCTTTGTTGGTTGCCGTCACTTTGTCATCAATAGTTTAAGTCTTCTCAGCTCTAGAGTAGCCACTGTTGTCCTTCACTTTCTACTACATGGACAAGAGATTTTCCTACAGCTAGCAGCTATGTATGTTTCATGTGTTTCCATCTGCTGGGATGATGCTATTGTAAACAGTTTCACCGCAGAAATGTCCAGCAGCTGTGCTCTGAACAGTGCTCAAGGTTTGGCAGATATTACCTGGAGTGCTCTCAGCTTAAGACATGTCAATGGTTTCTCACATTCACAAAGGTAAAAGTGCTAAGAGGCTGTGACATATTGAGGGAGGCTGAAGGACTGGCATCCACACCTGGGCACAGGAAAGAGAGAGGGATAAGCCTGCTCCAGCATAGACAAGACAACAATGCTACAAGAGGATGCTTAGAGAATCTTAGTGTTCTTGATGCTTTCTTGAGACCAAAGTCACCAACTATCAAACACTGCATGTTGATACGGAGAAGATGTTCTTTAAAATCTACTATTTTTATGGAAACAGTAAAGCTTTAATAAAGGAAGAGTGACCTGGATGATAATTTTTGTCACAATTATGCTATTAGTCATCATCAGCTTTTCTTTGCACTCCATTGCCACCATAGTTGGTGTTAGTCTTCATGCAAGAGACATACAGACTCTGAAGCAAGCTTCATACAAAACGTAATTGTAGCAAATACTCGTAGTGATGTGAACTTATTTATTAATAAAGAACAACAAAATGCTTGTATGAAATTAATGGAGGAACCTGTAAGCTTAGGAAATCTTACATGCATTGTCTTTCACCTGGCCTGTCCATGCATGCTTTGCCTATAAGGCTGCTGTAATGTAAGTACTTTGCTAGATTGTTCATGCAAAATAGAAAACTCCAAAGAAATGTTGCTTCAGATGTATGTTTTACTGAATATTGATGAAAAAAAGAATAGAAATGACATTTTTCACTCTGGTAAAATTCTACTTGGCTCCCCAAATGTAAGAATTATTCTTTTCAAAGGGATTGAACATATATGTATTTCTCTTAAATCATAGTCTTGTGGTTTGTCTGTTTCCATCACATTTCAGCTTGAAACCTATTTGGGCAGGGATAATAAGATACACCATGACTTTACTTACTTTGTACTAAATTTCACTTTTAAGCTTATAGATTTAGTTTTAAAAGCTCTCTCCAAAGTTCAAGATGCACTTTGCAGAGGATTGTTAAATAGATTAAATCCAAACACAAATAGGTTTTGTTGAATTGTGGGTTTGATTTTTTTTTTTAATGTGAAATTTCTCCATTAGTAGTAAAAATAATACAATATTGGAAAAAATATTTGTAGCTAGAGTAGGTGGGGAGGCAGAAGGCATCTGGTCAAGTTAATCTTGCTGCAAACATTTCTCAACACAGTGTTTTCTACCTTAGAATTAATACAGTGAATTCATCAAAATATCTTAACTAGAGCTGTGGGGATGTTTGTCTCTTTAAAGCTAGGCATTGATAAGAATCCAGCGCTTAGAAATTGTTTGATTTTTTTTTTTTTTTTTTTTAAATCTTGCACAATTTTCAAAGTTAAGATTGATTTGATCTGCCAGCACGTGACCTTTACAAATCACAACACTACTTTATCACTTGATCCTTTTTCTGAAGAAAAACTACTTAGATCACACAGGTACCATCTATTATCTTGCAATCAATACATTCCTTGTAAAATCGTCTACTTTCCATAAGTTGCTATAAAGGAAAATGTGTAATATGGAAGTGATATCTTTTAGGACAATTGTTGTGAACAGACAATTTGATAAATATACAATATCTGAAACAAAACACTATAAGATTTGAGAAGTCAGATATTACAAAAGTTATAAGCAAGAGATTTTATTTTGGAAGTACAAAGATGGAAATATTTTTTCGGTGGCTATGATAATTATTTTTATTTTGTATGTCTCAACAAGCAGTATACAACTGTAAACCAGCAGCATTGCATGTTACATAAATACGCATTTCAAGCTAAATGAAATACTTTCTGCATGTGAAAAATCTTCACTTACCTATAAGTTTTCAACATTTTTCCAGGTATTTCCCAAGTCTTGTTTCTCTGACTTTATCCAGAAAAATGTGTGTTTTAACTGTTATTAATAGTGTTAATATATTTAAATGTGTTCTTTCTTGTATATACACTGATTCAGGTCTACATTCAGTCTTTTTCAAGTATATGTAATGACATTTACAAAAAAAAAAAAAAAGAAAATCACAGATAACCTAGTGTTTGTTCATGTGTTTTCTTCATAAGGATGGCTTCGAGATACCAATATCAACAAATGTTGAAGGATTGTCATGCTGGGTTATGCAACAGTAGGTGCATTAATGCTAAATCTTAATGAAAGTGTAGTTGTAACTACTGGTAATATTTTTGTTTTCACGTAGTTCTTCAATAAAAAATTAATTTAAAAATACATGTTATTCATATTTATGTTTTGGAAAAAAAACCAACCCCAAACCCAAGTATGCTTTCCCCTTTGTAACACACCGTTTTCACCAGAAGGGAGTAGCTTCACCTTGAGAGATTTATTTTTTTTTCCCCTGACATTTTTTTTCTATTTAATGGGGATACAGAGTGTGAGAACTAACAAAGCAGTGTGCTTTGAGCCCTTGGAGAAAATGCCATATTAAAACCAGCACTCCCGGTCTTCAAGACATACTTCCTCTGGACAGACAGGTCCAAGTGTGCTCTGTGGTGCCTTATGTGCTTTCTATCTTTTTTTATTTCCTGGTTGTTGCTTGATGACACTCACTGCCCTATATAAACTAGTGTGCAGGCACAGTGGGGATGTAAAAGAAGAGAGTGAAGCAAACTCACCCCCACCAAAAGAGGCCCTGCTATTAGCTGTGCCATTTGTTTAACTCCTCACACCTGCTCTGGTATTCAGCACAATGAGATGCTTTCGGTCACTGACCCAGTACAAAACGTATGTCTTCAAGTTGAGGAGCTTCCACATAGGGGGCAGAAGGAGAGGTTTCTGTAGGTTTCCCTGAGAAATAAAACACAATTACAATAAAATATAATAAATTATATAAGAAAGAAGTTTGTGATCTACTTGCAGCAAGGTTAAAATTGTGAATTGGCCATTTTTCAATTGTTTTTTCCAACCACCTTCTTGTTACTTACCGATCTCCATAGGACAGAACCCTGTTCTGTTACATGTGTGAACCTCTGTAATTCCTCTTCTGGAAACCAGTGGGGGCTTTTCCCTTACGTGCTACCTCTGTGAACTCATGAAAGAATGAACTCAGCAAAATCAGTTGGGTGCTTTTCTAACTTATCCTGATGTACAGCTACTAGGTAGAGCACTGCAAGTATATGGGTTGGGTAGAAGGGGAGTGGACACCATTTTTGGCAGTAATTTCTTAGTAGTTTGTATTAAGAAATGCTGCAGCGTTATACTGCTGGGATAATCTAAAATAAAGGCATAAGAGTAACCATACATAAGGCCAAATAGTCAGCTAGTTTGGTATCCTGTTTCCTTCTATACATATATGTGAAAAGGTATAAAGAAATCCTTATTTCTTGAGTTGTAAGAGGCAATGAATAGTCATATTTTCAGTCTCAGTTAGTTTTGTTGCCTTGCTGTTAATCTCTCTGTTTTTAGCACAAATCTGTGGGGCCTTTCTCCACGTAACAAGTGTTTATTTGTACCCTGTTTTGCTATCATCTGCCTGTTGGTTTGTCTCTGGAAGCATTTTCCCTGTTACACTCTAGTAACCTACCTTTTTGGAACCTATCTTGCAAGGATCCTTATCACATGTCTTCTTCACCATGTTCATTTTACTTCTGAAAAAAAACCCAAACCCAAAACCAAAAAACCCGATTCTTCTAGAAATTTGAAAGAGAGAATTTTTACGGACTTTTGAGTATTTTCCACTACATTAATGGAGCATTATATGTATCTTGTATGTATGTCTATAGATAGATAAACCCTGCCTTTAACATTTCTTGGCAACGACTATTATTATTTAAATATCTGAATTTGATTATTGCAATTCAAGGCTAAGACCTGCACCTCCATTTGGAGGGGTTAGAAGACAATATCTGTAAAACTAGGGATGAAAACAATCCTGTGTCCTCTTAGAATTATCATCTTGCTGTGTGTAGGGAAAAAGTAGTGGTTTTTTTTGAAGGCAATATTTAAATCTTAGGAGGTCTTTCAACACAAACATTTTAAGATATTTGCTGTTTTGCTGATCACAACATTTTGTGTGAAGGCAGTAAGTTTTGTATTCTTTCTTACCTATAATACTCAGGGCCATGTGGATGCTGTTGTTTGCAACTCTGTTCTCAACAAGCTGATAGAAAACCTTTAAAGTCACATTTTCCCCCCACTGTGACACACAGTAGCTACCCATGGTGTTACTCTTTTCAGAGTGTGATCAAAATGGGATCATTCAGATCATTTGCCTTGCAGAGAAGGTTTGGAGATCACTAATGAGAAGGCCTCCATCCTTGTAAACTGAGTGAGCTTTACATAGGAAGTAGGGAGCAATACTGAATTCGGCAGCTCTGTACAACCCTTACACAAAAGATGCCTTCTTAACGAGTCCAGTGGGTGCTGTGTAGTGTATGCCTGAAATCCTTCTCCTTCTTGCCTGAGTTAAATTCAATGACTAATGGTGAAACCTGAGGAGTACATGGAGTGGAAAGAGCAGTAGGAAGAGAGGATACTTGTAGCCCCTTTGCTGTGAGCTTGGTTTTAGGGATTTTGGGTTGTAGCAAACCTTGACTTGCTATGGAGGATGGGAGAGAAACCCTCCACCTTATCTGGCAACTGCCACTGGCTCCTGCTGGGAGAAAAATCAATGAAGAAAGTGTAAAAATTGGTAAAGATTCCAAGACTAGGAAAGACGGGCTTATTTTGTCATAGAAAGGTAAATTTTTATATATTTAAATAGTTTACATTTCCCAAGACAGTGCTTCAAGATGTAGTTTACGTGTTCTATCTTTTACTGAAGGTGTGATTTGTGATTGTTTTCTCTGTTTGAAACGTAGGTTTCAAAGCATTATGCACCAGTGGAGCTTCACTGACAAGTATTTTTTACGCTAAATAAGCTTGCTATTATGTGTTCTTTATGTAGTTGTTTGTAATATAGCTTCTACAAAAGAGAAAATTTGTCGTAAATCTTAATCTATGTTGTCCGTTAGGTTTGCTTTGTTGTTGTGAAAAAGTGTATTTGGAAAACTCTTGAGAGGCACCATGTGAGCCTGAACAGCTAAATATGAAGATATTAGGGGCTTTGTATTAGGTGTGTTGGACGTTTTCATCCAATTCTGTTCAAGACTTTTTTATTTTTATAGAACAAACAGCTACATGTGGATTGTAAATGATTATGGGAGGCAATTAAATAGCCTTGAAAGAAACAGCTATGATAATTATATTTTCTATACTGTATGTCACAAACAATTATTTTTTTTCATACTCATCATGAATTCTGAGATTCTGACTAATCACTCCAACGTGAATCGTCAAAGCTTATTTAAAACTGGAATACTGGAACATAAATCATTCAACAAGCAAGGCAAATTTTTCACAGCAATAGCCTAACTCATGTACGTAAGTGTGTGACCTTAAAAATTGTATGTGTAATTTTGTTCCAGACACTAGACTCCTTGCTGTAGTAAGATTAAGCATTTATGTATTACAGGTTTAGCAGCATATGGCTTTGTATACATTCTGAAAATCCATTTGTTACCATTTTTTATTTAATGCCTGTTTTCCTCTGAGCCTGGACCATAGTGTCCTCTTCCTGCCTCCTCCCCCCGCAATAAAAGTTAATGAACAGTGTTTTTTACTGCTACTAGTAAGCTTTAATGATCTTAGTAAAAAGAGACAAGCAATTAATTAGTTGAAATTCTTCCAGTTCTCAGCATTTAAACAATTCGAAGTGTGAACATGTTAGGAGGAGACAATGGGAAATCTGATAAATAACAACTTAAATATAAACCTTTTTTGTAAGATTTCATGTTGACAATGCATTCACAGAATTTACAAACTGTAAAACAATTAATGATGCAAATTTTATGTGTAGGTGTTTTCCATCATCCATCAGTGTTTTCAAATTATTTCAAAACTTAAACTGAGATGCTTCACTTGGTTTGATTTGTTACCAATTTGTGCGTATTTCCTAGACGTTTCTTTGAGAATGCAACAATTTGTAAAAAACCCTAAAAGCTATAAGAAAAGTGGTAGTCTTGCATTAATATTTTTGTTGTATGTACTGGCTGTGTTTTTACAACAAATTAGAAATTTATTTTTTTTCCTAGTATGATCTGCTCTATGATGGGTGTAACACAATAAATGGTTTGCACACAACAGTCGTTTTACCAAATGGTAGATCTTGTTTGCAGCTAGAGATAAAATTTTTGCTATGCATTCCTGTTTACCTTCCTATTCAATAGGGTTTGCCATGAAGATTACTGGTGCTAAGCAAGTCCAGCAAAAAAATCATGTTCATGAGCACTGGTCATTGGTGTTCATTGCAGCAACTCAGAAGGACAGGTCTCTGGGCTGGACAGTAAAACCTGCTGGTAGAAATTACTTCAGATTCATTGGATTGGATGAAAGGCCTCTTCTGCTCTGCTGCTCAGTTTCCTTCCACACTTCAGCAGGAAAAGTGGGAGAAACCCAAACTTTGAGTCTCTTCCCAACAAGGAAAATCACCAAAAATTGTACAGAGCACAATGGTGGTGTTAGTTGCTACTGGCTTGAGACAGAATACTGGGATAACCTTAATTAAGTCTTGGTCTAAATGGGAGCTGGTGTGCCTATTGATCTGTTGAACATTGTTTGTATTGAGCTTACCTTATTCTTTTTTGTTGCTTGTTTACAAAAGCTGACTAGCTGCAGTAAATTGCAAAACTTACAGTATGAACTTTTAGATACACCTCCTGTATGCTGGCTGTGTTCTTGTGTCATGGTCTTTTGTCCTGAAGAGGCAAGATGGCTTCTAACACTTCAGTGTTTACATAAGATGAGGTGAGATGAAATTGCCTCAAGTTATGCCAGAGGAGGTTTAGAATGGATATTAGAAAAATTACTTCACCAAAAGGGTTATCAAGCATTGGAACAGGCTGCCCAGGAAGATGTTGAGTCACCATTCCTAGAGTTATTTAAAGGATGTGTAGATGTGAAGTTTAGGGACATGGTTTAGTGATGGACTTGGCAGTGCTAGGTTAACAGTTGGACTCAATGATCTTAAAGGTCTTTTCTTTCTGAAATTATTCCATTGGTTAGTAGGAGAATAGCCTAAAAATGGTTGTAACATTTGGAATCTATAGAGTGAGTACATGTAAATTCTACCACAAAAAGCAGATGCTGGAGTTCCTCCCTTTGTCAGACACCTAAGAATATTTTGTTACTCTAGAGTTGTGCAAAGGAGCCTATGCATTTATTAGAATCTTTTAGTACCTGACATAACCTAGACCTACACATGGTATTAATGTAATTTTTTTTGAGTTGCAGAGGTGGTCATACAAAATGATCAAGAACTCTGAATGCACTGTGACTGTCTGGATTACTCAGTTTTACATAGGAAGTTTGTAATGGGAGATTGCAAACATGCAGTATTTGAGAGATGGGAAGTTTATAACCATTCTTGACTCTTTGTGCAGCGTGCTTCTGACAGTCTGTATAGAATTGAGATGTTTAGGGAGCTTTTATATTAGAAACAGAGACTTAGTCCTATTCTCAGAATGATAAATATCTATTTGTGGTATTTTGTCTCAAGAAAGTATTAAACCAAAATTTATAGCAGATGAATAAGTGCACACTGTGTTTTGTTTTGTGAGGGTTTGTTTTGTTTGTTTGGGGGATTTGTTTGGGGTTTTTGTGGGTTTGGGGTGGGGAAGGGGTTGTTGTTGGTGCTGTTTTTATGGTGGTTTCATCGTTGATGTTAGTTTTTTGTATTTATTTTAATTTTTGTGAAATTGTTAGGTTTTAGCCATGTTTGGGGAGGTGGTTGTGAGTGAAGGATGCTTGGAAGAAAGGTTATCCTCCTCAGGACAGAGTGCTCTTGTTCTTTCTGCTTGAAGTCTGAGGGAAGAGTTCATTGATCTCAGTAATGAAGACATGGAAAAGTCCTTCAGCAAAACCAGGGAGACCAAATTTGACGTTTTGTGGTATGTCTGAAGTTATTTGGCGAGAAAGGAGGAAATGGGGAAAAAAGATGTCAGGTAACAAACTGCAACCTGCTAGACCTAATTTAAGCAGTAGAGATTTAGGAAAGGGGGTAGTTTGTTCCTTGCAGAGGGGGGTTGGGTTTTTGATTTTTACTTGAGAGGGAAAGCACTGTAATCTTTCATTCTCCCTTAGGTAGGCATTTTCCTTTGACCATCAAGTTGATTTCAGCCAGAGGAAGAAAAGAATGGGTACAAATACTTAGATGCTATGCTCTGCTTTATTAACTGGCAGGATTTTTTAGTATCAAGGAATATTCCAGGTTTCTTCATGGTTAGACCCAAACTTGTGATTCGGTGAAGCAGGCTTCAGCGAGGGGGAGGTGTGTGTTAGAGTTCAGTCAAATTGCAAGTTAAGATTTTAACCATTCATCTTTGGAATATTAAGCATTCACAGATCCTTTGCATATGTATTTAAAACAATCTTTCTTGGCCAGAAAAAATGGGCTATAATTTAAGTGAAGGGAGGAGAAGATTTAAGTTAACAGTAGTTAATCCCTTAAATACTATATTGCATAAGTCTGTCTTGCTCTGCATATTGTATGTGTATATATTGACAGCCTTCCAGTGTACTCGTTAATCACAAGATTAAAGAAGAAGTGGCAGTGAATTTGCAGTCTTTTCAAAAAGGCCTGAAGGGGAGTATTCTCAAATGTTAGTCTTTGGAAAACAGGTGTTTATACTGCTCACATTATTTTTAATAAATGTTTTTCAAGTACCACTGTTTCTGTGCATCAGTACCAGATTGCCTGGTTACAAATGTATGCTGACATCTGTCTGTTTTATAATTAAACATAGGCCTACTGTACATCAGGTATCTGAAATAGCTACAGCAAATGTGAATGCTGATACTGTGTGTATAACTGCTGAAACTTGTCATTCCTTTGTGCTCCTATTATTTCTGTACTCTAAGCTAAACAGACTAACTGCTGCTAAGAAGCTGTCAGGGGATGCATGTCAAACACTCAGTGTATCATGTGATCGAACCAGTGCTGGGATGGAGAAGTCAGTGGTTGGAAGGGGGGGGAAAAAAAAAGTGACCTTTTTCTCTCAACATTGTCTTTACATGGAAAGGAACAGATGAGTTTCTGAATTATTCACAGTACTGAAGGCTTACAATCGTTAGCAACAGTGGCAGCAGCAAAGTGTAGAGACAGGGGTTGGGTTTTTTGTTAAAATGTCTGATTCTCAAGCTCTTCAAAAGAGTCATTTCACAAAACTGTCTCTGGGAATTTGGATATTTAAGGTCTGTGAGAGTGAGGTCAGCTTCTTCCAAAAAGTCAAATAACAGAATATTTTCTTCTCACTTTTGTAAGGATCTCTGCTGAAGTAAAGGTTAATCATAGGTTCATGCAGTAATGGAACAAAAAAGCTCCATGAAAAGGGTTTGCTGTTTCAGGAAGTATTGAGTTGATTACGGTGTTAGTAATAAAGCAGATCTTTTAACGCATAATATAATTACTAAATATATAAATTACCTATACAGCTAAACATATAAAACCAATTCCTGTAGCAGTAAAATTACTTGAAACAAAGATAGGCAGTAAGATAATTTTGGTTATAACCAACATACTGTGGTTTAAGACTCAGGACACACACGGTGGAAGGTAAGGCTTTTCTTGATGTCATGTGGCGTTTTGCTCACTTAAATATGGACTGTTTATAGTTTCCTTGAAATAGTTGGCATTTAATGATAGTGTTTAAAATTCTTTTGTTTCAGTAGGTCAAATGTAATACTATATTATCTAAAGTTTCTTCTCCCTTTTTTCATTCTGAAAGCTATTGATGCTTATTATGAATTTGGAAAGTGAGCACTTGGATGCAATGTGTAATAACCATGACATGATTTAGCATGCATGTCATTAGTGGCCTGTGACAAATGCTCGTCAGTCAGATGCTGTTGATCAAATAGAAAGCTTGTATGGCAGCATCAGTTATTGTCGTTACTCTCTGACAATTACTCTCTGACAAGTACTCTCTCACATTTCTGTCTATGTGGTTCTAAAAAGAAAGGTTTTACGTATGGATGGAGTAAGGAAAAACAATGAAAAGTGGCGGGAGAGCTAATTATCTACAGCTATCAGGAGCCCAAGTTGTTTTAAAACTCTTCAAAACCTTTGCAGTTATTCATTTGCTTTTAGAAGTTCTTCACTGTGGATGGGAAGATGCGCTTTATTAATACACTCTGAATCTTAAGATAAAAGGCACATGCTATACGTAAATAACTAAGAATTTCTTCACAGTCCAGTTAAAGTTTTAACAGTCTAATCGACCGTGGTAATGTAGCAAAGCCTCTTTAATAATGCATTTGAAATTGTTAAACAAAACTTCCAAGTGCCTGCTGTTTTTGGTGTTACATGTGACCTGCCAGTTTTCCTCTGGGTTGTGAGGATTGAAACAAAATGGCGTGTGTGTGTGTAGGGGGGTGTGTGTTTTCATGAAGTCACCAGCATTCTCTGCCCTTCATCACAGGGAGCATGGTGTTCGTGGTGGGTCTGGCTTCCTTCTTGATCTTGGTCTGCTTGAGCATGGTTTTAGATGTTTTGTTGTAGCTTGCTTTATTCTCATCAGTTGCCAGCTCAGGTTTTGAAGACTGCCCCAAAGCCTTCCCCCAGCCACATCTGGCATATAGGCCTTTTCTCTGTTACTCAGTGACTGCTGCAGGGTGTTGGACTTTCACACTGGTGTTTCCAGGGATAGACTGGGCACTAATTGCTCCACCACCTGGCAACTGTTAAAACCAGCTCAGGTCAAGACAACCCTGGGCAGCCCCTGAGACCCTGCATGGCCAGGTCAGCACAATGGCTCTGGCCTTTCACTAGCATTGGCAGGAATCACATTTATCAGGCTACTTCATATATAGAAAAACAATTAGATTAAAGCCTTCTGAAATCATGAGCATCTGACTCACATTTCCTGTCTGAGGGAGCTGTGTCAATCAGCACTACCCAGTGCACTCAAAACAGGCTGACTGAAGTGATAGCTACAGGTCAAACTTCTTCTTTTAAACTGGCTAAAAGGTCATTTTGGTTTTGTTGTATTTTGTTGTGTGGTTTTTGGGGGGGATTTCTTTTTTTTTTTTTTTTTTTTTTTTTTTTTTTTTCTTATGGTAAAAACAAAGTAGATGCAAGCAGTAAAATAAAATGCTTTATTGCCTATTTTCTCCAAACCCTATCAAAATCCTCCTTGTTGCTCTCCTGGCTTCATGACTCTCCTTGGCACACAGCAAGACTCAGTCTTATCAGGAAATGGGTGGGATAATCCCGCGTGTGGTCAGGCCTCTTTGGTAGTGGAGGGCTGGAGCACAGGCTTTCACCTCTTGGAGGAGTCTTTGAACGAAGGCATCTGCAAAGGGGAGAGGAGTGAAGAGATCACTAGTACAGTTGCTATTGCCCTTCATTTTGCCTAAAAAAAGAAAAAAAAAAAAAAGGAAGAAAAGAACATGGACTCCTTCAAAAGTATTAATTTTTTTTTTTATTGTTGTTGGTCAAAAACCCAGATTCTAGAATTTTATCACCGAGGTTCTGGCAAATGGTGCTTTGTGAATCTATATTACATCTCATTTGATGAAGCCAACCTGCTTCATGATTTTAGGGATAAGGCATTCAGAGATTGAGACTGACAGATTGCTTTCTAAGGAAATTATATTGTGTCCTGTCACAAGTGTGGCGCACACGGCACTGGTATGTTTAAGCTTTCAGGACTGGCATCCCAGTGCGATACGATGCTACTTCATTAGTTCCTTATGTTGTAGCTGTTACTGAGTAACTGTGACACAATCTCTAATTTTACAGTTCTTCAGGACAGTCAGTGCCCTTGAAATCAGAGCCATGAACTGGCTGGTAGTATTTTCATTGTTGTGGCCATGTTGTTTTGAAAGGTAACTAAATAAGAGGTGGAAGATGCAGTCTCACAGCAGTGTTTTTGACTTGCTGATAGGCGGTACTTCTTTCTGAGGCAGCAGCTCCTGATAAACTTGACATCTGTGCTAAAAGGTATGAATTTCTCCTTCAGGGAGACAGGAACATAACCCTGTGGGGGATAACAGGTAAGGCAATATAGAGCAATACATAACATTTTTTCAGTATTGCTAATGATGCTGGTTTTGTTTCCATAATAAATTTCATTTTAATGGAAGAAATAGATAAAAGGAATTTGGAAGCAAGAGATCATGGGGGAGATTCTTGTTTTGTTGGTTTGAGTTTTTTGGGGGATTGGGTTTCTAGTTTGTTTTTTTTTTCAGGGGAAACAGGAGAGAGACTATATTAAAACTGAACTTACATAGTTTAAGAACATTTCTGCCTTGTTCCTATCTCCAGTACTCCCTGGTTATCTTGGTTTGGTCTCTTTTGCCATGAAAAACTCAATATTGTGAAGCAACAAATTATCAATATTAAGTGTTTTGCAATATACAATTACTGAAGGGGTAAGGGAATGAGATTAGTGACCTGAATTTCCAAAACTGGTTTGGCTTAGATTAGCTTCATAGTGGCTTTTGTTACTTTAGTTTCAAAAGAAGATGACTTCTAATACTTGCCCTACGTAATGTCCTTCATAGGTGTATTTTTTTGTATATGCACATATATATATATAAAACATTGATTTTATAGGTATATGTATTTATATGCACACATACACATTTCATTATCATTGTAATGTCCAGTTAAGCTTTTTAAGCATTAGGGAAATAAGATCTGTGCCAGTTAAGATCTGATGGTTATGTGCATAGTCAGGCGACAGAGCTATAAAATGTCTCCTCACCTTTCTGATCTCTTTTACCTGCTTTGCTCTTGTCTACATTACTAGGTTTCAAACTCTGTGCAGGTCTGTCATTCTTTTTTAAAGCTGTGCTTAGTGTTTATGGGCTTGTTTGGTTTTTTGTTTTGTTTCTTTTTTATTTTGTGTTACTTGCTCTCTGTGTATGAGAATTCTTTGATTAATAATACTATAATTCAGTTATATGGAGATCCTAACTGATGTAAAGGAATATTAAGGTAGCCTTTATCTGTCCTGTTCCCCTATGTGGAAGATAAACTTCCCCAAGAGCAGTACATATGCTATATTAAATCTTTTTCTTTGACACTTGCTTCTTGGAAACCCCAATTAACTTACACAAATTGTATCACTAATCCTGCCCAACAGCTCCATGCAGCACTACAAGGCAATCTGTGCATGAATTGAAGGTGTGGAGTAGCCTATTCATTCATTGTTCCTAGCTGAATGAGCCTTCCTCAGAAGATGAGTATGCCCATAGATGATAGTGAAGCTGTGTGAACCCCTTCCTTCACCCTGCTGGGTATGCTCATCTTTTCACCTGGATGCGTTAAGAGCCTATGATATTCATCAGACTGGCTCCAGTCTCAGGGCTTATCTACATCAGTGGTTTTAAAAGTGCACTCTTCTGTCAGCATCGCTGCATCTGCACAATAAATTTTGCTAGCTTAAGCTATGGCTTCTAGGAAATTCAGCTATGTTGGCAAAACTTTTCAGTACAGACTGGATCTCTCAGTGCTTATGTGTTTTTAAGCGTGTTCCTCAGCTGTGTGAATACAGAGACAAGATTTTGATGCCACCAAGTTCAGGTACAGGTGCTGGGTGTGTTTTCCGTTTTCTGGTACCCTGGCCCATCTCTCAGGAGTGGGAGGGAATGATCAGTATTTTCCTAGAAGTTTGAATGCTTCTGAATGCAGCTAATGCAGGTGAAGGAACATCTTGGATTTCCTATTTATGTTGTACAGTCCTTCAATTTAGGAGAGACATGAGCCCCTCAACTACACTGTGTAGATCAAGAAACCTTCTGGATCTTGCCTTGTCATGCATCTCATGCACTCTTTATGTTACAACAAAAAATATCTCAGGTATCAAGACAATTCAGGAAAAAGTTAATGCTTGGAAGGGCCTATACTTGAATGATGTTTCTGTCCTTAACTACAGAGTAAGAAAATCGAATAGTTTTTTATTGCGTATAAGGCCATGCAAATAACAATTTAGAGATAAATTCTGTGTTTTATATTAAAACAGAATTGGAAATATTTAAAACAGGATGGAAATTAAACTACCTGCTCATCCACTCAAGTAATCCAGATGGACGTCTCTGAGGCATCTTGACTGTCACTGTAGGGAAGGTTCTTTTCCTTGTCTGCTTGCGCTTTCCTTGTCATGTAAATGAGCCAAAGCCTGCAGTGTTTCTGGCTTTCAGTCTTGCACCTGTACAATTACGTATAGGTTAGTTCCAGTGTAACTGAACTGTGGAGCTTCTCTACAAAACTGTGTTAGATCAAAAAGGTTTTCATTGATAATTGTTAAATATTTTCGTTATTTCGTTATAGTTAATTGTCCATGTGTTTTGAGTCCGACTTTCCATTTATTTTAAGAGACTTTTTTAAAGAACAGAAATTCCCCCACTTTAAAGGTCACCTTCAGAGCTGTTGCTGAAGTAAATTTTTAATTTAAAATGAAGGATTTTTAATCAATGATTGTGCTGGGAAATTCTGAGTATTATCTCTAAGCAACTTCCTTCCCCTCCAAAGGCATAATATGATTCTTCTCAACACTTATTGTAGGAGCTCGTGCTTCTTTTGCAAAATTGGGAACTTCAGGTGATGAACATTTCACAGATGAAGATGGGTTTCTCTAACAGATGTGATTGCAGGGCTTCAGGTGCTACCACTGGGCTCTGCCAGCAGCAGCTCTGCTGCATGCCCGTGGTAGAAATTTGGTGATGTGTGGAAGCACAGGTGGTTACCTATAGGTAACACAACCCAGGAGGAGGTCAGCAGGAGGTAGTTCTTTGTCCTACTTTCCGAGCTTCCTGAAAGAGGCTTTGCATTACTAAAGGTTGTTTATTCTTTAAGTACTATTAATAGAGAGGATCTTGGTTTGTAGTCAGGTAGGGCCATGCCAGAGTAGGTTGTGTGGAACAGTTTCAGAAAGAAACATGGTCCTTTGAACAAAAGTGCAAAGTACTGTGGGAAATCTTGTCTCTCCAATAGTAATCCAAAGAACTTGTTTTAAAAATGCATTATTCTTTTGTTTGCCCTAATCAAAGTCTTAGTTCTGTTGAAATTGGAGACAAAACCTGGGAGGTAAGAGTGGAATGGAGTGATTACAGGACAAAAAGTTTTTGTATGACCTTTAAGGTAAGGCTAAAAATCTGATGCTATTAAAGGGATGGTTCGAAAGAGAGTTAGAACAGGGATTACAGAAAGGAAGTGATCCAGCAGGGCAAACAACCTCCAGCCTTTACTGTCTGCTGATGTTGGATAGTGCTGAAGAAGAGACAATTAGACGATGTGACAAGACGACACAGCTTGTGCAGAGAGGGAAGCAGGAACCTGGGGAGTATAGAGGAAACCATGACAGCTGATACAGTCTGAATAGATAGGATAGTTAAATAGAGTAGCAGGGATTGTCTCTGTAAACTTAAGTTAAATGGTGCTTTACTTCATGTTATGTAGGAATTTCCACACTACTGTGTTAGGAGTGGTAAATGAATTTTGTGACAGTATGAGTATACAGTACTCCTCATGTTTTTGTGAGGATTTTTCATCATGTTTGAGACTCTTCTTGTGTATGTCAGTGGTTTTGATTTGTTGGTGTTTTGAGAAAGTAAGGTGGGGGGCAAAGGGTAAAAGTTTGAGCAAAACTGAGCTCTTGAGCACAAAAAAACCTCACAGCAGCAGGATGCCTTATACATCTTACTAGTCACTCTCTGTTGAGGTGGGTCACTAAATAATTCTTCAGGCTTCCAGACTGCAACAGTATCCTAATTACAATGTGCCTGGGACTGAAAAATCTGGTTACCTGTCAGATCATTGTTAAAAGAAAAATCTTATTATGAATGTCTTCTGTTTATTTGGAATTTCAGCTTTTACTATGAGAAGCTGTTCATGGAAATGAAGGCTAATGGTGTATATCAGTATATCATGCAACTACAGCAGTAGCTTCCGTACCTACCCTTCGCTATTCATTCTTCCCTCTCCCGTGTGTCCTCAATGACATCCTCCCTGCAGTTTCTTCAGGTCCTCCTTTCATTTCCAGACACCTTCACAATGAGTTTTTCAGTTCAGCCTTGTGACTGTATGCCCAGCTCTTGCATGTCACAGGTAATATACTTAATTTCCTTTATAGTGACTTGAGAGATGTTTTATTTTTGAAACCTCACTACTGTCAAATTGTTTGAAATTAACTCACAGTTGTTGAAGGGAGAGTTGAATGATCGACAGCCTGTTCAGATGGTAAAGCTGACGTACTGATAGCTTTGTTCTTTAAACGGAAACACAGAAACCATTGTGCTGTGCTCTCTGCTTGGGGACTCGGGGGCTGCTGCTCCTTTGCTGATGCTTGCTACATGTTGCTCCTGTGTCAGGTTCTCCATCCCACTTGTTTTAGTTTTAAAATTCCTTAGACTGCTGTGGCTTTGTTCCAGAAGAAAAGTGGACTATGTGGAAGAGCTCTGAGCAGGTGCAAAAGTAAACTTGGGAGATACCATTCAAGAAGGAATTATCCTCGTGTAAATCAGGAGACCATTGAGATAGGTTAAGTAAGAACATGGTGTGGAGAATCGTGTAAAAGATGGGTAGCGAAGGAGATTCATTGGCATGAATGCATAAAGATGAATTTCAAGTTTTCAGGAGTGCAGGAAAATATTTAGGTGGGTTTAATTGCTGCTGAGTAATGAATTACCCAGTGCTAACACTCTGACTTTATTCCTTGGCTCTGAAGTAAATAAGGCACAAAGTTTCTCCCTTCTGAAGTTTTCTTTGTTTTCTTCCTCTGCTCGTTTTTCCCTCTTAATCTCTTCTCTCTTTCTAGCTTTCTGTGTCACTTCTCTTCCCTGGTGTTGCCATACAGAGTGCTAATGATTCTGTCTCTTTTCACTTTCTGTCCTGAGCTCATTTTGATGTTAATTTTTTCTTTATTCTGTAGCATTTCTGCTCTCCTAACTTCCTTTGCCCCTCCATGTTTTTATCATGTATTCTCATCATTGTTCTTTCTACAGCAGTACAGCACATTATTTCACTCTTTTTCGGTATCCGTGTTCTCTTTCTCACGTAGCTCTCTTGGCCCTTCAAGATAAAACACATCTTACTCAATTCCCCCAAGTCAGAGGCAGACACTTCCTCTCAAGATCAGAGTTCATGACAGTTCCTTAAGCCATTCCTCCCAAGGAGGAACACAAATTGTCAGTGTAGCCCAGTACCAAGTTCCTCAGAAGAGGCTGTTCTTGTTGGCAGAGCAGTGAGCTAGCATCTTAGCCCTCCTCCTTGCAAGTTATGTTTTTTGCAGGGCCTGCTTGGCAACTTAATAGCCAGCGCATAGACTGTTCTGCATATCCAACTTAGCACTATTTTCAAGTTTCTCTTCCGAAGGTTTGCAGCCTTGCTGTATGAAGGGTTTCCAGCAAGCAAAAATAACTATAGCTCCATCTCAAATGCTGGGGTACGGTCTCTGTACGCTCACAGGAAAATATCATCTAGAGAAGTACTCCCTCCGATCTTACTGTTACAGAGGGTGCATCTTCTCTTTCTGCCCATATGAGGGAAGGCATGAGGTGTTCTTCCCAACCCTGCCCCCAGGGTTTCAATTTTAAGTAGTAGCAGCAAAATTGTTATGCAGACGTCAACTGCTATAACTAACCAAGGCCCTGCAAAACTCATTTATCTTGCTCATTTTCCTGACTCTTATTGCAAGACACTTCTATAATGAGCATACACTATGTTTCTTAGTTGTTTATTCTGTCTCTAATGAAGTTGAGATTTTTGGATAGACTATGTAAAGTAATTTTCTAACTTACTAACATTACATCCTGTAGTGATGATAGATACGAGTGTTCTCTTCCACTGACTGATGCAGAAAAATGCTTGAAGAATACACAATATTTTTTTATTGGTATTCCTTCTCTCCTTCCCCCCCACTTTTTAATTTGTAATTCTAAAACTTAGGGTTAATTAGTGACATAAGGAGGCTTTTTTTTCCTTTACATTTTAATTTGTGAACTGGCTGATAAACCATCTCTTTCCCACTCTCCCTTAAGAATGCTGACTTCAAATGCATCCTCTCTAGTTTCTGTGCCGGAAGGTAGACTTTTAATATTAGGAAGTGAGTTTCTAGATATGATGACCTGAAATGTCTATGTATTAAGAGTCATCAGTTTGACTAATGGCACACCATAGCTACAGATCATCCTAAGCACCTCTTCAAAGTGTCATTTTTCCACCTCAGTTGATTTCTGACATATCTCACTTTATCAGCCACTGAAGTGGAAATTTCATCACTCTTTTATGCCTTTTCAGTTTTTCTTAGTATTTGTTTGTAATAGGGTGATTAGTTGTGTGAATTGTGAGTATTTTTTGTGGACAGGAGATTTTCTTAATTTCTGTATACTGAATTTAGGCTTTTTAATCTATCTGTTACATGTACCAGTTGATTTGCTCTGTTTTGCTGTTAAGAGTCATGCAAGTACTATGCCTAGTGAAAATTGTAACTAATGTAATATTTATATTATGTAATATTTGTATTAGTAAACTATTACAGATTAAAAGGAAATTATTATTAAATTGAAATAATGAAATTGGAGTAATGTATCTATTCAACAGCACTACTTAGATGTTATTTTCAACAGCTGTTGAAATGCTGAGAATAGGCATCAAACATCATCTTGACTCACAGCCCCTAAAATCCTCTGCTCTTATTTCAGACAGAAGTTTAAGCCTGCTTCTTCTCCTCAAATTCTTACGATTCTTTTATTGCCTGTGTTAATGTAGTAGTGTTCCATGAAAGGAAGCTTGTTCCCAGTCTAAGTAAGCATTCAGGCTATGCTTGTATTAAGGGGATTGGTGTGAAAGGATCAATGGTTCTTACTTTGTAATAATGGTAATTAGTAATAGAAATATTAGTAATTCAGTAATACTATTGCAGGCTTTTGAATGCAGCTCGGAACACAATTTAGGCATTCCTAAGAATTACAGTTAGATTTAGGTGTTGTGAGGCAAGTTTGTGGTATGTAATATGCAAGTTCCTTCCCCGTCTCAGTTTTGCAGCCCAAAGAGGGGGAAGAAGGGCTCTGCTCTGAGCTGCATGCTCCTTTTCTTACTATTCCTTCTCCTTTTGAAAATGCGTAGGAGAGGTCTTGTTTGGCCTTCTTTTATAATAACATTTGATATTGTTACAATTCTTCTGTAACAAAGGAATCTACAGGTTTTATCCTCTCATTTTTGAAACCTTTTTTGAGCACTGTATATACTAAAGTGACTCCTGTTCGTTTCAGGACTAGTTCAGTTTTAGCTTTGTGTGTTTTGAGATGTCTAAAATGAATATACATATTAAAAGGATATACAATATACTCTATAGTAGATCCATAAATCAACCCAAACAGTGGCATAGTCCCTTCTATACAGTTATCTCTTCATTTTAGTAACAAACATCTTTTAGTTCTTAAGTTTTTACTGTGTAGCTTTTTAGATATCAAAGGGCATAAAATACTGAGGTACATTTAGACTTCTTGATCGGTTACTTTGGTGTTCACTGAACCAGGTTTAATTTTGAAAGAAGGTTCTCAGAGTGAGAGATGGGAATAGATCACTGTGTAGGTTAGGCAGGACTGCCATCCTGTTGCCCAGCTTGTAATGACCCTTTGGGGAACTCAGAATTGAAGCCGCTGAATTAAATGCAATAATTTTCCATAACAGTTTAAAAGACCTGCAGGCATGTTAAAGTTGTAGCTGGGTGGTTTAGATAACACTCTGTAGCATGACCCTGAAGCCTCGTTTACATCTTGGCAATTAAAATATATACTACATTTTATGTCTCTTGTACTTTTCTTATATTGCAGTGTAGGGCTTTAGTGTTGAGGCTTTTTTATTGTAAATGAAGAAAAAGAAAGGTAAGTAACTGTGGTTTTTTCCTCTTCGCTACAGTGACTTTATATTATGTTGCAATAGGTGATTAAGAGGAACTGCTGTAAGGCTGTCCTGGGGAATTTTAAATACAGTGTAACACTTCGAACCCCTGCATCACTCAGCTGTGGCTGTGTCTGAGACTTCAGTCGTCCAAGCTCTCTAAGTAGCTTTGACACTTGTGTGTGAATGTGCCTTATGCTCTGTTTTGGTGTTTACACTTGGGGTCTCCACAACACTTAGAGTAGAAAAAAGAACTTTAGTAATTTTCTTGTTTTAATTATTATTTGCACATGCCTTATCTATCTTGGTAATTAAATATTGTGCTGAATGTGCTAATGATGTCCCTGGGCACCTGAGGGAATGAATACTGGTCCCAGTGACCTGGTCATGTACAAGAAATGCTTCTCTGGTTCTCTTGTTTCCCTTCGAAATCCGGTTCAGAGTAATACGTAAGTGCTGGTTTAAAAATTGGCATCTCCTCTTTACTGATTTGAACTGCTCTTAAAAGTTGGAGAATTTTACTGAGAAAGCACAATCTGAGGCTGCAATTCGCTAAGCCATGTACACAAATGGGCATGGCTGTGTAAGAGCTGACATGTCAGTCTGGTGGTCAGCAAACACTCTCATGTGTAATCTAGCCCAGTAGTCTGTGTAACGTTGAGCAGATCATTAAAAAATCACAGGATATCCCAGTGTTCAGTGATGAAGATGAGCATCCTCAGTCTTTATACTTCAGAAAGCACTAGACAGAAATTTGTAGTAGCATGCATAAAATCTTTTTCAATTTTCTTCAGTATATGTTAGTATTGTAATACAACACCTAAGAGTATTTAGGACCTTTTGTTGATGAGTTAGTAGTTCAATAGCTTTGTAAATATTGCTTTAAAAATTCTTTCATTTAATTGGAGCAAAGCTATTCAATGGACCATAAATGTTGACATATGGGTAAAAATTGCTTGCAGATGAAGGCAAGTGTTTTTGTAACATTTTATGAAATAAATTTAAGCTGGTTTGAAATTGTTATCCGATTTATCCAATTAGTTGCTGTGTTCCCTTGAGTTTGTATTGTACCCATTACCAGTATAGTAAAAGAAACCTAGTCACTGCACTTGGATAATTCCCCTGGGATGTAGTGTTTGTATTATAGGAAATGGAGGAAAAGAAATATGTTCAAATTGTGTAACAGTGGTTCATTTAAATATGAAGAGTTGAATGGGAGAACTTTTTAATATTTTGACTATAGTGATCCTGATAAGAAAGGAGCTGAGCAGATGCAGTAAATAAAAGATCTGGGGTTTTGTTCTTAAAATATTTTTCTCAATAATAGAAAAGATTTCTCTGAAGTTCGGGTGAGGGGGGTTTTGGTTTTGGGTTTTGGTTTTTTTTTAAAGGGGGTAAGGGGAATAAAATTCGTGATGGGACAAGTTAAGTCCTGGACATTTCTGAGACTGTAAAACATCCCACCTCAGTAAAAAAACTTACAGTTTAGATCTTGTAAAGCCGTCCGCAAGTCTTCCTTTGTTTGACTTCTCATTCCTGGCTTACTACTAAATGTTAGCACTGATACCTATTTCTGTGTTCTGCAAATATGTTTGTGTTCTGATCATGCTATAGAAGGCTTATTTGTAGACAGATCTTCAAGATAACTTTTATTCTGTCTTCTTCTTTCAGATATGTGTATTTGCTGATGAAATAATTTGAGGTATGAGCCTGAGGATGTGAAGTGTTTCCTAAAACTTGCTGATTTTTATAGTTAAGGGTTACTGATAGTAAACAGATGTTTTATATAATGCCAGATGCAAAAAGATCAGGTTCTTAAATCTTACAAGGTTTTTCCTTTGCCAGAAATGCCCACAAAAAAAATCTACTAGTCTTCATTATTGTGGCAGTGTAATCCCCATTAGTGTTTCTATAATGTGATGCTATTAAATAACCTGTACTTTTTTAACCTTTTCATTCTTTCCCTGGCAAGGTTTTTGGTTTTGTAATATAAAGAAGCTTGGATACTTGGGAAAAAAAAAAAAATCACCTTTGAATAGCATATGTCAGTTTTCCCCATGGCGTGATTTAGTGATATTAGGAATTAGTGCCCCTTTAAAGTCTTGAAGCAATTAGTTAAAAAGGGAGATATGCTTCCACATGAAGTCTGTATACTGTGAAAGAATACCTGTGTGTCTGTTAATAATGATTTTTAAAATCACCATCACAATTCAGTTTAATGTTAATAAAGCACAAAGTTTATAATATGTCTAGAAAATTGTTGTTATATGGAAAGAACATGCTTTCATTAGTGAAATATTTTAAAATCTGAGTGTTTCATGGCAACTAAAAAGATTTGCTACATGGCCATGCGGACATCTATCTAAATGGTCATAATGAATTATTCTAAACCTTTGGTTTTCCTGGTCATGTACAAATATTTCAATTTCCTTTTAACTACTTAATGTTTGAAAAATATAATAAATACTGAAGTTTGCTTAAATGGAAGGCTTTGTCTTTTTGTCGAAATTGAGATTCACAGAGGTCAAGAAATGGAAGATCTTTTCTGAAAATTTCAAAACAGGATAATAAAAGGCTGGCTGCCATTCACAAACTTGAATTACAGTTCTGTAGTAAATTACATATTCTAAAAATCTTTTCAGGAGCAACAACTAATTAGTTTGTTTGATATTTAATGTTTAAAATGAAATAGGTGAAAAGTTCTAAAGTGATGTTGGTTTTGCTGAACAGAGTGCAAATGGAGTTGGCCATTCCTTTGTGGTATGTACTTTAAACTGTCATTTTAATTCTTCATCACAAAGGACTTGACTGATAACACTTTGTAAAATAATCAGTTGTGGTATTTAAGTATTTTACATAGAGTGGAGTAGAGTTCTCCTTGAGACAAAGGAGAGAACCATAACATAAGGGTTTTAAATGAGAAATACCAAGGCCTCAGTTAACAGGTGCAGTTGCAAAGTAGTGTTCTTCATTTAGATGTTTATCAGCTATTTGTATTTTTTGTTTTATTTTTTGCTTGATTTTTTTTTTTTTTTTTAAAGAAAAGAGCAGAAGCAAAATTTCCAAACTGTTTCTCGGTCTGTCAGAAATGTAGATATTTTGGTGAAGTGTGCAGGACCCAAGAAATGAAACTGAGAAGCCTTGTTTTGAAAACTAAGTGGAATGAACTGTAAAGCAAAATAAACAGTAACAGAAAGAAGATTTTTACTGTAATATTCCTTTAGAACTTAAGGGAAGGAAAAACTATTTCTGACTGTCATTTACAAATCGCTTGCTTTCTAGCACAGGCTATGTAGAATATAGTGCCTTGGAGAAGTCTTCCTGCATATCACCTGTAATGTTTTTGTAGCTTGCTGTGAATGTGTATATTTTCTCAACAAGAACAATTTTCTAAGAATAGAAATGATAATAAAATGTTGTAGAAGTCTGTATATAAGAAACAGACATTAAAACCAGAAGTTTATGACAAACAGAAAGAAGTCAGACTTGCCATTAAAGCTTGCATCCTTCTCAGAAAAAGACTGTCTACCTACAGATAGACTTTAGGTCAGTAACATGTTCTTAAAGCTGAAAAGCTACATTTCCCCCCCCCCCCCCCCCAAGTTCTCAGTCTGCTTTCGATCTTGTAATCTGTTATATAAAAATGAAAATTGTTGTGGTGCTGTTCACAGAAATTTCTTTGCTAATTTTTTTGATCAGGGTAGCTTATGTATGAGACTCTGGGAAATCTCGCAAGTGTTACAGAAGTGTCTCTCACCCATCACTGATTGAGATCTTTCCTTCTCTCCCAGACAGTTAGGAAGCAATCACTGCTATTACAGGACATTGTAACACATCAGCGGTTGTCTTTCTAATTTTGTTATAGGTGAATGTAAGCTGAATGTAGAGAAGACTTCTAAATAAGCTGGACTGATGTGCACAGAGAAGGAATGAAGTATGGATGTGAAGGAACGTAGGCCTTATTGTTCCCTGACAAAGAGCAGACGAGACAAGGAGCGGCGCTATACAAATTCTTCTGCAGAAAATGAGGAGTGCAGAGTGCCTACACAGAAGTCTTACAGCTCCAGCGAAACCTTGAAAGCTTTTGATCATGATTCCTCTAGGTTGCTGTATGGAAACCGGGTAAAAGATTTGGTCCACAGAGAAGCAGATGAGTATACCAGACAAGGTAGGCAAGATGTTTTAATATAGAGTGTATAATTCATTAGTACCAAGTAACCAGGCATTCTTGCTGCAGGAAAAGTATGCTGTTATACGGGTGTCATTAATTTTAGTAATACTCTACACACATAGTACACCTGTATCTCCTTAGATGTTTTACAAAGATGGGAAAGCATTGTGTACCATCTTTGAAATAGATAATATATGATGCACAGGAAAGTTAAGTAAATGGCCCATGTTGGGCAATGGGTCAGTGACAACTTTGCAAACTCATGTGAAGTATTCAGGCCTTACAGTTTAAAAATTAGACCCCCAGCATCAACTTGACTCAGTAGCAGATTGCCCAAATGTTTGCCACTCAAATATACCTAAAATGTAAATAGCTTCAAAATTAATAAGAATAAACAAATACAACTGTTCCAAGAAGGCCAAACTCTATGAACGGGTTTAGGGAAACACAGTGTGTGTGGATGAGTGTAAGAATAATGTATTAGCTCAATGCCTTTATCTTTTAGCTCACATGGGCAGTAACAGAGCACTGTATGGTGACTAAGGTGAATTAATTCACGATCAATGCATTTAGGTTTGTTGGGGTTGGTTTTGGCTTTTGGGTTTTTTTTTGGGGGGGGAGGGGGGGTTGGGTTGGGTTGGTTTGTTGTTGTGGTTTGTTTTGTTTTTAGTGGATATCTGTGGTATCTAACCAGATGCTAACACATTACTGGAGCTCAGTGTTGGAGTCCAGGACTGGAGAGACATAAGAGATCTAAATAGCCGTGGAGATGCTCAAAACCTGACTGGATGTAGTCTTGGGCAACTTCTTGTAACTGACAGTAGTTGAACAGAGGCTTTTGACTAGATAACCTCAGGAGGTTCCTTTGCACCTCAGTGGTTCTAAGGGGTTGTACTTGGCTCCAGTTGGGGTTAAGCATTTACACATCACTTTTGGTTTCAAAATTGTAGTTTCTGGAATTGGCATTTTTACAACTAAACTACTTAACATAGGAAAAGAAAAACAAGTTACGAAATGTGTGGAGTACTGCAGCACAGTTATCTGAAAGGATAAAGCTAGACAAAGAGCTTTGTGAACTTATACCTCATTCTTTTGTATAAAGCTGTCTTCTCTTTTATGAGGAAACAAGGATAGATTTATGGGTAGGAAAAAAAAAGCTTCCTCCTTGTGAGGAAGTCCTTAGTTTTTATTTTAGAAAGGTTTAAAAATATTTTCCCTATTGGTGGTTTTTCTTTGTTCCAAGTAGAATAACTTTACATTAGAATTAGAGCTGGCCACATGGTGTTGACTTCTGCCTACCAATGTTTGCAAAGAAAATAAAAATATTTCTCTTAGGCTGGTGTAACTTAGGCTTGCACCTACTGTAGTCTGTCTGCTTTCTGCTGTGTATTTTTGGGTTCTGTGATATGTTGAAACCTCAGGTCATCACTACTCTGTAGTTTTTAAGATGTTAGTAACCTTTATCTCATTACTTTAATAAGGTAAATTCAAGAGGAAACTTTCTAAGACCTGTACTGTAGACACTTCTTTAGTAGTAGTGACAAAATTCTATCAAAATAGAGGTCATTTATGTGATGAATTCATAAACTATTGCCTGAATAGGGTACTGTTGTTTTTAAATAGCAGTAATGGAATGGAAGAAGTTCTGTAGTCTGTCATGTCATGTACGATGGTGCGCTGGGGCTTTGGTGCTTTTTTTCTCTTCGTTTTCTTCAGAAATGCACATAGTATTTAGCTAATACTTATTGCCCAATATGCAATAAATTACTTGTCTATAGCCCTAAAATGGAAGTCTGGCATATGTAGTGTCATCTTCACCTTTCAGTGGTCTCAGCACTGTCATCTGTGCCCATTTGATTTTTCTTGTTGTCCTTTCAGTTCTCTTTGTTTGGCTTATTGGCTTCCCCTCTAATGCATGCTGGTTTAGCACCTTTGGGGACCGCCTGCAGGTTTGATAGGGTCAGGGTATAAAGGGCTTGTTTTGCTGTCTTAGGTAGTGTGTTCCTTTTGATTCATCTTTGAAATAATTTGCTGCTTCTGGCATTGGAAGCATTTTGTGGAAAAGGTCTTCAAGGTCATTCCAAAGGTTTTTAAATAATATATAAAACATGCTTCCCTGTATTTATTTTTTTCCCCTGTCTAGCAACAGAGCGCAGACGTAGCTTTGTTGACAGTCTAATTACATTCTAGCCTGCTAAATCAACAGGAAATAAATCTAGAAGCAGAAAAGGCAAGCTTTAATAAATACGTTTAATTGGAAATTAATTTTTAAAATTAATCATGACTAATGTTTCACTTATTTTTTCCCCCATAATGTGTAAAATAACAATATTAAGTTTCCAGTGTCTGCTGGAAAGCTACTGGAGTAGTTACATGAGGTTCTCGAGTCCCTCAAATGTGGCACACTTTTAAAAATGTCAATGTGTTTTTATGGCTGATATTTTGGAGTAAAGCCCTTCAAAGCTTTCTGCTAATGAATCAGAAATTTCTCACCTCTTCTTTCTGAGATTTCTCAGACCATCTTTGTGCTTCCTGCTTCCCAAAATCCCATGGTAGGAATTCCAGAATGGATACTGCCACTGGAGATAAGTGTGTCCTGTTTAGTGGTAGGTTTATCCCAGGACATCTTGTCGAGAGGAGGTTCTCCAACTGTCACTTCCAGTCACAGAACTTTTTTCTCGGCTTATTTTCTGCTTGAGATTAATTACGTAAATAAGAGCCTAAAAATGCATGTATGTTACTGTAATTCCAAAAAAAAAATAGGATTTAAAACATATAGTAAAATGTTTGAATGTAAAATTATTATATAACTGGGATTATCATGTTAATTTTGAAAACCGTTTAACAAGACTTGAAGGGCAGGTATGCTTGTTTAGGAAATTGTAACTTCATCTAGGCAGCATGCTTTCGGTTGACATCAGTGAGAGACCTGCTGTGGTGGTCTTCTTAAGCCCCTTCATCTGTTGTAAAACTGGCTTTGTTTTTAAACTCTTCAGATGAGGATTTTTTAGCCTGCTATTTTTAGAACTACTGTTTTAGCTATTTATTTTCATGTTGTTGTTATGATTCTGAAAAATTGGTAAGCCTGTGGATAATTAAACTCAGCACCCCACGATGTAAATAAAGACCGTGAGCTTTTTTCCTTTAAAAGTATTCATTGACAATGGATGAAGCACCATGAAAGACTGTTTACTTTCCTAGGTGTGGCAATATGATTGTTTGCTGTTTATGTGTTTAGGGAGGAAGAAGACACTTTATTTTCTTATGCTTTGAAGTATCCAACTATAATGAGCAGCCTGATTTAAATGCACAACTTCTCTAATTGAATTCAGCAACCTGAATGCTTGCATTTTGGAACATGCCCAAGTATCTTGCTGAACTCAGGATTTAAGCTGACTATATGAGGTTGAATTTCTCTGTTGTACAGAGAAACTTCTGTGTTTACAAAATAAAACTGCTGTGTGAAGTAACACAAAGTACATAGGAAAATGCTATGCCAAATGATAACAATCAGCCATTGGAATAATCTTCTCAGGGAAGTGGGGGGTTCCCCAACATTAGACACGTTTGATTCATCTGGAAACGTTGCTGAGCTGTCTTGTCTGGACTGGGCTTTTGCCAAGAAAGGTTGGACCAGATGATCCTCGAGGTCTCTTCCTCAAAAATACCTGAAAGTGTGATGTGACTGCAGAGTGGGAGGGAAGGATTTTGGCAATGTAGAAAGTAATTTGTATTTTTTAAATTGCATTAGGATAAAATAATTGGAATTCATAATAATATGACAATATAAAAATAATTTGAGGCTGATCCTGAATCAAACTCGAACTCACAAGAACTAAACTTTTCATTAAGTTAGTAAGACAAATACAGGTAGGCAAAAACTGTATTTATTTACCATCAGATACATGTTAAAGGGAAGAGAGGAATATGCAATACCTCTTAAGTAGTCATTGTTTCATTTCAAATAATATTGTTGCAGGACAGCATAGTGACCCTATAGAGTGATATGTATATTATGTCAGTGAGTTTTTGCACAGAAGCAGGAGGCTGACCCATGAGCACAGGCGGCAGGTTGTACTGCAGATTTGCACATGTTCATCCTTTTGTACCAAATAATCACAGGACTGTTTGTGAACTGTGTGAATTGAAAGGCTGAGCTGCAGACACCTTTTGCTAGTAGAAGATCCGATGAGGCAGTGGAAGCTTTGTTAAATTTTTATTTTTGAAAGCTTGAGCCAGCTGTGGTTTAGCCTGCAGGTGATGTTATTTGGTTGTCTTAGCTAGCAGTGAGAATGAGTTCACCATGTTTGTCAATCAGAACAATTCACTGTCAGCCAAGCCTTAATGTAATTTATTTTCATGCCACCCCTTTCGGTTTTGCAGGAAAAAGTACTTCCATGCATGGTTTTGTACCTGTACTCTTCTTGAATACTGAAGTGCCTAAATTAGATTAAATACCCTAATAACTCCTGGGAACTGCAAAAAGAGGGGCTCAATTTACCAAACAAGTGAAGAAAAATAGTTTCTTTTCTTCGCTATATGCTGAATCACTGATACCAGGTCACTGAAAAGCAAAGCCATATACAGTACATTCCAGTGTGTGGATGTATCATAGGTATCGTTCAGCTGCCACTCCCATGACACTTAGATTTAGTTGCTAGAAAAATCCCACAATTCAATGAAAGAGGGACCTGAAACAGTGATATATATGCTTTGACAATTTTATTGTATAAGATACTAAACATTGTCAGGGATACATTTTTAAGACTTCAGAAATCTGAAATGTTAATTGCAACTTCTATCCTGATGTAATATGATTCCAAAGTCTATTGCTTTGAAATACGAGCTACTCAAAATGAGTTATTTGAATAGCAAAATATTTAATCTTTCTAGTCTTCATAAATGTCAACTGTAGGATTAAAGGATTTAAATGGTCATGTTTTTAAACCTAGAGCCTACTTTAAAGTAACCTGTGTGAAGCAGTGGAAGGAGGTACATGCAAGACCATTTTGACCTTCCACTACCTATGCCTTAATGAGCGGCTGATTTTGACTGTTGAGTAGGCAAGTGCTTCTCAATAGAAGTGAATCAGCCTGCTTTGCAGACTGTTTACGAGAAGGTATGAAATAATAGATAAGTGACTCTGTGATCACCTGATGAGCAAATTAATCACCATTCAGTGACATGGCAAGTGCTGTCTTTCAAAACCTGAGGCAGGTATTAGAATTAGTGTTTTATGTTCCTGGCTGCAGTGCAAGATGTGTCCTGATTGTCATCATGACAGATACTTTTTTGTTATGCTAAAACACGGCCACCTGCAGTATCTGCCTGATTTAAGTGGGTAACTTATGTAAGCAGCATGCAGTGCCAGTGTGTTCTGGATAATTTTGTGGCCTTGAGCTACACACACAACCTTCTGCCAGAGGTGTTTTTTTTTGGTTTGGGCTTTCTTTTTTCCCCTCTGTACTACAGGAATAATAACACTTACCCACCTCACAGGCGTGTTGGGAAGATTAATTAGTTTATGTTTGCAAAATGCTTTGAAGATGAAAAGCTCTGTAAGTGCTAAGTAATATTATCATCTTTCATTGCTGTACTAGTTACTCCTTAAAGCAACAATAAGAAGTTAATTGGTTTTCAGGTTCCGGGTGATAAGGATCTGTTGACTTTTAAAGTTACTCTATTAGCTACAGAGTGGTACTAAGAAAAACCTTTCACTTTTATTTGATTGGTAATACATTTAGCTCACGCTCAGTGGTATGCATACTTGCTCTAAGGTATTCATCTAGCTGAAATTGTCCCCTTGTGGATCATGGTCTGTAGATGAGCTACAGATCTGGAGACAAAGGGCAATTGTGATTCTCCAGGGAAAAATCAACCTTGGTTATTGTCAGTAGACTGCTTGATCAGGCATTTCTACACAGCCTTGGTCCACAGAGTAAAAACCTTGCTTTGACCAGTCCAGTTGCAAAATAAAAGAATTAAGTTCTTGATCATATTGACTAGGGATTTGTAAGGTGAGCAACAGGCCTTCACAAGGAGTTCCAGCCTCATAGAAAGAAAGATACTGTAAAGGGTCTGTAGTTGCTCCTACACCTTTCCATAGCCCTTATACTGAGATGTGTGTGCTGCTCGTCTTCATAATGAAAACTAAACTCAGAACTGGGGAGATAAATGCATGCCTATGAAAGATTGCTTCAGTGTGTTAACGTCTAAGGAGAGAATAAAGCTAGAAAAGTGTGCAGTTACTGATGGGGTGAGGAATGAAAGAGGCTGAAGAGGCCAGTCTGTGCTGTCCATTGATTTAGTGCTTAGGGCTGAGAGTCAGGGCTGTAGGCCAAGCTGTGAGTGATTGCTTATTCGATCACTGGCAAATAAATGTGGAAAGTGAAGCAGAGACGTAAAATGGAGTAATTCCTCAGAAAGTTCCTGATTCTGAAATAAGTTTGCACAATGTCACAATTTACTGACTTCAGAGTCAGTACTCAGCATTACTGAGCTAATTAAAGCTGAAAGAGGAAATGGCAGGGCCAAGGGAACACATTTGCCTCTAGTTTTGTGTTTCTTCTTTTTTGCTTTGCAGTGCCATAAATATCTGAGTTGAATCCTTTCTTGTCTTTAGTATAATAGACATTTTGCTAGAAAATCTAAATGAAGACAATGCTACACTACATCTATTATGGGGCTTTACAGAATAGAAACCCTCTTGGAGGGTGTGATGGAAAATGTGAGTGAGAGAGGGAGTAAAAGAGGTTTTCATTTCTGCAGAAATCCTTGGGTCTGTATTTCCTGTTATTTCTTTCACTTACCTATAGCAATGGTCCAAGCGTCTCATTCAGTCCTTGTGTTGCAGACAGAGCTGATTGCCATGAGTGTGGGGTACTTGTTTATGAAGTCCTACAAATAGAAATATATAGGCTGCTCTGAATAGGTGTGGTGTTTTGTTTTTTTCTCTTTTTACCGGTTCAGGGCCTGTTGAACTAATCAAGTTTTCTGTCAAGCTGAGAGACACATCCCTGTGAAGGTCTCTCTGCTCACTTGTGGTGTCAAACATGCTTTTCCCTTGTGGAAAGGCAAAAATAATGGTAGTTTTTCACTCCTCCCTGTATGGAGGAAAGACAGTGAGCCTGAACTCTATTTTGCGTGATTCCTTTCATACTGCCTCCTTTCTCCTCACCTTCTCGCCATTTCAAGCTGTATGTCATGTCATTAGCATCGTACTGACCTTAATGTGGCTGTTCCTACCTGTCAAATCTGTGGTTGTAGGCTCTTTGCAGACTGGATATCCATCATCTCTACATTGCTTACCCTTGAGTCATATTTTCTTCACATCTATCAAATTTAGTCTTTATTTGTAGTTTGTAATAAATGGATGCTGAGGTGTTGATGATTTGGTTCCAGGATCCAAAGATTAAGACAGAGGTCTGAAATGTCTATGCTGTCATTCTGGTCATGATCAAGACTTTGTGTTCCTTGCTGCTCATGGAGTTACGTTTCTTTTTTTAAATCCACAGAATCCTGGGGGTTTTTTAGGTTTGGGGTTTGGGTTTTGGGTTTTTTGTTTGGTTGGTTTTGGGGTGATTTTTTTTTCCTCTTGCAGCCCATGATCTGGACAGCTATGTTAGTTTCTCTCAATTTAGTTTTTATATTATGTAATCATAGTCGTGAGCACAGATTTTTATTTAAAGTCCCAAGATCTGGAACCATAATGCTTAAATTATTAACTAATTTATTGGAGCATTATTGCTGATGCTGTAGCTTGAAGCTTTGAGTTGTGCAGTTGTGAAATTATCTGCAGCTGACTTTAATCTTACTCTGTAGTAACTACAGAGGGTTTGATGAACAGTTCTTTATCTTTATACTGGATTAAGGAGTGCTTCATATGTTCTAGTCCATGGATTAGTACTGAGGATTCCCTACCACCCTCCAGCCTAACAGAGAATAAAATTGAGTCTCTCATACTGCACAGAAGAGTCTGCATGTTTGAACCAGAATTTGGAAAACTGGTGGCAGGAAGATTCTATTCTATTTCTTAATATAAAAACTTTCCCAGGCTAGCATTTCAATTTATGTCTCCTTGTGATTCTATAGTTTAATGCTAGTAAAAATACATGGCTCTTTTAATATGATGCTTGAAATATTTTAATTTGGGGGGGGGGTTGGTTTTGGTTTGGGGTTATTTTTTATTTAAAATTGACTCGGGTTTTGAGTCCTACGTAAACTTCTTCTACCAAGAGTGGCATAGTAAGTGCAGATCAAAGAACTCACAGTATCTGGCACTAACTTTTTCAGAAGTCACTGAGTCCATGACTTGAATCCCTATGTGCTTTTGAAAGCCTATAAGGAATGCGAGAGCTATGTTACTGTTTGCTCAGAAAAACAAGCATGTGAAGATGATATGCACAGTTGCTAACATTTAATATAATTTAATGCTGTTATTATGTAATTTACTGGATTTTTGGAGAAGCAAATGTCTTTCATATGACTCTTACAGCTGCTCTCTGAATCAGATAATGATGAGAAAAGGAGGTTACGATGGAGAAGTGAAGAGGGCGGAAAAGTCAAGAAAGAGAGATTAAGAGGTGACAAGGAAGAAGGTTGTGATGAGTGAAGAGAAAAACATAGGAATTAAAAGCAGGAGGAAAATGTGATACAGTGGATTGGGATGGTTTAAATTTCACAGATCGTTTTCACAAAAACAAAGAGAAAATCAAACTGAAGTAACAACAGCAAAATACTCTGCAGAATCAGAAAGGAAAAATGTTAACATAGGCAAAGCTCATTACTTGTCAGTCTTCACTGCAATTTCTTGCACCTTAGCAAACAGAACTCTGCAAGTACAGCTTTGAAAACTCCTTTTTAGTAAATTTATAGTAAAGTTTGTGACAGAATAGATGGTATCACATCTATTACTCATTCTCTCTTTTGTGTAATTGTATTCTACCCACCTAACATTCTGACTTCTGGAGACAGCATTTTTGCACTACTTACCAGTTTTATAGACCATTCAAGGCATCTGTTTTGCTGTTGTGGGTTTTTTTTTCTTTTTTTAAATCTTTGCCCTTTCATTTCCAACAAATTTGCTATTCTACTGTACATTCATTTCCATTTTAGTGTCCTTCCTCTCAAGACCTTTCCTTCCAAAGGACCACTTTTGTAGGTGTCCCAGACTGGATTTGCCACAGTAAATAGAAAAACCTATTATTTCTTTATAAAGAAGTTGCATGTTTTTCCTTAAGAAACCAGGTAGGACTGGCACTTGAAAATAGATGATGTTTAAGATCCCATAGGAATGCATGAAATTCATGCTAAACCAGCCCAGCTCTGCTTTGATCATCTAGGAAGATGGCATCTAACCCATGTTCTCAGTGGTTCTGTACTGACTAGCTAGTGCCCTGAGAACAGTTTTGCTGCCTGCTGTTATATACAAAGAAGCTCTTTTTTCCATCTTCGACTAGCACATAACTGAACTCTGTGTTTTTCAGGAATTAGAGAAGTGAACAGGCGAGCCAGTTGGCAGTTAACAGTTATTCCTTCTTACTTGTCATGTGTATGAGTTAGGAAGACAAGGTGGTGTTGAATCAGATCAGTAGTCTGGAGCTCTTGGTTGTACAGAAATGGTGAAGCATTTCAAAGATGCGGTGCATCTGCGTGCTGGCTTCCACTCTGCAGAAAGTATTCAGAGGTACTGTGAATGAGCTCCAGGTAACCTGCTTCAAATATAGCCCACTAATAGTATCTGAACATAAATACAAAAGGAAGTACTTTCCCCATATCAAAATAGCAGAAAACAGCATGGTCCTTGCAATAACAATTTTCAGCAGTGTTGACATCAGTGCTGCTTGTATAATAAGCTTATATGATAAGCATTGTATTATGAGGATATATTTGTTTGCAGTACTCTGCAGATTGAAAATAAAAACATGAGAAAAATATTTTTCCTCATTTGCTTTCTAAAAGGATGAGACTTCTTTTAATTAAAAAAAATAAAATCAGGATTAAGTAGGGAATCAAGGAAATCTATGGGAGAAAATTGTTCTCCTAAGGACCATGGTCATAGTTTTGTGCATACATAGCTTTTGTTGTTTGACAGTTTTTCTAAGTTTAATGTAAGTATTTTTGTCATGTGTTATCACAGAGTGATTTTTGAGTGACAGGGTGGTGTTATAGAAAAAAGGCAAGATACAAAGGAAGAATAGATTAAAAAGGGGACTAACACGTACTAAAGGGTGCAGAGACAGCAGACATAGCACAAAACTTCTTCAGAAACATAAGCAAGAGCTAAACTAAACAGACCTTTGGCTATGGGTTTGGATGGGTTTGGGACCTCTGCATTTTTGGTACTATGCAAATCCTGTTACAACAAAACCAGCTGACAAAAGCACTCAAACTATAATTCCTCTGGTTTAAAAGGTAGGGGTGTGGGTGTATTTTTTGATGTTAACTAGGCAGATGCTTTGGAGGCTTTTCAGATTTTTGTTTCTTTCCCTCTTTCCAAAATAGTCTATTGTTGCTGAACCCTGACTTGTCAACTTATCAGGGGTTAATGAATTATTAAGGACAGTGCTGATGTCCGGAGATGCTGACAAATTCTCTGTTGGATATTTTTTATTCCTTCTTTCTGTTTGTTTCCACTTTTCATGGTTTTTAAGAGAGTATCTCCGTGTGTATACTTAGTATAGATTCAACTTAGAGCAAGGACTAACAAGTGAAGAACCATGGGGCCTATTCTTTTGTTTAGCAGTCCTCTTCAAAAATCCATTTCCACAAGATAACATTTCCAACTTGAAGCTTAAGTAATTGTCGATGTTTTTGAACAAACTCTTCAATTTAAGCCAAGGAAACAAATGTGGCACAAGTACAGCGTATTTCCATTTAATTCCAGCTGTTAGCTTCTGGATTTCTAAAATAATACGCAATTTCTGCATACATCAAATTTGCTTATATGCAGTATTTTATTAAACCTAAAAAAAAAAAAAAATCATCTACATTTCTACACAATGTGACCCGTGTGATTCTGGCAGAAAAAGGTATATGCACGCACATATACATACTCTTAAAAAGAATTATTACACTTTTTTGTATGCATTTAATGTAGTTAAGGAGATACACCAATTTTATGTGATTACAACATAAGAAGTAGATATATATGGTTACTGTTGGCAAATGCTACGTTTTTAACAGTGATTACTGTGCAAGCTTCTGAAAGTTATTTTAGAGTTATGACATTACATTTCTTCTTGTTCTCACAAATGGAGAGTGTCAGCAGTCCTTACACTACACATAAATTGATATTCCCAGGTAAGAGTATTCAGTATCAAATGGTAGTGTGGTACCTAAACAGCATTATTTTTTATTTTAAAACCTAACTTCATGATACATCATCCCAAACAGTACAAAACTCCCAAAGGTGTCTCCAGAACAAGTCTCCTTGAAGTGCTGTGTCCAGGGTTTCTTTCTTCATAGTTTCACTTCATAGTATTTTTTCTTTCAAAGAAAAGTTAAAAAAACAAACACCACCACCACCACAAAGCATTCTGCCTATTCTGTATCTACATTTTCTTCTCAGGAATTAGTTCATTACAATTGCCAAGTTGTTTCTAAGTCTTTATGAACTGTTGAGGCACTTACTGTCAGTAGGAGAAATTGCAAATGTGTGTGTAGTTTAAGAGACCGATGATTAAATCCCTCACATTGAAGTCATTCTGGAAAGGTTAATTGGAAATTCTAAGAACACAAGAAGGAGAACATCCTCTCTTTTGCTTTCTTTTTTTTTCTTTTTTTTTTTTCTCCACATTCTGCTCCTACAACCTCCTTTTCAATTTTTATATTTAATTTTTTTTCCACAGTATTGTTCATTATCAGGTAAAAGCCTCCAACTACTCTGCGGCCCACTACTTCAGCATTCCAACTGTGTTCAGCCCTATCTCAGTCCTGGAAGACTTCCTGTTTTCATTGGTCAGGAAACTTAACATGATGTAGAATTATTGTATCATGTATGTATGATTTCCTTTGGGATATAAATTCTTTCATAAGTGCATATTTTTCTGTGTCATCTTTCTGGTTTAGGTTTTGTGTTTGCAGTGGGGCTTTTTATGTTTGTTTTGTTTTCATTTGTGTAGGCAACTTACATGGAGTACAATCCTCTTAGTAAAGGTCTTAGGAAAGCTTTAATTCAGAAGATGATTTAGCCTGATGCTTCTAAATCTACTACAACGTTTCTGGGTTATGCTGTAAAACTTCTCAGTGTAGTGAAAAGCTCTAATATATTGAATGGGCTGAAGAGCAATATACAAACCTTCCCCCCTTTTCTGTTTTGGCTCTGTGACATGCCAGTTTGATTTTCTTACCAATCATAAGAGGGGGAAAAAAGAAGAAAATATTTTACATGGATATAGGCTTTTGTAGACTCAGTTAAATAAATAAATAATTATTAATAGGTGGTAGTTGGTATGTTGTGCCTGAGACAAGTCTCCTGGAAAAAGTGATCTTGGAGGATGTTGTTATATACTGCCTGAAGTAGTTTCTCGTAAATAGTTTGCTTAAAAGGAAAAAAACATGGTGGTGGGGGAAGGGAATAAATAGTCTCTTTAAATTGATGTCTCTGCACAGATGTCTCTCTGAGTGATTGAGTGCAAAGAGATAGTTTTTGCTGTGTGGGGAGCATGGGGCTGTGTGGTGTACAGGCTGGCAGAGGAGCTGCAGGTTGCAATGCTCACCTGCTGCAGCTGCTCTAATTGTATTGCAAAAGGCAGCATCTGTGTCTTTCCATATCGTTCCTTGCCTCCAGACCTCAGCACCATGAGGTTACCAGGACCATAGGCATAACATCTTGTAGCATCGAAGTCAACAGTAGCTTTGTTACTGACTCAAGTAACCTTCTCTTCTGTCAAAAATACCTCTTCCTTTCCATTTTGCTTCCCAAAACCCTGTTCTTAAAATCAATAAGATGCTGCATGTGCAACTGTGTATACACATTAGCTGCTTCATGTGTGTGGATACACCTGTATACATATATATGCACACGTGGGCTTCTCCTGTATTTGGTTCTGACTTTAAGCAACTGTTTGAAAATGTAGATTCACATAGTAATGTATTAAATGCATAAAACCAGTGTTCTAGACTGTCACCCTTAGCATATAGTTACCAAAATGCAAAATAATAAGCATTGTAGACACTTCACTACTTCCAGCTCTGACCCTATTAACCACTGGGCGGTTTGTTTGGCCTGTGCTTCTCTGATTAGTTTCAACTCTTTCAAAACCTGGAAATTGACGTAGCTTTAAAAATTTATAAGACACTATCAGTGTACATGGTAGTCTGCTGTTCTTATACCTTTCACACTGTTAAGATGTAGTCACAGGTATGCTTATTCCCTTTATATTTTCCTCCACAGCTGTATTTTCATTTAAATATTTATTCACAGCTGGATAATAAATGTAGTTTGATTTGTACCTAATTGTAGTAACCCGATTTTCATTAGTCATTAAAGTCATTGTCAGAATTCATTTATGATTGTGACTGTGAAGAAACTTAGGGTGACCGCAGCAGTAAAATTATTAACTGCCTCACTTTAAAAAGTCAATGGCCAGAGCATTAATTTGTAGTATTTCAGTAATTATTTACACTTCTGTATTCACATTTCTGCAATTCTATTACTTTCTGACTGACAGGATTCTGTCCTTGCTGTGTTATAAGTTTTAATTATCTTACATATTTTTATGTTAAATGACTAATTTTGGTGAAATTAGGATGCCTGTCAGATTTAAAAATTGAATGTGTGTTCTCATTTGTTCCCAGAGCTATGAAATAATTGTGGGCTAGGGTGGAAAAGCATTATGGGTACAAGCATGCAAATGAACTTGCCAAGTATCTGTATATCATAAAATGTTTTAAATCTATGGACATAAAAGTAGGATGAAGACACAGCCATTAAAAAGGCAGTCATTTTTGAGTGTCGCATAATTTAGACACTTTAAGTTATTGAAGTGTCATGAGTTTATTGCTGCTAATTTATTAATACAATCATTGGGGATTCACTTATGTCTCTTGCTCTGCCCCAAAACAGAGGCTAAAAATCTGTTTAAAATGCACAGACGCTGCTTCAGCAGTAAAAGCATAAAATGTTTCTCAAAATAGAAACACAAAAAATAACATCTTTACTGTAGTCCTTGTCCTGTTTGTTTGTATTTGTGTGTTAAAGTAGGGCAGAGATATCCAGTAAAGACCAAGTGAGTTTGGTTTGGAATTCAGTTTTTCAGTTGCCACATTAGGGGACATCTGTATGGGGAAAACAACTTATTGTTTTGCCCAATAACCAGGACACACACACAAAAAGATAATCCTGAAGGACGGGGGGGAAAAAAAAAAGGAACATTTGACTTCTACTTTTAATCCTTTCATGTGCTGAATTGGCTTTTCTTAGTTTGCAGGTTCTGTTACATTTCTTACCTACTCAGGAGCACTTTTGATGTGTTTAAGTATTGACAAAACAGTGCCAAGGTAGTATGAATGAAAGGGGCAGCACAGAGAGCTGGAGACAAAAGAATCCACTTGATTGTAATATATGCAGAATTTTGACAAAACACCTTGTATGACACCTGAAATAATTATACACATGAAGAGATTTAGGTTTAGGTTCTTTTTAAAATAAATTTTAAAAAAATTCTCACTTTTTGTTATCTTTTTTTTCCCCTAATCAGGACAGAATTTTACCCTAAGGCAGTTAGGAGTTTGTGAACCAGCAACTCGTCGAGGACTGGCATTTTGTGCGGAAATGGGGCTCCCCCACAGAGGTTACTCTATCAGTGCAGGGTCAGATGCTGATACTGAAAATGAAGGAGTGATGTCTCCAGAGCATGCCATGAGACTTTGGGGCAGGGGGGTCAAATCAGGGCGCAGTTCCTGTCTCTCGAGCCGTTCCAACTCAGCCCTCACTCTGACTGATACCGAACATGAAAACAAGTCTGACAGTGAAAATGGTAAGTTCTTATGCATATGCCCATATGTAAATCAGTGTTTTATTTGCTGTTTTGGTTGGCACTTGAGAATTTAAAATCAGTAAAGAAATGGTCTTGAATTTTATTTTTTTAACCCACTCTTCCCTTCTGCCTCCCCCCCCCCCCCCCCCAAGTCAATATTCAGTATTAGTCCTAACTAATGTAAGCTTTGGGTGCAATGTTTTAGCTATTTGAAAGAGTTTAATCACAAAAAAGATTAGCTCTGTTTTATCTCAGGCCATGTCACCTGTTACCCTTTGGGGAGCAGCTAAGTAAGCGGTAATAAAGTTGATCCCCAAAGCCAGCTTGCAATCAACGGTTTCATTGTAAGCTCTTCTTCAAAACATCTTGGAGAAGTCGCAGAATCTTGGAATGGATGAATGAACACAAAGAATAGCTTATTAACACGGCTCATGTGGTTCGAAAACAAATTTGCTTGTGCTTTAAACTCGTAGCTGATGAGAGCAATTGGAATTGTGGTGAAGAGGGACATGTGGCCTTTGATGTACCTGGGGGACTGGATTACCGTGCAATTAAAATCTGCAAAAAAAACCCCCCTAAACAGCAGCTTTGTAAAATGTAGGCTATGACCATTGTATATTAAGGCTTAGTTTTTGAATGAGCAGAGGTTAATACAGTTGGTTTATTTTTTAAAGCTTTTAAAAAAAATTTTTACTTCCACTTGAGATATGGACAGAATCTAATACGATGTTAAATGCTAAATGCACAAATATTATAAGACATTTTTTCTTTAGTTTCTTTTTATTTGCAGGAGATTGTCAGCTTTACTGGAATTAGAGTGATTGTTCTATTAACTTCATGACTTTTTATATGACAAATTCAAAAGAGGAATAAGGAAAAATGAGTAAAAATAAAAATTAGAGATGGCTATTGCCTGCATGTCTACATGTCATTTTATTAATTTATTAAACCTGTCTACTTAGCTGTACAAAAGTCAGAGCAATTTTATTTTATCCTCTGGCAATAGCTGTAACACACTGTGGGAAACAGCAATGTTCATGTGTGTATGTATTTAAAAAAAAAAAAAAAAGACAGTTTTATTTTAAACTACAAGCAATAATGTTTAGTTTTACCTATTTATTATTTTAACTTTAATTCAGAAGACAAAACCAAAGCTTTATTTTGGTATAATTCATAATTGTCTTTTCACTGGTGGCTGGTTCTAACTGAAGATGCCTATTCAAGACAGCTGTCAGATGGGATCCTCCTTTTTGTTGGACTTAAATGCTGCGTGTTCACAGGTGTCTTGTCTCATGCTTGGAAAACTTGTTTTGAGTTGGAGGTTGTTTTGAAAGGGGACAGGAATACTTGCCTATCTCCTTTTGGCAGCGGAGTTTCTGTGGGATGATTCTTGATATTTCAGTTGCAAAGCAATCTAGAATAAATTGCTGAGGAGTCCTGAGATTTTTCCTTTTGAGAGGTCTATGCTAAAACATTCCCTTGAGTCTTTTCCTAAACCCCCAGGTTAATGATTTTGAAAATACATATTTATATATACACACGCGCATGCATAATTTAATTAGAGTCATATCTTTAAATTACCAGAGAGGTGACTTCTTTAGAAGTACAATAGGTTTGCTGTACTTTTTAATAAACCTTACATTTGCAGTTTTAAAAAAAACCAAAATCCTGATTACAATATGCAAAACTTCCTCCATGAGCTTAAAGCTAGTTTACTTTTTTCATGTGTGAGAAGAATGTGAATATGTTAGAAATGACATTATTCTGCTCTGATTAAATTTATGCAAGGAATGTCTGATGTTTGATACAACTTCAACAAAGAGCTTAGTCACTAAAAAGGGTTATAGTTGATTTATTTATTGATAGGGAGGCCAGCAGTCTGACTTAAGGAGATACTGGGACTGCTGTGAGGCTAATGAAATTTTGATGGCTTGAGAGTCCCATGGGGTTATGAAACATATGATTTGGACCATGTCATGGATCTCCATTTCAGTGGAGATGATACAGAAGTGGTGAAAAGCTTTATCTTCTTTGGTATTTTTCTCTGAATTTTTATTTCCACTGAATATGGAAGATTTGGCTGAGAAATGTCTTATACACATAGTTGGAACTCAGTGTGTTAAATGCTCACAGTAGAATAGAAAATATAATTTAAAGTCAGGGAAGATGTATCATCCTGGCAGGCACAGTGCTCTAATCAAAGGACAACATTGCAGGTGTGATTTTTGTTAGTTTGTGGCCTGAAGTTAATAGCTGTGGCAGTATACTGTTAAAATCTGAAAAAATCTGATAAGGCTTTGAAAAGAAAGCTAAAGTTATGACAAATCCTCCATACTACATCCTGCTTTGAGTGTGTGAAAGATTCCTGACTGAATTTTGATGGAACTGTTTTACAGGTAAAAACATTTCTATGAAACGTTTACCTCTATAATAGATAAGAAGCAACAGGTTATTATGAGCAAAACACAGCAATAAATCGTACTTTCCTTACCTAAAAGCCTCAGTTCTTGAGCAATCCCACTGTTCACCCAGTAAAACTATTCACTGTTTAAACAGTTCATTACTGTATGCTGACCTTATTGAAGTTAATGGGACTATTCGTGATGAGGAGAACTGTGATTTATCCTACAGATAAACTACATGATTAACCATTTGTTGAATGTACTTGGGGTTTTCTTTCTTGCCAGTTGGGCGAGAAGAGTAGTTTAGGATCAAAACATGATTTGCTTTCCTTCCTTGTAACCATTGTGTATATTTACTCTTTTGAAATAGATGTGGATTGAAATATCCACAGGAAGGTAAAATTCAAGGTTCTGTTTCATAATGAAAATGAATAAATGGAAATAGTTTGTTAAGGATATTAAGTTTTATTTGTTGAGGTCTCAATATTGTATTTCTAAGACCCTACAAAAGCAACCTAAATTTGTGAGTAATATTGACAGGATTAGAAGTTTCTTTAAACAAATAACGCTGCACATACTTAGCTTGCAAAATGCTAAAAATATTAATAGCATAACATGGATGTCAGCAAATTGACTTTTTTTTTTTCTTTCTGTTTTAGAAAGCATCAGAACTCTTTATCGAACATAAGGTTTATAGATGTATTCTCACATCAAAGTTTTAGGTTACTGCTCAGTAAATCATTCTGAAGAGAAATATTTTTCTTTGAGCTCATTCAACTTCTGTATATGACTCTTGGCATCATATTCTGAGAGATTTGTCATGTCAGCCTCCCTGAAGGAGGACTTGCATCTGTTAATCTGGGCAACCTACCAGTATCACATACAATATGATGTATCAATTGAATTACATTGAGCATGCATGTGCTTCTTCAGGCTTTCTTCTTCATTCCGTTTTCAAGTTATTTCATAAATGATGCTTTGAGAAATTTATGTTAGTAATTGTTCTAGGAGTAGTGGCTTTGAAATACAAGCAGCCCATCTTTTATATGCCTGCCAGTAACTTTATGATGTTAAGCTGTTGTAAGATTACTAAACCTTGTCTTTTAAACTTGATAAATATTCCAACAGAGTAATAGGTAGAGGTTGTAGTTAGGCTTCAAATGGCCCTTTTGCTTAAAGAGTCAATATATGGTATGTCAGAATCCACTACTTTGTTTAAATTGTTTTTAAATCCATTAAACTGCAATCCCTGACTTAATGAGACATCAGAAAGCTAATAAACAAAACATGAAATTTACTTGAGCAAGTTATTCCTAAGGTCCAGCTCCTTATTAAGTTAGTTAGTTATTTGTTGTAAAGTTATAGATCCAGTTTTGTATGAGTTTTTTGTGATGGCCTGAAATTCAGGCCATGGCAGTGGTTGACTGGGAAGTCACTCATCTAAGATTTAAGCAAGTCTTTGTCACCTCTTCCTTTGGAAGCAGTATTGACAGTGCTTCTGAAAAACTGTTGAGCACTCGGGGTTAGAAGACCAGAAGTGTTCAGGGTGTAGCAAAATAAAAAGAAGAAAAGGAGAGAGGAGTAAGAAATCGTGGGCTCAGGAATCATTCTGAATTTGTTAGATAAGTAATTTGAAACTTGGACCCATTTTTCACAGATACGGAAAAGTAGAGATTGCTGGTAGAATGTTCACTGCTGAGGATTTCTTAGAAGACAAAATACCACTATCAGCTGTGTGAGCATCTGCTTGTTTCCTCTCCAACTTCAGACAGTTTCCGAAGATAGTATTCTTGTGAACCTAATACTCTCTTGTCCTTCCAGAATGGTGAATTTACTGGCATTCAGATCTCTGAAAACCAAGAAACATTGGTAAGATATTTGTCAAGACATTTTAAATCTGTTCTTTCTAACCCAGTACATCTATAACACATACCTGAACTTTGCATTCTTAAATAACGCACATCATTCAGGAAGTAATGTTAAGCATTTTCACCTGTTTAACATCCTTCTTTATGCTAAGACAAAACTCACTGTAGCTGAACTCTACTATTCAGTGTAGCTGTTTGGAACCTGCTAGCCAAATGCTCAGCCTGCTGATCAAAGCCAGCCACATAGCTGATGAATTAATATTCATCTTACTTCCATACCACCATTTACAGCTTCTTCACTCTTTTCCACAGTATTCCATCTAGTGATTATCTACCCCTCATTAAGCATGCCACTATCTCTTAAATCCTGCTTTGCTGCCGAAGAAACTTCATAACCAGGAAATTAGTGTTTTATTGTTGACAGAAGTCAGCTCTGAAATATTATTTAAAATCTAAACAGGCATACAAATTTTTCTTTGGTTATAGACACATAGAACAGAAATCCGTAAGTAAAAGTAGTGATCACTGGTTTTTCTGCAATACTTTCACAAATTTTTGGTAGTTACACTAATTTTCACATTTTGTAATATTATGATTGTAGTTCCATGGATATATTTCAATATATCTTCTTTAGCATTCACTGTTAATACAACTGAAAATCATGTTGAGAGTTCCTTTGGCTAGTGGTAGCCAAGAGGGAGCAGCTGGGCTGACCTTTTTCCAGTAACCTTTCGGGATCTCCTAGATTTCAGAGATCCACTGAGTGTCACTGACCTTTCTGTTGAGAAAAGGCATGAGATTCCAAAAGGCCATCTTAATGATGTTTTTGTGATGAGAGTCTGGTACAGAACATCAGACCAGAGGATGAGGGCCTTTGGAAACACTCACCCAAATCTTCTGATGTGCAGGAGCTGCAGGCTTAACAAGAGCTGACAGCAGTAAAATTAGAACTGCGAGGAAAAGAAAATCTAAGAAGAAAATTTCAGAGAATTCACTCTTAGCTGTTAAGACTTATCCTTCTAATGTTATAGAGTAGTGAAAGAGGAGTTTCAAGACCAGCTGTCATAGCTCAGGATTTCTCCAGAGATCTGAATTTCAAGAAAGAACCATACAGAAAATGGAAGGAAAGTCAAATTTCTGAGGAGGAGCTTAAAATGCTGCAGTTGGGGAGGTCCAGGCATGCAAGTTAAATTGAGACATAATCAGCAAAAAAGCGAAGAGTTGTACAGAAACATGAATACTGAGAAAAGGGAGAAGAAGGAGTTGATTTATTACTTAATAATGAAGGAAGACTAGTAATATATTGCTGATATGTTTTCTTCAGTTGTTTTTGTTTCAGCATTTGCTGAGTAACTGATCACAGAGCTAACATTTATACTATTAAATAAAGGATTAGAGGTTACTTAAATAAAGAAACTTTGTCCTGCATATACGGAGCGTCTACAGCCTCTGGGCTTTTTATGACTCATGTCTGAGAAATCATTGATGAGATGGATATGGTTCTGGAAGGCAAAATCGAATGCGACAGCTTCTGAAGCAAAGCTAAGGAAAAGGAAACTGCCTAATCAGTTAGACAGAAAACATCCTAGAAAAAAAAGAAAGAAAAAAGTTTATGTTTTATAACAATAGATGAGTCTTGTCAAGCTGTAATGATTTTTTTCAGTGATAGTGTAAGCCAATCCTTGATAAGGAAAAAGGAGCAGATGCTAACAATAATACATATTTTGATATTAGTAAGGCTTCTGACACTGCCTCACTACCGACATACTCATAAGTAGAGACACAGGGTCTAGGTTCATTATTACAAGACAAATGTACAGCTTATTGGAAAAATCTGTAAATAGTGATTACTGGTATTTCATGAACTGGCAAGTTGAATCAAATAGTACTCCAACACAGTGTGACATAAGATGTTCTTAATGACTTGGGTAATGCAAATAGAACATTGTAACCTGGGAAGAGTCACATGCACTTTGTAAGACAGGGTGAAGCCTGGAGAAATAATTCGACATGAAAAAATGCAGTTCAGTAAATACAAGTACAAAGATCTACATTTAAGTGAGAATAATTAATTTTCCCAAATGTGAGAAAGGCAGGAGGCTGAATCACAGTCCTTTGCAGAATCATAAAATAATTCAGCTTAGAAGGGACCTTTTGAGGTCATGTGGTTCAACCATCTGCTTAGAGCTGGACTAACAATTTAGGTAAGATTGCTCAAGGCCTTGTTCAGTTGAGTTTTGCAAATTTACAAGAAGAGGATTTCCACATTATCTCTGGGCAACTGTTCTGGTGCTTAACCAACTTCATTGTCATTTTTGTTTTTTCACCCTTTATATCTAATCAGAGTTTCCCTTACTGGAGTTGACCGCTGCCTTGGGTAGTAGAAGGTCAAAGTTAGATTTCCATCTTTTACCTTTTCCAGGCTCACTTGAGTTCCTCTTGAGTTGTGTCCTTCAGCACTTCAGTCATGGTGGTCAATCTCAGCTGAATTCATTTCAGTTTGTCAGTGTTGCCCCAAAGTGAACATTATACTCCAGATGTGGTCTTCAAATGCTGAATAAAAGAGACTAATCACTTCCCGGGGTATGCTGGCTCCATTCTTCTGAATGCAACCGAGTATGTGGGTAGGCCTTATTGTTGAAAGGGCACACCGCTGAACTTGTTGTCCATGTTGACTCCCCAGGTCTTTCATAACAAAGCTGCTTTCCAATGTTCTCTCAGCTAGTGCTGCTAGATGAGGCTATTCTGCCTTTGGAATTCATGAGGGCTTTTTTCAGCTTGTTGAGATCCCTCTGAAAACAATCCCACCCTGCAGGATCTCTCTCTTCAGCTTGGTGTCATCCACGAACATGCTTAAGGGCACATCCATCCTGCTCATTCTCAATATGTTCAATGTAGTACAGACACAAAACAGTATTATCCCCTGAGGAATGCCATTAATATTGGCCAACAGTTTATTTTTGTGCTACAAAACACTGTTCTTTCAGCCTTTTCAAACAACCAGTTTTCCACAAGCTGCACTTTGTAGCTCACCCATCCAGTTCATCTCTCTCCAGCTTAGCTACCCGCATACTATATATATATATACATTGAAAGCCTTGCTAAAGTTAAGAAAGCAATATGTACTGCTCTCCTTTGCTGAGACAATTATCTGTTCATAGAAAGCAGTGACGTGTTTTGGGTGTGATTTGCCTTTGGTAAACACATGTTAGCCATTCTCATTCCCTTTCTTTTCCAAGAGGTCTATCCAGGTATATAAAGGGTAACTCCAGCAGTATTTGTTCCGTACTCTTCCCTGGGAGACTTGGGGTAAGGCTGACTGCTTCTGCTTCCCCATGTACTCCTTGCCCTTCTTGAACACAAAATGATCTTTATCTTCAAAGAAGTCACAAGGAACCTTCCTCCATTGCCATGACCTTCTAAGGAATCAGTGTGGCCTTTCAGTGGCATTGGTCAGCTTTGCCATCACCTATGGATTCCTCCTGTGTGGTCGCCTGGACTCGTGTATGCCCAGCTTATGTAAGTGGTACCTAACAGCTCGCCTGTCCTCTGCCATGATAGGGCTTCTCAACTGAGGTTGAGCTTTGGCTTCCTTATCCCCCATCCTGTGTGTCAAGGAGACATTTCTGTATTCTGCCTGGGTAGCTATCCCCGAAGGTCATAGTGGTTATCAACAGTGTTTTCTGTTGTGTATAAGTGTTTCTTTCATGACCTTGTAACATGTCTTTGTGTACAGCGCCACTGAAATAATCCTACTACTTCACTCAGCAGTGCTTAGATAGAAATATTGTCTCTCTGTGACTGGTTTTGGGAGTACGTTTTGAGGAAAATGCCAGCCAACTGGAGGCCTAGAGAAAGGTTAAAAAGGAATGATCAGAAGTTTTAAACACACAACACTAGAAAGAGATTGGAAGAAATCTGACTGTTGTGCCTAGCATGTTCTGTCTAGATATTGCTGTTGTTACAAAGGCCATGTATGGCAAATAGGACCAGAAGCAAGCAACACAAATAGCAAAAAGTGAGTTGGCTCAAACAGTGGTGATTCCAGGACAGCTTGGTGAAAAAGATTGCTGAAGACTATGTGAATATTTCATTATCTAACGTATTTTCCAAAACATTTCTAAAATGTTGGCATAATTCCATTTGGTCCTGATTTGTGGGAGAAGATGGACAAAGAAATTCTTTACTTCCTATCTCGTTTTGTTTTCTGTGACTCAATAGTTCTATTCAAAACGAAAATTAATGAGCAGGACGTGTATTAAAAAAATGAAGGCTATAAAAATGTTGCTCTGCAATTTATTATAATATTAGTATCTTGGGCTTTTTCTAACTGGAAATAGTTAACTTTTCATAGGCGTCCCCCTTCCCATTTTAAGTTTGATACAAAAATACTGCTCTTCAGTCTCCCTAAACAAAACATGTTTCTTCGGACGTGCTTGCGGAAGGAAATCTTGAACAAAACAGCTCTTTTTCATTAAAGTTGTGTTTTAATTATGAGGTTGCCACAAAAGCAGAGCATGCTTTGCGCATCTATAAACTGATGATCTCTGCTGTTTGGATTTGGAATGTGGTTTTGATGTCCTTGAAAAATCACAGTGGTAGCAGTAAATTGTTTTAATTAATGAATTAGAGAGCAACAGATTTGCTGAATCAGGTTTATTGATGCAATTGTCACTGGAATAAAAAGGATCAAAAAGAAAATCTGTCAAAGCTGTGAGATTATTTGGTTTGTTGTCATTTGAAACTATGTTTCTCAGCTACCACTTCATTTCCTGTAGAGTTAGAATATGAGGGGAAAGTGTTATACTTACGTATATAAGACATATATTTCTATATTCATTACACAAAACCAAGTTATAATAGTTGAGATGTAGTTTAAATAATACCAGTTCTATATAAAGAGTAGACTTCTGTTGTTTTAAAAGTGTTTTCTAAGTTTCATCTACTTTTAACTTGAAATAAGGTTGTAATTGCATTTTCTTGTATAATTAAATATTGTCATATTGAGAAATAATCTAATAATGATTTCAGCTTTCAAGTAAATATAGGTTGTGCTATTGTCAGAGTATCTGAAATAATTAGAGGTGACAGCCTTTGTATGCTGGTGAAATAATAGCTGAAGAAAATTTGTCAAGATGATGTTTGGTTTTGGGTTTTTTTTTATGAAAAACTGGAAAGGCTTTTGGAATTGACTAGAAATACTTCTTTAAAACTAACTCTTCTTCAAATCTGTGTAAAAACTTACTTTGCTTTCTGGATAAAAAGTTCTATTTCTTTGATGCGGACGAGAATTCAGTTTGAAATTGAGTTTCAAGTCAAATTTTAAAATCAGTTCCTTTCACAAGTATTAATATGTGGATTGAACTGGTCAGAACTTTTCTTTGGTCTCTATAGTGTGCTGCCTAATCTGTTGGCAAAATTAAAGTTTTTTTTCTTGATTTAATGTGAAAAGAAGATGATGTTTAAAGTCTCAGGAAAAGAAATGCTTGTTAAGAAGCTGTGGGTTTGACTTTTATTCCATTACCTCTCTCATTCAATAGACCATTGTCTTCCTGAGTTACGTAGAGTTTGTGTTTAGTTATCTATTGTTTTCACTTGTATGTTGTAGAGAAGTGTGGTTTTGGCACACTGAAACCAAGGAAAACAATATTACTTTTTATCCCTTCACATTAGAAACCCTTTAATGGAAGGGCCTTGAGACCTGCTGTGATCATGTGGGTTAGTGCAAGTTTCTATATAATACATGGGAATTTGCAAAATACTAATCAATATTGTATTTAGATTTTTTCCCTTAATTTCACAATTGTGAACCCACAGCATCAAGTTAGGACAGATGAGGGGGAACAATATTAATTAATTATGGATTAAATTCTGAATATGCAAATGGTTAATAAGTGTATCTCTTCATCTTCTATAAGATTGTCCAGAATAGATAACAGTTTTCTTAGGAGTTTGAAGGTTCTGTGCAGCTGCTGTGTCAGGGCTGTGCTGCTACAGGCAGATCCCTCTCTGCGGTACTGTGGCTGCTGACTAGGTATGTCTGAGACAGAATGTGAATGTTTCCACCCCTGGTGCAGTGATCACAGCCTAAAAAAACCACCCCAAATAATGGAAACTCTGGTTCAGCTCATGACAGGGTAAAGACTGACAACAGGCTGATTTCTTTGTGTGACTACATTATGATTGCATTTTGTAATTTGTGGTAAAATAGATGCATAAATGTTGTGTATAAGACTATGTATGCATATGTATGGCTATCCTTACAAGACCTTTTCTTGAATAGTTTTATTTTCATGGCTTATACATGTAGTTTTCTTAGAGATTAAACATACAGGGTTGAAGATCAGTTTCTTCTTCAAATGACCTAGAAACTTGAAAGCATTTCCATTGCAAGTCTGTGTGCAGTCATGAGCACAAGAAAAGGAAATTTATGCTGGTGTTACATGCTCTGCCACTGACCTACTGTATGCTGAGGAAAGAGATTAATTCCCCTCCTCCTCAGTCGCTGGGTTTTTCTAAATGTAATACTTCTTTAAAATCTTGTGTAGTTACAGATAAAATGTCTTGTGTAATTGCTGATGACAAATGCTATGGAGTCTCAGTCTGCACCTCTGGCAGACAGGCTCAAGAATTTGGGTTGCTTTGTGTCTGTACAAAACATGAATTTCTTTTTGTAGTGGGTTTCACTAAACAAAACAGTATTGGTCACTTGTGCAGTTTGTAGAAAATAGCAAAAAAGTGAAGTCAAAGATCAATTTTGGCAAGAGTTATTTCTTGGAGAAAGTTTGAGTTGTCTTCTCTGCCTGTTGTTGAAGATGGATATTGAATGTATCAAGGTAGTTTATAATCTTTGAAGTTCTTTTGAATATTGAAAGTTTCCAAGATATCTAGGTGAAAATGACTTTGAAAGGGATGGCCTCTAGCGTCGTGATTTGGTTAAATGGATAGTACCCAGTCTCCTTCCATGTAGAGTTAACCAGAATTGTTCAAGCTGCTAAGTTCTTCATTGCATGATTGCTGTATGTTCTATAAAGAGATACATTTAAAATTGTTTCAAAGCTTCACCCATTCCTTTAACCACTTTAGCTGCAAAGAACATATGACGTCTTTTTCATTAACTGTCTTTGCTGCTTGTTTGCTTTCAGTGGAGTTCTAGGAGATTGTTACATTGTTTTGTAAACTCAACATTACTGGGTCCTGGCTGCTTATGGTAATAGAGATGAGATTAGATGCTTCTGTTAACAGGCCCCAGACTTTAAATTTATAGGGACTAGGCACCATCTGCTCTCAGTTAAAGGTCCTGAGCTCTGAAATTAATTCCTTCCATTGGTCCATTAGACTCAATCTTTTGACCTGAAGCCATGATAAGGTTATATTAGCCTCTTGGGCCTTGGAAAAGTAAGGAGTTCATGCAGGGACAGTACTGGATATTCCTTTTAGTCCTTGTATCTGTGTAGTTAGAAGGCAGCAAGTAATGATTGTTTTTCCATTTTACAGGTAGAGTGAGACTTTTTAAAAAGCACCCTGGAGATCTAGTGCTCACATCCTCATGAGTGGTAATAGGACTTGTGCTCCTAAATCATATAAGTGCTATTGAAAATCTTTACCAGAAAAAATCAAATTAATATAGGGAACGTTGACTAAATTCACAGGAAGGCCTGATATAGAAGTGGGTTAAGTCTAAAAGTCTGTTGTTCCCAGACTCACAGTTGCTCATTTTGCCTCAGCTGTTGTTCATTGATTCCATCTGCAGCTGCTAAATGGTGAGGGATCTTACCAGAAATCCTGGCTCTAGAATTGTTCTGCCAGTGCTTTTGCTGAATTTATATCTGTCCCATGGTGTGTAGATGTTGCAGGGAAGAAATGGTTGGATGAACAAATTGGTTCGCATTTTTGCGGTTGTAACTTCCTCCCCCATTCTCATTTCCGTTCTGTATTTAACTGAAAATCGGTTTGCTTCTGTCAGAATACAGCAGGGAACACTGTGGAGTTGGGAGAGCCTGTAGCCACAAGCTTTTTAGTTCCAAAAGGAAAGCTCCAAGATGCCAAATAACTGTGCTGGTTGTTTAACAGCAGTTCTTTATACACATGAAAATGTATTTTAAAGGATCAGGATCCGATAGTTCCTCAGCAGACTTTATTTTAATTTACACAGTGTTAGTTATTTTCTGGAAGGCGGTTTGCAAGAGTATTGGTTTTGAGACAGAAATCTCTCCAATGTCTAAGAGTATTCCTGTCTTACCTCAAAATGCAGTTTCTTAGACTGTTTTGGGATCTGCTGCCCATTAGGCTATGAGTAGAAATAAGCAAGGAGAGAGTTCAAATGCCTGTTTTTATTCCTATCTAACAATCCCTGTGACATAAAAAAATGCAGGAGTGTTTGACTTCATACAGGGAGCAAAGTCAAAGTGACTGCCTTCTACAGCGTGGAAGGAATGACTTGTGACTGCGCCACCTAAGTGTTGCTTGTTAACAACCTGTCAGACAGAGGTTAAACTCAGGAATTCAGGTTTTTTTATTAGTCTCTCTCAGGATTTACCTTAAGTTCACCGAACTCTCTGTCCAACTTAAAATTTTCTTAGTCACAGGGCAGCAAGGATACTTTCCACTCTCGGTGCTGCAGAGGTTTATACCTTCAAGGTTGACTGCAGTGTCATTTTCCTGTGCCATCTTGATGCTGCCAAGGTAGTTTTTATGTAGTTGTTTCATTCCTCTGTTGTGTTTTAGGTTGCCAGAAGATGGCTGTACCTGCCAGCTAAGCCCTGTAACTACTGGCTGAAAAAGACTGAAATACTTTTTCATGTCCATGGGGAAAACCACTCTTCTTGCTCTTTTAGCAGTTACATTTCATATTTTCAGCAAGGACAAGTCTCAAGCAGGCAAGAACCTGCTGTCTTTAAAAAGTGGGTTTCACTAAACCCTAGGTGTAGTCATGTAACAGCTTTTTAATTGGGTTCATAAACAGGTAGGTAAAAATACTTCGTCTGCTGCCTGCTATTAGGAGTTCCTTAAGTTTAATAACTTGGAAGATACTTATTGTTTAACATTACCTAAACCAGAATAATTGTGGAGTCCCCATGCTAGGTGTTATTTGTCAGGTGTGGCTTAGATGGTTCTGTAACATGTATATGCATTTTGAAATTCAGGTTTAGTTGTTACAAATGCCCAGCTAAGTTTTTGAAAAAGATAATCTAGAATTCTTACCTTTTTTTTCTCCAAATGTTACATACCATATAAAACAACCAAGTGAACTTACCCGGAAAATGCTGGTGTCCGCTTTGCATACATTAATAACATTCTCCTGATTCAGAGAGTCATCTTCATACTTCTGGGACTTAGGGAATACATTTAAACAACTATAACAATATTGAAAATATGGTAACAGAGTCTGTGTACTCTTAGCAATTTGCTTTAAAACCCCCACAAATTCATTTCTTTCTTGTTTTCTTACCAGTTCTTTGTTTTTTGCAGTATCAACTCTATTGATTTTCATGGAAAAGTTAATCGGCTTACCTTTGTTCAGAGTGGATTTTTGTTCCTCTGATCAGCTCTACACAATTGAATTTTTCATCCTCTTTCTGAGGTATCTCAATGTTATGAAAAAAACATTAAAGTGAATTCTGATAAATTATTCCTACAAAAAAAGAATCTACTGCAATGCACTTTTGTTGAGGCTGGAGAGTTAATTGAACTCAAAGATTTCAGTTTTGTTTCCAATGAGAAAGATTGCTTTGCTTTGTACGTAAGAGAGACAGTGTCTCTTGGGGAACCAAAGTATATGGTTCTCTGCTGATTCTGGTTACCCCAGAATTCATAGCAGGAATTTGAAGTAACCATTTAGGTGACATGGTACTACTGATTATCTCAAAATCCAGTTTTCCTTCTTACTTAAAACACTTTAAAGTAGAGTTTGAATACAATACACTAAAAGATACGGAAAAAAACTTTGCATAGTCATAAGAAACATTTTCTGAACGTTTTTTATCCTACTCTGTGGTTCTATTTTTATGGTGCGATGTTATCCTCCCCAGAACTTACAAAAAAGCCAGACAATGTAATATCCTTTTATATATTTTTAGTGCAAAATGTGTAATTACCCTGATTTCCCTTAAGAAAGAAACAAACAAAAAACCCAACCCCAAAAATCTCACAGCCTCTTCTTCCATTGTGGTCTTACTTTATTTTTCCTTCTTAAATCAAGCCTGACCTAATACTTTGAGGTTTTTTTCTGTCTGTATGACCTCAGGCTGTGCTCTCATCAGACTTCACAAGCTGAGTTTTGGATAGTCTGTGAAAATAATCAAAGAAAATATACCGTACTCCTGGACGTGGTGATGATGGTTCATTATGTCCATTAAATTCAACACTGAATCAGTGCGGAGTATTCTGCTGTTCAGGTTAGGCTCAGTGTCCTAATCACTTGTAATTACCAAAGTGCAACTGGTAACCCGTCTGAACTCCAATCCCGGTGACTTTTGTTCTGCTTATCAATTTCTTCTGAAATTTACATGTGGAAAGCCTTCAAAGTATTTGCTTTGAAGTCAGAGATTCTGCAGTGAAATCACAAGTTGGTCACTTATTTGCTGTCTCTGCATTTGCACATTACTTAATTTTTCTGATTTTGTTTTCATACTTACAAATGGGCATCATAATGCTTATTTTCTGTAGAACTTCCTAACTCTGCCATTTTTACCTTCTTTAAATAATTTGAAAATATTTGGTATCTTTATACATGTATATGTGTGTATGTATGTGTATATATATATCTCATTATAGAATCATAGAATAGTTAGGGTTGGAAAGGACCTTAAGATCATCTAGTTCCAACCCCCCTGCCATGGGCAGGGACACCTCACACTAAACCATGCCACACAAGGCTTCTTCCAGCCTGTACTTGAACACCGCTAAGGATGGAGCATTCACAGCCTCCCTGGGCAACCCATTCCAGTGCCTCACCACCCTCACAGTAAAGAAGTTCTTCCTTATATCCAATCTAAACTTCCCCTGTTTAAGTTTGAACCCGTTACCCCTTGTCCTGTCACTATAGTCCCTGATGAATAGTCCATCCCCAGCATCCTTGTAGGATAGAATAGATACTGGATGGCTGGAAGATACTGGAAGGCTGCTATGAGGTCTCCACGCAGCCTTCTCTTCTCCAGCCTGAACAGCCCCAACTTTCTCAGCCTATCTTCATACGGGAGGTGCTCCAGTCCCCTGATCATCCTCGTGGCCCTCCTCTGGACTTGTTCCAACAGTTCCATGTCCTTTTTATGTTGAGGACACCAGAACTGCACACAATACTCCAAGTGAGGTCTCACAAGAGCAGAGTAGAGGGGCAGGATCACCTCCTTCGACCTGCTGGTCACGCTCCTCTTGATGCAGCCCAGGATACGGTTGGCTTTCTGGGCTGCGAGCGCACACTGCCGGCTCATGTTCATTTTCTCATCGACCAACACCCCGAAGTCCTTCTCTGCAGGGCTGCTCTGAATCTCTTCTCTGCCCAACCTATAGCTGTGCCTGGGATTGCTCCGACAAATATATAAAAATACATTTGTAGTAACTTTGAAAAAGGCCTAACTTATAAATTTGGAAGCATTTCTGAATCCTGCAAATAATCTCACTAAATATTATCCATTTAAAAAAAAGTAAGGTAATGCAGAAACCTGGACAATCTCTGCTAATTTCAGATGAGACTGCACAAAAACTTCTTCACAAGTTATAAGCAGCTTTAAGATACTTGGTTTTGCATATACTCAATAAATGCAAGTAGTTTTGTATGATCTTAAAGTGTATGTCAGATTGCTCCTACTGGAAATGTGTTCTTTATCCACTTGTTTATGAGTTAAAAAAAAAGCAAAAGCAGAGATGTTATTGCCCTTTCTCTGGTTACACGCCACTTCCCATTATAGCAGAGTGCGGCTGAGCTAGTATACTTGTCCAAGCTTTGGCTAAATTGCGAGAGACTTCCTGAATTGATTCTTTTGATTTTTGATTATATCAGTACTCTTAGATCAAGTAATGACGTTTTTTTTCACACTCCTATATAATACCATTTTTATGTTTTCCCTTATCTCCTGTTCAGGACTTTTCAACCTGAGGCTTCAAATTCTATCCATTCAGTAGGAGATTAATTTTGTGAATTAGACACACTGCCATGTTCAGTGTGCTTAATATTTTCCCATAGGATACACAAAGCATGAAAGACAGGAAGTGAAATGAACTCTCTGAAACTATCTGTACTGATCTCATCAGATCTAAATGAAGCAATGGCCTTTCCTCCACTCTTCTGCCATCCTGCCAAAACCTTAGGAACAGTTTATTATCAGGTAGACAAGCCAGACCCGATTCTTGCACAAAATGAACGTGACACAGTATAGGCAGCTGCTGATTCTTGGAAATGGAGGCAGACGCTTGTACTTTTAGCATCATAGGTGGGTGTGAAGGAGGAACAAGCTCAACCATGCAAAGTCATTGAATGGAGCTTTACTCTTTCCCTACAGTGTCTGAGGGAAAAGAAGATGCCTCCAAATTCCAACAGTGGCAGAAAGTCTGATGTGGCTTGCATCCTATCAGCCATGTAGGACTTCCGTAGCTGAAATGACAGCTGGCACTGGAGCACCTGCCATTACATGTACCAGTCATGTGTGTATCACTGCTGCCAATTCATGTTTGATCTCCCTCCCAGATTGGTTTGTGGTAGAGTAAGGAAATCTCTGCCCTGAATTTGGTAGTTGATACTGTGGAAAGCAATGCCAGAGTTGACAGTGCAGGTAGCTGCTCTGTATGGTCAGAGCATTGCCTTATTCTGCTCTGCTCTCCGAGTGCTCTGACACTATGCTAAACATGATGTCTGTCATGCTGTATTTTCTATGCAGTGCTTTCCTGGTCCGTCCTCAGAGTTTACTGTAACCAGAAGTGGCCTTTTTTCTTTAAGAACTGTAGATGATGACACACCAGCATTCAAGAGGAAATGCATGTGCTCATAGTATTTCTTCATTCTGAAATATAGGATGACTTTAGCCTGTCTGGTGTCTACATTTGACAAGGATTCAAGGAATCCATAGGCTCTTGTAGCCCTTTCATTTCGGTGCTCCCATTCTTCAGACTCTTGTGGTGCAGTTTTTTAATTTGCAATTCATTTGGTCACCTTTTGAGTCTGCAAGAAGCATTCCATTTGCAATTTCACTGCATGGGCTGTAACATGAACAGAAGGATTTTCCAGACAGCCAGGCATTGCAATATATCTATCAGTTGTGGAAGCATACTTGAGGAGGGACCAAATCCATATGCAGATTGCATATGCCCTTCCAGGTAGCACCTGAACTGACTGACTTTATGGATCAGACTGATTTTATGAAGAGATTGGGCTTGATCATAGAATCATAGAATAGTTAGGGTTGGAAAGGAACTTAGGATCATCTAGTTCCAACCCCCCTGCCATGAGCAGGGGCACCTCACACTAAACCATGTCACCCAAGGCTGTTGATGTCTGAATCCTATGAACATGTGGAAATTCTTTGTTCTTTTCTTTGTTGTGACTGTTCTCATAAAATGCACCAGGCAGATGGAGTAACTTGCAGATACAACGGATGCAGTGTTGGGGTGTTGGACCTCAAACTACCTGGTCTTTCTTCCTGGTTTTGGACCTTGTCACAGCATTCCATACAGTGTTGTTCTGCATCTTATTTTTGTGCCTGACTTCAGATAGAAAACCCTGAAAAACAACACATTTAAAAGCTAGAAGGACATGGCATTCATTCGTCTCGTCTCTGCCAGGAAGCAGTCTGTCTCAGATCTTATGAGATTTTATCTCATGAACTTTCTGTTTCTGTGGGTTCTGCAGTGATCTGGCATTTTCAGAGTAGTTACTTAGGAGTGGTAGCTGAAGGAATTTGTGTGGGCAGTGTTAGGGAAGACCTATTTGTGAAAGATTCATTTATCGCATACGAAAATACCAGATTCATAATTTCTACTTCATTGTGAGTTGAGTTTATTGCCATATTGCCAGCTAACATGTTTTCATTCGGGTTTTGCTGCTGTTATTTGGGTTTGGTTTTTTGGGGTTTTTTAAATCCTTATTTCTTTGGGTTGGGTTTGTTGTTTTGGTTTTGTTCTGGTTTTTTGGGGTGCTTTTGGTTGCTAGTAGCTTAGCTAGGGTTATTATTCAAGCTAATTTCAAATACCAGAGCTATCATCAGTTACCTCCTCTGCAGTCTTGAGTCCTACACAGTGCATATTCTTGCGGAACCAAGATCCTGTCTGGTCCTGTCACTGGGGCTGGTCTTCTGTGTCAGCAGCTTGAGCACCACTAAGTGTTACTGTATCTTGCAATTCAGGGAATCCCTTTGCAAAACAGAAAGCATGAGGTCTTCTTCCTTAAAGTGGAAGGATTTTGCAAGAAGGATTGAGAGTTTCAGTAACGTAGAGCCTAGTTAGGCGACCAAGTTTCATATCTTTGTTTGAAGTATTTGGTAATGAAAGTCCAGTACCAGAATTCCTTAGGAATCTCTCTCAAACAAAATTAGAGCCAGCTCACCTGTGGAATACTGTGCATGTGTTCAGTACTTTTTCTAGATTTGCGTTTTTTTTGAGTAACATATAAGATTAAGTTAAATATGGAGACAATGGACTTTTTTATTCCACTTCAGGTTCAGTAAAGTATCATAGGTCTTACTGCTGTCATTAGCAAAATACAATTAAAATCAGAAAGCATATAGCTAGATTTTAAATACAACAGTTTACAGGCTTTGTGCTGAAGAACTTGCAACTAGAAGTCTTTAAAGCAGGCAGTAGGCTATTAAAAGGCTAAACAAACTGCTGACTAAATTCATTCAGAAACTAAATTATTCAGCAGTATCCAATACACATTGTCATAGCATGAATTTATATCTAGCTGCTCTTCTTGGGAGCATTTTTTGCAATTGCTGTAACTTGAATAGTAAGAACTAGATTATTCAATCTTATTTCAAACTGATCTGCAATATCTGCAGAAATTGAATATGCATACCTTCAAGTCCCTGGCTTTTCTTAAATTGAAAGAAAGTATTCACATATGTAAATGTGACTATCTGCAGAAAACTATGCAAGGCTGTAGCCTGTATGACTTTAACAATGTTTGCATGATAACATACTTCATAGAAGCATAAACATGTATCTCAAGATACAGAGAATACCTAAAAGGATATGTAAAAATTGGTATCTGCACCTTGTTTTATTCAAGGAACTATAATAGAAATTATCTTATTTTTCAGAACAATGTTCACATATCGTGCTATTTTATTTAAGGAATTTTAGTTGAAAAGCTTTATAGAAAGCATTTCAATATGTCGATGGATATATTAAAATCTTAATATTGAAGAATACATCAAGGAGTAAAAAAGTTAGTAAAGCACTCCCCTGTGCTGCGATTAATTTGTATATTATCAAGGTCTTTATTATGAATGCAGTTCCTAATGTAGGCCTGTAATAAACAGAGTGTAATTGAATTTTCAGTATTTTGCCACCAGGGAGTAATTTTCTTACAAGACCTCTGCTCCATCTTCTGGCTAATTGTCAGCAGTTACTCAGTATTACTGCATTAATGTCACCAAACAGTGAAAATAGAAGCTACCTGCTTCCATTACATGTAAGAACGTGTAATTCCAATCCTTGTCTATTTACCAATTTTGAGTTATGCACCATTATCACTTGCACTTTTATTAACAGCATGAAGGTTTTTGAAAATACAGCCTTGGAGACAAACCAAACTTTTCATAAATTTGGCTCGGCATAAGGTTTAGATCAATTGAGTATTCCACATAGTAAAACCAGTAACATCCACAGCAATGGGATTTTCAGACACACTTGGGAAAGAACGTTTTCCGTAACCTATGCGTGACTGAATATTGTTTTGTTTCTTAGCAAATGGAGCTGTAAATTTGGGAATGTCCATTAACTTTCACTTCCATTGTACATTGTGTTAACACCACAAATTGAAGAGCAGAATTATAGACTGCAGTACGTGCAGAGGAAGGCTGATGGGTCTACCAGCTAAACAACCAATGGTCAAGGTTTTGTGAAGATCTTGATTCTACTCAAGTCCATATTTTCATGAAATTTTTGAGTGTTTGGAGTGGTTCTGTTAACTTTTGCTAGCAGTGCCTGGCTAGGAGGAGTCACACGCACCTTGCTGGAAGGGATTAACATTACAATATTCATATATTGAACTTGTATTGAATTTAGTAAGAGAAAGTACAGGTGCAACTCTGAAGTAGCATTAATTTACATGTTCAGGCTGGGAGAACAATTTGCTTGGCAGAAGTTGTGTTGGAAAGGAGCTAAGCACAGCAAGGGATTGTTCATAAGAGTGTGAATCGACCAAGTAATCAGTTTGTGAGGGAAAGAAAAAACAAAAATTATCTATTGTGACATAAGCATGTCATGTGAAATAGTCATGAAGTAATTCCTTCAGCATCTCTCAGCACTCGTAAGGCCTCACCTGTTAGTACTGCCTGTCACTGGGATTCACAAATCAATAAAGTTTTAGATCCAATAACTTTGGTGGAAGAAAACCCAAACAAAAACCAAACCCCAACAGAATTAGCCGAAATCGAAATGGAGAGTATGTCCTCTGTAGAAACAATGACCAAACTTGACTTTTTCTAAAGAAAGGAAAATGACTGAAAGATCTCGTACATTCTCAGGTATGTAGAAGACTGATAGTAAGAAACAGGGAACAATTTTGTTGTTGCCAGCAGGCAAGAAATAAAGTGCTAATTGTTGCAATAAGGATTTTTGTAGCTAAGCACTGGTTGAAATGTCTTGGGAAGGCTGCAAAATCTGTCTCCCAGAGGTTATGGAAACAGGTTAGTGTTCTATTAAGAATGGATAATCCTTCTCACTGTCTCGTTCATTCCTGTGAATCTGTGATCCCCACAGATTGCTATCAACAATGTGTAAGAAAAGTTGCACCTTGAAAGCTGACAAAAAGAAACTGTCTAGCATCATCCACCTATCTCAGTCACTTAGCTGGTCTTAAAGCGTATTTAATAATAATGCATATCTGTTATTTTTAACACTTTTGCAAGCTGGACTGTTGGGAGTTGTTTTGATAATGTATTTATTTTCTCAAACGTCTGCCAGTTTGAGAATTTGACAGGCTTCTTGACATCCAAGTACTGCATTTCAGATTCCAGCCCAAACTTCCCTGTTAGCATGAGAAAAAATAACCCCAGACCAGCAAATGTTTTACAGTATTCTGCTTGCAAATATGAAAATACTTCTACATGTATTTACAACCAACCAACAAGCATCAGTCTACAGTTCTGTAAATCAGTAACTTACCTCTCCTCTTCCTTCCTTGTAGGGGGAAACACAACGAAATGTGAAGTCAGAGCGTGCTAGAGCAGGAATCAATACCTGTACTGCGATCATGCTCTCTTCATTCCAGCACACCTTCTTTCCATTGCTTTTTCATCCCAGCTGCCGTTCAGAAAATCCCATACTGGGTCAGGGGCAGTGCTGAGAAACCAGGGTGCAAACAAGTCAAGAGAAGAGAGTTAATTTGAAATGCTGCTGGGTGGTTGGAGTATTGGCAAAATGGGGGCTGATGCTCATGCTCATGGATGTGGAAGTGCTCAGCAAGGGTGCGGTGGATTCAAAACTGAGGCAAGAGAAGTTTTAAGTCTGTACAGTTTTTGAACAACGGAAGAAACTTAGGCATGCTTTTGAGATGAGGAAGCTGACAATTCTCTTTCTAATGAAAAATTGGAATAGTAGCTTTGTGTTCAGTTTATTGGCAATATTTTATGATGCTATAGTTGTTAGTCATGTTTAAAATATTATGTAAGACTTGAACTCAGACTCAGTAGCTGGATTGTAGCTATAATATCCTTTACAATATGTTCATTGTAATTTTGAAGGTCAGAATTTAAGATATAGAAGCCACAATCTATCTCCTTATCATCCATTAAGAATTACTTGCACTTTGCTACTCAATATAGTCAATACAGTTCTCTCTAAAACATGTGCCTGAAATTCAATGTACTACATGCTAATTGTTCTTGAGCTCTTCCTCTAGCATAAAGAATCTGCGTGCTTTTGATTCTTTCATGTTACTATGCAAAATGGATATTTGCTCTGAAAAGGCACTATAACAACTCTATAACATTCACTTGCCTCCTGGAAACCTTACAAGAAGTTCAAATAAGGAAATGCTTTCATTTTCCCCTGGTCTCTTCTGGCATGAGCACTAGGACTTTGCTTTTATCAGCCTTGTCAGGTGTCGTGATTCCAGTGGGAGACTGATTCCCTCAGTAAGGTTTCTCTGCCATTGCTTAGGTATCCTCTGTACAGGAAAATAGTGCTGGAACATCTTAACGGTGGTGTAATAGTTTGGCTGATGCATTTTGTGCGTAGGATGCCATAACAGAGTCTTATATCAAGTGAAGAGCCCTTGAAATAGTATGACAAAGGAGCGTGACCAGCAGGTCGAAGGAGGTGATCCTGCCCCTCTGCCCTCGTGGGACCTCGCTTGGAGTGCTGTGTGCAGTTCTGGTGTCCTGGACGTAGAAGAGGACGTGGAACTGTTGGAGCGGGTCCGGAGGAGGGCCGCGGGGGTGGTCGGGGGGCTGCAGCGCCTCCCGTGTGGAGATAGGTTGGGCAGGTTGGGGCTGTTCAGCCTGGAGAGGAGAGGGCTGTGTGGAGACCTCGTGGCAGCCTTCCAGTGTCTGAAGGGGGCCTCTGGGGGTGCTGGGGAGGAACTCTTCCTTGGGGACTGTAGCGATAGGACGGGGGATTGGGACTTAAACGGGGGAAGTTTGGATTGGATTTGAGGGAGAGGTCTTTTACTGTGGGGGTGGTGGGGCACTGGAATGGGTTGTCCAGGGAGGTTGTGAGTGCTCCATCCCTGGTGGTGTTTGGGGTCGGGTTGGGCGGACCCCTGGGTGACATGGTTTGGTGTGGGGTGTCCCTGCCCATGGCGGGGGGGGTTGGAACTAGATGATCTTTACAGCCCTAACTATTCTATGATTCTATGAGTTTTGAATAGATTTTATTTTACATTCCCTGATCCTTTATAAAGACAAAGGAGAAAACATTCATCAAATAAATTATCCGTTAGAAATAAGTCACCAAGTCCTAAGAGCAAATGGCCTACATACATGTTTTTGGCTAGTTTGTAACTACACTGAAAGTTTGAAAGTGGCCCTGAAAACTCTAAAGATTAAAAGCTCAGTTTACATAATTCACAACTTGATGGGGAACTTTAAGCCACATAGCTGCAGATACTTAGCTTAGGCTTACATACATGGATGCATATTTCCCTTATACTCTTAGTTCCAGTATTTTTCTTTCTGGAAGTTACCATTGGTTAAATTATCCTGTTATAAATAAAAATAGAGAGGGGGAGCAAGACCACATCTGGAATATTGTGTCCAGTTCTGGGCCCCTCAGTTCAAGAAGGACAGGGACCTGCTGGAGAGAGTCCAACGCAGGGCGACAAAAATGATTAAGGGAGTGGAGCATCTCCCTTATGAGGAAAGGCTGAGGGAGCTGGGTCTCTATAGTTTGGAGAAGAGGAGACTGCGGGGGGACCTTATTAGTGTATATAAATATATAAAGGGGGAGTGTCACGAGGATGGAGCCAGGCTCTTCTCAGTGGCAAACAATGGTAGGACAAGGGGTAATGGGTACAAACTGGAACACAAGAGGTTCCACTTAAACTTGAGAAGAAACTTCTTCTCAGTGAGGGTGACGGAACACTGGAACAGGCTGCCCAGGGGGGTTGTGGAGTCTCCTTCTCTGGAGACATTCAAAACTTGCCTGGACGCCTTCCTGTGTAACCTTATCTAGGTGTTCCTGCTCTGGCAGGGGGATTGGACTAGATGATCTTTTGAGGTCCCTTCTAATTCCTAATGTTCTGTGATTCTGTGATTCTGTGATACTCTTGAATTGTCATTCTTATACCCTGATATGTTCCTGTAACCTGGCTTGTGTAAGTCCTGGCATGAGTTTCACGAGTTACAGCTTTTAGATGGCTTAAGTTTGTAAATTCCCTTCTTGAATTCACATTCATGACAACATAGTTTTTCTGTTTCTTATCTTTTATTTGTGAGTTTTGAAGTGCTTCATACTTTTTTAAGGTGTCACAATTCAACAATATCTCTATGAAGTGGATGATGATACAGCCCTTCTTCAAATGCACAGCAGAAATATAAAGACTGGTTTACTAACTGGGGCTTAACCCAGATTTCTTGAGGATATCAGTCAAGGCATTTGTTATAGGGAAAGCAAGTATATATGTAGTTAGAGGTATTGTATTTTTCAGCTAAGGAGTTAAGAATTGCTAGTCAGGTAGTACATGGACAGGTGGAAGGCATGTATGAAGATAAATGTGAGTATTTTAGTATCTGGCTGTTGGATGAAATCTGCTGGCTTTTTAAGGAATGGGAAACAATTTATTTCAGCTGAGATCTACCCACTTATCACCAATAAAAATAATAAAAAAAAAAAAATCTGTGAAACTCACTGCAAGGTTTTTTGAGGTATATTCCTACAAGTTCTCAGCAGCAGGATGGTTTTGGGAGCCAGTAGGTAGGTAGTAATTGGACTGAAAAATGGACTGTGAGGTCATTTACGATGACAACACATAGAGTAAGAATTAATGCTTTGGTTGTAAGTGTACAGTATGTTTTTTGCAGCAGATGTAAATTAGAAGAAAAGTTTGCCAAATGGTCAGAGGCTTAAAAGCAGTTCTTGCTTTGTCAACCTGGTTCACTTCCATGGAAATGGGGGAGATGTGATTTCGGATCTGCTGGGAGCTCCTGGAAATTCTCAAACTGTAACTATATCCTTGAAAATGAATTTGCATAGTTCCTGTTGAAATAACAAGGACATGCAAATATCAGTTTGAGATTTAGATGTGTATTGCATTTTTTGCTTTTCAGGTGGATAATGAGTCTCTTTTGGCCCATAGGGTGAGAATAGTAAGATATATAATGCAGAGAAGACAAGATCAAATCAGAAGTGTGATGCAGGTAAGGGAATTAGCTGAGCTTCTCAGGGCCCATGCTATATAATTTAGGTCTAGTGTGCATTAGGGACATGGCATAACCCCAGTTAAGACCTCAAAATGTAAAGTTCGGCAGTTAAGTGGATACTTTATGTCTCTTAAAGCTGCTACAAATTTAGCAGACAGTATGTTCTTGGTATCCAACTTCTGAAACAGGCAGTGTCTAAGAAATTGTCATAAAATGTGTAAAAGTCACTTCTATAACAAATAATCTTGCATACAGAAGGAATAAACTGTTCTCTACTTGGCATTTTAAGGCTGGAAAAGTTACATTGAGAAAACGCAGATATTAAGTCTTCTTGATGTATGTTTTCCTTGTTATAAGCAAACGTACATCTGCATTTCCTGATTCCCTTAAGAAATGGTGTTATTAACGTGCCAGTGAAACTACTCTGAAAATAAAAGCGGTGCTGAATGTTTTCTCCACCTCCTTTATTCTTCCATTTGAGGAATATGTTAGTCTAAGTAATCTGTGTTTTCTCTGCTTTTAAGCTTTAAGATGTTGTCAGTAAAGATGGTGTGTGTTTGATACCACTCATGGTTTTTTACATTGCTTTTTCCTACTCTTTCTAAATACTGTGTCTCATTCTCTCACAGCATTTTTGCATTATCATTATCACTGCTTTCTGAGCTCCCTCAGATCTCGTCTAGCACAATCCTTCTGATAGGTGTTTCTATTTAATCTACTTAACTAACACTTTCTAAATGCATTGAAGCAGATGGGTGAATTGTTTGACTTAGAGTATCGGTATAGGTGGGATTCACCTCCCTGCAGGTTTCCATTATTTCTGTGTTCTTCAGCAGATCTTGTTTGAAGACAGACACTTCCCCACCCCTCCTTTTTTGTTTTTGTTTCTTTTACCTGAGCATTCAATGAACAGGGATCTTTATGCTCCATCCCTACCAGACTAATTATTTTTTGGTCATTAGATTTATGTCATCTGTTTGTTGGGGTTTTTTTCTTATGTTTACTGCTACATCGTTCTGTGTTACTTCAAAGAAATCAGTGATTTTTAACATTTCACATCTAGGAGTGTTTTACAAGCGTAAATTCTGTGTGTGCCAATGTCAGTCTTATTTCTCAAAGTTAGCGCAGGAAGGGTATGTCTGAATGGAGTCTTTGTTTATATTTCCTTTATGATAGAGAGGAGCTCTACAATGTGGCTCAAGTACTGTGGGGCATAAATAGATGCCCAAGTCGTGTCAGGTGATTTGATTTCAAGTGTGTGTGTTGTTGACTGTAGAGGAAGCATTAAAAAGCATTATACCTGAGTTTATTTGTATGTCTGGACTACCAGGCATATACTGCTTTCCATGTCATACACATAGTTGTTACTCTGGTCTATTCCTATAAAGAAATTTTCTTTATCAAGATCATAAAAAGAACCATGTTTGTTTATCATGTTCCTCATGATAGTAGGCCATTGCTCTTTTAATAAAACGAGAAAATGTGTTTGGTTGATCTACTGATAAGACAGAGTTAAGAAAATGATTCTACAGGCAATGCAAGTTTGATTTTTAAAACAAGCCAAATGAATATTCTGGACTTTCAGTTGTCACTGAAAACCCACTGACTAGAGTAATTTGAAATTAATCACTTTAGCAACTAGTACCTGGTGTGCTGAAGTGTGAAAATATTAAATGCAAAGAAAACCCAAACAAATAGAAAGAGTAGAAAGTTCAGTAGAAAGAGTAGAAAGTTCAGTAGAAAGAGTCCTAATGTAATGCATGTATGCCATTAGGGACAAATCACAAACATCACGGTATTTTTGCAGATGCAGGGAGCTGTAGTTTAATTTTCTATCAGAAGGTGACTGCTTAAAGGTCATTTCCCAAAGCATAAGTCAGATTCTTTGGGGATGTATCCTTTAGCTTCATCTAATGTTTCATTGACTGTATAAGCATTAAACTCGGCGAGAATGACAGGCTGTAGTAAGTGGATCCCAGGTGGGCCTTGGGATCTGCAGAGCCAGCTGTTCCCCAGCTCTGATAAGTCTTTCAGATTTGCAGATCCTTTTGCATCTGACATGGCATGCCAAGTCTTTGTACTGCCCAGTTGCTGATGTTTTAAAGGAGAATGGCTTAATAATTTATTAACTGCTACATTTCCTTTGGGCTTTATCTGTGTGATGCTGTTCAGTTGCTGAGAAGTGTAAATACATAGAAGTTAATAGAAGCACAGTCTTTGAGAAAGCCAAGGACCAGGGACTCCTGAGAGTCTATTGTTGGTTTACTTTGTTATGGAAGAAAAAAGGTTCTGCTTTTTAAATCAGGCAGAAACATGTTTTGAGCCTGTTAACATCATGCGCTTCTCAAAATAATGATAATTAACAGTATGATGACAATGCATTTTGCTGTTTTTATACATTTCTAGCTACAGATACTTTTTAAACCTAGTACCAATTTCAGCCTTTTCTAATCTTTGTCTCAGTATGCAGTGTGTATAGGTTATCAGCTGTTTCCCTTCAAGTTTAGGAAACATTTTTTTGTCCATCACCTGTGCCTTTGTAATAGGTTAGCGTAGACTTATGCCAAGTTGTTAAATCTCCCAAAGGCCACCTGCTCCACGCTAGAAACACAACTTCACCACTTCTTGTCTAAGAGAAATCAAATTGTGTCTTCCAGTTCCCTGAAAAAATACAATGAAAAATGGCTAAAAATGGATAATTTTCACACTTGTTTCTCTGATGCCTACTGTCCATTCCTGGAAAGTCAAAGCATAGTGCAGTCTTGTCTGTCCATATGGATTTATGGTTTCTGTTCAAATTTCAGTCCATACTTTCTGTTACATATGTATGAGTAAGAGTTATGGAGTTATGATACAAAATTACAGAACTTTGATACCACTGTTTTTAATAGTGTTACTTTTATAAGCTGAAGTAGTACAGTAATGAATTAGGATCTTTGCAATATTTGTTGCTCAGATACAAAGCCAGGATAGTGCTGTATTGAAAAAAATAATAGTTTTATTTAGATATTTAACATAAAAGACCCCCAGAATAGATGATGTGGGGTTTTCTTGGTAGAATAATACAATGGAGAGAAGATTGACTTCCTTTATTGCTTTTGTGTTATTTAAGGTGTATGAGCTTGCAGAAGTTACTGTATGTTTATTAATTGCTTCTAGTACTAAAAATTAGTATCAATATGAATAATAAACTATTCAGAAGAGAGGTTGTAAGTGAAAAAGCTTTTCTGTTGGCTTCAAATAAAAGTTTTGCTGTTTGGATACTCTCAAATACTAATTTGGACAGCAGCATCAGAGGCTGTCTTTAAATACAGTTTAATTTCATTCTTCAGCCATTTGTAAAAAAACCTGCCAGCTAGAAACTTTCATAATGTTCAGTGCCTCCTCTCTTTTTTTCTGTCAGGACTCCACTTAAACTCCATGGAGGGACCAATAAGTATTGGGAAGCAAGGGGACAATCCTCCTGCAGAAGAAACAAAAGAAGTGGGCTTTTTAGGTTTGTGGAAATCATCTACAGACAATTAATATCAATAACAAAGCACTTGCGTTGGTATTCATTTAAAAAAACCCAATCAAACAAACCAAAACAACCAAAAAACCCAGCAAACTAAAAACTTCCTACTGTAAGCTTTAACTAGTATGTTGTGCCTGGATATATCTGTGTATACTGTTCTCATTATCTCTTGTGAGAGTGATCAATATATGCTGAACAACATCATTCAGTCTCTTATTTATGTTGTTCAGCATCATGATACTATAAACCAAAGAAGTTGTTCTTGTTTTGTCATATTTAATAGCATTCTGCTTTGATTCAGGCATGCTTAATTCTGTTTATTTCTGATCTGTAACCAGGCAGAAATGAAATTCACTCATGAAAAAGAAATAAAATTTTCATCTAAATCATCCAAGTGCCGGCTCCCCTGGGCCGCTTGGCTTTACCTGCTCTAGTACCCGATCCGTTTCAGACAAAAAAAGTTAATTAGTTCAATACACAAGAATTATAATGAGAGGAAAACTACAGTTTTGAAATCGCAAATTTAGAAGCTCTGTTTAACACCTGTTGCCAGGGTGGGAGGGGGGAATGTTAACTTATTTCAGTCAATCTACTGAGGGTGGATGGGCCTGTGGTAATGTCCGCATATCAGGTCTTTTGTGGCCAGTTCTTACAAGAGATCTTAGTATGTTTCCTTAATGTGACTGTTTGGGATTTGTGGTTTATACTGGCTAATAAATACTACTGGCACCTTATTAATAAATAGCAACAGTTTTAGTCAAGAAAAGTATTGTTCCCAACTGGGGATGCTAATTTCCAAGTTATAATTAGGTACCATGAAATAAATGGACAGAAAACTGTTCTCGAAGTCAAGCATGGGTGTATGTTTTCTCTCTGATTTGTGAGATTTACTCTTAGCAGGTAAACAGGTGATATTCATGGTTGATTATTTTCTGTGTCTCCCACCAAGTGCACCATGGAATATTTGCTAGTATATAAGTTTAACTTGGCAGCCCTAGCATATACCTCGAAAAATTATTTGGTTGTGACAGAGGACATGATCAAAAGATTTGGGTCTACTTAGTTGGTGGCCTCTGAGGTCTTAATGGCCTCAGCCCCATTAGTCTTGGTATCACTGTGTGTTATTATGTTGGTATTTTTTTCATTGCAAGGAAGCAGCAATACATTTATTTTCAAAATTAAATTGCAAAATAATCTCTTAGCACATCTTAAAATTGCATCAATCTGATGGTTTATTTGGGCTGATCTGATTTTCAAAGCATTTTATTTGTGTTTCATTGATTAGTGAAAGCTTTATTTCTAGTCACCTTGCCACTGTTATTTAGAAATGCATTTGTGAAAATGGAATTGATTTTTCATTAAGCAGCCTTTATTTTCAACTACAGATAAGCCAAATTGACAGTGAATATTCTTAAAGCATATGCAGCGGATTGTCTGAATTCCAAAACTGTCTTCTCAGGTACTTTGCTAATGTGGCATTGATCAATCTATAGATCCCCAGCTGTGGAGAAGTGATAGGAATATTGGCCACAGGATGCACTATGGGCCAGAAAGATAAATTGTTTGGGTTGTCTTTTTGCAAGTTTAAGGTCACAATTCATTCATCTTGTTACTTTGCTGTATCCCTTTAGTGGCTTCAATTGCAGGATTAAATATTGAATGGTGGCAGATCATGGCTCTCTTTGGCATTAGGAGGCTTTTCATGCTTAAAATGTAACGATGTGCACACAGAATGCCAAAGGTAGTCGTGCAGATGATCTATTCTGTAAGATTAATCCCACAACAACATTATCAGGCAATTCTTAACACATTGATTTATTCCTGATATGACACTTCTGAAACAAATGGATGAAACCTTGGCATTTATTCAGCATCCTAGGAGGGAGAAAGTGGAATTGAGCCCTCTACAGAAAAGATCCATATTTAAAATTAACCCATTAAAAGCTTAGTGAGGAAAACTTTAAGCTTTCGGCTCCTCATGCAAAGCTGGTCCGTAAGAAACAAGAACAGGGTGAGAGGGAGGATTCTTCCCCAGAGACCAGACAGTAGCCTGCAGATTCACCACATACCTTGTTTACAGTAATGGTTGTGCCATTATACTTTTCAACTAGAGAAATGTTTCATGTTTCAGTGCCTCTGGCTTCCCTCCGAAAGGCTACTCTCTGCACTGCTGCAGGGCTCTGCTCCAAAGCCTCCAGGAAGGTGCAGGGTCCCTTGCAGACCTTTGCCTGGCCTCTCTACTTTTCCAGTTAGAGAGCAAGTGTAGGCTTTGCAAAGCTTTTGATTTTCTGCACTAGTGAAAGGAGCAAGAGAATTTTGTCTCTAATGATTGTCACCTGTACAAACTGTGTAAACATCGTCTGTTTTCAAAAAATATTATATCCAGAATGTGAAAAGCTGCACAGATGTTGAAGTAGAAGGTGCATTTGCAGGTTTTATAACTAGCATGATGATATATCAGGAATCAGCTACAGGAAGGAAATGAGCTGCTACTGATTCTTAGCCTTAATGCTGTTTCATAAAAATTTCTAAATTGGCATTGTATTTTGTATGTTATGGAGGTTTTTGTTAATCAAGGGAGAGCCTTTGGATTTCAAGAGCACATGATTAACTTCAGCAAGTGAGACATATCTCCAGAAATGAAAATGTAGATTTGCTTTTTAAAATTGTATCTAATGATGGGACAAAAGTGAGATGCAATCTCAGTCCTGCATCTGACTTGTGGGTACTCTGTCACTGGGTGGAATTAAAAGCCTCAGGTTGAGTGCCTGTACTTCCTGATGGTGTATTCATTACACTGCCTGTACAGATGTCTTACACTGATACTCAGAAAAGGCTGAGCAATTTTACAGCATTATTAATGTAGCCAAGTGAGTTCCAAAGAAGAAGGTGTTGCAGAAGTAATAGAACTTGCACCCTGGGCTGTTAGGTGACATCTGAACATTCAAATTCTTAATGAACTTCTCCTTTGAATTTCAGTGCGCCAAGCACATCCATACTTTTTTGTGGAATTAGAAGGAAATGTCCTCTATGATGCAGTTTTTTGGCATCTCCTAAAACTAACAACAGATTATTAGGTTACTTACACATACATACATATATCTGATACACGTATGTGTTAAAACTCTCTCTTTCTGAAATGATTTGAACCCAGGTATGTCATCTCACAATGAACAATTTGAGGCTGATGGAGTCTCAGTAGTTCCGTTAGTCGCTCAGGATATGGAGGAATCTGATACAAGTCCCACATCCAAGTAAAATGTGCTTATGCAAGGAAGAACAGTTTTAATAGAGAAAGTTGACAGAGACCTGCCCAAAGACATCCTGTTAATGTTGTGTTAATCTGTCAGAGCACGTTTCTTGAAAAAGAAGACATCTGTTTTCAAGTACTTTTCTTTGGGAGAATTTGATTCTGAATCACTCTTGTGCCATATAAAAGATACAAGAAGGATCCTTTCGTTAGCTTGTTCCTGATTCAGTTTGTGGGTGTCCGTAAGTGAAGCATATCCCCAGTGCAGTTTTCAAAACAGATGTTACTGATTTGTTAAAGCAGTGAGCTTAGTGAAACTAGCTGACTAGAGATACTAGGACAAAATTGTTTCTAAGGTTTATTCTCAAACATTGATTTGGGTTGTGGTCTTAAGTATGAAAAACATAGGCGGGGTTCTTAAATTAATGCTTTTTACTGTGTTGCACTTACGTAAATATTAAGATGCATGAATTCTGGTTGCCTGCCTGCCAAAATCTAATCTGCATATGCTTACTGCATATATACAGCTATTGTTCATGTGCTAATGTCTGTAAATATTCAGACTAGCTAATAAGATGGTCACTTTCATTACAGTTTCATTGTGTGATTCTTTAAACTGACTAAATATATGTTGATTTCAGTCAGTTGAATTGAGAGTGGAAATGTATTGATACTCAACGTAGAATCATAGAATGATTAGGGTTGGAAAGGACCTTAAGATCATCAAGTTCCAACCCCCCTGCCATGGGCAGGGACACCTCCTACTAGACCAGGTTGCTCAAGGCTCTGTGCAACCTGGCCTTGAACACTGCCAGGGATGGAGCATTCACAACTTCCTTGGGCAACCCACTCCAGTGCCTCACCACTGTCACAGTAAAGAACTTCTTCCTTATATCTAACCTGAACTTCCCCTGTTTAAGTTTAAACCCATTACCCTTTGTCCTGTCACTACAGTCTTTGATAAGAGTCCCTCTCTGGCATCCTTGTAGGCCCCCTTTAGATACTGGAAGGAAGTAGTTATGTCTTAGCTTATGAAAAAACTAGGAGAAATATGAAAAATTTGCATCCTGTTTCATTGGAATTTGGTGAAAAGTGTAGCAGCTATATTAAAAGATTTGTTACTAGTATCCCAAATAGCCTTGAGCATAGCATTAAAAGATATATATACATTAGTAGGATTTCTTTTGTTCCTCTGGCCTAAATCCTTGCTTGTACCAAAGGAATATTTTAATTAATTTGGCTGTTGTTGACATCGTAATATCATCAAAGTCAACGTGAAATACAAGCAAAAGATCCTTTTTGGGAATCAAGAACCTGTTCCAGTATTTGTGCTATAAATTCTTTTTTTTTTTTTTTTTCTACTCTCTGCCTATTGTTGTGCAAGAATCCTTGTATCTCATGGAGAATTACACATAAGAATCCACTGCAGAATATGTAGTAATTCAGATTCAAAAGAAAAATTTCTCCTTAGTGCTTGAAATTAGTTTTTCGGAATATCACTGATACAATAATGTCCCGTATGAGAACATTCTTAGATGGCCACATGTGCTCCCTGAGTACATACTTCCCTCTAACATAGATTACAGATAATTGCTGCATATGTGTTAGGATGTAGGTACCGCAGATTATCCTGGAACTCTCTTTTGGTTTTGGTGAAAATGTTTCTCCTGGACTTGAAGACGAAATAGCATGTTATATTCTTAAATCTATAGGGTGAAAAATCACTGATTATATGAAAAGTTGGCTGGAATGGTTTTCCGTATTTTAAAACACATACTTTAACTTAAATGTTGATTTCTTTTTTTCTCACAAAATTGTTTCACTTGCTCATTTCCTTTGTCTAGTTTTTTTTTTTAACACCATAGATTTAATAACCACATTATCTCATACTTAGTGGCCTTATTTGGCATTGTTTCAGTTTTGTCTGTTGGTTTGGCATAAAATTCAAAGTGCAATTTTGGATGTGAAAAGCATTGCTGGAGTGGAGATTTGACTCCTTATATATAAGTGTGTGTGTTTATATATTCATATATATATATAAAAAAATGTGAACCAACACTCCTTTGTTGATAAGCAATGTATGTGACTCATGATGGGCAACTTTCTGTTCTACTGGAGCAAAATATTACAGCTGGATTATGCAGTCTTCTGGTTCACTGGACTTGGAATGGATTAGGGAAGTACTTTCCCAGCTCTAAGGGTTTTGGTTTGCGTTGGGTTTTTTTTCCCCATGATGGAATATAGATAAACTGATATGCAAGTTTATTGCAAGATTCCTCTGAGACCCCTAGCTTTTTATGAATGGAAAGGTCATTTATAAATGTTCAGCATCATTGTATTTTATTATTTTTCCATAGGACAGGATTCCTGTGTTTTCTGTAAGGGACCGCAATCAGATTTTACAACCATGTAGTTCTAATGTTGTACATATTACCTGTGTTTAGGTAACTGAAGACTCTGTAGCGAAAAATGTTTCCTTTCAGCTCCTGGAGGTCTCTTTTATTCATACATTACAATCTTGAAACCAGAACACAGACTTTACCGAGGCAATCAGTTTTCAATTCTGTGTTATTTTGCAGGGCCAGTCTTTGCCTAGCATGTGGTTTTCTGTATCACTAAAATATTCCAAAGAGTTTTCTCTGACAGGTCTGATACTTATTTGCCTGAGTGACTTTGAAGTCTGATATTCTATTTTTTTTGTGGAGCACTGTTTGAACTGTGGGGTCATATTGATGCTTGGTTTGGTCACTCAGTTATACTTCATATTTGTCTTTGCAGGTCTTAGTGGCTGAATCATATTCCTTAGGGCATAACACATCTCTCGGTCATTATAACATCTAGTTTGTTATTATCTACTTTTAAGGCATTAATACTAACTAGAAAAATCTTTACCCAGGAAAGGTCCAGAACTTGAATGTGTGCAGCCATAAGTTATGTTCATTATTGCAACATAAAATGTCAATCAGTAAATTTGAGAGTTAAAGCAATAAAACCAGCTCTGTGATCTGATAGAGATATTCAGCATCAGGCACTGAAATTCTTCAAGCATTTCTTCCCTGGTTTAAAGCTCCAAAGTCATCTTGGATTTTATTAGTAAGGCTTGGTAGCAAAGTATGTCCCTGTATTTGTGTTATCACTACATCCAGAACACCCACACTCAGTCTCACACCATCTCCAACTGCAAAGCTGTCTATCAGCATTTAAAGGCGTATCACCAAAGTTTAGAAGCAGTTTCCCAAGATCTTATGAAAGTGTGAGGGTAGGAAGAGTTCTTAATCACAGCATGTTTTGTATATGAGAGAGGAAATAATCTTCCCATATTCCAAAGCAGGCAATCAATGAGAACCCCAACTATACCTGAGAGAGCTTCTAAACAGTTTGTATGGAACATGTTCTCTGGCATGCAAACATATCCATGACCAGTGCCATGTTTCAGATTTCTTACATAAAAGAGAATGGCTAGATTGCTTACAAAGTCCAAGGTGCAGAATGTACTCCCACATCAAGGCATTACTAAACTTAGAGTAGGAAGAATGTGAAGTGTCTCATTCACGCACATTGATGTGGGAATACCATGCAGTTAGGACTCACAAGATTTCCTCTTGAGAGGTTTAAGAAAGATGGTTCTCTTAAACTAGAAGATGTTTGTTAGTGGTGCACAGCTGTGTTAACTACCAACCTCTCTGTATTCAGTGGTCTATGAGGCTTTAGATATGTAGATTCAGTTCAGCGTGTAGTCCTGGACACAGATGTTAGATAGTTCTATCATAGTAGTATTTATGTGATGCCTAGGTAGAACCCAAACATACTTTACCAGAAGCATCTAACTGGTGTTTTGCCTGTTTATAAATTGCACCATACTGTTGGATTTAGCCTGCACAGTACCATATTTTCAGGTGCCGTTTAACACAATACTCGCCCAAGAGAAGCAAGTCTGTTATTTCACAGTGGGGTCTGTTATTTCACAGGGTAGTACAGTGGTTCCTTGTTCATTTGTTAGTGTTCTAAGACAAGTTGATTTATTGCTTTGAAGGGAGCTTGCAGTATATTTAATAGCTTCGGAAATATCAACTTTTTGTGTATGCAATCTAGTAGCTCTCTTCTCCGAGATGTGTCTCAAAGTTTTGTGTTGAAGTTTGGTAAATACCAGGGGGTAGATCAGGTTCTTGCAAGTACTGTGAAACATTATGTTGGTAAGACTTTCTGAAGCTAAATGATTTTGAGGCATTGCTTGTGGGGAGTATTGGCAATGCAAATACAGTGAGATTGAGGCAACTGTCATCTGGCAAAGAAAGTAGTCTTATTCAAGAAAGTGTCAAAACTGACAGTATTTGATAGGGACCCAACTAACTGGTTTTCTTCCTCCTATGCATTTTCTAGAGTTTGTTGCCATCTAACAGTAGTATAGAAACAGTCCATGTTTCCCTTCAAGTGCATGAACTCCACCTTTCACACACAGACACATGCCCATACTGTTTTTCCTAGTTAGTGTCTTGAGTAGACAAGATAAAAAAAGAGTCTTTTTTGAGAGTCCAAAGAATAACTGTCCATATTGGCCTGAAAATAACATGATGTGCCTCCTAAGTAAGGACTGCTGCCATTCATGAATAGTTGCATAATAAAATGCTCTAGCTTGCAGTTTCTGTCTGCTGCTTTGTTAAAAGTCTTGTTAAAACGCTCAGTTGTCAATATGGACAAGTGTACAGTGGGTCATTATATCACAAATACCTAAGTTTGTTGCTTTCTGTAGTATTTGTTCATAGTGGTACAAAGAGCTGAATATGGGAGCAAATGGGAAATGATATTGTGTGTCATAGCCTAGTTTGCACATCAGTTACTGTGAGATCCATTCCCCTCGTTTCCCCTCCTTTCCTCTCCTTTTCTCTCCTTTTCTCTTCCTTCATACTAGTGAAATTTAAATATGTAGTCTGGGGAGTTTGCTGAGGAAGTTAAGTTTTCCATGGAGAAACAGACTGGATATTAATCGAGTTTCCAGCATGGAGCAACCAGGGGAGCTTTGTCCAATGCTAGTTTACCACCTTGTGTGTGTTCATCAGTGTCCTATAATAAGATGGCATGAGGCGCTGTTTCTCCTTAACCCTGCACTAGGTAAGGTTGGTTTTAGCTCTTTTCTGAAAGTCAAGTTATAAGAAAACCAGCTGGTGCTTTCTCCTGTAGTCCAGCTGCTCCTACAATGTACCCCTCAGGACTGCTGAGTCTTGTCAACAGTCTGTGGTTTTCAATTACAGGGCACAGACAACTTTTCAGGGACCTGCAAAGGTAACCAAGAAGATTGAGCTTGGCAAGATTAAATTTGCTCTTTAGAGATCTCCATCTTCACAGGAAAGTTCTTAAGGCTCTGGGAAGAGGGAGAAAAAATAAAAATAAAAATCCTGAACTGCATAGATCTCCTGAAAGTGACTTATGTCAGGATAGTTCAAAAATAGCATCTAGCCTCTAGCCACCAGAATGCACTGACCTTTGGCTGGTGGAAGAAAAGAATCTTTGGTAGATGATTAGAGTTATATTTCTCACATAGTTATATGGTTTATAGGTTTCTTCATCCTATATGAATTTGTCAGGCTATATTGATATTCCCTCGATATTTGTTATAAAATGAGTAGCACATGTTGGTGTGTCTGATGGCTTAAGATGAGATATTGTGTATCTGCGTCGTCTTTCTTTCACTTTCCCAGTTATGGATTTCTCATTCTTAAAATGATGAATATAAGAACTGCTGTTTTATCTAAAAGAAAATAATTGTTCAACTATTGTGTATATAGTACCATGTTTACGGAATATATCCTTTGGATGCTTCTAAACCAGTGACATGACAGATTTTACAGATACTGAAAAGTAGAAGTGGAAGTAGTGGCATTTGCGTAGTGGAAGTGTTTCTCATATTCACTGAGACACTATTAAATGGTGTTTATATAGTGCTATTAATCAGAATGGATTTCTTACCTCTGTAAGAGCCCATGTATACACTTACACCAGTAAGCATATTGAAACATAGTCCTTACTGGAGTTAATATTGTACACTTTTTAATATTTGCTAAGCTGTATTTCGTATACAGCAAAGGGTCAGAAATCAGATTTAGGCTGTGCGGAACTGCTGCTTTCCACTTTAGCAAGAGGGAGAGAGCATTCCACTTACCAACTGAGCAAAATATTAATCGTGGCATACAGTTTGCATTAATTTAACATTTGTGATGTTTAGTGGCTGCAGCTAAGATTCAACTCTGCATGGCAATGGACATATGTACCCAATCTGCTGAGATGGCACTGACCTGTATCAGGAGAGGGGCTACTTGGAATTAATTTCCATTAGCTGTTTTCCCAGTCTGTCTCTTTCAGCTGTTCCCCATGTGAGTTATTCTTACAAAATGCAGTATATATTTTTGACAGCGAGGCTGCAGGAAGCGCAGCTTGCAACTTAAAGTAGACAGAGAGGCTTAGTATTTTGCCATAACAGTCTAGAAAGTTGTAATATATTCCCAGAAATCAGTAAGTGTAGTCAGAATGCAGTTCACTCACCAACCAAAAGCTCTGCAGTTGTTTTTTTCCAATAGCTGGCAGCCTGTGGGCCTAAATCGTTATGGCCCTTTGGCCCTTCCTTTGTCACCAAAGGTCCCACCAGGAATAGTTACCAAAGATTGTGGCCCTCTGTGCTGCTGCTGCTACCATTTGTATGTATTGCTGAATTTGAGAGAATTACAAACTGAACATAGATATCCTCAGATATACCTGCTTATAATTCCTGAAATATCTGAACAGAAATGGTCATTGCGAGACTATGTAAAGTATTACCTGAGACTATGTAAAGTACCATCTGAGAAGTCAATCACACATGATCCAAATGCCAGACTGCTTCGCAGCAGTTTAAATATAGGATAGTAAATCACGTTAAAAATGTTTTTTCCCCAGCTATGTGAACAAAATCTTCATTGAGTCAAGTGAAATCTGATTTTATATGAAAGAACTCGTAAGCCATCTTTTAAGATCTTCTGTTCACTGTCAGGAACAGTAGATGCATGTACATTATATCAAATAGTATCTTTATTCCCCTTTCCAGTTACTATATATCCCCTTTCCTCTTTAAGCTATTTTTTCTAATTGACTTTTCATGCATTCATTTTATTGTACTAGAAGTTTAATATTTAAGCTGCTTAACATGCTGCTCGATTAGTAGAGGGCCAGACCCTGCTACACGTTTTTATCATGTAATTTTATAGACCTATCTGCACCTAGTTAATCTTTTTCTCTCATGAAGCCAATCAAATTGCCTTTATCTGAAGTACTTGTAGTTCCTTAGAGACATAGATTTCCACTGGAGATCTATATTCTCATTATGGTTGATGATTCTGGCAATTTTATTTTTATGTGGTGTAGTCCTCTAGTCTGTCAGGGCTGAAGATGTGTGAACTAGGGCATAAGGTGAAGATTTTTTGTTGCTCTTCTGGAAATTAAGGTCTCCAAAATGCAGGTTTTGTGTATTTGTCAACTGTGATATAGCTGCTGATTTGCTAAGTTACCCCCTAATGAGACTCAGGAGGCTTGAACACTGTGTACTGCTGAGTAAGAAACCCTCTATCATCTAATCCACAGTGAGCCCAGTCTGCCAGGAAAGTTAGGGACCTGGGCTGGATACAAGTCTGAGCATCGTCAGGTGCAATTCCCTTATTAGCACCAGGACACCAAAGGTTGTTTTAGATGGATATAAGCACTGTGGTATCTAGTGATCCTTGCTCAGAGAAGCTGCTTCTTACTGAGACCTTGATTCAAAGAGGGAGTGGGAACATATATGGGGTTGTGCCAAGAAATGATATTTGGGAGCAAATGGTTTACTGTGGTTCTCTAATGGAAGTTGTGGGCGTGAAGGGCACTGTGTCAGTGACATGCTGTGGGGATGGCTGCAGTGTGTTTGGATATGGGTGGATGGCAGCACAGGAAGCTTTGCAGGTGTCATGGGCTTGGGAAGCAAGAGGTCGGGCTGCTGTGACATGGGGGAAGGATATGAGGATCATACATGGAGTGGAAGCAACATACGCAGTGGAGTAGTGAGAATTACATTTTGGGATTTTTTTTTCCCCTTTAACATCTGTCGTTATTTTGAAAAATAAAGTTACCTTAGACTTGAGCCAGCATGGCGTTCCTTTTGCCTTTTCTAGTGCAACTTTTTGACCCCCAGGAACAGCAGGAAAAAAAAAAACCTTGAGTGTTGTGTTTGTTTTATTTTTGTTTGTGGTTTTGAAGGAAGTATTTAAGAAGTTAGGAAAAACATATTTTGATTTCAAATTGAAATGTTTTGATTTCAAATTAATGACTTTGGAAACTGGGAAGGATTGCTGTTTCACAACTTAGAAACATTATTCCTTTCCCATTATTGCCAGGCTATTGCAGGCATACACTTAGCAAATATCAGAAAGCGTTAAGTTTCATTGCAAACCCCTTCGCATATATTTTTCAGGCAGCAAGTCAATGTGAAAGCATTTATATAACTGCCTCTCCACTAAGCCTATTGTATCTGTCTTTGGTCATGGGTTTGCTGTGTTAATATGTCATAGACAAAGCAAGCAGGTTACTAATCAAAGATTAAAGGTGACTTGCTGAAATGGAGCTATCTAAGCCAGACTTAATGTGAAAAGGCAAAGAAAAGCAGGGAAAAGACAAAAAAGAGAGAAGAGCAACAGCTTTTTCTACAACCTGTGCTGGGAGGGTGAGGTTAGCCTGCATATTCCTGGCTTATTTTGGTACACTTTATTTTAGCATACCTGAAACATACCTATTCCAGCATGGGTTATTTCTGTTTGTTAGGTGTTCGTCTAAGACCAAACATTTCCTTGAAGTCTGATCTCTGTCTTCATCACTTTAATATTTATAATAGGTAAGTAAAATATAGGTAGCAATGTTTACGAGAAACCAGTGAAAAGATCAGGCTTATTTACACTAAGCAATGCAGAGCAAAAATGGCCTAGTTTGTACTGACCCCAGCTGATAGATCTGCATGTTAAAAAGCAACACTCCACAGTCTTGCCACTTTGGGTGCAGAAGTCTGTCTGCATTAGCCTGGAGCTTCCCCCAGACTAATAGACCTTGTCAAGAGGTGTGGCATAGTGCCAACATGCTTTGATGTTTTGCAGCTCAGAGGTACTTGCATACTTGCCAGGTCAGGTATCTTAGCATCCAAATGTAGATATCCATCCTTAAATGTTTAATTTCTAAAATGTTTTTGTAATAACTGGAAGACAGGCATGTCCCTGTTTTAAAAAATCGGTAGCAAGTTGGAAAGTAAGTAAGTTTTTTGCTAAGCACGTTTGTTTTTAAGCCTGCTCTGGTTTCTGAAAACAAAAAGTAATCAAAAAATTGAAGAATCAAGATGCAAGTTGCAGATTCTTATTATCTTTTCATTACCATAGTTACTTGTGTATTGGTCATATGATAATTGTGGTTAACAACCCACTGATTTTATCGAGAAATGACATTTTTTTTCATATGGAAATTTAATAAAAGCATATAAGTACTATGATAGGGTGAAGAACACCCTTGTTATCAAGCGATACAACATTTTGATATTAGCACCCATGGAGCTAGCGTATACAGTATTTTCCTAGTCATTAAAGTCATTGCTAGTGAATAATGTGTTGTAAAAAAGCATTGTAAAACAATATGTAGCCTTTCAACTAATTTCTTTCATGTCATTTCATTCAATTTAAACCTGTTTGACATTGTCCAAGTTAGCAAGTTGCTCTCTTCTGTTCAGCACCTGCTGGTGCAACCCGTAAATCAACATCTCATCCAGAAGCATGAAAGACCTCATTAAATCTGTTTTGTGTGAGTTAACAGATCTCCAAATTAACCTTTCTTTAAAAATAGAATGAAATAAGATAGTAAAGGTCAGCCTTTCTGTACAACAAAGTTTGCTGACCACAGAGATTTTCAAGCCTGATGACACATTTGTCTGCACACTTGTCTCATCATTTTGGCAGTGATCTGTTTGATGCCAACAAGGAATGCTAGGGCTGTGGCTGAAATGTATTAGCAGTAGTTTGGGTTTATTTTTAAAGCAGTCAGTGAGAAACAGAAGAGAAAATGTCTTTACATTCATTTTTTTGCAAGAGCAGTAAATTGTTGATGTGAAACAACTTTTGTTAATAATTGGGGAGACAAGTGCTCGTCTCTCCATTCACTTGCCAGCTCTTTAAATGGCAATACAATCTTACATTTTATGTTTGATTTGTTGGAATGCTCTTTATTTCACTAATGGGTAAATACAAATAAATCTATTTTGACACATCAGTTACAGAAAGACTACATAAGAAAGCCATGTCTTACTTCAGTGTGGACTGTTAATGGTTTAGGGCAATTAATTAGTCATCTGAAGGCAAAAACTAAGCCCATATATGCTGGTAATCATAATGATATTCAGGTACGTCTGAAGATGTAGGCAAAATTTATTTTAAGCACGTTACATTTCAGTATAGGGTATAGAGCTAATGTACTTCCAATAGAAATCACAAGTGTAATTCACCTACATTATATATAAAAGACAAATTGTGAACATCTCCAAAATTTGCAAATGGCAATGTCTGTAAATAAAATTACTTCAATAACATCAAATAAAGGCAGATGAAAAAGATAATGAAGCATTCAGAAGAAAAATGAAGATGCTAAGAATACAAATCGCATTTTAGTAACAACATTATTACAGCAACATCTATGCTTTAGAGTTTGAGTGTGTCATATAGAGAACTAAAATATGGCCATAAAATATTTCAAGTAACAGACAGTGCAGAGTGCAAATATTTGTAGCAAGGTGCAAAACAATTTATTTCATTGATTAAAATTACTGCTACACTGAACCAGATTCATTTTTTTTCTTGCCCTTTTTATTTCAGGTTACGCAATTTAAATAACAAATAATATGCTTCCACTGAAAAAGTGCATTGTATGGTGGGATCCTCACCCTTTATCACTACCTAACAGGACATGTTAGCATTAAAGTGTTTGGGGCTTGGTTCTGAAAACCTGCTCAGTGTTGAATTTCATCAAGCGTCTATGACACAAAATCACAACAGGGGACAATGTGACTCATTTAGAACCTACCTATAATATAGAAGTTGAAAAAAAATTAAATTATCATGGGGACTTCAGTGGAGAGATTATGTTCCGTATGTCTTATGCTGCCAGTACTAAAATGACTCTGACATTTAAAAAATCATACATAACTAAAATATTGGTGCAATAAATTCTTTATTAAACATAATATTGGTGGCTAAAAAAGAAGAAAAAAAATCACAGTTAATGTTGGCTTAGGTGAGCGAACAGATTAATTTATGGCTTTGTTAAATAGAGGAAAATGAAAACCAGGAAATATTCTCTGAGTGAGAAACTTTAATGTAAAATCTGTCTCAGTAAATTAAAAAACCATTTTACAAACTCAAAAAATATTCAAATCCAAACCTGAAATTAATAAGTTTGTACTGAAAACTGCCTTAGGATGTTAAATAAATCAGTTTCAGAGGATGCATAATGAAAAACAACTAGAGGAGAGCATAAGTTGATGATAATGAGCATGTTTCAGCTAAGAAATTCAGAAAACTGAAGAGGCAAGAGAACAAATTAAGGAGAAATCCATAGCCAAGTGGATTAAGTGGTGAGTTGTTGTGTTGTTTTGGGTTTTTTTCCTTTTCTTTAATTTGGAAAATATTGGGCTTCTTATTGTGACTGTTAAGACGAAAAGGAATTAAATGAATCCTCACAGTGTTGACCAAATCTAAGCAAAAATAGAAGATTTCCCCAGAGTAAGACAGAAAATTCTGATGTATTCAATAAATACCTTCTGTACACAGATGGAGGAAGAGAAGGCCAAGATGACAGATCATATGGTAGAATATATATTTTTTTCTATGGAAATATTACATTATAGCTATTAATACTGGATGTTTTCAAGTGCTATGACCAGGTATCATCATTCAGGACTGCAAAAACATGTATGGGAACAGCAGGTAGACATAAGGCAGATAAAACTGCAAACATTGATGCCAATTTCTAGTAAAGTTCCATTAAGAATATTAAAAGAGCTGGCTGGAGAGCTCTTACAGTTGTTACTGTTGACTTCCATGAAGTTGTATAACACTGGAAAACTTTTAAAGAAATTAAAAGTGAGAAAGTGCTGTTTCCTATGCTTTATAAATACTGACCATGTAAAGTTTTACAAGGGTGACTTTCTCTGGCAGAATAACTGACTGAACAATGCAGAAGTCATTCATGAGAATTTTAATGTTAATATTTAATATTTGGTGGCAGTTTAACATCAATACTAATTTACCACTGAAGCCATCACTATGGTTTTCTGAAAGATTTTCCATTGCCAGAAGGCTTAATCATGATTTTTTTATTCAAAAATCAAGTTAAACCAGAAATGTAAATAATGATAGTTCTGTGGACAGTGTTCTGTGTGGTTGCAGTGGTATCTTCAAGTGTGACATCCATGATCTATTTCATTCATATATTTCATTCATAGCATGAAAAATATAAAGACCATAAACCTTGGCAGGTTTCCACCATATTATGACTTAAAGAATCACAGAATGGTTTGGATTGGAAGGGACCTTTAAAAATCATCCAGTTCCAACACCCCTGCCACAGGCAGGGACACCTTCCACTAGACCAGATTGCTCAAAGCTGCGTCCAGCCTGGCCTTGAACGCTTCCAGGGATGGCGCAGCTGTTCTCTGGGCAAACTGTTCCAGTGCCTCACCAGCCTCATAATGGTAAAGAATTTCTTCTTTATATCTAACCTAAGTTTCCCCTCTTTCAGCTTAAAGCTATTCCCCTTTGTCCTGTCCTTTACATGCCCTTATAAAAAGCCCTTCTCCAGATTTCTTCTAGGCCCCCTTTAGATACTAGAAGGGTGCTCTAAGTCCTCCCTCCATAAGAAAAGAGAAGAGCCTTCTCTTCTCCAGGCTCAACAAGCCCAATTCTCTCACCCTGTCTTCATAGGAGAGGTGCTCCAGCCCTCCAGTCATCTTCGTGGCCCTCCTGTGGACTCACTTCAATTGCATTCTTCATTTAAAAACCTTCATGAAGAAAGATACTACTAAATGTTTTCTATAATGTCTGTTTGATTTCCAGCAGCTGTCTGGAGGCTGTTCTCTTAGAAGCATAGTTAGAATAATTGATATGAAGCCTTTTGAGTTGGTAAGGAATGTGATCCTTCAGACCATCTGCAAAATGGTGGCCTTAGAATAAAAATAAATAAAAGAAGGACTGGGTACTCACTGTATTAAATATTTTTTTTTCTCTATGATTTTTTCCTTTTACCTGTAATAGAAAAAACATCTAACCTTTATATGTTTTGATTTGAACAATTTTTCATGATGCAGCTGTCTCAGAATTGTTTTAGGTCAGTTTATTATTGATTCATTGTTTGGTTTTGGAATGTTTTGTTTGGGGAGGGTTTGTTGGTTTTTGTTTATTTTGGGGTTGTTCTTGTGATTTTTTGGGGGGTGTTTTTTTGTTTGTTTGGGGTTTTTTGAGTTATTTGTGCGATTTTTAACTCTTGTGCCAGACAGGGGTTAATAAATCACTATTGGAATAATTACAAAATTATTCCAGTTGAATAAATGAATACGTCCTCATTATTGAGGCTGAACTGAATCATATTGGTAGTTTCTTAATCTATTGATATAGCAGTTTCCCTCTATGTTGTTAATAATGGAAAATATAGTTTATTTTTAAGGATGAGACTTCATTCAGTAGCTAAGCCAATCCAATGTCTATATGCATCATAAGGGGATGATCCCATCCCACTTGACTCCAACCAGATGCTTTGGCCATTTCTCTTGCAGATTTAGCACTTAATTACACAGAGCATGTCAGTTTGCTGAATGATCCAGGGGTGATGGTCGATGCTAGCGTTGACTGTGCTGGTACTGCCTTTATCCTGAGTCTTGCTATGCAGCGACTTATTTGTTTGTATTGGGGCAGGCTTTCATCTGTTTCTTAATGATCTACTTACAGCCATTGAGCCAGCAGAGTATTTTTCCCTGTTCCCCTTCCTACCTCCCTACCCCCTCTACTCCCAGTTTCTTTGGGTAGTTTCCTGAAGATCTTGTAGTTTGAACTTCCTTGCTGCAGAGTCAGATGAAGAGCACAGTTGACACAACATAGGAGGTAGGGTTTGGAAAAGATGGGCATAACTGCAACAGTACTAAATTATTTTAATGTCAACTTTAGTGGAATTTACCCTAATCCTCACAACAATTACCTTACAGTGCGAGCCAGCTGAGCCAACTCACCCTGCAGCTGCACAGGCTGATCTAGCAAAATGGGGAGGAGGGAAGCAGGAAGGAATCCCTGGCTTCAAGAGTGGGAAGTAGGACCTCCCCTTTTGGCAGCCTTAGACTGGCATAGCTGGAATATGAAACTGCTTAAGGTTTCCTGAAGAATCTGGAAGTGTCTGACTCAGTTTTACATTGTCTAGTTTGTGCTCTTGTGTACTTTCTCATCACTTTTTGCAATTTGTATTTGCATTACAAAATTATTCGTGAGGCAGAGAAAAGTTCATTCAAAACTAGAATTTAAAAGTGCAAATATGACTTTCCATAAATAATTAACCTGTCAATATCTACTTTAAAACTAATTCAGATCCTGATAGTGTCCCCAAGACACCTGTACTCCCCCATATAGTATGCATAGCTTGCTGTTGTACCTTCTTATTCAACCTCCCTTTCTTAAGAAGGCACATGACATAAAAGGAATTCACTGTCTGTTCACGTATTTGTTCCTGTATTTTCCCAGGTTTCAGAAACAGGGTCTCAAGTTGAGAGGCAGATTTTGCCATTTTGATCTGGTGCTTGGATCAGGCAGGTAAGGGCTATTAAACAAGAGGGAACAGGGCAGTTGTTTCTGATACAAGTTATTCCTGCTCCAAAGTGTCACTCACCTCTTTCTTTTACTGATTCTATTTTATGTCTGTTTAACCATCACTTAAATATTTCAGAACGACACCTTTGTTTCCACAAGATTTCACAGCATTGCTGATGTCCGCATAGGCTCATAGCTGTGTGGGCTTGCTGTTAGGCTATACAGATGTCCCCATATGTGTGAGCAATACATGGAACTTCACGAGTCGTGTTCACTGAAATGTGCAGGAGTTGGGCAAATCTGCTGGGTCAGGAGAGATCTGAGAAAACCAGCTCATTCTGTTAGCTTGTTTATTCTGGGTGCAGTTATAATTTTCAAGCCACAGAAAGAGTCACTGCCTTCAGTCTAGACTAGCTCACTAGCCTCATCTGGTGTAATGTAGCTTTCTGAACAGGTTATCCAGACAAGAATGATTTTGTATGGTGGGTGAAGAACATAGACTCATTGGAAGCTAAAGTTTTAACTTCCTATTAAGGAAGCTTTTAATACTTAGCTTTTAATACGTAAGTTTATAGCTTTCCATATTGCCACCTCCTTGTCCTTAGGCAGACACCGGAACACCCATTTTAGAGGTGAGGTAACCGTACGTTAGTCATCCCATATACATTGATGAATTATGAGTTAATGCTGCATCATCTGAAAGCAGCCATGGGATTTGTGAGATTGATAAAAGTTGCTTGGTTTCCTTCATTGTTCATCACAAATTTGAGTGAGTAGAGAGTATGTGTTGATAATTATACTTTCAGGTATCCGGAATGGCAGGCCTAGCTTTAGAAATTCATGGTAATATTATGCTAAACTAAGAATGTTACTTTAAAACTGAGAACAAATAGTGTACCAAATTAAAAATAAACTTGTCCTTCTGTAAGCTCTGTTCAAACAGTTTTACTGGTGGGTTTGTGAAGTTTGCAGGGATGTGCACCAAGTCCTGTACTTGAAAGATAATAGCACTTATCCTCCAGAGTCCTACGAAAGAAATAACATTAGAAATTATTTCCTCTCTGTTAGTTTTGTCAAGCCACAATAATTACCTATATTTCACCTGACAGCATGCTTGCCTTTTCCTCAAGTTTTGACACCATGACAGGTTTTGTAGTTGGAAACTGAATGTTTTAGCCCTGTGTTCTTGAGAATTAAATGCTTTCATTTGTCATAAGTCTGAAATTAAAAATTAATAAATACAAAATCTGTAACTTCAAAATTAGTGATATAAAATATGATTCAGCTCGTGATGAATTTATCTCCAGTCTATAATAAAGTACAATCCACAAATAAGACTGCTACAAATATAACCTTTCTTCTTATGATTTCAAAATTAAATATAATTGCTTTATACATTTAATTTTTTGTGAAAGTGTTAAAGTGGAATATAGTCATTAATTATACAACTGTTAATATCATTTGTGTAAGGACTTCATGCTGGTAAGACCCTGCCAGTTGGTCCAGGCACCATATGAAGGCTTGGGGTGAGCTTGGATTGTTCTTATCTTGTCATGGAGTATTTAGGAGAAAATAGAGAAATCTAAGCTCACCCTCTGAGCACAGCAGCCAACTGCTTTAGTATGTCTGCCGTAACTGTATCATCTTGCTATTTTCTCTGGATCCTGTGTTCAACTACTTCTGCCTGAGTCCTGAGCCACTCTAACTATAGAAGTGTTTCTGCATTTGCCATGATGTTATAGGGGAGGACTTTTCTGCTAGTACCAAATTGATTCAAGTAGATTTCCCATAGCAGAAGAGAAAAGAAAAAGATGATGTAATTCAGTGAAAAAATTAATTGCAGCAGTCTCTCAAAGCAAACAGAGTTCTCTTTATACTTGGTTGTGTATGGGAACTCCTGGGCTCTGGAAATAAATGTATGTATTTCTGTATATATAAGTGTCTGTTTGTAGCTAAAGGTAGTAGTAGTGTTCACAGTTAATACACATTTGGCTTTGAGCTTTCTCAGTACCATAGGATAAGAATTTTTCTTAAATGGTATGTACTTGTGCTTGTAAACCAGCAGAGCTGAGTTAATTTATACTGTGTTTCATTTAGCTGTTTCTATCAGTTAATGATACTTTGTCCTTAGTTCTCTACACATATCACTCTGTGTGCTCTTCCCCCTGTCCCCTACTTCCTCTATCATTCATACGAAATGTAGATTTACTCATCAGGAAGGGCACTGTTATTTTTATATATTATAATTATATATAGAGAGAGAAAAATAAAATGAACATTCAGATTACTGCAGTCAATATACTTCATTGAAATTACCATTTTTTCACTGGCAATTTAGCAAAGCACAAGGAAAAAGGTATAGAATCATAGAACGTTTTAGGTTGGAAGGGACCTTAGAGATCACATGGTTCCAACCCCCATGCCATGGGCAGGTAAATAGGTGAATCTAGGATGTTATGTAAGTTCATTTGGGTGTAGGCTACTGGTTCACAACTAGATTTGTCTTGCTTTGTTTTACAGCTCTAGACACAAATACAGTAGGGTTGTTAATGCATCATATCTTCAAAAACCCCAAACTTCCAAATCAGCTCTCATTGCTAGAATCACTCAAGCACCCAACAATGTTTTTCCTTCCTTTTATTTTTTTTTTTTTCATTTGCGTGTGTGGGATGGTGCTGTGTTAGGCAAGGTGCTTTAAGAACAAATGATAAATTGGGGATAAGAAATGGTGATTCAGCTAGAAGACCTTTCCTCCTGCAGTTACAAAACGCAGTGAAATGAGAATGTGGAATTGCATAAAGCCAGAGTGGAAAGGGATCCCTGAAGCTCATTGGGTCCAGCCTTCTCTTGAAAGCAGGGCCTTAGACTTAGATGATGCAGGGCTATGTCTCAAGCAGAGACTGATTCCACCAAGGGAGTTCCCACCTCTTAGCTGGGCAACTAACTCCAATTTTTAATTGTTCTTATAGTGAACTTTTTTTAAGATCTGGACAGAATAACCCCTGAACCAGCTTAGACCCATTACCTCTTGTCCTGTTACCACACACCCTTGTAAAGAGACTACCTCCATCTTCTGGATGACCGCTTTTGGGCATTGGGAGACTGACTAGCTCCCTCTAATTCTTCTTTTCCCTAGGCTGCATGAATTCCTTCTTCCAACCTTCCTTCATGTGTCAAGTACTCCAATATTTAAATCATCCTGGTGGCTCTCCACCAGACTCTCTCCAGCTGGAACTGGAGGGACCAAGTTCTTGATATTTCTACAATCATCACCTTGAAAGTATTTTAACAGGGCAATGTATATGACTTTGTGAAACCCATCAATTTACTGCCACACTCTGTGTTATCATATACATTGGTTAATCCTGTGATTTATGTAATCTCTACATATGTCCTAAATAGATAAAATAAATAGTCTCATAGCCTAAAGACATCTATGTTTTGGTGTAGTGTTCAGCAGAGTTAAAGCATTTCAATTACGTATGTCCATGCTTTTTCTTTTGTACTTTATATGGTGTGGGTACTAGAGTTTAGAGGGGTGGGAGGACGGACAGATGTTCCTTGTTTTTTAAACAAAAAACAAAACAAAACAAAAACCCTATTCATTTGCTCACTTATGTCTCCCACAATGCAAAGCTGCTATTACACCAACTAGTGCTGAATAGTGAGTGATGGTTTTAAATAGTCAACTAGATAATTTAACATGTTTTGAAGCACAGACATGGCTTCAGGAAGATTATGTACTGCAGTTGAACTCCAATCCCAGGAATAATAGAAAAAGTTTTCAAGGAAATCCAAGAAACAAAATTGTGCTCTCATCTTAAGACAATGACTGACGGCATTTGTGTTACTTATATATTGTAAACTCTGATGTACCCTGATTCACATTAACCTCTTTCACAAGGATTACAAATCTTCAGAGGGTCTCCTATATCTATGTAATTTACTCTCTGTCAAACATATAAAACAAATCTCAGTAATACTTTCTGTTAGGGGAGGAAAGGAAATCTCTATCGTGGCTGGCCTTGCAGTTTAACTGTCCAAATCAGACAGATGTGAAAATCCTTGTTTCAACACCCATAACCATGGCTGGACTGCTTCTTGATTAAATACATTAGCTCAGAGAGTCTGGTATTGTTTTGGTATGGGTTTGATTTGGGTTTTTTTTTTTTTTGTTTGGTTGGTTGGTTGGTTTGTTGGGGTTTTTTGGTAGTGTGGGGATTTTGTCAAAAGATTATTGATAGAGGGTTTTTTAAATTACATTAAATAAACCAGGGTGAGATTAAGCATGTAAAAATGTGATATTTTTGTCCGTACAGCTACTGGTGTTTAGTTTTAGCTCCCTTTTAAAAACAAAATCAGCAGAAATCCCAGACAGCAAAATATTTGGAAAAGTTTTAACTCTTAAGTACTTTCTTAATTGTTGCTCTTATTTCTTTCTTGTTATTGTGCCAGGTTCCACTTTGTGATTTCTAGTTTATCCTACTTCATTTATAGTTCTAGATCTTCCCTGTATATTCTCCATATTTCAAGGTTTGTAATACAGATCTTTTCTTCCAAGTAGTTCATTTTTAACTTCCCATGTACTTACATGATGTTAGAAATATTTCTGCTATGACTGGTGGTAGGCATATTATATCTATGTCTTTCTTTTTGCTTATGAGCTTATTTTTGTCCTTTTTGCTATACAAGAACATGTCTATCTTTGTCTTACATTGTAATTATTTTTAAACATATGTTCATCCATAGTTTTGAATCTCACTCTGTTGGCATTACAGAGTAGAACTTGACAGCTGGGTAAATCCTATTTTGAGCATATTTTACTAGGAACTATTCTCTGCAAAGAAAACAGAAAATATACAAGGTCCCATTTAAACCAAAAAACAGAGAACAGCTCTTCAGCACCAAATTTCCTAAGATTACTTTCCAATACATAATCAAAACCTAGAAAAAGTAATTTGGGATTATACATATAACTTCATTCCAGACTGCTGCTCACTTTTGCATTTTCTCCGTATTAGGAGAAAATCTGTTTACCCATGTGTTTAGATTAAAGACTAGTTTTGGTAGTGGAGTGAGATGTAGAGTCTTTCACCACTATTAGGAGATAGGTTAAATGCCTCCTTCAGGGAGTGTGACCTGCGTAAAATCCAGCGTTTAATCGCAGTCCTACTTTATACCACTTAGTTAAAGTATCACCAGACCAATTATAGCAACATCCAAGCTTATCAGAAGTCTGCGCAGAACAAACTCCAGAGCTACTCCCTTATCCTAGAAGTTGCAGTAGCTCAAATTTGAGAGCTCTGGAAAGAACCTCATTGCTGGTGCTGTTATTGTAGCTGAGCTGCGGACAAATGTAATTTTAGTCTGTGATCCTGTCAGTCTGGCATCTTTTACAAGTAGTGATTATATTGCATAAAAATATAATCTGTCTGCCTTTCGTACAGGGTGGTTATATAGAAAATGCTGCATTAAAAAATAAAAGGAGAAAAAAAAAAAAAAAGAAGTTGTTAGAAGAGACTTAAGGCAAAGACTCCTAAGAAGTTAACTCAGGGAGGACAGACTTTTGAAAGCCAGTGCTCAGTGCCAAACTCATGTATTGAAAAGTTTTGGCTGAAATAGTGGGACATATAGATAATATGGTCCCAGAAAACTTGCCAAGGAAACTGCAGTCAGAAATGTAGGAAACTGTCCAAGATCAGGCCTCAAACATGCTGCATTCATTACCAGCAGCTGTGCATATAAGAAGTGTTTCTTTATACCACACAACCAAAACCACTGTGGCCTGTCACTGTTATTTTTATAGCAATTTGCTGACTTTTTAAGAAACAGGAAAACATTTAGCTAAAACAGAAGTTGAAATGACTGACAGAAGATAATTTAAGGAAATTTTAATGGCTACTGAGTGTGTACCATAGAACTGTGCTGAAGTGCACAGATATTTAAGATCTTACTTTATGCAATAAAATTCAGTGAGAAAATAAAAAAAAAATGTGTCAATAATAATTTACTGTGTGCTGTAAATCACAGATGCATACCTTGAAAGATTCATTAAAAAGCCATAAAGGGGAAGTGATACGACAGTAGTATTACTATTCTGAGCATTAGGATTTTAAGTTATTGACATTTTCTTTCAAGATAAATTCAAATATGCTTCCATTAGGGGGAGTTACACATTCATTACTAAATGCTTCAGATTTTCAGACGCTGTTTGGTATGTTAGATTTTCTCTTGGCTGTTTTTGTTAACTTTTAAAATACTCTGTTACCATCAGTACCAGCTTGTTCCTCTGGTTTTAATTTGTTTAATCAGCATGCAAAAATTTGCTGCAAAGAAGGAGGTTCAATTTTATCCGTTTCTGAATACTTCAGGTAAAAAATCCCAGAACTATTATAGTAGTAAAAAATATCCTTATTAATTGGAGGATTTTCCAAAATGAAATACAGATGGTAAGATTTAGAAAAACTGGAGCAAAATTTTCTCTCTCAAGAAGTTTTTCCTTTGCCCATATTTTTTTTTTTTTTTTTTTCCCATCTGTGAAACTGCTTCTGCCTCAGGGTAGTTTAGGAAATCCATCAGTGTCTGGTTTGTTTACTTTGGTGCAGGAAAGTTTCAAATAGCCATGTGACCCTTGTGCTGGATGCTAGCATGAGTGTTATCAAAAAAGTGAATAATACTGATGGACTTCAGCTGATAAATTCTTGTGACATGCTTTAGAGTATAATAGTTTTAGATGAGGTATTGCAATCATGTAGTTACATACCCAAGAACTCTTCATCTAGCTAAGCTCCTGTGTAACATAGATAGTGACAGATCCTTTTCCTTTATATAGAGAACTGAGAACCACAACCAGTTGAATTCTCTGTGGAGTAAGTCCACTGCGCATTTGTCCTGGAACCATAGTAGAAGCCACTGTGCCCTTGCATAGTCCTTGGAGTAATTTCCTCAGTGTCTGTGGTCCAGCTGCAGGAAGCACTGGCTCCTAGGAAACTTCCGAAGAACTTCTGTGAGGCCCCATGGATAGAAAAAAGGATTTCAAATGCCCACATTCTAGGATTCTGGTATACCACATTTGAGAGCTTGTCTCAAAATGAATGCCAGCGTCAATACTCTGCTCTTCAGGACAGAGCTGTCCTGGAGAGAGAGCAAAGTTATCACAAAGGTAGGTGGACAAGATGAGAAAGGGCAATTCAAGGTGGGGAGGAGTGAAGGGAAGAGGAAGGGACAAACTGATGGCAGCAATTCCTGAAGTTCATTTTCAATAGTCACTGTCTACACCTGGATAGATGACTGAGTTGTATATGTGTAGATCATCATTGCAGAAAATAGTATTTGGCTCTCTGGGTGGTGGACTCAGAGATGTGAGAATAACATGATTTGCCAAAAGTGGATTGAGACATTAAATTTGAAATAGAGATCTTTCCTGTAATAAAATCAGTATTTTTGCATACATTTTCCATGCAATTTTAAGAACAACCTTTTTTCCATACTTTTCTACTCTTCCGACTCCACTTCAACCAAGTACTGAGCTAATGCAGTGAGATAAGTATTTTGGCTCTAACGAAGTATAAGCATTCCCAGCAAATTGGAAGGAGGGAAGAGTAATCCCAAAGTATGGGAACTTCCAGATTCTTGAGAAAGGGCTGATGATGTTTCTTGCAGTGTAATAGATGGCAGGGGGAAGCTAAGGCAAGTTGGGGGAGGGAGGAGTACTTCAGGAAACATTGCTTTAGAAAGCAAAGTGAACTCTCTAAGACAGTGGTAATGCCGTACCTGCCTTTTTGCCAATATTAAGGACAGCTTCTGTAAATTTGCTTATCTTCAGGACATTTGAATTAAATGCTGCATTTTTACTGAATGCTTTTCTTATCTTTGAATCCTTCTTCAGCAAGCTCGGCTCTGAACAGTTCAGATTTTTTGCCTCAGAACTGATCCAGTCACACTGGCATTTTCAATCCTAAATGTGGCTAAATGTGGTTTTCATTTAGGCTTGCACTTTGCATGCATTGCTCTTAAAGTGTAAGCACATGGTGGGTGGGAGGGAATCCTTTCCTGTGACTTGTGCTGATTCATTAGCAGTCTAAAATCTTCTGTCACGCCATTGGCTTTTGTGTGCCCTCAATATATACATACTATACTTAGTTTCTTTATTTTCCATGAGAAATACCTTTTAAGACTGATGTTGTACCACCTGCTCACATTTTAAGGCCTCTCATACAAGAGAATTCAGCTGGCCTTTGAGTTCTTTCTCTTGGCAGGTAACACCAGAGCTTGCAAATCTGGCAGTGATTGTGGGAAGGTCTTTGGTGAAATGCATTGTTAGTGAAATTATTTAGATTATGGAATTAGGAAATGATAAAGTCAGCTGCTGTGAAAACTGCAGCTAAATGACAGAGCCAAACTCTTTAATTTCTGAAGCTTTTTTACACACGTGGATCCATAGTGGTCTGGTATCTATGCAGTGGAATGCCAGGCAGGTAAACGGAGTATAGGGAAGTGGTAGTGGGAAGAAAGACTTCAGGGACTATTACATGAGATAACTCCTACACAGTATACTGTGTTCTGGAAACGTGTACGATGTTGCTTGAAGTACCTTGCTTGAAGTAACTCAAGCCCAAGCGGTGGTTGTAAGACCTGCAGTACAGACTCATGGTTCTGTGTGTGAGCACAAAGTAAAGAGGCTCATTAAAACATAGTGAGCACATGTAAAAATCCTAAAGTATGGATAAAATGAAGGAAGAAATATTTTCTTCTCCTTCTTCCCTTCTTGAGTAAATGGTAACTTTAAATTCTTGAGAGTGTCTACACCCTCTTTCTGAATATGCCACGTCTGCTGGTATCAAACAAAACTATTTCACTAGCAGTTCAGCATGTTGGCAAATTCTGTGCAGGGTTGAACGTGCGAAATGATCACCTGCTTTCTAGGAGAATTAATATCCAATAAAACACTTCAAAGTGTGCCATAAATGCAATTCTAGATGCACTACGGCACTTAGTCTTGTACCTAACAACTCCCCCCCCCCCCAGCCCCCAACACCAGGCATTCATCATCTGCCTGAACTTGTACCACAGGAAGGCTTGTTTATGTAGGCAGTTCTGAGTGTGCATAGAGTGCATATAAACCCTATTATTACAGTTTCTGAAAACCTTTTTTGTTTCTTTTTTTTTTTTTGCTCCTGGAAAAGGCAATAAGGTATCTACTTAACAGCAGCCTGCCATGCTTTTTAGATATATATATATATATAGATAGATATAGATATATATATATATAAAAAACCAAGTTAACTTTTTGGAAAGCATTTATTTCATTTAAATGTATGATTTTTATAACCATTTTGTATATAGACCACTTGCAGGGATATGGCTCACACCAGGTGTCAGAGTAGTGTGAAATAATTTTTATGCCACCTTTCCAAGGCAATAAATGTCATATAAGCATACACAAGTGCAGATATAGTACTTTTAGATGAACATTCTCAAACTGTATGCTAGAAATCTGTTTGACAGACTTACCCAAAGGATGACACTTTTTTTTGATCTTGCCAAAGTAGCAACTGTAAAAACAAAATTTGCTCTGGTGGTTGGTTTTTTTCCCCCAAGGAGTTATGATGTAAAGGGAGGGAGGAGAAGCTGTAATTAGGAGAAAAGAAAAAGTTTCTTTCTACTGGGGAAGAAAAAGAAATTTCTGACCGAAATGATAGTGAGTTTTCAGTCATCTACCCTACAATAAACAGACAAAATAGAAGATGAAGGACAGCAGCAGCTGAACCCACAGTCCCAGGCACACAGTTTCTGTCATGATGAGTATAATGCTTATTCCAAGAAATATGTGAAATATTTTGTGGGAATCACATGGATATTGATTTTTGTGTGTGTGTGCATGCCTCTGTTTTTAAAATAGCTTTTTAAAGATGTAATTTTAGAGAAGTGCCTTGAACTTCTTTTTTTTAACGATGAACAGAATACAAGTTAAACTTTGTAGAGGTATGAGATTCCAGCTTCATCATTAAGAAGAATAGCACACTTCTTTTCTACAGCTTCTTCTCTTATAGTGATAGGATTGCTCTGCTGGTGGTCTTTACCAATTCTAAGAGATTCACAATAGGGTAGTTTTTTTTTCACGAAACCCAATTCTCTTTGTCAGACCTCTATACAAACCTATTTTACTCTAAATGGATTGTTTCAAACAGCCTACAGATACCTTGTTATAAGATATCCTGTATCTCATGAGTTTACAAACCAAATTGACCTCTTTTTCTTTCCAGTTACTTTTTTATATCACTTTCATTTGCAGTAAATATCTTTCTCTTTTTCTAACAAACGTGTAAATTTTTAATTAAAAAAAAAAAATAATTAAAAAAAAAAAATCCAGTAATCCAGAGGGATTTAGAGCTGTGGACCTAAGTATTAAATGTAAAATCAAAACTTCAGTCATAGAATCATAGAATAGTTAGGGTTGGAAAGGACCTTAAGATCATCTAGTTCCAACCCCCCTGCCATGGGCAGGGACACCTCACACTAAACCATGCCAGCCAAGGCCTCGTCCAACCTGGCCTTGAACACCGCCAAGGATGGAGCATTCACAACCTCCCTGGGCAACCCATTCCAGTGCCTCACCACCCTCACAGTAAAGAATTTCTTCCTTATATCCAATCTAAACTTCCCCTGTTTAAGTTTGAACCCGTTACCCCTTGTCCTGTCACTACAGTCCCTGATGAATAGGAGGCTGCTTATTATGAAGATTAGACACCCAGTCTCCAGTTTGGAGCAGTACCTGTGCAAGCAACTGCTTCTTTGCCTTCTTTTCCAGATGAAAGTCAGTGAGTAGCAGCTGCTGATAGAGGTTACTGAAAAAATGGGAAAGGAATACGAAAAATTAAGGGAGGAAGGTGCCACAACTGTGCACATTTTAGGATCTCTAACAGTTTTCTCTTCAGGGTCCTAAGTATGATGATGTGCTGAAGTGAGTCTTGCAAGATACAGACGAGATCCAAATTCATAGCTAATTCAGTTTAGAGATACAAGGCTCAGATTATACTGAGATGTTTCTTTCTTCATTGAAGTGTTTAGACTTTTTCTTAAGATTTTGTTGCTTTTTCCTCTAAAATCAGGTAAAATGACCTGAAAACATCAGAGCATTATTTTTTATTGCTTCATCTCACTACTGTTATTCATGTAGCAGCTCTTCTGAAACAAATAGGATTAACTTTTTTTGGGGGGGTGGGAGAATCGGGGGGTGGGGGCTGGGGGGTGGGATCTATTTCTTTCAAAGGGCTCATCGATACATCATCTCATTCCCCAGAACTTTCATGAATATGTCTTCTTTCTCATCACTGGGCTGTACTATAAGATAAGGAAAGCATGTATGCTTTGTATTTCCAAGAACTGTGTTAATCATTCAAAGCATATGTGCCCTTTCTCTTTGCTGGCTGACTGGTACTGTCTGCATTCAAACACAGGAATGTATTAGTGAAAAGGTAAGTAAAGCTACATAAGTACTATGAAAAGCATCATAATCATTTTTTATGTCTTCAATAATTCAGGTTTTGGAAATCAAGATATTGAGTATTTCCCCATACCTTTATTTATTACAGAAATTAATGTAAATTAGGATGCAGGAGGGTTTGAACTAGATGATCTTAAGGTCCTTTCCAACCCTTAACCATTCTGTGATTCCAAGCAGAGCATTGTACTCTTAAACAGCAAAATTCTATGTATTGTTACACAAAAATATTTCACTTTTTTACCTTGCCTGATACTGCATTGAGCTCACTGGGAAATTTGTCAAAGAACAGAAAAAAATTATTTACTTCAATATCTTAATCTACAGCACTCAAAAATCACAGTACAAACATAGAGTGGATGGTTTTGTGCTGCTTCTTAGGAAAAAAAACCAAACAACCCCAACATATTATCCGTGTACATTGAAGAAAACTGTCACACTTCAATCATTTTTTGAAACGACTGTATTTTTGCTATAGCTTTTGCCCTACCCCAGTTTCATTGACTTGTTTACAGTCTTCACTTTATTTTTAGTGAAATGCTGAAACTCCAAAATTCTTAACACATTCTTGGAAGGGGTTCTAAAATGTAAAGCTTTATCTTTGTGAAGGGGCGGAGGGAGTTTATTGTTTTCAGATTTGAACACTGATTCTGTGAGCTCATCATGGTCTTAGTCTGTTCTCATTTAAATCCACATCATTACTGCACGAAAAACGGCTCATCTCAGTGTTTACTTGTGAGAAACATCTAGTCAATGTAGTATACTATAAATGCTGAAGAACTACAAGATGTTCTACTTGCAAACACATTTGGGCACATGTGCTTTCTCATGGGAACACATTATACTACTAATCTTGTTGATATCAGATAGTATTCTTAGACTTTTATTTCTAGACAAGAATTTGCCTTTTTTTAATACACTTCCAGCAGGAACTGGAAAGGTAAATGATAAATATTTTGCTTGATTAAGTCTGTTTTGTAAAAGTCTGTTTTGAGAGTTTATGTTGCTTTGTAAATGATACCTTATCTGACAAAAATCTTCCAGAGCTCAATACCCTGCTTTTTTGTAGGGTTGTAAGCAAAACAGGTTCCAAAGTGATGTACTAATGCTGTGTAATTCTGGCTTATAGGTAGATATTCCATTCATGCTTGTTTGTAATGTACATGCAGACAACAGTATTTCTGCAAGGTACACCTAGCATTTCTGTACAAGCAGTTGTAACACTAATTATGATAGGATGTCATAACAGGGCACTTAGGCTACCATGATTCAAATAGGTGAATTAGTATTTGGCTAAAAAAGTGTTTGTTCCCTCTTAATAAAAGTCACTGATCATCGTGAATGTTGATAAATAGCTGAAATTGTTATCTTGATGATGAGAAGATGAAAAGTTCAGCGATTATGACAGGCTTTGGAATACTATCTGAGACATCATGTTTTCTCTCTCCCAGGTGGTACTATTGTGGTATTGACAAGTCAGCTTTCTGTCTCCATTTGTCATTTTAAAAATGGGCATAATAACGTTTTCTACTTTGGCATGATGCGCTCAGAGAAGGTAACAGTAAGGTAACAGTAAGCACATAATGAATCATTATGTGCTGCAAGGAGCACAGCTACTCGTACGTGGGACACTCAAGTCTAATGACCACCCAAAACCACCTCCAGTGTAACTTCTTGAATTCTTTCCAGGTGTCAGCTGGAGGTATGGAATTACCACTGTGTCAGTTCTCCATGATAATACTTACCTTTAACAGAGAGTGAGTACGGCTGTTTGTTACTGCCTTTAAATTTCTGAAAACCTGACACGAATTCAAAAACAAATGCAAAAATTAATCATTGTGACCAAGCTGCAGTAGCCCTCCCTCCTCAACCAAATGCAAACCAGCCAGTTTGAAAGCTGAAACAAAGCCCTGCCTCCAGAACCTCACCACATTCACAATTTTCCCCTGTTTTCATATGCTCTGGAAAAATATGCACTATGCAACATGCTATGAAGACCATAAAATTTGAGCTCTTCTGGTTCAGGGAAGAGGAATCAGTTCCAAAAGCTTTGACTTCCCACAAAGAACATCCTGTTAGCAGTTCCTTGCCCTTTTATACCAGCAAGGCCCCAGCTTGGTTGTTTTTACTGATCTAAATTGTGGCAATATGAGAGAGAGGGAAATTCTTTCACATATGTCAAGGCCAGCTGTGTGGTACCTTTCAGTCCTTTAAAAAAGGTACGTTTTCAGGTGACCCTGCCAGTGACCTGAAAAGGCCACTGTGACATGAGTTCAGCAGGAGATGAGTGTCTGTTGCCCATAAAATACAGCTTCCAGTAAGGAGAGTAAAAGTGGCTACCATAGTGATAAATGTACCTGCAGATAGCTGCATGGATTAACAGAGCTCTAATTTATTCCACATTAAGAAAAAGGACTATAATGAGTTATTAATAAAGAAAGACTAAAAATGGGTTCAAATTCAGTGGTTAATGCGCTGCATAATTTACTGTAATAATCCTTCTGACCAAATAAAAAAAAAAAAGGAAAAAGTGCTTCTTTCCCTTTGAATGAAGCATATATGCTATTCTTCACCCTCACCCATCACCAAGGTTTTGTTTGATCTTTCTACTCTTAGGGTTTGAGCAATGTCGGCATAAAGAGTGGTATCTGTGCTGGAGTTTGCTTTACCCCCATTTGTCTACTCCATATTAATATTTTTGTAAGCGAACACCTATGTTTCAGATGTCTTTAGTGTTGCATCTAATAGATTTCATAAATCATTTGTGCTGGTGTTAATGGGACAGTGGAATCATGGCACAAGGGGCATCAAAGCAAAGGAAAATTCCATTGCAACTGGCTCAAAATGGAGAAAAGAGGATCCACTGCAGTGATATCCAGCTCTGTTCCTGGATGGAGAGATGAGCCAGCTAAAGGAAAGTCAGCACTGGCGTTAATTAGCAGAGGCAGAATCTTAATTTTCTAATAGGCTGCTATCCTCAGATAGCAAATGTACAGTGGTGCCTATTTGTAGAAGAGTGGTACAGAACATGTAAGTGGATAGTGACAAGGTAGGCTTTGTTTTGGAAAGATGGGCTTTTGGAGGACCCAGTATCATGCTCCCTGCACAAGTCCATGGCAGTCTTCTGGAGAGGAGGTGCAAGTATATGTACCTTCTGAGGGCACTAATTCCCAAACAAGCAATACAGCTCTGCATGAGCTCACTCCAAGCATCCAGCTCCCATTCCTTTCTCTCAAGATCTGTAAGGACCTGTGCTCAAATTAATTACCTACTCAGTAGATTTTTCAATGGCAGAAAGTGCTTATCCATAGGTACTCCATTCAAGCAGACTGGAAAATAGTTTTTGCATGATCTAATACCCCATTTATTACAACTAGACCTCTTGGAAGAGATGCAGAGAATATGAGCACTGCTGTGGAACTGCTAAAGACTTGCTTCCTTAACTGACTATATTAGTTCATGATTTCATCTCATACCTCTCCTCTTGGCTAGTCTTGCAGCTATTGCAGATGTGAGTCTGTCCAGAATATGAACTGCAAAAAGCTTCCAATTTTCAGCACATACACACACAACCCCAAAAGCCTGAGCAAAGTGGAAATCAGTGGTGACTGAACTGCAGTTTCTCCTTTGTGCTAGGAGAAAGCACAAAGGAGAAGCACACGTAGTCTGTTGCATATTTAACTCAAAGGGCTTCAGTTTGAGAGGGAGCATTAATGCTGTTACTTTGGGATATTTTTCAGTACTTTTCCCATTGGCAGTCAAGAGTGCCCTCATCAGGACCTGGCTACTTAGCTCAGTATTTTCCCCCATTTCACCAAATTCTGCTATTTCACTCTGCATAGTCTTTGTCTCTCTAGGAAGTTGCAAATGAGCACTAATTGTGTGAGCTTTTTGAATATTTTTAAATTCTTATGAATAATACATCTAAAATATGTGCTTTTATTGCAACCTTCTACATAACAGTCTTGAAGCATATTCTGGAATGTTATTGTCTTCCCTGGAATTATTGTGTAGTCATTAACAAGATCTTGATCTTTTTTTTTTGCAAAATGTGGCTTCTGGGTAGCTGCTGTGATAACTTGGCCTGTGTTGGCAACAGATCTTGTAATGGGGCAAGGGGAGTTGAGGTTAGTTGGTACTAGTAAAGGTCCAAGGTGAAAAAAGCATGAGACGCTTTGTGGGAATTACTATATATCTCTGTACTTTCTAAGCCAGCTCAGAAGGTTCTTTGTGTAGTGATGTTAAAAATGAAGCTGGAGGTGTCATTCCCACAGACATTTTAAAGGAATTCTGTGTTCCACGAGGGGATAATTAAAAAGAAGTAATATTTTTTAAAAAATTGGTTCTTTTACTAAAGACAGGCATTAACTTAAGTTTGATTACTAGCTGGAAATAGGGTTTTCTATTCTGAAAGAGTACATTTGTACTCTACAAATGTAAGCATCTAGATGCTCCTATCTCTACAGTATTTCAGAAATGAATGGTGAGTAATGTGACTGCTGTATTCTCTGTTAGTCGTTAGCGTTATCTGGCAGCTGTAATGCGATGTACCTGGTTCTGTGTCCAGTCAGATTGGGCTGCAGCTCCAGAGGTTTCACTGGGAGCAGATGTGATGATAAGTTGTCAAGTAGAGCATTTTGAAGTAAGCTGGGTTTATTATATCTGTGCCCATACACATCACAAACTGGTTTGGGTTGGAAGTGCACCTTAAAGATCACCTAGTTCCAACCCCCCTGCCACAGGCAGGGACACCAGACCAGGTTGCCTAAAGCCCCATCCAGCCTGGCCTTGAACACTGCCAGGGATGAGGCAGCCACAGCTTCTCTGGGTGACCTGTTCTCGTGTCTCACCACCCCTCACGGTATTTATTTAGATGTAGAGAAAAATTGTCTCCTGAGGTGGTACCTGGAAGGGAGGTATTTCTGTTTAGTTAAAGCACGGGTGGTGCGTGATGAGCGGGTCGGTTGTGACCTCTGCGCCAACACCTGCGCCTGGCCCCTGGTTCAGGAGGGAAGTGCCGCGGGGACGGGAATCTGGCGTGGGTGCCCGAACGGGAATTCACCTTCCGGGAATACCGACTTTATTTCCGAAAATGCCTCAGACTTGACAACTGGTGCTAGCAGGAGGGCTGCAGGTAAAGTTTGGCTTGTGCGACGGAAAACCTGCTTTGTGATAAGCCCCTGCGAGCCCCGCCGCCCCCGAGAGCGGGAAGAGACCCTCACGTCCAGCCATAAGCGTTCTGCTTGCCGCGGCCTCGAAAGGGTTACGCGGTGCCAGGCCCGGCCCCCGCTCCTCGCCAGGGAGTAAACACCGACGCCTCAGCCTATCGCGGCGGGCGGCTGCCTGTCGGCGCGAGGCTCCGCCGGGCCACACGCCGCAGACGGGGCTGGGCGGCGGCGCGGAGCGGAAGGAACGCGACGGAACGCTGAGGTGGGGCGCGGGGCGGGGCCGGGCCGGGCCGGAGGGCGGTGGGGAGCGCGGGGAGGTGGCGCTGGTGCGGGCCGGGGACGGGTGCCGGGGGTGGCGCTGGCGCATTCGGCAGCGCGGGGAGCAGCGCCGGGCGGCCGCGGAGTGCGGGTGTCGTTTTTGTAGTGTTGCTAAGCCGAGAGGTAACCGCTTTTCTCGTGTTCCTTGCCTTGCTGCTGCTGAAAGAGCGCGGCCCGGCGTTTGGCTGGGATGGGGATGCGGTAGGATAGGTTTGCGGAATCGGAGGTGTGAGAAATAGGAAGTTTTTGCACAATTTGCGTTGGAGGTATTGTATCTCGCTGTGGAGCGTAAGCCTTCCATCTGCCTCGCCTAACTGTTGTGCTTGTATGTTGAGAAAAGTATAAAGTGCTTCTAATTGTTGTGGTTCCTAGAGGCTACGGTACCTGCTGCACTAGGGGGATGTGGAGGAGATTGTGTTAGTCCAAAAGTCCAGAAAGCAAAATGTAACTTTACAACAGTGCAAATTATGCAAATAAAAGCATGGGGGGGGGGTGGAAATCAGCCTAGGTTCCTGTCTAAAGGATTGTAAAATCCTTCCTTTAAAGCTTAGTGTAATCTCTGACATTTATGTGAGCACCTGAAAAAAAACCAAACCCTGAAGCAGAGCTGCGGTATGGAAGTATAGTGCTGCTGTGAGCAGCCACATTTCTGTCTGCTTCTCATTTAAAGTGCTAGCTCCTTCTTTTCTGTATACCTAATAAATGGTACGGATAGAATATACAGCTGTGTCACAAAGTCGTTCTGTATTCTTAAAGCTTTATATAATCAAATTCATTGCCTAAAGATGGTGTAGTTGAAGATTTGATCCTCTTTCACTGAAGTGGAAATACTTTCAGTAATTGAAAGCAGATTCACGTCTGGAGTTGTACAAGCCAAGGTTTTCATTTTTAAAATAAACCTTTTGTTCCCCAGCTTTAAATATTTCAGTGAGCCATCCGGAGACCTCTGTTAATTACTAGAGTAGACTGTGAGGAAGGAGTGAAGAAAAAAACCCTTAGAAAGGTATGTCAGCAATTCAGTTTCCTTAAAATTATATTGTCTGTATTCCAGTGCATGAACATACTGTTGCAGCTTTTGTGCACACTACCGTTTAGTTTTGCTGTTAATTCATGTGAATCTGAATTTGAGCTACCCATCTGTCTGTAGACTATTTTGTTTTAACCATCTTGGCTTATGTTCACCTCACTAGGCCCATTTGCCATTTTTTTCGAACAGTTTATTAAACAAAAACTCTGAACTTTGAAGATTTGGGGGGGATACTGATCTGCTCCAGTAAACAAACCTGACACTGATCAGTGATAGCTCGCTCTCCTTTGTTAACTTTGCGCCTGTTTTCTGGCTGTTACTGTGGAAAGCTTTCAGAATCCTTGCCTTCCAATATTTCAGCAATGGGGAAAGAAACTTAGGATGTGAACTACAAAACCCTCAGACAAAGACTGAGCTGCTTGTTAGCAGCTTTGAAGGTAGAGAACAATGGAGGGAGAGAAAGGCAAGTACCTTCTCTCCTAAACTCTCTAATCCGCAGACTAAATTCACTGAAAATGTGTGGAAAAGTTACTGAAGATGGCAAGAGTCTCCTAGTCATTCAAAAGTGTATTAATTAATGGTCACAAAGATCTGATTGCTTGATGTTAAGTACATGCTATCATTAAGATAAGACTTTGTACATTTGCATAATGGTACTAAATAGGCCAGGTTTGTTTCCCTGAACTTCTTAGTGGTGTGCATGTAGCCAATGTAGGTCCCTTTTCCTTCTTTTCTTGCGAAAGGTGCATCTTTTAATATACACACAATTAGTTCAGGTGTATCTATTTGAGTAAAACCTGTGAAAGGGAGTGTTCAAACCAGAACAGAAAACCTAGTTTACCATATTTCAATCCATCAGATTGGGGCTCAGAACTGTCAGGCAGCTCAGTAACTACAAGTCAGATGTTACAAATATTTTGGTTAATTGCTTTGCAACTGTATGTGGAGAATGGCCTTGTATATGTCATGGTATAGTTTTTTTTCTTCCAAGGAATTATAAAAAGGCTCTGTCACAATTTAGCAATAAACCTACAACAGCAGAACCTTTATAAAAACATTTAGCATTTAGATGATTTTGGCTTACTTGTCGTTTGTACTTTCTAACCTCTTTGCAGTAGAATGGAGAATGTGTGAAGTAATACATTCCATGCAGGATGGGATAATTTTTTAATGACTTTTTTTTTCCTTTTGGGGTAAAGCAGCTGATGTGATATTGGTCTAAAACATTGATAATTTATGCTATAAAAAATGTAAAATGTCAGGTACATGTTCATTTTAAGGGTCCACAATAAGAATGCTGGTAAGCAGCCATCAGTGTATGATGCAAACTGACCCAACTTAAAAGAAGTTGTTTTGAGCTGTGTTCTTGCATGTCTGATGTGTATTCATGAAGATTTAACATGACTTATCAAATTACTGAAATGATCTGCTAAGCAGTTGTGAGGTCAGACTTCACAACTTTTCTTTCTGTAAGTTGTTTTGCATCCCAATTCGCTTGTTGACTAAACAAGGAAAATAAAAGGTCACAATATGTACACTTTGTATAATGTAGGGATTTGAGCAGTGATATTGGAAAATAACACTGCACTGTATTGTTTTCCAAATGAACAAAGACATTAATTTTCCTATCTTTTATGCATGTCTACAAAGATCTGGTTATTTAATTCTAAATACTCTGTGTGGGTTTGGGAGACTTTCTCAAGATGTAGTTACAGATTTATGCATTTCAGAATAGTAAGAGGGCTTCCATATGTTCAACGATATATAGAGAAATGATGCTTTGAGCTGGTGACCTCAGTAATGGTTTGAAGATATATACATCTCTTAGGTCCAAACACTTGAAGATTTTTGTGCAAAATAAGGAATTGGGATGAAATAAAGTAACTGTACTAATAAAATGCTTCTGTAGTTTTCCAGCTTGAGTAAGTGAAGCTTTTTAAATGTTAGGGACAAAGGGGAAAAATGGTGCTTGTGTTCCTTTTAGAAAGCTTTACCCCATGTTAAACTCTGAACGGAATAGGTAGGTGGCTGAAAGATTGTAAATGAATGGAAAATAATCATTCACCTTCTTTGCCTAAGACTGAAAGAATTAGAAGCATGATTATACAGGAAAAGTTCAGAACTCGCTGAAGGTAACAGCAAGGTGCACATTTGTCTTTTGGAACTGTCTAAAGCACCCTTTTTTCCAAACTTGAAACAGAAATAATTGTTTTCTGTAAACTGCTATGAAGTACATGGTTTATGAAGTCAGTCCTTTAAATGTAAGAAAGTGGTAGAGTTCTTGTGTCTGGAGTCACTGTATCATTCTACTGGGATTTAAATGGGAAACAAAACACAGGCTTACAGTTTTGAGACCTAACTCAGATTGAAAGGCTTGTTCATGACTTGTTATATACAGGAAAAAGAAATTTGCACAGCAGTAGTATATAAATCGTTGTGAACTTCAGGTATTTGATGTGGTAATCAGTGATAGTAGAAGGCACTGATTTTTTATATTGGGTAGTAGAAGGTATGTTTAAAGGAGGCTTAAATTCTGGTGTATTCAGAGTTCAGGAGTTGACTCTGAATTAAGAGGTATTGCAGCCAAAGATTTAGCCAAATACCCGAACACTTTGGAATTTGGACAGACTACATCTACAACTCAAAGTAATGGTGGCCTGACAAAATGTTGTCATTGCTGAAGATCTGCGTTATAGGAAATCTCTGATTAAACACATGTAACAGGTTTTCTACATACTTCATTTTCTTTGGCAAAGGAACAGTAATTTTTGCAGTAGCAGTGAACTCTCGCATATCTAGTATCAGATTGATAGCGAGTTACGTGTTTTTATCTTTCTAATACAGTTTGCTATTCTGCCTCTTTCTGACTCTTGAAGAGGATTTGGACCTATACAACAGTATTTCTAAGATGCTTAAAAGAAAAACAGATTTAGAAGAAAGAAAGGTTAATCTAAAATAAGATCTCCTGCATGCAACTGCAGAAAGAACATCTAACTGCTTTTCCTGCTTTTTTTATTTTTTTTAATCTGGTGTCAGTTGTTATTAGTCCAAGTGCTAGTGACATGGTTTGTTTTGTTAGGTTTTCTTTTCTTAGTATGAAGCAGCATTAGCATCTTGGAGACTGCTTTGGGATGCAAGAGTATGTATAAATAAAAAGAAAAAATAAAGTAACTGCTGTTATAGAACAGTATTACTTGGTCATTGTTCATCATTGTATAAATTGTGAGAAAGCATTACTTCTGAGCTTTCAAATTGTCATGACTGCTAATCTAATTTTTAAACTACTTTAATTTGTATCTCCAGTATAGTTGCTGACCACACACACTGGAAGAAAAATGAACAGAAATGCTTTTATTAGAGGAGCTCTTGATTTAATCATATAGACTTGCTTTTTCATAAAACATTATTGTACCATGTATGAAATACAGCCAGCTCCAAATGTGCAGAAATTTCTGAGTTGATGCAGATAATTTTTCCTCTTTAGTCAGAAACAATGTTAAAGAAAAGACTGTTGTCCGGGGAGCTGTAAAAAGTAGCCTGGAAAGCCTTTTATGTTCTTTCTTTTAAATAAAACAGAATTGTCTTATGTAACAAAGTTAACTTTGTTAACCTTCTATAATTATTTAACCATTATTTCATTTTACCCCCTGCTTAAACATTGTACATTAATGCAATAGACACCTGGCTGTGCTCTTTAAAGTTTATTTGTCTTTCAATTCCAGTGATAGTAGGGGGCAGTATATCTCCTTAATTATCTTTGTTCAGGGAAATGTTGAAAGGCCAGGGTAGTTAAACAAGGCCATTCGGATTTGCAGTAAGGTCGAAGTCAGATGCAAGGAAAGTAGTTAAATGCATTATCATCTTATTGAGCACATCATCAGTAAAGTGACCTTGATGGAGGTGGAAAAAGCCATTTGGCTATTTTATGACAGCCACCTCTCTGCTGGCATTATCCCTGCCAGAGAGTACTTCAGATAGCTTTATCACAGTCTTCTCTTGTTGCTTTGAAATCTGATTTTTCTTAATTATGGATAACGAGTTAGAGGCTGAACATTGAAATGAACTTTTCTAATAATGGCAAATTTTAGTACTTAACAGTTTATCCTTTGGCTTGGGAGATGTAGAAATATCCCTAAATTGTATCTTAAGGTGACCTTAATTTTTACTATTATATTCCTGCCTTTAAGCATCTCTTAATGGCAATCATTGTTTTCTGTTCATGTAAGCTTTTATTCTACTACTTTTTAAACTGGTTTTAAGTTACTGTGAGGGAAGGTGAGAGAACATCCAGCCTTAGCAGCAGGGACACTGTTTGTTTTAACATGTGAGTATTTATGTTTTTATAAAGATACTCAAACCCTGGGAGGCCTGTGGCTAAGCTGGAAGCAAATAGTTTGGAAAATGTATTAACTAATGCTTAAATTCTTATGTCACTTGTGCTTTGTAATGGCAGTCAATAGTGATGTCTTAAAAGCTTACAAAAATAAAATTTCAGCTATTGCATGTTAATTGAAGTATTTAATCAAAGTTCTCTCACCAGCATCTTCCCTTCCCTCCTTTTAACTTTGTTCTTGTTCAAAAATGCTTTCTTTCTTTGCAGTAAAACTACACTGATCTGGAACAGTGTCATGTTAAATTTCTGGCTTTGAACAGACCTCAGTGCTAGTTGTACATTTTATAGTACTCTCATTGCACAGGCATTGGCGTAATTACTAGGGGAATTTTGAAACAAATACACAAAATACAGGGGAAGATGATATTGGGAAAACTGGATCCAAATTTGAGCACCTTAAGATATAGGTTAATTGGCTGAAACTCATAGCAGAGCATTAAAAATTATTACAGACTAGAGGGAATGATTTGTAAGAAAAGATGAAAGAAAAAACATATAGCATCATCACATGGCAGTTATCTAAACCCATGGAAGAACTGTCTGCAAGAATTTCGAAGATCACCTGGGCTGAGGTGGTATATCTAGATGCAAAAAAATGAAATTAAGGACCAGGAAAATACGAGCTGCATATCAAGACACGTTTTGTAATGGTAGCATCCAGGAGGTTATGGCAAGTATCTCAGCACAGTTGATAGATTTTCTTGAATTTGAAGATTTTTTTGAAAGGACAACTATTACTTGGTTTATGACAGAGTGGAGCATGGATTTTTTTTTTACCTTCTGTTCCTAAGTTTTGATTAAATATTGCTACTTTGAAGGTAGATGTATTTAACTTCCACTTTGCAACCAATGATCTGTTATTCTTCAACACATAGGTGATCTCCCAGGAAGAGAGCAGGGGGATTCTTTCTGTCATCACTTTGGTCTTCAGTGCTGGAAAGCATCTCACGGTTGTCTCCTCACAACTTTTATAGCAGTAAGAAAGCATAGTATCCCTGGTATGCAATACATTTCTGAGACCCTTTACTTTAGTCAGGATTTTAAAGTTGCCAGCTGCCAGCAATATTTTGATGTGATCTTTAGCCCTGGGTTGTAGAGTCAGTGTGTACTCAGTATGAAGCATCATCCAGATGGAGAGAGAATGTTCTCCTTTTTCCTTACAGAAAAATTTGATCTACTCTATTTGATCTGTTGATCTACTTGCCTATGTTATGGAAGTGCCCTTCATTTTTGTAGTATAAATAGTTCTCTTACATTTTCTTTCTGTTTAATTATTCTTGCTTCCGCCTCAGCAGTCTCCCTGTACTTATCAATCATGTTCTGTCATAAAGTGGGAGGATTATCTGTATATGTGTGTGTGGTTCCATATGCCCATCCGGAAGAAAAGCCTTTTGAAGGTAGACACATAGAGTCAGAGTTTGAAAATGTAATTCTGTCTTCTCCCTCTGTCGAACTCACTTTTTCATCTGATAGCTCCAGGAAGGTCGCCGCACAGATACGCCTGTCCGTTGTCTTGTAATGATACTGAATCTTAAGATCTCTCCCATCAACCAAGAGAACAAGCAGTGAGCTGATGGATCTTGTGCTGAAGAGGATCTCACTGCTCCTTGACAAGTGTACTGAAAGCCCTGTCAGTATTTGAGTCTTTTTCATAGCCTAGAAGTACCTCAAAGAATTTTTCTTCTCCTCCCCCATTTTCCTTTTTTTCTGCTCCTCCATCGACCATTGTGGTTTATGGAGCCAGGCACGTACTTCATTGCCAGGAGAGTTTCTTTTTAACAGCTGTACTTTCTCCAAAACATACAGTAAGGTTCATGACATTAAATAGGCAGCTTCAGAGCATCTCAAATAGTCTTATTCTGCAAACCCTGCTGCTACTCATTTGTGCGAGATCCCAGTATTTACCACTCTCTTCTTCCCCTGAGGTCGAGAAATCTTGAACAGACTTTTCAGACAGTCCATTCCTCCCTGGATGTAAACTCTTCTCCACAGATGATTTTTTTTTTTTTTTTTTTTTTTTTGTATCAGTGGCATTTGGATAGTATTTCCAGTTATTCCTCAGCAGCTCTGCGAGCTTTTCACAGAAGAGACCTGTGTATTATTTATCAATTCTTTTCTCATTCCTGCCCTCCAGCTTTTATATTACCCCTTCATCCTGGTCCTTTCTACCTAATCCTAATTTACTGCTGATCAGAGCCACGGCAGCAGAACTGATTACATGAGGTAAAAAAAAAAAAAAAAAAAAAAAATCCTACCTCAGACAAAGTTATGGTTTTGCCTTTGAGGTAATTGGTTTTGCTTGCAGAGATCTTGGTGAAACTGGGCAGAGCTGAGCATTCGTTATCTCGCTTGTGTATTGTCTGCCTTTGTTTCCTGTAATGTGACTGTATCCCATAAAATAACAGTGAACAAATCGGTCTTCCTGAGTGTTTGGTTTCTCTCTGCGGCATACAGCAGAGCTTGTGCTACAATCTGTTCTCTGATTTATTTTTTCCCTGTCTTTTTGCATGCAGTTTTATATGTGGGCGGAGTTTCCATGTGTGTTCCTGTGCCAAATGTGGTCAGTATTAAACTCATATGCGATAGACTACATTGGGGGTCTTTACTAAGAAATGTGAAAATGTGCTGTGGGTGCTATTTTAGCAGACAGTGAATTACTGTAGTTCCATGGAAGTAGGTTTATTGGGCATAGTCTGTATAGAAATTATAACCTTTATTAAGGTAATTTGTAGACTGAGCTGTGTTAGTCTAAAACAGTATATGCATGCATGTGTGTAGGTTTGTGTTTTAGCCAAGGGAAGGAATCCCCTACACGCAGCTGTCTGATGTTCCACTTGTCTTCATGGCTGTAACACAGCAACTCTTTAACATTATACCTGATTGCTGCCAGAAGCTGTTAGTAAGTGTCCTAGAATTCAGTATATAAAAAGCTGTGGATGTTGATAAATCCAGAAGCCTGGCAAAACAGTCATACCTCAGAAGCGTTGGAAAGTATCCGTTCTGTCTGCCTGCTGAGAGCTGCTCACAGCTGTAGCCACAAGACGTTCCCTTGTTCCTCAGATTTCCTAAGTCCTGCCATGTGGTGAAAAGAGGGCAGTGAGAAGGGAGAGAACAGACCAGCCAGGTCCTTTCTTTTTGCATTGTAGAGAGTAAAAATAGATTGTAGAGGAAAAGAAACAGATGCATAGTCTTTGTGTATGCTAACAAAGGGAACAAACCAAGGTCCGTTTTCAGTTACAGCACAAGCGTCACCAACATGCACATGCCATTCACCAACTGCATGGGAACCTCATTTGTATGACTTGTTGGGAGAAGTCCCTGGTCCTTCCTCTTCCCTGAATTGGATGAGTGTTATCTGGGAGAGCCAAGATTGGCAAAGCCTGAAATTAAGGCAGGAAAACCACTGTCAATTACAAGTTATTGATGATTGTGTGCCAGTGCTTGCACTCAGGCTTGCACTAAACTGCTGCTGTTGAATTAGTACAGATGTAAGCATTGAGCCTCAGGCTCATGGTAGGGGTAAGAGAAAAAGAGTAAAACAAAGGCCCTTGCAGGGACACACCTGTGTGCTCTAAACAAATTTATATTTGACAGAAGCTATTAACACCTTCCAGTGTAACGGTGCGGATCTAACAACAAATTCAGCCAGTATGCTTGTCTAAGAATATTTTTCACACCACCATCCCAGTTAGATCTGGATTTCTTTGTTCTTTTTCTCTTCCAGGTGACTTTTGTATGGGGCTGTTGGGGATGGATGCTTTTCAAGTCCTGACAGACCTGGAACAGATGTCTCCTTTTTCTGAAAATATAGCTGTTATCTCCACTTTACTAACTCTTAGAAACATAGAACATTTGAGGGTTGGAAAGGACCTTAAGATCATCTAGTTCCAACCCCCCTGCCATGGGCAGGGACACCTCACACTAAACCATGTCACCCAAGGCCTCATCCAACCTGGCCTTGAACACTGCCAAGGGTGGAGCATTCACAACCTCCCTGGGCAACCCATTCCAGTGCCTCACCACCCTCTCAGTAAAGAATTTCTTCCTTATATCCAATCTAAACTTCCCCTGTTTAAGTTTGAACCCGTTAACCCTTGTCCTGTCACTACAGTCCCTAATGAAGAGTCCCTCCCCAGCATCCTTGTAGGCCCCCTTCAGACACTGAAAGGCTGTTATGAGGTCTCCACGCAGCCTTCTCTTCTCCAGGCTGAACAGCCGCAGCTTTCTCAGCCTATCTTCATATGGGAGGTGCTTCAGTCCCCTGATCATCCTTGCGGCCTTCCTCTGGACTTGTTCCAACAGTTCCATGTCCTTTTTATGTTGAGGACACCAGAACTGCACACAATACTCCAGGTACCAGCTCTTACCAGATTTGTTGCTCCTTTATCAGTGAAATCAGCATGAAAAAAGTTCAGCTTTGCCTCATTTTTATACACATTTCCATATTTTTGAGACTATTAAAAATACTGTAGCTCATGTTAGTGGTCATGCTTCATTTCTTAAGTGAGATGATAAAGCAAGAAGTGTTTCAATGTGTTTTCTGCTGGATGTAGGGGTCTTCAATACTTTTCTTTTAGTTCATAGAAACTAAGTTCTTCCTTTACACACACACACACCCCCCATTGTAAAAGTCATAAAGCTTTGTACCATGATATTCCTAGTGCTGCAGTAGGATTTTAAGTGGATTGAAAAACGTATAAATACTCCCTTTTGGCTACCCATCTGAATAGCCTAAAGAAATGCACTCACCTCCACTCTAAGTCAATTATAACTCACATTAAATAAATAGATTCAGTATCTCCCTGTGACAGAGAGACAATCTAGATAGCTATAGGTTTGAATGGAACTACATCTCCTTTTATAAAGCCACCATTGCTATGTTTAAACAAAATTATTAGCATGGAAGCCACATTTTTGTAAAATAGTGGACTTTGCCAGCTGAGCTATTAATCAGTCATTTATGGTTTTCTTTTTCACTCAAATGCTGCTTGTAATTCTGCAGAGAAGCCACCTACCTTTGCCACTCATAACTCTGGAGACCTCTTCTCCACCTCAGTAGGATTAAAATAGAGCAGAAACAGAAAATACTTGTTTACTTTTCACAGCCAAACAGGTAATAGGCAGTTCACTGTCACTGTGTCCAGCGTTTAAGATGTGTCATACTTTGAGGTGACACAGTCTGTTCTGTGAGGCAGATGTGTGTGTGCTTGACATGCTTCCATCCAGACAGGCTGGAAGAATAGAGGTTTCTTTTCTTTCAAAAGAAGTTCCCATGGTAAAAGCCTCACCAGCTTAGTGGAAGGAGAGTTACCGTACTGGTCTGATCAACTAGAAAAATGTATCATCACCAAAAATAGAAATAATAATGTACACTTTTCTCCAAAGTATCAGATTTTTGCAAGTATCTATGTTAGTAAAACAGATGTTACTAAATTGCTGCCTTCTTCCAGGTAGTGAACTTGCTTCATTCCTTTATTGTCGTGGTTTAAGCCCAGGCCGTAAATCAGAACCACGCAGTCTACTTCCCCCCCCCACCTTTCTTCCCTCCGCTTCTGGAGGGACGGGGAGGAGAATCAAAAGAATATAACTCCCATGGGTTGAGATAAGAACAGTTTAATAACTAAGGTATAACACAAACCACTACTGCTACCACTAATAGTAATAATGATAAAGGAAATAACAAGGAAGAGAATACAACCGCTCACCAACCTGTACCTCACCCCCACCCTCCAGCGTTCCAGCCCTTCTGGGAACTCTCAGTTCTACATCCTGGGCATGACGTGCTGTGGTACGGAATACCTCTTTGGCTAGTTTGGGCCAGGTGTCCTGTCCCTGCTTCCTCCCACCTTCTCCTCCTCCCTGGCAGAGCATGAGACTCACAAAGTCCTTGGTCAGTCTAAACATCGGTGTTATCAGCTTTGTTCCCAGGCTGAAAGTCAAAAACACAGTGCTGCAACAGCTACTAAGAAGGAGGAAAACTGACTGCTGCTGCTGAACCCAGGACATTTTTTAAGTTGATGTGCCAATGCAGGGAAGCAGGATAAACCTGTAGAAGAGGAGCGAAAGCTTCATCTATAATGTATAGAAAACTTAGAATTTAATATTTACCTTCTGTACCATGTTTATGGAAACAGTGTAATTACATATCTGGGGTATAGGCAAACTGGAATCCTGTCAATGCGTATACATATTATGTATGTCTTAACTGCATCTATTTGTTTTTCTCCTGTTTTATTTTTTAATCTATGTCATGCCAAAGAGAAGACCATGAAATATACTAGTAGTAGTTCTCTGTAACTTCAGAAACCTATACTTAAAATCTCAGCTATTGTCAGCTCTTACGTGTCTACTAACAGAAAACCTGACAGTAATTTTAGATACAACCTCAATAAGACAGGAGTCCTTAGTTCGTTTGCACTACACCTAGTGTTCCAATGAGCTTAATGAACTCACTTTTTAATACAAAAAGTCATTGATGTTATTAGAACATATATATATGTGTTTAAACTTTGAGGATGTGTTAGAGTTATCTGAGTAACATGTAGTAAGACTTTGTCATAACACTTGCTTATTAACTCACAGCTCAAGTTCCTTGTGTAACGTGAATGAAACTAAGAAACCTGGAGGTCACAGGTGGGATCTGAAGTCTGAATCTTTGGAGTTTCTAGCTCCTATTGCAAAATAGGGTTTATTGCCTCCCAGAATTATTTCAAGATAGTGTGAGCTAGTCGGTTAAGAGCATCCATCCCTGTCACATTCAGATGTCTTTGCAAAGATACACCCCAGTGTCCCCACTTTCACATTTTGGCACAGAACTGCCTAAGAAGGCAAAGGGCCAGCATAGCTCTGCAACATTTTAGGTTGGGAACCACTAATCCAGACCATTAGACTAAGGCATTGATTATTAAAATACCACATTGTTATAAATTGAAATATTAATAACATTTATAAAAATTTCTTAGACTCTTAAGGTTACCAAGCTGAAAGAAATCTGAAGCTTTTTATTTTTCCTGACCTTTTCAGAGGAAATTTGTATGCAAGCTGACTAGCATACCAAATTTCAGCCAGCTATGAATTAAAACTGCTAAGTTACAAATGCTTGAGAAACGGAGTGCATAGTGGAAATGACAGCTCCAGCACAAGAATGCCAGGAGCTGCTATAATAACTTAATATTACAAATGCAATAAAATCAGAAATAAGCACCTTTAGATTTTCATGTTTCAGAAGGAGGTTATTACTGAGACGCGCTGCTTCCGTAGACAGATTCTCTGCTATGTTACAGCTACAGCACTAGCAGTCTTTACATGCCTACAAGAGTAAATAGGTTTTTAAAGAGGTGGTGTATTTGAAACTAGCAATCAGCTTCTTGACTCTTTTTATATCCTTATTACAAACATCTGTAAACTTTGAAATGTGGTCTACAAGAGTGGAGTTCCCTGAAACAGGCATCGTGTTTGTGTTTAATGTGCCTGATACCTTGCTTAGTCCTTCTCAGGTCAGGATCTCTTAAAATCATAAGGTAGCAAAATGTTTATTTTACGCATTATGGTGATGTTAATTGCAGGAACCATTCAGATGGTCAGCATTTGAGAATTGTTAACCTTTTCATCCTATTAAAACCTTGAGAAAGGGGAAGAGTCATTTACTGAGAGAGTTGTTACTGTCATTCTGAGGCATCCTCTTGTCTTCCGCACTTCCTAATTGATCATAAGCACTGCTTTTTTTTTATGCTTTTTTTTTCTTATTATTATTATTCTTATCATGAAACAGTCTTGAAAGGAGTTTGGAGTCTTGGAAATCAGTTTTGCAGGAAGCAGGGTAATAGAGAATATTTTAAACTCCTTAATTCGCATAAAGGAAAAGCATGTTTTAAGTCATTATTTTCATTCTTACATGCGAATAATAACATACGACCAACACTACAAGCTAATTTTATTGGATAGCAAGAGATTACAAGTGTGGCTACATTTCAAATCACAAACGGGTATAATATTTATGATAATAAATGCAATAAAAGTAGTAGTCCTTGCCATCCCTTAGAGAATATTGAACAGTTTAAGCCCATATGTAATGGGATACGCGTGGTCCTGTTAAGGTACATTCTTCCTATATTTCCTAGTAAAATTTAAACATAATATGAGTTGTATTTTTCATACTTGTCTGTGAAAAATGCTAAACCGTCATTGCACACATTAAGATATTAAAACTCACATTTGCACCCAATAAAATAAATAATCTTTGGTAATGTAAGTGGAAAATGGGTCAAAAAAAAATTTATTAGTAATGAACAGAACTTAGCTGTGTAGGACTTGAAGGATGAGAAAAATGTTTTCCTTTCATCATTTCTAAAAGGCTTTTGTGTAATGCAAAAATTCCTGCATGAATAGGTATAAAAAATTGACTAGTCAGAAAGTCAAACTAGTCAGCTGAAGTATTTTGAATAGACAAGATTTGTCTTCGTGCTGTAGAGCTTTGAGAGGAATTTCAGACACTGGATTCTTGAATGCTACATAAAACAATCTTAAAATTGTTGAAGAATCTGTGGTTTAGCAGCCTGTGTAAATTTACATCAATACTGTAAAATGATGCATTTGTTAGTATGTGGAGTAACGGCATTTTGATTGCAAATTTATCGTTTGTAAACACAAAAAATAAGTTAAAACCATTGCACCTTTTTTTTTTTTTTTTTAAACTGTACAAGCTCCTGGCTGGCTACTGCAGCTGGACTTCCAGAATGAAATAGCCATCACTTCTTGTAAGAGGTTACAAGTTTAGAATTATTGTATAAAACATGTTCAGGATGTAATAAGAAGAACCATAAGCTGTTTGCCCTCACCATAGCTCTTACAGGAACACACATTACAGGCTTACTTTTCCCAAAAGACTTGGCAGCAGAGGTGCATCAGCAAGCCTTGCCACCTGTCACAGAGGCAGAAGCACCTAACATTACAGGGAAAGAAATTCTGCAACTCTAGTTTTAACTGAGTTCTGCTTCTGCTGCTGATGATATAATTGTATTTATGGTAGAATATTTACTGGCATAAATGTGTTTATTTAGAGGTGTCATTACTTTTTTTTGCCATTTCTATTAGGAAAACTAGTCTTACCATCACATGCATGCTCGTCTGTTTCTTGCAGGTTTTGTAATAAATAATAATCTGAGTAGTAAATATTTTGTCAACTTTTTCACACTATTCTTTCCCTGGGAACTTCATGGGAGTATTTTAAACCAAGAAAAAACTTAATTTGCTATGTAAGGAATATACAGACAGTGACCACACAAACATTGTCGATTAAACCAAAGGTGTAGTATTACCCTGTTCTCCTTAAATGCAGTAAGTTTGCTATAGGGATGCTCCAGTGACTTAAAACAGGTGTTTAGAGAGAAAAGCTGAGCTTTTGCATGTTACATTTTCTCCTGCATGCGCTGTCACAGTTATATCAAGCCCTGAAGGTCTTATTTCCACTATATTGGCAGTTCAAACCAAGTTTTGTACTTGTACCAAGTTTTTCAGTGCAGAAAGCCCTGTCTGAGCTACATCTTGGTTTAACTCAGAGTCAGCTGGCTGCCTGGGATAGAGTGGAGGGTTGTAGCACATTGAGGAGGAACACTGAAGTTTAGGGTGAAATACCTGGATTTACAAGTTTTATGGTGATCCATGGGCACTGTGCTACTACTTTGTGTAGTGCGTGCTGTTTCTCAGGGTGGCTAGGATAGCTGAGAGAGACATTGATGCCAAGCTCTGTTTCAGATGTACTTGGTGTAGGTATTACTTGTTTCTGTTATGAAAATGTTTTCTGGCAGGATTTGTCTGTGTTTGATTTCTTTAAATCATGGTTTTGCAGAAAACACAGGACAAATCCAAGTAACTGGAAGAAAGTGCTGCTTTAGAGTTTATGTAATTATTTGTAGCACAGTGAGCTGGCCTATATTTATTTCGGAACTATGATTAAAATATGTTTTAAATTAGAAGAAAATAGCAGTACATCCTCAAGTTAAAAAGCCTCTTCAATGCATGCAGTTTACATCTAATATCTTAATGTGCTATGCATTGATTAATGTAATACAAAAACACCATCTGTATAAAGAAAGATCACATAAAATAACTGATTTTTTTTTCCTCATATTGAACAAAGTAGCTGCCAGATAGCATGCAGCAAGAAGAGCAGTTGCCTTCCTCCTGTTTCCCCCACCTCGGTGTCTGGAGTACAGTTTTCATTTATACACTGTCATTACTGGTGTGGTACTAGGAGGGTGGTTTTTCACTAAGGGGCAGCTGATTGTGTGTTTCTGAGCTGTGCTTAACTCCCTGACTGCGTTTTGTTAACTGTCTTACCCATTCTTACTGGTATTCGCGAACAACTGCACAAGAGGAGAGATGTGGCCCAACATACTTCATGCCCGAAGCTCACTTGAAATGGCCTGAAGGATGCATTCATTTTTCCATGTCTTGTTATGAAATCTTTCTAATCTTCCTATCCCTTCTTCTTCATACCTGCTCTGATTTTTTCCTTCCTTATTTTTTTCCCATGGGCTTTTTTGATTGCTTGGCTGGTCAGTGAGTTGTGTTGTGTTGTTGCTCACTGTAGACTTGGACTTGTTTTTGGTGCTTCTTTACCGTCTCACTGGAGCCAGGGCTTGGGCTCATCTGTGACTGGACTGGACCATTTAGTTCTGGTTTAGACCAGTGGCTTGACAACTAGACATGTTTTTGGAGGAGTATATGCTAGTGTAGAGGGAAGAGCAGGAGAAAGGCTTAGGGCACCTCTCAAGTTTCAGGGAGAGGAGCAATGTCTCCCCTCCTCCACCGTTCTTCTCCATCCCTGCTTTCTTCCCCAGTTTATAGTCACCTTTATGTTAGTTTGGTTTAGTCTAACTGAAACTTGAGCCTATGGAACAGGCTCCATTCCTTTTCAGGAAGCAAAGAACCCTCCAACTGTAAGAGGACATCTTTCAGTTCAGTGCCCTCCTAGAAAGCTTACAGACTTACGAGACTGCAGGTTTGCATATAGATCCTGTCTTGAGTAAAGTAAGCATCACCAGGCAGAGGCAAAAAGCTGTACTCTGGCTGTCCTGTGAGAGCTGTACATACAGACTTCAGCAAGAACAGGACTGGTTGCAGGATTAACTTTTAAGAAGTTCCTCACTACTTAATCCACAGCAGCTGATGTGGTTTTTGGTACATCTCCTTTTACTGTCACTGCTCTTTTGCTCACTTCTGGCCTTTCCTAATGCAAAGCTGGTATTGGTGTGAATGGCAAGGTTGGAAAATAGTGATTTAGGAAGTGAAAGGTAGTTTACTTGCTATCTTGAGGAACCAGGACCATGGCACTTTGCACTGGAACTTGTATGTTTATGCTTTGCGCTTTCAAGTTGACATGGGAGGAAGGATCAAATCCTCTTCAAATTTCAGGTAATTAAGTGACTTATTTTCAGAGTAAATTTGCATTCTTAGAGGAAAGCTATGAGGCCTGAAATGTTTCAATTAGTAATACTTTTTGGCTTCCAAATGCTTTTGAATAACATGTGAGCACCTCTAAAGAGATACAGTGGAGGTTGTGGCTAATTGTGAGAACTGCATATTAGCATTGTAATTGGTCAGCTTTGCCTTCCTTAAACAATAAAAAAAACAAACCCAAACTTCTTGCATGAAGTCTGTATCTGTGAAGTAGACAAGATGAATACTAAAAGGAAAGTATTAAGAGCAAATCATAAATGATTGGTATGTACCTGGGCAGTTACAATTTCAGGATCCCAGTTCTAGAACTACTTTATTCCTTTCTTGCTTCAAAACCTGACCAGGAGCATAGAATGGCTGCCATAAAATAAAATACTGGGGTTTGTTTCCAAATAAAGGTGGGTGGTATGATAGAAAATGAGGATATACAATTGAACTTTGCTTGTTTCCCAAGTAACTGCAGTGCTGCATAGATCTGAAAAAACAAACCAAAACCCCTCTTGCTTCCACTGTCTTTGAGGATGCTGTTTTAAGGTGGCTTTCTTTTAGTTTCTAGCTTGCCATTTACTCATAACTGCTTCTCGAGCTTGCCACCCACGGTTTCAGAGCATCTCACGTTGCTGCTTCTAGCTGCTCTGCAGACCTGCAGGCTATCCAAGACTTTATGTTTTTCGAGCATAGCCCTGTTACTCTATCCTGCTAGTTGATAGTATTAGGTAGGAATTACAGTTCATGCTTATGTCAATAAATTTTTGGCAAAGGCCCCACCTACACCAGCAGCATAAGAAATGTAAGCCATAGGTTCTGGTACTAGAACACATAAGTTCTAACCTTAATTTGCACAGGCTCAATTTTTGCAAGTGGAAGAAGATTTTGTGCAAGGGTTCAGATCCTTTCTGTTCTATAGGAGCTCCCCATATGAGTGTAACAAACAAGGTTTTGAGAGAATTCTGTGCTAAGGGACAGGGGAAGACAAAAAAGGGAAGTTGTTCCCCCACATTACTACCCTCAGTCTTGGGGTAGAGTCACACTTCAAGGCTTGAGCTAATCTTGAGCTGACATTTCACTGCTGACAGAAACACTTAACCCAGAAGAAAATGGGTAGGGTAAAAAAAGAGCACAGTTTTGTGTTGGGTTAGCAAGTCAGATCAGCTCCCCATACAGATAGATGGGGTAAGAGGTGAGGAGCACAAATGGCTGGCTAGAAAAGGAGGAAGGTAGAGTGGGGTGTCCCCTTTTCGGTGGCAGACCATGAGAATAGCTCAACCTTAAACTGTAACTTCAGCCTTTGCAGCACTGATATCTAATACCTGTGATCTTTTAAAAACCTGCATCCTATTTTGCATCTTTTTTTAGCATTCAGCTGAAGGCATTTGTGGTGACATAATGGATTGAATTACAGTGGTGTGGTATCTGATTTTGTGCCCCACCGCAATCTCTTTTTCTTTAAGGTTTTTTCCTTGCACTTGGAATGTCTGTAGAGCATGGTCGTATTAGTTAAACATGTACACTGATGGTTGCAGTATCAGTGAAAGTGAAGGTTTCAGTGCTGACTTGCAGTGTATTTGCTATTTATTTACTTTTTGGGCTACCCACTGGGATATGAGAGTGAACTTGTTCTGTTCTTATTTGAGCCTCAGTATGCTTACTGTGCACATTTGTGCAATTGCTGTGAAGAAAAAAATCACTACAATAGACTCGTAAACCTGAGCAGTTGTAAGGGCTTTCTCGGCAGAAAAATAAAAGGAGTTCTATCGCTGTCTCCCTGTGAGTTTGCACTCTGTCCCTTGCAGCTACTGTGCCCTAGCAGCACAAGAGCACGGTCCTGCCTGAAAAACATGCTGCAGTACAGTCTGGACTGCAGTTGGTCTTCTCCCCTAAACCCTGCTGCTCAATCTCACCCCCCTCCTGCTTTCAGAGACTACTTACTACTTAAAACCACCTCTCAAACTGCTGTGCAAGGTTCATGCAGGCAAGCACTTTTAAATAACATGGCTCCTTTAACAGCTAGTCTGTAGAGCAGAGTGAAATGAGCTAAGCTTCTTGATTTTCACAGAGCTGCATGTTTGCCCAGTTCCTCTGTAGCATACACCCCCAAGGAAAAATGACAGTCAGCAATCACTTCAGCATAGCTAGATGCCATGTACGTGTCATCCACAGTTGGTTACTCACAGGCTGTAAGGAGACTGCTTTCTGTTATAACTGCACTGCTATTTGCTTATTGTTCCTTGAAAAGAATAATTGTATTGCTTAGCTTCAGGTACTTCTTGTGTCCTTCTGTTATTTGCTACTCATAATTGTGCATGTAGGTTCCTATTTCTGTGAGACATGATTAAGAAGTATTTTGAAAGAATGTGAAGTGAAAGGCCTAAACTTTTATTCTGGGGAAAAAAAAAAATACGCTTTGCTCTCAACATACAAGTCTCATTGCTGTTGGTTCCTCAACCTCACTGCTACAGTGATTCTAAAATCTCTTGGACAAAACTGGGCACTGATGGACAAAACTGGATGGTGAACCAGCAAGAATTAATTGCTAATTTTTTTATTTTTTAAATAAACAGAAGGGTTTATGTTGAGTCATCCCTGCTCTGTGTGCATCTGCAAAGGAGATCTAGAGAGGGGTAAAATTCAGGGAAGAGATACCATCTAATCCTGTAGCCTGCCGGGAAGAAAAGGCTGGATAGAAGGAACTCGTGTGTAGTGCAGCTTAACTGTTTGCCAACCAAATAGATAATTTAAAAGAGAAGATGAATAGTGGAAAACATCAGCTCAAACCTACCATGGTTGTTTGAAATAAGGCTTATCTGATAAACAGTGTCTCTGTGAGGTCGTTCTGCATTTTAATTGCTTCACTGCAGGCTCTGGCTAATTGATTTAAAACTTGGCCGAATTGATTTAAAACTTGTCTTGAGAGGTCAGGTTTATTCCTTGGTTTTCTTAAGAGTGAGAGCTGTTAGATGTGATGTGTGTCTGTACAGCCTTTTTTGGGCAGTGAATGCCTGCTAAAAGACCTGCTGTTATCAGTGCTACAGGAATACACTCTTGATGTGTGCACCTGTACACCAGCAGGTAGGGACAGCACACTGTCTCTTGGCACTGAGCCTGTGCTGGTGGTGGTTCTGAAGCTTGCTTGAATTTTGAACGAGTGCATGAACACCTCCATCTTGAAGTTCAGTTTGTTTCATACCAGACAGTGCCCCTAAGAAGCGTATTTCTTCAGGTATCATTTAGCTTCAACTATGTAATTAATTTTACTGACAGTAAGAGTGTGATATGGCAGCAAATTAACTTAAGTTTTATTTAGAGAGTGTTCTAATAACATTGAACTATTTGCTGTATCTTTGGTGCAATATTTGTATTTCATCACCCGTGCTGAGACTGAAATAAAGTTGTAAAGTTAAGAATATACTTAATTGTTTTGCAGAATTAGATGGGAGATGAACACCAGCTTTAGTGCACTGAGAAGTACCTTTTTATTGATAAAACTTAACAGGAAAAAGATTATGTTTTCCACAGTTCTCTTCCTGTCACAATTTAATATAAAAATTCTTAAAAAAATTGAAGTTTGTTTAATTTGATTCAGCTGAGGGGAGGAAACATTGAGACAATTAAAAAAAAAGTTGTGTTTCTTTTTAATTTCTTCTTAACATTTTATTTTTTGTTCAGCTTGTTTGTCCTTGACTGTTGGTTTGTAGTGAATCATCCACTTTGTTTCTCACTAGATCACAGACAGATATTAACTCTTGCTCTTAATTCCACACAGGATGAACAAGGCAACTCTATGTGTAGAAGTTAATTCTCAGTAAAGCAGGAGGTATTTGTAAGGCGAGTAGATAATCCAGATAAATTGCAAGTTCAGAGTAGCTGCTGACTTGTACCTAATCTTTGAGAGTAGATTAGGAAACAAAGTTAAATCAAATAAGCATGCTTTTGTTTCTGAGGTTTTGTCAGTCAGTATTTCGGAAGTGCTCCCAAATCCCCTACTAGAAGCACTTCGTAAGTGCCGATGCCCTTTAAATTTCTATGTGAGAAATTATTTTTGTGCTTTTTTGTAACAAAACCTAATGTAATCTGAGGAAGAATCTTCCCACTTCTCCATGATAGTGTCTTACTATGCTGTAGGTGGTTTTGCTGCTGGTTTTCAGCAGCTCCACAGAAATGGATGTTGCTCTCCATTTTGAGGATGATGCACTATCTCTTTAAAATGGCAGTTGTGGAAGAGATCACTACTCATTGCGTAAGCCCAGTATTTTTTATGAGTGGCTTTTTTTTGTTTGTTTTAAATGAATCGGAAGCTTTCATAGGTTCAAAGTGACAGAGCAATTCCTTGTCTGGATAAGCATTTCCTGAAGCCGCAAAATCCTCACCCTCAAAATCTCGTTACATTCTTCCTGTCAGAGACTGGGATCCCGCAGGCAGCTTCCATAGCCACCTCAAGTCTCAACGGCCTCAGGCGGCTTTGACAATACCCTGGGCTTAACCTTTTATCAGTAGGACATTTTTGTGGAGACAATGTATGATGCTGTTACCTTGATGGACCTATTTTTTTTTTTTGGTGTTGTATACCAAATACTGCCATATGTATGCCGTAATACGCTGTATGCTGCTGCAGCCCCACATGGCAGCGAAAAGTGCAGATGTCAGGCCCCACAGATGCTCAGCAGTACAATTTGTGAAGTTGACTTTGATAAGTAATCTTCATTATTTCACGTATTTGGAAATTATTTTGTGGTTTTTATGGTGATAATGTTGATCTGGTTGAATTTGGTATTTTAGGAAGTTCAATCTTTACAATGCTCTGTCATGACATAAATTCACAGAGGGAAAAAGCCTGTGTCAGCAGTTGTTACCCTGCAGAGTTTAGTGAAGGCCTTCTTGTCATTGTTGTGCAGGAGTAAAATGGTATATTAGTACCCAGGGAAAGTAAACAGAGTAATTTGGGAGACTTTTGTCTTGTTGCTTTTAACTACCCTACTTGTTTAATAGTCAAAAAATTTTGTACTGCTTCACGGAGGGTTTATAGGTGCAGTGGCAGAAGGATATGACTGAAAGATGGACTTATTTTTGGAAACCTAATTATAAAGGTACCATTTTACTTCCCCGTTATTGTTGCCCAAGGTTTGTCATGTTTCTAGTGTTGCTATTAATGTCTTCTTAAATGTCAAATTCAAACTGCTGATGATGATAGTCTCATATCATATTGCTAAATATATACATGCTGTTGAGAATGTCTGATGTAAATGTTATGCCAGACCTTCTACATATGCATATTAGAAGCCTTCTTATGCTAAATAGCTGCTATCAAATACAAGCCTAACTATTTTCTTAAGTGGTATACAAAACAAATTGAGACTTTTTTTCACAGAAAGTCTCATACTATTGTATTATTTTAAATGATCTGTGATAGGCAAAATCTTGCTTCTCAGTAATTGTGACACTAAATGCTGCTAAGTAAGAAATTCCAAATATATCTGCAGGGAGGAACTGAAAGCTAATGTCATTTCCTTCTAAATGTTGCTCTGTGAGATCCGGGTGCATGTGACTACCACCTGGCAACTAGCAGTCAAATGAAGAAAAACAAAAAATGCCTCAGGGACATTCTTAGTAAAACTTTCTAATATATACATATATTTAAAAAAAGTAAGTTGGCCCTTGTAGTCTAGTGAATTCAATACAGGTTCAATTATTAATGATAAATAGCTCTTAGTTTTCTTTTTACTGAGTCATTTTGGAAATGAAGAGTCACTTGAAGACATAGGCTCTTCTAGTCCTTAAATAAGTTGGCTGGTTAATTATATGTGAATGCCAACCATGTGCAGCTGAAGTTGTGGTATTCAGTTTACTACTTCTTGGAACCAGGAAGTGCATATTTTTTTCCTGATATATATTGAATTTTATGGGTTTAAGCTAATTGAAGTGTGCAGTATTTGTAATTGGATCAAAGCATCAGTTATGTGCTGTTGTAGCTGTTCTTAAAACTCTTTTCCTTGTAAGAAATCACCTGTAGCTTCACTCTGTAAATAAGATTGCAAACATAGCTGAAAAATGAGCTAGTGTCTTGTTGCTGCTAAAAGTGTTTGCAAATTACTGTGGAGATTGCATGCCAAGGGAATAAGATTTTGCCTTTACAATGGCTTTGTGATGTTTCCAGTGGCCTTTAATATCTGCCATTATGCTTTTTTTCATGCTTCAGGAGCAGGGTCTTGAAATTTTAGAGTTATAAATATATTTATTATATTCACTCATATAAGAAAAAAAAAAGATGTGTCTGACTTCTGGCACATGAATACATAATTGTGGGATTTCAAAGTGCTTGTATCTTGTTAGAACAGCAAACCTTTGGATATCAAATACACAATTTTGGAGAACTGAGGGATGCCATTTGTTTTTATTAAGCTGGGATTTGAATGTTTGGAGGAAGCATTGGGGGAAGCATTTCTTTTGAAATGAAAGTAATATTCCTCATTTGCGATGTTAAAAATATTATTTTTGGCATAGTTACATTCTTGATAAATAAACATAGGAATCTGTGTCTAAAAAAAAATATGCTTATTTTCCATATCTACTTACAACTTGGTGGCTTACTATTATTTTCATTTTCACTAGGGTTTCTGTGTAACAGCAAAACCAGAATTGAATATACTACTCTAAATATGCCATCATTGCTTTGTGATGGAAAGGCCAATGTATTAATTACAGAATATCGATGCATTAAAAACTTTTTCTTTTTTTTTTGTTTTTCCCTATTATCAAGTCATAAAATAAGTGAGCACTGTTTTCTAGGCAAGGAACTGGAGAATAAAGTTAGAAGTAGATATTTTAGCTGACCACAAAAAAAAAGACGAGGATAATAAAGCTGGGCATGCAGGCACTACCTCTTTTTGCATTGAAAAGAGAGGTACTGTTTATTTAATGAACACTTTTCCATCTTTTGTGCAGGTTTGCACTCTTGTCCTTTTGGTTATTCACATATTCCAAATACTAGACCTTGTATAAGTATGCTTTTATATCCTGAGAAGCTTGCAATCTCTAGGGAAGATTAAAGTTTTGGTTGGTCAACTTAAATATACAAAAGCCAAGATACTTGTATGATTTTAGATGCAGTGTACAATAAATGTAGATGATGCAACAGAATTTTATGATTTAGACCTGTCTTATATCCTGACCGATCCTCTTAACCATGAGAAATTTTAATTGTGTATTTTTCAGTGTCCAGCCTTTAGGGATTTTGTACTATTTCTTTAATTATGCTTATGAAGTGGTATTTGGGGAACCCTTAGGGAATATCAGGAAGTCATTTTTGTAAAGGTTGCTCTTCAGTACAGGATGTGTACTGAAGAATTAGTTCTTTTTTTGCTGAGTTCTTTTTGATTACAAGGAAAGTATATCGTGTATTTAGTAAGGTAAAGCCAGTGCACTCTTCATGCAACAGTAGAGCTCTTCTGCTATAAAACTAAATTAAGAATTCAGTAAAATGTATTTTAGTGGATTTTGTGTTCATGGAAAATATGGTTATTCCTAAATGTGTTTGGGATTAAAGGTGGCTTCATTAATTCAGCATTATAATTGTTTAGTTGATCTTTGTTTTGATGCCTTGTGTTTCAGTATTAACATCAGGATGTTATGGGGAATCTTGCAAGAAGTCAATACATTGGAGGAGGACAAGCTGGTATAGAGGAACTGGCAGATACAGAAGGTGCAGTTACTGGAAAAGGAACGAAAATTATCTGAAGTGGAAAATAGCCAGCAATAATAGGAATAAAGGGGGAAATTACAATATATGTTAGAAAAATGCAAAGATGAGAGAATAAAATAAGTGTAGCATTTCTCTGGGAAAAGTTATCTAAGTCCTAGAATTTTTATTTTTTTTTTTTTTTTTAAGAGTAGACTACATACAGCACTGAGAAATAATAGATATAGAAGCAAGGAAAGGAGAGGGATAATTTAGTATGTCTTTTCTATCTCTAACTTACAGCTGTAGCCTGTGAGATTCAGTTGAACATGAAACCTGTGCTACTGATTTAAGCGCAGTATGTGCTTCCCATGTCCTGAATCAGAAGTAGCTAGGCACATGACGGCCCTCTTTTGCATTGGGTAAATCAAATTTGGACATCCAACAACATCCTTACATTAACCTAAGGTAAAAGTTATAGTAATGAGTGGGGAGGAGTTAGCCTAATGTTAAAGAATGCAGTGCATGCAACTTAAAAGACCCTTGAGCTAGAGGTGGATCACAGTTGAGTATATGCGTTGCTTTCCTTCTTACTATTTTTTCAGTTGCATAGTGCCAGTGCAGACCTTGTCAAGCCTGAATTTTGTGGTGTGAAATAAAGTCAATGGCAGCTACCATGTACAGTGGATAGGGTGTGAAGAGGGCCCTCTGTGCAGCTTGGGTGGATCCAAAGGCATGAGTGTCTGAAAATCCCGTCTTTCATCTTTTTGAGCTTTCCCTCCCTTGCCAAGATTACATCTGTGACAGCCCCACAGAGATATTTGTTGCTGCTCTTGATATTGTTAATATTAAATATAAAAATTAAGTATAGAATATTAATATTTTAGTAGTCACACAAGTCTCCACACATCTTGAGAACCTCTGTGTACTAAGCACATTTCAGCAATATAGAGGCACAGCCCTGTCCTGAAGAGCTTGTAATATAAAGCAAAGAATATATGAAAAATGGGGAAGGATGACTCAATCGCTTATCTATATTATATATTTTGATTTTCATTTATGAGTAAAACACAAAATGTTCCTATTTTCAGCCTAGATGTAGGTTGGCTGATTTGGAAGGAGAATCTGCAGACAGATGTAGATTTGGATTTGTTTGCCCTTCCTTCATACTGCTGTAAATTTCTGTAATGCATAAAAGCTCGTAGGTTTTATTCTCAATTAAAAAATAATAATTTCAGATATTCAAAATATTAGAAATTTATGTGTCTCATTCCTTTTACCCTATAGGGAATATCCCAATATTGCTCTTCATAGCTGAATTTTACTGTCTTTAGTCAAATTGATGACAGTACAAACTGATTCCAGATCCAGGATCCAGATTTATTGTAATTGTTTGAAAACAGATGCTGATTCAGGTTACTGCCTTTAACAAGTAGAAATACAATGCCACTGTCTGGCGATCAAGTGTTAATTTGGATAACTTAAGGGTGTGGAGTAAACTGCTCCAAGGGGAGCCTCTGCTCTGCTGTTTGTGGCTGCGCTACATAGGAAAGGCAACTGGGGAAAGGCACAAGTAGGAGGACATTGCAACAGGATGGGCCTGCAAACTGGCTTTGCGTGGTGAGCTGGGGCTTTGGAGAGCCCCATCCAGGAGGATGCTCTGTCCATTAGGGCAGGCAGAAAGCAGTTGGGCTGTGGTTGCTTGCAGTGATCAGGGAAAAAATTTGTTTAGGTAAGATTACCAATTTTTTTTCTGACATCCTTATAATACTGGCTGAGCAGAAGCAGTTCTGGGAAGACAAATTCTTTAATTTGTACCAAGTTGTGAGGATCACTACAGTCCCTAATATGCAAGGCCCAGCAATGCACTTTGACCAAGGATCTCCGTCACAGAAGAACTGCACAGCTCATTTTGTACAAAACATACACACAATAAAAATAGATACACCAACCCCAGTAAGAAATATCATAAGTTGATAGGACATGGGCATTGAAAGGGCAGCAGAGACCTTGGTTTTCATTGGAACTTCTACTAATGAAGGAGTACCTCATTGCACAAAGTTTGGGGAAACCTGCTGAGGCAGGTAGAGGTGTCTTAGCCTTCTTAATTTGACTTTGTTTTCTAGCTTGAATATGATGTGTGCCTTTGACGGTTTGATGCTTTTGTGTCTCCTTGCTTGGGATTCCCTACTTACAGAACTTCGCCACCTCTCTTTCTCCTCCCCAACCCCCAGCTCCCCTCCCCCCCCATTATAAAGTGAATCAGTCTGCTCCGTAAAATTAACAAGAATACAGCTTGTTTCCTTCTGTGTTTTTATGGCAGCATCAAAAGTCCTTGACCAGTACCCCTGGTCAGATCTGCTGACAGGCATGTCTGTTTTTGTGGCATTCTAGCCTCTTTGCTTTTGGTCAGAAAGGAACCCAGTCTATCTTTACTTCTAGCTGCTCTGTATAGTCAGTTTAGCATGAATTTTCTTCCACTAACCATAGCCTGTTGTATGCGCATTGTAAAAGGTCACAATTTCTGGAAGCATTTCTGCTTTCTGTGAAGCCTAAATATGAAAAAGTGATACTTTAAATACTGTGTCTTATTCTAGTTACTGTCTATATAATATTTTCCACATCCTAGTTTTTCTAATGCTGTCTGGTTTTGAGCTATTTGAGGTTTTCCTAATGATCTGAGGTTTCTTAAAGTTTTTTTATGATTGAAACTGTCACCTTGTCCTATTTGTAGCAACTACATAACAACATCTCTTTTTACATTAAATGTTTGTCAGCATATCATATACTGTGGTCATGAGTAAAGCCTCTTCATGAAAACATTAGTGTTTTGTTTATTTGGTGCTTCTCAGTGCTTTGTTTGTTTGGGGCTTCTAAGCATTACACAATTTCTAATCTGTTTGCTTATGATCACATGAGGTCATGATGTTTTTTATGATGTCTTGCATTGACTTACTTACATTATTACAAAGCTGATAATTTTGTGGTCTCTTTTACTGCCACAGTCCTTCAAATAAATCACTGGGAATAAGGTTTAAATCTGTCTGAAGACAAATAGGACTGTGATGTTTTCAAACTGATGTCTTCTCTAAGCAAAACAGGAGCATGGCCATTCTGTCCAGTGAAGCAGTGCGGTAGCCACACCAGCTCATTATGGTGCCACTCTTGTTTCACGGTTCTGTACTTCAGTTTCCATGACTGATCATCATCATTCTAAATAAATGTGCATGGTCCAACTTCTCTGATTCTTTTTATTACCTATTACTACAGTGTTACACAATTACATGGTGTCTTTCATGTTTCCACCTTGTTCTTCTCATCTCTGCACAAGCTTCTGAACTCTTCAAAGTATGGCAGAGCTCAGTGGAAGCCCATCACTTTGTTGTAGCTGTTGAGACACTAGGTGTTAGTTCCCCCAAATATTTTTTCCATCTTGTGTTGCTGCCCCTTTTGCTTTGTCCATGGCGAAGTCTTCCCCCACCCCTTTCCCCATGCCTGGCAATATGTGAACTTTGTGTTCACATATTTGTTAATAGCTTGAACAGGGAGCTGTAAAACAAATTCAAGTGAACCTTGTGCTCTTGACATTCGCTCAGTCACTAGTGCCCTGAGGGATATCTTCTTGGAGCTTTTGTTTCCCATTCAGAGTTAATCAGAGGCAGAAAGACTATTTTGTCTCAAGACTGCAACCACTGAAAAGCAACAAAGAATCAGCACAAATCACTAAACTTCTTACGGCATGTAAGACTTGGTCATCTCATTAAGTATTTATGTATGCTCTCTTTTTTTCCTGCAGCTGTCATATTTCTCAGAGAGGACACAGTACCTTATTACTACATCCACTTGTCTTTATGCCTCTTTGTGAAGCTGCAGTGGAAAGTTCTATCTTTTTTTTTTTTTTTTCCAGTTAGTCAGACATGTTAGAACTACTTTTAGTTTAAGTGTTTAAGTTTTACAGGAGCATATTCTGGGTGTGAGCTGTTTAGATTCTGTTTGCTTAAATATGAGCTGGCTTTCATAACTCATTATTCTTTGTGGCGTGTGAATTCTGGGGATTTTGCTTCTGCTGTTTTGGTTTGGGGTTTTTTTGTTTGACTTTTTGTTGGGTTGTGTTTGAATGTTTTGTTGGGTTGGGTTTTTCTGTTGTTGTTAACCTTCTAGTCTGCATCATTACTATGGTTTAAGCCTAAACATAATGAGACATTTCCCCTTCACGGTCGTTTTTCTTTTCTGAATAAAGAATTTCAATCATAGGAGATTAATATCTAGTTTTGTACGGTTTTGTGCATTTAGTGCTTGCAAATTCCTGTACTTTTCACACCATTCTTCTCATTGCAGCCTAGATTGTGTTGGCAGTGAGTGTGTTACTCTTCTGCATCTGGGTCAGTATGTATTTAAAAAGTATTAAGCTTCAGTATATCCCAACAAGTACTTTTTCCACCCAAATGTAGAAGTACAGATCTTGGAACTTCGTTGCAAAAAGGAGCCTAAATTGTCTTCCAACATCTATGTGCACTATTTTTTTATCTTTTTTTTTAAGCTGGCCCCAAAGGGTGAAAGTACAGTATTATGTTTTCTGTATTCTTCAGCTTTTGAGGGTCAGTACAAAACTTTGCCATTTTCCTTGTGTTATTGTGTATTGGGTCGTCTGGCTTTTCCATTTCCTAAGTAATTCTTGTATATTTATGATCTTTTCTATCCTTGTTTTAGAAAGCTGATAAAATGTTTTAGAGAACATGTATGCAGGGCTCAGTACACAACCGCTGCTTCTTGCAATGCAGTCTGAAAATGACTGAAGTTTTTCTCATGGTTCTGTATCTTTGATTTTGTCAGAGCCATTGCTGGCTGCTGACTCCTGTATGTTGATGTGAACTTTTGTATTTCTGTAATACTCTGACCCAGAACTGGAATTCATTCCCTGCTACAGGTCTTTAACAGCATTCTGGCTTTTTATCTTGTGTGTTTGAAATACTGTATTTCACTTTCTGATGTTCTGCTCAATATTGGTATTGAACCTGTTTGCTAAGCTACAAGCTCAAAAATGTGATCATCTTCTTTGTCTAACATCTCTGTATTTCAGACTGCTGTCACTATGCAGTGCAACTATTAAGTAATTTGCTGTGCTTCTATCCTCTAAGATTGCTACTAGAAGTTACTTTTCATTATGTTTTCACAAATTTGGCCAAAATTTTTGAATTCCAAAAAGAACTTTTCCATGTTTATGACTTTTTATTTTACTTTCTATTTGAATGAATTTATTTTATTATGATGCCTGAGAGTCTGCGTTTTGCAGCAAATTCAGTAACTTATCTGAGAAAATCACACTAAAATGCAAGTAGATGAGACAGTTTCTCTGAGTAAGCCAAAATACGGTGCATAGAGGGAACTCCTTGTCAGAGAAAGTTGTATATCTGAAATTGTGAAAGGCAGTTTCAGTTGTCAGCTGTTTCAAAGGTAAAAAGAAGAAAAGTTGAGGCCAGAAAATAAAGAAGCATCAGCAGTTGTTACCAGAAGTATTTGCGTGTGGTTCCACATTCTTTCTCTGCTCTCATGGATTGTGAATGTTGACAATGGCCATAATATAGAAATTTTACAGGGGTTTTACCAAAACCTTTACCGATGGTAAAAATTTGTTTCCATAGTTGTGGTCTAGATCATTGTCGTGTTTGAGTCATTGAATTCTCTGATCTGCTGGTAGGTGGGTGAAATTAAATTAACAGGACTTTAAAATGCGCTTAAACGTAGAGCTAGTAGTGAATATAGGTCCTGTGTTCTGGGCACAGCAGACTTGAATGGATCCTTTGAAGGAATCTTACCCTAGAGGGCCAAGCAACTTCATGCTCATTAAAAGTAAGAATCATAATTTGACCTTTGGCAATAGATTCTGTGCTCATTTGTGCTTTAGACGCAGTGCATGAATGTGGTGCTTTAGATGCTGGTGCAATTCATATGGAGCAATGAAAGAAAAACTTGTCTCCTTCTACGTAAAGACATTTTCACTCCCACTGTTGCTGCTACTATGCATTCAGCTGCATTGGCATGGAAAAGTGTCATTACCAGGGTCAGCAGGACCTTAGGGACCGCTGTTATTTTAACTAGTGTGACTGAAACATACTCTGAACAAGACGACAGGACAGTAGGTTGGAAACCTCTCATAGCTACCCCTTCCTCAGCAGTGTAATCACTTGCGGGAAATGGCACCAACGTGACTTGGTGCATCAGCAGCCTTTATGGTCTTGGATGGCTGCAGGCAGCTCTAATTATTTGTTAAGTCCATTGATAGCACAGCAGGTAGCATCCCATAATGGTGCTGCTCAACTTCACAATTTGCTTCCTGATCAAAGGTGAGAGAAGGGCTATTGAAAAGGAGCTGTAGGATTATTGGAGGTGTCAGAGAAGCTGCTGCCTGACGGGGATGACTGTTTTGTAAAGTTTTTATTTGAAGACATATTTTAGGAACCATTTCCATATTAGCTCACAAAATATTTAAAGCTGTATCTCCTTATTGGGTGGAAAATGGCTATGGAGTAATCTCAAGATATTTACCAAACCTTTGTGGCTTTCCCCCTTCTCTCTGTCTTCTTTGCATCTTCCAAATTGCGTTTTCTGGGAATTACATAATAATGGGCTTGTTCTGTCAAAACTCCTTAGCTGCGGCAGTATTACAGCCCAAAGAGAGTGTGGGAGTTTTCTAGCAATACATTGAATTTCTGGTCTGATAATTCTTGGGAACAAAAGTATGATTCCAGTTGCTCAAATCCCAGCTGCTGTAATTTTAGGTAATTACTGGAAAGAAATTATCTTACTATATGGGAAATGGTGACTGAATGTGCCCTAATTTTCAACTACAAGTAAGTTTAGAGACTGCCTCATATAACGTGGATATCTGTTGGTCTTACACAATGGTTAGATAACTGTTTTTGAGACGTTACTTCATCTCCCTCATCAATTTGTGATAAAGTTTATTAGCTTTTATTCTGTTAGAATGTATGATTGAGTTTTCACAGTTAAATCTTTTATTTCCTTCTTCTATTCTATTCTCCTATCCCCTTCCTTTCTGCTTTCTTCTGTTTTCTATTCTACGTGTACATTTATTATAGAAACAGAATTGAAGTGTTTTGTAGTGTCTCTACACCATGTTGTGCATAATACTGTAAACACAGTAACAGAAAGTCAGATGGTGTTTTTAGGGAAGTGTTGCATTAAAAATTACTGCAGACATTAAATAGTAACTTTATCATGTTCTCCTGATCATGACAGATACTTGGTCATAATTGTAGTCTGTCTGTAAAGATTTTGTATCTCGTATTTAAGAAATAAAACATTGAATTACCACATAATGGTGCCAGTAAAGTTGTTTTGTATGTTTTAAGACTGTTAATACTTGTTAACATCCACTTTGATGCTTACCAGTTCATAAATATTTTCTAATTCTGATCAGGATTAACTATAGAATAATTTTTACATTCTTGCTAAAGTGGAAAAATTAAAGAAAAATATATTAAATCTGATGTTTGGGAGTAGGGCAGGATTCAGATCTACATTGCTTTCCTAGCTCTCTTGCAGGTGGCTTCTGATAGGTATACTGTTTAGCCTCCATCCTCCCAAAGGCTTAGGTAAGCAGCCCCAGTCTTAGTTTCTGTCCTGTCGCTGGCAGTGCTGTCTGTAGTTGGTGGCAGGGCCATGCTCTGCCTTATTGTCACTTTAAGGTCCGACAGATTTTGCGTTTAACACTAAGTGCCACAGCTTCTATTAGGAGGAAAAGGATTTCTTTTAATAATTAAACAGGGTCGTGTTTCCTCTCCTGGTGCTGATTGGAGTGAACAGGGAATTGTGCTGAACTGTGTGTTGCTGTTGAGTGAGGGTTGCAGTCAGACAAGCTCTGCTGGCAGTTGCTGAGCCACGTAAGGGGTTTCTGATGCCAGCTGCTTGTCCTGGCCTTCCCGATGCTTGTGCTAGCCAACTGCCCAGGTAGCTGCTCCCCAACCTGGCTTGTCCAGGCAGTCTCCATTCCTTCAGGCATTTCCGATAACAAAGCCTTTTTAGCCTGTCATTTTGACATCAGGGAGTTAGGAAATGAGTGTATGGTTGTGATGCTGAGGAGTGATGTTCCCGCCCAACCCCCCCACCCCCAACCCGGTGACAAGCAGCTGGGAGCAATAACCTCTTAACCACACTCAGATGCATCGAGGGCAGTGCATCTGATGATGGCCTTAGGCAGTCAGAGCTTTCTTACGACTCAAGAGCCTCAAGGAATTTCGGCCGGTCTCATTTGTGGGTAGCGAATGGCCTGGAGATGCAATATATTCAGTAAGATAAGATAATGCTGAGATATTCAGTAGCAGAATTCAGGAAGCTCTTGCAGCTTTGCTGGTGAAACTTGTAGCTCTGCAAGTTCTCAGGCATGTCAGGTAGGGGGTTTGGGTACCATTCCTGCTCTGAGGCACAGAAAGTCCTACTGAAAGCATATGCAAGTTTTTATAGCTCCTGTTTGATTCCCAGTCCTAGCAGGTATATAGGCAGATGAGTTAACTGGGATTTCACTATATACCTGAGGTACATACTTCTGAGGAGACCATGCCATAGCTCATTTTCCCCTCCTTCATTACAATTTGAAGTATGTTGCATGCTCATCAGGCAGCAGAAATAATCTGCATAAATATTCTGAAGAGACTGAAGAAAAAACAGCTTTAGTGTTTTAGGAGGAATATTCCCAGTCCAAATCAGGACAAGATAGAAGCCATCAAAAATTTCAGCATTGGTTATACTGAAAATAAAACCAGTTTCACTGTAAATCATTGGAAACATTTCCCAAAGATAATTTTGAAACGCTTTTTTTCGATTTAAACTGTATAAAGTAACTTTAATGTTGGTTAGATTACATTTGGAATCAATATATTTTAAATGGGCAAATAGGAATATTCTGAGATATTTCAAACCAATCACAGAGGAAATGTTTTGGAGTGCACAGCTTTGTAGTGTCTCCAGAAAGCTTTACAAGCTAAGTGCCTTATTTCAGGAGCCTTTAGGTAAAGCACTCAGGACTTTTAAATCCCTTTTGGAAAGAGGGATTTGTTGCAGAAACTGAAATAAGAGCATTACAATGCAGCAGACTTTTTTTTTTTAGTATAACAGCATTTCTAAATACATGCTGTCTACAGAGTTACAAAATATTGTTTCAGAATATGTGGTGTTGGGTTGATCAGCATAGAAATAGATGTGTACTCTGTAAAACAACAAAGCACAAGAACCAAGTATGTTTAATGTTATTGCGTAACTGAAACTCAATAATTGGGTTTTCTGCCTCCCTTCACTTTGCTCCCCCATTTTTATTTTTTTTTTTTAACTCTGATATCTAAGTGCTCTAAATTCAGTGACAGAAAATTATAGAAAATGGAGCTAAGTAAAATGTCTGTTCTTAAAGCACGCAACGCAGTTTTAGCATCCTGTCTCTCATCTTTCCTTTGGACTTTGTGAAGCAAAAATCAATCCCTTCTTACCTGGCTGTTGCAGATTACCTTTAGCAAGGTGGTGTGATATGCAGAGTGCAGACCGGCATGTTTCTTTCAGTAACCACTACTATATACTGAGGTGGAGGAAAGGATTCTGATTCATTCATTTCACATATGTGTCTGTTAGAGCATCTCCGGTTGTAACACGTAAGTCTGTGCTTAGAGAGGTCACTCTAGATGGGAGTTTCAAAGGTTGAAATAAAATTTCTGTTGGTGTGTGTTTCTGTCCATGAAGGAATGATTTTGATAATTGGGGGGTGGGGGTGGAGGGGGGGAGGGGATTACACGTGGGAGAAAACATTGTATGATTTCCTTTTGCATACCAAAACATGCATATTTGAAAACAAAAGTGTTTTCCACACTTTTGGACAGAACATATCAGTCTATTTACTTAGATTCTGTTCTACTGAAGGAGGAAGAAAAGACTGGGGAAAGAGGAAAAGGTATTTATTTCTACCAAAGCTGCTCTCCTCTCTGAAGGAGGGTACTGCTGCAATTTCAAATTCAAGCTTTTAACAAACCATCAGTGTTTGTTATGATCTACTGAGGCTGCACTAACAGTCACCTCATTTTATCCAATATCAGCATTGACTGACAGGGTTATGGTATGGCTGCAGGTTGATGGCATGTTGTGGCTTTGGGGAATGGTCCTAGTGTAACGACATCAGCCCAAATTGCTGTGCACCTGCACCGCTGAGCAGAGCCACATAAACCCATGTCAGACTGAGTCAGGGCTGAAACTGGTCCAGAGTGACTGACTTTGTTGCTTTGGGGTTTTTTTCCCACTTGCAGAACATTATTTGATATTGAAAATAGTGGTTTACAGGTAGATAAACATGAAGTACGTTATTTTTCTAAGGAAAAAAAAAAAAAAGGGAAGCAGGTCTATCTGGACCTGTCTGCCTCTCTAATTGAACATAGTCCCTGTCTGTATGCCTTGTTGCTTCTCGGATGTTAATGACAATGAAATGGTTCTCTCTAACAGTATCTGTCTCATGCATAGAAGTTTCCTACATTAAAAAACACAATATTTTTCAGGCTACAGGCTGTTCTTATTTGCCAGAGAAAGTAAACAATGAGCTTCACAGCAAAGCCACTCCTGTCAGAATGAAGGTTTACAGACCAAGAGTATCGATTTAAATCTGGAATAATTAATGCTGCTTTCAAAATGCAAAATCCTTAAAAATCACTATACATTTTCACAACAGCAATGACTGAAAATTTTCCCTACATTTGCAGTGCTGCAAATGGCTTACTAGACCTCATGAATCCAGATTGTTTGGCAAATGGCTTGAGGAAGTAAATGGAAAGTTTATAGTGCCCAGCTTTAAAACAGACAGGGGTGGTGGGCTTGAGGAAGGGGAGACAGGGGCGGTTTTCTTTTATGAGTTGCACTTTTTTTTTTTTTTTTTTTTTTTTTTTTTTTTTTTTTTTTTTTTTAATGCATTCTCAAAGAGAAAGGGAAGAAATACAGGCAGCACATCTGCAGATGGCTACAGCCTTGTGTAAGCCACTGAGTTAAATGGAGCTCCCTACAGATGTGCAGATCTGCCCACATGGTAGAAAGTGGGGTATTGAGCCACAATTTAGAAGAATTAGAATATTAGATATGTTAATGAAAATCAGCATAGAACTAAACTGAGGTAAAATTACACTGTTTAAATGCCTTTTTTTTTTTTCTCTCTCTCTTTACATTTTTGTTCACTCTTTAAATTTTCTTTATATTTCGCACCCACGTCCACAGGACTCCTTTTGTCTTCTGTTAAGTTAGAAAAAAACTGTAATCTGGTCTTGTGAACAAATCCACACTTACCTCCCTAGAAGAAAATAATCTGTGTGAGCACAGACAAGCTCCTTGAGCATGTAAGTGAAGGTGAAACAGGTAGGCTTACATATGAAAACAGAAATCAATTAATGATTTCTGAGAGCAGTGTAGTTTTATTCTGATTATCCAGTATTTTTCCCTGATTGTTACGTTAAGAAATCTTGTTAAGAGTTGAACTGCTGACTGGAATATGGGATGTGTTTATATATAAAATGTGATCTCAAGTCTGTCTGCAGAACTGAGGAAGAGTTGTTTTGTTAGTGTCTGAGGCAGTACTGCTTTTGAGGCTTTTTCTTTCCATTCTTTTTCCTAGTTTTATGCCTGACTTATAGTTTGGAAAGTTTCAATTTTTTTTTCAGTTGGACTTTCTTTGAGAGTAATTTGTTAAACCTTTGTAGAAGATATGTTGGCTTCTGTTGAGTGGACTCTAAATGTCTAAAATGCAGAGTGTTTTCAGGTTACAGTCTGCCTAACATGGTCAATCTAAACTAGTGATACCTTGAAAGTAAACTGTGGTGTTCAGGCTTGGCTGGACTAAGGGAGATGAATAAACAGAAGCAGGCAGGCTGCATAGCCTGATGAAGAAAAGGGAAGTAATCTGTGTTTTTCAGGCTTTGCCTTCTTGTCTGGTCAGGCTGGTGCTGCTTTTACTTTCTCAAGCGGACAGGAATCTGGCAAATAAGTGTGTGGGTTAAAAAACCCCAATGCTCCATTGATATTAATGGACCCCAAAATATCAATGGCTCAATCGTCCAAGATACCAACTTTCAGAATCATAGAATAGTTAGGGTTGGAAAGGACCTGAAGATCATCTAGTTCCAACCCCCTTGTCATGCCCACCTCCCACTAAACCATGCCACCCAAGGCTCTGTCCAACCTGGCCTTGAACACCCCCAGGGATGGAGCATTCACAACTTCCTTGGGCAACCCATTCCAGTGCCTCACCACCCTTACAGTAAACAACTTCCTCCTTATATCTAACCTAAACTTCCCCTGTTTAAGTTTGAACCCGTTACCCCTTGTCCTGTCACTACAGTCCCTGATGAATAGCCCCTCCCCAGCATCCTTATAGGCCCCCTTCAGATACTGGAAGACTGCTCTGAGGTCTCCATGCAGCCTTCTCTTCTGCTGGCTGAACAGCGTCAACTTTCTCAGCCTATCTTCATACGGGAGGTGCTCCAGTCCCCTGATCATCCTCGTGGCCCTCCTCTGGACTTGTTCCAAGCATAATTAAAATTCAAAAATAGCAACAAGCGTACTGCTGAAGTACTATATTGTTTCAGCTTGGTTTTGGTATTTTTAGTAGATATTTGTGTCTTCTTTAGCATTTTTCCTATTTGACGGTATTGTCAAGTAGTGTGGGAATGGCAAAGATGGACTCATGTTTTGTTGTTTTGTTTGTTTGTTTTCTGAACACAGTTCCAATATAATAGTGCATAGCCTGCAAAATGTCTTTTCTGCCCAGCACATCCAGACGTGTTTTTCAAGCAGAAGGTTTGCGTTTCAAATTTGTATTTGAATTTAAATGTAGTGAGATGGAATATCTTGAAGAGAGAAGGAATGGCTTATTTTATCCATATCTGATTGTGAAGGGGAGGAAGAAAAGCTTATTATCTAATCAGACGTATTTTTAGCAGGCTTCCATAATTGGCATGAGACCCTCAATCTAAGTACTTGTTTTAGAATGGAGATGAGTTGATTCTTTCATATTCACTGGTTAGCAGGATCACAATTTCAGTTCACACAGAGCTTTATGATACCCTTTCATTTCAGGGCTCATGCCTAAACAAGGTCCAAGTCTCTAATATTACCAGTTCTGACAAGAAATTACTTGCTTATTTAATGTTACAGTTGCACTAAACAAAGTAATTTCATTATTCTGTTTTGGGCTTTTTATATTAATTTTACTAATTTGTTTTACTGTAGGATCATTACTTTAGATAGTTTCATTTGTAAATATCGGAACATGTCTGGTTTGGTGCTTCTTCTTGAAATACTGCTACTCTGAGTAGATCCAAATATGTGTTTAATCCACAAAGAATTTGGTGTAAAAGTACCCAAGCTACTGCCCAAATCAGAAGTAATGGATCTGCATTGAGCTCACTACAGTGCCTAAGATAATCAGAGGCAAGGCTTAACAGCCTGCAATCAGTGCTGCAGTGAGGTCGTTAAACTGATCCCAAGATGCAAGCTACTATTTTGCGTACTTGGCATTCTGTGGAAGTGTAGGAATACACTGGCTCCCTCAAATAGCTGCTTTTTTTTTTTTTTTTCTTTCTTCCTGTTTTTGCTGCAGTCCTCTGTGTGGTAGAAATGATCAGAGATAGTTCAGACAACTATAGCCAATTGAGAACATTCACCTCCGTTTTCATATTTAATTGAAATGCATGTAAATAACTGAAAAGCTTTCTGTACAATTGTCATCCAAAAAAAAATGTTGTTTTTTGTTGAGAATCTCAGCTGTGCTCTGTGCCAAAATACAGTTAATGTATATTTATTTTCTAAAGGATTAATCTTGTAAACCAAAAGTTGGCCAGGAAAGCATTGCCTGAGGTGGCAGGGTGAAATAAGAGGAGCCCATGGCTGGGTGTGTTCATTGTGTGTTCTGAATAGGAAGCTCTGTATTCACTGTCAAACTTAATTAATGTGGTTTGAGAGGTGTCTTGCAGGTTAGTTTTAAATCGGTGTTCATCTGTCAGCTACTGCAATTGTCTCGTGCTTACTTGAGTTATGATACCTCTCAACCGTTTAATCAAAACCAACCTGGACAGAGTAATCAGAAGTGTAGGGTGGGTAGCAGTCACTCAGGAAATGCTCCCAAGCTCTAAGTCTTCTCTACTGCTTCAGTAAAAAGTGAAACATCTTCTTCCCTTTGGTCTCTCAGAGTTAGGAGAAAGAGGCTATTGGACTCTAAATACAGCAATAAATAAAACCTGATCACTGGGAGTTACTAACACGTAGGGCTTTGTATTTTTGTGTTGGTTTTCTGTTCATGTTTTTTTAAGAAAACTTCAAATTTCACTGCAGCTCTTCAGGTGGGGTAACACCTTGTTTCTCACTGAACTGCCCTTGTATTTGAGCCACCATTTCTACATAGATAGATGGTTGATAGCTGGACAGCTGTGTATCTGACTTTAGCAAAGCTTGTCAGGAGTGTATCTCGAGCCTGAATGTTGCTGAATGCCCTCAACAAGGCTTATGGCTCAACTTCCCAACTCTGCCCGGTAGGAAATAGGCTAAAATAGCTATTGAGAACTAGATGCTGTTTGCTACCTTTTTCGATAGCTAGGAAATCTTAAATGGCAAATCATCCTCTTCTAGATTTAATATGTAGCCATGTTGGGGTTTTTGGGTTTTGTGTTTGGGTTTTTATGTATTTATTTAGGTTTTCAATTAGGAAGAAGAGTTGTGATACAGATCTTCTAGCAGAAATACTTTCAGCCAGGTTTGTGTGACTTGAGCTAAAGTAATGCAACTAAAGTAATAAAAGATTAAATGGCCACAAACTTTAATGTCAGGTTTAGTAGTCATTAAGATCTTTCAGGTATTTTGTAATCGTTAATTGATTTCTTGGTTCATTAATTATATATATGTTTAATTTCCAGTTGTATTGGGACTTTGAATGATTTTGTTAGTTACAAAACTTCATTGTCCTATGTGTCATAGCTGTCATCAACTGTTTCCAAATACAGTGTTTTTTACAAAGAGTGACACAGTCACTCTTTTAAGTAGAAGCTCTCTTCCGCAAATAAAAAGTGCAACTAAAAGACCTGCATCAAAATCACTGTATGTGGTACGAATTTCCAAGTGCATGATGCAAACTCCTATTTCCCCTCGCTCCCTCAAACCCTAGCATGACACAGTTATTTGTCATTTTTCTTTTTTCTGAAGATTTTGCAAATGACCTTTTTGTGCAAATATAAAGGTGAACTTTCTGAGGAGTGATGTAACTGTTCATATTACTCTAGCTTTGATTAATGTCTTGACAAAGTATCTTTACCAGGAGCTCCTGTGGGTTTCTCTTTCATTGTATTCTCTAGCTGTTTGAAGGGTAAATAAGTTAACTGAATATTCAATGTAATCAGCTGTGTGTTTTATTCAGGTAATCATTCGATCAGTGCAGTCACATAGGTATTTTAGAAGATGTTGTGTTTATTATGAGAAAATCTCTACAGTAAAGAGATGATCAAACAATAACTTTTTTGTTGTTGGCAAACTAGAATGTTTGGTGCTGAATAAAATGAGATGATACACAAAAGGACTTTTTTATCAAGTATGGACATTGCTTAGTACATTGTTGTTTAGAAAACCAGAGTTATCTCTTGAGCCCTCTGAGCTGAAATATGAGACCTGAATTTGGAGCTAAAAATGTCCATGTCTGGAGGAGCACAGATAAATATCATAGGTTTTCAAAGCTTAAATAACTAATCCAAGTTTAGTACTGTGATTTAGTAGATTTTATAATGTAATGAACTGAGCATGAGTTTGTACCCTACCCCTGAAAAAATAAATTCCTTTCTTTAGTGTTTTAAGTATAAGGAAGAGCCAGTGAAGGTAAAGCAGAGTCTCCTAGATTCAAACATTTGGTGTTTAAAAGCAATTTCTCAGATAGCTAATGCGCAATAAGTAAAACATGCCATGCATTTTGTATTAAAAAAAATAAAGTTGTTTTCATGTTGTGATGCAGCCACAGTGTCTTGGAGATGGAAGTAGTCACACATCTGCAAATAAAAAATGTAGAGTGGAGCAACAGTTAGTTGTGTGGCATAAGTTTAATTCTTAAAAGTTCAAAATTGTGTGTTTGATTGGAATATGTTTGTCACTTGTAATGTCTGTAAACTTTAGGAAGCTCATTTTTACAGTGCCATTGTGTCAAATTTCTGAACCGTTTTCAGTGCGTTCTTCATAGAAGCATATGTGTGGTATGATCCACATATAAACATATAGAATCATAGAATAGAGTTGGAAAGGACCTTAAGATCATCTAGTTCCAACCCCCCTGCCATGGGCAGGGACACCTCACACTAAACCATGCCACCCAAGGCCTCATCCAACCTGGCCTTGAACACCGCCAAGGATGGAGCATTCACAACCTCCCTGGGCAACCCATTCCAGTGCCTCACCACCCTCTCAGTAAAGAATTTCTTCCTTAGATCCAATCTAAACTTCCCCTGTTTAAGTTTGAACCCGTTACCCCTTGTCCTGTCACTACAGTCCCTGATGAATAGTCCATCCCCAGCATCCTTGTAGGCCCCCTTCAGATACTGGAAGGCTGCTATGAGGTCTCCACGCAGCCTTCTCTTCTGCTGGCTGAACAGCCCCAACTTTCTCAGCCTGTCTCTATACGGGAGGTGCTCCAGTCCCCTGATCATCCTCGTGGCCCTCCTCTGGACTTGTTCCAACAGTCCCATGTCCTTTTTATGTTGAGGACACCAGAACTGCACACAATACTCCAAAGTGAGGTCTCACGAGAGCAGAGTAGAGGGGCAGGATCACCTCCTTTGACCTGCTGGTCACTCTCCTTTTGATGCAGCCCAGGATACGGTTGGCTTTCTGGGCTGCGAGCGCACACTGCTGGCTCATGTTAAGTTCCCCATCAACCAGCACTCCGAAGTCCTTCTCTGCAGGGCTGCTCTGAATCTCTTCTCTGCCCAACCTATAGCTGTGCCTGGGATTGTCCCAGTCCAGGTGTGGGACCTTGCACTTGGCATGGTTAAGCTTGATGGTTGGCATCAGCCCACCTCACAAGCGTGTCGAGGTCCCTCTGGATGGCATCCCTTCCCTCCCTGTGAGTGTTCTCATTGATTTCTGTGGTTGCATACATAAAATATTCATACCTTGATAGAAACTAAAACCAGTCTCTATTGAGTTAAGTTGTGAATGTGGACACCAGGCTGCAGAAATGATTGATGGTTTTCTTACCACGTGTAATAGCCTAACAGGATTTCACAAAACCTTTGTTCACACACTTAAAAACTACCAGAATGTTTCCTTAAAGAAAAGAGCAGGCAGTATAGTCTTAAACTGCTGCTTCAGTATTTCAGAGAGGTTTGCTTGCATGTTGCTTAAAAAAATAGGTCTGGAATTTAAGGGGAGTTTTTTGTGTAAATAAATGCTGTAGATTGTAGTTGCAGATAGACTGAAATATATTGTCATATTCATTTTGTTGAACAGAGTTCATTCATTGCATCATAACTTGTTGGTTTGTTTGTGTAACAAAGACTTTCCAACACAGAAATTGGAAATCAGGTTAATTACAAAATATGATTCTATTATTTTTTTGTTTCTGTCTGGAAATTGCCTGCAAGTATCTTGAGAAACAGTCACAGTCGGATTTCAACATGTATTAAGCCCCCTCCTAAGCCTGCGCTGCTGCCTTTTCCACTTAGAGTCCCTGCCCCTTATGCCCTTACTACAAAGTTGCCACTGTTGCTTCCTTGCCCTCTAGTTTATTGCAGTGGACTCTGCACCTCATTGATGACGTTATAACTTCCCTCTACTTACGTGTGATTGTGGGTTGTGAGTGTGGCCTTTCAGCATATCTTCTGGCTAACCACACTTTGATTTGCCTCATGGAGCCATGTCAGAGCAGACACGCTGATGCCTGCTGGATGGTGCCAAGCTGGAAAACACGTTCCAGAAGTGCTCTTCCCATCCTCAGCCATGCATGTGCTCCTGCCTGCAGGACCACGCTGGAACTAGCCCAAAGTGAAACCCAGCCGCTCATGTGGCTGCCGGGTTCTCGGCAGCAGCTGCTCTGCTGTTGACATGCTTTGCTTTACAATGTCTAATGTAGCCATAGCCTGTCAGCCCTGTGTCCCTGGTGGGGGACCTGCTGGTCTGTGATTGCAGGGTCCTTCTCTAATCCCAGCAGTGCTGGTGACAACACAGTGGTGATCCTGGGAACAAGAATTTGAGAGGGAGCACTTTAAAATGGGTACCAGGAATTCAGTCATTCATCAGAGAGGAGTATTCATGTTTCATGCTGTAATCATTGTAATTAAGGACTATAGTACTTTTTTGTTGTGGGTAGCACCCTCCTGGTATTTTTTTTTCTATACCCCTCCTTTTTCTCAGGATTGCTTATTCTCAGGAGTGAAATTATTCATGGCCAACGTACTCACTCCTGTATCACCCCAGTAATTTACTACAACTTCTCTGTTCTTTGTTCCCCTTTGATTGGCCTCTCCATGTAGTCATGTAGTGCATAACACAAAGATGGATTGTACGGCATTCTCTGCTGGGGAAAATCAACACATAGAGCAGGCTCACTGCCAAGATGCTCATAATTAAACTGTTGCTATGGACAGGATTACATCTATGTTTCTATCAGTCATTTGCTGCAGTTTTGTGGCTATCGGTGCTTGGATTTTTTCTTTTAGATTTTAGTTTTTATCTTCCTTCTACTTACCTTAGTTTTCAATGACAGTTTTGCAGCACATAGGTAAACAAAAAGCATTATTGGAAGACACAGAAAAAAAGAAAAAAAGAGAGAAGCAAATTCCATCATTCTGACTGTGTTTGTTGCTGATGTCTTTGTGAGGTGTTTGCATTTGTTCAGCTAACAGAAATGGCCAGATGCAGTCATTCCCGTTCAGCAATCGTATTGTTGTGACCTAAGAGTCTGTTGCAAAACTACAATGATGTTGTTACAGTCTGTAGGGCCAGAGTGTTACCAGTGTGAGTTAGAATGTTGCAAGTAGAACAGCAGGTGTAATGGAAAATACCGCAAAAAGCAGATAAGGCTTTAAAGTTTTTTTTGTCACTCTTCACTTCTGATTTATGTGCACTAAGTTGTGAAATGGACTAATGATAGTGTAGTGTGAAGCACACTGATGTATTGGAACAGAGCTTGTTTGCCTGAGTACGTTGGCTGAGCTTCGCCTGTTACCGTATCATTGCTGCTGTTATCCCCTAGTACAATGATCTTCAGCAAGTAATTAGTTTTGGTAGCACTCAGAATCTTTGGTATTATAGCTGACTTGTGTGCAGTGCATTAAATGTAGCAAGCTTCAGGATTACAGCAGAAATAAGGTGGTGTGAGGGGTAACAAATGATATCGAGTGCAACTGAGATCACTGTAACGAGATAAACAGTTTGGTGTCACAAAATTGTCTCCCAGTTGACAAAACAATCCATATTTTATAGATTGCCTTAAATATTGAAGGATGGAGTCAATTATAGCCAATTATGATGCTACATTTACTGGAGGAGTTTTCATATCCTTTGGGGAGGAATAAGGAAATGCTCAAGTCAGTCAGAAAAAGCTTTTGCACTTGCTTCCTTGTTTTACCTGAACGCATTTTTTTCCTGTTTCTTCAGGTGAAAGCTGCATGTGAAGGCTGGGACCAAATTATCTTTAGGACAAAGGGGGGGTGGGGAGTGGAGGAATTTATTTTTGTGTGCGTGCTTTCATTTTTTTTTTTCATGTTGAGCATAAAATTATGGTAAAAAATTATTATAATAGGGCATGTAGAACAAGAAACTAGAACATCAGCTCCCCTCAGTTACATTTGGGTTTTCTCCAAAGGAGATGTAAATGCAGTCTGGTGATGGCAAAGCCTGCTTAGGCAGTGCATGTTGACATCATGAATTTGACTTGCTGCTTTCCCAAAAAGAAGCTCTTCATGGCACTGAAGAGATACGTAGTAGATACTGCATATTTCCAAATTTAGTCTATTAAAGTGAAAATAAAGGAATGAGCATGGAATGGTTTGCTGTGACCCACAATGCTTTTGGGTGAATAGATGTAAAATGGGGATACAAAAGCAGTGTATTGAAGATGGTCAGACACCTGTATTCTTAAGAGATCTGATCATAGTCTCAGGGGCTGAGAAGCAAACATTCCTTTAATGGTGTAGTACGTGTCATTTAGATTATAACCCTTCTGTTTTGACTCTCGGATACTGTATCAAGGAGATGCACATCTGTCAGTCTCATGCTGAAGGCCTGGCTGTGGGGAGTAGTTTCCCTTCCATAGCAAAGCTTGCTGTTGGTAATTAAAGATTCAGATATATAGATAAAGGTGTATTCAGAGGTGAAAGATGGCACTAAACAAGTTGTTTGAGGAATGTTTCAACGTGTTATCCTCCTCCACATTCAGGGTTTCATTCCACCAACCAGCTTCAGAGGGTGACCTAGTACATGCGCCAATGACAAAAGCTACTTGTAACAATTCAGATCATGCTTTCTGCTTTGTGAAATGGGATTGTAGAAATCCTCTCAAAAATGACATCTGAAATAGCATTAAAACACAATTTCCCTTTGATAAGGATTTAAGGGACTCATATGAAAAGTGACACTGCTTTGAGTAGCTCTGTGTCAGCATTATGCAATGTGTTGCACATAAGTGACATTAATCCATTAAGGGTGTGAGGGTCACTTATTTTTCTCATGAAGTCATTAAATACCGTTATTGATTTCTGTACAATCAGTTGAATTCTGCTGGAATACAGCGATCTCCAGACATGCTAATAGTGCTGTTTATAATAATGTTTATAGACCATAGTTTTAAAGACAGATATTACATTCAAAATAAATGATCATGCCTAAGTGAAACACAAAGGAGCTTAGGGAAGCAATAATATTACGCTGTTTGCAAATTACCTGAGCCTACTTTATTGCAGAAGATGATTTTGTGACACAGATGTTCTAAAATCAATAGCTAGCCATCTTCAGTATGGTTGTTGCTTATTCTAATTGTAAAAATACTTATATGTATATATATATATTTGGACTCCTACTGTTACATGATGATAAAGCATCTTTAAAAAAATCAAATGCAAACCTGGAAACCCTGTCATAACAAATACAAAATTTGGAGTACTACTTTTTATACTAAACACTGTGTAAACTTTGGATCATAACAAATGCTGTGTGTGAACTGGCATATTACTAGATTATTTTGTCATTTGAAGCAGTGTATGAAATGCTGGTGGATCAAATGCTGGTAAGAGTCCCTTTCTTCTTCATTTCCTCATGGTGAGCAGATTTCGTAGGAGAAAATACGTAACACTCAATTCTACTTAACAGGTGTATTTTAGCTCTGTATGATGGATGCATGCTAATCCTGTTCTGCCTTTCCTACCTTGATGCTGTCCTAATGACTTTATCTTGACAGCTAGCCTAAGCTTGTTTCCTTATCTAACAGATAGCTTCATTGTATTTTCTATCCTTCCTACTTAGAAGGAAATGAAGCTTCTGATGGAAGAGTTGGGGTAGTTGCATTAATTTTTGCAGTAATCTGATACTGTAGTTGTTGCATTTTGCCTCACCTCTTCCAGCTTTTTTCCCATTGGACACAAATGGTATATCAGAGTAAATAACTAGCTTTGCCCCCGGGTGTAGCAAAAGCAGACTGGTACATTTATCTCTGTGGCTAAAACGTGAAGTTTTCACTTCCAAGCAGTGAATTGCATCCTGCTGAGGAATTACTGTTTATTTTGTGGGTTTCCTCTCTAGGACCCTTAAGGGGCTCTGACAGGTCTTGTCGAATAGCGTTGGTCATCCCTGTCTCAGACACCAAATGATGCCAAGTAGTGGCAAGTTTATTGCATTGTCTCTGGAGAAGCTGTTGTACACTCAGCATTTTCTTCACAGGCTGCCTGCCTGATTTCATTGAAGGAGGCCTGAGCAAGGCTGTGTTATTAATGAACTATGACAAGCCTTTTGCCTGTCAGCCAGAGAGGTTCCCGCTATCTCCTTTTAAAACAAAAACTTAATGGAAGATGCTCAGCTGGGCAAGCTCTCCAATGATACACCTTAAGTGCTCATCCCAGGCTGATGCAAATACGCAGAGAGCCGTGAAGCTGCAAGTGGCAGCGTTTAATACCATCTCCCTCCTAATGCCTGAATAATTTTCCGGAGAGCGATCGCCACGGCTGCTGTGAACATAGTTATTTGTTTATTTTTCACCTTGGTCCTGGCGGATTGCTGACCTAGCTAATCTGCCGTGCGCGGGGGGGATGACACACATACACATACACGTTGCCAGTTCCCTGCTCACTGCACCAGCAGTCTCCTGAACATGACAGGATCGGCAGCCAGAGCCTGAGACAGGCTCCCGAAGCCCGGCAATTACATGGGCTGGCTCCCAGGTCCGCTCTGCAAGGGGAGCTGAGCGATGCTGGCAAAGGATGGGAAGGAGGTGATGAGGGAGACGGCTTACGTTTTCCTTAATGGATGTTTGTGAGCGGGAAGGAGATGGCATGGGCTGTCGGGGTGAGTTATGGAGTGCGTTTTACAATCTCCCTCCGGTCGGTCGGCTCATTATGTTAAACAGTGAAGCTTTTAAAGAGCCGTAGCTCTCCTTTTATGTGCCTTGGCCTTCATTTGCTGAAATGCTTCGAGTTCACGATGCTCAAGTCATTTTGGAAACGGGATGTAATTACAAAGGTTTCTTATGCTTACCAACAGCTTTTTTGAACTACTGTAATTATCATTACTTGTGGATACTGTAAATTGAATATCCCCTCCCTAATTACATTAAACTCAAGGGTTGGCTGCTTAAATAGCCAAATAAGAAAAGTTCACCCTTTACTATAAATAGCAAAATTGTTCTCTTAGTTCTGTTGACCTTTAAAGAGAAGTGCTTTACACTGTCGTCAGGTGTACATTATAAAGATAGCTTGTAATTAGATCTGTAATGAGGAGCTTGGTTAGAATGGCTTTCTGGAAAAACTTCATCAATTCAGCGTTTTCTAACTGCATGACAGAATTAAAGTTTCAGGATACATCAGGACTTTTAAAGGGGCTGTCTGCTGTTTCACACTTCACCTGCTCTGCTGGTGATTTGTAGCTGCCCAATGCTACTGCCAGTGCTCCAAGGTAGCGGCTGTAGCTGCAGCAACTTAGCCCAGCCCTTAGAAAACAACATGGGGACAAGGGAACAATTTATCCAGCAATCCAAGGGTTTCTGTGATTAATGAATGTTTCTTCTCTCACTTCAGGAGACAATCACTTAAATTTTAATGAACAGTAGAATAAAGAGAGGGAAGAGTTGGCTACCTATTTCTTGTTCAGTTTCCTTCAGTTAACAAAAGTAAGTGTAGTTGTGCTGAAACATCAGTCATCTTGTCTGATAGAAGGGTGCAGAGCTTTAGTTAGGGAGTTGATGTGCCTGCCTTGCGTTCAGTCTGCTGCTCTCACAGCTTCACTAGATCTGTGCACTGCTTTAAGAATACTGAAGGAATTTCTCTGAGAAGTTTGATCAACTTCCACTCACTTGCAGTAACTGAAATACTTAGTGTGTTGCTACCAGCTAATATTTACTTTGCTTTCTTCATTCTACTTTAACTAAAATTATGCCATTTATTCCCTGTAGAAGCTTTTTTGTTAGTTGAGACTGCTTATTTTCCAAGAGCACTTCCTGCTGAGTGTCCTTCATGACCTGTTATAAAAACGTGTTTGGACAAGACAAATTGAAAAGTGTGTTTATAAGAAAAGAACAGGGGGGAAAAAAATCCTTATTGTACAGTGGAATACTATAACATTTGAATTTTAATAGCTCTTACCTAAGTGATATTTAATGAAATACAAGGCTAGAACAAAAGCAAAAAATATGCAGCTTGATCCATTGTAGTCCATCCACACTCTGCTGTAGTGACTCTTAGCTGTAAGTTTTAACTAATGAGATACCCTGCACAGTTTTATTTCCTTTTTGAAAAATACTTATGTTCATATTTGATACAATTATAAGTTTAAATAATAAATTATTCATCATAATTCTGGCTTTGCTTCCAATGCATTTTCTACCTTTCTGTATTACACAACAGGCAAAGCTACTGTATAGCTTGTTTCTAAATCCTGGTGGTAGTGTATTTCTCTTATAAACAGGCATGTGCATATGTGAAGTGAATAGACAGTATTTTATGCAAATAAGTAAGTAGAGAGTACACTAAATGTAGCCAGTATTGATGGACAAATTCTGTATCTGATATTTAACAATCCAAATGAAAACCAGAACAGTCTCATGGCTCATGCAGTTAAACAGATGAGTAGTATCAGTCCATTAGCAGACAAGCAAATCCTTTCTCATAAAAGCAAGAAGTAGATGTTGTAGTAGAGATTAGCTAGAAATCTGAAGGCCTAGACTTAATTTAATTGTTCCCTGTTACAGAGCTTCAGTGGGTAGAAAGGTTTGTGTTGTTGAATCAGACCCTTCGGTGCTTCCAGTGGCACTTTGAGCAGACTAGCTGATAGGAAAGAAAATGAGGAAAAGAGAGCAGTGAAAAAGGCAAGACTTTAAAGATTTTTAGTTTAATTTGTTTCTAGTTACCCTTTTGCAGGCACTTGTGCTTACCCTTAAGGCTTAAAATCTTTATTTGCTTCAAAGTGGAATGGCAAAGTGATATTTAGCTCTCTGTATACTTCTAGGGTGAAGGCAAGTCTTCAAACTTGTCTTTCCCAGCTATTTCAAATACTAGTAAAGCTTCTGTGTTTAGTAGTAGCTAAGCTTTTGGTACACTGCAGTGCTTTTTAATAGAGTTCATTGATTGTATGTGTGTAATTTTTCAACCTCTCTTTTTTTCCTGAGTGGTTTATCAGCAAGTATTTAGAAGGTGCTGTCTCCTTGAATTTTGGATACAGTCTCTTATGTCTTAGAGATATAAGAGAAAACTCACAAAACTGAGGTGCAGACAGTGTTTAAAACTGCTTTGTCCCTGATTACAGGTTACTCTTCTGCATTAAACTTCTTCCCATTATGCTCCTGCATTTGTAAAAGTAAACACAAAAAACTCTGTGATGAAGCATGTCCCCTAAACTCCTGCCTGCTGAAATCAGGGACAGCACATGAACTGGGTTACACTGTGAAGTGGCATAATCGTGTTCTGTTTTGCTTCCTGCTCAGCTCCTAACAGTATCTAATATTTGGGCTGTTTTCTTTTGGCAGCTGAGCACTGAGCTGACATTTTGATGGCACTATTTATTGTAACCTCAAGGTCTCACTCCTGAGTGGTAATGTTCAGCTCGGAGCCCATCACTGTACATGTGAAGTTAAGGTTATGTTTTCCCGTGTGCATCACTCTGCACTTACCCACACTGAATTTAATTTACTGTTTCATTGTCTAGTCACTCAATTTCATAAGGTCCTGTGATTCTTCACTGCTTGCCGTCATCCTTACTGCCCTAAATAAGTTTGTATCATCTGTAAACTTGGTTGTTGCACTGCTCAGCTACCTTTCCAGGTCAATTACAGGTATGGAAAGAGGATCAGGTCTCAGTGCAGATCCCTGTGGTACTCCAGTGGTAGGCTTCCTCTGCTATGCAGGCTTGACCCTTTACCACTAAATTTCTGCTTATGCCTTTTAATCAGTTATGTTGCCATGCAGAGACCTCTATTTTGCCATGGGTGCTTAGTTTCTTTAAAAGCCTTAGGTGAAGTACTTGTTAAAAGCCTTCTGGAAATTCACATAGGGCTGCAATGACTGCATCACTGGTCTCACATGTTTGAGCTATTCGAAGGATTGGGTTAATTTTGTAAGACAAGGCTTCCCTTTATGAAAACTGAAATTTTACTGTTCTCAGACATGTGCCCACTTAGTCTATTTGTTATTATAGTTTCTATTAACTAGTATATAGACGTTAGGCTTGCGGATTGCCATTCCCTGGTGCTTTTCTGGAACTTGTGTTAGAAACTGGCAGCACATTAGCCACATTGGAGACCTCAAGTAGCAAGGCACTGGGGAGAGGGATGACACATAGTCATTAGTAATTCAGCTATTCTACTTTTGAATTTTCACACTCAGGTGAATGCTGTCTGGTGCCAACCATTTGGTACTTCATACGGAGAAAGGACTGGGTTTTTTTGTTATATACTCCTGTAACACCCAGCACAACAGAGTTCTTTGGACACACCAGTGTAATAATTGTCATAAAATCAGATCAGTTGTTAACTGGGTTAAAAATGCTACTCTTGCTTCTACTGTTATTGGCAAGTTTTAGTAATATAGTGTTCTGGTTTGTTTTTCTTTATTTTGTGTATTTTAATTTCCCTTACTGGTATTTGAGAAAGTAATGCAAACAGCTGAAGAAAAAAAGCAAGATTTATTTCATTTACAGAGAAGGAGACTTTAAAAAATCCTGTCTATATAGAGTAGTTATTTCAGTTACAAATCGGAGATACTATTTGAAACCAGGGTACTCTAGAAGAAGTCAGATGGAAGCTGTATTTTACTTTGACACTTTCCTTTTAATAAAAGCACATATGGCCTCCATCAGTAAGTTATCAATCTTCAATTACATTAGTCAAATTTCAGCTCATGGATAGTGAATGTGTACCAATGCCATGCCTGGTTTCTTAGTGAAGCTTTTGTGATGTTTCAGTTTTGGCGATTTTTTTCTTGGCGTTCCTCGTTATACAGCTCTTGTTCAAAGGTGAGCAAAGTTGAGTTGTGTCAAAAAAAAAAAATGACTGAAGGAGAAGTTTGGGATCACAATCTAGCATTTCTTTGGATAAAGCTGTGTCAGTGCTTGTATTCTATATTCAGATTTTAGGGATTCAGAACTGGGTTTTAGTACCACTAGGCTTAGATTTTGAATTCATCAGGTTTTTGAGCTCTTTTAGCTCCCTGAAGTGGGGTCCCCACCACACAGGGTGGAAGAATGTTGCAGGTGAAATGCTTGACAGCAGGTCTTTTTGCTGCTTGAAAGAAAAAAGCAGTAAGGTTCCTCAGGTGTCTGCAGAAGCATAGCCATGATTTTACTGTAAAGCTCAGCTGAAGAAATCTCCCGTCCACTCCAGGTGGAGATAGAGCAAAAGATTGTCCTTGATGATGTTTTGTTTTTTTTTTTTTTTTATCTGAAGGAAGCAGCTTTGTGGTCCTTCAGGGTCCCACGTGATGTAAAAACTGGCAGCTCTGATCCTCCAACTTCACTTTGCTCTGTATTTAACGTCCTGTCAGCCCTCGGTGGGAGACATGACTGATTCACTTTTTCTTCTGCCATGGGCATTCAGGGGCATGAGGTATGATTCATCACAGACATGCCACTCAGACTGGCACACCATCATGCTCATATCAGAGGCATGAGAAGAGAATACTGTTGTAACTGGGTTTACAATATTTTCCCAGTTATGCGTAAGGACTTTGCCAGTTACAGGAAGAAATGATTTCTGTATTGATATGTTTCCAGTTTGTCAAAATGAATGTAGGAAAGATGGAGAGAGGTAAAACAGGGAAAAATTGACCAGGTAATGAGGTAAAATCAATCACAAATAATACAGGGAACTAACATGTTGTGCGTTTAACTTGAACAGTTTGGCAGGCAAAGATTAAATGGAAATTTACCTACAGCACTGAGCACTACTTTTATAAGGGTTTTGGTAGTGATTTTGTTCCTATTCTTTCTTTTTCCAGTTACTGTGGACAGACCAGGAAACTGAAGTACCCTCATAATTCTTTACCAACAGAAGGAAATACAGTGTAAAAGAATTGACAAGTTCTTTTTCCATCCCATTTTTTTAATTATAAATACATGCACTTCACAGAATTGCAGGCTTCAGGAAGGTTTCCCCACCTCCCTCCCCACCATATTCATAATTTGTAGAGAAATCTTCAGGGTTTTGCCTTCAGAAACATGTCTTTGGCAAAGTGTCTTGGGAGCATCAGAATCAGGGCAAGGAACAAGTTGGATATCAGTGCCCCAGTTTGCTTGGATATTGGTAACCTCCAGCTGCCAGAGGGAAAAAAAAAATCCCTCATAGGTCTGAATGGCAAAATCTTTGAGGGCTTTTTGTCTTAGGTTGTGCTTTATGTGAGGATCAACTACCAGGATCATATAGACATATTAAACCTGTGTTGAATCCAGTTCATTACAGGAACCTTGAGCACAAGTCTCCTAAGGAATAATAATATCTATGTAAGAGAAACTTTAACAGTAGGATTTTGAAAGTTTATTTCAAACATGAGACAGGCATGGAAGAAGACAAACTACTTTTTTTAAAATAAAAAAAAAGGCAAAGTAGGAGTTTAGATAAGGATGACAAGAGGCATTATGTAGAAGATGATATCTTTGGGAGCTTTCTGAAGTTTATGCCAGGGATGGGCATCAGCTGTTGGCTTGTGCGTGCCAGCAGGTCATTACAGTGAGCTGGTTGTCCACATTGCCTTCTTAGTGCATAACGTCTCCAATATAGGCTCTGTATATCCACACGTGTACTTTTTCACAGTTGGCCTAGAGTGTCTCAGACAACAATATTGGACTTTGGGTTTGGTATCAGGCATGGCATTTTCTGGCCACAAATTGGCCATTTGTGCTTCCTTTTTAAGTATATAATAACAATGAATATAAAAGTAGCAATGGAGCATTGTGGGTGGAAGTGCTGTTGGAGTTGCTGTAGGGAATAAGAGACGTCAAGGTAAACAACAAAGCTTGGTCTATTTCCAGACTTTGGAAAGAGCAGCTACAGAATACATAGATAAACTGGAAGTGGCCATAAAATTATTTCAGTGGGTGACTTTAAATCTTGGTATTTTGTGCTGGGAATTTGTAATGAGTGTTCTTTCAGCTCCTTTCTATGGTTCTGGGGTGCACAGCTCATAGCCTACATTCTATATTTGCAGCCCAGTGGTTACTTCAGTCAGTCGTCTGCTGCCTTTCAAGGCCTGGCTGAAATTTTTTTGGTGATTCACCTTCTTTTTTCAAGCTCCCGCTTCAAGCCACAGCAGGCCAGCCTAGCTTACAGACAGCACACTTTCTGCTCCAGGAAAGCCTTTGGTGAGGAGGGCACCCGAGGCCAAGCTGTGTGTTATTCTCCAGTCACAATCTGCTCCCAGCCACCTCCTTTCCTGGCAGCACTGGAGCAGCCAGGGACTCAGTTGGACAGAAACCCAGGGGTAATTGGTGTGCAGAATAGTCATTCTGTGATGCTGGGCTTACTGAACATGCACGCTTTCCACTCCGGCTGTACGCTTGCAATCCAGCTTATTCTCTGAGGCTCAGCCCCATTTGGCCAGTTTTTCCCAGCCTGCAGCCAGTGCTGCTCCTGCTGTGGCATGGAGCTGAACCTCCACTGTGGTAGCTGGCACAGGTTTGTTGCCAAATGTACCATAATTTCATTGGCAAAACTGAGAGTAATTTCCAGACTTCACTGGTGTAGGCTCTGCCTCCTTAAAATGTAGACTGGGAGAACAACGAGCAGATTCGTCCTTTTTGCATGTTTATTTTAGGTCTTAATAGACCTAAGTATTTCAGGACTCTGTAGTAAAAAAAGTGCCTGAGGGAGCCTGAAATGTTCACACATAACTAGGGCTGGAAGGAGAACAAGAATTCAGCTTCATGAAAAATTTAGCAGGCTTGGTGTTCATCTCAATGAGGAACTAAGCACAGTTCTTCAAAGATTTTTAATGAAAAAAAAAGAGGGAGAAGTTGCTCTGCTATTAGCTGAGAGCTCATTAGCCAGGGTGCTCACCTGGAAGTTGGGAGACACAGACTTAGTCCTCTGGCCTTAATCAAGCAGAACATTTAGGTGTCTTTTCCCTGGTTAGCTGCTGTTTCTGCCCGTTTGTGTCTCTTATGTTTTCCAAAAGTTGGGTAACCATCTGAGATGTCTCTCCAGTACTGTGTGGGAATAAAGGTGGTTCTGAGTCTCTTGATTTGAGAGTCTGCAGTTCCTTTTGGTTAATGGTTGGAGAATACTCTATAAAGAAGTGTCCAACTGCATCCACTTAGCCCATTCTTTTTAAAACATGTCTGAATTTGATTTCGTCCAAAGAAACTATGGTATTGTCAATATTGCCTGTGTATTTTTGTTGTTCTGTGTACACTTCAAAAAAAGGTACATGTACAAAATGTTCTGTGTACATGTCACAAAATGTAAATCGTTTCTACGTGTATTACAGAATGCCAGTGGTTTACACAAAATGGCCTAATTATTTAACTAGTGCTACATTCAACACTCTCACATGTTCTCGTCTTGATAATTTTTTAGTGGAAGTTCCCTTCCTTTTCTACAATAAACTAATTTGTAACAGAAGAAGCATTTGAAACTTTTTTTCAATTGCAGTATGAGGGGAAAGTAAAAGGAGTGTCCCTTAATGAGAAGAGTGCATAGAAATAGAAGGGCAAAGAGATGTAAGACGAAAGAAGGTAGAGAGGTAGCAGTTTCCTTGGCTGTAAAAGGGAAGACTGGGCCATCAGGAAATTTTGTCTCTAGGAGGTCACAGGTGCTGTGATGTAGGTGGTGCTGCCTTGACTTTAAATATGTTATACAGTTCTCAGAGGCGCATTGCCTGCTGGCTTTGGAGCATTCAATTCATAACCTTTGCAGGGGATCGGAGGCATTCAAAATGAAAATACAGTATTTTGCAAAGCAAATAGGAGAGGAAACGTGCATTTCTGCCCCAAAACTGGGATCCTGGTAGTAGATGCCTGAAGCAAGAAGCAAGAAGTTCAACATCTTTGTCGGTGACATGGACAGTGGGATTGAGTGCACCCTCAGCAAGTTTGCCGATGACACCAAGCTGTGTGGTTCGGTTGATACGCCGGAGGGAAGGGATGCCATCCAGAGGGACCTCGACACACTTGTGAGGTGGGCTGATGCCAACCTTATGAAGTTTAACCATGCCAAGTGCAAGGTCCCACACCTGGACTGGGACAATCCCAGGCACAGCTACAGGTTGGGCAGAGAAGAGATTCAGAGCAGCCCTGCAGAGAAGGACTTCGGGGTGTTGGTTGATGAAAAAATGAACATGAGCCAGCAGTGTGCGCTCGCAGCCCAGAAAGCCAACCGTATCCTGGGCTGCATCAAAAGGAGCATGACCAGCAGGTCAAAGGAGGTGATCCTGCCCCTCTACTCTGCTCTCGTGAGACCTCACTTTGGAGTATTGTGTGCAGTTCTGGTGTCCTCAACATAAAAAGGACATGGGACTGTTGGAACAAGTCCAGAGGAGGGCCACGAGGATGATCAGGGGACTGGAGCACCTCCTGTATAGAGACAGGCTGAGAAAGTTGGGGCTGTTCATCCTGGAGAAGAGAAGGCTGCGTGGAGACCTCATAGCAGCCTTCCAGTATCTGAAGGGGGACTACAAGGATGGTGGAGAGGAACTCTTCATCAGGGACTGTAGTGACAGGACAAGGGGTAACGGGTTCAAACTTAAACAGGGGAAGTTTAGATTGGGTATAAGGAAGAAATTCTTTATTGAGAGGGTGGTGAGGCACTGGAATGGGTTGCCCAGGGAGGTTGTGAATGCTCCACCCTTGGCGGTGTTCACGGCCAGGTTGGATGAGGCCTTGGGTGGCATGGTTTAGTGTGTGGTGTCGCTGCCCATGGCAGGGGGGTTGGAACTAGATGATCTTAAGGTCCTTTCCAACCCTAACTGTTCTGTGATTCTATGATTCTATAATCTGGTGCACTCTGTCCAGCAACTTCACATTCAAGTAACATGGCACCCCTTCCGTCAAAGCCTGGTCTATAAAAAACTAGTGGGGTGGGGGTTTTAATTTTTATTGATAACATCAATGAAGATTAATCTGAGCTGGGGGTGGGAGGAGAAGACCTGGATGCATTTTAATCCAATAGATTCCATGAAAACAGACTGTAACCATAAAAATGTCAAATAAAGCAGTTGTATATTACTGTTTATAATGAATTGTTTTCTGCCTTTTCTGCTAATCAGGCATTTTCATAAATGTATTTCCTTCCAAATGTATATGTTGTTGTTCCCATGGAGCAGCTGTGGTAACATATTGTACTTGCATGTTAGGACTTTTTCTTTCAAATGGAATGATGTATGAGTCATTTATGCGTAAAACATAGTAAAACTTATTATACCATCATTCATACCGCATCTTCTGAAATAAACAGATCCAAAAAGACACTAGTAGTGAAAGCTGGATTCCTGAGAGTTTGCATAGGCTGATGAGTGCTATGGGCTGGTGCATCATTTTTATTCCAAATAATTTTGCCTATGGATTTTAATATCGCTGCCTGCTCACGTTGGCACACATAATCTTAACAGCAGTGTGACAAAGGGGTCTGTATTAAACTGCATTGATTAGCATCCTCCTGTATTTTACAAGATCTGACCAAATTTGAAGTATCCTGTCATGTGTTTTCTACCTGTGGATGTTAAAGTTCTGACCAAGAAATGACTTTGCAGGCTATAACTTCTTCAGAAATCACATAATGAATGGTAACTGCTTCAGAAAACATGTAACAAATGATTATTTGGACTACTGGGATACCTCAAAGAGAAGTAACAAATTCAAACAACACAAAGAAAACAGGACATCTCAGATAACTGAGCAAGAGAGCTAACGCTATTGCTTTGTCTTTATCTCTTTGTGTAGATACCATGCCATTTAGAGTGTAGGAGGCTAAACCAAGTACCACATAGTAACAGCAACTGCATCAGAAAACCACATGCTTGTTAGGCATAAACATGCCAAAGTATAAAAGGAATGAAATGTGGGTAAACCCAGTTTCAATTCTGTTTCCCCTTTGCTCTGCACTTATAAATCGTGTTTTCTATGGTCTGATCCTTTCAGAATGAATACATTTAGCTTGTAAGTGTTCCTGCGTAATCTTTTCCTTACATAGTGCTACATTATCAAGCATCATATAAAATTAGTTACTTTGCACTGATATGAATGTGGACAAAGTCAAGCTGTTGACATGGCTTTTTCAGGGCCTCCTCTCATAATTGGGTGTGTTACATCTTTTTCTAAAAGAGCACTGTATGAATACAAACGTAATTTTAGCCCAGAACCTGTTCAAAAGTGTCTTTTTTTCAGAAGGAGGAAGAAAAAGTCAAATAAGAAATTTGTCCATGTCTTTTCTTATCAGTAAGTGCTTTGGTAGATGTTTTGGCAGTACGGATTTATGTGGATTGATGTGAGGGAGTGGATAATCTTGGAAAGCATGTGCAATAAGGTATATGGAGAATTTTAGTTTTACAGGGCAGAGCTTCCAGACCGATGCCTTTAAATGCTTTTTGTGTAGTAATTGGCTTTTATCTGGCAGGTTTTACAGGTACTGAGAGGTGCATCTTGAAAGTATAATGCTTCAACATTAATAATCTTTCAGGAACTCAGAAGCTTATACGTCTTCTGCTGGTGATCCTGCCTTTTAGATGAAGAGCACTTATTTGAGAGTTTGCAAAGCACTCAGACAAGAATTTAATTTTATCTCTTTTCAAAGAGATGGATAACCTCTGTCTGTCTGCAGCTTTGGATGGCCCAGTTGGCATTTCCACTGTCCTTGGACAAAGGCCCAAGGATTCTGGAAGCAGCTCGGTAAAAGGGTTTGTTACCCTTGACTCCAGTCAGCTGTAAACAAGTATTTTCCCTATTTTGGAATTTACCGTATATGTATTTTGGCCCGGTCTTTTGGTCCTTTTCTATTTTCATTGCAATAAAACCTCTTAGAAATAACCGGTATGGTTTACTTCACTTTGTATTTTACTATACTGAAGTGGTCAAATTGGCAAAGAAATAAGATTACGTTGTTGCTGCTGGATTTTATAGCTAACATTTCATGAAACTTTATTTTGCTCGTTAGCTCATAACTTTATGAAAAGCACTTTTGGACTGGCATTTTTCTATGTTTAGTCTGAGGCCAAAGGGATTTCTTTTTTTTTTTTTTTTTTTTTACCTTCATTCAGCATTTTCTGACCTACCTAAGTTGATGTAAGGGTTTGTATATTTTTTTTTAAGCAGTGTTAAGTCTCTGTTCTTCTTGAAGTTGAGTGGATGACTAACTGTATTTGAAATTTATGGTTTAAATTGTACATATAGCTAGAGCACAATGCAGTCGTGCCAAGTACAAACACAGATGAAATGTTACAAAATTAAAAGCTATTAAATAAGGGGTTTATATAACTAGTTAAAAAATATTCTATTTTAGATAGACTTTCTTCCAGAAATTACGGACGAGAAGTGACTAAAGAGTGACTAAAAATGTGCAGTTTTGTAGTGCTTTGCAAATAGTGTATCAGTTTTCTCACCGGTTAAAACATTATTGTTTATGTATTCAAGCAAAAATAAGGGACTTTGTTGACATGGGTTTTTTTGTTTGATGCTGAATTTCTGGAGACACTGAAGTAAAGAGTCCAGCTTTCTCTGAGCTCTCAGTACCCAACAGCTTTTGTTGTTCTCGGTTTCCTAAATCATCCCTCAATGAGGGTTGGCTTTGTCAAAATTCTGGCCCTGAGATGCCACCTCTGGCCCATTGGAGCACTGCTGCCTTAGTAGTGTCGGTAGCGAGCTGACTTTGGTGATCATGTGGCAAGCTTTCATTTAAGCTTTCCAGCTTCCTGCCTGTGGTGGTCTATTTGTTTCTGAGATAGAAACATTTTCTCCACATGGGCAAGGCTGATAAGTTCTGTTCCAGCAGAGAAATAAATTACATACTAGATGTAATGAGACATCAATGTCCAGTAAATGTCCTGTTGCTTGCGAGAGTGGTACTGCATGAAACAACAGTTAATAATTTCCTAGTAATTCTCTAATTCCTTCCCTCCCCAAAATTCCTTTGTTAAGGAGTTACATTTACTATAGGAGAAAAAAGCCTCACAAGGAAAGTAACTTAAAAGTGGAACAGGAAGAGAAGGGCTTTTGCAAATGGAGCAACAAAGAGCTAACGAAAATACCTACTCAGTCATTTTACCTTCAGGCATATGAACCTTGTGAAGTTGAAGACTTCTTCACAGGTTAGCCAAGTTTGATGTTTCATTAGCAGGACTGCTTGCTCCTTCCTCATTGCTAAACGTACATTTTTGTCAGCATCACATGGTTCTTTAGTTTTATGGAAAATTTGACCAGTTTATTTAAGTGGGAAAACACAGAGTGTAGCGGCACGAGAGCTCCTTGTGGAAGGCTATGGCAGTCATGCTGCTCAGTTCTGATGGCTGCCCAACAACACGCTGGTTCTTGCAGAGCCATGCTGGGAGGCATGTGTGGTGTGTGAGTCAGGGCATATGCCAGTCCCTACAGCAGCTTTCCATCAGGAGCTGGTGAAGGTGGCAACAGTCATTGCATCCCTCCTCCTCCTCCTCCTCCTCCTTTGCTATGCCACAGCCCTGATCTTTCCAAATAGCTAATTGTCAAAAAAAATGCAACCAAGAGGAATATAAATAACCACACTAAGAGAACTAATTTGAATATTGAGAATTAAGATTTTAATTTATAGGTGAGTTTTATGGAATACGTTTTCAGCAGTTTGTTGATCTTTGTTAGCTTCTATCAATATTTCTTAAAATTGCTATGTCCAGTTCAAAGAAAACAAGTCATATTCTATGGTCTGCAAGCATAGGCAATCAGATGTCATAAAGAGCTTCTCTGGATCCTTTGCTTCAAATACATGGTTGCCTTTATAACAGACTGCAAAGCAGTGGCCACACTGGCATCCTTACATTTGCTTTGACTGCTTTTCTCATGTAGGGCCCGGTAGAATTAATAAAACCAAATTTAGTTAGTTAGCATTTATTCTGATTCGTTTTTAGACTATTTCTCACTGGGGTGGGAGGGATGGGGGTGAGGAACTACTTGATTCTGAAAACTGAATGGTTTATGAGTCATTCACAGATTCATTTTCTCTTTAACAAGTCTCTCCCCCACTCCCTTCCAAAAAACCCGAAGAAAACAAAAACAAAACCTAAGTCCTCTTGTGCTCTTCAAGATACATTTCCTGTCCTATTCTGAAAGACTTTTTCTCACTCCCTCTAATTTAGCCCAAAGCAACTTTGAAAATACAAAGTATGTAGGCTACCATGGAGCCGTGCTGGAAGAATGATAAACCAGATGTGACATGGCTCAATCCATTTCACCTCTAATAATAAAAAGTCACGGATAGGAGGAACAAAGCAGCATTTCTTCAAAGGTTACTTTTTTAGGCGATTGCTCTTTATGAATTGCCATCTGAGGGATATCAGCATCCAGAAAAATTAGTCTCTTACAAAGGTCAGGATTGAAAGTGGAAACTTGGTAAACTCTTCACCCTCATCTCTGACTGAATATAAGACATGCAGAGACAGAGAGCAGCCATCCTCCCTACTTCCATTATTATATATGCCAGCAGCTGTTTTTGATGCCTGGTTCAGTTTCTGGACATGGAATAAGAAAAAAAGAAACCAACCAAACAAAAACCACTGGTGGGGCTTTTACCTGCTTTGTGCTTGTGTCTGTGGTGGTTTTGTAGTTTGGCCTTCTTAGCATAAAAAGCCTGGCAGGTTTTTGAGAAGGTGTGGTTTAAGCCAGCTGAGCGCAGGACAGAATGGCTGGGTTCTGTCTATACAGCACTGTGTGATGCTTAGTTGTGTGTTTTGCGCATGAATCGGTGAATAGGAAGTAGAGAGGAGGACTGGCTGCGCATCACCTCTACTCAAGAGGCCTTTCCTGCCCACTCCCACCACCATGTAGTGGTCACTGAAGCAATAAGCCCAGGCAGATGTGCACAGCAGTGCAGGGCTGTTACTGAGGCAAGTCATCAGCCGCAAACAGGAGCCTTTTGCATTGCATCTGTACACAGTTGTGTCTATGTGTCTGCATGTAAGGAGACAGTGCACCTCTGTAATTTGGCCAGGTTTAAGCAGGCACCAGCTTTGTGGCTGTTGTGAGAAAGGGCCAGGTCTGTGGCTGAGCCAGGTGAAGACCCTGGGAGCTCCCCTGCCTATACAGTCTGAGCACTGTGTGCCCCTGGAGACCTCTTGGCCGTGATGTGGCAGCTGCAGTGTGCTTGCTGCCAGGGCTTGTGAGTTGGTTGCAGGTGGTAGTGGCTTGGCCCAAACTGCGAGCATGCGACTTGTGTGGCTGAATCGGTGGCTGAGCTGGTGTCATCTTCTGTTGGCTGTCCTGGTTGAGGCTCTCATCACAAGGCAAAGGAGCTTGAATCCCAGCAGATGCTCTAAATGAAGAGGTGACATTTTCATGTGAGAACTTCTACATCTCAAGTGGAGGTATGACTTAATTGAAACATTTTGCAATCTGGCATTGATTTCATAAGCTTGCTTCTGTCCAAAAACTTCCATCACTCCACCTCTCTCCCCCCACTCCCCAATCCCCTCCCCCAAAAAAAAAAAGAAGGAATTTTTTTCTAAAAATGTGGAGACTTATCACTCAAATGATTTTCTGAGTGAAATGAGGATTCAGGAAATAGCTCTCTGTTCCCTCTCCAACATTTTGTGTGGCCGCTTTTAATTAATACTGGGGGGAAATAAAGTGGAAAGTTCAGTTGAATTGAGCAGAATAGCTCCTAAAACTAAAACCTAGATGCTAGAGATGCTTGGGTTTTTAGTTCAGCTTGTGAACTTTCTGCCTGGCTGAGTGGAACTTTGCTCTGCACCTGGCTCTTATGTTATAAGGTAGTTCCTTTTGAAAATAAAAATCATAGTGAGAGCAATGCACTTTGGTTAGGACAGTCTGTCAGTTAAGGCTTAGGTTCTGCATTTCTTTGTAGACAAAACTCCCATTTAAAGTGAAGATGAGCACTGCCTCAAGTCAGGATTGAAGAAGGAGGCCTTGTGGTTGTGCAGTCTGACCTCTGCAAGAACAGGGCACTCCTTTTCATTTAGCAATCTGCTGAGCAGCAGCTGTTAAATCATAGAACCAAAGAATCAACCAGGTTGGAAAAGACCTTTAAGATCATCCAGTCCAACTCTTATCCCAGCACTGCCAAGGCCACCACTAACCCATGGCACTGAGAGCCTCGTCTACACGGTGTGTGAACCTTTCCAGGGACAGTGGCTCCAGCACTGCCCTGGGCAGCCTATTCCAATATCTGAGCACCCTTTGGGGAAGGAATTGTTCCTCATCTCTATCTAAACCTCCCCGGTGCAGCTTGAGGCTGTTTCCTCTTGTCCTGTCCCTTGTTCCTTGGGAGCAGAGACCAGTCCCCTCCTGGCTCCATCCTCCTGTCAGGCAGTTGTAGGGAGCTATAAGGTCCCTCCTGAGCCTTCTCTTCTCCAGACTAAATCCCCCAGGTCCCTCAGCCATTCCCCATCACACTTATGCTCCAGGCCCAGCACCAGCTCCATTGCCATTCTCTGGACCCACTCCAGCACCTCAATGTCTCTCTTGTAGTGAGGGACCCAGAACTGAACACAGGATTAGAGGTGCGGCCTCACCAGTGCCCAGTGCAGGGGCACAACCACTGCCATGGCCCTGCTGCCACACTGGTGCTGATACAGGCCAGGATGCTGGTGGCTTCCTGGCTGCCTGGGCACAAGCTGCTCATGTTCAGCTCCATCAATCACCACCCCCAGCTCCATTCCTATGAGCAGTTTCCAGACGCTCTTCTCCAAGCCTGGAGCATTGCAGAGGGTTGTTGTGGCCCAAGTGCAGGACCCGGCACTTTGCCTTGTTGAACTTCATACCATTGGCCACAGCTTATTGATCCAGCCTGTCCAGATCCCTCTGCAGATCAACGCTCCCACCCGACTTGGTGTCATCTGCAAATTTACACATCCCAGTATGGAGCAGTACAGACTAGTATAGGCCACTATGGCCCCAGATACTGCTGTGGTTTCAATATCCCAGTGCTCCCAGTCCCTGCTGCAGGTCTTTCCACTTACAGCCGTGCTCAACTCCCAGTCTCTGCCAGTGAGATTTCTGAAAGCATCCAAATGCCTCAAAACACAAAGTGTTTGCTTCAGAAATGACAGTCAGTTCTAATGCAAAACCATTTTTTTTAAGAAATCTTTCTCTTTTTCAGAAGACAATTACAAGCTTTATATTACAGTATTACAGACTGTGGTTATTACACTACACTTCCAAGAAGGAGGAAAAAAAAAAAAAAAAAGAAATTACAATATTCTGGGCCAGCGTTTCTCTTGCTTTCTAATGGATACTTTTGTGTTGAAATCAATGTCCTTTGATTATAGTCTTGTAAAGTTTCAGCTTTCTCAGTCTACAGAAGCAGTTGCAACTTTGCAAGTAAAAATACATGTCAAGATAATGCACCTGTTTTATTTAGAAGTAGTAACTTTTCAAGGAAATCTAGGAAAGGTAGATGCCGTTTGTAGTAAAGATTTGCATCTGAGATGTAGTTACAGTTCATCAGCACTCAGGGATTTGAACCTTGGAAAATACGCTTCCCAGTTCAGGGATAAAAGAATCATTTTCCACTGTGTACAAACAAAGCAAAACAAAAATTAAATGGAAACCCCACAGTAGAAAATTCAAGCATGGTTTTTATGTGTTTGAAACCATTTACTTTTAATAGAGTTCTTGGCAAGTAGTTTTTCTCAATGGAGTGCGTTTTGCTATAGATGGATATATACAGTCTTATTTATGTGTCTGTATATGTGCATGTATATATATATTTGGAAGACTGTCTATGTATGTATTTCCTTGGGGAGATCTTCACAGTAGTTACAATGGTTGATTCTGGTATAAGTATCTAAAAAGAACTCTGCTGGTTATAAATAATGGTTCTTTGTGTGCTATGCCACACCACTTTTCAGTAGTTCTATTTGCATGTAGAGTTTTAATTAAGAGAAGGCTGTCACTGCAGGTTGGCTGCAGAAGGCTGCAGTATCCAGCAGAGAGATAAATGCCAATGCCAAGTCATACAGGTTGGAAAGCATACAGGGAGTCCATAATAAAAAATGAGTTTACAATTGAAATTCACTTATTACCAACTTACTGTCTTATATGCAGAGATGGAGAGGTCCAAAATCCTGTCACTTAGGGATGTACGTAGCAGGTGTGGGGTTTGGGGGCGCAAGGGAGGAGGTTCACATTAGATACCTTAGAATTTGAAACTTCGAGGTAGTCAGTAAACTTGTTAGGAGGATATAGGTGCCTTATTTTACAGGAGCACATTACAGATTTCAGCGTGCTGGGAAGTCCTAGGACAGATTGTGAAGAGTCATCTCAGCTTGATTGAGAAGGGCTGTAAGTGTCCTTCTGCTGTTTGAAAGTGTTTTGGTTTCTAATTAATTTAGCCAGAAGACACATTATTTCTGACCTTCACAAATCACGGCCTGTCTGATCCCAGTTTTAAAAGATCCCATTTTAAAAAGAAAAAAAAAATGCAATCCATCTTTTCCTGTTGTGAGGAACAAAGTACAAAATGGAGATATATGGATAGATATATATAGCTACTGTTAGTAAACCATTATATGTATAACATATTTTTCCGCAGTATGTGGTATGTTTTAGGGTTTATATGACATAATAGTACCATTTAACATAACACGAATTCTTCATTTCCATGAAGTCACCAGCAAAAATCCCATTAATTTAAGAAAAGAAAAGAGATACCTTCCTTGTAATTTGTGATTTAATAGCATTTTCTTACTGACATTGAAGTCAGTAAGTACCCTTTACCACTAACTTCAAAATAAGGCTCTCCCCCTCTGTCTTTGAGATGCAGATAGAGGAATTCTTTTCTTCAGTTTCAGTGACAAGGGCTGCCAAGACTGTGAAAGGAAAAATGCACTGTTCTGCCATAGCTAAACAGCCTAAACAGAGCTGTCTACTCTTGTATTGCCTTAAGCAGAAATCAGAGTTGTGTGTAAGAGTTAGGTATAGGATTTATGCATCCCGTTGAGATGAAAATAATGGCCTTTCAAATTTTTACATTAAGATGACTTTTGCAAAGTATGTAATTCGCAATTCATCTTATGGGAAGTGAATTGATAATGCCAGGTTTTGAGAACTAATCTGATATGTGAACAGAAGCGCTGTGTTAAAGAAATTCATGAAGCAACAAAGACTTTCATGAACTAAATATCTCTAAGATAGATTAATAATTAAAAAATAAAATAAACAAGGTTTTTCCTTTCTTGTTTGTATCATATTGCCAGCAAAATGTCTCTGTTTCGAGAGTGACTCTGTTGGGAGGTTTTTGTGAGTGCATGCGTTTTAGGGCTCTGCAGAGACTTTCTGGGTCATCTGTTCCCGCCTACCCACCCTACAACAACAGGAGTTCATTACTGCTGCTTCTCTTCCATCCTACTTTTCTCCTAAATGCCATGTTCCAAAAGTGCCCAATACTATTTTCTCTAAAATACATCTAGTGAAGATGCAATGTGTAATTCGTATGCATACCCGTTGGTGCTGAAGCCAAGTGCTTCTTTAGCATGTGATGACAGATAAAAGATGAAAGCTGAGCAGTTGTTGGATTCATTCTTCATAATGTGATATAAATAAGCGTAAGTGCTGCTAATCGTCTTTTTTTTTTTTTTTTTTTTTAAGGGGAAGGGTGTAGGCAACCTGTACGCAGCTAAGCTCTGGGCTGTTGCTGGATGGAAGTGTCCCTGAGACACTGAGGTTGAAGGCACAGCTCTGCCCTATGGTGCCCTGGCCCTTCCTGCGCTCTCTGGTAGCCACCCTCGCTTCCCTCTTCCCTGTTCTCATACCTGTGGTGTTAGGCACCAGCAATTGCCTGAAGCTCGGGCTTAGACCTACTTAAGCCTTAGTATATTTAATATAGAAAGTTCCAAGCAACCCTGTGCCTCCCATTACTACCAATCCGTTGTGTATTTTCTGGTTTTTATGGGTTGCATTTATCATACCTATCCTTTTCAGCTTTTCCATATGTGACATTGGGTCTGCTTCCAACTTTTATTTTATACTGTCTTTTAGATCAGCTTTGATCTTTGCACGGAACAGTACAATTTATTTTTTTTTTATGTAATGACCCTGTAAATATGTATTTAATGCACCCATTATTAGCTCAGGTGTATTTCGTTGTTAATGTTGTTCTTACAACCAATTTTCTTCGCGTTTTACTTTCTTTGGAGGCTCATATTATTTCCTCGCAAATTTTATTCACATCTTCGCGTATTGCTATATTGATTCTGCTCCTGCTGGAGTTTGCCTCAATTTGACACAAATATTTTGGGGGTTCGTGTGAGGTAATTTTTTTGGAAGTACCTAAAGAGAACTGAAAGCTGTGTATTATAAAAATGCCAAAAAATTAAAGCATGTTTATCCCCATAGCTAACCTAGAAGATGAGATTTAAGTACTCTTAAGCCCAGTATGCTTTCTCATGGAAAATAGTGTACTATCCTATATTAAAGTCACATAGTCCAAACAAGAACATTTTCTTTTTTTAAGTAGGGGCGAGAAAGTCAAAGCAAGAACAAAATTATTTTGCTAGGTGCATACCAAAAGAAGCAGATTGGGGGAGGGGAATGATATTGTATTTTTGTGGTTTTCCTTAGAATGAAATATTCTTTGCATCATCATGTGCCTCCAAGCTGTATGGGAAAAGTGCCAATAATCAATATAATTGGCTTTTGTCATACTTAATGATTTTTGTGATTTATGAATGTGTTTGCTAACACTTCAGTAAGAGATATTACCAGATATTTTTAAATGCCTTTCATTCCATGTATGGAAAAAAAAAAAAAAAAGAGGAGGAATATGCATATCACTTATGATCCTTCTTTCTAGTGTGTTAAGTATTTTTTTTTTCTTAACATCTAGCTTATTCTATAAATGGCAGTATCAATAGCTATCTGTCTTTTCACTTGGAATCACTGCAGAAGTCTGCCAGTACTGGATGAAGTTGTACAGAAATATGCACCCCAGCTGCATTGTGAAGAATTGGCTCATATAACCAGCTCCCTTTTCTCGGAATACCATGTAACCTTGTGACAACAAAGTAACAAAAGGAGGGCTAAGGAGAATTTCCATCCTTTATAGGATGCAGGGGGAAACATAGTGACCAAGGATGAAGAAAAGGCTGAGGTACTTAAAGCCATATTTGCCTCAGTCTTTAGTGGTAAGACCACTTGTTCTCTGGGTACTCAGACCCCTGCGCTTGAAGACAGGCAACAGGAGCAGAGTGAAACCCTCATAATCCAGGGGGAAATAGTCAGCGAGCTGACCATTTATATAGACACACAAGTATATAGACACATTTATATAGACCATTTATATAGACACACAAGTCTATAGGGCTAGATGGGATCCACCCAAGGGTACAGAGGGAGCTGGTGGAAGTGCTCACCAAGCCACTTTTCATCATTTGTCAGCAGCCCTGGCTAACTGGGGAGGCCTTAGTTGACCAGAGGTTACCAGTTGTGGTGCCCATCTACAAGAAGGGCCGGATGTGGGATCCAGAGCAGATCATCTTGAGTGTCATTACGTGGCATGTACAGAACAACCAGGTGATCGGGTGCAGTCAGCATGGGTATGTTAAAGGCAAGTCCTGCTTGACTAACCTGATCTCCTTCTATGACAAGGTGACTTGCTTAGTGGATAAGGGAAAGGCTGTGGATGTTGTCTGCCTAAACTTTAGTAAAGCCTTTGACACAGTTTCCCACAGTATTCTCCTGTGAAACTGGCTGTCCATGGCTTGGATGGGTGTACTCTTCGCTGGATAAAAAGCTGTCCAGATGGTCAGGCCCAAAGAGTGGTGGTGAATGGAGTTCAATCTAGTTGGCAGCTGGTCACTAATGGTGTTCTCCAGGGCTCAGTGTTGGGGCCAGTTCTGTTCAATATCTTTATTAATGATCTTGACAAGGGGATCGAGTGCACCCTCAGCAGATTTGCAGATGACGCCAACCTGGGTGGGAGTGTTGATCTGCTTGAGAGTAGGAAGGATCTATAGAGGGATCTGGACAGGCTGGATCAATGGGCTGTGGCCAATGGTATGACATTAGACAGGGCTCAGTGCTGGATCCTGTACTTGGCCCACAACAACCCCATGCAACGCTACGGGCTTGGGGAAGAGTGGCTGGAAAGCTGCTCGGAGGAAGAGGACCTGGGGATGGTGATTGACGGCCACTGAACATGAGCCACTTATGCCCAGGTGGCCAAGAAGGCCAAGGGCATCCTGGCCTGTATCAGAAATGGTGTGGCCAGCAGGACTAGGGAAGTGATTGTCCCCCTGTACTTGTCACTGGTGAGGCTGCATCTCAAATCCTGTGTTCAGTTCTGGGCCCCTCTCTACAAGAAAGATACTGAATTGCTGGAGCATGTCTGAAGAAGGGCAGCAAAGCTGGTGAAGGATCTAGAGCACAAGTCTTAAGAGCCTGAGGGAACTGTGGTTGTTTATCCTGGATAAAAGGACGCTCACAGGAGATCTTATTGCTCTGTACAGCTATCTGACAGGAGGTTGTAGTGAGGTGGGGTCGGTCTCTTCTCCCGGATAACAAGAAATGGGACAAGAGGTAATAGCCTCAAGCTATGCCAGGGGAGGTTTAGATTGGGTATTAGGAAATACTTCTTCAGTGAAAGGTTTATTCGGACAGGCTCCCAGAGGAAATGGTTGAGTCACCATTGCTGAAGTATTTAAAAGACATGCAGATGTGGTGCTTAGGGACATCATTTAGTGGTGGAATTGGCAGTGCAGGTTTAATGGTTGAACTCCATGGTCTTTTCCAACCTAAACAATCCTATGATTCTAAGACCTGCTTGCCAGACTCAGTTTTATTTATAAAAATCAGATCACCAAAGTTGCATGATTTCCTGGTAGAAATCACATGATTTTTGTAGTAGCAGAGATCTGTTCTCACTGAGTGTAGCAGTGGGAGTTTTGCTAATGGACCCATGCATCCACCCCACACCTGACACAAAATGTTTTCTGCACTGAGAAACTCGGTAAGCCAGAACACCCCAGTGATGCCCTTTCCGGATGGCTACTCACCAGTGCAATGCACTTTCAACAAGCCACATAGCACTGAGATAATTAATAAATTTGGATAAATAAGTGAATTCACAAAATAATTAAGGAAGCTTGGACATGACACGTTTTCAGGCAACAGAATATTTCGTATGATTATGGTTTGTGTAATCAAGGCTCTGTTGTGTATGAAAGTTAATGAGCGTAAATTGAGAAGGAGAGAGGAAGCATATTGAGAACAGTGTTGTGCATAACATCCGTAGGCATTACGGAGATGCAGATTTGCTTCAGACAGTATTCATCTGGAACATATCACTATAGACCTCCTCTCTAGTCAGGAAAGTCCAAAGCAAGTAAAGAAAATCTGTTTCAAGCTAAAAAGAGCTGATTTGTATTAAAAAAAAAAAAAAAAAAAAAACAAAAACACAAAAACCAAACGAAAAACAGAATGATAACTATTACTGGTATCAATTGAAATATCTAAATCTGTTTGGGTACATCATAAATAATGCATTAAATACTCCTTCAAAAAATAACCACAAGTCCAAGTTACTGAAGCAAGCAATGTGAAAAATCGAAGTGTAGCAAAAAAATCTGGTGGAACTGTATCTTGAACTTGAAAATGTGCTCATTCTCTACTTCCAAATTCCCAAGGTGAGCCTTGTAAAATGTCATCCCCTATCCTTGTTATTTCCCTAGCTATAAACCTTCAGTTTCACACAGGAGTTCCTTGAATAATAGTAAGTGCTAACTTTCCTTCCAGAACCATATCTGAGTCTTAAATTGTGCTGTTTAAAAACAGGTAAATGATGTGTGAAAGAATTAAGCAGTTTATGGTAAGGCTGTCATGGGTTTCTTTCCAGGGAAACCAATTGGTTAAGACTTAGTAACTTGTTTTAGAGCTCTATAAGTTATTAGGATGGAATAAACTGAAAATGAAAGAAAAATAATTAAACATCAGCATAATTTTAGCAATGTACAAGGGAGATTGAGGAAAGGTAAATCAAGCTATTGGTGCCAATGTGGTTTATGTATTAAACTTAAAAACATTGAGAGTTACTGCACCTCTCCAGCATAACTGTACTGCTGAGTATCATAAAAAAAAAAAAAAATTACATGATGAGAAGAAAAAAAAAAAAAAAACAAAGCCAACTGTTTTCCTTTAATTTAAATTTAGACTCTTAGTTATGAACGGTATCCATGCAGGTTAATTATTTTAACATAAAGTATGTTAATGACTTCATTTTCTGTGCAATTCCCCACCTACAGGCAAGAAAATACTTTATTCAAAAGTAGTCCAGCAGTCTTACTCTAACAGAGTTAGATCTGTGCTCACTAAATACTACAAAAAAACAATATATTCATTAGGTAAACTAGGTAACTCTCTGTTGCTTGCTGGGTTTATCCACTGTTTCATTGAAGGACAAAATATGCTTATATAATATCCTAAAGTTTTATTTAAATCTATCTTCATAATGCTGTTATGATACTTCCCAAGATGTAGAAATGGGATGTAGTCATTCTGTACGCATATTTTAAAACAACTTGTGCAGATGGACTCAGGTTTGACAGGTGAAACATTTTAATAGGTTTTAAATAGTATATGTGTCTGAGAAACTCTGCTGAAAACTTAAATTCCTGTCAGAATAGCTCCAGTGGTTGAAACTTAGGGCTGTGAGTTTTCCGGTATGTGTGAGTGTGGAAAATTGTTACTGTTACTTTACTTACATGTATTATTTTCCTCCAGAAGTGGATTTTAGGCAGGAATGTCCTACTGACCCTGTATTTGGGCACACATTTCAGTACTTCTGCTTAAAATCTTGAAAAATAGAAAATACTGTATTTTCCAAATGGTTTTAGACAAATATTTAAGTTGGTTCCTGTTCCTCTGTCATTTTGTGTTTCAGAGACACTGGGATGTCAGGTAGTAAGAGACGTTGAAATAACAAGTCATCGCATTGTGTTATGTTTCCTACAGCACTTAAATGAGTTTATTACAGGCAATTGTCATACTTTCTTTGTCGATTTCTTTATTGCTTGAAGTAGACTATTCACCTTTTAGTGATGCAAATAATAAATGCTTTATTGTTCATGTGAGATCTTGACCCATATTTTATATACTTTTTTATTTCTTTTCATAGGTCCTCCCATGCCATCCTCCTCATCTAGTCCATCCGTTACTGAACATTTGCACTCCCCTCCTCCATCACCCAATCTCCATGACAACCAGAGGTGGTTATTAAGTAATAATGCCAGCCAGCCAGTTCAGGACTCTGATACAGATGAGGACTATACTGCCAGCTCATATCTAGTACAGACTGGTACTATTTCAGTGTCTGTCCCAGGTCATGGTAAGAAGAGGACACTTTGTCCATAGTTTGAATACCCTTTTATTTTCCATGCTCTTACAAAATTACCTAATAAAAATTAAAGATATCAAAATTACTTTGTATTTTAAACTGATTTTCCTTTAAATGTTACAAGTGATGTTCCTACTTTACTGTAGGAGAGGCAAGAGTAGAAAGTAGCATCTAATACATAGAAGATTATTTAAGTTATTTTAAAATGCAATATTTACATGAAGCAATAGCCTGTAGTAATTTATTATGTAATTCATAGCCTTTAGTTGTACTTTTTCAAGGGTTGGCTGAAGTTGGTTAAACTTAGTGATGTTTAGCTTCAGAATAATGTAAAATTTATCTTTTACTACCTCATCAAATTCAGCAGGTTGCAGCTGTTCGTTTAGTTTCCCTGGGGCAGGAAAACTGAATTTGTATGTTAGTGGATAGGGCACTGTAGATTGAGGAAAAAAATTTGGAGGAAGAGAACTAACCTGGTGAGGGAAGGCAGCGGTAGTTTCTGAGATGTATTGTTTCCTTGTTTCTCATCTTCCCAGCCAGCATGAGTAACCAACAGAAATGACATGTACTTGAAACACCAGTGCCCATTTACACATCATGCCCTAAGAAACCACATTTTTGCCTTCTTTTTCTTAAAAAAAACCCCAAACAAACAAACAAAAAAAAAACCAACCATACAAAATAATAGGTGCAGGGTTCCATTATTGTTGCATGGTTGAACAAATTTTCTTGGGGTAGGCAGACTGGAAGAATACCTTGTTAGTTCATAGCCCTTCCCCAGTAGATCAGCAAAGCTTGGAAAAAGCCTCTTCATTTTTCTAAGAACCGTTTCTGTCTTTTGATTGTAAAGAAATCTGTTACAGATTAACCACTAGAGGGAGAACTATTTTCCTACAGATTGCACATCAGTTGGTTGGATGGAATTATTTTGCAGAGGAAAAACACTAGCTTTGAGCTGCTCTTCCTAGCTTTGAGTGCAACTTTGGTGATGTGTCTAAAAGGCCAATCTGCTAAGAGCAGTTGTGTATGTGAATTTGAAAACCTTTTTTTTTTTCCTCATGTTAAGAGGTTGCATTAAGATCTTTTTTGCATAACTTATTTGTGCATGTTCAGCTTGCTCATTATTTAATCTGTAAATAAGTCCAAAAAATGGTAATATATTGTCATAATCGGGGTTTATTATGAAGATGTCTGCTTTCTTTTATGTCTAGGAATATGAAATCTGTCAGGAAACATATGCATTATCCAAAAGGTAGCCTGGTTTAGTTCAATAAATCAATACATTTAGATTACTGTATCCACCAGCCCTTCTTCTACAAATGGAAAACTCTTAGGAAGCTAGTAAGTAAGTGCTCATCATTCCTCTGCATTTTAGCATTTTTGTGCTTTTGAAATTTCCAACAGTTGCTTGCCAGTCTGAGTTTGCTGCCCTTGAGGAATGTTCCTTAACCCCTTTCACTCTAGATTAGCCAAAATATTTCAGCTGATACCATGGATAGTCAAGTCGTGGCCTTTTAGCAGGACAAAGTAAGGGGAGGGTTTGATAGCAAGCATGTCAGAAGTTAACACTGTGGTGTGTGTTGAGAGAATTGTTCTTGGTAAGGTTTTTCCTGAGCAGAAGGAAAACCTTGTATGTTCTGTGAGTACATATTCATTTTCCCCTCCCCACTCTTTTCATGCTGTGCTTCCCTGCCTATCTGCAAATTTCTGAGATTCACCCCTTCAGCATATATATGCAGAAGTAGTGCTTGCAGTTTCTGATTACTGCTGTCAAAGTATTAGATCAATATATACACAGTCATAATCTAGTAATGCTGGCGGTCATGTAATACAGCTAATGATCTTTCTCTCTCTCCGCAAGATTAGACTTGTTTTTAGAAGTGCTTCAAATTGCTAACCACAGATACTATATTTGTGGTTGCTAGAATTTAAGTAGGGTTTGTTTGCTTTTCTGCTGGACAAGGAGAATGCCATAGGTGTTCTGGTGGCAGGCTTTCATCCCTCTGGTCAGCTGCAGGGTCAGGGTTTGCAGTGCTTGAAGAAAGCATGCTTTCATCCAGCACTACATGAATATGTACTTGGAATATGTACTTGATTTGCTTATGATTGGTTTCTCATCAATCTTATGATTTGGCCTATTGATGAGGAAAAAATATATTCATTGTAAAACAGGCAAGAGCAGATTTTCGTAATTGAGCTAAAGGTTTCTAAGTTAGTAGCTACAACTTCCTTCTACTGAATGATTTGCATTGTTGTGTAGCCTTTTTACTAGTATGTAGATCTCTCAAAATCTACCCTAGGAAGTAAATATCGTTTAATCATGGCCTTTGTTACAGTTTTGAGTGTCGTATTTTCTTTAGCTAAATTGGTAAGTAATACAGCATGTGTAGCACTTTCACAGAAGGAAGGGTTTTTTTCATGTTTTCTTTTGCATCTGAATGAATTCAGCTTTTGATGCTATCTAATGTTAACGGGTACAAAATAGATCCAGTGCCATATTTTGGATGACTTTGTCCAATGTTTATATTGGCAGTGCATGCAAGGATCACTTTTGAAATGGTCAGAATAAAACAGGTACTGTCAGAAAACAACTATTATTGAACTGTTTTCAGTTATATTGACTGTATGTGAATAGCAAGTTTAATTACCCTCTCTTTAGTCTACGCAAACATGTTTGTTTTCCTTTAGCATGAGTTCGTTTGATCAATGTAGCTTATTTGATCAACTCCCTGAAAATTGAAAATCTGATTATGTATTTAGAATGAATGATACTAACCTAAGCCTTTGTGTTTGATTACTTTGTTTTGTTAACCAATGGGAATTAGCTTTCATTTGAGGAGTTAGCTAAGAGAGAAATGAGAATTATGAAAATCAGTTATCAAATGCTTACCACATGAGAAGAAAAGGTCTTCATGGAGGTATTGCTAGTAGTATTAAAAATGCAAATTAAGTTGTGGACAGTTTGCTAGGAATCATTTCATTTCTCTAAAAGCAGTGTGTTAATACGTTGTAAATATCAGGAGCACATAAATTTTAGGACCATCAGTTGTAATAGTGTTACTTCATGTAGCACCTCCAGTTTATTCTACTTGTTCCTCTTCTCCATGGTGCAGCTCAGTATACTGACTCTATTCTAGCAGTCAGCTGATTTGTCTACCAATTTCAGAAAAAAATACTAGTTTTATTGGTTTTAGAAAGAGGAATGAATTGATTTAAAGAAACAGGGCATCTGAATCTGTCTGCTGTTGTATAAGCAAGAGGGAGAGTGAGCTAGGAGCTGGGAGGATTCTTGAATGTGAGGTAGAGAAGGCTTCTTTATGCAATGAAGTCTGCTTATAAGCAGTTGAAAGTCACGTAAAGTCTGTAATTTAAGCATCTTGATAAGCTTCTTTGTCTTTTTCCACCAAAAATTACAGTTTAGTTAGAATTTGGAGGGGGATTTGCTGAAACTTAGTAGTAGTTTATCTTGCAATACAGATGTTATAATGAGAAATATGGTGCTAAATTCTCAGGTTAAGCAGAGACTACGAAGAAAAGATAATAGTTAAACGTTAATGCTTACTACTGACAATGAAGATGAATCTGAATTAGAAATACAGATTTGAGGATTTTTACCCCCTAAATTGGAAATATTATGGTAGAGCTGTCAAATGCAAAATAGAGAAAGATATATTTCACAGCAGCATTTCTACAGTGTGTTTGAAGATTTAATTTGAACAAGGTAGCAAGTTAGAACCTTCTCCTTTTGTACAAGCACCTGAGAGAATATAGGCCAAATGCTCAAGCCTGGCAGCAGTAATAACCAGATGAAACACATGTACAAAGCATAGGTGCAAATTTTGTTAGGGGTTTGATCGGATTTTTTACACTTCTGATTTTGCCTGTAACCATTGTGGGTTAAAAAAAACCTCATAGGCATCTCAATTAATGTATAACCACCATAAGTAAGCAATCTGCCATTTTTTCTTCTCACTTCTTCCTCTTCCTTTCCACCAGAAGCAAATGAAATTGAAGTGTGAATTGAAGTACACACAGGGATTTCTGTTAAGTTAGTGGAAGAGGCAAGTGACTTTAAGGCATCTTTTCCTCCCTTGCAGCTCTTACTCTTTCTCCTTTGAGGGTAGGAAGAGGACAATGTGATTTCTCTCTTCATACCCCACTGGCTCATGAGAAGGTTGAAAATAACCTGTGAATATTGAAGACCCACAGCAAATTCAGTCCTAGTCAACATCTGGGAAGTACCTCGCGTAACTTTCTGACAGTCCTGCTTTAGTGCCTACAAAACACTTCCTAGACCTTATTCCATCCCTGCTTTGCCATGGTTATTCCACAAGGGAAGTTGGATGTGCTACTGAACTAGGACTTAGCAGCCAGGCTGTCACCCACCTGTTGATAAATTCTGATTACTGGGGAGCAAAAGGAAGGGGGAAAGCAGTGCTAGGGAAGAAGGAAATGCAAACAGGATGGTGTGAGATTGAACAATTAAAAGCTATTTGGGTTTTACTTTGGTGAAATGTAAACTTGCTTCTTTTACTCTTCGTTATTCTGAGAACTGGCAGTCATTCTGGATTCCCCAGAAACTCCATGGGTATCAACACACCTTATTTTCATTGTTGTCTTACATATTGTCTAATGAGACTTCTTTATCCCTTATGTCATACTTCATGATAAATTAAGTTTTGTCATTGTATCAGTATATACAATTTGTCTTCAGGTCTGACAGTGGTCCTAAGACATGTTGCTTGAAAAATGAACTCAGACCTGTTTGATTTGAAATAGCCTGTGATAATAAATCAAGAATAATAGATCAAACTAGGAGTAGCTGTGTTGAAGAACATCATGGAGATATGCTGTAATCTTGGTTTCATTAACATCATCGTTAGTTATATGGATGAAGGAGTGAAACCAGCACAAATAAAATTTCCTAATGATGCTAAATAGTGAGAGTTTTGAGTGCCAACTGGGGGCAAAATGTTAATAGAGAAGGGCAACAAAAGATCGTTAATTGTATGGCCAGAAACTAATAAAGTGAAATTAGAACTGAAAAATGTAAGCTAGTATCAGATGCAGAATATTAAGGAAAAATCAGAGGAGAAACAGTGATAGAGAAGTTTAATCAGACATAAATCTGCAACATGGTCTCACAAGTGCAACTTTAGCTGGGTGTACAAAAACCTCAGCAAACACGAAATCATAGACATGGCATCCATGGAATATACATTTTGAATTTGGGCCTCTTGCTTTTTCAAAGTTCCTGTCAAATTCTCTTATTACTTCTAGAATTATTGTTATTTATTTAGTGTGCAGATATATTTGAATGAAAACAATTAGAGGTATTAATATATGGGAATAGGTGAGAGAATAAAACTGACTCAGCACATAGCCTAAGCACTAATTAAGTGCTGAAAAAGAGAAACCAATAACCCAAGGTGGAATGGGGCGTGTTGTATACCATATAGAGATACAATTGAAAGCAATGGGATGTAAAAAATGAAAGGAAAGATTGGCTTATTATCAGGAAAAACTATCTAACAGTGAACTGTATTAAGATATCTAAATCTATCCCAAGGGAAGTGACAGCAGCTCTGCCACTTCGTAGCACGAAATAAAAATAAATAAAAACATCAGTCATACTGCAGAGAACAAACCTACATTCTTTAATGAGAAGGTGGACCGAGGTAACCTTCTGGAGCTTTTCTAGTAATATATCTGCTTGCATTTTCACTCAGGTATACATGAGTTTGTAGTTTATAACAGGTTATCATACTAAGCTATGGCGAATGTGTTTCATTAGCAGCGTGCACATTTCAGTGCATTGTCTGCTTAAATGTAACTGAAAACCACAATTTGTCCTGTAGCCCAGAGTTCATTCTGAAATTGTCCACATCTTCCACAATAAATCATTTGCAAAACAGCCACTTTCCCTTGCCACTTGCTGGACCATGTTATGTCCTGCAGAATTAGAAAATAAGCTTGCCTGTCCTCTGTGAAAACTGCCAGTATCTCCTGGGCATGTTCACATACTCATGTAAATATTCTGTAAGCAAAAATGTTTGCTACCCATAAATTCGGGATGCCCATGATGCTGAATAGAGGCATTTGACAAGCTTTCTGTAAATACGGAATAAGTTCGTGCTAATGAAAATACATGCTGACTTATTTCTGAGGCTGGCGACTGTTGTATTTCAACCACAGTGTAGCAGTGCTTGCAGGCTTCCTCGGTAGCTACAGAAGGATTTAATCTCTTACAGTCAAGAATTAGACAATGCAGGAAAGCCAATATCCTTTAGGTATATACCAACAAATTTATCTGTTCCATGTGCTTGGGGCAAATATAGTTGCTTTTAAAACTTAAAAATTGTGTCTTGAACGCTAGCCAATTTATTTTTGATCCCTTTTTGATATTTGATTTCAGTTTCATGAATCCGTCTTTTTATCCTCTCTCTTTGGTTTTTAAGCCAAACTTCTGTCAACATTGTTCCCTTAATGTACAAAAATGTACATTTGTTCAGTTTAATTAAGCATTCAGTCTGTTTGCCAAGAGCAAATTACAGCTCCCCAATCTCACCCTCGAAAATCCCCTCACCCCTCCAAAATCAAATTTTGCAAAGTGGTGGGCAATTAGTTCTCATGTCTGATTGTTGTAAGTCATGTTTTTCTCTTAAAGATTTTTGTAGTTTTCGATCTCTGTTACTTAATAGAGGAGCCAAGACCAATTATTTCTCCTCAGATTGTGGCCTTTGTAGCCTTCAAAGAACAGTCTCCCCCACACCTCCTGTATCATTAGCTGCAAAATACTTTCCAAAGATGATTTCGGCCTCTTCACAAATCAAAGGATTCAGAGTGACAAATTATCCGTCTTAAATGCATGCCAGATGGGACAACCTGCCAACTGTGTATCGTACTGCGGATATGATCTGATGTAGAGACATTTCTTCCCCTCCTCCCTTCCCCATTAAAAATCATATTACAAAAACTCATGCACATTAAGAAAGTCTGTGGAGATAAATTGATTCTGAAATACAGTGAGATACAAAAACAGAACCTAGTTTTGTCAAAGGAAGAAAGCTGCATCCAAATGTCAGATCACTTAAACTGAACAACCATGTACCTGGCAGTATAGATGAACATAAGAGTCAAAAATACATCCCTTCCCTGCTTGCCAGTGCTTGCACACACATCCTTTCCTTGACTAGCTTGATTACAGAACAGACATTCCTAATGGCAAGATAAGGAGTTTGAATTTAAATTCTGTCGCGGAGTTTGAATTTAAATTCTGTCGCAGTTTGTTAACAGCAGAATCCTGAAGGCACAAACAGGAACGAGGATGTACTGCTCTTGTGGGGAAAAGTAGACTCTAACAAATTTATGGTAGAAGTTAATTTGTAATACAGAAGGTAAAAGGAGAAGGAAACAGTCACATAGGCAGTTTATTTTGCTTATAAATCACAAAGCAAGGACTTTGCCCAGCTGCTGCTTAGGCTGACTTCCAGAGGTACAAATGGTGTGCAAGTGCCCAGTAAATAACTTGTGTGAGGTCAGCATGAGACACAAGTGTCTCACATAATCACATTGAATTCTGTTGTGATTTTTCATTATTTTAGGGAAAAGTCTAATATGTTTAACTTTGTACGACAATACAAAATGTTTTTTTCCTTTTTTAAAGCCATATTTAGGAGAAAGTGACTGAAGATCTTACACATGCTCCCATTTCTTCATCACTCAGTAGCAGTAGCCTGAACCTACAGCTTTACAAACCCTTCTTACCAGCTCTAATGTTCACCGAGCCTTGATAGCTTTGAGAATACATAAGGTCTTCCAGAAACATTGAATGAGTTGACAGCTGTGAGATTTTGATAAAATCTTGGTTACCTTTTTTTTCTATGATTAGTAGTATTATTATTATTTTTATCTTCTGATGCTTTGGAGAGAATCAGATATCTCCCAGCTTGGTAAAAATATATAAATTTAGTAGAGATAACATGCACTATCCTGTCCTATTGTTTGAGGAAAAGTTTGTTCCTGCAGCTGGGATCGTGAGTCTTTAGTTACTGTTAAAGAGAGAGCTTTGCAAATACAGAAAGTACCTAATGTATTCCTTAGTTCTGCCAAATGCTGATGATTGCTAAGGCCTGGTTCTGCACTACGGAGAAGTGCAGGTTGCTGTCACTTTAAATGGAAGTCACCAGTAGGGGTTAATACAGGAGTCAATGTAATTGCTACACAGGTTTTATTCTATAGTGCTGAAAAAGTTCCTGTAGCAAAAAAAAAAAAAAAAAAAAAAAATAGCATTTGGCGAAAGTAAAAAGTTTGATTTGTCTCTTCATTGACTTTTGGCTTCCATTTAAACTCTGTTCTGGCTAGCTGCAAGCTGGAGGATGATGTTTTAGTGCCTTAAACATGCTGCTCTCTGTAAGTAAACAGGACTCACAAATTCTGCTGGCAGATGCTTGTCAGTCTTTCATAGGAGAAGTACTGAGGATTTTTGTGCTTGAGTCACAAAGCAAAAAATAAGTAGATGTGCATTGGCTGATTGTGGGAACAGCTTATCTAAAAGTTGCTTAGAAATTAAACATTTGGCACGTTTAATTTAACATCATCTTTTTAAATATTATCAATTATTTTAAAAGCTAAAGGACTATGCTTAAAGCATGATTTCTCTGCTCTTCAACCTCGTACACAAAAGGCTTCTCCGTTTAGTATCTTTCTTTGTCTGATGTAGCATTGACATGAATTTATTTGTCACTAAACCATTAGGAGTGCACAGGAGAAGTAACCCTACTTTTTAAGGATGGAGAGATCTGACTAGAAGGCACATCAGCCTTCCTCTCTCATGCAAGGCTGAGGATTCCTATTGTCAGATGCAGTGGGCATGAAAGCAGCAATTTTACAGCACAAAAACTCCAATAACATTTACTGCGGTTGGCTGAAATTGCAATGCACACAGGCACTGCTCAGTCTTGGTTGCTTAAGCACCAGCTTCCCTTGGCTTTTTGCCAGCCTGCATGCTCCAAAGAGACAAATCCTTTAAGGGGAAAGAGTTTTCCTTGTAACTTGCTGTGGGGTAAACAGACCATTCAGGCATAGTTTATTGCATTACATACTTGACTATGCATACTGGAATGTAGCAAAGTAATTGGTAGAATTATTTTAATCGTTAGAATTCATAGGTATGAGATACGTTCTATGAGCCAAGAGGAAAAAAAAAGAAAACGTAAGGATGTTTCTGTCTGCTAAGTTGCTGATTTATTAGAAAGGACTAAAAATATTCTTTCCGTGGGAATTCTGTATGTTTACAGTGGTATCCCTGCTATGGTTACAGAAAACTGAATTAATTTGTCTCTTTATTGCTATTCTTCTCTTGAAGATAAATCCCATAACAGTTAGCAGCAAGTTACGGTGTCAAAGAGCAGTTCTGTGTATGTAAGAGGATACTTTGTTGTCATAAAAAACACCAAACCTCAATTTGGAAATAATTTAAGTTCAGAGTACTTGCAAATTAAAAGAAAACCATTTACTGTAAATTCTGCTATCTGTCCAACTCATCTTTGTGTTGATGCATAGTCTGTTTTGCAGCAATCAGCAGTAAACTTATCCCATCATTGCCATAACCTGGAGACTCCACATGAAATATTCCCTTTAATATTTCTTTATGTGCATTTCTTAAAGCTTTAATTTAACACAGCAGTACCTGTGCAAACAACATGTAACGGAATTTATTTGTACAAAAACATATTATGATAGCTGAATATCAGAAGGCTGACTTGGCTATCACGGAGTACAAAATATCAACTGCTGCTGTTTGAATCTTTTAGTTCCTTCAGAAAGCTTCAAAGAAAGGTAAAGCTTTCCCTTGATTTTATTGCTAGTAGTTGGTGTACGGGGGCTTGTTCATTCTGAAATCCAAAGACTACAAGGTTTTTTGTTGCATGCTCCCTTCTTTTTCCTCAGTGGTGTTCAAGAGGGTGTTCAGGAATCATTTAAAATACTGCCTGTGGTATTTCTTGAGTCTCTGAGTTACCTTCTGATAGCTTTGTCTTCTGAGCAGTGAAAAGGCGAGGATAGGCATGACCTCGCACCCCTCACTCTGTGTACACCAGCATCGAAAACGCTTCAGAAGGCAAGTGAAGCACTTCTAATGAATTACACTTTTTGATTCTTTGAATCCACACAGCAGCTCCGTAAGGTTTTTACAGCTGGACTCTTGCTGTAATTGCTACCGGGATGTGATGCGCAACATGGGGTTTTTGAGCTAAGTACTTAACATTGTTTTACTGGCCAAAAGTATATCTATCGTAGTGGGAGCAACAGACTTCATGAAATTCACACTTGTATATCTTCATGTTCTTCACCCGTTTCCGACATGGTGCTGATTTGCCAGCAGGCACTCTAGATGGGGATGATAAAAATGGAAAAGCTGAAAGATACAGTTTCTTAAAGCAGCAGTAGATTAGGGAAGAAGGTGCCTGTGACTGTGAATGTGTGATAAGTGTCCAAGGATCTGCTTTTCATTAATTAACTTTAAAGTAATTTTTACTGGTACTGAAAAATTAGAAAGAAATACTTCACCATTTTAATCTTCTTGACATGTATAAAATAATGCTCAGATAAAAAGTATCCACTGATAGAAACAATAATTGGTTCCCTGTAAGTTTCAATTTCTAAGTCCTTTAGATCTTGTGTCTCCAGGTATGCATCATTTTTGGCATATTTACCTTACTAATTCAAAGATAATACTTCTTTCTCAAGTCTTTATAATGCATTTTTAAAGAGATACAATATAAAGTTGTTACTTATGCCCTGTAATGTATAGTTCTCAAAAATTCACTGCAGTATTTTTTATTCCTGATCTGTTTCCTCAAGGCCTTTAATCAGTGGCTTGTAATATGGAACATTTTTCCATTTGTTTACAGTTTTGTATGAATAACTCAAAATAATTGGCATCAGAATGCTCCAAAGCGTCACGTATAGATCTCTTCCTCGCTGAAGTTGGATTATTTTTTACTTTAATCTAGTCTTCCATTTAAAAGTCTTTGTTGTCTCCGCTAATTGTAGTGAATTCTGGCTGCCATGCATCTAAGCTGGTAAACCCGAAGGCAGAGAGGATGGGTTAGATATTTTTAAACCTCCTTTATAGCTTCTAAAAAGCCCTCTAGAATAAACTGCTTTGCAAGCCTTCTGGGACAGGAGGCCCTGGGGGACATTCCTGGGCAGGGCAGAGGAATCAGCCAGTGTACTCACTGTTTTGAGCCTCAAAGGGAAATTCTTCCGTCCCCTATTATTTTTACTGTTAACTAGACATTAAAATGGCTAGTGTTGCAGAGAAAGACCAGCAGAATAACAGCAGAGTAAAACAGAACAGCTTGCCTAGGTTTACCCAGTTGCTTTTTCATTAGTAATACTCAGATCAAAGTTTCTGTTTAAATAAATTTATCTGGAAGTTCTTTTGATCAGTCTTGAACTTTGGATGCAGCTTTGCTTATTTACCATAAAATAATTTTATGATCATGGCCAAAACAGATTTTATTTTTTTCCCCCTTTTCCGTGTGGAAAATACCTTAAGAGAGTTAAAATGCAAGCTAGTAAACAACAAAATGCTTAAACTTTAGCCACATACCTCTAGAAGTACCCTGTAGTTCTGTGCTAGAGAAATTGGGGGAAGCTTCCCTACCCTTCATGCATGCTTTGGCAATGTTGATGTTCTTGTATGGTGTTCTGCCTCAGGTTTAATCTATTCTGTCATATCTTAAAGAAGCAGACAGTGACTGTGAATATTGCACCTGGAATTTTAAACTAGCAGGTATTTATGTGTGTATTTTGGAGTGATGGATAAGGATGTTGCTTCTACTGAAAGTTCAAGTAATTGGAAGGCAGAAAGAAAATCCAGAGAATGATTAAAAGATCTTTAGCACTTTTCTTTGTGTGTGTGTGTGGTTATTAGTATAAAATTTTTCTCTGCCGTTGATCCAGAAGTAATAAAATGTGAATACTAAATAGTCTATTACCAGTGCTCTAACCTTTCATCTTAGTGATGATGGTTAATGACCCTCAATTTATACAAGTGCAAATAAAAGCTTAAATGCTGGCAGAATTAAGTTATAGTTACTGTATGCTTACGTTTCTGGTTCCTATTAGTGTACTCCCATGATTACAGCAGGAGTTAAAACATATTTAAAGAAATGTGATAAGTACACTCCCATGGTTACGAAGACTTGAACAATTCAGTGGCATCTGCAGAAGTCCTTTGGGAAAAACTCTTCAAGTGTTATGAAGTATGGAAACCTCAGGATTCAGTGCTCATTCACTGCCTCATCAGTGCTGCTCTAGTTCTGTTTGGTTCCCTGGGAGATGTTGAGTAGGAAAGTAAAAAATAGGAGGTCTACCATCTCCGCCACTCAAAAACATGCTCTCTGATGGCATAGACAGCTTCTTTGCCATGATTTCTGCCCCCAAGAGCAAAGCTCTGCTTCTGCTTTGTAGGTTAATAATCCTAAAACGGTGTGCCGTTTCCATTGCACTATCTGAATCTTTGGAGGGAAACAAGTTCCCCCTCGCCATATCTGTTAATAGTGACTATGAGATATGAGCAAAGGCAAGTGGTGATGCATCAAAGGCTCTGATTTTGAATTCACAGCAGGCACTAGAAAATTAGGTCACTTTTTCTTGGTGTACTTATTGTTTACCGTAGTATGAATGATGGTTTCCATTGCTACATTACTGCTGCGGAGTGTCAGCAGGCATCATAAGCGCAGTTCCCCCATGTGGAAAAGTAAATGGATGAATAATGGAGACTCTTCATCCGCCATCCTTTATCAATTTCTGGTGTTCAGATCTCTTAATGGAGAGGCAGACCTGAATCCCCTATTCCACTAGGGGCATATACAACAGGGATCTTGAGACATTTTCTTCTGATACCATCCCTCATCTCGGAAAAACAGGCAGGGAGATGCTCTTTCTGAGCACTTTCTGAGCCTGATTGCTGGTAGCCACCTTGAGGCAAGCCAGGGAAGAGGTTAAGTGTAGATGAGAAAGTAGAGATGTCCTGGCCTCTTCTGCCTTTACCTTCATCCCTGATGAGTCATCACTGTAATGCTCCTTAAGTAGTAAAAAGTGCTGAAGAATGCCATGCAGTCAAATATACCATAAACAAACACAAATAAGGATGAACCTTTTGCTCCCTGGAGTGATGTGTATGCATGGATGTGATTTTTTTGCTTTTTGCTTCCCATTTGGAGAGTTTCAGTTGGTTTTTTTTTTTTTTTTTCCTCTTGTTCTATCTTAATTTTAATCCTTCTCATCCTTTAAGTGTGCTCTTTTAATTTTCTTCTTTCCCTCTTTTTTTTTCCCATTTTTCTTTGAAGGCATTTTCTTCTTATTGATTAAGTCATTTAGCCTTTATTGGACCATACCATGCCACTCCGTCCCACTTCCTACTTTCCCTTTTTATCCTTTTTTGTGTTTTCTAATGGACGCTTTTCATATCATTTTCTCCTTGTTCAGGCTTCCTATCTCCCCTTCCTCAATCCCTTTGTTGTTCTCTCCGTGGGACAGGTATATCTCATGAAAAGATACTTTGTTCAGAATGTGTCTGCCTTGGGGCAGCTATTTAATGAAAAAATCTGCTTTCCAGCCCATGCTTCTATCCCTCTGAAGCCCTACGCAATAAATGCCAATTGCAGTTTTACATAATTAGAATAACCATGTCGTATTTCTTTTTTAATATTAGTCTCTTCACATTAAAGAAATGGAATGCTGTGCAGCATGTATGTTTTTTAAAACAAAAAATAAAAATTATGCTTCTAATCCATATTACAGCCCTTATTGTCCAGAATTTTCTTTAACCCTTCTTTTCTCTTCTCAGAATATCCCAGCCATCTGTAGAAGGGTCAGTAAAAACACAAACATGAACACTTGTAAGAAATGCAGTTCCTTTATAATTGGGGATGAAAACAGACATCCTGCCTGCTTCTGATCCTTTTTACGCGCCTGCAGCAGGAAAGCTGTTAGAAGGGATGAAAATTGATCAAAAAAAACCTAGCAGCCTTTTCTCTTGATGGCTGCTGTGGTTATTTGGGGAATTTGCAGTTGCAGAGAGGACAATGGGAGATAAAGATACAGAAAAGTATCAATCTCAGGTGGATTTAACAGCACAGGATAATCTTAACCTTTTGGGTGCTGGTTGTTTGTCCTGCCCTAGGGAACTGAGATATTCCTGGGTACCTTAATATCCTTACAAGAGGATTAAAAGCAGAAACGAAGGAGATGTTGTTACAGGTAATGGCACTAGCTTCCTGAAATGTGACCACTTGTGCTAGAGACTAGCTGTTTTCAGACTCCTCAGTGAGGTGCTCCCACTTAACCTAAAAGGCCAGTCTTTAACATGTGCGTTTGCTATCAAGCAGCTCTACGCTCACTGTATGAAAGTTAACATCTGGATTTGTGCTTTTCCCCAACCATTTTCTCCATCTCTTTTATTTCCACTTTTTACAGTTTTTATATTCCTGCTCATAATGCACAGTATTGTGCAAATGTCTAGATTTCAAGTAGCTAAAGCTAACAATTGGTATAGAAATGGGTATGTTTTAGAAGTAAGGATCTTACTTTCTTACCCTCAGAATTTTGTTAATGTTATTAGGTGGTATTTTAAAAGTCAGATTTTTAACAGAGAAAAGTCAAGTTTGGAATTGCAGATTTCTCTGAAGAGATGAATGATATAAATGAATTATTGAAAGCAGTTTTAGGAACTGTGTTCTCTGTAGTGTTTCATGCTCAGGTAGTCCCATTAGAGAAAGTACTTTTGTTCAGGAGGTGACAGGCAGTCAGCAAGTAGGACTTCAACAACATCACTGTATGTAAAAGACTGCTTTTTACATAAGTGGAAAGATCATAATATTAGAGTGGCATCAGGATATGATTGCAGTGGTGGTGACACAGTTTTGCCTACATGTGAAATGAATGATTAATTGATGGCCAAAAAGAGTTTAGATGTGCTGGGGAAAAGTCAGCATTTTATCTAGTGCATGGAAGCTTTAACAAATAGTTATGGTGTGTGTATGCACACCACTGCCTTGGTGACTCCCACGTTGCATGCAAGTGAGATCACACCTGAGAGTCCTTGTGACATGGAGGAGCTATGTATCTTCTCAGAGAAAGCTCAGTAGTTAATTTTGTCCAGCAAAAATTCAACAGTTGCGCTCCCAGTGCCCTGACTAGTCAGCTGGCAGCATTGGAGTGGGCATGACATGCCTTCTCATCTGCTCTGGGGCACACAGTGCCCTCAGCCACACACCCTCCAAGCATGAGTATGGCAGCCCTGCAAAGCAGCCCTCTGGTTGTGCTGGTGGTTTCCAAAAGGCTCGAGTGGCCAGAGGGAATTAGCTGGCATCTTAATGCAGAACAGATGAATGTCTGTGTCATAGATAACTGATCCCAGGATGTCTTCCAGTGCTCTACTGTGGTTGGGGCCAGTCTTTTAAAGGAAAGAAAATATGGGAAATATAGTTCTGAAGCACCCTGGAACATGGTTAGAAAACAAAACAAAACAAAAACAATTGCTCTTTGAAGCAAATTGCAAAAACGGGATAGCTGCTGCTTTTATGTCATAGGACAGAGGTTCTCGAGTGCCTTCATCCTTCCCTTGTCTGTCCTTCACCATTCTTTCTTCAGTATTTTGCAATTCTCTTGTATGCTAGTAGAAACCTCTTTGACATGTCTGAGCAGTTGTCTCTACACATTTGCCATTGTGTTTTGGTTTTTTCCTTTCCCAGAGAATTGCATTTTTAAGGGATTTCATTGCCTAGAGTCTATTGTTTCTCTACATGCACACACACACACACACACACACACACACAAAAAAAAAAAAAAAAAAAGAACAAACCAGAGAAATGAAGCAAAAAGCCAGGAGAGGAATGAGGAATATTTAAGTTGCTTTTCTTAAAGCACAAAGAAAATAACTTTTTTTTTCCCACCTCCTGTCATATTTTAGAAACTTGTGAGAATTCTGCTTGTGATTATATTATCAGTTTATCAGTCTTAGGAATTTCTCAATCATATTTCTCAACCATATGTTCAGTATGTCATTATTGCATGTAAGGTGCAATATGGTACTGTATAACAGAACACTGCAAATTAGCCAGCGTATATTAAGATCAGATAAAGAAATGAAGAAAAATGAAAAACAGAAAACCAAACAGTGGGGTTTACTTTCAGCATTATAATCCTTCAAATTCATATACCCCTTTAATTTTTTTAGTTACAGATGTTTTCTTTTGCTGTTTTCTTGCTCAGTTATGTAGAAAGGAGGCACACTGACTCTGTAAAAGAAACTACCCTGTAAAAGAAACACCTTACAAGGAAGTCATTTCTACTCATTAATACAACACTCTGAACTGATTAATGATACCAATATAATTTTGTGTTTCAGAAGTAATAGCTTGAGTTATTTTTTTCCAAATTGTTCATATTTTATTGGCTGTTTATTTTCTATTACATTACTTTTCAGATTTATGGAAAGTACTTGTAATTATCATATCCTTCATTTGATGCAGTGAATATATTTTATTGGACAGCTTTATGCATTCAATGTTACATTTCCATTTTGCAGCTGAAGACCAATTTCCCAATTACGCTTATGCACATAGTTGGTTATTGAAGTTTTGGGTTTGTTCTTAGTGTTCCGAGGTCTTTTTCCAAGCCGCTGTGAATTTTGCATTTACATGTTAGGCATGCGCAATGCAGGACTAAGTGTATAGTTTCACAAGTTACAAGCCTAAAACAGGCTGTCAGTCTTCGAGCTCTGAAGATTGCAGCTTACCCCATTGCACCTTATAATTGAATTTTAAATAGTAACTCCTAGGTCAATAGCCAGTGGTTGTTAGTACAGAAGCAAAATGTTTGTGGAAACTTTTTCAAGCTGTTGATTGAAATTTCCATAGTATCTCTGTCCTGCTAAGAGCAGGAAGACAGTACTTTCTGCCTGGAGCTTTTGTGCTCTCATGCTATGGAGATAGAAGCTGTATACAAATTTAACTTTGTCATTTATAGGCAGCACTTTGATTTTTGTCTGAGCCTAGTGAGTTTAAAACATCATTGCAGGAGTCATTTTCCTCTTGCAAGTAATAAACATGCCACATCCTTAAAAGACAAAGTGTGAGACATAGCTGTAATTGCTCAGTTTTGGTAGCAAGAGTAAGTGGTTTTAAGAAAGCTTAGCACCCTTATCCCTAGGGAGATGTCAGTTGTCACAGGCAATATCAGACACAATAACTTCTCACTTCAGAAGTTATCTTCACTTCAGAACTTCAGTTCTAGTGAACAGCAAGGACATGTCACAAGTACAGTAGATATTCATAAAGTAATATTTAAATGTACTTCTTCTAACAAATATTTATATTTTTATTAACAGTAATTTTTTATGCTTATGCACATGTACCTACAGTATAGTGCAAAATACTCATGTTCTAAGAGCTGTAAGAGTGCTGCAAATATCAGAGATAACATAAATTATTCTTTTAATCTGTAAAAGTAAATACCTTTCCTAGAGCTGCATGCTCCTTGTGTGTCCCTGTGTGAAGGCAAAAGAAATCATGGGTCAAGAGGGACCTTCTTACTGAACCTGGTAGCTTCCTTGAACATTCTTTCTTGAGGCTTGCTTTTCAAATAAATTTTCACTTGCTCAGTAATGGGGTTTTGTGCACGTTTCCCTGTCCCCACCAAAAAAAGATAAGTAAATACAGCAAAAGAATGGTGGATATGATTAAGCTCAGTACTTAATGGCGTGGCCTTAAGGAACTAATTGGTAGACACTGACGATATTTTCTGTAAGTGGGGAGACACTCATCCACATAGAAGTTAGTCTGCCATTCCCTTTTGTTCTGTGTGCACAAATCCAAAGACAACTCAAAATGCTTGTATCTGCTCTGTGAAAGGTGCTTCTTATCTAGAAGAGACACATGCCAACTGGGGTTGACTTTCATGACATGTGTACCAGTAACCAGAATTCTGGTTTTATCAGGAAGAGAAAACTATTAAAAAGGTCGTTGAGGGTACTGGTGTTAGCAGAAGCCCTGACCATTAAACACCTGAGCACTAGCTCTAGGGGGAGGGAGTGTGTTTAGCATCTTTACCTATGCTCAGCAAAGGTCTGTACCAAGTGAAAATGCAACTTTGAATATCTGGAGAGTTTATCAAGTAGGGGGGGATTCACACATCTCATTGTACACAAACCTGAGGAGTTGACCAGCTGGTACAATGAAAACTGACACAAGTACATGTAACTTATAGAAAAACAGACTTGCATGAGGAGCAGCACATCAGTCATCAATTTTCTTTCTTGGGATTTTCTAGAGAAGAGCTGGCATCATCTCTCACTTCAGTATATGAATCACTTATTTTGATGGCCCAAACGATTTTCATCTGTATTCTGGTAGCATGTGGAATATTCAGTAGTGCCCCCACAGCCTACATTTGGATGAGGTTTGAATATAAACAGCCATAAAGCAGGAATCATGCCTCTGGCAAACGTGATGTTTTTCTGCAACTTGATGTTTCGGAGACATGATAAACAATAATCAACTGGCATTTACTTAAAGAAGCTACAAGGGTCCTACTGGAAAGAAACAATGACAAAGATTTATGTCAGGTCTCTGAGCTTGAATGAAGCATGGGGCCCAAGGGCAGTGCAAATGCCTTCCTTTTGTGTACTTTCCTACCAGTCTGAGTGACACTGTCAGAGCTAGTCAAAACCAGGCTCATCTGTGTAGCTGTCTGTTGGCCAAGGGTAGACTTTTTGCATGCCAGCAACCACAGCCAGCTGGGTTCCAGAACAAGTATATCCATTGCTTTTCATGGGATGAAGGCTTAAGTTTCTTCTTGTGTCTAGACTTTCAGGGTATTGATGTCTGGTTGACAGATGAGTATCGTGGTTTAACCCCCACCGGCAGCTAAGCACCACACAGCTGCTCACTCCCTTCCCCAGCGGGATGGGGGGAAGATATTAGAAGGGTAAAAGTGAGAAAACTCATGCATTGAGATACGAATAGTTTAATAATTGAAATAAAATATAATAATAATAACAAAACCAATAATAATAACAACAATAATAATAATTTAAAGAATGAAATTAAAACAAGAAAGAGAGAGAAATAAAACCCCAGAAAGGCAAGTAATGCAAATGAAAACAGTTGCACATCGCCAACTGACTGGTGCCCAGCCAGTCCTCAAGCAGGGCTCCCCAGCCAACCTTTTGCCTAGGTTTTTGCTGATCATGATGCCATGTGATGCGGAGTATCACTTTGGTCAGTTGGGATCAGCTGTCCCAACTACATCTCCTCCCAGCATTCTGTGCACCCCCAGCCTACTTGCTAGCAGAGTGGTATGAGAAGCAGAAAAGGCCTGGACTCTGTGTAAGCACTGCTCAGCAATAACACATCTATAGTCCCAAAACATGAAGCTCTAAGCATGGATATTTTCACTCAGGATTAAATGCCTTGAGGTACACATCGGACTCTCCCATCCTTCTGCGTTACTCACCCAAGTGCACCCAGGTTCTTGAGCATAAACAATGCCATGAATAGGTTTACCCTTTCCTGAAGAAGGAATAACCCACTGATTATCCCAGCATGCTCCTTCTATGTACTGTGGGGAGCTTACCTTCTTTCATCATGCTCAGAGATTCTGCTTGGGCAGGCCAAGTCAATTGGCGGATCCTCTAGTGTTAACTAGCCAAGTGGCTTTTGCTAAATGTGTATCCTAGTACTTGAATGTTCCACCACCTGTTGCTCTCAGTGTAGTTTCTAACAGTCCATTGTACCATTCCATTTTCCCAGAGGCTGGTGCATGATAGATAGGGTTTGTGATATACCCAGTCAGTGCCATGCTTTTTGCCCCAGGTGTTTATGAGGTTGTTTCAGAAATTAGTCCTATTGAATGACTCAATTCTCTCAGGAGTGCTGTGTCACCATAAAACTTGCTTTATCAAGGCTTAAGATAATGTCCTGGGCAGTAGTATAGGGCACAGGGTATGTTTCCGAACATCCAGAAGTCCCTTCCACCATTGTAAGCACATGGTGCTTTCCATGGCAGGTTTATGGTAGTGTATGATATTATCAGTCTGCCCAGCCTCCTCTCAATATTGATATCTCAGCCGCAGTCCTTTATGCCAAAAAGGCTTTAGCTGCTTAGTTCAATTATTGTAGACATTTGACATTCGTGGATAACCTGTGCAATGGCATCAATAGTCAAGTCCACCTCTCAATCACAAGCCTATTTGTATGTTGTATCCGTTCTTTAAATATCCTGATGTGTCATGGGCCCATCGAATTATGAATAGCTAGTGCTTATGTTCCAAATCCAATGTTCCAAATCCAAATCCTGAGCCAATTCAGTTCTGGCAGTCTGGTCCACCTGTGCACTCTTTCGATATTCTTCAGTGACCCAATATGTAGGTACATGAGCATCTGTGTGACATACTGTTACAACCAGGTTCTCTACCTGAGCAGCAGTATCTTGCCATAATTCAGCAGCCCAGATGAGTTTAGCTCTCTGCTGCTAGTTGCTCTGCTTCCATGGCTGCAACCACTCACACAGGGCATTTGCCACCATCCATGAGTCATACAGAGATAAAGTACTGGCCATTCTTCTTGTTCAGCAATATCTAAAGCCAGCTGGATGGCTTTCACTTCTGCAAACGATTCACCTTCTTCTTCAGAAGTTTCTGTGACTTGTCATGTGGGACTCCACACAGCCGAAACCAGCACACTGGGTAGGTATTTTGAAGATAAATTATTGTTTGTGTTTTTGAGAAGTTGGAAAAGGTTCTGAATATAAATTGCTGAATGTGAAAATTCTTCAGATTTTTCATTTTTCTCTAAAGAAGATATATAATACATGTAACATGTCATGAAGAAGTTCATACTTGCCAAAATTAATTAGAAGCTCCTCACCCAAACTTTAAAGAAAGCTATAAAATGTTTTCTAAGCTAGGCTTGAAGTTTGTGTGGTTATGGAAGATTATTGCAGTGCAAGCATCTTATTTTGTAAATGGTGCAGAAAACTTTAAAATAGGTCTTAGCCTCTGCTAAGTATCTCCTTGGTATTTAGAAATTTGAAAAGTTTTTTTGAGGCTATTACAAAGTCAGGTTTTTACATTTCAAGGTTCTAAAAAATAAAAAGAGCAGTTTGATACAAGGATTATTATTAAATGATAACAACTAAAAGAAGTAAACTTGGAACCATAATGTACCTATTTAAAAATAAACATTCACACATACAGGGCTTTACACTGTTTTTATTGCCAGTTTAGGCTACACAATTAATCAGTGCTTCTGTTATCTTGATAATCTGTCTGCTTGCTGTTGTAAATAACTTACACTTGCTAGTGGAGTTGCTGACAGCTACTTAGACTTTCAGCTTCCAGAAATGCTACTAATTGTCATGTTTGTGGCTTCTAGAAGCATTTGCTTCTGAAGTAATCTTTGCAGCTTATTACCTGAAAGTCATCATTGTTTGTTTGTATTTAGTTTCTTTAGATGTTTATTTCCAAAGTGTGAATCTCTCTAATAGATGTAATTCACCTGAGACTACAAAGCAACCAGTAACTTTTGCTGAACATGTTACCTTGTTTGTGACACTGGTTTATTATTGTGGAAAACAGAACGTTATCCTGTAATGCCACGTGTGATATGTGAAACCTCACACCTTAGGAAGGATGTGCCTGTGAAATTTTCACGCTTACACCTTCACAGAGTCAGGGAAATGGGGCTCCAAGGAGCAGGCAGGATGGGTTGCATGTACTTTCCCACCAACAGACTCTCTCTGTGGAAAAGTGATGGAAACTTGACCCATATCAGAAAAAATCTGGTAATTTGAATACCCCCTCCAATTCCCCACTTTGGCAGCAGTGTGGGGTCATCCCTCAGCAGGATGCAAATGGTACCCTTCCTCTTCCTCTCCGCAACCATGTTGGTCTGTGTGCTCTTCATTGTAAATTCAGTCTGAGAGCAGAGGACCTTTTCTCACCTCTGCCGTATCTGTTCAGATTTCACCCAGAGAACATCTTTCATTTCAAGAGCAGCAAAGAGCTGTTGGGCAAAATACTGATTCCTGCAGCTCCCTGTGCCTTGGCAGATTATCATTAACCAGCTTCACAAGCAAGACCGCTGGATGGACAAAGCTTCTCACTCACTTGTGATCACACCATAAGCACTGGCTGTGCCAGGAATAAGAAAAAAGGTATTTCCTGACTTACTCTGCTGCAGTCTTACCACAAGATAATTCTCCCTCCTGAAATGTTTCTTTCTAGCCCCCACCCAGTAGTAGTTATAAAAGCATGTTGAATATCAGAGTTCTTAGCCTGAGACCATCTGCTTCTCTCACAATCACATACCACTCCCACACACCCGTTACTTATCACCAGCATTGGGGTTACAGCAGAATACAGAAAGAAAGGCATTTTCCCATATGATAGTTTACCCAGAAGACAGACCAGGGAAATGTGTTGAGGCAGAGAGGGCGTGATTATGCTAGAAACGGAGGGGAGTTTCCCCACAAGTGGAAGGCAGCAGGTTTCCAGAGACTCCAGCCATTCAGATCTTCTCTGGCTCTGTGTCTGTGTAAGATCTTGTCCCACTTGACTGGGGCGTAGCTTGATTTATAAATCAGCAGTGTTAAAGGGTGAGCAAGCTGTCTCTGTAAGTGCTCTTCCAGCTACCAAGAATCACTTTTGCCAAATCTATTCCTGGTAAAGTGACAGCTGTTAGGTATAAAGGGAGTTTACACACTTTCTGCACATTAAATCATTTGAAACTCTAATTCTGGTTATGTAGAAATTAGATTACTATTAAGAGGTTCCAGATCAATATTTCTGAAGAGCTAAATAGAATGTAGAATTTGTAATTCTGCCAGAAAGACACAAGATCATAATGAATCATTTTATTTAGCCTTTGTTACCCCAGAGTAAGCAGCAACATCTCGTTTGCTGTTGCAATTGCCTGGAAGGCAGCGGCATCATGGAATTCAACTTCTCAGTTGCTAACAATATATGGGAGATTTCATCACTTTTCACTGCACCACGGTGGTGATTTACTTTGTCCTTATTTGTGTATTTTTGCCATTGTTTCAAAAACATTTATTTTAGCTCTGCACTTTTGGTGTCTTTATGTGTATGGTATCCAGTTGGCTACTTAAATCAAAGGGTGTAGTTATGAGCTGTGATTTCTCTACCTTTTACCTGTTCTGTCAGTGTCTGCCTTAGAACTATAGCAGTGTTATTAAAAGGAAGAGCTTACTATAACATGAATCAGCCATGTTTTTTTAAAGGGCTTGGTTCAGGTTTCGTGCTGTAAAGTTTAGCTAGAAATTGAAGTGAAAGATCACCTGGTGGAAACAGCTTTGGAGTAGCGATGCAACTATGATAATGAAAATATATACAGGAAAAGGCAAAGTCCACAGTCACTTATGAAAATGTTTCTGGAATTTAAGTATAAGACTGATTTTCACAGTTTGCTGTGTTTTACACACAAATTTTACATGCAAATTTTATATTTAAAGAATACTTCTGGAATTTACCCCTTTTTGTTTATCATTGGAGATAATTGTTTTTAGCATTAATTATATTACAGTCTGTTGAAGCTGCTCAGCATACTGCTGTCCTTCACAGCCTTTGCAGAATAGTGAACACTTACAAATGCTTACTTAAATCACTGTCTGTGTCCACTGATACCTCTGAAATTATCATAGATTTACTTCAACTGCTATGCTAGATATGGGAGGGTTTTGTGGTAAAGTTACGTGAACTGAAACATTCAGACTGAAAGGTAGTTTTTGTTTCAACTCTAGCAATTTGAAGTTTATGTTTGATTTGAGGGTTAATGACTCTGTCTTCTTTCTGAAAAGGGAAGCAGCGGTAGTGGAAACCCAGAACATCTTTTAAAAAATCTTTTGCAATGGAATTGTTCTTTTGATTGATACCTAACTAGACTTGATTGTCATTACAATAGAATAATATCTTACTAAAATCAAGAGGGTTTTGTGGGGTTTTTTTTAAACATAAGGAGAAAGAACAGAATTCTAATTCACGCGTAAGCCTAAAAAGCTTATTTAAAGTCATTAGAGAACAATAGTTCCTCAGTTTGCTCTTGTGGAGGCCCCCCCCTCTTGCGTTTCTCTTCCCTGACACAGTTAGGAGAAAAAAGTATTTAAAAGCTATTTTGGAAGCTTGGTTCCCTCTTCTTTTCCTGTCTTTCATAATACGGATATTCCTTATAATTGATTAACTGATAAATTGATCTGGAGACAAAAATTCATCTGGTGACCTACGGCTTTGTTTCTCTCTTGCTCTAAGGCCCAAGCTGCCTTTAAATCTAGAAGCCAGGATTAAACTCCTTTTTCAAAAGTCAAGGCTGTGGAGTAAGCATCTTACCTCAATATATTTCATAAAAGTTTGGAGTTTAGGATTTTCTAATAAAATTGTCTATGCTCTCTCATTTTTCTTAGATTTTTTCTCTTAGCTGTCCACTTTTGCATCTCCTCTGGCTATTACTCATTCAACCTCTTTTCTACCACTTTTTCCCCCGTGGTTTTCTTTTTGTCTCACTGCCCCTGTTCCTTTTTCATTTCCTCCAAAGCAAAACATGAATCTGTCTTATCTGAGTTCTTTCAAATCTTATGAAAAAAACTCACCTATTTGTGCTTAGAAGTTTTATGTAGTGTTTTCCCATTCTTAGCTTATCTTTCACAGATTTTATTAATGTGGCCTTCTGTTCCTAGACAAGGCTGAGCATGCTTATAATGAATTATTTTGGGGGCCTTTCAGAATACTTTTGGATTTGTAAGTTTACAAAATGTTCAAGTGGCGCCATTAACCTTAACAAGTCCATGACAAAAATTCAGTTCATTTAATTAGTGAAGAATTTTCCCCCTGGCTCTTGGAATTGAGGAAATCTAGTGCTTTGCTCCTTCTTCATGAATGTCACGCGTATGTCAGTAAAAGTCAGGTTTAGTAAGTAGTAAAAGAGCCTTTAGATGCTATTTTTTTTATTGGGAGGAAAGGTAGTTTTTTGCAGCACTGGTTGTGTCAGCTGTAAGCATTGTGTAATCGTGACTCGTAAGTGTATTTTTCCAGGTTAAAGGTTTTGAGAGTTTGAGGAGGGGGTTAAGCTGTATGGGAATATCTGTGCTTCTAAAGTAAACAGCTTTGGTAAATTGTTTTTCTTGGAAGTGTTAGGAAATAAAATCAGAAGACAAAAAAAAAACCATAGAGTTGTAGCTCACTTTGGATTAATGATTTTGGATAGGAACCAAAATTATCTAACACTTGAAAATGCTAGGAAATCTATTAAGAAGCTGTACATCAAACTTCGCAATCCATACCACACTCCAGTTAAACATGTGGTATGAAATGATTACATATATTACACACTGTCATTTTGCCTGAATCAGAATTATAGAACTTATTCAGCTTACAGCTGAGCATGCTACTTTTTTTTTTTTTTAATAACATTTATTTATAAATCACAATTTTTGCAGTCAAAATTAAGTGTCTATCTGTATCTGGAATAAATAGAAGGTGCTGGATGAGCAAAGCAGGAAACGGGATATTCCACATCATTTTACCTGTGTTTTACAGGCTGGTTTTGACTATGTACTCAAAGACTTTTCATATTAATTTTAGTCTACTGTCAGCATTTTGGATAGCTAAATGTTCTCCTCCCCCTACGAAGTCTTTCAGCCAGACTTCTCCATTTTTGTTTCATGTTTTGTTTTCTTTCAATGAAAAGCTGTGAATTTTCAATGAAAACCAATGAATTCTCTAGTTAGAAAGCTAGCCTTCCATTTGTGAACTCAAAATGTACTTCTCCACTGATTTCCGTGAGTTATCAGCAAAGAAGATTATCTAAAGCTAGCAATAACTGCATAACTTTCTCACTTGTGACTCTAAAGAAGGAAGAAAAATAATGTTTTATGAAGATGCAGAACAGTCTCTTCTGAATAGAAACAAGTGTGACTTTAAGTGAAGCCTGTGGGCTTGGTGCTTCCCCACTCCAAGGATTAATGCTTTGGGAGACTGCTATACCCCAGGGAAAAAAACCTGAGCCTACAGTCTTGCAAAATATCCGAATCCCACTGTGGGAAAGCTGGGCCAGTAGCACACCACTAAAGGTTGCATTATTGTATTTTGATGTCTGCATAATGTAAGCTGAATGTCATATATGTGTCTCAAGGGAGCAAGCTTTTGTCATTTCTCACTGTGTGATAGCATCTTTTCCCAGTTTGATCTCCAAGTAAATTGTTGGAAATAAGTGAGTGACATTTTACCATTGGACGGGTTTTTTGGTTTCACAGACCTCAGGTCCTAAAAAGAGAATAGAAATGGTATCTGTTAGTGTCCCTGTTAACTACTGTGTGGGTTAGCCTGGGGTGGAAGGAGATGGTGTCCATGTAATATGATAGTGGGATTTTAAGTACACTGTTTCTTCTGGTTCGGTCTGTGTGCATAGTTGCTATCATGCGTTTTATGTTATCTTTTTTATTTCTTTTTCTTGAAAAGCAAAATCATAATTATGTTATGCCAGCAGGTTAAATTTCAATTTCCTTTAGTAGTGTTTCTGTACTTTTCTTTTTTCATCTTTCTTTTTACATCCCTCTGGAGATAAAAAGGCCACTATTAGGAAGATTGTTTAAGGAACTAGTTTCACTATAGCTTTTTTCACTGAAGCTGAAATATTTATCTCTGTTTCAGCTTTCATAAAGCGATCACAACATCCTCAACTCAGTTGAAAACCTGTAAAGTTTCAGTCCACTTGTTGTTTCTTTAAATATCTGCCTTGTGGATGACAGCATAATCACTGGCTTTCCTTGACCCAGATGAATTGGGTCTCCCAACCTGAGCTCTTTCACCACATATACTTTTGTAACTACCTTCTGTTAGCCAGCCTCTTACATGGTACCATGGACAAGAAGGCATGTATCACTGTATGATATTTAAAATAAACAGATTTTGCCTGCCATAATATTGACTGCATGTTACATATGTATTGAAGGGGTTAATGGAGCAGTTGCAGGCTGGAGGTGGATAGGTTGGAATGCTTTGAGAATCGATTCCAGCTAATGGAAAAAATGTTTTAAAAGTGAGCTGGTTCAGTTCCCACAGTGAACAACAGAGACTGGAAACAACATTTAATAAACCTTTCAGAAGTAAATCCTCCGATTTTCCCTTTCACCACCATCTGTGGAAGAAATGCCTGCTTTCTTCTCAATGGGCAGTATTTCTTCCCGCAGAGTATTTGCTTTACGCCATTAGGTATCAAGAGAAAGCTCTTTATGTCTTTGGACAAAAAAAATACTTGAAAAATATGTTCTGTTCATGTGTCCTTAAGACACAAGTCCATAAGACTTCGGTTTTACTGACTTTGCACGGTTTTTTTTAAACGGCAGGTTGACCAAAATATAACCAACCCTAAGATTTCCTCTCAACTGCTCCTAACTGTGTGGTTTCCAGTAAATTGAAGAAGTTTTAACTATATGCATCTTGTTTTACAAAGAGAGATGCTTCAAATTAAAATCTCTGTTGTACTTGGATTACGGGGGAATGTTGTATCTTCTGATTTAATCTGTGTGTCACCTCCATTTTAAAAATTAAGGCACTTACAAGACTTGGCAGACATATCCTATTACTTGTGAAAGTAATACATGATTGTATTTGTTGTTGTTGTTTGAGGTTTTTTACTGTGTAGTTCTCATGCAGAATTGAGAGGCTTACAGTAATATTTTTGCATTGCTAATTAAGATGATTAAGGAAGAGGTTTTGTTCTACTGATAAACCTCACTGAGAAATCACGGTTTTATTTTGCATTTGAGAATTGGCATGATTCTAAATGCAGGGCATATTTGTTGTGAACCATGAACAGTCTTTATGAAACCTGAAGAAGATTTGTGAAAACAGCCTGTAATAAAAATCACACATGCTTCATAAAACACTACTTGATAGATATCACTTGCACCATTAAGAACTAAACGACAAAGGATGTAATTTCAGTTCTGGCATGCAATATTAATCGAAAGCCTTTAAAGCATCTTGCTGATGGGAACTATGACAACATGACATTGAAGAATTACGAACTAGAGACATCTATCTTAATCAGATTTTCAAAGTAGATGCCATAAAATAGAAAATTGTTTTATCTGTCTTCACAGGGTCACATATCGTATAGGGTATATAGCTTTTTAGCTTGTCTATTTTAAAAATACCAGGGACAAAAAATTCTGCCTTTCAAGTAAGTTCAAAGTTCAGTACATATACTTAAATTTTTTGTGAAAAGATTGTAACTGATGGTTTCTGTTTGCTGCAGTAAGATTTCTAAAACATTATAGACAACTAAATTATAAAACAGAGCTGAGCATGCACAGATATGATCAGTATGAAGTTGTTGAGGGGAAATATTTTGCTAAATCATACAATCATAGAATAGTTAGGGTTGGAAAGGACCTTAAGATCATCTAGTTCCAACCCCCCTGCCATGGGCAGGGACACCTCACACTAAACCATGCCACCCAAGGCCTCATCCAACCTGGCCTTGAACAGCCCCAGGGATGGAGTATTCACTGCTTCCCTGGGCAACCCATTCCAGTGCCTCACCACTCTCTCAGTAAAGAATTTCTTCCTTATATCCAATCTAAACTTCCCCTGTTTAAGTTTGAACCCGTTACCCCTTGTCCTGTCACTGCAGTCCCTGATGAATAGTCCATCCCCAGCATCCTTGTAGGCCCCCTTCAGATACTGGAAGGCTGCTCTGAGGTCTCCACGCAGCCTTCTCTTCTCCAGGCTGAACAGCCCCAACTTTCTCAGCCTGTCTCCATACGGGAGGTGCTCCAGTCCCCTGATCATCCTCGTGGCCCTCCTCTGGACTTGTTCCAACAGTTCCATGGCCTTTTAATGTTGAGGACACCAGAACTGCACACAATACTCCAAGTGAGGTCTCACGAGAGCAGAGTAGAGGGGCAGGATCACCTCCTTCGACCTGCTGGTCACGCTCCTCTTGATGCAGCCCAGGATACAGTTGGCTTTCTGGGCTGTGAGTGTACACTGCCAGCTCATGGATGTGAAATGTAAATCCAAAGTTGCAGGTGTACTTTTAACCTGAAGTAACACTCCTGTAGATAGCACATCTGAAAGACACAGCTGAAAGATGTAAAAATATTTTTTCTTCAGTTCGTAAAGGTGGCAGGTTTTGTGCATGACTTGTTTCTTTGTCTTCTTGTGTAAAGAACAGCTTACTTACAGGGTATAGGAAATTATCAACATGTACTTTGTGACTTAAAATACCAATGTTACATGTTAGGGACCATCCTACTAACTTCTAGGGAACTCCAGCTACTTCTCTCCACTTGTCATCTGGTAGATCTTGGACAGATACATGCACGTCTACACCATGAGACCGTTACGAGTTTCTCCACAATCAAATAAGTCTTTCTTCTCTTCCACAGCAGAAGTCTTTGTTTCTCTTTAAAAAGTAAAATGTTGAGATTTAAAGAAAAATATGCAATGTAAGTAACAAGAGTCACATTTTATTTATCAATACTTCCAAACTTGGGATGCATTAACAAGGCGATACAATCTTTCAGAGCATATTCTGCAGTTAAATTCACTGGTAGTTTCTCACTCCCGGGTAGCTTGACAGGTTGTCAGACCCTACAGACAGTGTACTGATGAGGAGACAAACATTGGCCCACTTTGATCAAGCTACTTGTATGACTTTTTCCCATTTTATAATAGTATACACACACGCACAAGATGCATCTTTTGATCAAAGTGTCCTTGTCACTTCTCTACATTCTTGTCACCACATAGCTGGCACAGAAGTACAGAGTGCTTTAAGAGGAAGTTGTCAGCAGCAGCGGCTGTGGGTTAGTTTTGCTTCCATCTGTATGTCCATTAACTGTAAAGCAAGCAAAAAAGGATAATGCAGGCTGACAACAAATCATAGAATCACAGAATGTTTTGGGTTGGAAGGGACATTAAAGATCATTCACTTCCAACCCCTTCTGCCATGAGCAGGAACATTTCCACTAGACCAAGTTGCTCAAATCAGAGTGAAAGGGCTCTCCTGTGCTGGTAGGCACTGTGTCATCTCATTCCTTGGGTTGAGTGTGTGGATTGGATCCTTAAAGCAGTTGGCAGGGCAGAGCCTGCTAGCTCATTTGGACATGGAACAAACTTAGAGGGATTAACCACAAAATGAGCATATACAGCGAGTTGTCTTGGATTGCCACTATAGCTTGTGAAAGACGATCAGAACAGAAGCTGTCTTGCGCACCTTGGCAGAAAAAATAGACTGAAACAGTGGTTCATTCAAAAGGCAGATCTGTTTAATTGCAAATGGACACTTAAAATACACGATTTTTCTCTAAACTCATAACCTTCTTTTTGTTTTCATTAATTAAATACAGCTTCTCATGAAAGGTGCTGCCAGACCAGAGACTTGTGGAATGCTTGGTTTTACTTGCACTTTCAGTGCAGAATCACTGAAGCTCTGGCCATAGCGATAGAGGTTGCCTCTTACCCTCTGTAAGCAGGGACTTTAAAAAAAGAACTCCTTTGGGAGCTCTAGGAATAATTAATTAAGCCATAATGCCACTTTCTACAATTTGCAGGAATTTCCAAGGTAAATCCCACTTCTGTTTACAGTACTCTTGGGGATATGTCCATGTGTCAATTAGGTAAGATTTCAAGTCCATCAAAGTGTTTTACTGAGGAAATCAAACCGGTTCTGCAGAAATTACTTTTGACTGCAAGCAGTCAAGAGCTACCAGACTAGGGACCAGTGACCTGGAAATGAGAGGTTTTATATTGTGTTACCAGTTTTCTAAAACATTCAGTCTACTCCAGCTGCTTACTTCTGGTATACATTGTGGGCATTTGCTTTACCATGGCAGAGACTCTTCTAAAGAGAGCGTTAAAAAGGAGCAACCTGACTAGGAAGAGTTAAGACTCTCACAGACATAGATACTGAATTACATTACGTTCACATTTGAAATGTTTATATCATAATGGAAGTCTTCACTGTTGTGTTTGTCATGGAAACTCAAAGTTAATGTTAATTATACACTATTAGAAAGCCTAACCCTTATCAAATGGAAATCGCCTTTTTTCCTAGATGAGTAGCTAGCTGACAGGTCTCAGTGATCTGTCTGTCATAGAAAGGCTATCACATAAAGTGTGCAACAAATTACTTTTTTTCATGGATACTTGGTCTGCTTTTCTTCTTCTGAATTAACCCCTTTCTCCCAAATGGCAGTAGTTATCATAACGTCTTTCTCTGCTTACTCTTTACTTTGACATATGCATCTTTTCTGTATTCTTTCGTATGCTGTTAAAATTCTATAAGAGTTAAATGATAAAATTAATTAAATGTAAATTACTTTTTTGAAAAAGAAAAAAGAAAAAGGTTTTGTAAAAGGCTACAGAGTGCATGTAATTTACCTCTACAATTGAAATTGCTGCTTTGCTTCACTGTGGTTCCCTAGGGTAAATAACAATTTGAATATGTTTTGAAAAATTCATGCAACTGTAGTAAGACAGCTTTACACCCAATTTCTTGTGACTTTTCCGAGTTCTGTACATATGTTTGCATGCATGATTATCTGTTGCTGACTTATGCAGCAAATGCCTCAAAAATGTGGGGCATTTTTGTTGCACCTGAACAACTTGAACACACAAACTGATTGCTGGGTCGATTTACTTTAGCTCCTTGCTGTAAAAATCTTCTGTTTAAGATGAATGGGATGATTCTACAGTCATAAAGGTCTAGAGTGAACAAGAAAGTTTTAATTAAAATTTACCATTTTTAGACATAAGCCCACCTGTACCCATACCTGGTTATTTTTAGTGTAAACCAGACATTCCCATTTAGATTATATAAATTAGGATAGCATTTAAAATCCAATTAAAGCAAAGCAACTGTAGCTTTCTACAGTAGTTTTTAAGTATTTCAAGACAATTGAGCTTTATCAGATTTGAATGCTCTTTCTTCTTCCTGATGGTATGTAAAAAGGAAATTTCTAGTAAGTGGTTTGTTGTGAGGGCCCTGGCCAGGGCCCAGGACCACTGATCTTTTCCCTATCCTAGGGAAGAACTGTTTTCCTCTAGGATTTCCATTTTCCAGCAAGCTGATTGATAGAGAGGAAGGAGGAGTTACAGGGTCTCAATCCTGGCCATTGTATTTTTATCAGGAATTGTCTCCAGTAGCATGATGAAGTATGAAGTAGCTCATGAAGTATGTGTCTGTGTCATGAAACTCCCACTGTGGTTTATAAATTCCTTAATTATGAAAAGCAAAAGAACAGTACTCTTCTGGCCATGATGCTAATTTCTCAGGAGATCTGTGTGAATCACTTACCGTGTATACCTCAGTTTCCCTGCATATGCAATGAGAGTACTTTCATAGGGTCACGGGGGTGTCGAGTTACTACCTGAAACTGATGGCTTTGTGTGAAAGTTGCAGTAACACTGAAAGCTGGTGCAAGATTGACGTTTCTCTAAGAAATTGTGTGGCAATCAGAGTTAACAGTGGATTCAGGAAATCTGGCAGGTTGAAGGGAGTGTCAAAAGAGCATTCCTCAGTGATCTCTCATTCAGAACAACAATATAGGACTGAGGAAATTCGGAGGAATATAGATTTTAGCTCTATTGATTTATGGAAAATCTAATCTTGTTAGGCACAATTCTACTTGTAGCTCTTGCATAATTAGAAGAGGAGTAAATCATTCCAGATTTTTCTGGCATTTCTGATTCTGTGGAGGCTGTAGATTCCCTGCCAATTGAAGTCACCCTTTACACTAGAAAATGTCACCTGGCAGCATGTTATGGAGAGAAACAGTGGGCTTTGAGGATGTGTGATCTCTGTGAAGTTGCGCTTGCTGTGCTCTCCTAGCTCCCTTCTAGCCTGTGGCTTATCCTCAAGCATCATCCTGCAATTCTTAATTTATATTATATGTTACTGTGTAGTTTCAGTGTCAGTAATGTTTATACATTATATAGTAAAAGAACTTTGTAAAGTCATAGTAAATTTCTGGGGAAATAATCTAAATCCCGAACAGTGGACTGAGTAGCTGGCCTGTCAGCTGAGGAATAGTTTCACTCCCCCAGCATGTTATCCGTGTACTTACTAGATCTAAGCATTTATTTGGGGAGTGCATAAATATCCTTTACAGGGCCTTTACTGTCCCTCTTCCCCATTGTAGCATGGGTGGGAAGGTCTGACCTCTCACTGAGATAAGCCTGAAAGCCTGGCATTGTCTCCTTGCTCACATCCTCCTTCGTGCAAGAGAACATTATTGTAGTCTCTGCTTTGTTTTTAGCAATTGATGGTGCAAGATCTGTAGTTCTAAAAATTATAGATTAAAAGTTTGATTTTCAGCTGAGATTTTAAATGAGGGGAGAAATTAATGAATAAGAAGGATGTCAGAATAACATTTCAGCTGGTAGGAGCTGCAGGGGAGGACAGTATGGCTCTGAACATGGCAACACTATTGAACAGAGCTAGGCAGGTAGCAGACTTAAAAAGGGAAGTCACATCCTTAGCCAATTTTGATTATATAATTTGATTAAAACGAAATGAAAATTATTTAATTTCAGTTTCATTTTTTCTGTTGTGTAACTAATCATTTATACATGTATATATTTACACATGCGAATGGAAATACACAGGCAGTTGTGCACTTAATATATTTTTATGTACACATATACCTATATATTGTAAAATATAGGGCCACTGTTAATTCTGCGCCAGCCAATAAATAGGTTGTAATCTAAATCAGATAAAATTTTACATAGACAAGGGAAAAAACTCTTTGCTAGTGTTAGTCTGTTAACTTTCCTTTAGCTGGCTTGTTGAAATGTGGCTTGAAGCCCTCAATAATGATTGTAATCACATGCAGTGACACACTTTGTGTCGGTGTTGGTGAAGACGAGTCTAATCAGCTGCATCCTTCATGGAAGGTAATTTTTCTCGTATTGGGGATTTGGTGTTGAAAACTTTACTGGCAATGTAAATGCTGTCATTATTTTAAGGACAGATTCAGCATTGCTGCCGTTTGTGACGAAAGTTGTATTGACCACACAAGAGAACTGTAAAGGAGAATGGGGTTCTTGGAAAGAAAATTATTCCGAAGGCTGGATTTTCTGTTTAAGCTTAGCATGTCTGTTCCTTAACATTTTCTTATGTTCATGACCTGAGAAATTGCTCACTGTTGAATTATTTTTATAGTAGTCACCTGTAAATTATTGAGAACATCTGTTTCAACAGAAATACTTTTCCTCTGTTCTCTGTACTGAGGTATTATTCTTGGGTTTCTAACAGTTTGCAGTTATAACCAGTTCTAAACAGGGATTTGCTTGTGAAGATTAAACAACTAATTTAAAAACTATGTGAAAGCCTTTACACTGTGAGCAAAGTGCAGGCCCTGTATCTTCTGCTCTGCCAAAGACTTGCATTTATATTGTGAGGTATGTTCTCCTACAGTAGTTTATGAAATAGATTGCAGTTTGAATTACATATTGTTACATTTCTAAGTGTCATCTGTCCTTGCTAAATCATGACAAATGAAGTGTCTTGAGGGGTTTTTTTTGTCTGTTTATTGTGTTGTATAGCAAGGTTTGTCTTCTATTTATGACTTATTTACTATGGATTTTATAGAAAAGATTGCTAAAACCTAACATTGATGGAAGCATTTGATTGTGGGTTTTACTGGTTTGAGGTTTGGTTTTAAGCTTTATGGGTATTGTGTACTTTGGTTATGTAAAAAAAAAAAACCAAACTTCCTTTTGTTTTGATGGCCTGACTCTCTGATCACCTGTGACTTACTCCAAACTGTAGTTACATTGCATGGTGTGAAATTGGAAAATCTGTTCTGTGTGTGTTCTAATGGATGTGACGGTCATTAAGTATATGAGTCTTCTGACGTTGTAATCAGATGTGATTCAGTCTGTTAAATATCCATGAAGCAACATCTGCTTCACAGAGTGACCTTCTGCTAAAGAATACTTAGCATCTATTAGTAGATCATAGTGCAGATCTGCTTTATTTGAAATGCACTAAAATAGAGTAGCCTACTGCTGTTTAGCAGCTAGCTTGTAATAATTTATTGCAGTTAAATAAAGCTTAAAAAACTCCATTAAATAATTATAGGGATTATATGCATTTCAAAAACCTTTGTATTCTATTGAAATTACCCATTTAATTTCAGGGTTGGTCTGTTAAAAAAAAGCTGAAATCTAAAGGCACATTAGGGGATCTGTCAGATGCTATTTTCTGTAGGTGTTAATAAAACCAGATTAAAAAAAAAAAAAGAAATTAAAACCAAAAGCAATTTTACCATCTGTTGTATATTAATTAGAACTTGGTGTATCAAGGGTAAACTTGCTCTTAGAGAATGTCACTGATGTCTGCTAATAGAATAATATGCAAATATATTAGATGATAGGGTTATATTGAATTTCTCATTCTGCTTTGGTTCTAGCAAATGCTAAGGTGGTGTATAACGAACTTTAATTTTCTTTCTTCTTAGAGCAACCTCCAAATAACCAAGGCCAGTCGACCCTGCAGCCTTTGCCACCTTCTCACAAGCAACATTCAGCACAGCATCACCCATCCATCACCTCACTTAACAGAAACTCACTGACAAATAGGAGGAATCAGAGTCCGGCCCCGCCGGCTGCTTTGCCCGCCGAGCTGCAAACCACACCTGAGTCAGTCCAGCTGCAGGACAGCTGGGTCCTTGGCAGTAATGCGCCACTGGAAAGCAGGTAATTACTTAGGTACTACTACAGACTGTGGCACTTCTAAAGAAAACATTTAACTCAATGAAAGGTGACCAGCAGCAAATACTTTCCTTCATTCAGCAAACAAAACTGAAAACTATACAGTACTAAAAAATCTGTCTGCTCTCTAAAATCCCCAGTGACACTCTTTTCCCTTACAATGCCTATTGCAGAGTGATTGGACTCAAAAGAGTATCTTAATTTTTCCATACAAGCATTTTCCTTCCTGTTCATAATCTGTGACTTTTGACTGTTGGAAGAAATTCCTTGCCTTGCTTGCCAGGTATGCTGTGTGTCAAATACACGTTTCCATATAGATCAAATGTCAAGGAACTTTCAGTAATACTTTTCAGCTCTTGTACTCTGTCTCTTTAAAGAAATACTCGCGTGAGGCGAGGTGTTTATTAACGTTGCCTAGGATTTGGTGAGACGAAAGAACTCAGTTCTGGTATGATAAATTTGTCCTCTTTTTTTTTTTTTTTTGGTCTTTTAGAATTGATAACTGGCTCTAGGAAAGAAGCAGCTAATATAAAGGGTGACACTAACTTCTTTAGATGCAGAATGACATATGATGCTGATTGAATATAAAAAATTGCTGTAAAAAATGTTATAGGACTTACTGGCACAGAGCTGAGTTTACCTACGGTGATTAATTAATACTCATGTAACACTCAATCAGTGCTAATTTTTTATTAACGAAAGCCATAATATTCCAATTTAGTCATCAAACTGAGCATTTATAACTGTATTGAACCTGACAGTAATTCTTGAAAATATTTATTAAATCCCTTCAGTTCGTTCTTTGAATCCCTTTAAATTATGTTTTGTAGCAAAGTAAAGATAGTTCATCTGATTTTGACTAATCTAAAACATACGTGGCCTTAAGATTCTCTATTAGGTAGTTTTGTCCCCGTAGATGTTCACACAGATCTTCTGTCAGGCTGTTGGGAGTGGCTCTTCCTTTTCTTAGTTTTGTTGGACCTTCATGTATTGCTTATGAGACATAAGACATTGTGGAATAGAATTCCAAATGAAGGGATTTCATCATACTCAGACAATTCAGTACATTAAGGAGTTTTCTTACAGAACAAATAAGTTTGTAGTGGGAATAGAATGTTTGACATTTTCTAAACGCTGGTTAATCTTCAGGATATGCGTATGGTCCTTGATATTTGCTTCTGTTGCCTTTTGTTGTTGTTGTTGTGTTTATAAAGAAAGAGACTTAAATACCAGTTCCAACCTGGAGTAAATATTTTTTGCCAGGTAGTCTCTTCATCTTTTAAATGTTTCTGATGAAAAGCTAAGGGTATTTGAATCTTCAAGTTTTGAACCCTTGTGAATGAGCTGAAATGTGAAAATTTCATATAAAAACTGACAGAGCCTTACTGTAGTTTCTCTAATAGTCTCACTTGGTTGGAACTCTGAAGGTGAAGAACTCATCTTACTTGTCATTGATTTTTCCCTTTTTGGTTAAGGTTTCCTACTGAGTGTGATTCTTAAGCTCGGTTCAACTGTATTAACAACTTTGAGACAGGTCTTTTTGTTCATCCTTTTCTCAGCCTGAAAGAAAGTTTATTTCCTCTTTGGCAATATTTTCGTTTATGCTTATAGTCAGCTCTTTTTTTTTTTTTGCTTTTTTTTTTTCATCTGACTTAGATGACAGCCATTTAGAGGTGCAGAATGCGAATGTCAGCATATATGCATAGCTATCTTTCTATCTCTATAGGCTCATATTGGTGATGGGGGGCGTAAAAATGACATACAGCTTGCTGTCATGAATAGCTGGGTAGTGAATAGACTGGTTTTGTGTACGTGCGTGTAGGTGAGAGGGATATATTTGCAAAGCCTGAGGGAGGTTTTAGTCCCCATCATTTTGCAGTAGTAATGGGAGTGACTTTGAAATATATATTTCATAATATTGGGTTCAGTTGTATTTTAATAGAATATTCTGCAATTTGGCTCTGTATATAGTTAATGCTTTTGTGTAAAGCATAGCTGTTACTGGTTAAATGGATGAACTGTGAGGTGACAGATCAATGACATGCAACAGAAATTCCATTTGATGTGTTTTTCTAAATATAAAAAGACTGTTTTCTTAAAATTTGATGAGGGGCTGAAACTGCAGCTTCGGTTATGTGACTGCTACTTCAACTTTGATGCCATCTTTAAATGACCATGAGGTTACTGAGCAGTGGCAGAAATTGTCTTAATTCTGTTGGGGCTCAGTAAAATATACATTTAAAAAAAAAGAAAATATTTCCTGCAGATTTTCTGCAAACTGAGGGATCTTTTCATTTGACATTTAATGATTTTTACGGTTTGACATTTCCTCAGCCTGCTATGCATTAGGTTCAGCTGTAGCAGCAATAGATCTGCTGGAGAAGCCAGCACCATAGAACAGTATTAACTTTTGAAGAAATATAAAAGCAGGGAATATTTTGGATAACTTTCAGTTTTGTTCTTTGAATTACTGGCTGGAAAGCCAAAATCATGCAAATGCATGACTATGTGTCAGGTGTCTGAATATCATAAATGATGATTAAGTAATTAAATATTAGTGGGGGTTTTATTATCATTGGTCTTAAAGATTTTATTCACCTACTAGTTTTACTAATGAGTTCTTGAGTGCCAGGATCATTAGTTACATTCTCATGGCTTTGCATTCTAGTAGGCTCTAAATTACCGATACTTAAAAATACTTAGTAAATCAATGCTTTAAATGCTTTCTCTGTTAAATATTGAATGTGCAGAATTTTGCTGAAGCGCAATCAATTACGTATGATAGAGATGTGCAGAGGAAAAGTAGGTTAGAATTCATAAATTTGTTGGAAAAAGTAAGCTGGCAGCATCTCTTAGAGCATTTCTCAGGCAATATTTCATTAATTTGAGGCATTGAATGTCTAAGGTAGATTTGTCAGCAAGGGGAAATTCACATATTCCAGTCAAGGAATAAATCTGATAATATTATGTAACTTTATTCAGAATCTGTGCTAATGTGTCAGTGAATCAAAGAAGAGCTTTTCTTGTTCTTCTTCAATTTACTCTATGAAATACCTCATTTTTTTTGAAAGATGGCTGTATTTTATGTGATAGGCTGTGAGTATTTTATAGAAAATAAGCAAGAACGTCACATGTTTTTCGTAGTCTATACTGATACTGCTCAATCTTCTCTTACCACTAACTTATACTTAAAAATAGACTGGGTATTCCTGTATTCAGTTACTTATCTAGTAATTTTAAGGAGAGGAAAGAGGGAACTGGTTGAAAAAATAGTTGATGGCTGGAAAATATTTCAACATTTTGAAGGATTTAATTAAACCACTAGAATGTCTCAGAAGTGATACAGACAAAAAAGTTCCTAGAATGTGTTCCATGAAAATCATTCTGCAGGTTTGATCCAAACTTTATTTTAGAACGCAAAGAGTTTAGAGTGAGGAATACACCCTTATATCTTTATTGGGGTGAATTGCCAATGAAGCTACCACCTTCAGTATTGATTAAGGCGTGGAAAGGGTGTTGATAGTTTCCAGAGAAGTCCTAAATCAATTTGTGTAGAGGCTGATTGATTGTCTGCAAAAGCACAGTGTTGCTGGAGGTTAAAGTCTACTCAAAGCAGCTATTTTACACATTCCACCCACTAAAACAGTATCTGGTTTAATCAAATTCAAATTGTTCCATTCTGTAAGTCTTCCATGGTTAGCCATTTTACTTACAGTGAGAAGGAACGGTACAAAATAAAGGCAGAAACTAGGGATAGAGTTCAAATCCTGCTTTTCTGAAGATCCCATGTGTCATTGTGGGTGTGCCACACCACTGGTCTCCAAGTTGAGGAAACAGGACTACTTCTATTGCTGAGAGCATGAGTGTGATTTTAAAGATTGACATGCCATAATTATGCGGTCAGTATATGCACGTTAGACGCATGCATGAAATCAAAAAAACAGTATTGTTTTGAAAGTCTAAAGTTGATTAAAAAGTTGTTTTCTTTTAAAATTCTCATGCAGTTGCTACTCACGAAGCATCTGTGTTTGGATCCTAGCACACTGGGCTTGTAAGCTTCCACTGATGTCAGTAGTGTCTTTAGATTTTTACTTGATCTCACTGACATCCTTTCTGCTCAAAAATCCCTTTCTGTTACCATGAATACTTGGAATTTGTCCACACTGTATTTCGTCCCCTGTCTCTTAGTCAAGCAATGGTAGTCCAAACTTCAGTAGTATTTGCACAGTATTCTTTGAGTTTATCATTCACCTCTTCAAAGATGTGCAGCTATTGAAGTAAGCATGGACCCAATTTTTTTTCCAAAACTTTCCCTGTTTTAGGTAGGAGAAAAGGAATATGCAGTTCTAAACAAAATAGTGCCTAGCTTTGTTTCTCCCACTTCATTTTCTCACCATTCCTGAAGAGAGCCAGAGTCTGTGGTCCTTCCTTTCCTTCCCTGAATGCTGTGCAGTTGTTTGCAGAACATGAGATCTCCACTTACTCTGGTAGCCAGCCCTCTGCATATTTTCTGGCTGACTGGCTGTGCCAGATAGCCAGCAAGAGACTGTCTGTTAATAGTTCACTTTTATTACTTCATCTCTGGCCCAGCCTCAGCTGAACAACATCCCCTACTATGCGCTGTTCAGTCTTTAAGCCTGTCTTGCCACGGACAGCAGCCAGGAATTTTATTCAAGGTCTTCCACATAAATAAGCAATCACCAAAGGGTAGTAACCACCTAATGGTAGCCTTGTAATGCTGTGTCTTCAAGTTACAACTCAGTATGTGGTTCAGAGGACAGCACGGAAAGCAGATAAATCTCACATTTAAAATGGAGTTGCAGTTTTGCACATCTGTAGAAAAAGAAAGTTATGCAACAGAATTAATATATTCTTTTTGTGGGATCATCCCATTCTTTAAACTGAAATTGCCACTCTAATTTCATCTTTTTGTATCTTTGTGTATAGAGAATTAGGAAATCAAGCAGTCCTTGCAAATGGTCATGACAACCTTGTAGAGATGGATGTGTTTTCTCCAACATATCACGATAGCAGTTATGGGTATGTGACTCTAAGTGTTTGCATGATGCTAACTGTTGATACAGAAGGCAAAATGTGATTTAAAGGAAGATTTTGGTGACAACAGTCAAAACATCTGAGACAGACTTCCTCATCTTTGTATCTGACTTTTTAAATAATTATACTTCAGATAGTAGCTCATACTGACTCGTGACAAATACAGAATGGTAAACTTTGACTGCCGAATCTTGTTTGCTTTCACTTACAAAAATAAGAATGCAGTTCAGGTTGTGTTAATTCTCTATGGCCTGATTCTGAAAGCTGTTGCAAACTGCATGGTTACATATTTGCCAGATCTGAGCCTTAGTCTGTAATACATTTACTACTTATCAAATGTTTGTTTTAGAAATATTATGACATATTCATATAGCATAGGGAATGACCAATCATGGAAGTTAAGAAAATTATGTATCAAATCTATAATATGTTTTACTAGCTATTTTGAAATTGGAACTGCTGATAAATATATAACTAGAAATAGAGAATTCCAGATAAGTGAATATTTCAATTTATTTCAATAAAATTTATCTTACAGCACTGTACCATATCTGCTTAACTTTGTTGTTAATATGTCTTTATATTTGAACTATGTTTTGGCATTCTTATGCCATATCAGTATACTTGGTTTCTGATCCACACAAAAAAAAACCCTGACAAAACAGTACCATTGCTCTATGAGTTCCAGCCTACTAATCAGCACAATATGCTAAATTTTAGTAAAGAATTATTAATCATAAATTTACCATTTTTTGTTTATATTGTGTTAAAAAACAGAGCTTTATGTTCAAATTCTGTTTTGCTAATTGTAACTCAATGTTATAAAAGGGATAATGTGCTATTTGATTAAATGAGACCTGCATCTGCTAATTAATAACTAATTAAACTGTCAAATATATTGACACTATACATTGATCTGCTTCGTGCTCCAAAAACTCTTAAACTTTCACTTAGCCACAAATTAAAATTAACAGCGGGAGGAGAATGGTATGTTAAATTCACTTAATCACTATCAGCAAACTCAAAAATAGTGCAGATAGTTACTGGAAGACACTAATATATTTTATTTAAAGTAAAAATGTAAGCATACAGTATTAAAAAAGAGCAAAACCAAATATTATTGTTCCCTGTAGACCAATTACCATACAATACTGATTCAAATGCATAATTGCTGAAGTAGAGTTAATAGAATCATGCCTGGTTTATTCTTTATATGTTTGTAATGGGACTACCAAATGCAAGTATTTTAGCAAATGGACTATGTTACACAAAATTCCTGTTGGTTGATACTAATTCAGGTAACAATACAATGAAATTTATCTTGTTTGTAATCCCTTCATTTTTAAAATTATGCTAGCAGGGATCATCTCCCGGTGTGAAAGTTGTCCAGAGATAATAACACATCAGTTCCAAAGCATAATAGATTTGAGACTACAACATGCTATCAGCATGAAGATTCAGTTTATCAACCTCACTAACATACTGTGTCACAGCTAGAATCATTATATATTTGTTTCTTTGTTTTCATGTCATGCGTGTGTTACATTATGATATACTGTGGTTTAGTTTGTATGGCTTACGGAGACAATATAAATCTAATGAATTTGACAATTTTAGTGCTAATAATGGTAATAGAAATAGGCATTTTGCATAGAAATCCTAATGATTCATAGGCTTAGACCTAAAGAGTAGTTGTTTATAGCTTTGAAAGATTTGTGCACAGTGTATTAGTTATCATAAAACAGATGGAAATCTGAGAGTATTTTAATGGTACGTACTGTTGGCTTTACTTCATACAACTATTCTTTTCTCTGAGATGTAAACATACATTAGTACACATGTTGACAAATCAGCTTAGTTTGAAGTAAAAAGTTCATTTTTCTGTTGCCTATCCTTATAGTTCTCTCCCCAAGTTATCTAGGTATCTAAATCTGAAAAACAAGTGTCACTGTCAGCGAATGACCATATTTGTATTTCTTACAGATAAAGCTTCCCAGCATTTTCTGTTTCTGCAGAGTCACCTAATTTTCTGAAAATTTCTTATTTTTGCAGGGTTAGAGTTTGGAAACGTCCTGTTGCATCTGAGTAAGAATTCTTTGCAAGGAGGTTGGCTGGGGAATTTTGTTATCTTTGGGAAAAAGGTTCAGGACAGCTGAGTTTAAAAGAGGTCAGGTTGTTATAAGGGCATACTGAATTAAATGTAAGAGTGGAAGAAGCCAGGAGTGCAGAGTGTAAAGGAGAAAACTAAAGATGACTGGGCACAAGAAGGGTGGGAGTGAGTATGCAAATGGGTAGATGGAGTAGTTCAGAAGGAGAAAATGAAAGTGGTTAGTTAGGCAAGGTAGGACTTACGTAAAATGCAAGAGGACTAGAGACTGAAAGATGAAAGGATGAAGACCAAGATTATTCCTTGTCCTTTACTTCTTGTGATTACGTGTGAAATCCTTTTAAATAGCATGCAGCTCATCACTTGTAAGACTGACTCAAGATTGTGAGAGACCTTGGCTGCTGGCATATGCTCTACTAGTGACAGAAACCAGAAATAATCGAACCAAAAATTTTGTATCTGTGATGCCCTACGCTGAGAAGAAGCCTTTCAATGCAGTCTCTGAAGTTTCTTCAAACTTGCCTTAAAAAATCACAAGTTAAACAAAAAAAATTTTAGTAAAAAAAACCAGAAAAAGTCATCAACAGCATAAACTTAAGCACTCAAAATTTGCAAAATTAAAAGCTAATGTCTTTCTGCAGTTTCATAATTGCAGTTGAGTCTGACATCCCAGTCAGTGCAGCTCAAGTTGAACCAAAACCAAATTTGAACAGATTCTGGAGATTTCTTTCTGTCACATTGAAACAGTTGAAAAAATAATACCAAGCACCATGGCAAAGTAAAGGCTGTATGGTACCAGCATCCAGCGTCTCTGATAACATTGGTTGCACAAAGAGAAGTCCAGCTGCAAAAAGGTGTATGGGAAGTGAGTACCATTAAAGCTAAAGCGTCACCCTCTCCGGGGCACAAGGAATAGTCCCCTGTCTTGTTGAATCGCTGAATGGTGGTCTCTGAAGTCTGTAAATCTTGGCATGTTGCATATGAGAATGTATGCAAGTACAAGTTTTCACCAGGAAACAATAAGGATTAGAAAACAGGTATTACCATTGTGTATGTGCGCAGTTGCCAAGCTGGTGGTAGTGGCTGCAACTGAGAGGTTATAAGAGTGCTGTCACTGTCATGACATGAATCTGACTGAGTGACTGCTGGTAGCATAGTAGTGGCAGCACAGAGTTCATCATGGGTTATCACAGACTGAATCGCAAGAGAACCCCACCCACAGACATCAGTAAGTGAGCTAAGGTTCACAGATCCATTATGATGGAAACTTCAGCCTGCTTGCTGCTTGAGGCAGAATCAGATCTTGTCACTGGCAGAATAATTCTTCACTTCTTTAACTTCCCTCTGGTTTTATATCCTTTTGAAATGTCCAGTAGCTCAGTCAGGTCTTTCAGGTGCAGATGAAATTTCAACCTTTGTTCCAACTTCTAAATTAATCTGTGGGTAAAGAATGCAGCCCTGAGTCTTCCTTAAACCACATTTGCTTTTTGAGATCGCCTTCATGTGCCTTTTGAGACATCTAAAGCAATTGTTCTCTTTCAGCTTTATGAAGGCAGCAAGGGTAGTAAAAGAGATTGGAGGAGTGCTTCTGCCCTACCTTTCTTTGATTTTGTTCCTGTGAAGCTTAACTTATTCAATACTCAAGTCAAGAACTGGCCAAGATCAGAATGCCTCATCTCTGAGAGCAGGATCTCTGGTCAGGATATGATTCTAGAAGGCCGAAGAACAAGATGAGGAATTGTAATATAAATTTTTACTACTCACATGAACATTTCCAGATCTCACTGCAAAATTCGGATGCTTTCCTCTGCTTTCTCGTCCTTTGGAGAGAGGAGAACTGAAATAGCATGAACACTGACGGTATCAGAAAGTACACTGTGAGGCTGTCTGGTTCACTCCAATTGCTGCCTCTTCAGAAGTGAGTATCACCAACAGTATTGAGAGCCAGGTCACTTACTGCAATCTACATGGAAGTCTGTGTACGCACTAGTCTTCTGAGAGACCCAGAAGAAGCCTGTAAGGAGATACTGATATTTTTTCAGCAATACATAAGTCTAGTTCCAGTCTCCCCTGAAAGAAGGTAATGGGACAATCCTGCAAGGAAGAGTATGTGTAACTAAAATTGTGGCAAGTTTCTTTGCTTGTCTTCCCAGCACTATGAGTTATTCTTTGCATCAGACTCTTCTGCTCACTTCTGCAGAGTGTGGCTTAGCATTGTTTCTTTCCCTTGCTCATCTTCTCAGAGTGCAGTATAGGAGAGAGGAGCATGAAAGAGCAGGCTCAGCAGAGGCGTCTGATTATACTAATTCTTTTGATCCTAGATTTGCATTTACATATCACAGAAGGGAACTCCTCCTTCTGTGGGAGAGAGAACTAGCCACCTGAGTCTGAATTTGGAGGAACAAATAATGGGATGTTTACAGATGCCTTCTACATGCTATAGCACTATATTCTTTCTTACACCACAAAGAAGGTGGGTGCATTGCAGAGGACAAGATTTATTCTTGCACACCTAAAGAGAGGAAGTTGGGGCTTCTGTCAGTATCCAGTCCTTCAAGTCACCATGTCCTGGTGGCTTGCACAACAGACTGGGATAGTGTCATGTCTGAATTGCTGTTTGAAGCTTCAGCTTCAGGTTGCTCTGCCTGACTTCCCCAGTTTTTCTCCAGCAGCAGCCAGCAGTGGAGCAGTAACCCACTGGAGGCCATATGTGAAAGAACACACAGCAGTGAGGAAGGCACTTGCAGCCATAGTAGTACTTCTTTTCTTTCTTGGCTTTTAGTCTTCGGTTAGTAAAGAAAGTGGGTCTTCAGTGGAAACCCACCCAAACTCAAGTAAGTATTGCCATATATGAAGTGATTTTTTAAAAGATTTGAATAAGCTGTTAGAAGAGGCTTATCTCCAGTTCCCACAGATGTTTCCTGGTTTTGCATATGGATAATAGCTCTCTTCTCTTCCTTCCTTTCCTTCCTTTCTTTCCTCCCTCCCTCCCCTCCCCCCTCCCTCCCTCCTCCCCTCCCCTCCCTTCCCTCCCCTCCCTTCCTTTCCCTCCCTTCCCTTCCCCTCCCCTCCCCTCCCTTCCCCTCTCTTCCCCTCCCTTCCCCTCCCTTCCCCTGTCTTCCCTTCCCCTCCTTTCCCCTCCCTTCCCTTCCCTTCCCTTTTCTCCAGACTTGATCATCGTTTGATCTGATGTGATCTCAGAGTTTTTACTGGGATGATGGTAGTATTAATACTGGCTCTGATGAAGCAGAAATTATTATTAATCTCTTTCTAAGCAATTTTTTGATTGCAATTCTGTACAGAAAATAAACTGAGACAAATTTGCAGCATAGTGTAGTTTCTGTGCTTGCTTGGATTTATGTTAAATGCAGCCATATGGTTCTGTGGAAGTTAGTCATAAGCCCATGCTAAGGGCATACACCACCAGCTACAAGGTTTCATCTCAGAAGAATGTTAACAGAAGATGAAGACAAGCATAAAGTGTTCATAGAGAAACAAAAATCCAATTCCTTCAGGAGCCTACTGGGAAAGCTGATCTCATGCATCAGTGAACCAGAGTTTATATGAGACCTAGTCAGTAATTTCTGTTATCTTTTACATCTTCCCTATAATGTCAGTCGGCAGAGATTAATCTTCTCTTCCCATCTGCTTCCTCAGCTCAGTGCAAGGAATCAGATTTATTGATGTTATCTATCCATTAGTGAACCAGGCGGAGCTCTCTAATGTCAAGTGGCAGTGAGGGTCATGGTCTCACTCAGAGAACCCAGTTCAATCCAGCATGAATAGGGTTTGTCAGCAGAAAGGGGGCACACCAGTCAGTAGATGTAGTGCACTGATTGATCGTGATCTCAAACCACTGTTTTTTCCACAGTTAATGGTTTTCTACTGATTCTGACAGTTAATGTATCTGGTAAGGGGTTTGTAAACAAACAGAAAGCATGATAGCCTGTTCCCAGGAGAGAAAAGTTCAGCTGGTTTGCATTAAGGAGAGTCAGAGAGACATAAATAAAAAAAACTTGAATGAGAGAAGTTGAAGGAAACTAAAATAGCTGCAGCTGGATATATTAATCTTCTCTGGAAGGTACTTTCTTAAGATGAATTAATTTCTTTGTATGGAAATAGCCAATCAAATGCTAGGTTTTCACACAGAGATAGGCACACATTAACTCTGCGTGTGTCAATAATGATGTGTTTGACTTAGAGAATAAGAGCTCCCAAACCTTGGAAGTCTATTCTGTCTGACTTTCCTGTGCCCCTTTGAACCGTCACAAAAATAAAAAGATAAAGGTACAGCTACCCTTCCGTCTGTCTTGCTTACATTGGCCTTATGGTGCTGCTGAACTGTTGCAGAAAGTGCAACAACCCTTTTGAAAAGCAGAATTACTGATTGCTGCTGTCTCCAGATAGGTACATTATGAATTGTGACCTTTTTTTGGACAACATCTGGTATCTGAGTTTTAGTCAGGTGAGCAAACATCTCAGCTGTATTCATTACAAAACAGAATAATTACAATCTTTATTCCCAGAAATTCAATAATGCCATTATATTAAACATGAAAACTAAGTCATTAGGAGTACTATACTGTAGAAATCTGAGCAGAGAAGTCATGCCTCCTGAAGTATTGGCCCTGAGAGGTAAATATGTTGCCAAAAAATAAATGCACTAAAACTTACATTTTACTCAACTTGCATTTGTTCAAAGTGGATTTGATAGGGTTTTTTTCACTTACGAAAATCTGATTGATGTGTTCCTAATTTGAGATGTCTAGGGTGTAGATAGTACTGCTTAATGCCTTCAAGTAAGTCCAGGATAACAGATTGAGGACCTTAGCAGAATGGATAAAACCGTTTGCCTGTCCTCATTTACAAATGCCTTAATTCAGACGACAATGTCCACAAATTCAACACTCCTTAGAGACAAATAATTTTTACTGGAGTTAGATACTGGCAGATTTGAGTTGGGTTGGGAGGGAAGATTAACCTATGATCCACAATGTAAAAATTGGTGTGCCCATTTTATAAAGCATTTAACCTGTGAATACTGAAAACTGAGTGGTACTGCCTTGGCTGGAAGAGTCAAGTAAAGTACAGTGATCTTTTGAGCCAATGTTGGTTTCCTGTGCTGGTAATTGCTACTATGTCCAGGGTTTTTCTCACATCACAGGGAGAACAGATGAGTCAAATATAACAGTTTAGTGGACTTGTTAATTACTTGAAAGAAATTCTTGGAGAGCCATGAATATACCTAAATATTTGGGGGTCTTTTGGGAACTACAGGTAGAAGAAGCAAATGCAGAAAATGTTAGGGATAGTTTTTCTTTCCTCTTCCACCTCTCCTCAAGTTATTTTCTGTTCTTTCATTTTCAAAATGTCACTTTTGTTACATTCTGCACTGAAACAACAGGGATCTGAAAATAGCTTTCCTCAACTCCGTGGCTGCCTTTGCCTGATCCATAAAGAGCCCAATTTTGCTTTTCTGCTTCAGGCAATTACTTTTTAATGCTTTTGTATGTTTTACCCTAAAAATATGCAATTAATCAAACAGTTGTGTTATAAAAAAAAAAATTGTCTTTATATACTGTAGTGCAAACAGTACATACTCATTATACAAGAACAAGGGAACAATCAGTTGTATTTAAATTGAAATTGGTAGAAGAAAATAAATTTTTGACATGATGCCTGCAGAACAAAACACCACAAGAATGAGTGCAAGCATGAGTTTTAGATTATAAAGAAAGAGTGAACTGTCAGTTCCTCCCGCCTTTGTACTAGGCACTTTCAGACAGGGTGTTGTTCCTGGTGATCTGCCCTACTATGTTAATTCCTGACTCTGCTCATTTGGTTACAGTTACACACAGATTTTGCACATGTAACTGTTCTCTATCAAATAAGATTATCATCCTCCATGATTTCTGGAATGAACTAACTTGCTCTTGTCCTGCATATGCTTGCAGGAATCCTACCCCTTACACTGTTTTTAGAAAGAGACCCCCTTCAAAAGTATGGGTCAGAGATAATTTTAACACTGGATTCCTTTTGTAGTGCAGTCTTCTGGATGTGATAGCTGTTCTTGCTCAGTAGTCTTCCAGTAGTGGTCTGTAATTATCTGAAGAGTCTTGTATCATTAATAACCATCATGGAACTGACCAAACAGCATGTAGGGCAGTGTAGGAGACAGTACTGCAAGAAAACCTATACTGCAATGGCACTAGGACATTTGTTGCTGACCTTGATGAATCTCTCTATTCAGAAACATAACCAAGCTAAGAGATTTTTTTCTGCTCCAAATTCTTCAGGTGCTGGTGGTATACAACAATACACAAGATTCAAAGATTTGGGAGGAAGGGATTTAGATGTTTTAAGCACATATATTCTAAATAAAATTTTATTCTGGATCAGTTGTATTGTAGCTTTTGTGTTGAGTGTTTCATTGTTGTATATGCATATGGCCTAGCAATTATTCTGCAACAGCAGTCATCATCTAAATAATAAGGTTGCACAAAATAACAATAGCTGCCTTTAAATCTCACTGGCAAGGTGATAAAATGAGATATATGTTCTGATGTACTTGCAGCAGTTCAGTAGAATTTGGGTGGGCCTTATTGACAATTCTGTATTTAGTACAAATTTTGTAAAAGTCCTGTGTGACTTTTAGTACACTATTATGACATATTTGCCATGAAATTCGTGGCAAAGTATTTCATATAGCCATGGGTTGGGCTGTATGAAATACTTGAAAACAGAACAAAAATGCTGCCAAGAAAGTTGCTGGAAATGATAAGGAAGCCTCTTTCACATGTCTCCCAAGTACATACAAAGTATTCCATATGTGATGCCCAAACCCAGAGAAATCATAGCTGCAGAGCATACTGAATCTTTTGCAAGGTGAAGAAATTTCAACATAAACTAAATAAATAAATAGAATCATATATCTAATGTAAAAATTACATTGGGAATGTTAAAATTATGCAATAATTCTGTACAAATTGAGACCAATCTATTTAAAAGTAATGTGAAATAGTTTATTTGTATAGTATCTATGCATCTGTCAGTCTGGAATGTAGGGCTTTCCAGATGTGTTTATGCTATATTGCATTCATTGATGCATAGTATCCATTTCCTTCTAAACCGAGGTCAAGTTTTTGTCACACATCCTTTCGTAAAGAAAGCTATTCTAAATCACATTCTGTTGCTGGACACCTGGCTTTCTTATATCAGAAGTATTTGGGTTTATGGTCTGAGCGTTTCTGTCCTTGAATGTTGTGATTATCTATCTCAGTTTCTCTGAAGACACAGTTTTCAGTCAGTTTAATCTTTCAGTCTAACTCATGAGCTTCTTTATCACTTTTTTCCCCCTCCTGCTTTCTCTTTTACTGAATTTGGTAGTGGGTGCTTCAGTTTTATTTTCCATGGAGGATGTGTCAGCACAGAGAAAATCTTATTTGATATGAATCCTCCCCCTCAACTTGAGGAGGAAGAAAGCTGTCTGCATGTCAGCAGGTGCACACCAGCGCTTGCTGCTCAGGGAGTACAGAGTTAAATTAAAAGCGTGATTATTTTACTTCTATTCATGCTTGTTTTCTGAGCTGACATCTTTGATGTTTTTGATGATGTATTTCTGTATTTTCTTTTAAGGGTGGAAACTTAAGTAAAATGTCTACCCTTTGGGAAATAAGGGGACTTTCCAGCTGTCTTTGCATCCAAAAATTAGTTTATAACGCAGCTTTGTATTTTGCTACCAGTCTGTAGTTTAGATTTGCTAGATACTGAATTTTTCGCTCCCTGAAATGTTAAGATGAGCTGCACTTTTTAATAACAGCATATATTGAATAAGCAGACAGAAATATATATTGCATAAATGTAAAGGTAGAATATTATTCGCTTTAAAAAGTTAAAAAAAACCAGAGCTAGTCTTTTAAAACATTAGCATGATTCACTGGATTTTTGTACTCTAGAGCTTAATACAATATTTAAAGTGCTGCATACATGAAGGTCTAGCAAATGCTTGTTAGATGATCAATTTTGAATAGCAGATGCACTATTGGAGATGCTATAAGCTCCCTATGAGATGAAATGTAGTGTAATTGCCAGTAAGTCAGTGCTTGGTCAAGTAGTGCAAACAGTTTAGGGTTTAGAAATCAGCTATTTGAGTTCGATGGTTTGAAAAGGTAGGTGAATATATAGATAATTAAAATCATTTGTGAATGGATTGTATTTCAAGAGCATAAGAATTTCAGCATTATCTGGAAGCAGCCTGGATTTGTTGTCAGATACCATAACCTTCTGAGCGTCTCATAGGAACACAGTTTGGCATGGCTCAGTGAGGCAGACAAGATGTGCAAGTCTGATAGCATTACACTTTAAATACTTCTCATTCGGAGTTAATGTAGTAGGAGAGTCTCTGACAACTTTGTTAGTAACTCCACTCATTAGGAATAGAGAGATCCAAGCAAATTTTCTTAACCCAGAAGAAGATGCCAGACTGGGGTTTCCGTCATTATTTTTCCCTAGGCATTTTCCAGCCAGCTGGTGTGACCACTCTAGCATTGTATTCATAGGATAGGAAAGGAAGAATAGCTTAAAGTGAGTTTTGCTCTGTGCTGCCTAGGACTACATGCTGCTGAATTCCTACTACTGAATTCCATCAGCATTCTCCTGGAGAAACTGGCTGTTCATGGCTTGGATGGGTGTACTCTTTGCTGGATAAAAAACTGGATGGCCCAGACATGCCCGAAGAGTGGTGGTGAATGGAGTTGACGTCCAGTTGGAATCCATTTGGCAGCTGGTCACCAGTAGTGTTCTCCAGGGCTTGGTACTGGGGCCAGTTCTGTTCAACATCTTTATCAGTGATCTGGACAAGGGGATCGAATGCACCCTCAGTGAGTTTGCAGGCAACACCTATTTGGGCGGGAGTGTTGATCTGCTTGGGGGTAGGAAGGTCTACAGAGGGATCTGGACAGGCTGTGGCCGATGGTAAGAGGTTCAACAAGGCAGAGGGCTGTGTCGTGTACTTGGGCCACAACAACCCCATGCAATGCTACAGTCTTGGGGAAGAGTGGCTGGAAAGCTGCTCAGAGGAAAGAGACCTGGGGGTGGTGATTGACGGCCACTGGACATGAGGCAGCTTGTGCGCAGGTGGCCAAGAAGGCCAACGGCATCCTGGCCTGTATCAGAAACAGTATGACAGCAGGACTAGGGAAGTGATTGTTCCCCTCTACTCAGCACTGGTGAGGTTGCACCTCGAATCCTGCGTTCAGTTCTGAGCCCCTCTCTACAAGAAGGATACTGAGTTGCAGGAGCATGTCTGAAGAAGGGCAGCAAAGCTGATGAAGGGTCTAGAGCACAAGTCTTAAGAGGCTGAGAAAACTGTCACTCTTTAGCCTGGAGAAAAGGGCAATCTTGAGAATTTTTCAGGCTGGATGTGAGTTAAAAATTCTTTACAAACGAGGGTGGTAAAACACTGGAACAGGTTGCCCATAGAGGTGGTGGATGCGCCATCCCTGGAGATGTTCAAGGCCAGGCTGGATGTGATTCCGGGCAACCTGATCTAGATGAAGATGTCCCTGCTTATTGCACAGGGGTTGGATTAGATGACATTTGAAGGTCCCTTCCAACCCAAACCATTCTATGATTCTATGACCTTATTGCTCTCTACCCGAAAGGAGGTTGTAGCAGGGTGAGTGTCAGTCTCTTCTCCCAGGTAACAAGCAATAGGACAAGAGGAGATGGCCTCCGGTTGCATCAGGGAAGGTTTAGATTGTATATTAGGAAAAAATTTTTCAGCAAAAGGGTTATCAAGCATTGGATTAGGCTGCCCAGGGAAGTGGTGAAGTTACCGTCCCCTGAAGGTGTTTGAAAGATGTGTAGATATAGTACTTAGGTACATGGTTTAGTGGTGGACTTGGCAGTTCTAGGTTAATGGTTGGACTAGATGATCTTAAAAGTCTTTTCTAACTAAATGATTCTATGATTCACATATAAAAGTTACTATTTCCTCTCATTGCCTTGATGCCCGAGATGAACTGTCAGAGCTATGACAGCTCACAGCACCACATATATGGGGCCATCTCCTGAGTTTATCTATGGGATTATGTTCTCAAAGGCTTTGAGGATACAGATTACAGTCTTTAGTAGGCTGTGCTGTACCAAAGCAAACATCTCAGCTCCCATTTTCCTGGAGAAAAAAAAAAAAAAAAAAAAAAGGAAAATATCAGAGGCCAACTGTTTTGTTGGGTTATTTTGTTAAAGCTTAAAAGTATATGGAGTTCTGTTCAAGTGCTTGTATAATGCCAGGTTCCATTTTAGTCTGTTGACCCTACCTGTAAGAGCAGGAGGATGTGAAAATTGAAGGTTTGATCAGGCAGCTTCTTATTTTTAACATGGCAGTGATGTTTAGGAGGGGTATTATTATACCTACAGTGTGGCTTTCCTTCAGTCCCCCAAAACAGTACACATTACACATAGAGAGAGAAACGGCTACCTTTCTGTTTGGCATTTTCTTGAGTTCTGTGTTGACACCCTTTGTGAAGTATGCCTGGACATAGCATCTGCCATATGTAGGCAAAAATGAGAAAGCAGTATCAGCCAAGTAGATAAGACACTTTATCAGGACTTAATGAATCTACATGGTTCTGCGAGTCTGTAAAATCATAGTAATGATGTAAGGTGTAAAACATTTTTTACATGAGGCTAGTTACTATTATTTTGGTGTTTATTACATAGAAAATGTCACAACTTGTAACGAAGTACCTTCGTAGAGAAGCTTTAAACCACCACGGCTTTCTCTTTTGAAATCATTGATAATCCTCTGAACTCAGAAGCCAAGAAAAATTGTGATGTGCTGTTGTGCATCAATAGATCTAGTGCATATCCTTGTGTTGTTATTACCAGCAAGTTTAATGTTGTTCAAAATGAAGTAACCCATGTAGTATATTTCATGGGGTCATGTTTGTAATGCAGATATTTTCAAGGAGAGGCTTATGCCAAGATGTTCTAGTTCATCTGTTAACCTCCATAGCAAAATCACCTGCAAACAACAAACTTTGTTTATCGACTGCTGGTCTTTTTCTAAGGCTGCAGTGGGATAAATTAATTTCTAGTGTCTCTCTAGTGCATTTCTGACAAAGCTGCTATACCTGTGCAGGTTGCTTCATTACCATGCAGGGATCCAAACAAGGTTCTTGTTGGAAGTCCCATCAGCTAAGAAGCAGTCCACAGTGCCACATGGTGTAACTAGAGGGCTTTCCGCTCCAAAGCTAGCTCATTTGGTGCTAGATCCTCTGACCCACACCATATAAAATGGTGTGCAGTAGGCAAACACTGTGTAGGCATGCCCTTGAGCTTCAGGAGGATCTAGGTATCAGCAATTCATGAGTGTCTCTTACCTATTAAAAAATGCAAACACCTGTCTAGTTCTGTTTAGCTGTTTGTGAGCTTGGTAAGTTCAAGATTTTCCACAGTGTGCTTTCTTACGATTTTTAGCTGTAATGTATTCCTTCTGCAAAGCCTAATGCATTAAGGTCAAACCTTACACTACAGAGTTGCCAACATTAACAAACTGGCAGAAAAAACCCAGGTGCAAAGATCTTTGGTTGGTTGAAGTTTTGTTGTTCATAGAGTTGTATATGTGCGTCAGGAGGAGAACTCCAAGTAGCATATGCCATGCTTAGAGGCTCTTCCAAAATAATTATGCTTGCATGGACTAAAATTAAAGGATTCTACTGTAGACAGGCCCAGGGACTAATACTTCTTTTAGAAATTTTAATTGAAAGAAATTAAGTTTACTGATAACTCACTGAGTGTGTCTTAACTTTGGCTTTGCTTTTCATTTCTGTTGCTGGTTGTGGTTCTTTTTGAGCACTTACTAAATCTAATTCTGTAGAATACTTCCTTGGTATGTAACAAAGCTGCTGTATCCATAATCAGATCTTGTTACAGTAAGATAATGTGCAAGGAGATACGAATTAGTGAACTGAGTATTTAGGACCAAAAAAAATAATCTTTTAACTGACTAATTTTGGCAAAGTTGCCAAGGGTTTGTATCTGAGAGATTTCTGTTTTCTTTGTACTTAACCCAGGAAAGCTGTGATAAGTAGTGTGGGCTATAGTCAGATTGCTCATTATTGACTTTTTAATGGAGTTCCCTGTAGTCTGTAGCAGAAGCCAACAAAAATAAATAGCAACAGAAAGCCTGTCCCTACTTGTTGGATAAACTCTGAGAGACCTCCTCCCTACCATACTGTGTTTTGGGTAGTTCTGTTTCCTGTCTGTATACCAGTGTATTACTGATGTTTGTAGGGGAATGGGTGTCAGTCTTAAAGGGAGAGTGGTTTTTTCCATGTGTGAGTGTCGTGACAAGTATTGCTTCTATGACCCTTTGTAGATTGGATGTTGTTAGCTATTTGAAAAATAGGCCACATAAAACAGAAGAGGTATGGCTGCTCCAGCTTTAATTACTTTTATGCTTTACCATACACTCTTTCTTCCACAGGCATTTCCTATTCAAAACAGGAACAGGGACCACACCGCTGTTCAGTACTGCAACGCCAGGGTACACAATGGCATCCGGCTCTGTTTATTCCCCTCCTACTCGGCCACTACCTAGGAACACTCTATCCAGAAGTGCTTTTAAATTCAAGAAGTCTTCAAAGTACTGTAGCTGGAAATGTACTGCACTCTGTGCCGTAGGGGTCTCAGTGCTGCTGGCAATACTGCTGTCCTACTTTATAGGTGAGTCTCATTTTTGTATAGTTGTCAGCATGAACAGGGGTGTCTGATGGATTGCATATGAACTACAACATACTAACCTTTAATTATCAATATTTTTGGTAACAGTAAAAAACACAATAATAATTTAATGAAAAGTCCCAATTGTTTAGAGGAAAAATAAAATTTGAATGTTTTGCAAGCATTGTGCAGCATGATAGTGGGTGAATTAACTTCTCTGTGGTGTCTAATTCCTATGAAGGTATTTCTGAAATACAGGCTGTAAAAATTCTGTAATGTGGCTATAACTTGCAGCATATCCATGGAACTCTTCTTCTCGCATTTTGCGTGAAACTAATACTACATTTAGGAATGTTAACTATCACTTATTTACTCATTACAGACACGTATGTTTGTGTATAGAGCTAGAGCAAAAGCCTAATACAGGCTTTTGATTTTAAAATAGGGAAATAATGGTTCAAAAGGACAACATACAGAGAAGATGGAGATTTCTTCCTCTCTTATGGGTTGTTTATTTTTAATTATTCTCTCTTTTCTTTATTTGTTTGTTATATTCCATTTCCCAATTTTTATTTTAGAGGATTTCTTTTATTTCATCTCTTTAATTATTTAATTTCTTAAACATTTGCTGTAAATATTATATAATTTGAGTTTTAGGCAATTAATGGGGACAGTGCTTGGCTGTGAGAAAAATGTCATTGACTTTAATACGGCAATAGAATAGGCTCTCTTTGTGCTTGTAACTTCTGTGGTTTTGTCTAGTTTACAGATTTTTTCACCTATTCCATAAATTGTCTTCAGATACTTTTCTTTTGACTAATTTGTTAATTAGAAGCTTAAGTCACCATATTTATGGAAAAATAAGCATAATGATCTGGTTTTTGGCATTAGTTGCGCTCAGATTCATAGTCGTAAGAAGTCACAGAAAGAGGAGAATCAGTCTTTCTTTCCCTCCCTCTTTAAAATCAGTGTAAGTTAATAATAAAGCCTAGAAGGCCTTATGATCCTTAAATCTTTATTGCCTTTGTTGAAACAGGCTTGCTACATTTCAATCCAAGGCACAGCCTAAGATGTATAAAGCCTTTGAAGTAGTTCTTACTGGAATGAAGCTCCTGTGAAAAATGCAAGAAACTGAGTTGCTGAGAAGCTGGAGAAATTCCTCTCTGCCCCAGCAAAGCAGAGCCTCTTGAGCAGCCTTCCCACTTCAGCTACCAACCTCAAAAGACTTGTATGCATCTAGAGCTTGTCACTGCTGCCAAGCCTCTTTCAATCATTGGATTTGTAGGGGTATTGTGTGAATGTACACACGAGTATAAAGGTGTAGTTTAAAGCTTCAACACTACTTCTTTTTTAAAGTGGGATTGAAATAATCCCATTTATAAAACACATTAATTGTGCTCAGTTTCCATCATATTGCCTCATAAATCATCAGAACCAAATATCTGCTACTAAATAAATACATAAATACGAAAGAAGGAATTCAGTATGAAATGTAACTGTCAGGAACTGTGAAAAACAGCCATGCAGATAGTAGAATATTGAAGACCTGATTCTGAGCTGAGCTCTACACTTTGCTGGCCCCAAAAGAGCCAGATTACTTATGAATCTGAGGTGCATAGGAAGATAGCTGTGCCGGATTATTTGTCCTATAGGCACATTAAGAAATATAAGCGTCTCTATTTCTGTATTTGGGAAAAAGAGTCGAGCTTTCCATTGGGTGAGAGCTTTCAGCTCCACACATCCTTTATTCACATACCCTGTAAAAAAATAGCCCAAATATAGCTGTACAACATTTTGTTTCATGGGCGCATGCCAGCTCACATCCTTGCTGAAATAAACAATGCACAAGGGCCTTCCTCTGCCCATAGTCAGTAAGGAGCTCTTTGCCCCCTGGTGATATTACACATATTTCAGCTAACTCAGCAATCTAAATGTAATATCCAGCACTCAGGGAGGCTCTCTAGAGAACTTCAGGTCCATAAAACTATGAATGGATTGCACACATTCATATATGTGGTTTTACCATCTCTATAGATGTAATATCAGAAATGCTCTCCATTTAATAGGCCAGCCAAATATAAATCAGTGAAAATCATTAATGTAAGATGGAAACAGTTCTTCATCATGGTTAACCATTTCATAACATAGGTGTGAAAGGGAAATGACTGGGTAGGAAATTGGTCATTACATAAAAAGATGGGGAGGACTGTAATATTGTGTGACCTCTAGCATCCTGTGACATGCCTCTAACACAGTGGTCTGGATTGTCTGCTGAGGTTTACAGCAGCTGAGGTGGCATGTCACATTTGTAAAGCAAGTTTGAGATGCATTTTGAGCTTCACAGGGAGACATTGCCACAAGCGTAAAAATGCTACAGCACTTGCTGCAAAATATGCCAGTACACATTGATGAGGAACATAGTGTGGCTGATACCAGCTCTATGACTTTGGCCACTGCAGACTGAAGCACTAATAGCACCACTCACCCAGTGAACAGTGGTGTAACCATGCCCTTCTCAGAAAGGCAGAGAGATGAACATGTCATGCCCAGACTTATTTTAGTTGCAGTGGATATGGAGTAGAAAAATTACTTCAGAACCCACTGCCTTTGCTCAGGCAACATAAGGCAGAAGAGACAGTTTGCTAGACTTCATGTCTGCCTTTGCAGAACTGCTCAGTCAATTACTGCTCCATCAATTAGCCCACCCTGAGGAAGAAGCTGCATCGAGAGTCTGGTCTGTCTTGCACTTCTTCCATCACTGAGAGGAAAAACTCCTACATCTACAAAGAGGAAGTGAGAGCAAAGGGTGTCAGCATGGGTAGAGACCATAGCAAACACTACATTGTAAAGCCACTTAATACAGTCTTGTGGGTCACAAGGGATTGAAAATGTTATGTCTTTGCGCATATTTTTGCTTTTCTAGCCCTAGTTGTATCTCTCAACAACTTTGCAATGTACAAAATGTTTAAGTTTACCATTCCTGTCAGCAAGACCTGCTAATTTTTAGAGAAAGTAGAAGTGAGTTGTGAAAAATGTTTAGAGGCTTCATCTACTGTTAAATGGTTGAGAAACAAAGAGTTAAGCAACAGAAACACGCAAGTGCTGAACCAAAAGATAGCGCAGCAACATATAGAAGAGTGAAATTAAACATTAGCTCTAGTTTAAAGGATTAAAAGAAAAGTTCTCTGAAATAATGGGTTAAAAAGATGGGGAATAAAGAATATAAAGTGCCTCATTTTGGGATCAAGATTACACAGGAATTTCTGCAAGCTGCTCATTTGCTTAACTGCTATCCGTAATCAGATTTGCAACCAAGGAAGAAAATGACCAGTTTTTTTCTAACATGAACATTTTAGATTCTTTTTCCCTGTTTGGAAGACTAGAAAGAGCAGTATTAAGTTTAAGCCATGAAAGAGTAAGAAATACGAAGTTGCCTTAGTTTGACCTCTTTTTATATACACATCAATACTTTTACCCTAACTTGGTACACAGAGTCTGTGTGAGAGCCAGAAAGAGAGTCCAGCTTTACAATGAGCAAGACAAAACAGAATTTAATCCTTCAGCTCCCTGTGGCTTACTGCCTAAAGCAGCATCTGTCATTTGTAGTGGGTGAATGAAGGGAAAGTTTTGTAGAGCAACTCCTAGGTCAAACATGGACATCAAATCACAGTTTCATGTGTAACCTCCATCCTTCAGTTCTGCCTTTTGGGATCTTCTCTGTCGACTCTTGGTTTTATTAAGGGGAGGAGCTTGTTGTTCCTGGGTGTAGGATTTTTTCTAACAAAAAAAATCACCTTGCAATTATAGAGAACCACATCAGTCAGGAATTGTTTCTAATATGTTGCGTAGCATGGGCTCTGAGGAGCTATAATAACAGGCTGGTACTGTAGTAATTATTTCTTGTTTAGTGTGGATTCAACAACAAGAAGAAATTAATGAGAATTTGGGGACATCAGGCAATGCCAGATATGGCACTGTCTTGACATTGTCTAAGTCAATACACAAGACTAGTGCCATTTTGACTGTGCATAGAACCAAATTCACAATTCATTTTCCTCAGTCAGTGTTGGAATTACACTATATCAGATTCAGTCAAATAAGCTTGAAGAGTTGTACACTGCAAGATTGGGTGCATCTGTCATGAATGTTGTCTTACGTCTGCTAAATAGGTTTCTATGAACATAAAACATTCTTTGAATACACAGTGAGACCTGACCTTCTTAGGCCTCTGCTGTCCTTACTTCTTCACAGCAATCTCTCATAGTTCTAAGTCTGTTGAGCATTTTACCCTCTGTGTACCTTTGGATTGATCATTTTGTTAGCCTTAGTTCTGTAGCAAATGGTCAGAACAAGAATATACACCAGCCAGCTATTCTTTGTGATAAAGCAAATGTTTACATATTAGTGATAGCAGAGGGACATCTCTTCTGTAGGGAAAAAAGGGAAAATGAATTTTATTTAATTAAAAAGGCCACGGGACTGTTTTTATTACTACTGCTTGCTGTGAACTGTTCAGCCAATCCATTTTGAACAGAGAAGAAAGCTAAGGTTTAGGCTTAACAACTGAAATACCTTCTGGGAAATCACGTATTTTGGTTTATATTCCATTCTGTGAGAAAGAGCAGCAAAACTGCTGTCCTGCTTTGACACAGGGATGACCATGCAGTCATAATGCAAATTGCAAATGAAATGTGGATGGAAAAGAGATACCAGACTTGAAATCCATGTTTGATAATTACAGATAATTTTCCACATTTGTATAAAAATAGATACATTGTGTTTATTATGTTGTGCATTCATGCTTTTGATCCATCTGAAAATGTTACTGTTTTCTCATCTTCTCACGATACTTAAGCTGAAAATTGATATGCTGATAGATTTCTAATAATGGACAACTATCTCCAGAGTTATCTCAAAAACTGACTGAGCATAGTAATAGAGCAACTTAAGAGGTTTTAAGGTAGAAAGAGAAGAAGGAGATAGGAAAAAACAACAAACAAGTTTCATTGTTAGGGGAAGCTGACACAGAGGGATGCAGAGTGTGAAAATTACAGCTGAGGGTCAGTTAACTATCCTGCATGTGAATTTTAAGTGATCCTTAAAGATTAGGCAATTGTCTGTTTCTGCAAACTGAGCTTAACTTTCCATGTCTCCGGTGCTGTTTACAAGTTTGTTGTCTGCAGTTCTCCTATGTTACTTGGGATTTAGCGTGACAGTGCTGGCACTCACATCTGTTTCCAGATTGTGGAGGACCAGATGCCTTTGCTGTTGGGCTCAGTGGCAGAGGAGATAGTCACCCTCCCGCAAACTAATGGACTTAAAACTGTGGCAATTATAGAATGGAATTTTTTGTAACTAAAGCAATGACTAAATATACTTGTAATCAAAAGGAATCTATTTTAGTTTATCAGTGAAGAACAATATAATACTTCTTTTTGATTGCAATGCCAAGTTAATAGTATTCTGCTGTTTGTAAAGCTCAATTACTGCCAGGAGTGAGGAAAACAGCTTAATTAATAATGCCACTTAAATGGAATTTTTATTATGATACCCAGCATAGGTATTGTAATTAACAGGCATGAGGGAGAATACAGTGTAGTTGCCATTAATCACCTTTACTTTCATTATGTGTTTATTGTAACTTTTTCTCTTTGACCTGCATTTAATTGTGGGTGTTGTAATGCTTTTGTCACTGAAAGTTTTATCAAGAACTTTGTTTTTCCACATTCTCTCCTCATTTCTGTCAGCTTCCCAAGGTTGTGCTGGGACCGTAGCTATGACTGGAGCTTCACTGAGGTGTGGGGCTTGGCAATATGTTTTCTATATGCAGATATGTGGCAGATTTTTGCAGTTTGCCAGGTTTATGCTCTCACACCATTTCTTTTTCCATCAGATTAAAGGCATTGAGGTAGCTAATATATTTTACAAGGGCATGTAGTGATAGGACAAGAGGGGATGGTTTTAAACTTTAAGGGGGTAAATTTAGATTAGGCATTAGAAAGAAATGCTTTACTATGAAGGTGGTGAGATGCTGCAACAGGTTGCCCAGAGAAGCTGTGGCTGCCCCATCTCTGGAAGTGTTCAAGGCCACATTGGACAGGGCTTTGAGCAACCTGGTCTAGTGGAAAGTGGATGATCTTTAAGGTCCCTTCCAATCCAAATCAGTCTGTGATTCTATGAGTTATATATCTGACTTTAAAAAAAAATTTTGCAATCCATGGGACTTTTAGAGAAGGCTCCAGGTGTTGCTAGGATATTTGGAGGCCGCAGCTGTGTTTCCTGTCATCCTTTCTTTTCCCAGATTGAAGGTTTCTGGTATCAGATGCCTCCGATGGCAATGCTGTGTGCAGGGCTCTGCCTCCCCATTGTGTGTGTCTGCTCTGTGTCCGTCAAAATCTGCTTGCCTGTTTTTTTAGACATCAGTGCCACATGTTGCTCTTCTGGGACAGAAGACCATGTGTGTAGTCTCCTCAGTTGGGCTTTTAGTGTGTGATCATATACCTGGTGAATGCCATACAGCACACTTCTTTAGCAGGCAGAAACCACCTCCTGAAACTTCTGAAGGATGTTAGCATCCTGAAGTACCAAAAGCCAGATAATTGATACTTGTGGGCCATGACTTACTAACATCAGTCAAGGCAACTCCTTTCAGCCATTTCTTAAATGGCAATATTCAGATACACATGTGAATGTCAGCTTTTAGGCTTTAACATGAAGCTTAATATTACAGCTAGAACTTCAATGACTCTGCATTGCAGAGATTTTCAGCTGTCTAACATGAGATAAATTTATTTTCCATGGTATCCCATAGCCATGACTTTTAGATACCTGCATGAATTTCATATAATATTTACAGCATTGCTGATGAGCTCATTGTGCCTCCTTGGTGTGGAAATATTTTGTAAACAATAATGGTATTTCTTATGTTTACCACAATCAAAACTGAGAGGCAGAGAGAATAACTAGTCAGAAAATGAAATTGTTATGCTTCACCACCTTATTGGGCTGAATTGGGCTGAAAGTGTTTTTAACATCTTTCATTGAAATAGTGTAAATGTTGAACATCTATGTCTTGAAACATGAAGTTTAAATATATTTTCTTGTCTCTTGCAGGAGCATCATTATGGCTTCAGTTAATGTTTTTTAAGCAAAGATCTTGTTACTGTGTTTCAGACTAAGTGCAAAACATAATATAACACTATTTCAGGAGTGCACACTATTAACATTTGATTGGTGTAGTGGATGCCACATGCTATTATTCTTAGTGGCACTGAGAGTAAAACATTCATTGAGAAAGATAATCCTCACACAGAAGGATGTAGGAACATGTAATTGGCAGTCAGGAGGTTAAAAGAGACTTGACAAGATTTCAAGGGATTAAAAAAGTTAATCTGTCAAGGAGCATATCCACTTCTTTTCCAAAAAAAGGCTTGTATTCTAATTAAGATTTATCACAAAGTTTTTGGCAATAGTCCTGTCACCATGCACTTTTGCCTAATGGAGCAAATTCAGACTTAGTAATGCTGGCAGTGTAACAGGTGTAATAATAAACTACAAGTTGACATGATGTCATTGTCCATAGGTCCCACATTATGTGATTCTGCCATCATACTCTGATACAGTATCATTACAAGAAAGATGCTGAGGTTCTAGAGCGTGTCTGAAGAAGGGCAATGAAGCTTGTGAAGGGTCTAGAGGAAAAGTCCTATCAGGAGTGGGGTTGTTTAGCCTGGAGAAAAGGAGGCTCAGGGGAGACCTCATTGCTCTCCACAACTACCTGACAGGATGTTGTAGCAAGGTGGGTGTTGGTCTTTTCTCCCAAGTACTAAGCGGTAGCACAAGAACAAGCAGCCTCAAGTAGCACCAGGCAAGGTTTAGATGGGATATTAGGAAAAATTTCTTCACCAAAAGGTTGTCAAGGTTTGGAACAGGCTGCCCAAGGAAATGGCCGAGTCACCATCCCTGGAGGTATTTAAAAGACATGTAGACATGGTGCCTAGGCACATGGTTGAGTGATGGACTTGCCAGTGGTAGGTTAATGGTTGGACTCAATGATCTTAAAAGTCTTTTCCAACCTAAATGGTTCTATGATTCTTTCAAGCACATTCTGTAGAGATGTTGGCCCTTCTGCTCTCCTCCTATAATCTTCTGGCAGACTTCTAAATAGTAGCAATTTTTAGTCTGATGAGAAATGAAGTTAAATTATACCAGCCACCTTTTTTTTTTTTATAAATAGCAAGCTTTCACTAATTTGAAGATGTAGTTCCTATTTTATCAATGCATGTAAACATGTAGTGTGTTTTAGTAATATGTATGCATATGTAATACTTTATATGCATGCTTATGTTTAAGAGATTTTGCAAAGCAGAGATAAATTTACTCAGGCGATTATCTAAGTTGTTGTGGACATACAGTTACAGTCTTCTCTGCTGGTAGTTTCCATTAATTTGCAACTCCTGTCTGTGAAGAAACAAGACAGCCCCTAGAGATGTGCTATCTGCTGTGATCATAATACATGTATTAAAGCTCGTAGTTTTGTGTACAAGTTGCATCTTTTATAAATTGCATATTTTCTGTAAATTGCAATCTTTTCTTTAATCTCTTCTATGAAGACAATTGTTTGGTCTCTTTTAGAATGCTTTAAGAAGTTCATGCTGTTAAAAATGTCAGATTTAGATGAGATTTTAGTAAGCTTCTCCATACAAAAGCACTTTAGAATAAAAAGGTCAAGTGCATGTGTCCAAACTTGCTTTGAGCAATATTATTTGATGTTACATTTATGATTGAGATTGCAGAAGCACATGGGTTTTATATAGGTGTAATTACCCCACTGTAGTGCTTAATTATAGATGAAAGTAGGTGTCCCCTGAAGTAGACAGGAATCTTTTAAATATGAGACGCTTCATTTTCGCGTTGATGCTGTTTCAGACACCTTCATTCACAAAACCATAAAACAAAAAACAAAAAAAAAAAACCACAACTGTCTCTTTAGGAATCATCGCCTGTAACAGCATTTGTAGTTTTTTAATCCAGGAAAAACAAATGTGCTACAACTGTGGACATTTGCATTTGCAAACTTAGTTTTTCTCAATGATAAAACCAATCAAACAAAACCAGAGTGGTTTTGCCAACATTTGATGAATTAAAATCACACAAAAGCATCTTTTAATAACTCCATGCAAGGAGTAATATAGGAAGGGGTTAGGTATCGTAAATTAATATCAGCCATTTGGAAAATGAGCTAGTTCCAGAAACCTCTAAGTAAAGAAACAGGTGTGTTTCCTGTGGTTTTAATTGAAAAATACTTCTAAGTTACCATTGCTAAGGTACAGGAAGAGTAGTATATTTATTTCATAGAATCACAGAATGGTTTGGTTTGGATGAGACCTTAAATATTATCTAGTTTCAACCCCCCTGCAATTTGCAGGGACACCTTCCACTAGAGCAGGTTGCCCCAGCAACTTCTTTTCTGTCGCTCTCCTGTTTGTAATCTCTACTGAAGTATCCACATGTTTGAATAGGAGAGTTACTATGCTTCTTGTTATTTCAATTCAGCTGGAGCAAAAAGTAGAGAATAATTTTAAAATGCATCCTTATTACTAATCGAGTCTTTTCACGCAGCAAAAGGAGTAGTTGATTTTCTCTATCAATTTTATAAATGACTGTTACTTTGAACTAAGACTGCCTATTCTTAACATCGTCTGTAAGATTCTGTAGTTCAGTGTCTTGGCTAATTTTATTTTAAGGGGGAAAAAAAATCAATGTGAAACTGTAATCCTAACATGTTTTGCAAGGCTTACATAACTCTTTAACAAATACAAAGTGGTTTACAAACTGGCTTGCAAACAACAAATCACTGGCCTTACAAACAATTAACAGTAAGGTTGTCTTTATGTCATAGGTTTCTTCCATAAATCATATATGATAAATTTTCTCTGCTTGCTGTTTATTCATAGTATTTTTCATGAATCTACAGTATATCTTTCCTCACAGGAATCATAGAATCATAGAATAGAATCATAGAATAGTTAGGGTTGGAAAGGACCTTAAGATCATCTAGTTCCAACCCCCCTGCCATGGGCAGGGACACCCCACACTAAACCATGTCACCCAAGGCCTCATCCAAGCTGGCCTTGAACACCGCCAAGGATGGAGCATTCACAACTTCCCTGGGCAACCCATTCCAGTGCCTCACCACCCTAACAGTAAAGAATTTTTTCCTTATATCCAATCTAAACTTCCCCTGTTTAAGTTTGAACCCGTTACCCCTTGTCCTGTCACTACAGTCCCTGATGAATAGTTCCTCCCCAGCATCCTTGTAGGCCCCCTTCAGATACTGGAAGGCTGCTATGAGGTCTCCACGCAGCCTTCTCTTCTCCAGGCTGAATAGCCCCAACTTTCTCAGCCTGTCTCCATACGGGAGGTGCTCCAGTTCCCTTATAGTTTCTTAAAAGCCACATCTCACTTTAGTGAAGCTGTTGGAGGAACATGGTGTGTTAGTTCAATGCACATAAAATGCATGAATTACTATAAAATAAGGGATGCTCCATCTAGTACCCAGTTTCTGCTGTGTGTCTCTGGCCCAGGCACACAGCTGTTTTGGCAGGCACAGTTGCTGGTGATGTAGTGAGGAACTCTGTCCCTGTGAGGAACTGAGCTAAAATAGAGTGTGATGGAGAGGTTTCAGTAGGTGGATGACTGCAATCGCTAAGCTAACTTAAACATTGGGGTTTTGAACCAGTGATTTGCATGGGACTGTTTGCTCATGCAGATAGCAGGTGGCTTACAAGTTTGTATTGGAGGTATTGAGGTAAGGTAGAGTTGTATAAAAAGGCCTCTTGATGGTGATCTCAGCATGTCCATACTGTTTTAAAATGTGGATTTAAGTGGAAATTCTGTGGTTTTGCAAATTGAGCTGTGTGTAGTGGTTGGTTTATACATCTACATAATTGCACAGTTCAGGTAGGTGAGTGATAATTATCTTGGATAGATCTAAATCACCATGAAGAAGCTTTGTAAAGAGGTTTTAAGTTATTTCGTTCTGGCCTCAATCACGTACCTTTGATCTACAAGTGGACTGCTGTAATCGTGATATCATGAAGCCTACAAATAGCAAAGAATTAGAAAACCTATATATTGACTTGCACATTCAATCAACTTGTATATGATCTCAGCAGGAAATTCAAAACAAAAGCTAATTTATGGAAAAATATGTAGTTCTAATCACAGTTTAGCTCTGTGGGGTTCCAAATAACACACTGCAATCTCTACATGCAGTTGCTTTCATCTTACATTCCAGATTTGGTGACATTCCAAACCTTCTTATCAAACCTTATTATCATCTTTTATTAAGGCTTATTACATTTCTTCTTATTGCATGTTTGCTGTAATACTCTGTCATTCTTACTATGGAATTAAAAAGCTTTGATCTTTTCTAGCCAGTCATGAGATGGAAGTATGCAACACCATAGTTCACTACAGACTATAAAATCCCAGCTCAGTGTGTCCTTTGAACATCACCTTAATTGGCCCCTGTTTCTTTTTCCTTTGGTCCTTAAGTCTTTTAATCAGACATCACTTCTTTATGCTGTCAACATGCAAATAGGTTAAGCATGTTCATATAGTGCCACTTCACTATTATTGTTAAATCCCTCAAGAGATTTGTGGGGGTTTGTTGCGTTTGGATTTGTTGGGTTGTTTTGTAATAAAGGCTTTTGAACTGTAAAAATGGTTGGACCTGTTCATTGACACTTTTGCCTCAGAAAGATGATTCCAATGAATTTTGAGACTTTACGTGAACATTTCTTAACACTTCTTTTTTACGAGGGCTGCAATCTAAAGGATGTAGCCTTGAGCAAGACTTCAGTTGGAGTTGTGGAACAAAAATAGAACAGATAAACACAAATGTGAGCCTCAGCTGTTTTCCAGAAAGTGACTTTAAGGAAGGAAAGGGAAGGAGTTAAAGATAGAGAAGGAAGTAAAGAAATGCCTGGAGGAATACAGCAAAGTAATTATCCTGCAGTCTTAACCTAGTCTTGAAAAGTGTAAATCAGGGTACATTTTTTTCTCCCCCACAATACTTGACAACAAAATCATTGATTATGACTTTATTAGATAGGAACCCAAAATTTATGGAATGTTTTTCATGCCTTTGCATGAACTGAGACAAAACAAGCCTCATCTCAGAGGAGTCGGCAATCTAATATGCGCTTCCCCATCATTTCTGTACCTGTAATGATTTTTCACCATCTTGTTAACTATGAGCAACATTGTAGTTTCTCGCTACTCGTATGGTGAGGGGCGGAAGCACTAGTTCCCTCTGAACTGGGGCTTAGACATAGAGCATTCACGGAATGCGGGTCATCAACCATTTATTGCACAGTTAGAATTCCTTATATCTGCCGCCCAAGCACCTCCCCAGGGTCAGCTGGTTCCTGTCCCTCCTGGCAACCTCCCGTCCATGCACCAATCCCTACAATTATCTGAAAAAAAAAAAAAAAAAACCAAAAGAACCAACCAAACTGCAAAACAAAAACGAAGCAAAAAAACCAAAAAAAGCTCTGTTCAGAAGAAAGCCCAGCATTACAGAGGCAATTACAGAGACGTGGTGGGACAGCTTGCATGACTGGAATATACTCATGGAGGGCTATGTCCTTTTCAGGAAAGACAGGCCAGCCAGGCGGGGTGGTGGGGTTGCTCTTTATGTGCGAGAGCAGCTGCAATGTACTGAGCTCTGTCCAGGGACAGAGGACGAGCAAGTTGAGAGCCTGTGGGTGAGAGTTAAGGGGCAGGCTGGCAGGGGTGATACTGTTGTGGGTGTCTGTTACAGGCCACCAGATCAGGGTGAGGAAGTTGATGAGGCCTTCTACAGGCAGCTGAGAGCGGCTTCACAGTCACAGGCCGTGGTCGTCATGGGGGATTTTAACTTCCCTGATGTTTGCTGGAAGGACTACTCAGCAACCCAGCCACAGTCCAGGAGGTTCCTCCAGTGTATGGATGATAACTTCCTCATGCAAATGGTGGATCAGCCAACCAGGAGAGGAGCACTGCTGGATCTCATCCTCACTAACAAGGAGGGTCTGGTCGAAGCAGTAAAGGTTGAGGGCTGCCTTGGTTGCAGCGACCACGAGATGGTGGAATTCAGGATCTTGTGTGGTAGGACCAGTAGCATAGCAAGTAGAATTGCAACCCTGGACTTTAGCAGGGCAAACTTTGGCCTTTTCAAGCAATTGCTAGGGGAAATCCCATGGGCAAAGCTGCTTGAAGGAAAAGAGGCCCAAGATAGTTGGTTGGCATTCAAGGATTGCTTATTCCGAGCTCAAGAGCAGAGCATCCCGACACGTAGGAAGTCAAGGAAGAGGACCAGGAGAGGCATGGCTAAATAGGGAACTGCTGGGTATGCTCAAGTGGAAGAGGAGAGTTTACAGGTCATGGAAGGAGGGGCTGGCCACTTGGGAGGAATATAAGGCTGCTGCTAGAGGATGTAGGAAGGCAGCTAGGATGGCTAAGGCCTCCTTAGAATTAAATCTGGCAAGAGGGGTCAAGGACAGCAGAAAGAGCTTTTTCAAATACATATCTGATAAAACTAACACCAGAGGCAAGGTAGGCCCACTGATGAATGGGATGGCTGCCCTGGTGACAGAAGATACAGAGATGGCAGAGTTATTGAATGCCTTCTTTGTCTCTGTCTACTCTGCCGGCGGCAGTCCTGAAGAGCCCTGTACTCCTGAGACCTCAGATGAAGTCAGGTCACTGGAACAGTTTGCCTTAGTCGATGAGGAATGGGTTAGAGACCAGTTGAGCAATCTGGACATCCATAAATCCATGGGTCCAGATGGGATGCACCCGCGGGTGCTGAGGGAACTGGCGGAAGTCATTGCTAGACCACTCTCCATCATCTTTATGAAGTCTTGGGAAACGGGAGAGGTGCCTGAGGACTGGAGGAAAGCAAATGTCACTCCAGTCTTCAAAAGGGGCAAGAAGGAGGACCCGGGTAACTATAGACCGGTCAGCCTCACCTCCATCCCTGGGAAAGTGATGGAACACCTTATCCTTGATGCCATCTTAAGGCATATCAAGGATGAAAGGGTTATGAGGGGCAGTCAACATGGCTTTACCAAGGGGAAGTCATGCTTGACCAGCCTCATAGCCTTTTATGAGGAAATAACATTGTGGATGGATGATGGCAGAGCGGTGGATGTGGTCTACCTTGACTTCAGCAAAGCATTTGACACAGTCTCCCACAGCATCCTCATAGCTAAACTGAGGAAGTGTGGTCTGGATGATCAGGTAGTGAAGTGGACTGCGAACTGGCTGAAGGAGAGAAGCCAGAGAGTTGTAGTCTATGGGGCGGAGTCTAGTTGGAGGCCTGTATCTAGTGGAGTGCCTCAAGGGTCAGTACTGGGACCAGTATTATTTAATATATTCATCAATGATTTAGATGAGGGAATTGAGTGTACTGTCAGCAAGTTTGCTGATGACACTAAGCTGGGAGGAGTGGCTGACACGCCAGAAGGCTGTGCTGCCATCCAGCGAGACCTGGACAGGCTGGAGAGTTGGGCAGGGAGTAACTTGATGAAATATAACAAGGGAAAGTGTAGAGTCCTGCATCTGGGCAGGAACAACCCCAGGTTCCAGTATAGGTTGGGGAATGACCTGTTAGAGAGTAGTGTAGGGGAGAGGGACCTGGGGGTCCTAGTGGATGGCAGGATGACCATGAGCCAACACTGTGCCCTTGTGGCCAAGAAGGCCAATGGCATCCTGGGGTGTATTAGAAGGGGGGTGGTCAGTAGGTCGAGAGAGGTCCTCCTTCCCCTCTAATCTGCCCTGGTGAGACCGCACCTGGAATATTGTGTCCAGTTCTGGGCCCCTCAGTTCAAGAAGGACAGGGACCTGCTGGAGAGAGTCCAGCGCAGGGCAACTAAGATGATTAAGGGAGTGGAGCATCTCCCTTATGAGGAAAGGCTGAGGAGCTGGGTCTCTATAGTTGGGAGAAGACTGAGGGGTGACCTTATTAGTGTATATAAATATATAAAGGGGGAGTGTCACGAGGATGGAGCCAGGCTCTTCTCAGTGGCAAACAAGGATAGGACAAGGGGTAATGGGTATAAACTGGAACACAAGAGGTTCCACTTAAACTTGAGAAGAAACTTCTTCTCAGTGAGGGTGACAGAACACTGGAACAGGCTGCCCAGGGGGGTTGTGGAGTCTCCTTCTCTGGAGACATTCAAAACCCGCCTGGACACATTCCTGTGTAACCTTATTTAGGTGTTCCTGCTCTGGCAGGGGGATTGGACTAGATGATCTTTTGAGGTCCCTTCCAATCTTTAGCATACTGTGATACTGTGATAATACTAAGACTGTTTAGGTAACACTGAAGACTGTTACATAATGGAGAACATTGGATGATCATCAGAATAAATATCTTATTTAAATAAGAGGCTATTGAATCTTTGTTTCTGTTTTAAGAAATCTGGATTCTCCCTTAACCTTTGACTGAGCCTCACATAATGCTGTTGACAGAATTAGACCATTGTTATATAAAAGTCCGAGGCTTGACAACTAAAATGAGACATCTAGCCAGACAAGTTTTCAGAGGTATAAATGTTCCTTTTTGCGGTGAACATAGTAGAAATTCTTACTCTAAGACTGCCATGCATCTTAACAATGCATATGCAGCAATACTTTAACATGGCATATAATAATCTTTGATTAGTGGCAAAGAAAGTAAGTTTATCCATAGAAGATAGCTGATACATCTTTGTTCCTGTATTTTTTTGTAGCAGTTTTTTGTGATGTGTTTTGCAAATTCTTTGTTAAGAAAATATTCCAAGGGAAAATGAGGAGTAGAGGATAAAGGTTGGATTTTTTTTTTCAGGTGAAACAGTAAAATCAATGGACCCATTTAACAGTTCAGGATAAAAGGAAAGAGACTACACTTTTTCAGTTAGTATATTGATCTTGATAGATATTGCTAAGTTTTTCATATAATGCTATACTAATATGGTTTACATTCAAAATATAGGTTCAGAAACTTTTGTATGATGCTTCTGGTGGCTAACCCTTTGAGGGTGCTCGAAAGCATGCACTTTTAAGTTATTTTGAATTTAGAGATAACAGGCTTCTTGTTGATTTGAGAAAAACAGTAATAAATAAGGAACTTGTCTAACTTTTAATTTGCTTTATTTGAAATTTTAATTAACTGTTTTTAATTCACTATTTGATCTGCAGGAACATCCAACTCATATTATTATCTTAGAAAAAAGCAAATGAATGCAAATCACTAACAGTTGATTTGCACATCTTCTGGTCCACTCCAGGTCCTTCAGAATAAAATAGGTTTAGATTCTAATTATAGCTGCAAGAAAAATATATGGGAGATAATTTCAAAAACCACTTCAATGTTCAAATATTTCATTTGAAAATGTATTGCCAACAGGGAGATGAACTAGAAGATAATCCTTCAACAAGATTGAGCAATAATTGCAATTTGCTTAGTTTAAATTATAATCTTTTTGCATTGCTTTAAATATAAATGATATTCACTTTTCCTTATGTGCAAGTGTGCATATATATTATTCTATTAATTCTAGGGAAGCAATTTTGTAAATCATGGTTTGAAAGCACCAGGACCCAGAAATACGTAGCATTCCTGGAAAATCGGTTCAGTATCTTAGCAAGAAGCTCCTCTTAAAACACGGCTTCATGAATAATAAGACTTGATTACCATACCTTGTAAAACACATGGGAGAAAGGGAAGAGGGTCATCAACATCATTCAGTTCCTCTTGACAACTTTCGCCACAGTGTAGTGTTCTTTATGTTTATAGAACATACACTATACGCCTTCTCCAGAGGTCTTGGGGAGATGCTTGCTCCTTAGACATAGCTGCTGTTTTTTAATTTCTGCTGTCAAGTGTTAATTTTCATCTGTTGTTATACTAGAAAGAGCTGGAAGAACACTGGAAGTCCATTTCCCAATTCAGGCAACTCTGTTTATATTTATTTCTACTTAGAGGAATCCTCCTGTCTGTAAATTATTTTTCCCCTGAAATGTGTTCTGTCGTTTTTAGAACTTTCACTGCAAAAACAAGTTTACCAAATTCAGAATGGAAGGTGATAAATTACTGGCACTTCTGACCAGTACTTCAGAGACTTGGGACTCAGACTTCAGTTACCTCTCCAGTTACTGTAGGGCTGCTTCTCTGAATAAAGCCTGTGCTTATATGCATATGCTTTTGCTTGTTTATCTTATCACCTGCATCTTTAATGCTTTCACTTGCATAGCTCAAATTTTGTTTGCTATGCACTTTGTTTTCATATTTTCATGAGCCTATTTGTCACTTACAGTACTTTAAAAAAAAAAAGATGTGTTTGATGCTGGTGAATTATGATAGAGAAGCCCTTGAATTTTGACCAGCACAGGAAATAAGTTTCTCTGGTTTTTACTGCATATTGCTGCTCTTCCTACAAAGAAAAAAAAGTATTCTTTCTTTCTGATAGCAATCATAAACCCTAGCATTGCATGTATATTCACATCTGTGTCCAAATGTTGTTTTCTGTTCAGAACTACATCCTCGATGCTGGAGGATGCTAACATAGAATTTCTTAATCAACTACCTGTCCCTGTCCTCCTACCATTCAAGTGTTTGAGGAGATGGAAAAAAAAATCCAGACAAGACCAGTTTTTGCTAAATGGAGAAACAGCTACCTAAATTGCTTTTCTGTTACAGTTCTTTTTTGTGCCTCTCATAACTTTGGCAGAAGAGAGCTTTGAGCTAGTGAGCAAGGCAGCAAAGAGAAAACACTCCTCAGTCGAGGGCAGCAGGTAGTTGTCAGCTCTCATAGTTCTAGTTCTGCCACGTAGTTACATAAATTACCCTGTCTTACCACCTAGTAATAAAGGGACTGATTTCTTTTTGGATTGCTGAAGAAAGTCCCAAGGAGGGTTTTGAAGTGATAGTACAGTATGTTTGCTCACGAACAAGTTCCTTGTAAACAGAATGCATAAAGCACAGCAGTACTAGCCTGAGAAAGGAGCTTGCAAGACAAATGGGCTAGCAACTTTAAAAGAATGAAAGGGCCTGATAGCAGCAACTTCTTGAAGCATATTACTGTAAAATGTTTTACCCAGTGTAATCTAGTCATAATATTTTTTAAAGTGTTTTGCTGTGAAATATATTCTTATTTGCTGTTTTGAGTGGAAATGAAGGCCTCGTACACTTGATTACAAACCAAAATAAGTAGACCTCAATTACACAGTAAAAGGTAAGATCAGTCAGGCTTGGCAAAACAGTTTAAGGTGTTTCAGAAAACCTTCAGTGAACTATGTGGTGACAGATGGTAAGATTACCTGATAGCCTGTAACAAATGATAGCATTTTTGTGTTAATATCAATGCTACTGTAGGTATAAGTGCACTCTAACCTGAACTCTGAATCTTATCTTTTGAATCTCTCAGTCAATTTGGCATGTTCTGCTTTGCAGAAATGTGGGAGGGAGGAGATGTTGGAGAAAGCTCAACTGTTGGTTTGCTTACTGCTCATATGTTTGAGATTTGTTCTGGAGAATTCAGCCATGTCAACTGGCACCACCTAGACACTGATGCTGTGTTCATGCCAAGAGCAGCGCAGATCCTAGAGGTCTTTCTCCTCTCTGATGTCTCTCCTTTCTACTCTGTTAGAGGGAGCAGAGTCCTCACCATTTAAACTACCACCACGCTGTAAACAGCTGGCCATAATGCTGATAATTTGACCAACAGCATTACAAATACCACCTTAAACAACTCTGTCAGTCCCAAGGTAAAATGCTATCATAACTCTAGCAAGTGAAGATCTGTTGATGGCTAGAGATTACTTTGCAGAGTAGAGCTGGGGACTGAAACAGCAAAATAGGCAGAGGATATCATCATCTGTTTCATAAAAAATCATCCTGTTCATTTCAGGAAGAGTCATCCCAGTCCTGATAGGAGTAAAAGGAGCCTTTGTTAGGGTTTAGTGGGCACATTTGTATTGTGACAACCTGTCTTCTCACCCATCCCCTGAGGCTTCATCCATGCTTGCAGCTGTGGGTTATTTCAACTGAGTCATTGTCCCTGACCACATTCATCCCAACCTGCATGTCTTTTGGTTAGAGGCATCTAGCATTCTCAGACAAGTCCTTGCTGCCATCAGATATATATGCCAGTATTGAAAGTTGTTCCAGTGTTAGTAGCCTCATAGATTTGGTAGACTTGGAACTCGGTACTCTAGGAAGGGTCTCTTGTGTCCATTGTCATTTTCTAACACCAAAATTAATGCGAAATGGAATGGGAATAAAGGAGACCTGACAGGCAATATTTAATCCATAAATCAAGAAACTGCTTTACATTAGATTTGGGACTAAAATAACATCTGAGAATAGATAAATATATTTTGCTTTATATTTTTTGCTTTAATTTTGCTTCATATATCAAATTCTTTAGAGAAAGGAGTAAACCTACCATTTCTCTGAACATAGTAGAAACAGAGAAGGGGATTGAACTTTTACATCCCCATCCCAAAAGTGGAAGAAAGTCTTCACCTCTTTCTAGACCTGAGGAAATTCACCACTGCAGTCTACCTGCATCATTCCCCCTCTGGAAATTCAGAACTAGTTCATAACATTTAACTTCAAGGGCTCAGACCCCCCATTGGGGTGTGCTTTCAGTTTGCAGTTACCAGTACCAGGGGCTGCTTATCAAACTTGTGGTGGCATCAAGAACTTTTAACAGGTGCCTCACTGTCCTTGTAACACGGATAACAGCTTAAAGTTTGCTTTATGGCTGGCTGAGAAGAAACCGATCTTAATCAACAAAATAGTGCCTGAATTTGTCTTAATCATGTTCTTAAAATTCCCCATCGCTAAAGAAATTGTGCCTTGTATTCTGATCCTGTGTCAACAAGCCTAATTCTTTCACGTTCTCACATGTTTGTAGTAAAAGGGAGAATTCTCTAAATTCCATAGTGCTGTCTCAGAGAGATTTCATAGTTGAATTATTTAGTGTATTAGTACATACTGTAAGTTTTGGGTCACTGGAGTTGTCAAGCTACATTTTTGGTCTACTTCAAAAATATTCTGATATTCACAGTCTGTGAAACAGCTGCATGTATCCATCAGTTCATTTTTGTTAGACATTGTTTACTGAACTTGGTGCTGGTTCAGTCAAAGTTGAGAGAGCAATAGCATTTTTGAGGGGTGCAACTGTTACTGTCTTGGACAGTGAACTGCCGTGAGACTCACATCAGTACACGCAAAGAAAAGGTACTTGTCACTTACCTTGTAGTAACGGTGGTTCTTTGAGATGTAATCAATATAGATTCCACGGTCCTTGCCTTTGAAGTCTTCAAATTCCAACTATTTTGAGTTACGAAGGAATGTCTAGAAGGTCATGTTGGAACTTCACCTTCTGATCTCCCAGTGGAGCATGAAGAGGCACAGGGCATGTACACAGCACCTGCAGACAGTGCTGTTAATGATGATCCAAGCTCTTATTTTTGGAAGTGATGCACTTCAGGAGTTACAAAATGAATGCCACTTTCTTTTTTTCTCCTGAAGAGTGATAAGAAGCTAGCAAAGTTAGAAGAGGTGATTTAGACCTCCAGACTGAAGACAAGAAATGTACTGGGTTTGAATCATGTTATTTAGCTATTTGCAGTTCTTTCACTACTGCCAGTGAGTTGGACTAGTATAACAAATAATAGAGTTTGACCCTAGGGATTTTGATGAAATATATTAAAAGAGATACAGTGATCAGATGATTAATATATAAATAAGAATTTCAGCTGAGTTAGGCCAAAATAATAATGGCTAATTCTAGTGATGTGCCAGAAATTGTGGTGGTCAGATTTATGGTTTAACAAGAGATGAAAGGAGGAAAAAGAAATAAGGTTTTAGGGTCAAGGAACATTCTACATTATTACACTTTGAAAGGCAATTTAAGGTCTGAGAAAGAAGAGTAATAGTAGAGTCAGAGACTTGGAACAAAGAGAATATGTCATCTGTAGTGAGGATTTCAGTCTTTGAAACATTCAGTTATGTCTTTGGTTGCACTGTTTTTTTGTTGTGTTGAGGGTAAGGGGGAGGGTTTAAGGCAAAAACCTGGCAGAAGGTCTTAGTTCTGCAGTGTTTGCTGGCTGCCTGACTAAAGTTCTGCTGATGCCTGTTTGTGTTAGGTAAGGGTCGGTCAATACAGAGAGATTGAAAGATCAGAGATGAAACCAAAAGGTATGAAGAATTGTTTGTCATTTGGATAGAAGGGATAAATAAATTTGTAACATTTACTATAGCAGTGATCTGTTTCAGAGACAAAAAGACCAGAAGCGACAAGATACAGTGAACTGTTTTCCTTATATTTTGCACTGATAGTTAAAATACATTACTACAGATTTTTTTTCCAGTGTATTTTTATTCCCCAGTAGCACCTAAAGACTATTTTAGCTTTGGTGATAACTATTGTCATGAAATGAGCAAACCCAGATTATACCAAATGCAAATTAAAGTAATTACAATAAGATGAGTTTTGCTGGTATCATAGAGTCATTGGAAGAGAAGGAAATGCACCACAGATAGCAAGAAATTGCACTTATTGCATGTATTACAGTGTAGTATTAAGGTAATTTTTTTCCATATTTTTGCTCTCAAAGTTTAGAAAGGGGCTTCATTCATTAATCCCCAGTGATATCAAGGTTCCTTAAGTAGTTCCCCCTAACACCATAGAAGGTTGACTCTGTCTTTCATAATTAGCTTAGCTAAACTTTTTCACATGGTATAACCTTTCTAATAAATGTGGTTGTGGGGAATTAAGTAGTTCAGAAACCTAGCGTATGCAGTATCATTATTGGAGCACAGTGCCCCAGTGTCTGCAGCTCTGTTAATGGTCTTGGCCTCGTTCTGCAGATTAACATGGGGAATGGGCACATAACTGGAGGTTGTACAGGGTGTTAGTGACAGCATGATAAGGAGTGTTCATGTCTTAGGTTAGCCCTTCAACACCCACAGAACCCTTCTTCTTCTCCTCTTACATTGTTTCTTTTCCCTTTCTGCCTAACCAAAATGGATCTGTCTGCTGGTGAAATCATTTATTTTAGTAGGTCATTTAGGAGCTCACTTAAATGATTTGTCTCTTCAGAAGGATCAAAAATGAAAAAGGAGAAAAGGATGTAATTACTGCTTATCTTTTTGAACATTGATTTGGGACCGGTAAAAGACTCAAAATGAGACTGGTGAGCTTTCTGTCAGCTGCATTCACCAAAAGCACTGTATCATTAAAGGACAGTGGTAGTAATTGCTTAGTGCCATTGCTAAGTTGAACTATTAGTCTGTGAATGCTTGTTCCTGTAATTAAATTTTTTAATGTATGTGCTGCTATGCCACTGTGAAGAGTGGAAAGCCATTATTTGTACAATTCATCATTGTGGTTAAGAGCATCAAATAACCTGTATCCTTTACCACCAGCAATGCATCTGTTTGGCCTCAACTGGCAGTTGCAGCAAACTGAAAATGATACATTTGAGAATGGAAAAGTGAATTCTGATACTGTGCCAACACATCCTGTAACAGTACCTGCTGGAGAAAATGGTAAGTGAAACAGGCACGAATTTTCTCTCCTCCTTTATATCTTACTTCGCCAGACTTTTAACACTTCTCCAAAACTCTGTTTATTTAATGGTAGTACAGAGCATTTGTAAGTAATAGTAGTTTTAAATAGATATGTAGATATTTCACAGGAGTGCACTGTTCCTCCTACCTATCATGTTAAGGGAGTGATGGATCCTGGGTGATAGTGTTGATCATACTAGGAAAGCTGGCTGTCAACCAAAATTCTTCATGGGAATTTGTGTGTAGTATTTTATGAGGGTAGAAAACCTCTTTTCACATCCAGAGAAGCATAACCTCCGCTTACTTTAAAATCTTTGGTAATGTAATGATTGTTGAGAGAGAAGGATGGTACTGAGGCTGGCTTGGACCATCCCACCTGAGGGGCTGGGATCTCATGCTGCAGAAATGGGCACAACAAACCCAGGGAGCCCAAGGTGTCAGGACACAATATTTCATAAGGGGAACCTGACACCAGATTTCAAACTTTGAGAGTCCCAGTGAGCTCTGTATAGTTTTCAGACCAAAGCCTTGTCCGTGACAGGGGGGTGCATAATCTCTTTTTCTGGAGAGTTGTCACATGAAAAGGCATTTCAGGAAGGTTTTGCATATTTTCAAAGCTTCTCTCTTAGATGTGTTTAAAAGGCTAATCATGATCACGGTCATTCCTGCTCATCTAGACAGGCATGATTTGGTGCTACATAAGGTGTCATAAGAATGTGCGTTTTCTATAGCTATGATGAATTTTGTTGGCCATTTCCGTTTATGTTCTCCAGAGTAATTTGTAAGCCATGATTATGATCAAGGAGCTTTCTATGCCGTGATGACCTTGCTATGGAATGGCTAGGGTTTTTCTCTACAGATGAGCTTTTCTTTCTTTTTAATTTCTCTCTGAAATTTAATAGGTCATGTATATGTTCATTTGTTTTCTCAAAGTCTCTAGCAGATAATATTGAATCTGAATCATCCGACCAACATACAGAGTAAAAAAAAAAAAAAAGGAAAAAAACCCCTGAACTTTATTAATTTTGTTGTAGGAGCTTTTAAAATACAAAACACACAAAGGGATTATTTTTTATCGACCTTTTTCCATGTTGCCCTTTAGGATTCTCTAAACATTTAAGAGCCTGTGCACTTTTGGCTAAAAGAGGCTTTAAAATCAATAGGTTTTGAATGGAAAACTTGATTTAAATGGTTGATGAATGCAGTGTTTGCTTCATTACACAAAAATCCATTTTCCCTTTCACAAGATAGAGCTGACCTCCTTACCACCAAGGAGGAAGAAGCCTCTGCCAGCAGTTGACATCTTGAAATTTTTTCAAGTTATGACAGCTCCAAGTTATAGAAAAGACACAGCTCAGTTCGTGCTTTTGTCACATTTGTGAGCGTAGGAGACTCCTCCACTAGGACTTTTTTCTCTTTTTTTTCTTCCATTTCCTTTACCCTACTGCCTTTTTTTTTTTTGCACTTAGATATTCGTTATCTCTTTCCGTGTTGTTACTTGAATGAATAGCGAAAAGCTACTGTATGGTTAATGAATATTGATGCTGCAGTGACAGCTCATCATGCCTCTGTCTTCTACCCTCAGTAGCCAATATACTTTTTTGTCTAAAATATATACATCTTTGTAAGTATTTTATAAATAAAAATTGTTCTTTTTCCCTTGATATTTTATTTTTATTTTTACAAATTAAAACCTGTTATACTTTGCCTCAAAAATAAAAGGAAACAACAAGTATATCAAATCCCATTTTTCCTTCCTTATGTTCCCAAGTACTGTACAGGAGAGCAGGGTTAATTCCATCCAGTGCTGAAATGCTCTCCTCTGCAGAATATGGTAAACGGTCATTTATCAGCATACATCAATGCTAAAACATCAGACAGATGAGAGAATATACATTTTAAATCACAAAAGAAAGGTTAAGCAGAAGGGAAAGTGTGATGGCTAGATATGAAATATAAGAAGGGGAGCCCTGTGCTATCATGCTAGTTATTGAAAACTGTAAAGTATCAGTAGAGCCTTGATTTGAAGGTTTCAACAGCTGAACAACTTTCAGTATTGCCTGTCTTTAGCCCCTAGTAATATCCTGATACTCTGATATAGATGGGAGAAATTCCCAGCATTGTGTGGGCCAGGCATTTTCCTTGACTCTTATCTAAACCAGATAATCCTGGGCCTACTTTGGTCAGAAAATCACAGCCCACTGTATTCTGAATCCCAGGTGTTCGTTTGCCTTTCAGAAGTACAGCTACTTTGACGAATTAGCAAAACCAGAACCTGAAAATGCATACTTATGACCTCTGGAGAAAATTCAGCTGTGGTTTACATAGAAATAGATAGCCATAATTGACAGTAACAGCATGTTAAATCACCCTGAAATGCAAATCATTTATTAAGTGAAGCTTGAATCTTTGAACAAGACTTTTTCAAAGGTTTTTTGTTTGCTTCTTTTGTGGATGATTTTTTCTTCCCCTAGTGCTCTGTATGAACAGTAAACTGCTGGCAACATATCGCCTGATCATCTAGACAGGAATGATTCGGTGGTGCATAAGGTGGATAAGAATATGTGTTTTCTATGTCTATGATGAATTTTATAGGCCATTTCAGTTTAGGTTTTCCAACGTAATTTGTAAGCCATGCTTAATCAAATACAGGCATTTACTTGAGGTACATCAGTACTCTATAGTTTTAAGAACTAGGCAATAGAAAAGAAAGGTTAAAAACTAGCTTGTTTACCTATTGTATTCTAGCAGTTGGTCACATCTCACATGTTGCTGGCTTTATTTTTTGTCATATAAAGTCTATGTGCATCTTAAATTATTTGTTGTCATATAAATTCTGTGTGCAGTTCAGAAACACAATAATGTATGCCTAATTGCAGATTCTTAAAAATGGGAAAAGGAGTGAATGGGAGGAAAGAAGTGAATGGGAGGAAGGAAGTGAACGGAAGAGGGGCATTTCTTTTGGCTTACTTAGATGGTCTTTTTGAGATTGCATTCATTAAAATATGTTATATGTGCTTTAACATACATGTGTGGAGCTTTTGGTTTTGTTTACAGTATCTCATGTTAATTAAAGGTATAACAACTTCTTAATGAGATGTTCTATTACGGTTTTTTTGTCTAGAAAGGTATGTTTTTAAGGAGGATTTTAATTGAATTTCTTGGAACAGTTGTTGCACAAGTGTGTATAGCAGGTATCTCACAGAAAAAGATCCAGATACAAGGTTATTCAGTGGAACAGGAGGACATGCTATTGACTGTAAATAGAGCCTTGCAACCTAATATTCTAATTAGTACTGCCCTTGAAGGATGGAAAATTATATTTGTGACACTAAATAGCAATTATTCTTGAGTATTTTTGTGTTCTGGTTGTGCATTCATTTTTATACACAGTTATTCACAGTGTATTGTGTGTTTTAATTTTCAGAATGTTTGCAAAGGAGAGAAAGTTTGTCTTCATGTCATTTTAGGGATATCGTGAATTGTTTTTCCTGTATAATAATTGTTTCTTGCCTTAAGTATTTGTTTAGCTCAGGAGTATGTCCACCTTAACCTCAGACAGTTGAAATAAAACTTACAAATGCTAAAGATAACAAATCTTTTACCTATTAATTATCCATAATGCGTTGGATTATTGGTATCAGAAATGAATCATATAATGATTATATATATTAGATAGTATATGATGCAGAAAGTTACCATATTTTGTAAATTAAATGATAATATATATATAGCAATATAAGAGCAAATCATGATATCAATATTATTTACCTATAAATATGTAAATTTGTATGTATCACTGTCTCTTTGGAACAGTCTGTAAAAAAAGAAATTTTGGGAGTAGGGAAGAAGTATCGTGAAATAGAATATATTCAGGAGGATGGGTATTTGTCATGGGTTAGGCCCAGATGGTAACTCAGAACCACACAGCCATTCCCTCATGCTCCCCTTGCTCCTCCCCCTGCGGGCAGGATGGGGAGAATCGAAAGAATCTAAACCCCATGGGTTGAGACAAGAACAGTTTAATAACTAAAGTATAATAAAAACTAATTATGATAATGGTAAGGAAAACAACAAGGGGAGAGAATATAAAACTAAAAGGGGAAACTAAAAAAAAAAAAAAAAAAACAATAAACACAAGTGATGCACAATACAATTCTCTCCATTCACCAACCGATACCCAGCCTGACCTGAGCAGTGGTCCACGCCTTCCAGGTAACTGCCCCCAGTTTATACACTGGGCCTGACGTGCTGTGATATGGAATACCCCTTTGGCTAGTTCAGGTCAGGTGTCCTGTCTCTGTTTCCGCCCGTCTTCTTGTGCCTCTCCTCACTGGCAGAGCATGAGAGATTGAAAAATCTTTGATGAGGGTAAGCGCTACTTAGCAACACCTGAAACATTGGTGTGTTATCAGCATTGTTGTCAGACTAAAGCCAAAACACAGCACTGCACCAGCTACTAGGAAGGAGGGAAAAATGACTGTTACAGCTGAATCCAGGACAATATTTTAAAATTCAGCTTGTTATTTGGACTGTTACATCATTACGGAATTGTGTCAGTGAATGTGACATCTCATATTTTTATTTAAAGCTGTGTATAAGAATTGTTACTGTTTTGAAAGTGAAAAGGAAATGATGACACTACTAAGGTTTTTTTAGGCCATTTTGATACATCTGGGAACAAACAGGAATTTAAACCTATTCTTGGGAGGGCAAACAAATAGTGACAATTTGAGAGAGGTGGTGTGGTGTTAAAGGAGCATGTGGCTACAGGGTAAAACTACCTCTTTTTTTGGTGAAGAAAGTGGGATTCCATAGGATCACTATCTGCTACGGACAAGTGTTGAAGCCCAGTAATAGGCATTTCTGGCAAGTTGTTCAAAATGTTTGATAAAGTCCACCTTTATCATGGATAAAGGTGCTTAATATGTCTAGTTCATCTTTTCAGTTGTAAGAGGTAGTTATTTTTAATTTCAAATGTAGAAATAGGAGAAGCTGCAGATCAAGACTGCAAACAAGTGTTTATTGTCTAAAGATTATCAGTCATCAGTGTGAATTTTTAAGACACAGCATGCTTACATTTGAAGGATCTGGTAAGATACAGTGCTTAAGTGAACTAAAAAAAGTGAATACAGATCCATCTTCTAGAATACAATATAAATATTGTGAAAGGTTAAGTCCAAAGTTAGAAAAGCAGCAGACTCATCCTGGAAAGCGTAAAAAAATGGTTTCTCCAAAATCAGGTATTTCATGGTCTCTTCTTGGTAGAACACTGATCATTATGATGATCCTGTGAGACATTTTCAGTAACTGCAAAACTGCTGTGGCACAGCTCTGATGGTGATACAAGCTCCTGCTCAAGGCCTTTCTGTACCTGTTTAATTCAGCAGCAGTCTCTGTTCATCATGGATGCACAAAAGGTGGCGAAGATCAGTCTGTGACCTCACCTGGCATTTCAAATTCTAATCTAGTTTTTTACAGTCTTAATGTTTGCAAAAAGGTTGTGTCAGATTGTTCCATCAAATGATGAATAATGTAGAATTTGAACATAAGAGACAGGGTAGCAACAGAGCATTGTCAGTTCTTCAGAGCACTTGTACACAAACAAGTCAGCATCATTTCAACATACTTATCACATTCGGATGAGTTTAGCTCAACCTTTATAATACATGAGCTTCTGAAAGGAAGTATAAAGTGGTAAAGACACAGTAGACTGTAAGACTGTAACTACAGTTCCACTTTTCTTTATATTACTTCACTCAAGGCTCACCTTGATGTGCCAGCTGCTTATATGTGACATTACTTCCTCCATGTTGACATGTGTGGATAAGCGAGTTCTTATACACATCTTTGTGTCTTAGTCTAGAATTGTTAGTGCTGATTCCATCAGATCAAAGTACGCTTTGACCCTGGACCAGTTTCCAGGACTGCCTGTGTCCAGCCGTATGGAATGGACTTAGTGCCTGAACATCAGATGTGAGTCTTTGGCCTCAAACTCATCTAAACCATCCCAAATTTTAAAGCAGGGTGGTGATGGTCTGTGCAAACCACTTCTTAATAGTTCTGCTTCCTGCATATCTGACAGGTAGGAGGCACTATTGCAGCTAAACTGCAGTTTGTTTGCTGATGAGCTTTGAGAAAGTATGTGCCTGTGTGGTACAGCAAGGGGCAACATAGAGATCTGAGTTAGCACAGACCTGTGCTTCTATAACATCCAGCTCCATGCTTTGTGGGATCATCAGCTTGGACTGGAAGAGTTTTGCCCCTTCCGTTTATTTGATGGTGCTTCACTGAGATGGCACAAAACCTTGTGGATTCAGATGATACTGTTCTCCATTCTAGCTGTAGTATAGATTCAGTCTCTGTTGCCTGTACTTACCCACTTGAACAAAAAATTTGTTGGGGGTATCTAAAGTTCATAAATTTGTTTTCTTTTTTAATGCCACTACCAGTTGTCCAGTTTTTCAGTGTTAGTGTTTGACATCATGTGTCTTTTGTATGTTAGCATCTTCTTTGCTTCTTTTGGGCATTTCCAAGCCATCATCGCTGGCTTCCTAAGTCTAACTGATAGTTGCACAAGTGCTTCATAGAGAAAAATTGTTAATGCCCTTCAGTGCTGTGTTCTTATTCCCAGTAATTGGCCTGCAGGATAAATACATATTCATTATTATATAAGAAACAGTGAAAGAACCAGACTTTGACATGCTCTTATACATTTTATTCAGGAGACAGTGTGGATAAGGAGGTGGTAACAGGCTTTAGGGCTGAGGGTGAGAAGTCCAGAGGATGTAGGCATTATGGAGAGCCTCTGCCTCTGGAAAGGATAGGGGAACACAAAAACAAAAAAATTCCCTGCAGAGCTGTAGGCATTGTTAGTATTGTATAAGTGCTCTGATATGTCACATAGAAAAGACTGTATGTTAGTTCTTATGACTGCTTATGTTTATGTATCTATTATTCTTAAAATTGTATGCTGCATTTCCCTTTAGGTTGTTTTTTGGTGTGAGACTTTATGCTCGAAAACACCTGTTAAAATTCTTGAGGGAAAAAGTGAATAGTTTAATGTAGATCCTAAAACAGTTTTTGTAATGCTAGTGCTTAGGGAAGTTACAGTGGTTTTACTTTGTGGGTATTTGTGATATCTTTGCATTTTTATTTCCAAATCAGTGAATTCCCTGAGATCTTATATTCAGGAAGGTTGTCAGGTAACATTTTATCTGAGATGATACTAAATATTTGGCATTTTATATGAAGGATGATTGAAAGCAAGAAAGGAGCGCTAATTTTTTATCTCTTCTACTCTAACCCATCAGGAAAATTAGGGGGATTTGCACAGGAAAACAACACCATAGATTCTGGAGAACTTGATATAGGCCGAAGAGCAATACAAGAAGTTCCCCCTGGGATTTTTTGGAGATCACAACTCTTCATTGATCAGCCACAATTTCTAAAATTCAATATATCACTTCAGAAAGATGCATTGATTGGAGTATATGGCCGAAAAGGCTTACCACCTTCACACACTCAGGTGAGAACTGCTTTCATTAAATGTAGGACACATTATTGAAAACTCTGAACTCATATCTTTTGTGTCTTTTTTATTTCTCCGGATTACATCCTTTTCCATGTTGCTGGTTTTTATTTTTACTTTTTATGCTTTGCTGATCTCATGCAATGTCCAAAACATGTATACTACTGTAAGCGATGGGATCTGAAATGGGGAGGTATTCTTACTTATGCTGAATGCTGTGAGCGATGATGATGTTTTCGATATGTAGCTGTTTTATGCAGGATTTATAAGTACTTTTTTCTTCTGTGGTACATAGACATATCTTTAAAAACCTCAGCAAACAAATACAGCATCTTACGGTCACACATGTGGTTGAGCATGCCTGGCAAAGAGCACATTGACCAAATTTCCAAGCAAAAAGACAACAGCTTTTAAAGGAAGCTTCAGTTTGTTCTCCAAGCAAATGCTACAGTATTTACAGCTTAGTGTCTCACTAAATAAATACATAACAGAAAAAAAATGTAGTATGTGTCTACAAAGAAACAATGAACTCAGGTTGTAAATGTATCAGTCTTCACTAAACATCTAGTGTCTTGAAACTTTGTTCTTAAGTATCCGGAGGATTTATTCTGGTCTAGGCCTCAGAAGGTTTCTAGTGACACTTTCTATTGCGTATAGTCATGCCTTTGCCTAGTAACAAAGAAACACTTTTTATCCATAATTACAGAAAAGTTAAACTGTGACAGAGCAAATAGTCTTCTGGATTGGCAGAAGAAAGGGAGAATTGTTGTCTGAGATGGTATTTTAGAATCAATTTATCCAGATTTTGTTTTTAAGATTTAAGTCCCTCCAAGTTTATTTTCTTTCAGCTAGATATTTGTCCAGCTGCTGGCTCTCAACCACTTTTCCACTTGAAAAAGGAGTTGTCCTCCTGCTCTTCTATCCCAATTTGAGAATTAGACAACATCTTACTGTTTTGGGGTTTGTTTTCAAGTGCATAGATTAGCCCTGAACATAAGTATAGCCACCTAATAGTCTAATTGGAATGAATCTTGATTGATTATGCCTCATATGTAGTTGCAGCCACAAATCCATAACTGTAAAATTCAAATATTTTCTTTCAATCCCACATATTTTTAAATTTGATTTGCATGATATTGTACTATTTTTATTTATTTTGTTTTTTCAGGCATAACTTTTTAAAGACCTAGAACATAAAAATATTGCTAATTATATCACCTATTTAAGAATCACAAACCACAGAGGAAGAATTAGGGTCAGCAAAGGAGTTTCATGCAGCTAAAATCATAGAATGTTACTTTAGCTTTATTTTTTAGTTTAGTTCCCATTAAACTACAAACAGTTTATTGAATGTAGAAAATACACGTATGTTTATTTAAAAATTTGATCCTCAAAAAAATGATTAAATGGATTTTCTTCAGATCTTCACATATGAACAGCCACCCTCAGGCTGACAACAAGCGCGAGAAATTCTAGCTCAAAGAAAATTGATTCAGAAAGTTATCAGCCACTGGAAATAGGGCTTTGGAATACAAATGCCATCTCAATGATAACAATAATAACAGGAGCTAGAGGAATACATGTGTGGCAAGAATGAACAAAACTGAAAAAGCTGGTCTGGACTGTGAATTTGTATGAGAAGTTATGTGAGTAGATAAATCCATGAAAAATGATCCATACTTGATTCCCTATCCTGGCAAAAGACTGAAATAGGAGTGCCCTTTATCCAAAAAGTTGGGAAATGGCGGTAGCTAAATCTGTTTCCCATCCTGTTTTACACAGACTCCTTTGCCTTTAGATTCCTACTGCCCAAGTGCTTATGCGTGCTCAAGTATGATACAACAGAAGTGAATCCTTCTACTGTATTTTCTGTAGTTCCTATGACATTTTGGATGTATTGTTCCGAGGATATAGGTCAAGCTCTCTTGTCTTATATTTGCCTGGTATGTAATTAGAGATTTTTTTACAAACCATTTGACTGACACTTGATACCTTGAAAAATTAGGCATGCTTACTTATCAGTGCCCTAGTGATCTTTTAGGGCTGCTGAAGATTCCCAAGGATGGAGGGTCATCAGGATGTTTATACAGCCTTGAACCCAGTGACATCAGGTTTAGGTGCCTGAGATAAAGTATGTGTAATCATTTAAAAAAACAGTTTCAGTGAGGGGCTGGGGGTTATTTTGTGACTGTGCTACTGCACGTGAGGGGAAAAAAAAAAGGAGTAAAATATTTCTCAACAGTTTAGGCTGTTCTGCAGCAAAGTCCTAATCACAGGACTTTGATGAAGACATAACTTGTACTGGTAAAATACGTATTTTACCAGAGTAGCCTGTATGGACAAAGTAAGGTATTTAAGCAAAAGGGCATCTAATGGAATAGAACATTGAGTGGTTTGCAAGCATAAAACAGTTTATTGTTTTCTTATTTCCGCTAACTCTTATGGCTTGTACTGGCACAAGTTCTTAACTGCAAGCCAAGCATAGCTGGCAAGGACAGACTAACAGCTGGTTCTGGGTTTCCTTGCATTCTTCTATCAACAGGCCAGCTTACTTGTGTAGCTCTAAATGTCATAGAAGCATATTAGAAAAACACATGAATGTCTACACTGGGTCTGATCTAAGTACCATGTAGCCCAATGTTCTGACTATGATGGTGGCCGTTAGCAGGTATGCAGAGATTAGTATAGCTGCATGACAGATTTGTAGTTGTTCTTCCTACAGTACACTCCCGGCCTCCAGTGTTTTAAGGCTGGAGGACTTCCTGAGTCAAAGGTGCTGTCTTTGTATTTTACAGCATTTGAAAGATTTCTTTTCCTGAGAATTTGCAGTCACTTTTGAACCTATGGAAGCTCTTAGCATCCATAACATTTGCAACAAGGAGTTTCACAGCTTAACTACATTTCTCACATGACTCCTCACTGTGTTTTGAGGCAGTCTCCTTATAGTTTTATTTTGGTACCCTGATGATAGTGTTTTGGAAGAGGCATTGGACAGTTTCTTACTGATTTCTTCTCCATGCCACCCTTAATTTATAGATCTCTAGTGCCCTCAATGAGGTTTCTTTCCAGTCTGTTTCATCATTCTTTGTATGAAAGCTACTTCAGTCGTTTGATCATCCTTGTGCTTTTCTGAATGTTCTCCAGTTTTACTGCACCCTTTTTGAGACAGGGAGACCAGAACAGCACGGAACATAGCAGGTGTTTAACTGTGATGGTTTCATACAGTGCCTTTATAATGTCTGCTTAAAAAAATATAAAAATAAATGTGGAACTGGTACTTCCGTAGCACTCTCTACCGTAGCTCCAAGATTTCATCCCAAAGTGATAAAAGTTGGCTCAGAGCCCATCCCTGGGTTGGATGGTAGCCAATAGAAGAGGGTTGTTTCATGAGGACTTTGAAAAGTAGAATCTCACTTGTATAATATCACTTCATGCCTGTGTCTCATGAATGCTATCTGCCCTTTTCTCCTAGTCATAGAGTGACAAGTGTTAATAACAAAACTTATGCAAATGAGCAACTGCTGCCTGTTTCTCAAACATCAGTATTTGAATTTTCAGATCTTCAGATCAGAGAACTGATTACTACCTGCACCCTGCAAGCATTTGTAAACTTTCCTTAGCAGTTGTCCCCCTCCAGTATCTTTACTAGTATTCCTATGATACAGAGACGATCATCGTCTTTAGCTCCCTCCTTACACCTTCAGTGTTTCTATGAATGTCTGTCTTCTCTGCATCTCACCTTTTGCTATAATGCGAAACTTGCGTATTACATTTGCCACCTTGTCTTCCACTTCTCTCCCAGACCTTTGTCTGTTTATCCACCTCTTTTTTCTATGCAGCAGAAACCACACAGTGAGTAAAAGAGAATGGGAGTCCATCTTTCTACAGCTCTACAACCTCTGATACCAGTTATCCTACCGCTGCAAGAGACATACATAATCAAGTACGATAGAAATGAGCTGGAGAGAGTCCTTTAGTTTACACCCTCATTTTAGGACAGGATCAACTGTATCTAAACCATTCCTATCAGTTGCATTTTATTATAAAAGAATAACAGAATGCAGCAAATTTGACTCTCACTGTGTCCCATAATCCAAAATAATAGGGAAACAGCATGTAAGAAATGGTTTGATGTATTGTAATCAGGACAGAATTTTTGGTTGTGTTTCTGTGTTCTCTTCAGATACCAAAATCAGTCTCAAGCACAGCCGCTATGTGTGTGTCATAGACTGATCTGAGATGCATAGTTCTCTCTTTCTGGGGAATCATAAATAAATCAACCAGAAATAATTGACGGTGGCTGTCCATTCGAAACTCAATCAATGCAAGGCTGAAAGTCTTTGTGACACTTTCTAAAAATGTCAGTTCCATTGCAGCCAGCAAATCAATATGTTTATTTAAAGAGACTTTAAGAATAAAAAAAAAGGACTTTGATTTACAGCAAAAACTGAATAGAATGGTAGGGCAAATCAGCGCATTTAGGCTCTATATAAGGTAATTAATTTATCCTCATAGGAGGAAAATGAAATTGGAATGTTTTTTGCTTATGAAGAGAATTGTTTTTCCAATCTGTTTCTGTTATCATATCCTAACTATAAAAAAAAAAAAAACAAACCAGCCTTTAAAAGGGTTAAGATCAATTACTGCTTTATTGCTGGGGGCCAGAATGAACAGTAAATTCCCATCTGCATGGCTTTTAAAATGTAGTCTAAAATGGTGTTCTGATAACAGCATATGTCCTTATTGCATTAGGAATCATGTAATCATTCATTGTACCATGTTTGTCAGTCAATAGTTGTCAATCAGTGTACCAAAAATACAGTTTGAATCAGAAATTATCCTCCTACAAAAATGTCCTTCCTAATGTCCATAAATGACTTGTTAATACTCAGAACTCCCTGGGCTTTCTGTTTTTCAAAATATTAGTGAAAAACACAACCAGAAAGAAGTGTTACTGAGTCAGGCGGGAGGAAAAAAGAAAACACAAACAACTGAAATTGGTTTTCTCTCTCATACAAAGTAAATATTTAATTCTCTGACAATTGAGAATGTTGAATGGGTTTGAATAATTGGTGCTCTCCCAAAATGGTTGCATTTGTTTTCATGTGGTGCAGCATGCACAAAGTGACAGCACAGTGAGGTACTGGTTTCTGCACATCCTAATCACATTATGTTCTGTTCTGTGGCTTCAGACATAGCTGGAAAAGTGTCTCAGGTGATAGAGCCATATTAACTATGCATTTCCTTCACATCCTGACTAGTAGGAAGATAATTCTGATTACTGGGGAGGAACATTCTTACATTACCAGTGAATTTGGACCTGCAATTTCAAGAAAAAAACATAAGTGAGCAGCCTCACACTCGCAGGCCCTTGTCTTCATGGGGGGTGTCAACCACCCCAATATCTGTTGGAGGGACTGTATGGCGCAGCATAAGCAATCCGGGAGGTTCCTTGATTGTGTGGATGACAACTTCCTCTTGCAAGTAATAGAGGAACCAACAAGAAGAGGTGCCATGCTTGACTTCATGCTCACCAACAGAGAAGGGCTGGTTGGGAATGCACTCCAGGACAGCCTTGACTGCAGTGATCATGAGATGGTGGAGTTTACGATCCTCAGAACAAATGAGAAAAGTGCAGCAAGCTCACTGCCCTGGACCTCAAGAGAGCAAACTTTGGCCTCTTCAGCAACCTGCTTAGTAAGGTTCCGTGGGATATAGCCCTAGAGGGCAGGGGGGCCCAAGACTGTTGGTTAATATTCAAGGATCACCTGCTACAAGCTCAGGAGTGTTGCATCTCAACTAGAAGGAAATGGGGCAGGAAGGCCAGGAGACCTCCATGGATGGATAAGGTGCTGCTGAGAAAACTCAGAAGGAAAAAGGAAGCTTATAGAAGGTGGAAGTAAGGACAGGCGGCCTGGAAAGAATACAGGGACATTGTCTGGAAAGCTAGGGATCAAGTCAGGAAAGCTAAGGCCCAGTTAGAATTGAGTTGTACTTGTGCAAAGCGTTCGGCACTGTTCCGCATAGCATCGTTGTCTCTAAACAGGAGAGACATCAATTTGATGGCTGGACCAGCTAGTGGATAAAGAATTGGCGGGATGGCCACACACGGAGAGTTGCAGTCAACAGCTCAATGTGCAGTTGGAGACCGGTAACGAGTGGTGTCCCTCAGGGATCTGTGTTGGGACCGGTCTTGTTCAACATCTTTGTCGGTGACATGGACAGTGGGATTGAGTGCGCCCTCAGCAAGTTTGCCGATGACACCAAGCTGTGTGGTTCGGTTGATACGCCAGAGGGAAGGGATGCCATCCAGAGGGACCTCGACACGCTTGTGAGGTGGGCTGATGCCAACCTTATGAAGTTTAACCATGCCAAGTGCAAGGTCCTACACCTGGGTGGGAGCAATCCCAGGCACAGCTACAGGTTGGGCAGAGAAGAGATTCAGAGCAGCCCTGCGGAGAAGGACTTGGGGGTGTTGGTCTATGAAAAAATGAACGTGAGCCGGCTTCAGTGTGTGCTCACAGCCCAGAAAGCCAACCGTATCCTGGGCTGCATAAAGAGGAGCGTGACCAGCAGGTTGAAGGAGGTGATCCTGCCCCTCTACTCTGCTCTCGTGAGACCTCACTTGGAGTATTGTGTGCAGTTCTGGTGTCCTCAGCATAAGAAGAACATGAAGCTGTTGGAACAAGTCCAGAGGAGGGCCACGAGGATGATCAGAGGGAGCATCTCCCATACAAAGACAGGCTAAGGGAGTTTGGTCTGTTCATCCTGGAGAAGAGAAGGCCATGTGGAGACCTCATAGCAGCCTTGTAGTATCTGAAGGGGGCCTACAAGGGTCCCAGAGGGACTCTTCATTAGGGACTGTACCAATAGGACAAAGGGTAATGGGTTTAAACTTAAACAGAGGAAGTTCAGGTTAGATATAAGAAAGAAGTTCTTTACTGTGAAGGTGGTGAGGCACTGGAACAGGCTACCCAAAGAAGTGATAAATACTACATCCCTGACAGCGGTCAAAGCCAGGTTGGACAGAGCCTTCAGCCACATGGTCTAGAGTGAGGTGTTCCTGCCCACAGCAGGGGAGTTGGAACTAGATGATCTTAAGGTCCTTCCCAACCCTAACCATTCTATGATTCTGTAAGTCCTTAAACCCTTGTTCCAGGACAAAGGCTATCATGTTTTCTTCAGTCCCAGGAGCAGTTTCTGAAGGTCACAAGTCAGGGTGTAAAACCACAGATTCTCTTGTTTCCAGTAGCAGATGTTATCCCAGCTCAGGTGAGCCATCAGTTTCATATAGTGGCCTTTACTTTAATAGGCCCTGGATGTCATTCCATTTGAGAGACATCTCTAATGTGTGAGTAGATTGAAGGTTTTTGTGTTACTGTCACTTCTTACAATAAACATGTGTCAGAGTAAAACTGTGAACAGACTCAGCAGGAAAAGCAGACACTTTATACCACAAGAAAGAATGCTCTTTAATTTTACTACCTGTTTAATTTTGCTGTGTGCATACTGATCTTTACATGATAAACGTTCAGAAGACAACTTCCAAGCCATGAGGGCAGACTCCCAGATAGTGTAATCAGTGCAGGACCCAGAGCAGATTTAGTCCTCCAGCTGCTATTAGCCCCAGTTAAGATTAACCAGCAAAAAGCCTCGTGTTGTGGGCTTGTTTATTGTATCAGCCAAGATGCTGTTACATTTTTCCAAGCCTCACTGATGGTTGTTAACAAAACAATCTGTGGTGTCCATTGACCTGAGGTACCAGTTTTTGTCAGTTTAGTATTTCCAAAGTTGCAGTGTTTTATGCTTTCCACCTCCTCTTTTAGGCGTCTGTGATAGGAAGGGAAGCTCTTGCTGTTCTCCTTCCAGGACTCCAGACTGTCCAAAAGGGGAATCAAGCAGTTTAACATTCCATCTGAAACTAAATGAAAAATGGAGTAGGTTATTGGTGTTGAATATTATTATTAACTCATATGCATATAACACATTTAGAAAGTTAGCTCTCACCTGTAATTCACGTGGAAGTCATGACTGCAGACTCATTTCAACTGATGTTTTTTTTCCCGTAGTACATGTAATAGGTTTGTTGGCCACTTGTCACCAAAAAAATCACTCTTAACAAGCATGAGGAGTAGTTGGTAATTTTTCTTGAAGTCTTTGCAGGCAGCAAAGAAGTAAAGGTTGGTTTCAGCTCGTGCTTCCCTGCTCCAAGAGGAAAGTCTTGGTCAAAATAAAAGCATATTGGCAGGACGCTGTGGGGAAGCTGGTGGTGCCATGTGTCATCCCTTGAATTGTCAATCTCCTGTCTGTTCCTCCCTACAGTACGACTTTGTGGAGCTCCTGGATGGCAGCCGGCTGATTGCAAGGGAGCAACGCAACCTGCTGGAGTTGGAGCGAGCGGGGCGGCAGGCGAGGTCTGTCAGTCTCCATGAGGCAGGTTTTATCCAGTATTTGGATTCTGGCATCTGGCACCTGGCCTTTTATAATGATGGGAAAAATGCAGAGCAGGTGTCTTTTAATACCATAATTATAGGTAAGCATAATTTTCAAAGCTCTTACCAAATGCTAGGCTCTGGTCAAGTTTTTTAGGAATAGAAATAGGTTTTCGTAGTTAAATTATTTGACTTTTTTTCACAGGTTTTCCGTTTATAGTCTTCTTTGCTAGTCAGAATAAAATGCAAAATGTATATTTTAATTACTTGATCTAAGGCATAAGGAGTATACCTTCTTGTAAAACAGTGCTTAAAAGGAGAACATTGTTTCGAAGCATTTGTTAAATGACACAGGGCTGACTTTTAAGTATGGAACTCATACAGTTTTACCATTATAATTTTAGCCTTTTTGTTAGAATGTAAAGTCCTAAGATACTAGAGGCATCAGCAATAGAAAATCACAGCTATTCGTGCTCTTCAAACAAACCAAACAAACACTTCTCTCAGAGCAAGAGTGCACTGTCAGTTAGTAGCGGTTTAGATGACAGGTACTTCATGCAGTAGGCATCTGTAAATTATCCTCCTTTTTTTTCCCTTTAGAATCTGTGGTGGAATGCCCCCGAAACTGCCATGGTAACGGTGAATGTGTTTCTGGATCCTGCCATTGTTTTCCCGGGTTTCTGGGCCCTGATTGTTCAAGAGGTAAATTAACCCAATGCTTTTCTTGAGTCAGTTTAAACGAACATGTGGACAAATACATCAGGAAAGCAACTGGCATGTGATTTGCTTCTTAGACTTTCTTCTCTATAGAGCTGTGGTGAAGAATATGGCTTTAATTTTTCTGCTGCTTTTTTTTTCACAGCAGCCTGCCCTGTCCTGTGCAGTGGCAATGGGCAATACTCCAAAGGACGTTGCCTGTGTTACAGTGGCTGGAAGGGCACCGAGTGTGACGTGCCTACAAGTCAGTGCATCGATCCCCAGTGTGGAGGCCGGGGCATTTGCATCATGGGCTCTTGTGCCTGCAACTCTGGATACAAAGGAGAAAACTGTGAAGAAGGTAAATGAATAAATATTTAGTCCAGCACCTGCTGTTGTTGGTCAGGTTTCCAGCTGGCACATCCAGCTCTATTGATTTTCCTAGATCAAGATCGTGTGCCCTAATGCTATTTCTTCAAAAATCTTTGTTGAATACTAAAAATCAAGTTTGGGAATCTCTGTTTTCACTGAATTCTACAGAATTATTATACTTTATCTATTCTCAAGTAATCAGTGGGAAAATTCGTAATAATATGTGATATCTTTCTGCCTGCCAGTATATTTATTTTTTCTGACTGAGGTCAGCTGAGAAGAAAGCACACAAAAATGGATGTTGGAATACAGGAAGACTTACTAAATGTTCACAGTATAGAATAAATCATTAATGTATTGCATTTGTTAGTGATCTTTTCCACCAACCACATTGTGGAAAGTGCTGATTCAAATACATCAGGGTGAAAAATGATGCATCATTTTTGTATTCCAGCAATATGCATAATAATATCCATTCTGGTGTGCTGCAAAATGCAGTTCATTTTCCATCCTATTTTTTTAAGAAGTAAAAAGCACCATTTTCTTCCTCAATCAAATTGATTTTATTGATTTCCACATACAAAGTAATGCAATTAGGTCTCTGGAATTAAATTTTCAGACCATTGACCCTACAAGTGTAACATTTTATTGAGTCAAATTGCTAAATTAAATCTCGTCATCTAAAGCACATTAAAGTGAATTAAGACAGATAGACAGTATGCAACTCATTTATTTCTGAAACAAGTTGAGGGTCCTATACAGCTGTCAAAACTCTAATGGTGGATCGGGTGAGTTCATACTGAGTGCTGCAGGGAATGCAACACTTGTTACACTCTGATCAGGCAGAACAGAGATCAGTTGCCCAAAAGCCAAAGCCAATCTTGTTGTAATTCAGAAAAATCAGTAAACCTTGAAAGGTTCTCCGTTAACTTAGTGGTAGCCTGTAAATGTCTTGATGCCAGTTATTTGCACACACAGATTTCACAATACCAGGAAGTGATATGGAGGTGAGGTGTTTTTTTCAAAGAAAAGTGCTGCTATGCAATTAGTGATGATAAAGAGTGATATACCTTTTAGCCAGAGAAGGGAGGCTGGCACCATGATACCTTGGTCCACCCTGTCTTTTCGTCACTCATTGCAATGAAACAAAGGTGAACTTCTCAGCTTCAACTTACTAATGTTTACTTTCAAGATTAGAGCAATGCTGCCAATTTCACAAGGTCTTAAAACATGGATTAAGCCCAGAAGTGCTGGAGCATCCAGGGGTTGATTGCTATTGTTAGGAATGACAAAATTAAGCTGAATTTTCTCATCTCCCTGCAGCTGATTGCTTGGACCCAGCCTGCTCCAGCCATGGCATATGCATCCACGGCGAGTGCCACTGCAACCCAGGCTGGGGTGGCAACAACTGTGAAATCCTGAAAACGATGTGCTCTGACCAGTGCTCTGGCCATGGCACCTACCTGCAAGAGAGTGGTGCCTGCACCTGTGACCCCAACTGGACAGGTCCAGATTGCTCTAATGGTAAGGGTTAAAAGCACATGCTTTATGTAAAATGACATCTTGAATAGCAGCATTGTAATGAGACAGTCGTGATAGGGCCTGACCTGCTGAGCTGATAGAAGTCTTCGAGTTGACTGAACTGATTTAAAGGTTCAAAGTAATTGATGAATTTGAAGTACTTGAAAATCAATGTATTTATTGGTGTCTTCTAGCTGCCTTCACTTGGTAACTTCAGGTACTTCACATGCAAGTACAGAATGTTCTTTGTATGATACACAGATCTAAGTATCATCTTATTTAATACATCTATTTAAAAACTTTACACTAGTGAAACTAGAGACAGTCACATTTTTAAAATCTCTCCAGCTAATTGGAGATAGTTTTCTTGAAAGACAGTGTTTGAGTTTGAAGGCAAAGGAATGCAGGAATTAATCCTAAATAGCTTTCAAGTAAGAGCGCAGGCTGCCAGGGTGGAAGGAGTTGGTAGGAGCGAAGAAGCAGAGGGATTTCTTGAAGTCTGAAACTGAGCTTATTAAAACCACCATCTGAGCTTAGAAACAAAAGGAGAAAATGACTGGAGGTACTATCATGGAGAGCAGAATCTAAATATTTATAAAGTATGACAGCAGCCTTTTGACAAATAGGAGGTTTTAGAATATTGTTTGGTAGCCACGTATCAAAAGAGAAATCATGTCTAACTGTGAGACGTACATTTGTCTAAAACAGTTCATCTAACAACTCAGATGATTTTGTTAATGAAAACTGAACACATGGGCTATCTGAGTTTATGCCAGTTTATGAATAAATACAGTTTTCTCATGAGGAACCATCTTTTTAAAACAAATGTACTTCCTGACCGGCATCTGTGATACTGATGTATAATGGTTTATGCATACAAGAGTGATAGGATAGAGTTACAAATATTCAGGAAAAAGTGATAAAAGAAAAATTTATCTTGTATAAAGTTTGTTTAGAAGAAAAAACTCTTCTCTGAACATTTCTAGCACTTAAAATGGCCATTTGTGAGAGAATCTTTCTAGTTCTCAGGCTGAACATGGAGCCCCTATTTCTTGACATGGTATCCTCTATGGTCTTTTGATGATTCTGTTATGTTCCATCTATTACTTATGTTTCAAGGAATGATTTACCATTAAAATAACAATAAATATTTCTGATCTCAGATATTTCAAAAGCGTTAAAATTACGAACCAGCTTTGTAAAAACACGCACAGACTATTTGCTGAAGTTGTGCAAAATGAGCTTCAGACTGATCCACCAGAAAAGTAATTCTTACCCGTAAACATGTTGTTAAGCTGCTAGATGGAAAAAAGAATGAGTTATTTCTATCAGAGGGGTTTATAGGTTTGAAATCAGCAGAGCTTTCCTCTGTCTTCATCAGCAATTTGTCTATTAATTAGCCTTTCAATTCCACTTCAATTAAATTAACTCTAATTAATAAATTCATTACAAAGATTGACACACCTTGCTCAAAGCTAGTGTGCTATAAACTGATAAACACCTTCACCCTAATGAAAAATTGATTAGATTGAAGAGAAATAAACCTTTCTTTCTTGGAGCTGCGTTGATGTTTTGTGACTCTTAAGTTAATCAAACCATCAAATCAAAAATGTAATTCAAAGTAGATATAAGATGCTGTATAGAAAAAAAGAAATAAAGAAGGGGAGAGGGAAATTACAGCTGTCTTCTTCCACAAAGGTTTTGGTCTGTTTCTTATGGGAAATGTCACAGCTCCTTGATACTGTGTTTAATGTTCCTCAGCACTCTGAGGCAGCGGGTTATACTCTATGGGGGAAGAAAAATACTGTTAAGTGGGAAACTGGAAACCTTTCTTGCACTGAACGCTTTGTTCTTCTGCTGTTGAAAATAATTCCAGTCTTTTATTACTAAACTGTTTGTTGTCTTTTACAAGAAAACAAACCTAAATACAGTACTTCTATGAACCAGTACGTGGTTACAGCCAGCTGTGTGCCAAGGAACTGAAGAAGTCCCTCAGGCTGTATTGCATCTCCTCTTGTTTTCCTGTTGTCTGCTTAGCAGAAGTAAAGTTTGCTGGAGTCTGACTAAATGAACCAAAACTGTAAAAGCAAAATCTGGCAGTCTAAATTGCTATCTTGTATTAGCTGAGACTTACATGCGTTGTTTGGCCTCTGACTACCTTTGGCTGTTAACATATTTTTCAATTATTCTATCAGTTACAAGATCCTGTTACTATATGTAAATGACAAGTGAAATTGCTGTATGTTGATTTATTTTTTTTTAACAATCTATTATTTAAACCAGACTGTTCATAGCTGTCACTGATACAAATTTACTGAAAGTAAATCATCTTTTATATTTAACAGATGTGTCAGTATGTCAGCATGGTACTAATTTGTCTCACTGAGGCTGATTCTTTATAATGAAAAAATGTGTCAAAAATGGCACATTTTTACTTTGAAAGAAAACAGGGAGCATAGTAGGGAGGGGAAACCTTGTTAAAATGAACTTTTGTTACTACTAGATTTTCACTCAAAGCACAAAAATGACCTAGGTATATGTTGTGTTTATTCACTAGGATTACACTGTAGTTGTAGTAGGTCTAAGTGCCATATAATCTAAGGTAAAAAAGGTTACTCTTAAGACACAAAAAGTAGGACTGAAAATTGCTAACAGAAGAGCTATGGATGCTTAGGCACCGCTAAGTCTGCTGGATAACTAAGTCCAGCATAGAGGTAAAACTCTGTACTCTGTGTTCTGTTGGGTCTTACCTGAAAATGTCTTTCACAGTAAATTCCTTTGATTTAATTTTCAAAGATTTTGCCTTTCTTATTCTTCACATGTTGAATTAAAATGCTGCACTACTAATTAATGCATATCCTCTCTCTCCCTTGTGTACTCTCTGCCTCCTTTTCCCTGCTCTCTTCTCTCGAATCCAGAAATCTGTTCAGTGGACTGCGGCACACACGGTGTGTGCATGGGTGGCACATGTCGCTGTGAGGAAGGCTGGACAGGCACAGCTTGCAACCAGAGAGCCTGCCATCCCCGCTGCGCAGAGCACGGCACCTGTAAAGATGGGAAGTGTGAATGTAGCCAGGGATGGAACGGAGAGCACTGTACCATTGGTAGGCTGTCTCTGCTTTACCCTATCTTCACTGCAAAATTCAAACAGTTGGCCCTGCTGGCCATGTCTGAATAAGAAGTCTACTACTTTGAAGCTTGTTTCTTCAGACAGAATATTTGCATGTGTCAGTCTGTGTAAAGGAGTTGATATTTTAAGAAAGAAAATGGTTATATAATGGCTCATCAGTTCTTTATACCTAGTTTGTCATAAAAAGGAGGTAGAAGGATTTCCTTCTCATCTTTTCCCTTTAACTGCCTTTTGCTGTGGGGGAGACTACCTTTATTTTACCTTTATTTTAAACTGTGAATATATTATTTGATTTGTGCTTTTCTATTTTTATGTGATAGCTTTATGTCTTTTGGAAATGAAGCTTCCTATTGTTCTTCCTTTTTTTTTTTTTCTTTTATGGAGAAGAAGCTCTAAAAAGTGACTTGCCTACACAAAAATGTCACTTCCACCTTGTAATAAATGTGATCTAGGTGCCCAAAATTATCGTGTCAACATAATGCTCTGCTTTGGAATTATATCAAAGTTTTTACGTGTAAATAATGTAACAGCAGTTCAATACAGCTGATTGTAAAGAAGCTAGCCTTATTACGGCTTCTATGGTTTTGTAATCAAGTTAGTTCTAGCACGTGAAATCCTTTGGAAATTACCTTTATCAATGGAGATTTTCTTAGTGATTTACAGTCCATATGTCCCATATTCAGCAGGATATCCCTCTCCACTGCACAGGCCTTGGCAGTGAACAAGCATGAGAAATTATGCATGTAAATAAAGGGACTAAGAAAAAGTGGAGGAGGACTTGCCAGAAGGTTTATCATTTTTATATTGGTTTTGAATAGCTGTAGTGCTAAGAAATTCCCTTCCACACTAATCCCCTTTTCTGCAAGACGCTGCAAGTCTGTAATAGAGGAGGAGAGTCCTATCCAAACAATTTTTGTCTTTGCATAATCACACAGGGAGGCTATTGCATGACAACAGGTAGGAAGCACAGACAAAGGAACTGGCAATGATCTAACTGTAAGAGATGACTAGCTTGTGCTTAGGTGTGTGGGGAGGGTGGTGTTGCATAAAGCTCAGCAAAGGCTGTGACAGGAGTAACTCAGGAGGGGCTCTGCAGGTATTTATGGGACACATCTCCCAAATGTGAGAAGCATTATGGCTAAGCACTTACAGGTGGATTGAACAGACAACAAAGGAGATAGCCACAGGTCAGGCAAAGGCAAGAGTAATACTGAGTGATGGAGAAATCACACATAATGTGAATAGTCAAAAAAAAATTCCAATAAGTAAAAAAACCCCATAGTTTTATGTTTGGAGAGATGGAGGAGAGTCTGTTAAAAGAGGTGATGTAGCCAAAGCAGTAGGACAGGACAGCAAGTCTAATAGCAGTAGAGCTGATGGATGTGAGTATGGCATGATTTGCTCTTGCCACAAGCTGAGAAGAGCATGGAGAATTTTAACTTTCGTGGATGTTTTGGAAGCACTGTAATTCTGAATGTGTTAGCACAGCTAAGCTGTCATTGCAGCATGTATATGTAAAAAACAGCAAGCTGTGCTCCCAGGTAGCGTATAGCCCTGACTGAGAGGCAGTGTGGTGATGCTGCACTTGGTCACAAGAAACAGTGGTGTGAGCTTCAAGGGCAGGGAAAATGAGGGCCTGTTACAGCTGTATGAAGTGATATCCACGGAAGATGAGGCCACGTTTTATTTTGTAGAAGGGAGGCAGGTGTGAAGTAGTAAGATTGATTTGGGAATTATTTTGTACAGAAATCATGATCGATTTTGTTGTTGTTTACTAATGAGACTGCTCAGACATATGAGGGACAACCAAGGTGCATCGACAGATTCCCAGGGAGAGAGAGTAGGGTTAAAATTTTTGAGGAGCTTCCAGAAACCATGCTGACAGAGTAGAGAGGTGGGGAGTGAGCTGCTTTCTGAACAATAAAATAAATATTTTGAAGTAGGATAAAGACTTTCCCTTCACTGCTTTAACTTGCCAACAAGCAATTACTCAGCAGATCACTCTGCTGTTGGTCTCACTGACCTTGGCAGCGTTTCAAGGGTTGTAGTCACACACGGATGAACTGCTCTTGAACAATTTTTCCAACATATTAAGCACAAACAAGTTTTTCCTCCACAGTGGGCAAGCAGGTCTGTCTTCCCACCTGTTTATTCTTTAAATGGGTATTTACTTTGTGGCTGCTGCTGTAAAGATAGTTTGATTTGTTTATATTGCCCTTACAGCCTTCAAGACAAGTAATGAGGTACAGGCTCTAGCCTGGTGTTGCATTTATTTTTCTTGGGAGCCCAGTGTTATGGAGAAACCAGGTCATTTTACTGCTCATTTCCAAGAGTATTTCCACTTAGTGGGGTAAAAATTGCTGCCTCCTCAGCTTGGCAGGTAAAGAGTCATATTGCTTTTCTCTCACCTGCCCTAGAGCAGTTAGTTCTTTCTAAGCAACAAATTTCAAAACACAAGGGACATCAGAATATTTCTCCATGCAAACTAGTTTTTATTGTCACCCCTTTTTGTAACCCAGGCATTTTACACTACTGTTGTGGTTTAAGCCCCGGCTGTAAATTAGAACCACGCAGTCTACTTCCCCCCCACACTCCCCAGAGGGATGGGGAGGAGAATCGAAAGAATGTAACTCCCACGGGTTGAGATAAAAACAGTCCAGTAACTAAGGTATAACACAAATCACTACTGCTGCCACCAATAATAATAATGATAAGGGAAATAACAAGGGAAGAAAATATGATACCGCTCGCCAGAAAAGAGCCCGACCGAAAAGAGGACGTGCCCTTCCAGGTAGCTCCCAGTTACATCCCTGGGCATGACGTGCTGTGGTATGGAATACCTCTTTGGCTAGTTTGGGTCAGGCGTCCTGTCCCTGCTTCCTCCCGGCCCCTCCTCCTCCCTGGCAGAGCATGAGACTCACAAAGTCCTTGGTCAGTCTAAACATCACTGTTATCAGCTTTGTTCCCAGGCCAAAAGTCGAAAACACAGTGCTGCAACAGCTACTAAGAAGGAGAAAAACTGACTGCTACTGCTGAACCCAGGACAACTACTTACAACTCTCAACTTGGTAGCAGAATTTGTGTTATGCATACAGAAGACTCACACTCTGCCTTCATGCATCTAAAATTAAAGAATTGCAGCTTTCTTACTTCTAAAATCATTAACCATCTAGCTGCAGTAGTGGGAAGTATTTTAGAAATGTATTTGTTGCAGCTGTTAGCTGGAAGTCGCATGAAGTGCAATAGCCTGAATTTACAACTTCTTTGGGAAAGAAATATTCCAGAGAAGTTGTAAATTTTAAGGGCAATGCACTTTATTCACTTTCTGGGAATGGAATAGCCCACCAGATCTCTAGCTGGATGCACAAAATGGGATAGATATGTACACATTAATCACAGAGGTGCTAACTGGAATGTGTACTGAATCATCTAAATCCGTAACTTATTTGCCCAAAGACATTATGGTATTTTTGTGAAGCATGAACACTATTTAAAACGGTAAAAATATTTTGCACCTCAGCCAACAAATTACATGTATTTCTAAATGCTGACTATCTGTCCAGTCTCATTTTCATTTTGCCCACTGTCTGTATTGTTAATTGACATGTGTTAAAGGGTAGAAAGAAAGAAAAAACAAACCTATATTTTAAATTAAAGCAAGATAGCCCTTAGTTTTATTCCTCACTAATATCTTTTAAATCCTAGATTGCTCCCTGAGTTGGGCTGATTTTTATATATACTTCAAGCTATTCAAATGGGAATTTGGTCAAAGGAAATTCTAGTTGCTCTGAATTTCCACAGAACTTTTTTTGTTTTAATGTCAGTATTTCAGGACATTGAGAAGCAAAATCATAGGTGATTGCAAAGGTTTGCTGTTTTAGTTCAGAAAAAATTTAGACATCAGCTTACCTAGGTTAAGCATCAGCGTTTCCCTAAGGCTAAGGATCACAACACTGGAATTGAGAACTGATATACATCTATATTTTACATACTTTGATTTGTGAGAGTGAGCAGAACAAGCTAAACAAAGCAGGGGTTTTCTCTTTTTTTGAAGCAGTGTGTATAGTAAGGTGAGCAAGATTGTTTTGACCTGATGTGTGTTGCTGGTATCCACTGTTCTGTTGTGCATCTCTGACACAGGATAGCTACAATACCTGATGTCGACCACACTTGTGAGTCATTGCCTTTGCTCTAAACACATAGGTCCAAATATTTTTATCAAAGATGTTCAGCAAGTAAGTACATACTAAGTGTGGTGATTAAATGAATCTAAAAACTATTAACAAAGTTCAGGATTATTGCAGTTGTTTAGCATATTACTGGTTTGAACTAAACATTGGCAATGTATGTTTCAAATGCCGAGTAAGGCATCTAACTTGCTTACTGTCATGTCGCTCCTGAGAATTGTAATTAGAGTCATAGAATGGTTTGGGTTGGAAGGGACATTAAAGGTCATCTGGTTCAACCCTCCTGCAGTGAGCAGGGACATCTTCAACTAGATCGAGTTGCTCAGAGCCTCATCCAGCCTGTCCTTGCATGGTTTCAGGGATGGTGCATCCACCACCTCTTTGGGCAACCTGTTCCAGTGTTTCACCACCCTCATTGTAAGAACTTTCTTCCTTATATCTACTTTAAATCTACCCTCTTTTAGTTTAAAACCGTTACCCCTTGTCCTAACGAAACAGGCTCTCCGAAAATGTTTTAAAGTAATGTTTTATCATTTCCTGTATCCCCATGAGAACAGGTTAAATCAAGGGTTTACTGCAAAGCTATGGAAAATCACCTGTTAATTGTTTATTTGGTCTGGGAGTGACATTCTTGGCTCTGAGGTGAACATCCATATGTTACTTTGTGAAGCTCAGCCTGCATCTCAATGTGATACAAGACCGCACATGCACAGCTGGTGCCCAGGTGATAGCCTGGATGAAAATTTGCTCTGTAATTAAGTTTTTATAACACAGTTGTGCTAAAATACATTTTTGTTTCCTTTATGTCCTGGCTTGCAATAAGTTCAGTGACCCTCTCCTGTCTGAGTAGTTGTTTTGTGAGATTGGAACAGGTATTATTTCAGAAAGTCTATTTTTTTTGTGATACAACTAGCATATACCATGAGTATATTTAAGTAACTGTCATAGAAAGCCCATAAATATGAATACTTTTCCAGCTGCTTTTCCATTAAACTCTGCTAGCTGAATGAAATTAGTAAATAATTATGTTGGTGTGGAACCTGCTATATCCATGTGCTGTGTAACATCTCAGTGTTACAATGCAGCTTATTTTTTTCTATAGACCAAATTAGTTTTAGAGTAATCTAAATTGCAAATTGGCCAATTTGCATTAAAACTATGCCTTCTTGTTCAGATTTGTCAACACCTCTTTTTTTAAAAGTCTTTAACATTAAGCATGGGTGGGTAAGACCATCTGTTTATGGAGCTTGCCTGCAGCTCCATTACTTAACACGTGAGACAGGTTACAGCTGTTTAATTGTTATCATGTTGAACGATTATCTTTCAGTCCAAAATTAATATTTATATATGCATTCACAGAAAGCATGTCATTAAACATAAGTGATCTAAATGTGCATTAATGTCATTAAGCATTCATATTAATCCCTCAGGAGGACTGAAGTTAGCATTGTGGTACTTTTCATGCTGCTTTCGAGTGCTTTGCCTGGTACACAAAACTGGAATTCAAATCCAGTGGCAGTCCACTGTAGAAGTGTACAGCTTGTAATATGTTAATATTCTGGTGAGAATTGGCATCTAATTGGTTTATCTTCTAAGAATTTCCCCTAGAGGAAAAAAAAAATAAAAAAGGACAGCAAAGTATTTATTTTAACCTTTTTCTTTGCATGAAAAGACACTGACATAACATTCAAACCAAACAAAAATACATTTTCGTCAGCAAGAATTTTCTAGTTTCAGCTATTTTAGCTAGAAAAACAGGAAAGTCATCTGGTTTACATATTCAGAATTATGAAAAAAATAAATAACATCTAAAGCATACTCCCATAAGTGTGTTTCTGTTAGTACAAACTCTATCCTGGTGACTGATTAAAATGGTTTTCTGACTAGAGACAAATATGAAGACATTTGTGTGCTGGTTTTCTGTCTGACCATGAGCAATATAAGCTCAGAAGTACTGCTAATGTTGAGGAATGCTAAGAAGCAATCTCCTCCACTAAGTTATATGGTCTGCACCTGCTGTTTTCAACATGTGTTTAGCTTAGGGCTCCTTATATTACAGATTTCAAATATGACTACAGGGAAATGGCACTTAATCTCTTTGAAAGATCAGAGAGCAAGTCAAGACAAATGTGTTTCTCCTATTAATTAAAGGAAATGCTTATAGAAAACTTAATACATTTTAATACATTTCTGAAGTTCGGGCTTGGATAAAGTCAGCCATGGACCAGTTCGAGGGCATGGTTGATCTCCGCATTTGCAGGTGAGAGAGAGAGCAACATGGATAACTGGTATTAAGATGACCACCATCATTTTAATGTTGATGTTAAGTTGCCAAGGATGGTTTACTTTTCTCTGAAATTTAAATTGCTGAGAATATTCACATTTCATAGAGTTTTAACATGTCAGGTGTTTAATATATTCATGACAAGAATTCTTTATAAATTTTAAGATTCTTCTGAGATTCCAGAATTTTGATCAGAAGGAAATTTTTGTCTTCAAATTAGGATAATTACTGCTGTATGTGATTATCAAAATTCCTAAATTTATGTTATTCCCTAGTTTTGGGTTAATGGAAAAATTTCATCTTGAAAGTAATCTTGTATCTGAATGAAGGTATGACTTTTGACATTCAGTTTATTCCCAGATAAAATCAACCAAAGATTCAAAAGTAATTCTTTCAAATATCAGTTAGCTCACCACAATAGTATGATGAAATCCTGCTATCAAAACACCTGACTACAATGGAGCTGGGATTTCACCACAATATTCATATCTGTACCCTCAATACAAATACTCCATCAAAAAGAGAAGATTACTTTCTTTTCACCCAGAGGACTGATAATGACAGTTTAAAAAGATTTCATGAAATATAAAACAAATGTGGTTTTTATCTTTCCTGTGCCTGAAGGGCATGCCGTTAATTTGCCAGGCCAAGCCTTGAATAGGCAAAATATTTGTACATTTGGCAACCGTAAAAATATTGAATTACCAGGTAAATTTAAGACAGTGCGTGCATATCTGAAGCTGTGAAGAAAGTGAATTATTGGTCAGGCCTTAACACATGTCAAGACCAAGTATCTCAAATACAAGTTATCTGTTAGCATATTTTAAATTGCTAATTGCTTGATTTGCATTTAAATGAGGATCACATGTGAAGTTAAAGTTAGGCACATTTTCAGAAAAAGGATCCTCTGAGGTGTGAAGAATTGAAAACATGTTGCAAAGCTTACTTGAGCTGAAGTGGCCACAAGATACTTGCTTTTGTTTGTTGTATAGGTGCATGCTGATCAGACACATTCTGAAGGTACTTCCAGCCGGGAAGAAAGATGGAAGCAAATGCTTCCCCTCCCATTCCATCCCCTAATACATTTTCAAGCCAAATTTATCTTTCATGCAGTTTTTAATGTAAGAGACAGGCTTTACCTGCATCTGAGGCAGGTCTTTGCAAGTTTGTCAGAGGTCTCAAATAGGTTTAAACTTTTCCAGCCTGTACACCTGGGGCAGTTTTAAATTCTTGATGTCATATACGCTTTATTCTAAATCATCTTCCAGCTAAATAGATGTTAAATAGGAAACAACAGTGCTCATTAATTTGTCAGTAGTTCCAAACTTCCTATGTCTACTATATCCTTAAAGGCAACTGAACCTTTTATTCTAAGATACACATGGCTTTCCAATAGTAATGATGAGAAATCTTACTTTATAGTAAACTTGGCATGAGCGCCAGAACAAAAAAATCTAAAGGGTAGTAGACAGATGTGCCTTTGTACATAAAAGCCCACGAATGGTTGCTGCAAAGAATGATTGCAGTTTTGGCAAAGGATAGATTGCAGTGAATTGAGGTTTCTCCTCAGAAACATATGCAGGAAATATTTCTGCTGCAGGTCTACATGGACACTGGAGAAAACTGCAGAAATGATGAAGAAAATACGATTTCAGGGTGAGGATTGTGTTTTAGCCTGTGTAGGGAGGAAAACAAAGAAAACTGCCTGAAACTATTATTCCATCCATATGTTCTCCTTTGCAAGAAGGGCAAGATGGGAATTTAGGAGTAAAGAAGTATCAAAAGAGAAGAGTGTTTGTAATCCTCCTCTATTGGCAGCAATGCTCTGAACATATGGTATGTCTAAGACAAGGTTCTCATAAACTCAGAGAAAGGATGGCGACCATGAGCTGCTTACAGTGGAAGAACATGTGCTTTCAGTACTGTTCAGTGATGAATAGAGAGAATTAAATTTGTAAATTATACCAAAGCTCGCTGCCCCCAAGCACTCTGGAAGACAGGACAAGAATTTAAAATCACTCTAACAAATAGCACAGACTATGCAGAAAAATAAGGTGTGATTCAACAAATGCTGGTTTCTGTGCTCAAGTAAGAGTAATCAACTGCACAAATTCATGTTAGGAAGCAGCTCGCCAGGACTCAGAAAAGACTGTAGTGGATGATGAATTTGACATGAGTGAAAGATATGCTTTGAAGACAGGTTAGAACAGTCACTTTAAAATTTTATGAATTCTGGACTCCTCTAAGTTTTCTCGTAGAGGTATGGAGCTCCTCAGAAATTGCGTATAGATGCATGGCTTTGTTTAGTCACTCTTTGAGAGTAAAAGCAGTTGCTTAAAGGAATCAATACACTATTTCCTAAGTCTGCTGTGGGTAGAATAAGAAATACTGGGATTAGATATCAGAAGGGATATTTTGTTTAATATTTTTTTACGTTCAAAAGATATTTTGATTGTCAGGATCGTTAGACTGTGGCTGGGTAGAAATGCAAGGAATTTAAGGGCGATGTGGTAGCCAGGTCAGGAGAAGTAAATCACCATGGACTGACTCTTGAATAGATTAGACGAGTCAGATCAGAGCTGTCAACTCTGAGTTTTGTACCAGATTACCTAAAACAAGCACAAAACCCTGTTTACACAAGCTCCATTTCCCCCACGACTTGCCAGGAAACTCAAGAGTTTCTTTTCTGTTGGCAGGTGTCTGTGAAACCACTGATAAAGTGTGCCCCTCATCCCCTGCTGCTTCTTGGCTGTGAAGGGAGTAAGAAGTAGCGTTCATGACACTCTGTTAGCACAAACGGCAGAAGCATAGGTGATTCAACTAAGCTTCCCTGTTGCTCACCAAGAAAAAAAATGTAATGCCACAGAATGGAATCTCTTTTATTTCTCCCTTCCTTTTTTCCAGTTTATGTGCATAGAACTCAAGAACTTTCAAATGCCAAATAAACATGTTAAAAGAACTGAAGTAAAGTTGCAAAATCAAGAACATAAAGTTAGAAAGCAGCAAGAGAACTCTTTTGGGTGTCATTATCATTATATCTTACAACAGAAGATATAAGATGTATTAATTATAGCATATACATATCATTGTAATAAAAAAATATAGGGATATCTTTAACTACTCTTTCCTTTGCACCTGGTAGACCTGACTTAAGAATGTTTGTTGCATGGCTGTGAAGGCTTTTGCATTTATGCCAGAGACTCGTATGATCTCCTGTTCAAGAATGATTTTGAAGAACTGGATTCCACCTTTGTTTCTAACATCTATTTTCTGTTAGTTGTTCACAAAGGCAAAATTTAAAGGAGTGTTCTCTGACTGTTCTTCATTTTCTGGGGACTTGACGTGCTTGTGTGTGAATTGCCAAAATGCTGGCTTGTGTATGAAATGCCATATAATTCTAAGTATTCTGGAAAACCACATCATGCTTTCAGCCAAGTAGATGGATTCTCACTTTGATCTTTCTGTGCCTTAGTTACTCACTCGTAAAATGAGATAAGAATATGTTTTTTGTTCAAAGCAGTAGTGTGAAGATACTAAATAATTTTGATTTATGCAAGGTGATGTGGAAGTGGAAACATGGCTGATAGAACATGTGTTGCTCAGATCTTCCTATAAAAGATCTGTGTCTGAGAGCATAAAGTTTGTATTAGCGGCAGAGATGTATACGCAGTTGTTGGCCAGTGATTGGGGATTGCTGTACTGCATTGTGGAAGGTGAGGAGACTAAGCAAAGCAGAGCTTGCTTGGAGAGGAGCAGAACAGCGTTCTTCTTTGTTCCTTCATGCTGAGATTATTTCTTCATCATCTTTTTTTTTTTTTTTCCTTCACCTTTGTCTCTCTTCTGTCTTTCTAACCTTTCCTTTCTGTTTTCTTTTAGAGGGAGAGGCTGTAGCTCCTCTAGAGGAAGAGAGGCAGCTAATAATATTACTGGAGAGGAGGCAAGGGTTCAGTTCACACTTTCAAGGTGTAGGAAGCAAAAAACCATAAAAGTAGTTTTTAATTTAGGCAGACCTCGATCAACATGGCTTTGGTCACATTCTTTTGTAGTTTTGCTTCATGTCTAGTGGTGCTATTAGGTCAAATTCTGCTCTTGCAGCAAAGTAACTCATGACTTTTGGAGGCTGTTTAGCTGATGCTAAAGTGGGACTACATACACTACAAAAAGTATGTGGCATGTTGTAGTCTAGTGTACAGGTTAAAAAGATTATGGTGGGTGAAGATGTCTGGTGGAGGATAATAATGTAAATAATAAAAATATAAATCTGCTATACAGTATTTAGAAGCATGTCACCCTTATAATCCTTTATGACAGAATAATCAGAATAAAACAGTGTTATATGTACCAATTAAGGAACATCGTATCAATGGGTATGTGACTCATGCTGACTTAAACAGGAGCTGATTGGGATAAATGGATTTAATATGTACTTTTATTCTGTGGCTATTCTGTCATACCTGGAGCATATGAATAATCTAAGGAGGACACTGACTTACATCTCTGAAAGGAAACTAATGGGAGACATTAAATTAAAAGAAAAAAGTCAGGGTTCTGACTAGTTATGAACTACGCTGTGTTAAATGTGAATTCGCCTGAAGTTATCAGTTCTTTGTAAAATACACTTGTCTGCCACATAGTTATATAAGTATCCACACACATTGATTTATATTTTATGTTGTATTAATTTTGAATGCCACTTACATCTTCTTGGATTTTGACTATCCTAGAAGATGCACAAATTTTATATCTTCATTTTTGTTATTCTGCATTTTGGAGCTATACAAAATCCCTCTACTCATGGACATAATAGCAAGATTTTAAATGTCACAGCCATCACCTGCAAGAAAACCCTTGTAGGTATATTGTCTGGTCTCTTCATTAGATTTTTGAAGGAGTTAATATAGCACACATGTGCCAGATGTGTAAATATCTTGCCAGGGAGCACCATGATGAGATGCTCCATCCTACTGAAGTGCTCCAAATCCCACCCAGAATTCTCTATACAGAGGTAAAAAGGCTTGTGTTATGTGCTTCCGCACAAAGCTGGGTTCATTCCTGTTTGCAGTGCCGTGGATAAGGAAGACAGCATGGCTAGTTAAACTTCACTGCTTTAACTTCAAAGTTAAACTATTTTTGGTCACTCATTTTCTGGGTTTTGATTCTTCTAGGATGCTGCATGTTAACCAGAATAGTTTCTAACATTGTCCTTACTGTCAACTGACCATAAGTAAAAAGATACTGGAAGGTAGAGCTTGTTTTCTGAAAATTATAATTTTATGGTCTGGAAGTGACTTTTTATAAGACTACTGGGTACAAGAAATCTTCAAAAGCATTTTCTTAATCCTTGTTTTTTAAATGCAGATTGGATTTCTGAAAGGAAATAGCATGTGGGGACCTGGGATTGCAGGGATTATTTTCAGTTGCCTTACCTAATTACTTCCATTTTATGAAATAAAGCGTGTTTTTTCCTCCACACATACTACACAATGTTCTAAGAGCAGCTGTGTAGGAGCAAGGGAAGTTATATTGGATGAGTAAGAGGAAGAATTTGATCCACCCTGAAATGCAGCTGTATCACTTTTCTTTTTGTTTGTGGTTAATGTGAAGAGCTTTTTAGTTTGTTGCTGCTGTTCTAAATGTTCTATAATTGATGTTTTCATCTTTTTTCTCTGTTTCCCTTTAACCTTACCTCTGTAGAAAAAATATTTAAAAAGGGGAAAAAAAAATCCAAACCAACAACTGTGGACACCTGACACTTTCTTTGAGTTTCTGCCTCTTAGTCATAGCAGTGACTGTGGCTTTTGTGACTATGTATCTCATCACCTCCCCCCTTGAACTTGGGAAGAGCTTTTTCCCATTCATCCAAACTGGAGGAGAGGCCATGGTTGGAAATGCCTTTTTTATCCACCCAAGACACAAAGTTAAGGAATAATAGCAAGTGACAGAATACTTCCCAGACAGGGGCCATCATCCAGCAGGGATGTAGAAAAGTTCAGATTTTGAAAATAAGAGAGCCTGTGAGGGCTCTGTTGAAAGACCTTGTCCACAGCAAAACGTGAATGGAATCCAACGTTGTTGACTCAGCTCAGTGTGTCCCCACTGCAATGGTCTGTAATACCCCTGCCACCTTATGTGCATGTGGCTGCATTTCGTAGCCTGCAGTGGACCTGTACTACATAGTTTTGCTATAATAACCGCTTCAATACAACTGCAGCTGTTTCCTGAATGTAAAAACGTGTAACCAATCACTGCTGTGTTTTGTGTATTAAAAGTAGGGCCTGCTGCTTTAAATCTGTCTTGTGCTCTGTCTGTCATTCGTGTATCTGCCTGCCTGCTCAAATGTTTTTTGTGAAATTTTAAGTGTCATAACTTGAAAAAAAAAAAATCTTGCTATTCTTTTACACTATGATATTTATTTTTATATGTCTAAAGCCTATGTTTAATTTTAACCCATTTTTCCAAATGAAATGGATCACCACGCTACTATACTAACCCCACTGTGCCCTCTTCCATCCCATATATATATTCTAACTTATTTGCATACTTGGTGTGTGTGCTCGGAAGAGTAACTGTGGCTGAATTGAAGCAGAAGAAATCTTCCTTCTAATCCAGTCAGAATTAAGATAGTGTGCTGGTTATGCTGTCATAGTCATACGTGACCTGAAATAAAAGATCTTCCAGTATGGTCAGTGTGTTAAAGTTCATAAGCAAAGTAATTACTCTTACGTTGGGTTGAAAATTGGATTTTTTTAACTAGCTTTGATTATATTTTTGTTATATGTAAAAATCAAAGCATGTTAAGGGAAGCCAGAAGAAAAACATAGTCTCAGAAAGGCAGCATCTCTGTTTTTTTTTCTGCAGGCCTCCTTTCTGAAGTAGTTTCATTGAATCATGATGATGTTTGCTGAAAAGAGAATTTCTTGCATTTTTAAAAGCTTTGAAATACATTCTCATTTTGTAATGTAAGACCTCTCTCTCAGGTGCACCTGCTTGATTTGCATGTGAATTCTGAACAATTCTTGTTTTATGTGACACTTCTGAAATGTCTGTCTGTTTTTTTTTTTCTTTTTAATTCTCAAGCTCACTATTTGGATAAGATAGTGAAAGGTACTGTATATTTGCTCTTTGATGACATGCCTATACCTACATGTACTTTTTTTATATGAATATATAGTTACAAACATACTAGTCTGAGCAAAAGAATCTTCGTTTACATACATTCCATGAATTATAGATTGAACTCATAAGACCTTCAGCTCATCTCAAATTAAAATGAAATCTTGCTTATGTTATATAATAATAATTTATCAGTGAGTATACATTTATATACAAACTGTATATGTGTACTTGATTTTGTTTGAACCAAAAACTGAAGATAGTATTCATTTGCTGTTTGGTGCTTTATCTTTGTTAGTTTTGTCATTGGACCTCTACCTACAAAGCTGTAAACATTTAGGAAACAAAGCAAAGCAATATTTTTGTCACAGAACAAGTGTCATTAGTTCTAAAGAACAGATTAATTATAGATATGTGTGTATTTATATATAGACAGATCAATAGAATACACCAGGCTTTTAAGCTTTTCTTTATCTGAATGTAGAAAATCTATAGGAAATTATGACTTGTATTTTGTAGGAAGTTAGAAAAAAGCTTGTTTACTCTATGCAACATTTTCAATTAGAAAGTTCAAGGATGCAAAAGCCTAACATGAAACAGCAAAGATTCTTGTATCTTCAGTTATGGTGAAAAAATCGATTTAGGAGAATGTTTGAAATATTCCTACCCCTCTTTCCCTTAGTATCTTTATTCCTTATTTGTGGTTTTGGTTTTTTTTATTAGAATATGACAATATTCACGGCAATATCCAGGCTTTCACACAATAAGTCTTGAGTGTACCCAGCTGACTCCTAAAACACTCTGTCAGTATGCAATTAAATATGTGAGTCTTCCATAAATTTAACAGATAAAAGAGTAAGAAAAAAACAGCACTCAGTTCATCAACAAATACTATCAGCAACCAGAGTCTGAAAGAGTAGCAAGACTGATCTCAGCCTGACATAATGGCACAATATCCGTAACTGTAGAATCATCATCCTTCCTCATAAAAGGTTTTCCTGATCTCTGCCTTCTAAGTAATTTGACAAGAGTTAAGCACCCTTTATAACTTCTTTTCTGCAGATGTTTGTAATTTGGAGCTACATGGTTGAAAGAAGTCAGTAAATTCAACAGTTTTTAAAATTAAAAAATAGACTATTACCTCTGAAAGACTGTTCTAAGCTCAACTGAGCTTAACTAAAATGGGTCAGTAGATTAGCTCACAAAGACAGTAGTTCTACAAAGTGAAATGGTTAGCCAGTTACTTAGGCTTTTTGGATAAATGTTTACAGAAAATTGTTGTGTCCAAAATTATCTGATTTGTAGCCACCTTCTTGTAAGATACTTAATGCCATATCTGTACTTGCTTCTGTCAGTGTCTTATCATAGTCATAGAGAAGGAACACCAAAATCTACATATTTATAGTGTTGTCATCCTCATACAGATCATGTTGGCTGCATGCCAGATTTCATCACTAAGAAGTGACAGATACTGTTTTTTTAATGCAATGTTAGACTGAAAACAGTTATCGATTTTGGATATATTAAATTATGTTAATTGTTTCCCAAATTTTGCCTCCTTGGCCATAAAAGCAGACAAGATAGGATATAAAGGTAACAGCACAAAAGCCTTAGGGAGATTGTCACAAAAAATCACTTTCTGCTATCTGTCTTGAAGCACGTCACTACCGTGTTTTTGTTCAGTCTATCAATGTTTTATTGTGGTCCTTATGGTATTTCATTTTGTCCGTCCTAAGTAATCAAATACGCACAGCTCTTACATTTAGTTGGAAATCCTGTTGGTCCTGTCCCATCCGTATGCAGCCTGAATCCTAGTGTTTGTTAGAATAGATGCTAAGCTGCTTCACTATTTCCTGGGCTTTGCTTATTCTGTGGAAAGGAATGTATTTTTGGCATAAAGTATAGTCATTAAAACTGGCCTATACTTTGTGCAATTATTTAGCGCACTGTAATTTCACATGAATATACGGCAACTCTGAGACCAGATAAAGTTAATGTTTTCTTTTATTATGTGACTAAAATCATACCCATTTTCCTACTTAAGAATTTGGAGGTATTTGTTCATAGTAACAGGGGGCTTAAACATTTGTGCCACTAAGTAACCAATACTGCATAGAGCAAATAATGATCTATTCTATGAGCACAGAAAAATGTCTCGTTTTACAGAGCTGTGTTTGCACTATGCACTCATCTCTTGTTACTTTGCCAAAGAAAAAAAAAATTTAAAAAATTAAAAACCAAACTTAATTTTGTCTGGCCTGCAGGTATTTAGAGGATTGGTGCATTTATTTCCTGCCTGTACAGGTAAGTGGTGTCTCAAGTGTCAGGCCAATCAAAGATGCCACTTTGTTAAGAATTACGTTCCCCAGGTAATGTTGCTGTTCCACTCCATGTGCAATTACAGTATTTGTGCTGTTCTTAAGGCCTGTTCCCAGTAAGTGTCCCTTGTTTGTATTTTTATTTCTTTTTATAGAATTGCAGTCTTTAAATCACTTGTGATTTTTCTTCTTTGTCTGTTTCAACAGAAGGCTGCCCTGGCTTGTGCAACAGCAATGGGAGGTGCACGCTGGACCAAAACGGCTGGCACTGTGTCTGCCAGCCAGGATGGAGGGGAGCGGGCTGTGACGTGGCCATGGAAACACTCTGCACTGACAGTAAGGACAATGAAGGAGGTAAGAGATAACAACTGGATCTCTAACACTGAGGAAAACTTGTTGAGGAATGGAGATTTTACAGTCAGGTGATTAAATACTGCCATGAGAACCATACATGCATTTTACTAGCTCCTCTGTCTGTAAGAATATGCTGCAGTATTCAGTGCTTTTATGTGGCGTATCAGCAAAGCCTTTCAAGCTGCTTATGACAGGTGAGATACGTACTTAGAAAATGATGGCTGTCACCTTAGTTTCCCTGCAGTGTTCTTTTATACTGGAATAAATCATAGTCTCAATTCAGTGAACTGTAGTGGAAGGGAAGAAAAGAAAGGAGTTCAAATTTTCAGTGACCTCACAAGGAAATTATCCAAAGAGAAAAGACCTAACAGGGAGTTTATGTTTTGACCTATGATACTATTGCTGGAAACAATTGGTTGCCCAGTCTACAGAGATCTTATTCCTCCATAGCCTGTGAACACTCAGATAGCTGAAAGGATGCTCCCAGAAGTTTTGGGGTTTGGTTTGGTTTTATTTGGCTTGCTTTTCTGCAGTCTGTCATTCAAGTGACAGGTAACAATCTGCAGCAAGATCCAGGCAGGAGTGTTGACTCAAGGAATCAGTCTGCTATCACTGTTGCAGGGTGGGAAAGGTAGAGGGGCTTACTTTGGCATGACTCCAAAATCACACAGAAAAACCCAGACAAAAACAAGATTAAATGTGAATGCAATCAAATATTAGATCAGCATAATGCTTTTATTGTCTGTCTTTCTTCCCCTTCTCACATCAACTCTTTTTGTTTAACACCTTCAGATTCAGAGCAGAGATAAGAAATTCCAGTAGGGCTTCTGGATGATGATAAAGTCATCTGTGACTTTGTTTTTCAGCTTTGGGATGCATATGCCTTTGTCATTGCTGATTGGCTTTACGTTCTCACATCCCAACTGCAGTTGGGATCTCAGACATCTGAAACTATGAATAACAGCAGCATTTACTTCTCGAGGAAAATAAATAATACAGTTAAAATACTGCTGCTGTTTATTGCTTTGCACATTGTTTGATTGTTGCATACTGTATATTTTGAGTCAGCTTTGCACTTTCAGGGGCCTAAAGAATCTGATGCAATCTGATATATGCAATCTGAGCTAGTGTGAAGCTGAATTTCTGCATATAGGAAGGGAGCAAGTGGAACGATTAGCCACAGCATTTCCATGCAGGGATGTGCTGTTTGGGGAGTTCGGTTCAGGTGGGCCAGGAGATTGTAAACATAAGGAAGAAAGAGAAACCTGCGAGCATGAAAAGAGACAAAGGAAAGAGGAGAAGAAACTAAGTTAACGCATGAAGAATGTGGAGGAAAAAATAGATTGTGTAGGGGGAAAATGTTGAAAGCCCAGTGATAGACTAAAACAGATTCAGTAAACATTAAAGAGAGTAGAAGGATGTGACATATCAGAGGAAGAGTCAAGAGCAGGTAACAGAACAGTGGGAGGAAGGAGGAGCAAGGTGAACAGGAGTGAACAAAGCGAGAACAAGGGAAAAGAAGATGCTCCTTCAAACTGAAAACAATAAAGGGGAAGAGGAACAAGGAATTGGAGCAGAAGGATCAAACAGGATGACTTAAAGTTCAAGCAGAAAGAACAATACTGAAAAAAAAAAGTTTAATACTGGTATTTTGTTACTTATTTCTCTCAAATTTTTTCACTATTTCCTTTACAGACAGCAAGGACTTATGCATGAGGAAGGGATTTGCCAAGTGGTTGCTTTACCATGATTGACCTATGTAATGCCATTTGTCACTGGCATTTCTCTTTCAGTAGACCTTAGTTTTATTCATATGCTTCAGTACAGAGCATATTCATGTCAGTCTTTGACTAGTGGCTAAGGAAAAGGGTTAAATTATACCAATTAAATTAAATTAAAAACTGGAAGCATACCAAACAAAACCAGGAAAAGAAAGCCTTTTTTTGCCAGAAACCCACCTGGAAAGAGAAGCAGTGTTTCTTCCCTTTCCAAGAGTACCTGCAATCAGCCCACTAATCTCCCGAGCAAGCCATTCAAATTCCAGACAGCTGCAGGGAATGGCACAAGGATGCCTCTGCTGTATTTGTGTATTGTGGGAGATTAGGTTATCTGAGCACTTAATGCTGCCTTTATACCATGACTGCAGGTAGTGTGATTTACTTCGAACCAGGGTTAGTGGTTATGTAATTTAACTTATTTCGGTTGTTAGCTAATTGGTATGCTGTGGTTAATGTTTATGTTTCATCCTACACTGGATAAAATGTATTTCATATAGTAATATTACTACTTATTAGCAATGTCTGCTGTTCCTTTGATTCTTAGCTCTTTCTGGGACTGACCAAATTCTGTGAACGTGAGCATCCCAAGGACCTCAATGGGAATATTCTCCATAGGAAATGCTAATGACATCAAGGCATACTTGATCATTTTCCCTTCTAGATACCATTGACACATGATGGGATGATTATTACTCATCTGCCTTTTAATGCAGATTTCTGGGAGTCTTGCGGATCATTTCCTTTCTCCTTAAGGATGACTTGCATAGTGGCAAATGCCTAGCAAAAGAATGTAATAGGACAACTGTGAACTTATATTTTCTTTGGTATACTATCAGGCTGCTAATTAAAGTAGGAAATTACTGCCACAGAACGTTCTGAATGTCAGAAGGGTTACTAAGTACAAAGATAATCCAAGCTCAGGAAATTCCAGGAGCTTTGTACTTCAATTAGGACTGATACAGTGGCATGGTTGTGATCTCTGGTTTGTGCTCCAACACTTCCCATTATTCTTCACCTTTCTGTTTGCATCTGTGGTTTGTGGAGAATGCTGGGTTGACATATCCATAGTACTTATCCACGGTGACTCCACAATTTCTTTCTAGTGTGACAGCTTATTTAAAGCCCAACACTTTATATTTTAGGCTTCTTCACTCCAGCAGGAATGTTGAATTTGAGTACAGTGTAGGTATGCTTATAGAGATACCGCAATAGTAACATTGAACAAGGACCTCATGCTTTGCTTAGGAATAAAACGTGCTTTTTCTGCTTTTGTGGCTTTTCCAACCAGCTGCTCCTAGAGGCAGTCATTTTTGGTGTCTATAATTGAGTCTGTTCATTGTAGCCTGTTGTAAAATTGAGCTATGTGAAGATAACTGAGATTTCTTAATACAGTTTTCTGGCCTTTCTAGCCTCTGCCTTAGTGTGCCACAACCACCAAAAACATCCTGGTGAGATGACCAGGAACCTAACTCCAAAACTGTATTCTCATTATGCAGGCAGTGAATGGAGATTTTCTGTCACCTAAATATATTACCACTTATGTTGCAACAGTGTGATTTATGTAAGTCCTTGGTCACGATCTCCCCTTGACACTGGGTAAAACTTGTGCCCAGGACTTATTTTGTCCCCCTAGTTTTCTTCCTTCGGCAGTTTTATATATACCCTTTAAATTCCATTCAAAAGCAAACATGCTCACTGGTACATCTTATCTCTGCCTTGACTCCTCTCATTTAATGTTTTGGTGGTTTTATTAGTTTCTCCAAGCAACCTGATCAACAAGCCATGCTCCATTGCAATTCTGTGCATTTTGCAACAACAGGAAAAATAACATTAGTCAAGATTTTTACAGCTAGAATTTAGCTTTTGAGGAAGAAAACAATAATGTAGTCATTACATCTTCTGCATGTAGAATAACAACTTCCATAAAATAATATAAACAGCCTTCTGCGACTCATAATGATTGTCCAGTTGGCTGTAGGAGTTTCTATTTTCTTTATAATTTCACTATCACATTTGAGTGATAAAACTGATATGCTAGTGTTGGGCTAAGCGTCATACTTTTCAGGCTGAACAAATTCATCAATAATTTTGCAGAGCCATTTTGGAAAGGAAATTTTACTCTGCTTCACACAGTGCAATAGAGTACTCAACTTAGTGGTACTAGATAGCTCTAGCCACATAAGTACAGAGAAAGAATGAAAAATGTTTTCTCAAGTTATAAGGAGCCAGATTCATAACCATCCGTCACTCGCCTGGGCAAGTTACTGATAAACTCCACAGAAAAATAACAAACAGCATATCCCTGTATCTTGGCTGGTGAAAATGAGATTCTTTCTCTGATTGATGTTAGCAGAGAGGCTTGTAAAAATGCATTTCCAGCTGATTAGTTCAGAAGGTGTCAATCTCATGCAGTTTTATGACCTGCAGACTATACTCCAGATGTACATTTGCTTTTTATAAACTAACAAAGATGAATGAAGAAATTTGAGCATTTCTTTGGCAACTGCACCAGATATTTCCTGGGAATATAAAACCCCCAAACCATGCTTTTAACCATCTGTACCCCCAGCCTTGTCACTGATCCTGGCTTCTAGAGCCTGACCAGCAAGGGAGATCAGTATTTCAGCTATGAAAGGGTTTCATATTGTACAAGAATGAGATTACAAAATCACAAGAGTCAGGCTATTTGAGGTTGGAAAGACCTCTGGAATCATCTGCTCCCACCCCCTGCTTAGAGTAGGGTCAACTAGAGTATGTGGCTTAGGGCTGTGTCGAGTTGGGTTTTGAGTATCTCTAAGGACAGACACTCCAAAATTTCCCTGGACAACCTGTTATGGTGTCAGACCACTTTCACAGTAAAAAAATGTTTTCCTGATGTTTAGACAGAATTTCCTGTATTTCAGTTAGTGCCCATTGTCTCTTCTCCTTTTGCTAGGTACCCAAAGGCAGTCGTTTTTTGCACCTTCCCATTAGGTATCTGTACACATGGATAAGATTCCCCTCCCCAAGCCTTCTTTTCTCCAGGCTGAACACTCTCTGCTTTCTCAGCCTTTCCTCATACGAGGGGTGTGTCAAGCCCTCAAATACTTCATGGCCCTTCACTGAGCTTTCTCCAGTATGTCTGTGACTCTCTGTCTCTGGAAGGCCCAGCCTGCACACAGCACACACCAGGTGGGGCCTCCCCAGTGCTGAGGCTGCTCTTAATGCAGCCCAAGATGTCACTGGCACCTTCTTTGCTGCAAGGGCATGTTGCTTGCCTCATGTTCAATTTGGTGTCCACCAGGACTCCAGAGGTCTTCTGCACAAAGCTACCTTGCAGCCAGTTGTCCCCCAGCATGTACTGGTGCATGGGGTTATTTCTCCTCAGGTGGACTTCGCACTTCTGTTTGTTGAACTCCATGAGGTTCATGTCAGCCCATTTCTCCAGTGTGTCGAGGTCTGTCTGAATGGCAGCACAGCCCTCTGGCATATCCTCATTCCAGGAAAAAATCAATGTTCTTTTCTTTCTCTTTGAAAAAATTTAAACTTTTATCTACTTAATGGTGACTTTTTCATCCCTTTTATTCTCCCTGAACTGACTTTGATGTCAGCTGAGTTAAATAAGAATTTTCAATGCACAAAATAATAGAAATCCCAGTTCTTTACTATTTTGCCAATCCTGTAACTGATCCACATAGCATAGCAATACTTAGAGGAGTACCTTTAGAAGATCTCTGTTTACTTACACTCTTCCAACATATAATTGAACAAAAGTGCATGATATTTTTCCCTTCGGAAAGAAGTTTTACTCTAAAGCTAGGTTCTTTTGTGAGAGAAGCAATTCTGGGCTTCCTTTTCAGTGTAGTGCATTAAACAAGCTCTCCCTCTAATCTAAATGGAATAATAAAGTGTTTGAGCTATTTCAGTCTTGCTGTTCTTTTGGGGAAACAATTATCAGCTATGTGATACCATATTACAATCATCTAGAAATTTTCTGTAGCTGACATTTCCAGGCTCATTTTCCTTATGACTTTACTTACAACAAATTAGTAGTTACCAATTTGATCTTGATTTTAATCTTTCACCAAATTAGATTTCCATTGATGTGACAGATCTGGTGCTCCTTATACGTGATTATTTCAGTACATAAGCATAAAAGCACCCATGTGTTTAAATCTTGTTTATAGTGGCCAGCATTTCTCATCAGTTTATTCAGAATAAAATCTAAATGTTAAATACAGATTTTGCTCTCTCATACATTTTCATGCAAAATAGTTGTGGAGATTGCCTTTGCCACTAGCAACAAAATCTTTCTGCCAAGGTATAAAGGAATCCACCCTGATAAATGTTGTGAAATATTTAAAGCTACTTGCAGCATATATATGATAAAAAACTTCAGGATCACAGCCGAGTGGGAGTTACTTGTTTCTTTTCTCGAGCAAGCCAAGTAACCTCAGATAAAAGCTACTTAGACCCACCTCAATTTTTAATATTTATAAGTTAACAGTGTATGCAGAGCCTGAGCACCTCCATTTTCTGGTTTGTTCAACATGTTTTCAGAAAAGCGTCAAATACGTGATGCTGAGTATATTTCAGCTTGCATGGATTTCCACTGAGTTTAAGAACTCAGTGGAAACAAACTCTCTTTCCTTGATTGAAAGTGAATTCATTAAAATCTTAATTATTAGTATTCTTTCATACTAATTAGGTTTTTTAATCTCTCTGCTGGCTGGCTCATTGACATGCAAAGGGGCAGGAGGAAGAGTTTGTTCATTTCTGTGACTTTCTGCCAACAGATGGGCTGGTTGACTGTATGGATCCTGACTGCTGTTTGCAGAGTTCTTGCCAAAACCAACCTTATTGTCGTGGACTACCTGATCCCCAAGATATTATCAGCCAAAGCCAACAGTCTCCATCTCAGCAAGCTGCCAAAGCGTTTTATGACCGGATCAGTTTTCTCATTGGGGCAGACAGCACTCATGTCATACCTGGGGAAAGTCCTTTTAATAAAAGGTGAGTATGAATTATCATTTACTCATGAATACGAAAGAAATTGAAGAGTGTGAGATTCCCGTTTGGAAAAGATCCACTCCAATTGCAAAATTCATGGGATGGACTTTCAGCAAAGGCCTTTTCTCATAATATATTTCTTGCTTATTTTACCTCATTTCCTACAAAATTCAAATTGCTGAAGCTAGTAGGTTACAGAAGGTATTTGCCGTGCTTAGTATCTGTATTCTATCAGGGCACTTCATTAATGATTAAATAAATCTTTATTTAACCAGTTGATTTGGGCTAGCACAGTTGGAAATACATCAAAGCAATGAAAACACTTCAGAAGGAAAAGCAAAGCTGCACTTTTTAAACTGAGCTCACTAAATAATATAAATTATGAATTAATGTAATAGAACTGTTAAGTGCATGACAGTATAATTGCATAAACTATTTGACTGGTGCTCTACGAAGCAGTAATGACCTGAAAATAAACCAGTAACAGGAAGCAGGTGTCTGGGATCTCACTGAGTGAAGGAAGATGATTTACACTAGAACTACAGCGTTTGCAGTAATTTAGCAGCATTAATGTGTTTGGGCACAGCAGTTGATTAAAAGTTGTTGCACCAGTGTTCCTTATTGCCCTTTTAAATTTTGTACTTCATAGTCCCTGCAGTTTTACAGATTGCTTTGATACTAATTGAAAGTACATTGTTCTTTAAGAGTTTGACAGAGGTATGACTTACAGTGGGAACATCTAGAGCCTGTAAGTTCTTTAAATTCTTCAGTGAATTTCTGGTCTTAGGAATCCAGTACAGACAAAATGAACCAAACTAAAATCAACAGTATTGAGACTCAGTTATTATCTGTAGATTTTGAGGCATTTGTTTATACAGCGCAAATTATGTGAACTCGTAAAAGGGTTAGAGTCTCAGGAATGTTCTTTTAATGGTAATAGATACCATGGGAGGCGGGGGTTCACTTTGCTAGCTCTTACTCATTCAAAAGAAAACGATAAAAGCTAATTTGTAATTTGATCCTGCATCTTTTTCACAGTCTTGCATCCGTCATAAGGGGCCAAGTATTAACTGCTGATGGAACACCGCTTATTGGAGTCAATGTCTCATTTCTACACTACCCAGACTATGGATATACAATAACTCGCCAAGATGGAATGTAAGTTCCTTTTGAAGCCCTTAAAGACAGTGAAAGCGTTACTGAAGAGCTGCTTGTAGAAATAAGATTATAATAAAATAATGGAAACAAGTCATGAACAAAGTGATTGGCTAAATTTGTACTTTTTACATTCTTCAAATATAAAACATGCTGATTGTATACTATACAAGTAGAATTGGTTGCTTAATTTAAATGCAGCATCCCAAACTCTCCATTCTTTTAATGCAGTGTTATGTAATATAATTTAATTGATTTCTCCATTGTTCCCAGTAGAGCCATTCTGCCTTCAGAGCAGAGCAGTGGAATGAAGAATCAATCTGTAAAATCGTGCCTGTGGATGGCTTTGGGAATTTGCTGACTAGCTAGCCCTGTTGGGTTTTTTCCCTAGGTTTGACTTGGTAGCGAATGGTGGCGCCTCTCTGACACTGGTGTTTGAGCGATCACCGTTCCTGACACAGTATCACACAGTATGGATTCCCTGGAATGTCTTTTATGTCATGGATACCCTGGTTATGAAGAAGGAAGAGAATGACATTCCTAGTTGTGATCTGAGTGGATTTGTAAGGCCAAACCCTGTTATCGTGTCATCACCTTTATCCACCTTCTTTAGAATTTCTCCTGAAGATAGTCCTGTCATCCCAGAGACACAGGTAAAGTGTGCTTCAAATAAATAGCATCTTGTCACAGGCTAGTATTAAGCAACCATAACAAAAAGAGTGAAAACTACTGTTTAAAATAAACAATGCTAAGTGCTAAGAATTTACAACGTGATTGTTTTCAATTTATTTATTCTGTGGGATGATTTAAAAAAAAAATGAGGTAAGAAAGCTTGGTGTACACCAGCATCTGGTTTTATATTTGTTTGCATGTTTTCATCATTTAATTTAAAGAATGCCTTCAGCAACCAGGCACTGGCCCATCAAAATGAACACACTTTAGTACAGCTGCCTTTTTTTAACTATCCTCTTCTCAGAAGTGCACCTCAGAAAGTGAAAATGAAGGGTATTTTTTCCACTATGTCTGAAAGACCCAGTTCCATTTATCTGTTTAGTCCTAATAAATAGCATGACATTCAGATTTTTATAAACCAAGGGAACTTTCTGTAACACTGAGGGCAGGCTTATAAACCAATGAGCATGTGTGCTAATCGACTTCTTCAGAGCTTGTAATATCAAAAGTAAGACTTAACATCAAAATGTTGCTTTTAATGGAAAAAGCCGTGGCTGGAATGTTTTTACTCCAACATAGGTGTATTAAATTCCTCCATCTCAAATAACTAATTGCAAATGCTGTCTTCCTCAGCTCCTAAAGCAGAGTTGCATTTCAACAAGTAATGTTTATCTCATTGATTTCTGATTTAAAAAAATTATAAGCTACTGATTTTCTTAGTGAAGCAGCACTCTTTCTGCCTCCCTCTTTCATTCTGCCTTTCCCTATCCATTCGTTCTCTCTCTTTTCTCTTTTTTTTTCTCTCCCCTGCCTTCACAGTGCCATAATTACATAGGGCACTCTTTTTCCTATTCACCAAGAAATGTGCTTGCCTCTTCAAGGGAAACATAGAACGTGTGTTCAAATGTTTTCATGCAGAGCTCTTAAAGCTCTCAAAATCATTAAGCAATTCATGGTAGGAACAGGTTTAAAGTAAAGATGTAAAAAAATAACAACTAAACGCTCAGACAAATCTAGACTGTGCTAGAAAATTGTTGCTTTTATCCTTGCTGTCATTTCTGTGCCTTTGATAGTTGCAAGTCAATTAAAAGAAAGTACTTGCAAAAAAACAGTCCATTGAAAAACAGCTCTGATTTACTTGTTTCTGCAACAGATGATAGATTCAGTTCCTGAAGTGATGGAAAATGGCTGAGATGGTGTATAAATCAAGAAAAAAATAGTAATAGAAGAATGTCAGAAAATAAATATTTTCTAAAAAACACTTGTAAGGTCTACGTAAACAAGTTATTTCATGAGCAGCAGGACTAATGAAGTCTGGATTTCTACTAATTCCCACCCATTGCTATAATTCCAGCTATCTGCCACATCTAGTCCTTCCCCTGTGGACTGCATTCAGTCTTTTTTTAATCATGGGAGAACCAACTTGCCTACTTCTTCCCTTCCTGAACCCTTTTTTTAACAAACCCTTAAGAAACTGAATTGTCTGTAAGGCTTTCTACTGTTATTTATAATGTGGTTGAAATGGCTACCAGGTTCAGAAGTGGTGAGATAGGAGGTCTGACAGGCAGGACCGCTGGGTCAACTTGATTTCCGTAGAAAACCAGCTGGAAGGAAAGATGGTGTTCTCACTGGATTCTAGGCAGTTGGTGTTGATGCGTCATTTATGATGAGGTAAAAATAGGACTGTCGTTATGTATGCAAAAATCTGGTTCCAGTACTGTGTAAAAAAGAAAAACATCAAGGAGTATTTCCTTCTATATTTTTTGTTCATCACACAAACAATCCCCTGCTTCAGTAAGTGGGAGCTGCACAGCCGTGCCTTTAGGGTACCCTTTTAGGGTTATATTCCTCTCAGAAACGCATAATGCACGACAGTCTGTCTCCCAAAAAGATCACTACCTTGATAAAAGATAGAGCTAGACTCCATTCAAGCAGCTCCGGAGGAACCTGCTATAGATGTTTTCATAAAGAAGGGAAAATGCTGGTTTAAAATGTGGGAGACTGCATGAAGGCACAGAGAAAGAAACCGTTCCCCATGTTCCTTCAGTCAGTATTACCCTGTTTGTGTGGTGTGACAGCACTCACTGTCACGTACTACAGGAGAAAATGATGTGCTGCTGTAACCATCATCCTTTGAAGTGCCTCATCATCCGCTGAAGATAATGTTTCCAAAAGAGTGTACTTAGTGGCTTATGAATCCCAAATTGATCAGAGTGGGAATTAAGTCTGTACCAAAGAAGCAGCACAAAAGATGAAAAAAGAAAGCAAGCAAGGGGAAAGAACAAATGCAGTGGATAAAGGGTGACCACAGACCCAGCCGATCATTCCTCAAGAGGGATGATAATAAATAGCATGTAAACTAAATTTGGACTACTTAGGCATTACTTTATCTACTTTTAATTGCAGGTTAGCATGCTCTGCCTAGACCTAACTAGCTGAGATTAACCAGTGTGGAACAAGACAGTAAACTGCATGCAGAGGAGGGAGATAAGGTTAAGCTGGAGCTGCTTATATGTGTTAGGTAATATTGTTGCTGTCTTTTTCCTAATATAATAAATGTCTGTTTGCCACATATTGCAGTGTGGTCTGGCAGAAACCCACATGAGTCACAATGAGCAATTCTGAAATTGAGTTTTTGAGGCTTTCATTCTCCTGAACTTCTGTTATCCACTGTTATGTGCACTTGCAAGATGCCTTCTGCAGGTCCTGAGCAGCTTGTTTCCATCACCTCAAGTGTGTGGGAGAATGAAAACTGAGAAGTTTTCCTTCCTATTATATGTTTGAGGTTCCCCTCCCCTGACTCTCTCACTACTGGCAATACTATACAGCTGGAGGCAAAATTCATTTAATCAGAAGAATTCAGAATAAAACATGGGCCTCAGTGACTTAATAAAATGATTGTTTGTAACTTCAGGGTGGCCAACTTTTCAGCAAATAAATTACCTCTATTGTCATTTAAGCATGAAGTGTAATAGGATGTCTAGATATTCCAGTATTACATGCATGCTGCATCGTAGTTTCACTTAGCTAAAATCTCCAGAACTTCAGGTTTGCACTGAGAAAAAAATGGAGATTACTTTTAGAGACAAATTTATGCTTCCTTTGATTTCCAGCACACTTTCTTTTGTCTTGCTTTCTCTTTGAAGCATTATATACACTTCTTGATTTATTCTCTTACGAACACATTTTTAGCTTCCTATATGTGCATGTCTTCTTCCTCTTCTCTGTGGTATCTCAGCAATGTTTTTAGTGTAGGGGGAAAAAAAGTGGTTTTCCCTTTTAATTTCTCCTTGCTTTACATTGTTAACTCAAGGTTATTTCTTTATAAGTTCATTTAAGAATCTCAATTCTAGGGGAACTCTTTTTTTAAAAAGAAAAGATTTTTCCATCTTGAAATGAGCAGTTTCATCTTCTACTTGAAGAACTATAATTTTAGTACTCCTTGGTCTCAACCTTTGTGTAATAGCAGTAGTTGCCAACCTATAGCTGTATCTAAAAATGCCATCTTTACCTCTTTCAAACCAAGATGATGTTATATTTTAATGCAACAGCTCAGCTGTTACTTCTCTGCAAAGACCTTTTTTCTGACATTAGGACTGAAGTTTGCACTCATTTGTGAAATTTGTTCTCAAATCCTCTATTGAAGTTGCTCATTTTGCCAAGAAAAATCACAGCAGTACAGCAGGCATTTTTCTCCCTAATTGAATTAAATTACTTAATCAGGGTTCTCAATACCATCAGAGCTTGTCACTTGAATCATATTATATTTTGGAGCAGGAAACCATTCCAGAGCTTGAACAGCCTTAGTCCTGCTGGCCAGGAGAGATGAAGAGCCCTGCACAATTTACGTGACTCAGACACTAGCTGAACTGTCAGGACAACAAACTCTGTCTTTCTGAAAACTGAGGTGACCCTTATCTCAGTCCCATAGGTTAAATATTTCATGGCTGTCCTTCCAAGAAGCTTGATCATCCATAAATAAAATGTCAACCATTAGAATTTGGTGGCTGGGCTGTAACTCTTTGGGTACCCTGATACCCCTGGGGTATCAGCCTTTCTGAAGGTAGTTGGATACTCTTATCTGGGAAAGCTAAAGTACAGACAGCTTGGATGTCTGGGCGATTCCTGGTGTGACTTTTATTTCCAGAGACTTTCCTGATTGCTTTACAATTGATGTGTTGTCATGGCTCCCATAGGATGCTCGCTGCTGTGCCTCATGATTTAACTTTTCAGATGAACATTAAGCTGTTTAATTCTCTTTGTAATGCTTGATTCTGAGAGAGAGATTGAATTGCCCAACCTTACCCCTACATTTCTAAAGTTCTCAAGAAAATAAGTTACTGTGGGGGATATTTTATGGAAAAAAAAGAAGTTATAAGACAGATCTCGAGCAGATATTTGAGGCTTCTGCAGAAGCTAATAATAGGGGTTTGGGTTTTGTTTTAAACCTCGCTGAGAACTGCATGAGTGTCCTAGTTTCTAATTTGATAGTAATCCAAATACACAGTGGAATTTCTTGGAAATTGAAACTTCAAGGTGTCCTCTTTATTGCCTGTTATCTCAGCCAAGAGTACTGGAAGACCACCTAAGTGTTTAACACTGCTCTTCCACAGTTGCAGTTGTAAAAGAAGCAATGGCCATAACAGGAGACCAGTGAAGTCTATTAAATTGTGTCCAATTACAAGAGTATTATTTCTTTTTCTCCTCTTGCTTACAGAGACCTCCATCTGTTAGACTAGTTTTATTGTGCAGTATATGAGAGTCCTGCTGATGTCTTGAGGAGGAATTTGTCTTTTGTTCCTGGGTGGTTTATATTTTTCCTTCAAAGTCTTAGAAATGGAATATGTTCACAATCACTCCCTCTCTAGAGAAGAGGAGGCTGTTTGTGTAGAGAAGATTTGCTTGTTCTCTGGCTTAGATGCCATGCGTATATCAGGCTGAGAGAAAGCAGACTAGATTTGCAAACAGAAACGATGCCACTCTCACCTCCTTGCAAGTGATGGTACTGCTTGTCATTTCTTCTCAGTGATGGTTTTTGGTGGGGAAAAAAACATTCAAAGATTAAGAATTAAGGATTTATAAGTATGAATTTCATTCTTCTAGTATCTTCCAATTCCTCCTTTGCTTCCTACAGTTCTGTTATAGTCTTACTGGAGAAGTTTTATGTCTACATATATCAGATGTAAATAACGATTCATGCCAGATAATGAGTCAGCATACTATTTCTGATTTTTTGTTACTATTATTGCGAAGGAGATAGATACAATTAGTACCATATAAATTGTTCTTCATAAACCAGCAAAATTGCTATTGTAGAGGATGTTGAAGCACCTGTTGCCCTCCTCAAGAGCATAAACCACATTATTTGACCCTATTCAACACAGGCAGTAATTGTTTAAAAGCGGTACCCAAGGATTTCTCTAGCATAGAGAGCTTAGTGCTTGTTTATAGCCAGCTTTTGATCCCACTGACATCTCAAGCCTAGTATTTGTGACAGTGCTCTCCTGAAGTCTGCTTTCCACTAATATTAATTAGCATCTGGTCTTCAGGGTTTAGGACTAGGATACAGGAAAGTAAAATAAAGCTTTACAAATTTACTTCCCAAAGAGTGTTCCTTTGACACCACCAAGGCTCTGGGCTTGTGCTTCAGCATCCTTTGCCCTCTTTTCCCATCAGAGAAACATTACTTTTATAAATGTGTCTGGATAAGGGTTTTTTACCTGTTTTTTTTTTTTCTTTTTCACTAAGACGGGATACTTGTTAGCTGTTTACCTGAAGTGCTGGCTGTCAGTGTTTATATCTTAACTGAGGTATAGGGCAGTATAGGCTGTCTTCATCCACAATACACAGAAACCTTTCATGTCCATCCATCACCCACAAAAGCTCCTCAGCTCGGAGGAAGAGATAAGGTAGAGGAGGGGAGGAACCTTTTAAAAATCAAATTGAATCATTGCACCTCTTTGAAATGAGAAAGTGGTGAGCTGATGTCTGAGTAGTGAATATTGATCAGGAAATATGGAAAAGCTTTCCCTGAGGCATCCTACTTATCTGTCTTCAAAATAAATGGAAGAATGCTCTATTCCAAAGTATTTACAATCCACAGGTAATGCAAATAATAAACCACTTTAAAGCCCTTCCTGCTCCTAAAGGAGCAATTAAGACATCCCAACCCAAATCTGAAGCTTTGCAGTGCTTAGAGGCTCTGCGGCCTTTAGTGCATATCTGTAGTTGGGACATGAGTGGGAGCATAAGAAGGGGCTATTTTAATTTAGATGAAAGATTACCTTTTTTTTGCCTCTTCTGGAAAAAGCAATTGGGTATGTTTTCCCTCTCCTGGATGCTTCCTTCCCCCCATAAAAATAAAGGAGAGACCTTTGAAATCCTTCAGCAGAAAGCATCAACTTAGCAACTTCAGTATAACAAATAATGTAGAATTTAGGAAAAAAAAAAAAAAAGAAAGATGAAAAGTTGTTATGTATGTATTTTTTACATTATTAAATAAAGCCTGGATTTAGATGATACTTCCTAATGGATTGTCATGGGGCGTTATGTCAGGCCTCCTTTCCTGATAGCTGCATTGTTCTGTTTAATTGCAAAATCATTCAAATACTGTATTTTTCTCTTGCCAATGCATAGGTGCTTCATGAAGAAACGGCAATACCAGGAACCGATTTGAAGTTATCATACTTAAGCTCCAGGGCTGCGGGATATAAATCTGTTCTGAAGATTACCATGACCCAATCTGTTATACCATTTAATTTAATGAAGGTTCATCTTATGGTGGCAGTGGTGGGAAGACTTTTCCAAAAGTGGTTCCCTGCATCCCCAAATCTGGCTTACACTTTCATATGGGATAAAACTGATGCATACAACCAGAGAGTCTATGGATTATCTGAAGCTGTTGGTATGTGTGTTACAGAGGGTTTTTGCATTTTTACTGTTGTCCTGAAAATAGGGAAGTACATGTCAAATTACTTGTGTCCATTAAGTAGAAAATGTTTAGCAACATAAGATTGGAAATAACAATAGATATTAAAATATATTAAAAATACTAAAGTTTGAATTATAAGAAATAATTTCCTTTTAAAAAAGGAAAAAGAAACCACAGTCATTTTTCACTTCTAGTTCTCCCCCATGAAGTACTCTTCAGCCTCATAATACAGTATGGTATTTAGTCTGCATGCACACTTCTTGTACTTTAGAGCACAGTAACATTGTGGCGTACTTCACAAATGACTTTCACAAAATTACTTTGCTCTGTACCCATCCTAATCCACTTATAATAGCTGAAATTATTTTAATAACCCAAGATTGATTTTTAAAGGATTTTGGAATCTGTTTAGTATTTTTTTACATCTAAGGAAGCCATAGGGATTTTCAGGTAGCCTGGGAGAGCAGAAGAACGTATGTAGTTTAAGGAGATTACATTCTTTAAGCTCTTCTGAATGAGATCCTATACTTAATGAGGAAATTTACTGTTATTTCAGTGTCTGTAGGATATGAATATGAGTCTTGCTTGGATCTAACTCTCTGGGAAAAGCGAACTGCCATTTTGCAGGGCTATGAACTGGATGCCTCCAACATGGGTGGCTGGACATTGGACAAGCATCATGTTTTGGATGTTCAGAATGGTAAGGAGTTTTCTTCTTGCTAGCTTTAGTACTTAAATGCCTTGTACCTTTGGTGTCTCATTCTAACTTTTCAAATGTTTGCTTTGTTTTTTAAAACAGAAAATTATGGAATGTTTTGCATATGGTAAATACTTTGAGCTTTACAGTGAATGTTCTGCTTCTTCATCCTGTAAATACATACACATTAATAAAACCATCAAACAGTGTCAGCCTGTGTTAGATACACTCACAAAAAAAAGCTCAAACCAAAAATGTTAGAACTGTTTTTAACAATTCAGTGGTGCTAAGGAGACGCTATTTCTAAAGCAATTGCACATCAGCAGTGTTACTGCCATTAACTGTTTGTATGTTAACTGTATCTTGAACAATGTTTTCACTTCCAGTTTTCACAATGAGTGAAAATTAACCAGCAAGTAAGAGACATTCCTGCCAAAATGAGAGCTCTTCACTTGAATACTAAATCCCTCATTTATACAGGAGGTGTTCCTCTTCATGTCATGATATTCCCAGCCCCAGCACAGCTGCTCTTGGGAACAGTTAGCACATGGGTACCATCTCTTCTGGAGGATGAGCACTCATTTGCACTCTCCTGCTGTTTAAATCCTTCCCTGAGGTGAATCCTCCCCGGGGTACCCCAGTCGGCTCAGCACACAGCCAATGACTGTCTTGATTCTGTCATGAGTCATCAAAGGCGCTTGTGCCCCTTGTTTCAGGTTGGAGTCCAGTTGCTACTGAGTGAGTCTTCCTTAATTCAGTGAAAATAAGGAAGGAACGATGCACATTTACAAGAACTGTGCCTTAGCACCAAGGTAAATTTGCCCAGTGTGCTACTCCGCAACTGGCTTGAGGGTGCCGTGCTAAGGACACCCCAGCTCAGCACTGAACGGGAGGAAATTTGGAAAAATTTGGCTGGAAGCATGTAAGAAAGGTAAAATAAACAGTCACATGGCTCAAGGTGAGAGCTGGTCACAATAGATTTTCACACAAAGGAGAAACCCAGAAGTAATTCAGTGGGAAGAACATCACTTCTCCAGTACCTTGTGTTTCTTGGAGAACTAGTACATGAGCTTATTTTGTGTGCTATGCTAATCACCATGCATTGCTTCTGACTGATAGAAAAACAAGGTAACCAAATCAAGGGAAAAGATGGCATTGTGTCTAATCTACAATGTCAGGAAAACCCTGTGCAAATTATTGTAACATAATCCATCTAAAAATGTAAAGAGCTACAATTATAAATATATATATAAGATTGATTCTGTTCACAAGGTAAATTGATGGTGGCTTTAAATTATGTTCAAGAGCCCATTTGACAAGCAATGACTTTTCAAAGTGACGTGTGTCTAATCGAATAAACAAAGTGGAGAGTTGTAATGACAAGGTGGATGAGCTGGAGAAATTTATTCAGAAGAGAGTGCAGAGAGTGTTTGTGCGGACATCCTGAACTACTGCAGTAAATAGTCTAATGTACATCTTTTAGTCTGCGATAATAGAGGAGAAATGTGAAGGACCAATTTTTCAAGGTAATGACAGAATAAATCAAGTGCAGTAGTGTACTGTGCTGACTTGTAGAATTCCTCTGATGAAAATTATAGAACTCGGCTGTTTCAGGCAAAATTATGGTGCCATGATTGTCATAAATGATGTCATCATAGGAGAGGGGATTTTGTATACCGTTAATGCATTCTGGCTTTAACTATTTATGAAAAATACGTTCTCCCTCTTTTGATTTAGATTACTTATTTAGATTACTTGTCATTAGGTTTCTATAAATCATTTTCATTCTTCCCAATTTTATCATGTATATTGGTTTTACATTTATAATCTCCTAAATTTTGTAACATTAAAAAGTAGCAAAGACACCTACACATTTAAAGAGGAAGATAGTCTTTTTTCTCGTATCCTTCAGTATAAAGAGTGCATTTTGGGAATGAGAAGAGAAAAAGGAATACATCTTAAATTTCTTCTAAGCAAGTCAAAAGCAAGAGAAGTGTATCCCTCAGCCCCGAACTGCCTTTGAAACTCTGGGCACACAATCAATAAAACAGATATCACTCTAAAATACAAAGTGACATGCGGTTTACATGGATTATACCACAGGAAGATATATGTGACTTACAAGTATAATCATAATCGCTGACCATTTGTAGAGTACACTTCAGTGGATTCATTGAGAGACGTAATCCCAGCATCATTTTAGCTCACCTTTTTTCCCTAAGACTGAAGATTTAACATAAAGCGTACATTTTTCTTCTCTTATTTCCTATGGAGGCTATAAGGAAGAAAAATACTGCTGGCACATTGCGTTGTCTTCACGAAATTATTGTTCCTTTCATGCCTCAAAGCAGAATTAAGTTTAAGAGGCGGGTTGGCCTGGCTCCACATTTTTTTTGTTGCTTTGACATTTTTAATAACTGCCTATAACTGCAGACATGGTATTGAGGCAGACTTTGTTGCCACAGGTACATTTTTGTGGTGAGCTGAGTAAAGAGTCTTTTATAATGTAAAATTGAGGCAATCTCCAACTTTCTGAAGTAGCTCTTTAATTAATATTTACAATTTGCAGCAGTAATCCACTTCGGATTACATCTGACATCACATTAATAATTAGTTATGGTAGGACTTTAGGAATACAATTTGCAAATATATTTTTTTTCTTTTTTCTAGCACATGCACATTTAGAATTCTAGTCATTTCTGGGGAATTTAGAAACTGTAACGATTTAGGAACACAGACCTTGATTTCATTCATTGCACCTTGCATTTCCTTCAACATGACAATGTTTTGTCTGAATTATAACTATTAAAACTATTAGCATTTAAAAACAAGAACAACTGAAGACCTGTTCAGGTTTTCAATGCTAGTATTTCTACTACATTTTGTTGACAAGATAATTTCGTGTTTCGTGTGTCTGTGATATAAATTTAACTATGAATGTTTTAATAAAGTTCTGTTACTTGTGGTGAGAAAAATATGGTGATGAAACAATTAAAAGTCCATTAAATTATTAATCAACTAAATATTTAGGATGTATATGCATCATTTCATGTGCATACATTTGAAGTTTTCATTAACTATTTCTTGGTTTGTGTTTTTTATGTTACATGCCAGGAATCCTCTACAAAGGAAATGGTGAAAATCAGTTTATATCTCAGCAACCCCCAGTTGTTACTAGCATTATGGGCAATGGAAGACGTCGCAGCATCTCCTGTCCAAGTTGTAATGGTCAAGCTGATGGTAATAAATTGCTGGCTCCAGTTGCCTTAGCTTGTGGGATAGATGGCAGTCTTTACGTGGGGGATTTCAACTATGTTCGGCGGATATTCCCATCTGGAAATGTAACTAGTGTTCTGGAACTAAGGTATGTATTTTCCTCATCTCAGACTTTTGGAGTTGTGAATTGCTGTTGCAAACTGAAGTGCTGAATGGATTTCTGGTGGTGGAACTCAGAGTTTCCAAATGCTTTGGGGAACTGAAGAAGTTGAGAAAGATATCAAAACATTTGAAAAAGTCGTTAAAACCGAAGTGAAAAAAGTTAACTGTGCTTATCTAAACTGTCAGAGTGTAATCTACCCAAGTAATTATTCTGTGGATTTGAAGAGTTAACCTACGTAGTCAACAAGAGTGGACAAAAGATGATGATTCACCCTCCACTAATGACAGATGTAAATGTTGCCTTCTTTTCATCTTTTAACATCCTTTTGAATGTTTTTCTAATAATGTTTTTCTGTTCTTTTTCACTTGCTCCCTCCAAGAAATAAAGATTTTAGACATAGGTAAGCATTCCTTAAAGAAGATTTATATTTTTCTAACTGTTCTTCTTTTCTTTTTTAAGAAATGAATGCTTATAATGGAGAAGTCATTTCTGAGATGTATTACTAGAAAAGAGGAGTATTTTTCAAAAATAATGAGTTCATATGTTTTAGTTATGTCAGCTGTCAGGCTGTATCATCCTTTCGGATACAGGTTCCTCTTCTCTCATCACTCTCTGTCCACAGTCAGGCTTCTTTTTATGCTTGTGTATGCCCTCCTTTGCTGTCCCCTCATCTTCGCTCACTCCTGTTCCTTGCTGGCAACAGTTTTGCTGATCCTTTCAAAACTCCTTAATCAGATACCCCAAATATGATGTGAATTGCTTTTAAGTAATAAAAATTATGAAAGTATCAAGTGAAGTCATTTTATTAGCCTTTGGATGTTGAGTCCTTTCAGGCTCACATTTAACGAATTTGTTACTTTAAAGGCGAACTTCTCTTAATAACGAAAGCTGAAATTGTCCCATACCACAACTGCAGGAGTTAAGATTTTAAAGTACACCAAGATTCATAAGACTAGTCATAAAAACAAGAGTAATCGGAAAGATTGTAGGACAACATTCATTCATCTTTAGAATCACTTTGCCACAGCAGCCGGTGCTGATAAGGAGACAGAAACAAGTTTTGCTAAAATATTGTGGGATACATGAAACGCTCCAAGACTTTGTGGCAGAACTGTTAAATATAGGGCTTTGCAGCCCGCTTTCTCACCTTTTTTGCTGCCAGTTGTTTTCCTTCCTTGTTTTTAAACAAATCCCAGAGCATCATATTGCAGTTCTCCTGGGTTTTTTTAATTCAGTTTGCTTCGGACATACTTCTTTGTGAGGAAGGATTTATGTTTTAAAAAGTATGTTTAAGATGTGTTAGGCAAAAAAACTATGAGTAAATAAGGTGTTTGCATCATGTGCTTGTGATCAGAATTGGGAGTTGATGCACAGTCTGGCTGGTTTTATGTTATTTTCCAGGTGTGACTCAGACACAGTCCCTTCTGTTTGTTGGGTTTCGGTTTTCTCTATTGAGTTTAATTTACATTTGTTCCACTGGTTTTAAAAGAATTATAACCCTTGTGGTATCACAAAATTGTTATTGCAGCTGGTTAAGACATTGTCTTGGCAAATGTGTGGAATACAGAATAAGTGGGAATTTGGAATGGACAAACAGGATTAAGGAACGGATGGGTAGTGAGGTTTGTTTTGCTGTGATTTAGTAGCAATGCCCTCTTCTGCTTCGAGCAGAACTGTGGTTACAGGCTCAACTGCAGTGTTCCAGAAACTAGATCCCTGCATGTAAGAAAAGTTGGTGAGAGAGAACATTGAAGCTTTTCTCCTGTATTCATGACTACAAAGAAGCTTCAGGTAGCCAAATTGAAATCATACTGCACAAATTAGTGTAACAGCATTGGCCCCATAGAGCGGCTGTGAAGTGGGGATACCTCCTGAGGCAGGAGACATAGAAGGACCACAGAGAGAGTACCAGTTCTGCAGGAGTGGTTGTGTAGGCAGTGGGCAAGAGGTGTGGAGCCCACAGTGCAGCCTGATATGGTTTACGAGTTTGTTTTCTCTCCTGTCATGCAACATTTTCCACTCGGCCTCAGAGGTTTGCTGTTCAGGGGCTTCCTAAACCAAGAGTGGCATTGTTATACCTAATATCCCCTGACAGCTTTTTAGTCTGTTAATTTAGCTGATTTTTATTTAACACGCATAAACTTTTAGGATCCGCTAAATCATGTTACCATGGGCTCTCCAGTTTAAGGACACAGTGTGAGACCAAATAGCTTCTGTGGCCTGCATGAAGTCATGCAGAGCCCTGTGAAATGCTGCAGTGAGAAGCGTGACCGTCTGGCCTGTAGGAGAGGGGGCAAACTGTCCCGTTTCACTGGCAAGCCCTTCAAACTGCTGAGAAGAGTTCTATTTAAACTGCAGTTTGGAAAACAGCCCCCAACAGACCACTTTGCAGTATATAATTACTAGGTATCAAACCAAAGAAAATGCACTAAAATATGTATTCCCCAAGCAAAACTAATGAACGGGGCTAAATACAAGTTCAGATCTATTATGTATTCAAGCATTCAACTTTCCTTTCCTAAACACAGTGCTTCAGCAGAGTGAGTGATGTGCCTCCCACCTCAAGGAGCCTGTACTCTCAATTAAAGAGGCAATGCAGATCAAATTTATCCTCTCATGTACCAGTGACCTACCATTTTTTCAATCTCAGAGCTGAACTGATGTCTTTATACACACTGCTGCCTGTGGGTGATTAATGCTGATAGGCATTCATGGAAGGAGTAATTTTTAGAAGGACTTTGAAGACAGGGAGGTCATTTGTAGGCTATGGCAGTATCCCAAGTCAGTAGAGAGCCAGAAAAAATGTTTCATAAAACCAGCTTTGAGGGTATATGGTTTAGAAGGCACAAGAGTGAATTGGAGAGAGACTGAAAAAGGAAGACTAGTTTTAAAATATTAGTGCAGGTGATCCGACAGCTGAAGAATTAAAAGATGGGCATAAGCAAGATCAAAGCAATGCGAAATAGATCATTGCGGCTTTGTGCATGTGTGTGTGTGCACTTTAAATTCCAAGCATTTATTTGGCGTAGGCTGAGCAAGTTAATTTATAGTCATTTGTCTTCACAGGAGCCCATGTTGGTGTGTATCTATCTGACTGTTTTGCAGAGCCACTGACAGCGATTAGGCACTACTGAATGAGTCCAGAAGTCACTGACTGTGGATTTTATTTCTTTGCATTTGTTGTTACTGGTAGAAGGCAAGAACTTAACATCATTTCAAGCTACAATGAAATAGAATAAACTCTGTGCAGCTTTGCCGCCGCTGGCTGCTTCTCCCTGTACTACTTTTGAGATCTGCATAGTGCGCATGGATGTTTTCTGGCTGGGAAACAAACGTGGTTTTCCCTGGATAGTTATTCAGTTCCTCAAATTGTGCCTTGCTCCTGTGAATTAATGCAGGGGGTTCTATCAGCTGAAGCTGCCTCAGCTTTTTAACCTTCACTTGAAAAGAAACTCTGAAGTTAAGCCTGTTGTATTAACTCAGCAAAGAGTCAGTAGACATCTATGTATGGCAAGTTGGAGAGTTTATATTGATTCAATAATACCCTATGTGCTCCCACACTTTGTGGGTGAGGAGTTAGTAAAATAAGAAAATATCCTCAAATGGTCAGCTGTATTTTTTTCTTTTGATGAGAATACACTGCTTCCTATGAGAACTCATCCCCAATAAGAAATGCTTTGTAATTTTTGTTGGAATTAATTAGAATGTAGAAATATTCTCATATTTATGAAGAAAACAGCTTTTAAAATTCGAGATGGTTGTGTTAGACACAAATTATTCTGTTATTGATTTGATGATTCTTTATTCCAGCAACTGAAAAATATGACCGAGGCAGTGTTAGATGAGTTGAAGAGAGCTGCTTTAATTTAGATTTCAGTAGTATAAGAAAGGACTTTATTTTAAATTACAATGAAATAAAATTTAATTGCACATTTCACATTTTGCAACGTGTTTATATTTGAAGTGTCTGCAAAGTTTCTTAAAGACCAAAGTAATCATGTAAATGGGTGTAATTTAATTTGCAGTCTGTAAGAGGTATAAATAATTTGTACACTACATAGTGAGCGTATTAAATGATCTGTGCGTAAATTAAGGTTTCAAAAATACCTTTCAACTATTTAGCAGATTGGCAATAACAGATTTCTAACAGACAGGAATTGAAAGTGAGCCTGTATTTGATTGCTTTCAGAGCTGCTGTACACCACTCAGCTCTATAGCAGAGCTTTTTAAGAGGTGCTAATCACTCTGTATTTGATTTCATTAGTCTGCTTCACTTGGTTTCTTCATTCTGAGCCAACATGTTAAAAGTCTGTAAAACAAAGAAAATCCTATTTATGCAACACATTGTTTTCTGTGTTTTTGTAATTGGATAGCTATAGAAATCTGTCCCTGCTAAAAGCCATAATTTGTTCACAAGTTGTTCCTGTTGGTCTCTTGTAGCTTTCTCCAAGTGGCAGTACATAAAAATGTGTTACATTAGCAGAGTTATGTATTTACAAAACGTGAAGTATAGCATTCTGCGAACAGATGTTTGGCTATCACCAAGGCTGGTAGATCTGTTTAAGCAGCGCTTTTGCAAACATCAGAAGTGGGACTGCCTGTTCTGACACTCTCCTTCAATCCATTAGGAGAGCATCTGAAATTACCTCCTGTATTTACATGACCTTATTTCAGCTCTTCATGCCATAAATTAGGTCAGGAATCCCAGTTGCAGTGGGTTAAGTTTCTACATCATAATATATCAACCCAAAAGGTAATCTCTAGGGCTGGTTTTCACACCAGCAGGGGAGAAAAGGCAGTAATTCTCAATTATGTGCCAGTAGAGAGGCAAAATGTACATTTCTGGGAAAATGGTTAGCAATATATATTTTCACTGTAATAAAGGCTGTGTTGGCATAGTTAGAGGTTCTATGCCAACGTGTACAGTTATTTGAAATATGGCTCTGAATTAAGAAGAACGGAAAAGCTCCTCTCAGTGCTCTGGTGGAAAAGATGACATTTCCTAATGCATTAAATCATGCGTATCACGTCTTTGAAAGCAGTGGATTAAACAAATATTTATGAAGGATGTCTTATCTCTTGCCTGTGAACTAATAATACGAACTCTGCCTTATCTGTTTATGAATTATATAAACCATGCACCCCAGCAGCCTTATATAAATTATAATAAAACAGATAAGATGATAACAGCAACAAAGCATAAGCAAGGGCTGGGGTCCTGCTGCAAAGTTTGGAACTGGATCAAGGTTCCCAGAAAGCCTTGGAGTTTTTAGACTCCAGTATTTTCATTTGGCTTATTACGGAGAAAGGAGCTGTGTCTAATTACAGAGCAAGGAACAGGCCTGTGAGCATCATGGACACCATGGATCTTCTGTCCCAAAAGGATGAGTAGTCTAGACTGGACTGCCTGTGCCACAGGCAAAAAATATGACCCAGAAAAGGTTTTGGGGCCATGACCTCGTGATACCTATGCCTAGAGCATCACCGCTGGTTTTAAACATTTATGTATTATCACTGTGTATGAACTGAAGCCTTTTCTTCTTGATCAAGTGTTAGTTGCAGTTAATCACAGCATACACAATGTTTAATTCCATTTTGCAGCAACAACCCTGCTCACAGATACTACCTCGCAACTGACCCCGTGACAGGAGATTTGTACGTTTCCGACACAAACACACGCAGGATTTATCGGCCCAAGTCGCTTACGGGTGTGAAAGACCTGACCAAAAATGCTGAGGTAATAGGAGGAACAGGGGAGCAGTGCCTACCGTTTGATGAGGCAAGGTGTGGTGATGGAGGCAAGGCAGTGGAAGCAACTCTCATGAGCCCTAAAGGTAAAAAAAGTTATCTCCCCTCTGTAACTTTCAAAATAATATGGGATTCAGAGCAGAGAACAACATGACCATGCTTAATTACTGAACCCAGTAGTTGGGTCGGAAATGTGATTTTGAGTCATTTTTTCCAACCTGAAAGACCACTGAGGAAGAGATCTACAGGGGACCTGGGTTGATTTTTAGGAAGTATTTGGCTTGTGTGGTTATAGAGCATTTTTAAATGCTCATTTAGATTATGTGTTTGGCAGGCAACAGTGAAGATTTAAAATCAGTGTTGCTTCTGGTCCCACTTATCCCATCTTTCAGGTTAACTTAAAAGGTAGGCCCTTCTTAACATACAGCAGCAAATGAACAGCAAATATCATAAACAGTAGTAGATTTCATACTGAATGTTGGTTTATTATGCAAAATATATTTTCAAGCTGGTTTACTGCCTACTGCCTAAAACCATATTTTCTGCCCTTAATTTCCACTAGATACATATCACTTATGCCCTTAGTTATAGATGCATACTCACCGCTAGTGCGAAAAAAAAAAACCCTGATTTTTATTCTCTTCACTAAAGGAATAGCAATCGACAAGAATGGGTTAATCTACTTTGTTGATGGGACCATGATCAGAAAAGTGGATCAGAATGGAATAATATCCACTCTGCTTGGCTCCAATGACCTGACCTCAGCACGACCATTGACCTGTGATACTAGCATGCACATCAGCCAGGTACTTTTTAGCTGCTGCTAATTTGGAAAGCTGAGCTGGGGCTAGAAATGCAAATGCAGCTTTCTTGCCCCTTAAAATAGAGCTCGGTGGGTGGAGTGTGTAATGGGTGTTTAACACAAAATTTGAGGAGAAAGAAACCTCTTCCAAGGGCATGAATTGCAGTGTATCCTCTTAGCTATAAATGCTCCTGTATTCAATTTTTCTTCCCATAAAGTTCAGTTCAGTTTAGAACAGCATAACTATCAGCAGGAAACATTAAGTCTGGTAGTAAATACTGGGAGAATGGCAGATCTGTTAGAACTGTCTTGGCATGTTGATGGTTTCAGAATCACTAACATCCTTAGCCTACCAGAGTGAATGAGAGGATATATACAAAAAACCAATTTTTTTTTATTTGTCTCAAGAACCTTGTGTAGTTAAGAAAGGACCTTACTAGTGGTGTGTTTAAAAATGGAGTACACTATGATGTTTTGTAATCTGAAAGATAGTAAGTTATTTTTGCTATTACAGGAATTAAAGATGAGGACTGTCTTTAGAGTATGCATTTAGACTTTGATATCTCAAAGTATGATGCATGTATCTCCATTTGTGATTCAGAAATGTATAACATTTATTGGAGGGGAAATTCAACCTGTAAGTTACAGTTCCAAAGCAACTGGCTTTTGTTTTCAATAAAGTTTCCCTTGCCTCCCTGAAAAGCTTCAGTTTGCCGCATGTATTTTCATATAAGTCCTTTTGTCATGAGATGAAAAATATCCTCACAGCAGTGCCTAAAACTAAAGGTGCATTCATTCATTTAATCTGCACTGGTCAACTGTTTAACGAAACACTTCTGTTTGTTAAGGTTCGTCTGGAGTGGCCTACAGATTTAGCTATCAACCCAATGGATAACTCCATCTATGTTTTGGATAATAATGTGGTGTTGCAGATCACTGAAAACCGTCAGGTTCGCATCGCTGCAGGGAGGCCGATGCATTGCCAGGTTCCTGGAGTGGAGTACGCGGTGGGAAAGCACGCTGTACAGACCACGCTGGAGTCAGCAACCGCCATTGCTGTGTCCTACAGTGGGGTACTTTACATTACAGAAACTGATGAAAAGAAGATTAATAGGATAAGACAGGTCACAACTGATGGAGAGATCTCATTAGTTGCTGGAATACCCTCAGAGTGTGATTGCAAAAACGATGTCAATTGTGACTGTTACCAAAATGGAGATGGCTATGCTAAAGATGCCAAACTTAATGCCCCTTCCTCCTTAGCTGTGTCTCCGGATGGCACCCTTTATATTGCTGATCTTGGAAATATTAGGATACGGGCTGTGTCAAAGAACAAACCCTCATTGAATTCAGTGAACTTTTATGAAGTTGCTTCTCCAACTGACCAAGAGCTTTATATCTTTGATATCAATGGGACTCACCAGTATACTGTGAGTTTAGTCACTGGAGACTACCTGTACAATTTTAGCTACAGTAATGATAATGATATTACTGCAGTGACAGATAGCAATGGGAATACTCTTCGTATCAGACGGGATCCCAACCGGATGCCAGTAAGAGTGGTCTCTCCTGATAACCAAGTCATCTGGTTGACGATAGGCACTAACGGATGTTTGAAAGGCATGACTGCACAAGGGCAGGAGCTTGTCTTATTTACCTACCATGGCAACAGTGGACTTCTGGCAACTAAAAGTGATGAGACTGGATGGACCACTTTTTTTGAGTAAGTACATAAAATAAAGTCAGATGCCTTATAGTTTTATTGAGTTACACAATAGCACCTGAAATATTTCTGGACGCTGATGAAGTAACTTTAAAGGTGTCCCTTTATAACAAAAAGTACAGAAGGATGCTTTCTGTTTCCCATGCTGTCTTCCTGTCTGACTTCTTCTAAACATTGAGTATGAGTAATTATAAATTCTTTATTTTGAATTTCAGTTTCATATATTGAAATAATAGTGAGATAGGATTTCAGTCTTGTCAAGAAGGCTGTAGCCCAGACAGCAATGATTTTGTAGATTTGCATCTAAACTAGATTTTCATCCCATTTGCTCATTGGATTGACATTGTTCTGCAGCAGATACTGACAAGAAATTTGTCTTCACTGTTCTCTAATTTTTTTGCTTTCTTTTTTAATAAGTAAGAGCGTGTCTGCATGGCCTTTTACTGAAACAAAAAGGCTGGGTGGGAGGGGTCTCTGAAGTTGTAAAAGGTTGCATTTCACTGAGTGACAAATACGCCAAAGGATCTCCTGGATGACACGGCAGGCTTTCACACAGGTGGACCTGGGGCAGGGGAAGCTGAGAACAGAAATGTAGGCCTTAGGGAGTGAAGTGTCATTCCTGTAGGAATAAACTGAAAACACAGAGACCACCAGCAATGTGTGGTGTACAGGTGGGGAGCACAATAGCGGGAAGTATTGGTGGAACAGTAGGATTTGTAATTTTATCCTCAGAAAAAATCTTTTCAGTGAATTGCTTAACCGTGTGTTACAGGCGTTAAGTCATCAATGCCTGTTCACACCTGCCAGATTAGCAAAAGATTTTACAGAATCCTCAGTTATATTGACTAGGAAGGTCATGACAATTTATAGATAAACTAGTAGAACCTTTGGGTTCATGTACAGGCTTTGTAGGCGACTTCATCCCCAAATGAGCTGAACTACAAACTGATACGCCAAACAAATGTGACAAAATGCAGCTCAAAACACAAACAACTTATTTCAAAAAAGGTCAATGCAGAATTAACACAGATTTTTTTCAGTCATGTCTGTCAACTGGAAAAATATGTGTATTTTTAAATCACATGAAAGGCGTGCTAAGGTTGGGTAAAAAATATGTCTATGAAGGAGTGGAAGACATAGAGTTAGTTTGATAAGTTAAAGTGTTAGAGGGCCTCAGCTGAAGTATTCAGGACTACAAAGGGCATCATGAAAATCCACTAAGCCCCTTTTCTTTTTCTTTTTTTTTCCCGCTTTTGTTTTCTCCTATCTTTATCATGAAATGCAGTAGCAACTGCTGCCAAGGTCAGGGCCTAAAGAAAAAGCTTTCAATTCAACACACATGATAAAGAAAATAAAGTGCCAGTGTCAGGCAGTGGCAGCAAAGCCAAACATCTGTGTTCTGAGATAACTTCATAATTCTGTCAGTGTACATTTGGCTGAGGCAGCGTGCAGGAGGACTCTGAGCACCTGTATCTACTCTCCAGCCTTTACGTACACCCGTTAGAGACACGAGAGCAGCAGGTGCTGCTTCACTGCATGTTATGTCCTGAAGTGGAGACAGGGCTAGAAATGCTGATCCCTAACAAAGACAGCAGGTGGAATGGTGCTGCTGCCAGTTCTAAGGTATTCTTACAATCATGTGTAAATTGGCAGGGCTTTGGTAGTGGGCATGTTCCCAAAGCATTAGCGCACATCTGTAATATTTAATTGTGCATTGGTGCATCCGCTGCGTATCTTTTTAGGTCCTGCCAAGAGGACACAGAAGCACAGCAAGGATACACAGAGGAATGAGAAATGGTGGAGGGGAGGGCTCACGTGTTCTTCTCATGAGTTAGCCCTGTTCTGTATGCTGAGAGACCAAAGCACAGCTACGAATAGGCTGGGAATAGCCATCCATTTCCACAGAGAGTGAATTCAGCGTTTAACTGTGACACGCACAACCACTTGTTTCCAGCAGGCGAATTGGGTAAGGCAGTCAATTCAGGGGATAGTGAAGTCCTTTACTGAAATTAAGGCATCTGCTTGGTACAGCAGGCACTTTAAATCATGCTGGAATTCATACTGGCTAATTGAGGACCTAGAGTTTTAATCAGGGCAGTAATTTCTCCCCATGTTGCCTGTAGTTTTTGTGTGGCCTACTGTGGTACACTGCAGAAGTAGCTGATGGCTCTTGAATGTATCTTAATGGCATCTGCATGATCACAAAAAAGTGGATATTATATTCACTGTTAAGTGCTTGATAGGGCTATATTTTTCATCATAGGGAGAATTCAGGGTACTGTGTGTCATGAAGCACATAGTTATTTACTGAGTCTGTGAATAGCCATCTTTCACACCTGATCTGCTTTCATGCAGACTTTCTGGTCTGAGGTAGGTTATGTCCAGCTGGTTTACGGAGAACCCAAAGGTCAGGCAGTAAGTAACAACAACAGTATTAGTATTATTTCTAAGCTGCTGTTTATGCATTTGCTAAACAATTACCTCCAACCAATGTCTCGTTAGAATTCCCAAGCTGAAATAATTACAGAGAAAGCTAGGCAATTTCACTCATCCCAAATTTGCAAGTGTATGAGGCTGTTGTGGAAGCAAAGATACTAATCTTCTCCCCGTAGCCATGGTGAAGCAGTAATCTCTATAATGGCAACAAGGAAGATTCAGATTAGACATTTGGAAAAACTTCACGGTGAAGATTTTGCAGCCCTGGAGCAGACAGACAAGGATAGTGACCCCTTGCCCTTCACAGGCTGTCTTTAGAACAGATTAGACATCTTTCAGGAGCAGCACAGGAAGAGCAGATCCTGCCTTGGGGTAGGGGTTGGACCACATGACCTCTCAAGGTCCCTTCCAGTCATGTTTTCTATGATGCTCTGTACAAGTTAATACCAAAAATAAAAGATTGTGCTGATTATGTAAAGCTACAGGGAATAAGTGGAAAAAAAAAATAAAATAAAAAGCCCCGTGTTACTTTCTTGCCAAAACAGCATTCTTAAAAACATCCATCGGGCATCACAGCCACTTACTTCTTTTTAACATAAAATCCCCATGCACCAAATCTATGTTTCTGTATTTCCCTTTTGAACAAAAAGCAGATACAGAGATGACTGTTTTGCTGGGGTGTATTCCAGGATCAGCAAACATTATTGTGACTTTGCTTTTCAGCACTGATGATTTGTAACATTAAATCTGACAAGGCCAGGTTTCCAGAGGTTTCTGCTACTATCGCCTAACTGGATGGAAACCATGTGTATCGGACAAGGGCTTGTGTGGGGGTGACATGGTGTATGTGTGTGTTTCTCTCTCTCCCAGCTCTTGCATATTGACATTTGTAGGTAGTATGGGCTAAAAACATTTCAGCTGAAGAGTTTCCTGTTGAAAACAATGAAGTCTTATTAAAAAAGAAAGGTCGCCCCTGAACGTCAGGCAAGGAATAAGAAATTAAGAGAAGAAATCATTCTGACTTCCTCGTTCTATTTTAGTAATAGCAAAGTATTTCAGTTGCATTGCTGGGTGCGTTTTCTTTTGATATCAGTTTGTTTATGTATTTTATTTACTCTATTGTATTATTCAGATTTTCAGAATATTCTGGGAAAAGGATAGAATTGGTACTCCATGGTGAATTTAGACATCTGTCCTGGGTTCAGCAGTAGCAGTCGTTTTTTTTCCCTCTTAGTAGCTGGCGCAGCGCTGTGTTTTTGACTTTCAGCCTGGGAACAGCGCTGATAACACCGATGTTTTTAGTTAGTGCTCAAATGTTTAGTCTGACCAAGGACTTCCTGAGCTTCATGCTCTGCCAGGGAGGAGGGAAAGCCAGGACAAAGTAGAGGCAGAACACCTGACCCAAACTAGCCAAAGAGGTATTCCATACCACAGCACGTCATGCCCGGGATGTAGAACTGGGGGCAGTTACCCAGAAGGGCGAGTTCACTGCGGGGTTGGGCTACATATCAGTATCTGTCGGCAGGTGGTATTGTATTCTCTTCCCTTGTTATGTCCTTTATCATTATTATTATTGGTGGTAGCAGTAGTGGTTTGTGTTATACTTCAGTTACTAAACTGTTTTTATATCAACCTGTGGGAGTTGCATTCTTTCAGTTCTCCTTCCCATGCCCCCCAGAGCAGGGGGAAGAAAGGGCAGGGGAGGAGTAGACTGCGTGGTTCTGATTTACGGCCTGGGCTTAAAACCACGACAGACATCCTTCTCACTCAGAGTCAAAACTTTTCAACTGCTACACTGTCCGATGGACTAGAAACGTCATTTTCAGCTACCTTTGAGTATGGCTGGGTTGTTTCACCCTTTGGTTGTCACACATCTGTTTAAATGGCAGAAATTTTAACATTGGAATAAAATTATTGCAGCTTATAGTAATGAAAAAATAAGTCTTTGGAGCCAATTTAGTAATAGCTTCGTTAACTGTTCTCTTGTGCAAATCTGTTTGTGTAACTGGAGCGTGGTTTCAAAGAACTTACATCATTTCAGTTGAGTTCTCAGTGATTTGAGAGCAGATTCATGAAAACTGGTGGGGTTTTTTTCCTTTTTTTAGAACAACGTCTCAGTGAAAAGAGGATATCTTTGACAAAACACTGCAACCCCAAAATTGGCAATTACTGCTCTGGCACATATTAAAGCATTTGGACTTGCTACTTTTCATGGCTTTTTTCCACAGTCTAAATCACACAAATATCAGATCCAAAAGAAGTTTTCTTTTTTTATTTCATTTAGTCTGGATGCCAGTTAATCTAGAGTTTACTTGCTTTAGTCTCCACTTTGCTCGAAGGAGGGAAGGACTGGCATACAGGAAATAGGGGTTTTATGCTCTGTGGTTTTTACAGCAAAAATGGTGAGTACTAACTTGAATTACTGATGATATCATACAGTCTCTTCTCTGTATTTGTTTACAGACTTTGATTTTTTTAAATATCTTTATGGAAAAATAGATTTCTAAATTCCTATCTTGGTAAGGGCTATAGTATGCTGATCAGAATTGACACTTCGTATTTCACGAATGCGTACTTTTGCAAAGTACTGTTACTAAATTTGTAGTAACTGCTAGCTGTTATCAAAGGTCTAAAAACTTGCTGAATAAAAAGATTAACAGAGCATTCACAAAAAGGATTGAAAATACACGCATACTAAAAAGCCAATGGAGCCAAACGAAGCTAAAAGTCCTCCAGATTAGGTTTTATAATGAAATTATAATATGAAACAAGGTATAAGAGTAATCAGCCTAATCAAATTCTGTTGTTATAAAATTGTGAGATATCTGAGCTGGAAACTATTAACTATAACTGCATATTATGTATGCATAATATGAACATTTAAACAGATAAATCTTAAAAGTTGAACTAATTATGTGCATATTAGCATTTTGGAAGTGACACTTCCAAGTTAGCCTGTATGACATTATTTCTGCGCAGCAGTTTACATTCTGCTTTCACGTACAGAGAGCTAAGCCAGATGCACAGAAGGAGCATTTTCTCTGGACCTAAGCTTTTGAAGTATCAGATATGAACTCCTGAAAAGCCTTCAAGTACCCCTTTGCAATTGATCAGTCTTGTAGGAGGTCAGACCCACCCACGCGTGCAACCCCAAGTCTGTCAAAGCCCTGGCATGCCAGCAGTTGACAGACAGGCTTTAAATTCAGCTGAAAATAGGTAAAAATTTCACAATTGAAAGTTTTACAATGCTCAAGAGGGAATACTGTCCCAGAGAAAAAGCTGCTATTACTTAATCTCATCAAAAGCATAGGGCAGACCTCTGAGAAGGTCCCAAGCATGTTGTTCAGCCCTGTTCTTCTGAGTCATCTCACTATCCCGAGTCATGCCCTGGGAGCTGCTGGAAGCTGAGCATGCGCTTGAGGGTCTGTCACAATCATGCTGCGCTCATTCAGCTTGCTCCACAACTATCGTGTGTAACTTCAGCCAGGATTTAACGGGGAAGTCCTTAGGTTGAATCCTTGGCCTGCTGCTCTGCCAGCCTCCAGCTGCTTTGAGCTGCTCAGGTTGCTTGAGGAGCTGGCAGAGGCTGCTCTGAGAGGGAGGATTCCCCCAGGGCAAGGAGACAGCCTTAGTTGTCTGGGCAGCACCTGCCGAGGTTGGGCTGCGCTGCTCAGGTTGCAGTCTGTGTGCACACTGGTGCACCAGATCAGGTGATCTACTGACAGCTACACAGTCCTTAAAGGTGGTTTAGGACACATAGTTGGCAGCCCAGTATAGGGCATCTGGGATCTGTCCCTCTGTGGTCCCAGCCCAGGTGCTTCTGCGGGCTCCTTAGTGAGGAGTTGGCTTAGTTCCTCCATCTCACAGCTCTCTGGAAGGTGCAGGCTGCATGTGCTTTCCTTTGGCCTTCTCTAACCCCTTTGGTTAAACTCAGAAAACCTTCCTCCCTTAGCCATTAATTCATTCCAATAGCCACCATTTCTCATCTCTTTCCTGCCTGCTCTTTTTTTGCCTTCTCCTTTTACAAGCAGTGTCAGTAGGCAGAGATGTGATCTAGGATGCAGCCTCCTCCTCCTCCTCCCTGTAATTCACTGCGTTTCTGCCACATCTCTGTTTTGCTCTCCAGACCTTGCCTTCTTACTATGTTTCCTTACTTTCTCACCTTGTATCTTGCTCCTTCCCATGTCTCCCAGTGTTCCTCTAAGGTGTGTTCGGCTTTCCTGCCTTTTCCTTTCCCAGCAGTGCATTTCTTCTCAATCCCATCTTGTATCTCTTGACAGTTCATCCAGTGTTTCCCTGGGCACTTCATGCCCTGAGCTCATTTGTCTTCTCCTTCCCTTCCACCCTAACCCGCTCAATTCTTGTCTCCAAGGAAATGTGACAGAAATGAAAGACAGTGACATTAGCAAGCAGACCCCTTACAAGTTTATTTTGCTGCCATAGTTAAACTGACAAGCTTTCCAGCCATTCTGGAAAGGTGGCAAAATCACACAGAATGTGAAATCCTGATAACTTAAAGACTAGAGAGAATCACAGGTAAAAATCTGTTTTCACTGCATGTTGCAGAGTACCACCCGTTACATATTACACTTTTATTAACAATGCATTCACTGCTGTGGTTTCCTTAAATCTCTCTGATGCAGAGTAAGATACTGCCTTTGGCTTGGACTTGCTTAGTTTCCCCACGTACCAGGCATGTCATCTGTAACTGTTGGCATTTGGCAATAGGGAATAGATGATATTTTGCAGTTTTTCTCCTCCTTCATCTTAATGCATTGCTTGTGGAGTCTGACCTGGAAATACTGAGATTTGGCTTGTTAAAAGCTCAGTGGAACTTCTACTGAAAGATTTCATTTATATAAAAGCAACTGTTCGATTTTGATCAGATAAAAATTATCCCCCATTAGTGGTATCAATTCTCACTTGCACATTTACTGTATATTAAGGGGATCACAATTCAGTTTTCATCATTAAAATTTCTATTCCATGTAACATTTGTGGGGCTTTATTTTGCTGTAATGTTTCTGTTAATTTTTCTATCACATTTTCTGTAAGTAATACGAATATCTAAAAATGCCAAGTCTTTTGTCTTGCAATTTTAGGGTTCTTGTTCTAATTTGATTCTGTTTTCTTATAAATACCAGAACTTGCAAAAAAATGTAATCTGGGCTTTTATCTCCTCTAAACAACATTCTCTGAATGTCCTTGGTATTGTAGGGCTTTTTTGGATATTTTTATCCTTTTACCATCAACAACCTTCTGTACCTTCTGCTGTTACTGCTACTCCTTTTTGCTTCATCAGTGTAAAACGTAGTGGCTATAAAGCAATTAACCATATTCATTAAAACAGTTTTGTTCAGCTGATTATCCTATTCTTGCACTGACTTTTGTAGCATCACATGAGCCCTTGGTTGCAAACAATGACTTACAAGTGCAATGTCTTTAATCTTCCCATATTATTTTTACTCAAGCAACAAAAGCGGTATCCTTTTCATTCTTAACTGTCTCTGAGCTGTCTTTTGTGGGAATATTTTTGAGACACTGAGTCCTCACGTAAGTGCTTTTTTCTACACATTGCCTGGCACAAGCCAGCATGCAATACATATATTTCTCTTAAAGCACATGTCAGGGACTAGCTTGTCCTCTGGTAGTCAAGATTTGGTGGTTCTCTGCCACTTAGTGAGGCAGAAGTTGAAACTCTAGTAGGCATAACCCTCTCTCACCATTTCATACAGACCTATGGAGGCAAGGCGGGCCAAAAGATGATTAAAACTATTCCCTCTATTTAAGCAAGCTAAGTACCCCCCTTACCCAAAGAGAGCTTGTAGGGAAAATATCAAGCTGACATGTTCAAATTGTGCATGGCCACAAACTGAAGAATGACGTGGGTTTTTAAGCCTTCTCAGAGATACATCATACTTCATAGATATGTAAGCATGTTTCATGCAACATGCAATTTCTGAGAGGAGCTTAGTGACAGTTGTGCTTGTTTACCATGTTTCTTCTTTAGATAAATCATTGAACACTTTTTTCATTTCTACCTTCAACTGCCTTTTGCTAAGGTAGAGGCTATGATCTCCCAGTTTTCTAACCTGGAACTGTAACTCAGCTTTACAGTAAATGTCATAATAATACAACATGCTGATAGCATATACTTCATGTATACTTCAGTCTTGTAAGACTTACTTATGCTGACAGTGGAGCACACAAACTTGCTGTTTCAGACTCATCCTTCTTAATGACAAAACAGCCATGTTAAAAATGATCCAGTAATAGATACCATTAGTTTATCAATGAAATTTTTTTTTCACTGAACTGTAGCGTGTCCCTTAATTGCCTGATATCAGTAGTATATCTCATCTAATCAACATGTACCCATTTCTCCATTCTTGAATGTTTACTGTTCCTTGTCCCTAGAACTAGGCTAAGAATAAAAGCAGAACAGAGAAACCACTGAATAGGTAATAATATTAAAATAGCAGTGCTGAAGACACGTGTCAACATTATTACATCATGTATGAGAAAGGAAGAAGTGCTTTGATCTCTGTCAAGACAATCAGCATGTGATGTCTCTGTGGTTTTGGAAAGCACTTAGAAGCAAGAATAATTCAGTAAAAAATAGTATTGTTCCTATTAATGACATAAATGTCCTGCATTGTCAATCCTGTCAGCTCTGCTCAGGCTCCTGGAAGTATCTGTTTCACTTCTTACTTTTATCAGGGACTTAATAATACGATTTGTTCAGTTATTGACTTGTTAATATTCTTGTCCATGTTAATTTTCTTTGTCAAACAGGGAGGCTATTAGCCAAGGTAGCTTGCTCTCCTTTACATTCACTTCACGGGGGGCCTGGTGCAGTGAGGGTGGAAGGGCAGCTCCGGACTGCATGTGAAAAGGCAGCTCTCTATTTTCAGTCGTGCTGTATTCAAACGCACAGTCCTAATGTTCAAGCTTCATCAAGAGATTCAGCCTTCCTTGATGTCTTCTGTGGGGCCAGACTACTCAGCCTGGTAGGGAGCCTACCAGATACGTGCGGTTGAAAGTCCTACCTCATTCACTGCGCAGAGGGGAGTGTCACTTCTGAAGCCTGCATTGGTTGGGTGTGACCTGTGCTCCGAAGGAGTAAGGATGTTATTTTAAATTAACCATAGAACCTGGATCAGTAATATTTGTTTGTCATCTGGGTATTCCAGTGTCCTAAAAGAAAAAACAAAATGCATATAATTTTGCTTTCCTTTTGCATTTCAAACTTAATGCAATTTAGTAAGCTCAGTATGTCCACTTTTTGTGACCCTGTAAGAACACCTTCATGGATTTTTTACCTTTCAAACTGACAAAGAAAAAAATAGAAGAAGAATTAAGAGGGGAAAAGCAACATTATAGCTTATTCTGTGAACAAAATGTCTGGCCAAACAGACCAGCGTTGCATCTTTTTTTCACTTGAAGGCTCATGCACTCAGCTTTGGTAGTGTAAGCAGACCTTACAGCAAGGGGGAATCTGTCATACAAAGTATATATACAGCAAGATTTCTTTTATTTGAAAGGCCGTACTCTGGTATTTATATCGACACGGCACACAGTTTATTAGCACAGTAACAAATGAGCTGAGGAGGTGGGGGGGAAGTGACACAGAAACAAACCAGCAGCCTCTGGGAGCCCTGAGATTAAAGCCACTGCACACAGGAAACTGCTGCAGGGCAGGAGCTGGCTCTGCACACCCTGGTGAAAAACAGAGTCTGGCCCCTGCAGACCCCACAGGGCTCGGGGGCAGTGAATTCCCATTAGAGGGAAGTTGAAAGTCAGGGGATGAGTGCTGAGGCCTTGTAGATAAAAGCCTGGCTACTGTAATTTATCCTCATCTTTGTAAGGACAACCACCCTTCAATCACTGTTGAATTGGCTGCACTCAGTTCAAAAGGGTACATGCTGCTGAGCACACCCCCAGCTCTAGGAAGCTGCTCCATCCCTGGGTAACACCTTTCATTTAAGCCATAGCACCTCCATCCCGCTGCTCCCGGAGAACTCCTTCCCCCTTCCACATACACCAGAGTTGTTCTTCTTGCTCCTCAGAAAGCACCGTCGTCATTTGGTATTTATTTGTGCAGGTTCTTGTGCATGTAAGGTGCGGGTCAGAAATGGGAGTTATGAAAGAATTCTTGTTTCTGTGAATCCCTACAAGAATACAGATGGCAGGTACTCAGTGCAGCAAACAGCACCGTGTGGCAGGATTGCAACACTGTACTGCAATGAGTGAAAAATTTGGCAATTTTCTGGCAAAAAGTAAAGAAGCCACCCCAGCATGTTAAATTCATGTTTTGCTGCTTTCACTGCAAAGCATCACTTACCCCTCCTCAGTTGCCTATCTCTGGAACTCATTTTGGATTAGGCTGTGAAAATGGTCAGTCTTACTGCAGCACAGGCACTGAACTTGCACTTGTTTGCCTGGTTGTGCGTTGAAGTGGAAAATGAGCACAAAAAACTTCTCCCTACAGAAGTGAGCAAGCTATGGTAAAGGAAGGTCTCGATTCAGTTCTTTGAGCTCCCTTTCCAACAGACACGTTTCCTGCAGTGATTTTCATTTAGTGTGCCTGTTGTTTTGCAGATGAGTTACGGCTGTCAAGAATGGCCTATTTAAGTGAATGGTTCATGTCTGGTGTGCTGAATGCCAGTTTACCAAAAAAGACTGAAAACTATCCTTTTACTGTTATGACAAAATAAACACACCAAAAAACCCACAAAACTCTCAAAAGCTGAGTTATAACAGAAGGTGAAAACAGAAATTGTCGATCGCTTTCCAGCTGAGGAAATTTCTTCATTAAACCTGGGCTGAAAAATTTGTCCTGACCACATTGCTGAGATAAAAGACCATTACCTGAATTATTTAACCAGCTGTGCAAACAGTTGTGTAAGACTGTCCCAGATGAAAATGGGATAAAGACCCTTTCCCCATGGAAGGCAGCCATCAGATAAAGCAACAGGAAAAGCAGACCAGCTGCTTGAATTTAAGCTTGAGTTATCTGACACTTGATTGAGCAGGACAGAGAAATTTAGCTGATACTGATACTTTTAATGTCCTTCCAGCCTCTGTGGTTTTGTGAATTTGCATTTTCTGCCCAAATTCAATTAAAAAAACCAAGTAAATAGATGAATTCCTATACATAATTTGATTTGAGCTGCAGTTAACTTCAGCTCCTTGCTAGAATTATTCCTGGACCTATTTTCTGTAATTCCTATTCATCCACTATGTTCTTAGAGCTAGGCACAACAGAAAGGAAAAGTGAAAAGGAGAAGGAAAAGGTCTAGAGCAGGAAAGGAAAGAAAGAAAGGAAGCTTTTTCTTTTAATATATTTCAAATTCTGTAACATTCACAAGAATATAGGGTTTTTTTTCTCGTGCTTAACAATATTTCAGATAAGAACAAAGAAAAAATGCTACTCTTTTTATACAATAGTAAAGAAAACCCACTTGTCATAATTTAGAAACCTACTAACATACATCAAGTTGTCATTTATGACACATTTGCTTCCTTCTTCTTAAGCAAACAAAATACTAGCAAGACATACAGCTCTCTTATTGTTTATGATTCCATTTTTTAAAAATACATCTGTTGTACCTCAGAAGAAAGCTTATAGTTTAATATTTTGGGTTTCCTAATACATTTGTACTGTGAGTTCACAACCAAGGTGATGTCAAGTAGACTCTGGAATTAAAGGAATAAATAACTGCATACAGTATTTCAATTAATATTATTTTTTAAAAGGCAGGTCATACACGAGTAGTTACGAATCAACTGAAGTGAAGTGTGTCTCTCAATGAGACTAAAGAAATGCCAAAATTGAAAGGAGAAATCATTTGTTTGCCCATGCATCTGTAGATTATTTTCACTTCTGTCATTATTAGAAAGTTCATTCAGTCACCCTTCAGACAAATCAAAAGCAAAAAAGCCAATCAAAATGAGGAAGGCAACTCAGAAATAGAGTAAAGAGGAAAAGTTAACAAATTTTGTTGTGTTGAAGTTGAGAATCTTTTCATCTCATTCAACAACCCCCCTAATGGTTAAAGATGGTCAGAACTAGAGCTCCCAGTAAGTTGCCATGTACTGTTTTAAATCAGTGGAGGACAGGAGAGCTGCATATGGGTGAAGAAATTATAATAAAAAAGGATGGGATATAAACTATGGCTTTGTTTCCTTTTGATCAGCAAGGTAACTATTTTGTTACTGGTTTAGCAATGCAGTGTTTCCTTGACAAGGTGGCTTCTCTTTACTGTTGTTTTCCAACCGTTAATTCACTATTTGGGAGTAGCTAAACTTGAAGTATGCTACAGGTCGCTGAATACAAGTGAAAGAACATATTTGCAAACCAACAGTCTTTAATGTTAAAGACAATTGTCCTTTATATAAATGTGAACTTAAGGGCCTCAACAAGCTGAAGGAGACATTTCATTGACAGGTTAGGACAGATTTTTTAGTATGTGTCAACATAATGAATACACACCTAAAACAACAGCACACTGCACTTCTGAAAGTCAACTTTGAACCTTCTGTTCTCACCTGCCAAGAAGCAGCATCTTGCCATGTAGGGCTTTAAATGAATAGTTTCAAACAAGTAGGGTAATGTTCCATCAAATTTTAGGCAGTATTGATAATTTGAGATGCGTAGAGGAAATGCCTAATGTGTGTTGAATGAGAATGTAACAGTACTTTTCATTTTTATGTCAAAATTATACATGTCTATATTATGAAATGCATTCATGCCTCATTTCTCTATTACAGTATCCCAACTAGCAGTATAATCTGTAACCAGTTTTTAAAGAAATACATAATACACATTTGCACAGTATGTCTTGTTACCTGAAATGTGTAGGAACAGGCCTGCCTTGCTCTTCAACCTGACATGTTTACAGTAGCAAAAAACCCCACTATTACTGAATTTATTTTGGTTTTGTACTGAGTGTGCTGCAGAGGTCTGTGGAAAAACAGTATCGGTCATAACTCAGCAATTGGCATTAGCAGCAACCTTTACTATATGCTTCATTTGTATAACTCCTTATTTTATGTTGAAGTATCTTCTGATGTAAGACATTAATAATGCTCTGCAAGTTATGTTGAGATAAATGTGCTCCAGACTAAGATACAATGCACATGAAGAACAAGGAATAAAGTAAGTAAGTAGGGCATTTCCATCTGTGACAAGGCTTACCAGGAAGTTATCACTGCAAAGTGAAGTGTCCTACATAGACTAGAACAGAAAATGGTCTGGGAAGGAATGTAATTAAAACTAAAGAAGATGAACAATGGAAGAGATACTTCCAGTAGGTGAAGAGCAAAAGGTCAAGAATCTGGGAAGCTGATTATATCTCTGAGAAATTCTCACCGCAGAATTGGAAAGCCAGCTGGCTGTAGCAAATCATCCTGAAGAAAAAGAATTGGATCTAAGGGAAGCTTCAGCTAGCAGCAGTGGCAGCTGCCTCTGCTGCTGTCCTCTGTCGTTACTGACCAAATATAAAGATCGTTCCATTAATGCAAATAGAAATGAGTTGATAGGATTAATGCACATGAGGTCACACCCAGTAAGAAAGTTTCTGTTTCAGATTCTTGAAAAGTTTATGTGAGACTTGCTTTTAAGGAACTGAAGAGGTTGTTTGAATGGCTTTGCTATGGAGCCTGGCACAGGAGAAAGATCAGAGGGCTCCACAGCAGCATGTGTGCCTGAGCTTGTGTTTGGATGAAAAAATCAAAGAGGCTGTGAAATGCCAAAAATAGGCACTCGCCCTCTAGACTTCAAATCTCACTCTTTTTAGGATAATTTCAATATTAGAACACTAGGCAGATAAAAGAAATCTCTCAGTCTAAAACTGACAGTCTTGGATGAATAAATTCACCTTGGTAGCAGAATGCAAGGATATTTGAATGTAGTAAGAAAAATGGCAAAGGAATGCCCAAAGGTATGAGTGATGTTGCTGTGTTGAGCATTGATAAGACTTTGATTGTAAGTAAAAAGATAGCAAGTATAAGTATAGTATTGAATGTGCTGTGAACAAAATGAAGGACACACATTGCAATCTGTCGTAAAACAGAATATGTAGTAAATTGTAGAAAAACCTATTTGCTTTCTTTCTTTTTGTTCCTGGCTATAAAAGGGTGAGAAATCACATCTCAGTCACATTGTCTTCCTGCACTAGGGCGCCTGAACCAAGGAATCATGACTTTTAAGATTCTTTCAGCTTTAAAGTCATGTTTTTAAGAACATGAATGTGTAGCATGATTTTTTGCTGATCTTTGAACTCTCCCCCCACTGGAATAATATTAGCCGCTTATCTCAGGCTCATGATGTGCTTTCATGTATTTGTGAAAGAAGAGACCAGTTCAGGAACTGTGGGCACAGAGTCAAAAAATAATAATGTGGAAGCAAGAATGCATAAAACAAGAATAGTGATGTTCAGTGCTGCATACTGCAGTGAAGCCGCACACTGTACTGAATACTACTCATGTGTAGCATTTTCTGATTCAGTTGGTATAATCAGAAATATGGTAATTTATTTCTCACAAATACTGCAATTCAAAGGGTGAAAAGGTCTTCCTGTGGGGAAATCTTACTTTCCGCGGCTTTAGTAAGCATTGTTTGAAATGAAGACCAGCACTTGGCTACTGGAATCAAAGGACGCAAGTAATTCCCAACAACATAATTTGATGCCATTTTCAAACATAAAGCATAAAATAGAAAAGGACGCTAATTGGACAATACACGTTACCCTGGGAGTTTAAAGGGAAGCTGTGCATGAAAATAAAACAAGTTTATTCAACTGAGGAATGAGACTGAAGGTCATTAATAGGCTAGCAGTCACAGTCATGCAAAAGGAATGTTGGTATGTTTGTTTTGGTCTCCCACATAAATGCAGTATCTCAGCTTGCCAAGTCCCGTATGTGAAAAAAAGAGCCAAAATTAGGGCTAGAAACACACTGGAAGAAACCCCATTATCTTGAAATGTACTTAACTTCAAAAAATAAGTAAGTTTTCCCACTTGATTTCCCTGGCTTGCAGTAGGGTTTAACATTCTTTTCTTTTTCCTGTTGCTAAGTGAAAGTCTTACATAAACAAAGGAAATCAACTGTGTTAAAAGGATGGAAATGACTGTATGCAAAAAGCTGTCAAATCTACAGAGTAAGCAAACTGGAAAAAAAACATTTCTTAACCTAATCCTTTCAGTTACAGCAAGGCTGTGTCTGACTCATGCTGTTCAGAGAAAGTTAGTGTGTTGCGGGTTAAAATTGTTTGGCATTAATTCTCTCAATTTAAGAAAAGGAGTTTCTGTAGCCTCAGTGATATGCTTGGGGCTTTTTTATTTGTTAGTTTGTTGCGGGTTTTTTGTGTTTCTTTCCCAGAAGGAGCAATTTTGGTGATAATTGTAAGCATGAAATGTCTAGCACACTGTGAAGACCTGCAGGGTCACGTTCTAGTTACTTTAAGAGACTAAAGCTTCCTTCAGCTTCCCGCTACGTGGTTACGGGAGAGTGATGAAAAACTCCTGAGAGCAAACAGTTCATACGTGGGCCTGGAATCACCCTTTGGACACTTGTTTCTCTCCGCTGCAGGTACAGGCAGGCTATGCTTCTATACCAGCAGCCTCAGCTGAACACCTAGGCTGACAAATTGAGGCTGTAGTACTGGAAGAGCTGATCTTAAAGGCAGTTTTCTGACCTGAAGCTCACATAATGCTTTACCTCTCTATACTGTGACCACAGCGAATGTTTGGATGTGAGCACGATCTCGGGTCTTGTATCAATGGAGTATACCTAACACAGCATAGGAAAAGACATCATTTAGATATCATAGGTCTACTTTAATTACAGAAATTGTATTTGCTTATTCATATTAAGTGGATATATATAGCTGTTGGTTTAAAGCAATGTCAGTAGAGCCAGAAAAATAAGCATCTTGTGCATGTCTTAGGTCACAGTTCTGAAACTGATCCATAGGGAAGTGATATATGGTAGCTGTTCTGATTTCTAGCTACAAGCAGCTTAAGTAGATTAAATAATACCCGAGATTCTTTCTCTTAATAATACAAGGGATGTGAAGCACTCGGGAACAGGAGGACAGGTGGTCTGCAAAATCATTGAATAGGAAAGACCCAAGAGACATTCTTCCTCAGATATCCTTTTTATGAAAAATTTTGAGGATTCCTACAGTAACAGCAAAATCTAGTCCAATAACAGGGAGTCAGTACAGAATGCTACAGAATTTAGCACCAATAAATATGCTCCCGTTGAAACGGTGAATTAGATGTGCAGCAGGATCTGGTCACACTTCAAAGAATAATATGCAGAGCTGAAGATCCATCTGTTTGCTCTTGCTATCACCATTGAGGCTCCTATATGTTAAGCAGCCTTTTGACTACTTCAAAGTACATTTGAAGTCTTCGCTGTGCGTATCCCATGCACAAAAAAGCAAATGTGCCTTACCAGTATGAGTAGCTGGTATTTTTGTTCATTTATTTTACTTGTAAATAGAAACAATTTGTTCCTGCTATGGATCATTTCTGGACTTTTTCTTTTTTTTTTTTTTTTTAAGCTATGATAGTGAGGGCCGTCTCACAAACGTTACATTCCCAACTGGAGTTGTCACTAACCTTCACGGGGAAATGGAAAGGGCCATTACAGTGGACATTGAGTCATCCAGCAGAGAGGAAGATGTCAGCATCACTTCCAACTTATCATCAATTGATTCTTTCTATACAATGGTTCAAGGTACTGTAAACAAAAGGGATTTCTGGAAAGGAGAAAGAAATGGATTGAAAGGGGAAAAGGTACAGAAATAGCACGAGGTGAGATTTTAGCTTGAAAATAGCATGTGGCATCCCAGCAGCAACATCCTTGAAAAAGTCAGTAGTCATAACCTTGGCTGACATGGTTTAGTGTGAGGTGTCCCTGCCCATGGCAGGGGGTTTGGAACTTGATGATCTTAAGGTCCTTTTCAGCCCTAACTATTCTATGATTCTATGATAGTATGCTTAGGATTAGGCAAAAAATACCTACCGAAATAGCAGAAAATATGTTTTTTGCCAGTTCCAAGAACATACTCTGAGGGTGGGACTTTTTTTAAATGTTTAAGTGACTTTAAAGATGGATCCCAAAGGCATTTGTGCTCTCACGTGATATAGATATCCTTACCAATCTCACCCTGGGTATTTATTACCATTGGGTCAGTTACGTGAAGTCAAGCTGTTACATGAACATATTTCCTAAAGTGTGCAGGATAAAGGCAAGCTCTGAACCCATGTAAGTAACCTGTGCCTCTCTTTTTTGCCTTTCCAGATCAGTTAAGGAATAGCTACCAGATTGGTTACGATGGCTCACTGAGAATCCTGTACGCCAGCGGCCTGGACTCACACTATCAGACAGAGCCGCACGTGTTGGCTGGCACCGCCAATCCAACAGTGGCAAAGAGAAACATGACCCTCCCAGGAGAAAATGGACAGAACCTGGTGGAGTGGCGATTCCGGAAGGAGCAAGCCCAGGGAAAAGTCAATGTGTTCGGCCGAAAGCTCCGGGTAAGCATGCAAGCATATAAGATATCTGTTGCATTCTCATTAAGTGAGAGGAAATTTAAACACATTCCTGTAGGTATTGCCATCCAACAACCACAGAATATTTACTGTAGACAAGCTTATTGTAGAGCAGGAAGCACTTGAATTTATTACTTCATTTATTGGCTGATTTTCCTTATTAATCGCTCTTTTCTGTGGACTTTGGACTGTTGGTTTTAGCCTAAAAAACCTTGGAATTAATCAGAATGAAAGAACAATTTTCTGCTTTCCTTCACTATTTTTGTTTCTGGTACTGAATTCACACATCTGACTTTGAATCTTGTTTTAAATTATTCTACCTTAAGTTAGCACAGCCCTAATACTTACTGTAGGAAAGGTATAACTGTGTGTGCATGGGTATGGCATATTCCTATAACATATGTCTTTACCATTTTGTTGGCATTTCTTCTTCATATGTAGTTAATAAAATACAAGTAGGAAGCAAACTATGATTTATGACAGCCATTTGGTAAAGACAACATAGATTAAGCATTTGAAATTGGGTTGCCAGGAAACCATTTCAAGACCATATCAGAGGTCTGACTTACTCTTAGAACTGAACTCAGTTCTTTAAAATAAGGTCTAGGCAGTATATCAAATGAAGGTAATTTTAGACCACTTGACATCTTAGAGGTATCATGCCATTTTAAATCTTAAAATATTTTGTATCGTCATGTGGGATGAGAAAGGAGGGAATGCTCTCACGCACCTTATATTCCTCTCTATCACTAGTTCTGCAAGAAGAACGGATGTTTTAAGGAGGAAGAATGACTGTGCACAGTAGCTGCTGGTTCATAGGCACGTCATAATACAGTAGGATAATACACCTGCCAATTCATTTGTGAAAGAAGCCCAAGAGAAAATAAAATAACCATACGAATGGCATTTGCTTTGGCAGTAAAACAAATCACCATGAGTCCAGTTCTCAAAAGTGAAGAAAAATTTTGGCATTCAAGTGCAGAGGAGGTAAAATAAATGTCACAGGCAACCTGGAAGACTTAACAGGAAAAAAGGCACAGCAGAGAGAAGGAAAGATTTAATAAGATGGAGGGGATAGTGAGAGATTATAGATTAGGATAAAATAGTAGTAATTAAAAGTATATATACAAATAAGAAAAGTAGGGCATGTGGAGAATATGAGCTAACAAGAGAAAAATGCCTCCAAGGAGAAGTAAAGAAAGAAACTTGTCAGTAAAGAAAAAAAAAAAAAGGAAGCTGCTTTGAGATTGATTTATATGGGAAGATATTACAGAAATGTCACTTGGGGGTGGGAAGGGATGTAGGAAAATAGGAAAAGAAAACAACAAAAAGAAGAACATTAACAACTTGGGGAGCTTATCATTTGCATCTACAGATACGTCAATAACATTTTGCTGCAAAGAAGACAAATGTAGACAAAAATGTGGCAAAATGTATTGCCAGTAAATGTACTCATATATATGACCCTTTCACTGCATTTTATGTTTATATAGTATCTAAAATAACCAAGTACACTCTCAGGTACTGTCTTGGTTTTCTATCTTGTATTAGTTCTACCCACTATTAGCAGTCTTTATGAAGAAATTAATTAGGAATTATGTCACCCTCCCTTAACTCAACAATCATATCAATCTTACTTTGTTCAGACTTGTATCTTAATTGTTCAATAAGCTAGTTTTGTCCCTGGACCTGTACATTTGGTGTGTAGGCTGGCCTTTGGCAGAAGTCCTGACAGTCCTGTATGTGAAAGAGCCTTTTGTATTGAGACCAGACAGACCTTCATTCACAAGGATCTCAAATAAAGGAATTGGTATAAGCTCTGTCTCAAGGGATGCATCCAGAGTAGGCAGGTAAGATACAAAAGGGAGCTCACAGGAAGAGTTTGCTCTGCCTCCTCCTGAGACCTGACATGCTCCAAGCTCTTCAAAGGTCCCCAGTTTTCATATTACCTCTTGAATCAATCTGTAAGGCACAGCAATAGATTCCTGCTTTTAATGGGGGATCACAGTCAGATTTCATGCTTCTCACTGGAAAGAAAAACAGGAATTAAAACAAAGCGGGATAGTTGAACACCTAAATTACTGAAATACATTGATCATGACAGTCTGTAGGGACTGTCAAGAGACTCAGTTTTGTGCCGCTAATTGAAAATTTCCTGAATTACTATCTGTATTGTAATGAAACCCAGAGGTTTCAAATATATTCGGAGCATGGCTGTCTTAGACACAATAAAACATTCAAGTTTGCTGTAAAAGCATTTTGGTAGCAGAGCCATTGTTAAGAAGTGCTTCAGTAGAAGGCAGTACTTTAGCTGACATATGTTATTCCAGCCCCATACTGTCCAAAGAAGCTGTATCACCAAATCTTGTTGCTATTATAATTGCCATCTGCATTACAAGATTATGCGAGCACAGCCAAAATTTCACCAAAAGATCACATATCTGAATGCAAGAGCTCTGTCAGCAGAGTCTGGCTGGAGAAAGAGGCATTTCCTTTCTTTCCCCTGTATCCTGCCCTTACACAGACCAGACAGATGGAAAGTGAGAAGGCAAGGGATGTTATTATCCCATTTAGCAGATACAGCAGTGAGACAGCCAGATTAAGTACTTTGCTGCAATTTACACCGGAAAGATGCGCTTAGCCAAGAAATTAACCACAATTGCTTGGACATCTGCCTTAACCATAAAACCACCCTTTCCTCTTTGCCAATTCAGAAATCAGAAGTGCCCATTCTCACTTCAGTGTCTAAGCATGAGAGGTAGACAAGAAAATTAATAAGTATCATAATTAAATGTAAAATAATGAAGGCAAGATGGAGAGAAAGGGAGGAGAAAAAATCAGGGAAGCAAAACAGGCAGGGAGACAGAGAGATGAGTGCAGGCATGTGTGGGAGAGGCTGAGAAATAAAAGCTGGAGATAAGCAAGATTTAAGAGTGAATTTAGGCAAATGAGCAAATATTAGATGTTGGAAAAATTAAACAAAAACTACCTAAAAATGAAGAAGTCCAAGAAAATGACAATAAGGAAGTGAATGGGAATGCTTCATAGTTAAGTTTAACCTACATCTAGAATCAGTCTTGTCACATTAATTTTTCAAAGTATATTTAACATTTGATGGCTCATTAAATAGGTAGAGTAGCTATTCTGCATCTGCTAGACTTTGTGTTCCTTACTTAGATGATTTACATGAAAATTTGACTTTTGTTCCTAAATTGATAGTGGAGATTTTTGTCATGCCAGTGATTTCACTGTAAAAAAGAGAAAGGTAATGTAGATAGACAGACAGATACAAGCAATACTGAGCATTTGTAATTTCCCATATTTGCCTACAACACATCACCAGCACTTTAATATGGTTTATGCCAATAATAAAGAATCTAATTTACATTGATATTTTAGAAGCTTATCAGCCTTAGTGTGTAAGTAGCAACAACCATGATACATGGATTTTTGAACATGCAGCCCTGACAAATGCAAAAATCCTCCAGCCATTTCTTTGGTCAGGATATCTGTTGTCTTGTTCTTTTCTGGATGTTATTTAGGTGTCTTTCTTCATCTCTTTATAATGTATGCATCAAGTACTTGAAAAAGAATTTTTAAAAAAATCCTAATACAGATACCTGTATGTTTGTTTGTCCTATATGTTAGCAAAATACAGTGATGAAAAATCTTCAGGACTAGTGTTTCACTCCCAGCTGGAGTAACTTTTAAAAGACACAGCAGATACAGAGATGGTTTACAGATGAACAAAGAAATTCTTTAGTGTGAGAATGCTGAAAACCAATTCAATGCAGGTGGGGGAAACAGTGAAGTGCAAAGATACCAATGTGGGAAAAGTAAACCAGACATTTTCCTTTCACAAATACAAAAATGACAGCTGATTCAATGAAACTGAAAGCATATTTAGAACACTAAAAGGATGTAGGATTTCAGTGTAAAAGCATTACATAGAAACCACTATCCATCGCTGTCGTTTACATATATAAATAATACAGTTTTCAACATAAATGTATCTAGGCTAAGGTTCAATTTCAAATCAAAATAGTTATACATTTCAGAGCATTTATAACTGCTTTTCAGTGGTTCAGTAGTCTTCCAGTCATTTATGACTTTAAGTGGTCAGTTAAATAGGCAGAAGACATAATCCTCTACTAAGGATTTCAGCCACCTAAATATATTGCAGCAGTGGATGATATACTGAATTAAACTACCATTTGATCCAGAAGGGGAAAGCCTGTGTTCTAAAAACTAGTTAATCTTAATTTGAAGATTTAACATGCTTTTGAAGATCTTAATTTTGTATTTACTGTTTTGAAAAATACTTGCTGTGGAAGATTAGGATTCCATCTTTTTAGAGTGAATGTTATGAACTGGACAAGTGGTTGCTGGGAATGTTTTGACAATAATTTGCTATATGTACTTCAGACTGCCTACAAAAGAAGTATTTTGTTCACTGAAATGGCCCCATTTATTACAGAAGGTTTTGGTGCACATCTTTCAGTGTTTCCTTAACAGTTTGAGTAAATATCAAGAAAGAACACATTGCAACAGATTCAGACTCTTCATATAATGAGACCTTCTAAAGTAGATGGTAATACAGTGCCTTACAGTTATATCAAGCAGTTGCTAAAATAATTTACGCACACAGCAAATCAATCACTGTAAATTGTATTTAAAGAATAGCTAGCTTTGTGGGAATAATAGGTGGCTAGGGTTTGAACAGCATGATTTATTGTGTCATTTTGTTTACTTTAAAAAGGTTAATGGCAGAAACCTCCTTTCAGTTGACTTTGATCGAACCACAAAGACAGAAAAGATCTACGATGACCACCGTAAATTTCTGCTGAGGATTGCCTACGACACGTCAGGGCACCCCACTCTGTGGCTACCAAGCAGCAAGCTGATGGCTGTCAATGTTACCTATTCATCCACAGGTCAAATAGGCAGCATACAGCGAGGGACGACTAGTGAAAAAATAGAGTATGATGGACAGGGAAGGATAGTGTCTAGAGTGTTTGCTGATGGGAAAACTTGGAGTTACACATATCTGGAAAAGGTAAAGAACACTCAGATTTTAAAAAATGCTTCTGATGTGCTGAAACTCTGCAGCAGTATACAAAGCAAAAATAGGTAGTAGAAGTACATTTCAATTACTCCAAGTATCAACATGTGATTCCTAGGGGAATGTTTCACAAAATAGATATGTAATCACACTGTAGCTAATTGCTAGGAATTGATGTGGTTTTAAATTATTCAGGCCACCAACTAACAAGAAGCATCTGTATTTACCTTTTATCTTAACACTTTAAATAATGTACAGAGACTAGATCTCTGCAATGCACTCAGTTGAAAATAATTTGTTTGTAAATTCTTCAGTTGGTTTTTTTTCCCTACCAAGAAACGGTTTTGTGTCTAAATAGTTACAGCTGTCAATTTGTATTTGCTATATGTTGTAGTATCAAAATAAAAGGCAGAAGATTAGAAATCTTCATTATATATAATCTCTGAATGGTATCTTTCCCTCTAGAAATATTTGTGAAAATCCCCCTTGTGAGATCTCACACCTGCTATGCAAAAAGAGAATTCATTTCTTTCTGGGGTTAAATATATTTCTATTGAAGCCATTGCTCAGAAAATACTATTTACTAGTCACTGCAGACATAATTTAATCAAGACCTAGGATACATAATAGCCACACATCAGAAAAATGTCAGAATAATTCCAAATAGCTCATTTTGATGTGAATAATCAAACAATTGTTTTGCCTATGTCTTAAAAGCTTACAGAACAAGAAGACAGTATTCAAGGATCTCTGGCTATTCAAATTCTTCAAAATGATCTCTAATTGTAGGGAAGAGTTTGTATCTCCCATATGTTGTTCTCCTCATGAGTTAATGGCTCTAAGACAGTTTTACTTCTTCCCATATTAAACATGACTTATCTGAATCCATTGACAATCTGCTGTTTAGCTGTGAGTGCTTGATAAAAGAGTGATACAGTCATAACAAGTAGCAAATTATGAATGTGGAACTACTAATTACAGAACCCCTTACAATTAAGCATCCAAGTAAATTAGGCAGGGAGACGTTAACAACATGTAAGGTCAAGGATAACTCAATTAAAGAGGAGATAATTTTCTTAAGTGGGAATGCCACATTTTTGTGAAGAAATAGTATCGGTGTATGTGTGGGTGGGTGCTCCACCATTTGTCACATGGTAAAAATCTGTTCTTCATTTTCAGTCAATGGTTCTTCTGCTTCATAGCCAACGGCAGTATATCTTCGAATATGATTTGTTGGATCGGCTTTCTGCTGTCACCATGCCCAGTGTTGCTCGTCATACCATGCAGACTATCCGCTCCATTGGCTATTACCGGAATATATACAACCCCCCAGAAAGTAATGCTTCTGTTATAATGGACTACAATGAAGAAGGGCAGCTCCTTCAAACTGCTTTCCTGGGGACAAGCCGAAGAGTATTATTCAAGTACAGACGGCAGACCAAGCTCTCAGAAATTTTATATGATAGTACAAGAGTTAGTTTTACTTATGACGAGACAGCAGGAGTCCTGAAAACAGTAAACCTCCAAAGCGATGGTTTTATCTGCACCATTAGATACAGGCAAATTGGCCCATTGATTGACAGACAGATTTTCCGCTTTAGTGAAGACGGAATGGTAAATGCCCGATTTGACTACAGCTATGACAATAGCTTCAGAGTGACTAGCATGCAGGGTGTCATCAATGAAACCCCATTGCCTATTGATCTCTACCAGTTTGATGATATCTCTGGCAAAGTTGAACAATTTGGAAAATTCGGAGTTATATATTATGATATTAACCAGATAATTTCAACAGCTGTAATGACCTACACAAAACACTTTGATGCACATGGCCGCATCAAGGAAATTCAGTATGAAATATTTCGGTCATTAATGTATTGGATTACAATTCAGTATGATAACATGGGACGAGTGACAAAAAGAGAAATTAAGATCGGGCCATTTGCCAACACCACAAAATATGCTTACGAATATGACGTAGATGGTCAGCTGCAGACAGTATATCTGAACGAAAAAATAATGTGGCGATACAACTATGACCTGAATGGCAACCTCCACTTGCTCAACCCCAGTAGCAGTGCTCGTTTGACGCCACTTCGCTATGACCTGAGAGACAGAATAACTCGACTAGGTGATGTTCAGTACCGATTAGATGAAGATGGATTTCTGCGTCAGAGGGGTACTGAAATCTTTGAATACAGTTCAAAGGGCCTTCTTACTCGAGTTTACAGCAAAGGCAGTGGATGGACGGTAATTTACCGTTACGATGGACTTGGACGACGAGTTTCCACTAAAACTAGCCTTGGACAGCATCTCCAGTTTTTTTACGCTGACCTTACTTACCCAACCAGGATAACTCATGTTTATAACCACTCAAGTTCTGAAATCACATCTCTCTATTATGATCTGCAAGGACACCTTTTTGCCATGGAAATTAGCAGTGGAGACGAGTTTTACATTGCATCAGACAACACGGGGACACCACTGGCTGTTTTCAGTAGCAATGGTCTCATGCTTAAACAAATTCAATACACTGCCTATGGAGAGATCTATTTTGACTCTAACCTTGACTTCCAGCTGGTAATCGGATTCCATGGAGGCTTATACGACCCACTGACCAAGCTAGTCCACTTCGGAGAAAGAGATTATGACATACTGGCAGGCCGGTGGACAACACCTGATATTGAAATCTGGAAGAGAATTGGGAAGGATCCAGCGCCTTTTAATTTGTACATGTTTAGAAATAACAACCCAGCCAGCAAAATACATGATGTGAAGGATTATATCACAGGTAAAAGAAGGTTACTTAATTGCAGCTTAGGGGTGCTGGACCTATAGACATCCAGTTTATATTGGAATCACGATTTTGGTACCTAAGTATATCCTACTTAGAAAAGTTCTTTATGATGAAACATTAAGCACTTCACTTAAAAATGAGAATTATTAAAGCAGACACACTTATCAGGAACTGTGACATAACAAATGGGTGATCTTGAAAATATCTCATCTAGCTTTGGACATTGATTTAGGTACCTGCATAGCGGATTAAGATCCACAGGCAATCATTAGCTTTCAGGGTAACTAAACCTAAACCTTTTGCCCTACATAGTCTTTACCATGCTTTAATATTAGATTCTTGAACTGAAAAGATAAATTAGAGCATCTCAGTATACAGAGAGGTTGGGTTTTCCAAAGTACATTTTGGAGTACCAATGGAACACATCTCTTCCTTTCCCACTTACTGAACTGTAACACACAGTGCCTCAGCTAGAGATCTCAGGGCATTAGGAAAGAGGAGCCCTAGGTTGCCTTCCAGTACTGCTATGCATTACCCAGTGCTCTTAGAATGAAAAAATAAAATAAAATAAGACTCCTTGAGCAAGTACAGGAGTAAGAACCGCTCAAGACTGTTCATGAGAATCTCCTTACATGAGAATTAGACTCAGGCTTCTTCATAGCTGTGGGCTACTGAGCAGTAAAAGGTGCATATTCATGGACCAAAAAGACCAGACAAGAGGGAGTGAGACTGTGAGAGGTCTTTCTGTGACCAGTTTAACTCATCAAGGCAGAATATTCTCACTGGCAGTTGGTTAATATCTACCAGGGTAGGTTTTTGCAAGGCTACTAATGTAAATTGGCTTAGAAAGAGAAGTCCAATAAGCTTCAGCAGGACCAGCACAAAGTAATGAGTACATAGCCAGAAGCAGGGAAGGAAGCACAGCATATAAGAAAAAAGAATGTGAATTTCTCTGTGAAATGTGAATGTTAGCAACAAAAAGCTGCTAACATGCCATTTCTTGTATAACTGAGTTCTTATAGAACCTATATGCTTTTTGTGGGTCTAGAGTTCCATTATTCTACATACAAAAAAAATGACTGCACGTCACCAAAATTTTCTGAAAAATGCCTAACTTGCATTTGAATTTTTGTATTTGAACAGATATGAATAATCCTAAGTATTTTATATAGGCAGTGCTGGACTACAAGAGGGGCTCAGCACCACTTACTTATGAGACTACCACTCAGAAAAGCATCCTGGGAATCAAATGGGTTTGCATTAATTTAACAAACAGCAGCTATTAACAGGGTTGCTAATAGGCTGCCTGGGAGCAAGATAATAACAGACCGTTGGCTCTGTCCTCTTTCAGCAGCATGTGCTTAGGGGATGCAGTTACAATCAGATTCTTTGTGGCATTGAAAATTATGCACTTAGTTCAAAAATTGCCCTCAAAATACAGTTTCAGTTCTTAACATCTTTGGTGTATGGATTGCATAGACACACTGCTCATATAAGGCCGTTACAATTAGTAATTTCACTGGCTGGTAGTTTTAGATGCAGAGCCTCATAAGGCATATAATTTATCTGGAAAGGTTAACATAATTTTAATGTAGATACTTTTAATTTTTGTAATATTTGAAAAAATGTAATATTTGTATATTGTAATATTTGTATTGTGTATTGTATATTGTGTATTGTAATATTGTAATATTTGTAGTAATTGTAATATTTGAAAAAATGTAGTTCCTTCTTCCCCTAATTTGGGGTTTTCTTTAGTGGAAACTATTAGACTTGGTAAGGAGCACTCTGACAACTTCTGCTAAGCTTTGTATTTGGACTGGGTAGAAAGACAGAAACAAGGCAGAGCACCTATTTTTGCCCAACAATTGTTAACTAATTAATTGTTGGCATCCATAATCTATATATTCTTAACAGAACATAAAAGGTATAAATAATGTTATCTAATGCTAATTTAGTATCCTGTCTGCTTACTGATGCAGCTATAATACATTTCATTAGCTTTTAATTTCATCAGTCCATCTTCATCTCAAAAAGGGGGAGATTTCTCTTGAACCAACACAAAATACCTACCAAATCATTTAAAAGGTAATTGACCATTTTGGTGTTATTTCAGGGGTAGTTTGAAGACATTACAGTAACACATACATAAGAAAAGGACAGGATGTGCTCTGCAGTACTGTTTTGCTTTGTTTTAAACTATTGATGATGAAGGTGGAACGTAAAGCGTGTTCAGCCTGACCATGAAATCTCAATTAGTTTAGGCTACCTGAGAAGGAAATCTCACCTTAATTGTGCTCCTATAGTTGTTCTGAAAGTCACTGAGGCCTTCAAAATCACTGAAGCCTGCGATATCTTTCAAACAAGCATAGTGCAACTCTTACATAGAATAGAAGTTTTCTTCCATTTTTTTTTATTGGCTTGCTATTCTAGCTGTAGCACAAATCTGAATCCATACGTATCAAAATGACGATTGTTGAATAACTTTCATGTTATAGAAGGAAATCAAGTATGCCGAAAGCTATTCCATGTAAAAATAGCATAATTGCAAAATACAGAACAATGATAATATTTTTCTCTCTTGTTTAATAATTCTCTTTCAGATGTTAACAGCTGGCTGGTGACATTTGGTTTCCATCTGCACAATGCCATTCCTGGTTTCCCCGTTCCGAAATTTGATTTAACTGAACCTTCTTATGAACTTGTGAAGAGCCAGCAATGGGAAGACATACCAGTAAGAAACAAAACTAAACATACAAATGGAACAGGACAGAACGTGCCCTTCTATTCAGATCTTAACTAGGCATGGATAATCCTGACAGTGTTACTTGCTAAGTTAAATCTGAACAGGGCTTTTCAAAAACCTCTAATTTTTATTTACTTTTTGTAGGAATTAGAGATGGTGTTTTTTCTTACAGATTTGCTAAGTTAGATACCATTTTAAATAAGCTTTTGTTTTCTTTCAGCAATAATAAAAATGCGTAAAAAAAACAATCAATGGAAAGAAGTTTAAGGCCCTTTAAAGTTTCATAGCAGAAACTACAGAGATTTGATTTGTACTAGCACACTGCCTGAAGGCAGAAACTGAACACTGTAGTAAAAAATAGACTGGGAAATAAACAGAACAGGTGATATAAATTATACATACAGGCACCACTACAATTTTACTTCTCTTTAATATTAACCATGTTTTATATGTAAAGATAAAATGTTGAAAATGAAATTACCTGAGGTAAAACCCATTATATTACATAAAACCAAAACTCCTGGTGCTCATGAAGTTCTTTGGGAGGAAAAAATGAACTTCAGTCCCTAAAACATGCTCCAGTTCTAAACGATGTAAGAAATAAATGTGGAAAATCTAAATCTGTTATTTAAGAAAATCATATTTACAAATCAAACTCACTCAAAGATCAAAGATCTGTGCTCTCAAAACTACAGTTCTCAGTTAAGAAGAAGGTGTTAAGAGGCAATAAAATGGGTAATCCCTTAAAGTGACACGCTAGATATATATATATATATTTGTTTCAATAGCCAGGGATGAGTAATTGGGTTTGAGTAACAGACTTGAGTAACAGGGAAATACCTTAGAGCATAGCATGTGATTAGTGTCTCCCATGAGTGGTAGAAGCAATGGAGGAGGAGCATTGCAAGTACTCCAGGCAAGGTCGTTGTATCAGGAGACAAGAGACCTGTCATCAGGCATGGCTGTGAAGAACAATCAGAGGTTGTTTATTTAGACCTTAAAGGCTAAAGAATGCAGTTATCCACTAACACCAGCAAGAAAGAGGTGCACCAGGAAGAGAACCAGTATGGTCAAAGAGATAAGAGCAGACAGCTAGTTTTCAAAAATCTTCAGAGAGGAGTTCAACAACATGAGGAGAGCCAGGGACTTGTGACATGACAGGAAAAGAGAGAAGTGGGAGCAAAACGGAAAGATTCAAAATTCTCAGGTAGGAAGAAGCCGTGACTATGATATTCACTGTTGAAGAAGGAAGTGCAAGCAGGAGCCAGAAGTAAACACACAAGCCATTTAGTATTTTGAGACATTCTGGAGTGAGCGAGCGTTACGGAGCTCTGAGAGTTTGCTCCAGAACTCTGAGGATACATGTTAAAAATAAGCAAACTTTTCATTATGAAGTTGCTATAGCATCTCACTGCTCTCACTGATGAGCATGCTGTCTAGAATGTATTTTGTGCTCAGTAGTTTTCATGTAGGATTTCCAACAGCTGAAATCCATACTTGTTAATAATGCAGACAGGAATCTGCCAGATTCAGGAAGAGTTGAGAGTCCAAGTCAATTCATAATTCCATCAGGAACTGTCCCCTCCAGAAAGCTGCCCTCATGGCAGAGCAAAGAAGCCTCTGCAAACCTTTTGGCAGGCTCTGATTAGCAGCAAGACCGAATTAAGGTTGTAGGAGTCTGTTAATGACTCCTGCTTGGACTCCCACCCAGAAATTTGGGGAAACTAAACAGCCTTTTGTCTCATTTGCCAGCAGTGAATCAAATGGGTTAAACAGGATTTTGCTGAAGGGAGAAGGGGGTCAATTGGAAGATAAACTGTATCATCTACAGAAACTAAGTACTCCTTTTCAAAAGTGCAGCCAAAGCTATTTAAATCTTTCTGTTTCCTGCTGAGACAACTGCTAGGGCAGCTGTCTGCTCCCCACCTCCGTCAATACTAGCTCATTCACAGCTTGTAGCTGTTAAGACCCAGGGTTAGACAGATAAGATGTGCCTGTTCTGCGCAGCTGTAAAGCCTCATCCCAACCACAGCTGAACCCATAATGTGAGCTGCCCTGCGATCTAGCCGTGCTAGCTGACCATTCCTGCTAGTTGCTCCTGCTCTTCTAGCTGTTCTGTCTAACCACAGCAGTTAAGATGGCAGGTCCCATTCTCCAGCTATCCTCTCTCTTTACCAAGACTGCATCTGACAGACGGGGCTACATACAGCTCTCAACAGTCAAAATAAACTTCTTTAACAGATTCTCCTATCCTAGCTTTTCCATCTTGTGCTTTTGCACCTCACAATTGCACCTCTTATTTCCTCCCCTTTATAACACACCTTTTCAACAGGAACAACCCAGATACAGTAAAACATGAAATACCAAGCAAGCATATTTTAGACTTGCCCCTTGCCTTTGCTAGTTGTCAACAAAGCATTCTGCTGTATTCAGAACTGCACCCATCTGAAGTTCTTGGGGGAGAAAAGCTGCTCATCTCTTTCAGGCAGCATACTGATACTTGAAGCGAAATGTAAGTTCACATAACTGAATTGGCCACAGCCCTTTCACAAATCCCCTTTTATCTGTTTCTGCATTTGAAGAAAGGGCATCTCTACAGTAAAAGAAAGAGAAGGAAGCAAATGGTACAGAGCAGTGAGGTAGAGATTATTATTACAGTTTGATTCCCCTCCTTCCTGTTGTAGCTTAAGGGGTTATGAGAGCCTCCCCGCAGTTTGGTCTCAGACTGCAGCTACCCAAGAGACTCTTATCTCCTGATGCAGCATAAAAAAAGGCTTGTTTGTATGCTGAAGTGCAGCTTTGTGACCTGCAAAAATCTCCTCAATTTGGATGGACTCATGGCAGACAGGAATCATAGTCGAACAAGCTCAGAGGATGAGATGACACTGTATTGTAGTAAGATAGCTCATACCCATGGTAAGTATTAGTATTGCAAAGGTCTGTCTTATGCATCCCAGGAAGTAGCCCCTGAAGTTAAATCTTAATTTTGTGCATGTTCTCGGGGAGACAAAGAGAAAAAGCACTGAGCATTATCAAACAAAATAGTCATGTAACTCAGCAGAACAAGCAGTATGTAGATTTAATTAACTCCCTGGCACTGTCAGTTGTGGCACATCCTGTTGTCGTCCACAGGCAGCACACCAAGAAAGTTTGGCTGGCATCTAGAGGGCTACAGATGGCTTGTAAAACTTCTGTCTGTTCTTGTTTACAGCCAATTTCTGGAGTGCAACAACAAGTGGCGAGACAAGCAAAGGCCTTCCTTTCCCTGGGAAAGATGGCAGAAGTGCAGGTCAGCAGACGGAAATTCAGTGGAGAGAAGTCATGGCTGTGGTTTGCTACAGTGAAGTCTCTGATTGGGAAAGGGGTGATGCTTGCTGTCAATCAAGGCAAAGTGCAAACAAACGTGCTCAACATTGCAAATGAGGACTGCATAAAAGTGGCAGCTGTTTTGAACAACGCCTACTACCTAGAAAACTTGCATTTCACCATTGAGGGAAAGGACACGCACTATTTTATCAAGACCACCTCCCCTGAGAGTGACCTTGGGACACTGAGGCTGACAAGTGGGCGGAAGGCCCTGGAGAATGGCATCAACGTCACTGTTTCCCAGTCCACCACTGTGGTAAATGGCAGGACTCGTAGGTTTGCTGATGTTGAGATGCAATATGGTGCTCTAGCACTTCACGTCCGCTATGGCATGACACTTGATGAGGAAAAGGCCCGAATACTGGAGCAAGCCAGGCAAAGAGCTCTTTCCAGTGCCTGGGCCAGAGAACAACAGAGAGTAAGAGATGGAGAGGAAGGTGCCAGGTTGTGGACAGAAGGAGAAAAGAGGCAGTTGCTTAGTGCTGGAAAGGTACAAGGATACGATGGGTACTATGTACTCTCCGTGGAGCAATATCCAGAATTAGCAGACAGCGCTAACAATATACAGTTCCTCAGACAAAGTGAGATAGGAAAGAGGTAACACACTGGCTTAGCTCAGGCTGCCAAAGAGACTGTGTACCAGTGTCTTCTAAAAAGGAGACCAAACTGTTTTGCTGCATTACTACTTGAGCCTAAGCTTACATCTTTGCTCAGATTTTTTCTGTAGCACAATCCGAACAGACTCTGTAACGAAAAGAGCGCCTTCCAGAAGAATGATACTGCTAATGACAAAACTTTTTTGTTTTTCTCAATGACCTTAAAGGTGATCTGCTTTAAAGAATATGTTTACATATGCATATCGCTGCACTCAAGTTGGACTGAAAAGTATTAAAGAAAAAAGAAGAAAAGAAAAAGGCCTACAGATTTTGCAACGGCTGTCTGTTCCTTTGAGGCACTGTATTTACTTAAGATACAGACCCATACAGTGTTTCTAAATATTACTGAATTGTTGACCTTTGCTTACCAGAAGTAGTCTCTCTTTCTCTTTTTCTCTCTCTTTCTCACTGCATAGGATGTGGTATATATCTGTTAATTTTAAAACGTGGGGCAAAAATTACTGTTTGTAGACAGCCCAACTGCTTTAAACTGTGCTGCTTTCTAAAAGGACATTGGCACAAGTGACTTATGCTACCATGGGAATTTAATAATGGATTTTACAATGCTAACATGGTTTGCCTTGGGGGGAAAATGGCAAGTAGAATCCTTGTTGCAGATAAGCAAAGGAAACCCTGATTTTTTTGTAAATTATGTGAGACAAGTTGTTTATGGATTTTTATATGAATTACAATTTACTGTACATCAAATATTAGTCTCAGAGGAGTTAATTTATGTAAAGTGTTTAAAAAAGTTTATACTTAAAAATAAAACGATAAAAACATGTGCTGTGTGTGATTTTTTTAAAGAAAAAGGAATTGCACCTTTTATGTTATAGCTGTACAGTATAAAGGATTATATTGTAGAGATATAACAGTGATGACTAATGTCCAAAAGTGTTAATATTTTTGTATTAGGTTTAAAGCTGTGCATCTATCACTCTGCTGATGGGATGGGACACTCCAAAGTGGCTGGCTGAATCAGACCACAGCTCCCTCTTCTCCCATACCTCTCCTGTCACCCAGGCCAATGCCACTTCATCAGTCATTGTTAGAAGGCACAGTAACCAAATAAGTCTCATTTATTATGATGGAAGACTTTAATAGGTTGGGTTTTCCTTGTCTGTTTCCAGCCCTAATGTAATAAAAGGACATTTATTCATACCAGGTGGGGTTTCCGTTGTTTTTTTAGAAGCTTTGTTTCACAATGGAGAGAATAGTGTCTCAGGTGCTTGGCAAATTGTATGTAGAAGGAGAAGAAGAAATTATGTAGTTTCATCCAGTTATGTCAACTTTGTCTTCTGTATAATACAGCTCTTTTAGATGTTAATAACTCCAGATAGAAGAAGTGTACCTCTGACCTGATGCTACAGAATTGTTCTTTAGACAGGCAGGCTGTTCAGTAGGTTCATCTCCTGGCCTTCAGCTGGCAGATCAAATCCCATTACTGTGAACACTGAACCTGGGATGGAGAGGAAGGTTCCAATTCTAGTGCCTAGTCTGCATCTCCACACCACTGCATAGATTTGGCATGCTCTGCTCCAAGGCCCAGTAAATTTGCTGCAGGACAGAACTGAAGTGTGCAGCTGGTTCCTTATAGGAAGCCTGTGGTGGCATCTATGGCATCTGTTCTAGATCTTGGCTGAAAACATTCTTAGAGCTTTACTCTTATGAGCACTAAATTCAGCCACAAAATAAATATTTTTAAGATGAGACAAAATTGGGTTTTTTGATGTTCATTGAAATATACACAGTATTTCTATCCATGTATTATAATGACAAACCATAGTAAGTGACCGTGTCTTAACTATGAATGGTTCAAGTGGATGTAATAAAAATAGTTTTCTAACTGCTTTGTATTCTGAGAGTCTATGGTATTACATACTCTAAATTGCACATTAGGATTGTTTGATAAACAGATTTGAATTTCTCCCAGCCAAGTTGCTACCGAATCTACAGTATCAGTGCTGTTACTGTATGTGTGTATTTGGTAGAACATACAGAACTAATTACACATATAATGAATGGTAATCATCTATTAGAGTGAAAGCACAGATTAGTTGTTAGTATTTTTACCCTTGAAGTCTTGAGGGCCCTAAATTTTGAAAGGATGATATGTCAGACCCCAGAGGCGTGTCATTGATCTACGTATTCTTTTTAAAGATGTAAAATGCTAGGTGTTTGCAGTTCTGTTGGGTGGCTCTTCCACAGCACTGTATTTAGCATGCTGTAAGTGCTCTCTGTTGAAATAGGCTCATATTCTAAATTATGTCAAATGTTTCTGTTCTGTTTGAATATGAAAAGCTTGTATAACATGTCAACAATGAAATATACTACTTGATGCATACCAGTTCCTTCTCCTTTGTTCTGGCACCAATAAACAACAAATTATAGTATCTGCTGGTGATCATTTTAGATAAAGTCAAATCAAGCCAATTAGTGGCCTTGTTAGTTGGTATAATGAGCCTATTTCTTGCTAAAAAAGACTTGTGATCTGGACATGCTCCTGCAGGAAATAGTGACCTTGGGGAATATATAAACAAAAGATCTTTTTAAAGAAAAAAAATATGCATAATTAAAAGAACCATATTACAAAACAAAAAAAAAAGGAGATTCTAAGTATTTTAGGCAATGCCAGTGAAAATGCTATCCTGATATTTTGAGATGTATATTTCATCTGATTTGTATTGTTCTTTTAATTTGCCTTCTTAACTTTATAGTGTCCTGAATTTTCCACAAATTGATAACTATAGATTGCATCTAGGCTTTCCAATAAAAGCCAACCCAATGTGTGTGTGCGTGTGTGTGTTTATATTTGGTTTTTAAATCTGTATGTCGGATATTGCACCTGTGCTACTGCTTTTCTCGTATCGAAAGAAGCAAGCTGATCCAGTTGCACTAGTATTGATTCATTTGCTTCACAGTTGGCAGTATGTTTTTTGACTCTGTCCAATGGTCTCATCTGCTAACTCAGCAAAGTGAATTACTCCATGGGATCTCTCAGATGGCCTACTTTAGAGAAAACATTACATATACCTCACAAAGCCAAATCTTTTACAGTTAAGGAAAAGCCAAAAACAAAACAAAAACAAAAAAAAAAACCCACTGTTTTCTCTCATGTCCTCCTGAGTAAAAATATGACAAAAAGTATTTCATTTATAAGTAAGTAGGTTGGCATTGATAGTTACATATATACACAGCAGAAATCCTTCAATCTGCATTTAAACCCACTTTCCAGAAACTGCTGACTTCAGCACTGCTGTATGTCAAAAGACTTCATTGATTTTAGTTGGAACAGGCAGACTTCACCACGCTTACTTTGTAGTGACAACCTCAAGTTGGTAACATGTTGATCCAGCACGAATCAGGTCACTCTGTTTAGCTAACTGTGGCCTAATTTTGTTACTTAGGAGAAAAAAAAAAAAAAACCAACAAACCACACACACAAACCCCACAGTAAGAGACCAGGGTGGGGGGAAACGCCAGTTACCTCTACTATCTTTCAGGAGCACTTTTAAAGTGACGGCTGAAAGATGGTAGAAGAAAAGCACTGCATAAAATAACAGTTAAAAATTACTGGCTACAAGATTTGCAGAGAATCTGAGATGACAAAATGTTTGAGTTCTATTTTCAGGGAAAAAAAAAAAAAAAAGGAAAAACAAATCTTCTAGAAGCATTAATACCTTGGTTTACTACTAACTCCAGAATGGCAAGCTACAGCTATACATATGGCCAGCTTGAGACCTTTGAAGAAAAAAGAGACTAGTGTGTCATTCTTTGGGGATGGGAAACCCAAAGCAAAAACACTTACTAGAAATGGCTTCTAAGCAGCTTATTAGAAGCTGCCTATTTGACACTTACTGGAAACTGCCAGGGTTAAAAATAAGCCAAAGCAGAGCATCACACAGCATAAACTGAACAGCACAGGCACAGTGAAATCATACCCCTGACTGCAAGCCACATCTGAACCAGCCAGACTGATCAGCTCCTCATCTACAGCCAATTAGTGCTAAGGACCAAATATGTAATGCTTATACAATTAAATTGATCTTTGACTGCACACACAAGTTGCTGGGACTCAGTGATCCAAAAAAAAACACAAAAAACCCACAACCCAAAAAAAAAGAACCAAAATGAAAACCAGTTAATTGATGGGTAGGTGCCAGTTTTTTCCCTCTAAGAGAAAAGGAACACATGGTCTGTAGTTGTCATGCTGATGGACAGAGCTTTAGACTTAATTTTTTTCTCTTAAGTTTTTAGCTTGGTGGCAGAGTGACCATATGAGGCAAATTTAACTGTGTGAGTGCCTAAGCTAGAACTATAAAAAAGGCAAAACATTAATAATAGAGAAGGTCCTGCTCCTCCTCCCCAGCCCATTTTTTGGCAGGAGTAGCATAAATACAGGTGCCAGCACTTAATTAAGTGCACCACCAAAATCTGTTCATACATCCTAGACACCTGAGTGTTTCTTGCTGATCACTAAAAATATCTTAGGCCTTTCAGGGTGAAAAGATGATGGAAAAGGGTTTTTTTTCCCTTATGCCCCTCCTAATGACAAGATATAATATTGTCTAGTGCAGTTGGCACTGTGAGGGTAACAGGAACAAGAACATGCAGTCTAGCGCAAGAGTAGAGTCTGCCCTGCTTTAGTAACCGATAGGCTGGGGGCAGCAGGGGAGGGAGAGGGAAAGTGGGATGGCCTCTTTTTAGGTGGGCTAAAAAGCAACAGTGAGAGTGAAGTCATGCAGCACCACACTAATACTGACATGAGGATTATCTTAACTGCGCTATTCTTCGTATACATGCCTAAAAAAAAAAAAAAAAATAGGAAAAACCCCACTCTATCCTGATTTCTAGCACCACAAATGCATGCAATTCTGAGCTATGCAAGGATGACATAAAACACAGCCCTAAATAAAGATAAATATGCTAAATATTGGTCCCTGCTTCTAGACGAAGCAAGCTAAACAGTAACACCATCTCTTTCTTCAAATACATGAGTGTCATGTGCAATTTGAAGGTGAAGAACAAGCATAATAACATGGCAGCTTATTAGAGTGCCATGTTTTCACAGAACCTACTTTATTGCATTCAGTAGTTCTGCAGGTAAACTCTCTTGCTGTTCATTACTATAACTTCCTAGGTAAATTGTGTAAACCTTTTAATTTACCAAGTTAAAATTTTGTCATTGAGGAATATAAATTTCTAGAGATGTGTGCATTTTTTTTTCCTACTATAAACTAAGTCAAAGCTCACAGTTAATGTAATTATGCAGCTTAGACTTAATGGTTCACACAAAGCTGTCTTAATAAAACCTTCTGGGATTCAGGAGGAAAAGGAGGAAATTCAGGAACTAAGAACAAAGCTGGAAGGCGGCAACATGTTTCAACTGGCTCTAGTTACTCAATCACACTTAAGCTGTCTGAGACAGCAGGGCGAGCACCATGCATTACAGAAGCACATGAGAAATTTTTATCCCAATGCAATAAAGTATTTCCACATTCCAAGCCCAGGAGTCATTTTAAAACTTACAGGAAATTTAAATCACTTAAAAATTACAGGTATGGCTATCTAATGAACCAATTAACCTTACATCAATTAAAAACAATTTAAAAACCCACACACAACAGTATGGGGAAAGGAATCAGTTAAGAAGTCATATCTCAGAACACCTACAGGCACGTGATGCTATAGCAAGTGCATCCAGTGTTTGCTGACAAAAACTGGGGAAAAAATGGGCTGGGGAGATCACAGTACCAGGACCAGGTGCTAGTCACCATTTTCCACAATGCTGGGGAAGCACATATAAAAAAATTGTGATGCCAACATCTGCAGATGACAAAAATTAATGGAGTGGCAAATAATGGTTAGGACAGAGCAGTCATACAGAACAATATGGATCACTCGCTGAAGTGAGCCCATTCAAACAAAATGCATTTTAATACAGGCAACTCCAGAAGTAAAATATCTCAGAATAAGAAATGCAAATCTTGCTATGAAAGGTATGTAGCCGCCTACAAGAAAGCAGTGACTGGAAAGAATGAGGAGCACATAATAGATAAATAACTCATTGTGAGATTCCAGTACAATAATGGCAGCAATGAAGAGCTCAGAGGGGTGGAGAAGCTTAATGAGATTACTGGCCTTGTTAAACAAAGGAAATAGGAAGGCAGTGTTATCGCTGCATATGGCACCACCAACCCTGCAGTCCTGGTGCATGCATTGTGAAGATGCTGTTTAAGCCCTAGAGAGAGAGCACAAGGAGACATCACACATAAATCTGAGGCTTGGCAAAAAAACCCACATCTTGCAGGGAGAGATTTAAACAGCTCATGCACACACCCCAAAAAATGATGCAAAAGAGTGCCATGACAATAGACTTCAAGTGCCTTCACAGAAAAAAAAATCCCACATTGTAATAAAATGTTTCTAAACGGAGGAGGAGGGAAGAGGCAGTGGGTGGGAATGCAACTATGATAAAATTCACATTAGGAATTGGGTACAAAATAAAAACTCCAAAAAAACCCCCAAAACCCACAAAACAAAAACCACACAGGACATGAGCTCTGCTTCACAAACAAACTATAGAAGTAGCTTCCAGAAGCTTTTGGCAAAATAGGTGGCTATGGGAATTACATGTAATGGATGCTGGTGATGGGAGTTTAAACCAGATGATGGCACAGCCCATTTAGCCACACTGGAAACATCAAAGTGAAACCTTTGTAACTCTGGTAAAACACTAGGCTGGAGGCTTTGGGTTTGTCTTCTCCTTATCCCCTCCCCACTCCTTTTCCAACCCTGAAATACACGAATTAATTTGATACAGACCAAAGCCAACACAGATTACTCTCAAAGTCCTGAGTTTTTAAACAGACAGTGTAAGGCTGAGGCATTTCAAAAACATCTTGTCGTTTCCACAGCAGGGATGTGTTGTTCTATTACTTTTCATAGGAGCTGATTATTAAACCTAACTAAAATAATCCTCCTCACTATTGAAATCTTTTCAGGAGCATACTATGAGCCAATATGCCTGCACGTTTATGTCTCCAAGGCATCCAGAGTCAAATGTTTAGGTTAAAATAAAAGGCAAAAACAACACAACCTTGTCAGCACCAGCAGTGACTGACTGCACTTTGCCCTGAGCGTACACTGCCCTCAATTACCGACTCTCCCCTCCCAGGTGTTTCATGCTCTGTCGGCTCCGGTGAAGGTGGGACAGTATCTAGTCATCACTCGGTGCCTCGGTGCAAACGGGAAGCCGCTGCCTGCAGCGTCTCCAGAGCGGGCTCGCCGTGCTGGCACCCGGAGCGAGGGGACCGCCAAGCTCCCGCCCCTGCCTTACCCAAGGAGAGGAAACCGCTCCCTCACGGGTCCTGCCCCACCTCACAACGAAGCTCAGGCTTAAGCAAAGAGGTTAAAGGGCGCTCCCACCCGCGAGCGTGCCGCTACCTGCTCCAGCACGGCAGCCCGACAGGGTGTCCGGGCTCCCGTAGCGGCTTGACCTCGAGCCATCAGAGAGCAGGGCTGCAGCGAGGCCGCAGACACCCCTTCAAGCCTTCAGGCGCAGCAGCCCGGCCTCGGGCAGGAGGCTGGGGCTGCTCACCTTGCCCCTTTAGTACCTGAGTCCCTCCCTCCGGCCCGGGGCCGCCGCCGCCGCCGGGACACAGCACCCTCCGCCCGGCTCGTTCAGAGCCGTGGCTCGCGTGCCCCCTGGCGGGCAGGGGAGGGACGACAGCAACCAGCTCCAGGCAACAGCCCCGGCGTGCGGGGGTCTTGGCCGCCATTTTAATGGCTACCGGGATGCAGGGTGTCAGTGCGACCCCACGATGCAGCTCAGGAGGCCGGGTTCTAGCAATAAATAAGTCCATAAATACTGCCTCAAGAGGCCGTGTCCCCCAGAGCAGCGCCTCATGTCGACCTGCAGCATGGCGCCTGGCTGACCCAAGTGGAGCAGGCAACCTGGCACATCTTGCTGGGCTTTGTGCGGTGCCCTGCTCCCTTTCCTGTTCCCCTGTAAGGCGCCATACCCGCAGCCTTGCGGAGGAGGTGGCAGGTGCCCCAGAGCAGGACCCTTCAGGCCCACAGCCCATAGCCCAGCAGCGCTGCTCTGTGCTCCCCCCAGCCCCTGCTGCCTGGCACAGCTACAGTGGCAAGTCCTGCGCTGCCATCCTAAAGCAGGCCCCTTTCGCTGCCAATTCAGCCTAACTCATTGCACCCACAGAATAGCTGCCTGAAACCACCCTGTTCCTTTTTAAATGAAATCAAAGGGTGCCAGCTTGGCTGCTGGTATATGCATTTAGTAAAATACATGGGGCTTTTTTGTTTTTAACTGCACAAAAGGTATTTACAGATGGCTTTCATCTGCAGCCAGTGAAATGCAACAGCGTGGAGACCAACTGCTTCAAACAAAGGGCAGCCTGTTTGTCAGCTTAGCTGGAGGGGATGTGCTGTGGCTGGCGGCAGCCCCACGGTAGCTGATGGCTGGCTGCGGCCATGGCACTACCGCAGCCTTATACCAACGCTGGGCAGATAGCTCAGCCAGCCACTGCAGGGCAACAGCTGCCTGGGATGGGAGAGCAGAAGGGAAGGGTAGGGTCTGGTATTGTGCAGCAAAGCGTGTGTGTGCGTGCCTTGAAAGTTAGTTTGTAGGTTTTGCTCCTCAATAAATCAAGGCAGATGCCCCTGTAAATCCTGCTCCTCAGGAAGAAAGCAGAAGATCAGGAACTGCATGGTGTAGAGAACAGGGCTATTTTTCTTTTCAGTGCCAAGAGCACATTGGTGACACTCAGTGCTGTGCTGGGTCAGGCCTTCACCCTCTGCTAAGTTAAAGCCAACAGCTCCTTCATCTGATGAGCAAATAGTAACAGTGGGACCCCCCCCCTTGCACTTTTCCACCTTTTTTTCTTCCTGTTGCAATAGCAATAGCCTCTGAAGGAGGTACACTAATTAGTTACTATAACACTTCTTGGGCGGCTGGAAGAATATGCTGCCTCTGACCTCATGCTTCGCCATGTACCTGAACAGCTTATTACTGCTATTGCATGGCAGCAATGGTTCATTTTATAGTTGCTTTGAAAGAGCCATTCCTCTAGTGCTGAAAAATAATCTGAGACGGATGCAGAGTGTCTCCAGAAGACTGCTGTTAAACTGTCTATAACCAAGTGTCCAAACCCTGCACAAAACTGTTTCATTTGCTTAACATCGACTCACTAGCAATTAATATGCCTGACATAACAGCGCACTACAAGGCCCATAAAATCTGTAGCAGTAGGGGAGTGAAATGATTATAACTTTTTTTTCTTTTTTCAATAATACCAGACTACATTTTGGGCACTGTAATCTTTTCAAAGCAAGAAGCTGAGCTGCATCTGAACAGCTGTTGTTTACTGAAGCAATAATTAGCAGTGAGCCAGTTAAAATACCTGCTACCTTCCTCAGCAGTTCAGCGGTCATTTGCACCCTGTGCCTGCAAGCAGCTTCACGTGTAGACTATACTTACTTAATAAAATATCTCACTTAGCGAAGTTTAAGAAAAGATACATTTAAAATGGCAGCATCAGCCAGCCTTATGCATACAAGTAATCCCACTGAACTCATTGTGTGCTGGGAGGCTCAGACTTCAGCTCATACCAGATGTCCCCAGCACAGTGGTTTTCAGCTGGTGGCGGACAGGACATGCCGCAAATAAGGTGTTAGATGCAGTCCTGCTGAATGGGCTCTACTGGCTCCGGGCAAGGCCAGCTGCACCCCACTCCTGGGACTGAAACCTCTGGGGAAGCACATACGCAGATCCATTTGCCAGCTCTGCAAGTTTCCTGGTCTTACAAGGCTTTTTAGCTTAGTTTGACAGCAGCATAACAGCACTAAGAGAGAGGAGGAGGGCTGCTGTACACAAGGGAGCGAAGAGGTAGGCATAGGCCATATAGAGGATGGACCTCCTGATTCCACAGCTGGATGAAACCTAGCTATCTCTATGTTCTTCCACAGGGGGAAATCACTGAGAAGAAAGCAAAATATCCCAAAGTAGCCATTTGTTTATTGATTAGGGCATCCTGCTGGTGCATATGAGTTTACAACCCAGAATCTGAGTCTGAGCATTATGTTTTCAGCTCACATGCTAACCATCTGGTTACTGGCAGCAGTGGTTCATCTATCTGAGACTGAATGTAATAAATGAAACAAACATATATATATACAGCTATATACATTCCAGGTAAGGCTCAGAAATCAGGGTACTGAGCAAGGCTATAGCTAAACTATTCTATTGGGCTGCTATTGTCCAAAGCAATAGTTATATGCCTTTCTCCCACCTCTTCCCAGCCAAAGCTTCCCATCATTTGTGCTAGCACTTAGCTACATCTGATTCTGTTGTGAGCCACACTGAGGACCTAAATGCCCTCCTCCTCTGGGATTCATTCTCCGTGGATTTTAGCGCTCCGGTATGCTTCCAGGCAGCATGAGACAAGCATGACTATGGACCCAAGTGAAAGGATAGGACCATGCAGCCAGGCTTGTGGAGGGGAGGCAAGGATAGAATGTCACTGACTAGAATCAGTTTAAGCAGCTGTCCTGTAACAGTTTCAGTTACCTGCTTCCTTTCTGGCTTAGAGCTTCCTCTCTACTTAGTTAAACACAAAACAGAATTGTCGAGATTGAGAAAGCAGTAGCATCCTGGAGCTCTCCCCATCTGTGCTGTTAGAGATGGCAGTTTAAGTCTCCAGGACAGCAGAGCACCGGAAGCAGTCTCCAAGGACCCAGGCAGGGCTGCTGGCTGCACCAGGGTAAGCAAGATGCTCCACAGACGGGTGTCTGCCCAAATCCAGAGATTCCTTCTCCTGTGTAAGAAGACTGGCCTGCCAAAACTGATAGGTACATTTCCAGTAACAGCTGTCAAATAAGTGGCTCCTGACTAGAGAAAATAAAAACATTTTGACAGAAAATTCCTGACCAGCACTACACAATAAGCCAGAAACTGACTTATCTCGTTACACCTGTAGTGCCTTAGAGCTCCTTTTTCTGGCTAGTCAAGTTGTCCTTTTAAGATGGAGCTCTGATGTTAGACACACAGGGATCTGGAACAGTCAGTTACAAGCTTCAGGAGTTTCACTTAAATGAAAGAAAATGTACTTCAAAGTTTAATTTTTGTTGGCACTGTATTTTTTCATATTATCAAGCAATGATAGCTATCACTTCTGTCACTGGAAATCCAACCAGAGTTGCTCAACTAGTTACAAATAAAAGCAGGAGACCAATACAGACCAGTACAGTTTCACTGGACAAGCTCAGAAAGTAAACAGTGGCAAACAGCATGATTTTAAGTGAGATCTTCCAGATTTAAATGATAGGAACATAACTGTCCTTTCAGCAATCTTTACCACCCCAGAGCAGCAATTGCAGAAGTTCAGTCATTTTAAAGTAAACATGGTGATATTTACATAAATGTAAATAAAATCAAGTCACAGCAAGCCATACCTTTCAGGCCTATTAAGACATACCCCATGGGGTGCTGAGAGGCACAAGGCCAAATGAGTTCAGCAACCCAAGAAATAGAATAGTGCCCTTGAAGTGGCTGGCCTGGGGTGTTACTAAACAGAAACCTGAAATAAGGGATTTGCATTTCCTTGTTCCTGTTGGTGTGTGCAATAAATCACTGCAGCTCAAAACCCATTTGTTTTCCTGAGTCCTATTTCTTTTCTCAGTCCAAGCAGACAAGAAATATTCAACCAAAATGCTGTGGATGTGACACAAGCTGACAAAGGGAGATGTGGAGCTGACAGCCCACAGTTAAGAAAGGCTGATGAGCCTGGATCTTGCAGCCCACACATTGCATCAAATCACACCATGTCTTAGCCCACCATGCAGCCAGAGAAGCTCAAATAAAAGCCTATCTATACATAGAAGGTACAAGTTGTAATGGTACTGTAGGAATTCAGATGATACAAGCCTCATCAGGGCATTCACATGGGTTCAGCTGCTGTGACTAATGGGATTTATACAACCTTTGATCAAAATGGTTCTATTGCCAAAACATTTGTACTGTACAAAATTTGTAATACCAGTTAGGCTATGACAAGCCTTCCACTGAAATTCCTGGATCATATAGGGTTAGGGGTTTAAAAACAAAACAAAAAAACCCCAACTGCATATGATAGTAAAAATCTCCCGTAACTATCAGTTAACCTGAACAGTACATTAAATGGTCAAGTATACCCCAACTCAGTACCCCCACCACAAAAGTGCTTGTATGATGGGTGGTATGAGTATATTTTTAATAAGGAGGAAAGGCGGAGGCTGAAGAGAGGATGGCCCAAACAGCGTAACTTTGGCTTTGTTCTGTCTTCCAGACCAGAAGGCTCTTGCACATAAAAGGGGAGCTGGAGGAGGCAGAAAGCCACCCACCTCTGCTCCCTGCCCAGAGTGACTCTTAACATCAGTGCCTGGGGGAGCAGTTTCTCTGCATCACATTGCAGGCTTGGGACCTCAAAAGGCCTTGCCCTGAGAATTTGCTTCAGGGACTTGTCTGGCAAGAGCAAAAATCATTACTCAACCTCATGCTGTGGTGTATGTACCAAGCCTATGTTATGGTGCAGGTCAGCTGCAAAAGCAGTGTCCTGATGCTGGTGACACATATAGCCTAAACACAGCAGGATCAGGACCTGAATAGGAGAAGGAAAGCAAAGTGGAAAACAAAAAGAAAATACTAGCTAAAGGAGAGAACGCTGATTAAATAAAACACCAGCAGCAAGCAGGAAGAAAGCCTCTGTACATCAGGGAAGCACAGAGAACACAGCGTCATAAGTGATGGAGCAAGGGAGAAGGCTCAAAGCCCCGGTCTTGCAAGCAGTCATGTACCATACAGAACCTCCTCTCCGTCTGCCCCTCGGGCAATGTCTTCTCTCCCTAATATATCTCTACAAGGTAAAAGAATAGGTATGGGCTGAAGACCAGATCTGAGATGTGCAGGGCTGTCCCCACCATCTAACCAGAGTTACAAACTTCTGCTTGTCATTCCCGAGCCATCCTAAGCCTCTGTGGGAGTGGCAGAGGGGCAGAATCCTTTTTCCCTATCTCCAGGACACCAAGCTTTTCCCTCAAGTGCTTTGCAAATGCTTGAGAAGACCTGCACCCCGCATGCTTATAGAAGCAGCAAACAAATCTTGTTAATGGTTTCTTGATAATCTGCCTGTCCGGAGAAAGCACTTACTAATTCCTCAGAGTAAGAAGCATCATCTAGAGCTTTCTTCCTGTTTATTTTGGGACATACTCTCTTACTACTCTGCTGGGGAAAGCCAAGGTGAAACTGTTCACTCTTCTGCCTCCCAAGCTTCCGATTCAGGTCGTAATAAATCTAGAGCAGTATCTGTCCAGGGTATTATATTACCCTAGACAGAAGTGAAAAGTTTCCTAGAGTGAAATTATACAATTACTGGCCCACAGCTCAGTGCTCCCACTAGGCAAGCTGGCCTCAGACACAGCAGCAAAAGGCTCTAGAGAGAGCATATGCACCTTCCAAGGCTGCAGGTCTTACAATATTTCACACCACAGGGGAGAGGAGGAGGTGAGAAAAACAGAGGTTCTACGTAGGGTTTTTTTTAAACATCGCTCTTTGAAGTGCTCATAACATCGTACAAAATAAACCAAGCTTTATCCACATTTTACAGAGATGATAGGAGTTGCAGGCCAGGACCAGAGTCAAGAAACAGATCCCAGTTTTCCCAGTTTCTACAAGTCTAATGGTGGGAGTAGGCTGCCATTGTGGGAATCTTCTCAGAATGACAAATTTCTCCACAAAGGCACTGACATTTTAACACTAATTTTAAAAACATTTCCACCAACACTGGTGGAAGACTTAAGTACTGAGGTAATTCTCATGGAAATGAGATTTGAAACAGTTCCCTATAAGAGCCTCAAATGTTAGTTTGTATTGCAGCTGCCTTTCAATAAGCATTGAAGCCGGTTTCCAAGCATCAGTTTACGAGCTTTTCATACTCAGGCATGTCTTAAGCCATTCAGCAGATGCTCTTAGGAAGTTTTGCACTTGGTGAGATACTCTGGAGAAAAAGGAGATCTTCAAAGGGATAACAGTAGCTACTTCTGATTATAAGCCTAGCTTAGTATGCTGCTTGAACATCACTGGGTGCATCCTGCATAGCACATTCTGATCAGCAGTGCGTTGAACATTCAGAAGAAATACTTCTCTTGTCCTGTTAGCTTATTTGAAGTTTAAGGTTTTAAATGGTTCTTGACTGAAACACAAATACCCTGCAGTGAGCAGAGACAGCCCTGGACTAATTCTGTTCAGAAACAGTTGCTTCTGCTCTACATCTCCTGTCCCAGGGGTTCAGGCAGTCATGGCAAAGATCCTCTAGTTCTGTGCTGGTTGTTGGAGTGGCCAGGCAACTGTTAGCTATCAGCAGCTTCCAGAGCTTAGAGCAAGTACTTGGGGAAGGCGAAGAAAAATTCTATTATCAGTGTTGAATGCACTGCTGCATTTACAACTCTTTCATTCTGTGCTGCACCGAATGCTGTGACACTATAGCAGGAGCCTAGGCTCATGCTAGGCTCCAATGTTTATGAACAGTGAGTTGAAAATCGACCCAAACCACATTGTAAAATATGCTTCTATATTTTAAGCATCAGATGTGATTTCCTTATGAGCTGCTACCAAAGTCTTTTGGTCCTCCAAGTAACTATTATAGTCCTCTCTTGTTCTTCCATAAAAGAAGCTGCACTGTAATACCCCTTGCAAAGGGTGACTGTGTCACACCTCTGCCCCAAGGTTATCAGGAACCCAGCCAGATCCCCACATCCCCCAGCAGTGCTGGCTTCCGGAGTGAGTTGGGGGCGTTAGCAGTCCACCTGTGTGTTGATGTAATAGTCTGCTGAGAGAGCAAACCTGAGCTGAAGAATAGATGTTTGGTTTATTAGCACAGGTTTTCCTACTGCTTCTCCTAGGAGAAAAGAGGAGAGTTTCTTCCTCACACATGTAACTTTTCAGACTGAACAGTATGAGAGCGAGAAAGCTGCTAACACTGCTTAAACAACAACGGTATGAACAAGAGAAGCCAGGTGAGACTTCATTCATTGTATGCAATGAAACTTAGGTAAGCTACAGGGCCTGACACCTAATGAAGGCCAATGAAGGTCAAAAAAATTACATTGAGAATCTCTGCAGTACTTTTAATCTAGAAGTGTTATCTGTTGCCAGTAGCCTTTGGTGTAGTTTTCACTGTGTTCATATGGTAGCTATTCATTGTTGAGTAATTATCTTGTTTTATTTTTCTATTTATTTATCAAATAAATCAAACTAATAAAAATCCAACCCACGATTGCCATGGGAACACTCCAACAAGGACAGATGCAGTGTATAGCTGCGAGGAAAGAAAGCAGGCTTCAACTTTATTAAATTATACACAAGGCAATCAATACAACTTAACACAAACAGCACTTGCAGGCTCTGCACTACACATGCAGAAGGCGCAACCAGTAACTTAAGAGACTCTTGCAACATTAAACCTTAACAGACACCATGAACATGCTCCAGAATGCAGTCTTTCCTGCCCTTTCCTCATGTCCTTCTAAAGGGAATCACAGAATTCATATAGTTTACTTTTCCACCCCATAGACATGCTGGGTATTTTTTTCCCTTCCCTAAATCCCATAGATCTGTGTTGAATTCTTCTTGTGATGATGACAGAATTTGCATAGAAAATTTAATCCTGGTTAAAATAATGCATTTAGACAATTTCAGACAGCTTTTGAAAACAGAAATCAAATCAACCTCAAACAAACCTAAATTGTTGTTTAGCTTAACTTGGTCACTGCCTCCCCAAAGATGGATGACAACAGACAGGAAAACAGAAAGCAGAGAGGAGAGGAGATTAAAGCGATAAAGGGCCTACAAAGCTCATAGCAATTTTTCTCCTTAATTTCCTCATATTCAAGGTAATACCACTGAGAGAAAGCCAGGAAAAAGAATTACCTGCACTGCCCAGACTGTATTTGTAAAAGGCAGTCTTATCACTCCCGATCCTTTGTATCACTGGCAGTGAGGGTTGTCTTTGTGGACACTGCAGGGAGAAAAGGTGCCAGGCATTTGATTAGGCCACATCACAGTCTCCTTAAGTCCCCCAGCTGGGAGCCATCTGGCAGTAACTCACTCTGTGCAGGTCATCCTTTCTATTGCGGTGCCTCCCCACCTGCCAGAGTGCTGTGATTATCCTCCCTGCTCACATCCTCTTAAACTTGTCCCTACAGTGCTGACAAGACTCCCCTCACCCCTTATTGCAGCGCTAGGAACAGGCTCCATCTCCTTTCTGCACTGTGCATTCTGAAACAATCCTAAGATCTCTTTTCTGTATTTCTAGTCTTCTTCTGATGACAGTTGATCAGGGATCAGCACTGTGATTAAACAATACCTATACTGAGAACTTTGCAGAATAAAAAATAATGTTCATTTGCTTTGCTTCCCTCTACCCATACTCTGCCTTCTTCTGGGATTATTCAATATTTCATTACCATCCAGCATCATCTCCAGTCCCTAGCCAGAAAGATATACTGGCTCTGCCTTTCAGAACTCTAGCACTGAGTGTGCAACTTCAAAACAGGCAGACACTGATCTTGCCTATTCAAGTTACCCACCAGTGGGTGATATCTCTTGTGACATTGTTCACACAGTACAGCCATCCACCTTTCACCCACACTCTCTTGCCTCCTCATGTTGAGTTTCTCATCGACCAACACCCCCAAGTCCTTCTCTGCAGGGCTGCTCTGAATCTCTTCTCTGCCCAACCTGTAGCCGTACCTGGGATTGCTCCAACCCAGGTGGAGGACCTTGCACTTGGCATGGTTAAAACTTCATAAGGTTGGCATCAGCCCACCTCACAAGCGTGTCGAGGTCCCTCTGGATGATATCCCTTCCCTCCGGCGTATCAACCGAACCACACAGCTTGGTGTCATCGGCAAACTTGCTGAGGGCGCACTCAATCCCACCGTCCATGTTGCCGACAAAGATGTTGAACAGCACCAGTCCCAGCACTGACCCCTGAGGAGCAGCACTCATCACTGGTCTCCACCCAGACGTCAAGCCATTGACCACAACTCTTTGAATGCAACCATCCAGCCAATTCCTTATTCCCTATTCAGTGAGCAGTTCGTCTGTCAAATCCATGCCTCTACAGTTTAGAGACAAAGATATTGTGCGGGACAGTGTCAAGTGTTTTGCTTAAGTCCAGGTAAATTGTTTAAATTTATTTAAAGTAACATGTAATTTGTTTCCTTTCTGCTTAACCCTCTAAAGTATATTTCATCCTTGAGGCTGAATTACTTATGAGTGGCATTTGTTAGTAAAGCAGAGTTTTTCCAGAGTTTTGGTTCACTTTTCTTTTTGTTTAACCTCATTATGACCAGCCAGCTATCATTAATGAGACATCATAATTCTGTAAGTGAAAGATGTTTCTCATATAAGCATAGGGCTGTGGTAAACATTTCCATGTAAAATTGTTGTTTTCTAATTAGTATGCCAAGGTTGGTATCATTTAGATTGCTAAAGTCTGTCTTTAAAACAGAATATGAATATGTATTTTGTCACAAAATCAAGGTAATAAAATGTTCTGCAGCAGCAACTTGATGATTATGTGGCAAGGCATATGTTTTTAATACTGATTTAGATAAAAAGCAGTGAATGACTCATGAGGAAGACAGCCTGCACAGAGAACCTTAGGAAGGTGCTTGCTTTCTTCCTCACAGTATCTGTTTCCAATCAGGACTATTCAGTAGATCAGGGTGCTTGCAAAGAGGCAATTCCTAGCAGAGCAGAGCCAAAAATTAAAAGTGCTGTTAAAGCTTTGTCAATTCTGAGGAAGTGCTGATCTGGAACCTAACTTTACAATGACTCCTAGCCTCAGCCTTGAACCAGAATCTAAGCTATGAAAAGCCTTGAACTCTGCAAGTTCACATCTGGGTGCAATCAGACAGCTCAAGCCCATTTCCAAGCAGAGGCAAACTGAAAGGCATGTGGTGTGCTGGGGAGACAAACCGCAGATGTTTATTGTGCTCTTACGCCCTTAGCAATTGTTTTAATGGGTTGGAGCTCCTAGGAGACCGTTTGACTTTTGCTCATGTCTATACTGTTCTCTTATAATGCTGACTGTGCAGAAGCCTGAAGCTGTCAACAATCTGCTTCCAGTGTTATTTCAAGGAAAGAAAAGTGAAGTGACATCTGATCTACTGAGAGAAGATGGGGAGGGGGAGCATTTTTAAAATATAAAGCAACAACAAAGATCTGTAGGGAATCAATATTACAGTCGATACCTTTTGCCCCTTTGGAAAGCACAGCTTAGTCTGAAACACAGGTTTGTCCTTCTCTGTTGCAACAACTATCCATTAAGAAGACTAGTACTTACTTTGCCAAGACCGCATTGTCAGTAAGTGTCTTGAAGCTCTGCAATAATGATTATTGTGCAGTATTGCATTTTAATAATTCAAATAAACCATGGAACATAATGATCTCTATGGCTAAGTAAATACTTTGTTGCAACTGCAGCCTTGGAAAGCCTCCTGAATTTCAGTAGAATTGTCTCTCTACAGAAAGGAGCACTTTGAAACCCCTGCTTGCCCTCACAAAGAGCAGCCCTGCTGCTGGTCTCCTCCAGTCTGTGCAGAGGCAAGAATCCATGTTTGTGAAGATCATCATGATGTAAGAACTGTAGAGATCTTTTGCTCTCTGTTGTACCATAAAACCTGTGCAAGCAAGATCCATCCATATGCATTGGGCATTTAGCTCCTTTCCTTTATTCTTCAGTCATTAAACTAAACTACACTAAACTAAACTAAACTGGAACCTAGAGAGTGCCAACAAGAAATACCTGCCTGTTGAGGAAAGAGTAACACCATGGCGCTACAGGACCCTGGTTTGAACACAGAGAATGTGAATTGCAGAAGTTACCAGGATGAGGTATTAGCGCCAGCCATGAGTTTCCCTGGTTCTTCTTACATCCAAGAGCCGAACTAAAGACAGACAAGGAAAGAATCATCCTTCCTCTTTGAGATGAAGCACAGATGGTGAGAGAGGTTTTGTAAAGGGTAGTAGTGAAGGATGAGTGGATTGGGAAGAGAAGAAGGATTTAAGGACAGTGGAGGTGAAGAAATGCTACAATTTCACAGAATTGAGTAGAGCCCTCCAGAAGAGAAAAGAACTAGACAAAAGTAAGAGAAAACAGAGAGCAGGATTAAAAAGAGAAGTGTGATTACTCAAGGGCATTGGTTTCAACAGGAGAAGAGTTAGAAAAAACATATTGCTTAGGCTAGAAAGTACACTAGGGAAGGCTGCAAACATGGGTGTCAGCTATGTAAAAATATACTGTTAGTATTGTTCAGCTGCACTAATATAAGGCACACAATTTCTGGCTCTCCCTAGTCACTCAGAATTTTACAGACTACTTAAAAAGCATAAGGATTTCACTTTCTATTTTGCCCTACACACAACCTTTTGTGGCCACTGAGATTTAGATAGTAACCAAAGTGCAAATTCTTGAAACCTGAATGAAAAGGTTTTCTATTACTAAGGATATAAAGCATTTTTTTCCCCCAATTCTTATATGAATGTGACACACATTCCTCTAATTGCTGCCTTAAAACTATGTATATTTGTGGTGGACAATTCCACTACTTAAATGTTTGGTGAAGCTGTCTGCTCTATTTAGAACGGACTAGTAAAGACAAAGGACATTTTCTAATCTGCTAAATCATGTAGGCCAAGGATCTCTCCACTGTTATGCATGTATTTTTCTACAACCCTCACAAGATAAGATTAGATGGAATATTATCAGAATTAGAATCACTAATGTATCACTAGAAAACACAAGAAGAAGGTGCTGTCTATTAAAGTGCAAAAAACCCCTACTAAACAGGAAATGGATGACTGGCTACAATAAATCAAAGCTTAATAAGGCTTTCAATCTATGTGGGTTTTTATTTATAGCAGAGAACTGAATAGACTAATATTTCTCATTCAGATTTACATAAATACATTCTTTACTGTCTGCTGGGTCAAACAGAACCCTGGTAGGTGCAGACACAATTCCCCTGGCTTCTGAGAAGTCAAAGTAACCATGCTTTTGAGGAATGTGTTGCTCTGACAAACAGCAGAGTCAAAAGTACTCTATGACAGGTAGAAAATTTGCATTTCCATTAGCAAGGCCTTTGTCAAATGAAATCCCTGAAGGCAATGAAGAATGTGTGTGGAAGGAAAATGCAGTGTGTTAATTTAACACCTCCCACCCAAAAAAATTCACTGTATAGTTCAACAGAACATAGGTTAAGATAAAATGCAGAAGGAAAAGATTTACATTCCAGGGGGTCACACAATAAAAGGATAGTGATTTATACATGCTTTTGCCACAGGATAGCCCAGAAAAAAAATGCTTTTAGATAGGTTGGTTGGCTGGTAATTATCAAGGACTCAATTCTTCTATCCTGTTCAAAATAGCAGCTGCTCAACTCATGCTATTAAGATGTACTGAGTAAGGGCACAGGAATCAAAGGGAGTCTGCCTGAGCCACTTGGATCCTCTGAAAAACCTGGCATAGACGTTCAACTACTTGCAAAAATGAGCTCAGTTTTTACCTTTGTTAACATTTATTAAAATATGGATACACTTTAAAGGATAATGCTTCATCTTTTTTGGCTGATGTGCTTTAGAAATGAATGAAAACATTATTGATTTTAATGAGATTCCTATTCTTTTACACTCTGTGACCCCTGTTTTTCATGGATGAAATTCTTACCAGAAATTAACAGATCATCACTGAAATTATAGATAAAACAAGGTACTATTTAATGTGCATAAAAAAATTCCAGAAATTAGTCCCAGGTTTAACTTAACCAGCCTTTAAAGCACATGAGTATTATCAAAACTAACCTTCTTTTTAGGATGTCTATATCGTGCATTAGTACCTCATTTATATTCCAGACATTTATCATCAAGGGTCACTTTATCTTTAGACTGATAGAATTAAATTGACAGATTTGGAATAAAGTATGGCCAAAAAACCAATACACAATAATTTATTAGTTGATATTGGTTTCCCCCAATACATTTGAGCATTTCAGAAGAATATGCATCATGAAAACTAAATTAAGAACATACAGAATTAATGTTTTTCAACTCTTACTAGTTTATCAGTGTGTTCCTGCTTGTTATAGCGAACCCTACTGAGAGCTAGCCCTTTCCTCAGTATTACCTTCCATTCTGGCATCCCTTTCTTTATTCCAGTGCCTGTGGCTGTACAGCATGTTAGCTGAACTTGATGCACTCCTTACCAAAAGGTACTTCCATTTATCTGCATTATTGTACCTGTGCAACACCAACAGTTTGCCTGGACTTTTACGTTCAGATGTGGAAACAGGACCCCAGCTTCAAGGCCTTCAGGAACAATACTTTTTCATCTGCATGCACTGCCTATAGCTTTAGGAGTACTTGCATTCTCTACCAAATTAGCTAATGAAAGTTGATTTCTCTCACCGAGAAGTCTCAGGTACAGCTCTAATATTTACATGCTCCCTTTCATGCAAAACTCTCAGAGGTTGACTCTATTGATCACAGCTCAGAGGAGACAAGTGCCAAGTATAATTATTGCAATTCTTGGATAGGCATTCTTCTGGTTTATTCCTCCTCCTCTATACAGTCGTGCTGTACTAGCATATACCTCTGTGTGATATGTGGTGCTTGTAAACTATTCCATCAACAGAAAATCCAAAAGCTTGACCTCAACCAAAACAGTCATATTGGAACAAAGGTTATGAGTTAACTGGATTCAGAAGCATAATCCCCAATAATATCTTCCCCTTTAGAATCACAGAATAGTTAGGGTTGGAAAGGACCTTAAGATCATCTAGTTCCAACCCCCTTGCCATGGGCAGGGACATCTCCCACTAAACCATGCCACCCAAGGCTCTGTCCAGCCTGGCCTAGAATACTGCCAGGGATGGAGCATTCACAGCTTCCCTGGGCAACCCATTCCAGTGCCTCACCACCCTCACAGTAAAGAATTTCTTCCTTATGTCCAATCTAAACTTCCCCTGTTTACATTTTAAGTTTTTTAATGGGGTTTCTGCTCTGAAGTCATCTATAAGCTTTCAAAAACTAAATAGGTTGTGTGATCATCATACACCCCCCCCAAAAAACATCACAACTATACCAGAGAGTGCATGTTCTGAGCTGCAAACATGTTCAGATGAAGCTGTGTTTTTTTCAGGCATGAAGAATTATCTCCCCAGATGAATTAAAGAACTGAGAGACCATGCACACTGTGTAACATCCTATTTTCTGTTTGTTCAGAAACAAGTGTAAATTGCTTTCCTTATGCTTTTATAAAACAGCGGGTTTTCTACCAGCCCTACTCAGTATTACTTTCTGGTTTGGGCTCTTTCTGCCTCTGTACTTATTTATTCCTGCTTCACTAACTTTATTGCTAGCAAAGTTTTTCAGCATTTCTTTCCTTTTTTCTCTCCCCTTTTCATACAGCAATAAATATTATTCAATTCAACAAATGCATACAAATGGTTTCCATTAGAATTTTAATCTACTCTCAAAATTAAAGAAAAGCTTTGTATAAATCTTTTTAAATTACCAGAACATAAATTCAGACAGGGACATCTCCACCTAGGCTGAGCTGGGGAGTTCACAGCCTACTGTCCTCGTTCATAAATTAATTGAGGTCTCTAGCTGCTGTAAATGAACAGTGCATCCTGCAAAAGATCGTATCTGTCAAGATTGCAGATTGGTTTCTATCAGAGTTTGCAAAAGTCAGAGCACACAATACTTTCATTATGCCTATGAGTATGGTTTCCCAACTGGAAAGAAATGTGGGATTTGTTCTGTTGGGCCAAGATTTACCGAAAGCAATTTTCCTCCATGCTCCAGCTATGGCAAACCTACTGAAAAATGCCATTTCATGACTTCTTTCATTCAGTCACCTTTTTACCGACAAATATATATTCTTTCTGCTTCATGTGTATGCACCAACTGTGACATTTAACGGCCAAGGAAGGTTAATCACAGGTGAATACATATCCCTTGTGGATATTGCAAGCTATACTGCATTCAGTGCCACTTCTCCATTATAAAGTAAGCATGGCTTTAGCTGGCTCACACAACTACATGTTTATATTACAAATACATACATTTTTTAAAAGGCTCCCTAAGATTCTGAGCATCAGCCAGCATATCCATGAGTACCTCTTAAGTGTCTTAAATTATGTTAAGGTTGTGACAGGCTCTGAAAGAGTCAAAGGCAAGGTGGATACTATTGGAGTACTCAGAATCATTTTGTTTCTTCCCCTTTGACTTTGCCCCATGAATCTGCAGGCACATGAGGGGTAAAATAAACAAAAGATAGAGCATCAGATCCTAGAGTTTGGGAAGCAGATGTAGGTTCGCTTTCAGTTTGGTTTGGTTTTTAAATCAGTGCTGCGTTTGACAATGGTGGCAGGGACCCTAGATACATAAAGAGCTGTTTATAAGAGTTTGGAAATTAAAAGGAGGGTAAGACTGGCCAAAACAGCTCTTTACACATATCAGTAGAATTGATACTATTCCAATTTACAGGTAACGGACTAAAACCCAAACACAGCTGGACCTTCTCTCTTCCCAGCTGAAGCTGTACAGAAGGCGCCCCCAAATCACCTTAATGCCAGTCTTTCACTCCTACCTCTCTTCTTTAAGAGAAGAATAATCTCCCTCTTGGGGTGCACTGAGTATCGCCCAACAACTGAGTGTCGTTGTTCTCTGGAAGCAATAGAAAGGCATCATACCAACTCTTAAAAATGATGGGGACATTCCCTACAACTACAAACACAGCCACAGAGAGGTCTTGATGATCTCGGTACACAACAGACTATTGAGGCAGGGCTAGAAGGGCATACTACGGCGTTTTGTTCTGTAAATACAATGTAAATACATTTTAAAGAATACAGATTATCTACGTGCTAAAGCTTAATGTGCCTGTTAATCTCTATTTAAAGGCTTCTGCCTTAACCTAATAGTGCCAACCAGTTACCGTCTGTGAAACAAAGGTGGCTGCCAGCCACAAGAGCCAAATATGTACTGGAAATTAATTATTTACTTGGCAGGCTCAGCAGTCCATTTATTATCAAAGCAATTGGGGCAATTTAGCAGTGTTATTAAATACTCCATAGTTCTGACCCGTACCACACAGGCGACATTCAGCATCCCCGTGTCATGATGCTGCATCTTCCCACCATGTGTCAGGAACACCACACTGTCAAACTCTTCTCCAGGAAAAATACTTGCTGGTGCAAGCATCAGCAGTTGTCCTGGTAGTCTAGTTTAGAAAGCATTTAAAATAAGTATTTTAAATGTACAACTGCTCTGTGCTGGGTTCACACAACAGGAGGGAAATTTCAAACTGGAAGTTTTTATTGCAACAAATTACAGACTCTTGAAGATGTAGATTGCAGTGGAAACCCTGATAGCATGTGCACCGTAGCAGGAACAAGTCAATATGGTGTGAAAAAGAAATCCCTTCTAAGCAAATACTCATGCCAACATTTTCTGTTACATCAGCCTACGCCTGATATATACTAGCATATAGGTACGGACATCACTCCACTGAACAGCAGTAGAGAAGGGAAAAGGAAAAAAGAGAGGAAATAAGAAAAGGAACAAACCCCAAGTGCCTGTTAGTTTGGAACACAAATCAAAGTGCAGAGGTTTTGGTCCAACAACAGTTTGGCACCCAGAGCTGTGCTGTTGCCGCTACAGGTTGCAGAGATGCTATGATCAGAACAAAATTCCTCCAGATATTTAATCTCACCCCTTCCTTTATTTTAACATACTGTCGCTAGTTACAGTCTTTTGAACAGAATAGTCCCTCCCTATAACTTCAAGTATCTGGAAACACCTGAGTGCTATTTTAGGCACCATTTAAAGAGGTTACCCATTTCAAGTTTTCCACTCATCCCCGGGTTCCTAATTATTGTTATACTCTCTGTGTATTAGTGAAATCAGAAACTGCCCCAGACAGCACCCCAACACCTAAGTGTGTGCGGAACACCTAGCAGAAGAGTCCTATAAAGAAGAACAACTTCTCTCTTCTCCATGACAGACACAGTCTAAAAGTTATCATTGCTTTTTGAGCAACTTGATCCCACTGCAAACACATCTGTTGTGCACTACTGACTCTTGCTTAAACTACTTAGTAACTTCTCCCAAAATCTCTCCCTCTTAGGGACTTTCTGTGCTTTGGATGATTTTTCTCCAGATGCAGTTATTTTCTTCTCTCTTGTATTCAGGTAGAGAATGGCAGAAGAGTAGTTAAGGAGCCTTTCAATGAGCCCAGTCTCAAGGACAATTACCTGTGTGAGCCTGAAGCAAGACCCAGTCAGCATAGCTAACTCCTTGTTCATGCTGGGAAGTCTAGCACAGTTGAATGTGATACCTTCCTCAGACACAACTGATGAGAGAAACTATCACACTACCACATTAGTCTCGTGTACCACTTCGGTTAGTAAATGTTTGACCTTGATTTGTCCACAATCTAAGACAGAAAGGAAACGAGTTAGTGAGACTTAAGGACCCTCTTTCCCTTCCTGTCCCCTTTTCCTACTAAGGATCAGCTGTGAATACATTTACCCAGGTATTTACCTTCAGGTGACTAAGGTACATTTTAAATAGCCCACACCAAACATAATCTAGAGGCAACCAGCTGTGATGTGGGATCCTCATGATATGCTGTTACATATTTGTTCATCAAATTTGGGGCAGGTTTAATACTGATTTGAAGCATACAATGCCGATCCTTGTTAGAGTATCTGGCTAAAAGGACCATATGTGTGATTTGATTAGATTGCAGACAGCAATGATGGTCAAGACAACTCCCCTAATAAACATCCTGTCTACCAAATGGATCAAAACCCTATCAGCTCTAATGACTTAACATCAGTCCCTCTTCACCTTTGTTTTCAGCAACAGTGTCACAGTGCTTTCCATATTAGTCACTGAGGACATAATGACCACAATACAGAATTAATTAGAGTTATGTATGAGGTGACAATGTTCTATAAATTATTTTGATATTTTTTGTTTGGAAATGGTTAATGTATGTGACTATCACAACACCTTTATTAAGGTCTTGCTTAAAAGACCGAAGAGATGTAAGAGGAGAGCTAGCTTGCACAACTGGTGCATGGTTTCTATCCTATAAGCATTCTTAGAAAGTGCAAGAGGAAAGGATTTGAGGATCTTGATTAGCAAAATAAAACAAAAACAAAACACAAAAAGTGAAGGGTGCTCTATGCATGTGTCCATATTGGGTTTGCATGGCAAGGTTTTGGTATTGGAGGAGCTACAGGGGTGGCTTTTGTGAGCAGCTGCTAGAGGCTTCCCCTGTGTTTAGTGGAGCCAATGCCAGCTTGCTCTGAGATAGGCCTGCTGCTGGCCAAGGCTGAGCCCATCAGTGATGGTGGTAGTGCCTCTGAAATAATGTATTTAAGAAGGGGGAAAAAAGCTGCACAAGAGCAATTGCAGCTGTAAGAGAGGAATAAGAATATGTGAGAGCAACAACACTGCAGATACCAAGATCAGTGAAGCAGGAGGGGAGGAGGTGCTCCAAGCACTGGAGCAGAGGTTACCCCACACACCCCAGTGCGGACCATGGCGAGGCAGGCTCTGCCTCTGCAGCCCATGGAGGTCCATGGTAGAGCAGATCTCCACCTGCAGCCTGGGGAGGACCCCACGACAGAGCAAGGGGATGCCCGAAGGAGCTGTGACCCTGTGGGAAGCCCCCACTGGAGCAGGCTCCTGGCAGGATCTGTGGCCCTGTGGAGAGAGGAGCCCAGGCTGGAGCAGGTTTGCTGGCAGGGCTTGTGTCCCTGCAGGCATCCCATGCTGGAGCAGTCTGTTCCTGAAGGATGCACCCCGCGAAGGGACATGTGCTGGAGCAGTTTGTGAAGAGCTGCAGACTGTGGGAAGGACTCACATTGGATCAATTTGTGGGAGACTGTCTCCTGTGGGAGGGAGCAGGGGAAGAGTGTGAGGAGTCCTCCCATGAGGAGGAAGGAGCAGCAGGAACAACATGGGATGAACTGACCACAACCCCCATTCCCCATCCCCCTGCGCTGCTGGGGGAAGGAGAGAATTCAGGAGTGAAATTTAGCCTGGGAAGAAGGGAGGGGTGAGGGGAAGGTGGTTTTAAGGTTTGGTTTTATTTCTCGTTATCCTACTCTGATTTGATCAGTAATAAATAAAACTGCTTTCCCCAAGTCAAGGCTGTTTTGCCTGTGATGGTAATTGGTGAGTGATCTCTCCCTGCCCTTATCTCGATCCATGAGCCTTTCATCCTGTTTTCTCTCCCCTATCCAGCTGAGGAGGGCAGTGATAGAGCAGCTTTGGTGGGCACCTGGATTCCAGCCAGGGTCAATCCACCACAGTGTCCAAAGAATATTATAGGGATTCTTTGTCAAGAAACTGCATGTCTTTTTGGCAAGTTTCCCACTATTGTTATCTGTCTGAGGTGTTATAATAACCTCTGCTTCACTGAAGCTTCCATCTGCAGTTTTCAACAGAAATAGGAGTCAGGAAGCCCAATTTAGGAAATTAATCTACACCTTCGCCTGTGCAGGAACACAGACTGGAGCAGCATCCCACTTCAGAAGCTTGCATTAAATGTGCTGGCAGGAGGACAGAAAGCAAGTGTTCATATCAGTGCAGGTAAATTCTAAAATTTGGAATAAAACTACTACAGAAGGAGCAGTCTTTTGAATACTGCACTGCTCTCATTTAAAGGCAGAGAGAAAGACAGGATTTTAGTGCATTATAGAGGGGGCACAGAGAGACAGCTTTCATGTGACATAGAAGACTACACTAATCACCAGTGTCCAGCCCCTAGCAAGCAGTTCATCTCTCTCTCAATCTAGCTTTCAAATGAAAGGTGCCTGCTCTTTCTGAAGTTATTGGATTGTATCCTGGCAATAAAGTTAAATTACATGAGAAGTATCTAGAATATTTCATCACAAAATCAATGTGCATTATTTTAAATTTTGCTTTCTTCCTCATAACTTGCATACACACACACTGATCTATGGAAGTTTGTGTTCAGGAAGAACACAATTTCAAAAAGCTACTGCTGCCTCAAGGAAAATACTGAAATATATTATAGGACAGAAATAATTCTATTTATCAATCATTTTTTTTCCTCACCTCTTTGCTATTTAGAGTATTTGCATGAAAATGGGAACTTTATTTCCCAAGAGTTCATCAGTTGCTCCTGCTGTGGTATAATTTCCATGGATACCAATTGTATGTGATGTTGCAAGCATATGAGTAAAGGATAAGGAATAGGGAAGAGAGAAATCAGCTGCTTTATTCTTTGGCTATGCTTTTGAGGAACTCCATAAACAAAACCTAAAGCTTTGTCTAATCGATTCATCACCAGCACAAGTCACCCAGGCAGTCCGCCTCCCTTCCAGGCCTTCTCAGCAAAAATATCCCCACTTATTTGGATGTGTTCAGTCTTTCACATGTTACCTGCTAGTCAATGGGAACAAGACTCAGAGCTGTACAAGGTGACAGAGAGAAAAAAAAGCCATTTTAATTTGCAATTTTTAAGTTAAACTTTTAAACTTGCTAATTCAGAAATATAAGTGGGAGATTTCTCCATTTAAAAAAGAAACCCAACCTGGTAAGGTATTACTTTCAGTAAGAAGACTAGCAACAAAGAATTACAGCTGTGATAAAAATCTATCCAAAGAAAACACCAACTTTCAAGATGTATTTGTTTTATCAGTAGGTACAGCAATTTAATGCGATGTGCCTGCACAGCTACACAAGACTGAGTTACCTCACAGCCAGATGTGAATTTTGATACCTGTGTCTTTTTAAAAGTCATGTGAAGAATATGTTATCTTTGGTTTAAAGCCATCTCTAATAACAGGGTTTGGATGAACAAGTTTTCTCATTTTGTAACTATACAAAAACTACTTTCCAGATAAGCTTGATCAGACTGTGACCCAGGGATTTCAATTTAGCTCAGACGAGAAATGCCCAAAAGCAAACAGCAGAGAGAACTGTAGCCCCCATTCATCCAGGGAACCCTGATGTGACTCGCAGGCAAGTCCTTGCAATATTTTGATGTAACAGTAACATGCGTGACCTATAGAGATGCAGGAAGACAGTCGTAACTATAAAGCCCTCACCATTATCTGTGATCCCTTCTGTCCAATATCTCAAAGGCAAGGTGATATTTCACAGGGAAGGAAACACCCACAATGAGATCAAGAAACTTGACCAGAGTCAAAGGCAGGGCTCAGAGCAGAGCTACAGAGAAACAGAGAGAGATCTCACAGAAGAGTACTCGCCACTGAAAAACAGTCCTGATCCAAGGGACCATGGTGGCAAGGAGTACCAGGAATGTCTCACTCACTGTTTCTCCAAGCCTAATAGCATTTCCCTCCTCAGTTACACTTAGCAAGCAAAATCTAACTTCTCTGCCAGCAGCTAAGTCACTGAGCCCTTCAATCCTCACTACTTCTGCATTTATTTATCCCAGGCTCAAGCAGCACACTGAGGAGCAACCACAAGGAGCCTTGCCGCAGCTTGCAGGCTCCTGCCTTGCCACAGCTTGCAGGGTCCTGCCTTGCCAGCCCATTCACTAGCTGAAAAGAAGTGGATGTTAGCCATCAGCGCAGCCAGAGGGAGAGCAGTTTAAAGTTTTCACATCCTCCCTTCTGGTGCAGAAGGTTCAATGCAAATACCAAGCTGTGGTGATAGAGGGTGGCTGCTGCTCAGGCCAAGGGCAGTCAGAGTGCCGTGCAATTGTGTAGTCTCCCAGAAACAAAGCCAAGGTATGCATACCCTGCATCACACAGGGGCAGGGCTTGAAGTATGTGTCTGCTGCTCATTCTCTGCTTCTCAGTAGCCTCACATTATCTCTGGGGTTGATGGAAACTTCGCTTTAAAAAAAAAACCAACCCTCTGCTCATGTGTCAAGTCTCATTGCCTGACATCAAGGAGATGTCCTTTAAACACAACTCTTGGCTCTTTTGAGAGGCTCCTCATTTCAGATGTTGGTCTCCTAAGCTCCTCTCCACAGCCTGTCTCCCCTGCTGCAGCCTTCAACAGATTTTTTCAAATCAGAACAGACAACCCATAGAGCCTGACATGCTTTTTACAGTGCTCGCTGATCACATCTGAACGTTAGTACCCAATCTGCCTGCATTCCTGGGCAGCACAGCAGAGGAGAGCGGGGACAAGACATGTCTGCTACATGGGTATAGGCATGTGCCTTGGAAAGGACTCTTTCTGTAGTCAGTAAAGACGACATGGGTGAGGAAACCCATGAACATTACTGATAGGTAGTTTTAAGTACCAAAAGCAGATTTCTATGGGAGGAAAACCAAAAGTGAAACAAGGCAAAAATCCCCCAGACATTATCAGAACCTGCCCTTTCTTTCGAAGGTTTTTCCTTAGGAAGAAGACACATTTGGGCACAGCCTGCTCTCTCTTGAATGCCAAATTCTCAGAAACAGAAATCATCTTACTAGGTGTTCCTTCTCCACCTGAGGTGAAGTCAGTCAGTTCTGCACATCCAGTGCTGGTAGTTATGTCTTAACCTTAAAAAGTGGTCAGAATAAAACAAATACGTGAAGCACCAGTGCCACACAGGTATTTCTACTTTTACAGGGACTTACCCATTAGAGAAGACTGTGACCTGAAACAGTTCTCCTCTGCTCTTCCCCAGTCCATTCTGCATCATCCCCCCCAAACCTCTGGGATATGTAAAAAACCACCTTAGTTGCCTCAGTCTGAGCTAAAAGTGCATTTAAAATCAATCCAGGTAATGCGTAGCCCCCACTCGAGGGCAGAATCTCAAACTGGAATATTTATTACTGAGCTGTAAAGCTATGTTTTTGCAGACTTTGTCAGGAAGGCATTATTTGAATGCCAATAGGGACATCAGGCTCCATCTCTTTATAGACCTCAGGTCAGGAAAGGATGTGAACACATCACCAGCCCTAGCCCCACTGACTTAAAGGATAGTTAAGCACATATTTTACATTCTGTCTTGAGGAGGAAATACGTAGTACTGTAGTCACCTTAGCTGCAAGGGGAATACACACACTCATACAAGCTACCTAGCTCACTGCAAAGGATAGTTACAGCTTTTCTTGTACTCTAAGCTATGATCAACAGAAAAGAAAGGAACTGGCCAGAAGTGAACAATGGGATCAGATTATTAAGGTTTTTATTCAAACCAAACGTATGAAGGTACCATTTTGTTATGCCTCACAGCTGACATCAGTGACCTTTCTGCAGGCTTAAGTCAGTCCTAGGGCATCTAGGATCCCAAGGGCCCAACCTCAGTGACATGTATCCTGCCGAGCACTGACCTGGTTCACCTGTGCCCATGCATCAGCATTTCCAAAAAGGGGTATGAGCCAGCATGAGCAATGAGGGGAAAAGCAGCACAGACATCCTATTTCCAGAGCCATCCTACCTGAAACAAGCCATAGTGTCACCCCAGAAGGGGACAAGTGTCCCCTTCTGTAACATATGGAGACTGTCACCATGGCTCCCACATTTCTCCGCACAATGCGACTCTGGGGAGGTGGCTGTACTGTTGCAAGACCCTGTATTTCAGGAAGGGGGAATAGAAGGAGCAGAGACTCACAGCTCTGCCAGGTCAGAGATGACCTGTGCCACTTCTGCCATGCAGCCCTCTCTTGCTTCCATCTCTGCAAATCCCTGGAGGAAAAGAGGCTGTGGAAGAGATGATGGGGGCTGCAAGAAGAGACAGTGAGAGAATGCAAGGTTCTTTTCCTCCCTGTTTCCAGATAGCTTCTTTTGGCCTTTCAGGGCATGACAGGTAACAGACCTCTTGTGCAAACATGCACTTCCTTTTCTCTCTTCCTGTCACACTCAGACTTCAACATCCCATCACAAATTTGTTTTGCTGCCAAAGGCTTTCTCGTCTCCCCTGTCCCTTTCCTCAGGGCAAGTCTCCAAGGACCAGCCAACACTCTTCAAGGTGTTTCCACACCTAACTAGCTTCTGAGTTTTCTCCTGTGCAAGGTAGATAAGCCACGTTAACAGCATCGAGTAGATTCATATAGACAAAGACATTGATGATATGGCTGTTTCTTAAAATGTAATGTTCCCAGTTGTAAAAGACACATTTCTTCCCCGTAAGATTTAAAACTAGAAAGAATAAATAGGATACCCATATCCAATATAATTAGGTGCAGTCACCCTTGAGAAAAGGAATACATGGAATACAAAATCCTGGCATCTGAATGTGAAGCTCTTTAGCAAATCTTGTCAGCACTTCAAGAAATAAACATGAAAACTGCACCACAAAATGCCAGATGCATTATTATTGGTATCTTTAACAACAGTACAAATATTAAAGTGCCATATTGTTTACAACACAAAATTAAAACTTTAATTTTAATCAGTCCTGTTTACCCAGCAACATTCTGATTAGCAGTCAGACTTGATTGAACAGTGAAAGGAAAGAACCCTGCTCACAAGATACGCCACGTAAAAGACTTTAGCACGAGTCAACAAGCAGCAACAGCAGAGTTATACAGCCAAGTAAAGAAGGTACCCAAGCCTCTGGCAACCAAGACACAACTTACGCCACTGAAGTGGTGATTTGAATATATTTCATTTTCTCTCCTTTGGTTCAGGGAGCAATTCTGAATATTTGAATGGCAGAACTGAAATACACATTAGCTTGAAACAATGAAGGAATAGGGAGGTAGAGAGCCTGGAGTAAGAAATCCCAGGACACCATAGGCAATTGCTTCTTTATTATGCATATTCTGCTGCTGAAGCACATTATTCTCATTCTCCTTAGGGCACTGTTTGTTAAGAGCACAGTAATGTCAACAACTAAAAACCCAGCACATTGAGCTTGATTATTCTTTCCCTCAAACTTGAATGAGAAGCAGTGCCCTGACAGAGGGCAGATTTTCCACCATGACCCTTGAAGCATATGAGACAGAAGTAACAGCTTCCCATTCCAACCTACTCCTTAATTCCTCAAAGAAAGAAAAAAAAAATAAAAAGGAAAAAGATCAGGTAGAGGCACAAAGCAAATCGCTGTAACTCACGTACCCTGTCACATATAGATCCATTTTAAGTGTTGCCCTTCTGTTGCACAGTTCACAGAAAGATGGTGCCCTTCTTATTCATTATTGGGAATGACAGGCAGCAGCCCTCCCACCATAATTATCTGGTGGTGCCTCGCAGACATAGAGCTGCCCAAGGTGCCTTCTTCATGGGATACCTCCTCAGCAGGGAAGGGGTTCAAAGCCTAGCCGCATGAGTGCCTTTGAAGCATTCAGATGACATAAATCCGCTGCTCCTGAGGATGAGCAGTGTTGGGAAGCAAGCAGCTGTGATTAAGCTCCTGCTCCAGCAAAAAGAAAAAATAATAAAGTCAAATGCTGCACTCTTCCATAGCTTGATGAACCACATGCTTCATTAGAGCTTTCGCTGCTGTTTAACTGAGCTGTAAATGCCAGGAAGACACTGGGTTTCTTAAATGAGGCAGAGACTGTTCACAAATCCTTTTCCATTCTCCCCCCTTGTTTCCTTCGAGCCAGAGAAAGTAAACAGGTGAGTGAAGTGTAAAAGGAATAGAATGTGGATTTGAAGATTTTATATAGGGTTTCTTAGACAGTCAGTCCTGTTCAACGCTTTTCCACCATGTGCCTTTCAGTAGTTTCCAAGGCTAGGAACGTAGAGCAGATGCAGACTAAGCACTTGAAACAAGTTTTACCCCTCTGTTCTCAAAACGGTTTTACATTAGCTAAACCTGGATTTTAAAGGGAAGAAACAGAGAAACCTGCTAAAAGGGGCTTTAGTGGTACAAACCCTTTGAGCCATCACCACTGAAGAGAGAAAGAGCTGGTACTGAACACTTTTGGTCCTGTATTATGTAAATTTTTTTCTTACCTACAACTGAGAAGAAACAGTGCAAATAAACAGCTTTTCAGCTGCAGTCACTTCTGTACTTCACCCTCAAGTGCCCCCAGTGCAGCAGAAACCCAAGACAATCCTGCTGTATTACTCCTCACTGCCCTTTCATGAGCCTCACACCACTCAACAAGAACTCCCAAAGCCCCAGCCACACCTCATAAACTTATCCCAGGCCCCCGGGTGAGACTCAGCCCCCTGTGATTGCTGCTTCAGGATGATCAGGTGAGGTGCTTTGTCCCACCTCAGTTGCATGAAGACTCCCATCTTCAGAGAGAAAGGCCAAGAGAGGCAAGTCAGAACTTCTGTTTATTTTGCTCATTCTCAACAGCATAAAATCCCTGTGAGATTCACTTTGGTAGCTGATGAACTACTGCAGCCTCTGAAGTTACATACATAGGGCTTTCAGGCTGAGTGATGCACCAGAAGAGTTTTTATCGCCAAGGTTATCGTAGGCTATTTTGGAAATCAGAACAATTGTATTGGTTACAGCATACTTTTTGTTATCTTTGTGAAAATATTCCTAATATACAAAGCAATAAAATGCTTGGTGAGCGATCAGGGCTTCAAAGATGGAGATTACACTCTCATTCAGTATGCCAGCCTGTGAAACCACCCTTTCTTAAATGAAATTTATGTAAATAAGATTGCTGGCTCCTTGGGCTCTTCAATAGGGGAATGAAATAATATTTAGAAGGAAAATATAGATGGTGGCAGGATTTAGATTTAACTGTTAAGAGTTATATTGAGCTGGATGGAATCTCAGCATTTTATTTGAATGCCATTTCTTCCTCCAGTTAATGCTCCTGAAGTAACTGCCAAAGTGCTCCCCAGAGTCTCCTTTCAGCTTCCTATACTGTTTTTTTAAGCAATCCCTAACAAAGCCTCAGTCTGCAGTTCCTCCATCAGGCTGGAGGGGTTCTTCACCACGGGAGTGGTGCTGCTGGCCACCATGGGGCCTGTGAAGTTTCACACTGGTGAGCCATCAGGCTCAAAGAGTCAGTGGTTCAAAGTCCAGCTATATAAATAGCTGGAGGAATGGACTGATGGAAACATGCTGAAGTCCTGTACCAGATACAGAACAACCTCCTGCTGGCTGGGTTCCAACTGGATGGAAGGTAACTTCGACGAAAAAGACACAAATCCAGGTGGACAAGAGATGAAGCGCCCTTGCAACACAGAAGGCTATCCACATACCAGGCTCTGCTAGAAAGTGTCTATCTGGGAGGTGAGCAGAAGTGAATATTCGTGCTCCTCTGCTCTGTTTGTGTAAGACCACATCTAAAGCAATGTCATCTTTGGGCTCCCCAGTACACATCAGATAGTGAGGGTACATTAAGATGGTGGGAGGATGGAGCACATGATGCATTGAGAAAGGATGAGAGCGCAGCATTTGTTCAGCTTGGAGACTAAGGATGAGAGGAATCTAACTGCTGACTTCAGCTACCTAATGGGTGGTGTCATGGTTTAAGCCCAGCCATAAATCAGAACCACACAGTCTCTGTCTCACTCCCCCCCTTCCCCGCCCCCCGCTCCTGGAGGGATGGGGAGGAGAATTGAAAGAATGTAACTCCCACAGGTTGAGATAAGAACAGTCCAGTAACTAAGGTATAACACAAATCACTACTGCTGCCACCAATAATAATAATGGTAAGGGAAATAACAAGGGAAGAGAATACAACCGCTCACCACCTGCCGACAGATACCCAGCCCAACCGAGCAGTGATCTAGCCCTTCTGGGTAACTACCCCCAGTTTATATACTGGGCATGACGTGCTGTGGTATGGAATACCTCTTTGGCTAGTTTGGGTCAGGTGTCCTGTCCCTGCTTCCTCCCGGCTTCCCCTCCTCCCTGGCAGAGCATGAGACTCACAAAGTCCTTGGTCAGAGTAAACATGACTTAGCAGCAACTAAAAATATCAGTGTTATCAGGACAGTTCCCAGGCTGAAAGTCAAAACCACAGCACTGCACCAGCTACTAAGGAGAAAAATGACTGCTACTGCTGAACCCAGGACAACTGGCTCTAGAGAAGACAGACAGACTTTAGACAGAAGGATGAGAGGCAACAGACATAAGCTGTAACACTGCAAATTCTGACTGAAGAAAAAAGTAAGACATAGTGAGTGTGTCAGTGAATGGGAATGGATGACCAGAAAGGTTGCAGAATTGCTGGTTTTGGACATACTCACCCAGACAGGGCCTGAGCAACTGGATGTAACTTCCAAGTCAACAGTCCTTTCAACAAGGGGGAAGACTAAATGCCCTCTAGAGGTCCTTCCAGGCCAATAGTTCTATTAATCTTGAACTGGAGTTTCAGGAGCATAAGCACAGTTTATTATATTTACTTTGTTTCCTCTAGTAAGTATTCTGTATTTGGAAGTTAAAGCACTACCTCCTGAACTATTAAGCCAGAAGCATTTCTGGGAATGTACATGAAGTAAGGGTCAAACCTTCTTTAAGATTTGCTCTAAAACATTAATCTTGAGCTAAGCACATGTTACCTCCAGAGCTGTGGATGTGCTTTTTCCTTTTCATAAAGTTGCCTTGGAAATCAGAGAGCCCAACTACTAGTGTAAGTCAACTGACAATTGCTCTGAAAGCTTGTATATGTGGCTCTATCAGATCAAAAACTGACTGGAGGAAACATATTACAAATCCTATCATATTCTCCATTGCACTCTTCTGTTACACAAACAGGAAAGTCCTGGGGGAGGGAAAAAGAAGAGTCATTAGGGAAAGAACATTCCTAGTAACACCAGGACATTGGTTCAAAAAACTCCTAAGTTCTTATACATATTATACATTCCCATTATCCAAGGCTAGACATAAAAGTAACCAGAATCACAGTGTATGTATCTTTTAAGTCTGAACTTATATCAGCAATCATCTATGAAGAAAACAGCAATGTTGTTGCCAAACCCAATAATTTTGCTTCTTCTGTGCCCTCTGTCCCATTGCCAGACCAGTAGAACTCAAAATGCTTTTACTTATTAATTCAGGCCAAAGAAAAAGATGCGCATAAGCTGTTTCAGTGACAATTTATTAAAGTAATTTTTCAGGTTTCACCCTCCCCCTCCACATATGTGCAAATTTCTTCTTCTGGCAGTAAGCCACAGGCTGACTTTGAGGTGGAAAACAGTTGCAAGAAAAAAGAGAAAGTCAGAAATTACTTTATAAATGGACACATAATATGTTACGGTGCTCCCTTTAGTAGCCAAACTGTTCATGAACACTTCACTTTATGTAATATCACAATGCACAAAATATGCTTTGCATATGATTGCAGAAACAGCAGCAATCTGGAGCCAAGCACATGGTTTAATATTATAATAATGAGTCTACTTCAATGTAGTGGATTTTAATAAGACTTTAATAATATTGGTATGAAGCCAAATTACATAATGTCCCAAAATATGAAACAAAGCTTTTCTAGAGAAAATAAAAGCTCACTGAAGTATAACCACATTTAAAATCAACCTGCCCACCCTCTCCCCAAGAAAACCCCATAAAAAAACAAAACAAGAAAAAACCCCAAACACCAGTGTTATCCAAACAAAGCCATTAGGAATATTTAATTTGAAAAGAATCAAATTAGAGAAAAGGAACTCAAATCTATTCCCAGATCTCAAGACAAAATTAAAAAGGATATTATTTTAGGCAGCATTTATGAAAATGAAGGTACTACACCAGCACTGGGAAACAAGCTAACACCATAATTACCTCTTTTGGCATGAATGTGGATATGGGCTGACTATCTCCAATTTCTCACAAAGGACAAAAAATTATTTAGTTACCTTACAGGTTGATTTTAAGACTGAGCTATGTTGGGATTGTCTAGAGACATCTTAGACCAATAAAATTATTTCCTTCTATACATGAAAACCAACTCCAAGTAAGAGTCCCAAACATACAGAGACAAATAATTTACTCCCTGAACTCCCTCCAGTTCTGGAGTCCTGGGGAAAACATGGACCTGAAAGCATCTGTGAAGGCTGGTCCAGTATGGACCATTCCCAGAACTCCCTCTCTCATCCCTCCCCATGTATGACAGTGTTAAGACAGCAATTAAAAGAAAAATGAGGATTTACACTTGTTTGATAACACATGCAGAATATCACACATTCTTAAAGCTGTATCACCTTTTAAATATTAGTGTTATGCTAGTTAGAAGATCAGTATTTGCATGGATAACATTTTTTGTCCTTTATTAGGATCAAGTATTTAGATCCCCACATCCAACAGCGAGATCAACATATTAATAGTGTATTTCAATGTACTAGCGGTTACAATAAGTACTACTGTTAAACTGAGTCTAAATGAATGCTGACAGCCTAGCAGAGCATGTGGTGATGCATACAGCAAGAATCTGAACAGTTTTCTTCACATACATTATATTGTCTCATCAACATGTCTCTAGTCTTTTTAAGCAGTTTTGATAAAGGCATTAAAAAATTTTAAATAGATTTAGATTTCACATGACAATATGAAGTGATGGGGACATTTAATGCCTTGGATTTCTTAGAAGTCTACTTTAGCTACAGAAGCCATTAAAAAGTTGCAACTGACTTCAAGATGAAAGGCATTAGCAGCTTTTTGGAAAAGGATAATCACACTCTTCTTGAGACTTAATGAGACTTAATTCACAGCAGCTTTTGATTTGGTCTGCTGTTAATTGAATCAAAGTCGATGATGATCTTGTTACACTTTGGCTTGAATTCCCTAAAATAAAGAAAAATACAGATATTAGTCAGTGAGCAGTTAAAACATTTTGTTTGCTTTAGCTCCAGCTACATTTTTGAAGGAATTAAATAAAATAAAAAAACCTCTCCTTGGATTCATATAGTTTTCATCTCTATGGGAGCCAATTATAGAGCACCACACTGAGAGAAACCTGGACAAGAAAGACTAAGACAAAAAAGACACATGGGGTGGGTTAGCCTGTATATTCTTTGGCTATTGGAGTTCACAAATTACCTAGGAGTCAAAGGACTTTTAACAACTTAGCTGCAGGTGGTGGCATCATGTTACCAGGGCTGGGATTTTTGTTCATATAGATTTATGTTTCGAATATTTTTAATACGTATTTACAGATACAGGTACACATATGTATCTATAAAAACATAATACTATACTGTATGTGCATTACATATACACATATATCTATATATATAATCTATATATACACACATACATATATATTAAAGATATTTGGAATATATTTTGGTAATATTTTGATCACCTTTTTCCTGCCAAGTTTTCAAAGAACACTTTCAAACTTCATCTCAGTATGTTATATTATTTTTTGAGCTAAGGGAATATATCACATTATGCACCATACTGGGGAAAAACCAAACTAGTTAAGAGGGAATCATTTAAAAATTGTAACTTTAAAACTGTAAAATTAATACTGCCACAAAATGTTTCCTTTTATTATCATTAGAGCATCTGCTACAGCAATTAGCAAAGAAGGTATTTGGGGACCACGCATATATTTTCCAGTCTACCAGTAAACAAAGGATTATGCAAATAGTGTGGATTTAGTGCCTAATTAAGCTCTGCAGTTCAGTTAAAGAGATTCATTACGTATCACCTACATCCTCAACAATCATAGAATCATAGAATAGTTAGGGTTGGAAAGGACCTTAAGATCATCTAGTTCCAACCCCCCTGCCATGGGCAGGGACATCTCACACTAAACCATGTCACCCAAGGCCTCATCCAACCTGGCCTTGAACACTGCCAAGGATGGAGCATTCACAACCTCCCTGGGCAACCCATTCCAGTGCCTCACCACCCTCTCAGTAAAGAACTTCCTCTTTATATGCAATCTAAACTTCCCCTGTTTAAGTTTTAACCCATTACCCCTTGTCCTGTCACTACAGTCCCTGATGAATAGTCCCTCCCCAGCATCCTTGTAGGCCCCCTTCAGGGTCTCCACGCAGCCTTCTCTTCTGCAGGCTGAACAGCCCCAACTTTCTCAGCCTATCTTCATAGGGGAGGTGCTCCAGTCCCCTGATCATCCTCGTGGCCCTCCTCTGGACTTGTTCCAACAGTCCCATGTCCTTTTTATGTTGAGGACACCAGAACTGCACACAATACTCCAAGTGAGGTCTCACGAGAGCAGAGTAGAGGGGCAGGATCACCTCCTTCGACCTGCTGGTCACGCTCCTTTTGATGCAGCCCAGGATACAGTTGGCTTTCTGGGCTGTGAGCACACACTGCCAGCTCATGTTAATTTTTTCATCGACCAACACCCCCACGTCCTTCTCTGCAGGGCTGCTCTGAATCTCTTCTCTGCCCAACCTGTAGCCATGCCTGGGATTGCTCCAACCCAGGTGGAGGACCTTGCACTTGTCATGGTTAAACTTCATCAGGTTGGCATCAGCCCACCTCACAAGCGTGTCGAGGTCCCTCTGGATGGCATCCCTTCCCTCCAGCGTATCAACCGAACCACACAGCTTGGTGTCATCGGCAAACTTGCTGAGGGCGCACTCAATCCCACTGTCCATGTCACTGACAAAGATGTTGAACAAGACCGGTCCCAACACCGATCCCTGAGGGACACCACTCGTTACTGGTCTCCAGCCGGACATTGAGCCATTGACCACAACTCTTTGCGTGCGGCCATCCAGCCAGTTCTTTATCCACCGAGTGGTCCAGCCATCAAATTGATGTCTCTCCAATTTAGAGACAAGGATGTTGTGTGGGACCCACTGGAATGGGTTGCCCAGGGAGGTTGTGAATGCTCCATCCTTGGCGGTGTTCAAGGCCAGGTTGGATGAGGCCTTGGGTGGCATGGTTTAGCGTGAGGTGTCCCTGCCCATGGCAAGGGGGTTGGAACTAGATGATCTTAAGGTCCTTTCCAACCCTAACTATTCTATGATCCTATGATTCTAAATTTCAAGTACTGCTGTGTTTTTTCATGGATATTTCTTAGCCCGGTAGGCACCTTTCATCCTCAAATTCTATCTGTCAGAACTGTTATGTTTGCAAATTTTCCCAAGTCTTTATATTACTACTGTAGAACTTCTTTAGAGTTGTGAAGCCTTCCTCACTGCATAATTAGCCTCACCCACAGCATGTTTTTGCCATCAAACTAGCTGTTAAACAGATTGTCTTTAGGTATATCTGTCACTGTCTTTAAAACCCCCACTCTTCAAACATTTTTCAGTTTGCCATTACTTTAAGGCAAATATTCCAAGTTTTACCCTTCGCTCACAAGAAAAGCTGACCAAAGAAGACTGGACAGCTCTAGGCACTGAGAATTAATTATGGGTGGCTGGAATGACATCTTCCTAAACTGACTGCAACAAAAAGATATTAAAGTTTCAAAAAGGATCAAGTAATCCACAAACAAAATAAAAACCAACTGGTCATTTCAGTCCACCTTGTATGATCACTGGATAATTCAAGTTGTAAAGGACTTCAGGAGATCACCTCATCTAACCTCCTACTCAAAGCAGCAATGACTCTCCTGAGTACAGTGTAACCACCACAACTGCAATTTCACTTGCAGTGCAGGAATTAAATGAGTATTCCAAATGGACTATTTTCCCATACAAATGTTATGAAACTGAAATTTAACCATACAGAAGGCAAAAAGAATGGTGCAAGTCTGTCAACCCAGTATCTTTTGCAGGCATAGACAGCAAGCCATCTACAGATACTACCAAAGAATAAAATGCTGCACAATGCAAAGGAAAACTTTTGCCCTAAGGTTGTTCTCTTTCACACACCACTTTCTTTCTTTCCAGAATAAAGTTAATCCAAGGTTCTCTTACCTGTATATAACACCTGCTAAATCAAACATCCGCCGTGCAGCTGTCATTTCCATAGTGTCATGATATTTATCAGACATAAAAATAACTTCCTTTATGCCTAAAAAGGTCATATAGAAAAAAGCTTAGAAATGCACTGACAAAAAAAAAGAGAAATAGAGTAATATCTGGTGCACAATATCAGAAGAGGCAGCATTCATCCACATGCTCTAGAACTCTTTGGTACACCTCTACTTCCTGAAATACTATAACTTGTACTTGAGAATAAGGCTATGTAAGGTAGAGCTATTTTGGAAGACAATTCTTCCAAAAATGTTGGAAAATGTTTTTCTCTGCTCTCCCTTGAGTTTAACTCAGGAAACCAGAATGAAAACCTCATAGGCAAAACCACTAGACAGACTAGAAATTGAGCATTTTTGCAAAAGTAATTGAAAACTTATCTACCTCTCTAATACTGATAAAATTCCCCACAAAGAATTTAAACTCCTAATCCTATTCCCCTTCTGAATGCAGAGCTATACACCGATGCCTTTCTCCTTTTGTTCTCTGTTTCATAAATAGCTCCCAATCCCAGGTTCAAATCACAGAAATGCATGCCATCTCAAATTGTTGAATGATCTATGCCTAAATTACTTAGGCAGGGGAGAAGTGTAAAGGCCGACCTAAGAGAATTCACAAGCGTTTCAAAGCCTATCAATATCTTACTGTGTTTACCAGACAATCTGAATATCCATACGTTGCAATTAAGTGCTGACCTAAGCCCATAAGGATGAATGACTACATTCAGAACATGCAGCCAGTGTGATTGGAAGACCATTTTATTTTGATTCTATAAATAAGAGAAACATAACACAAATACAAAATACTGTTCTCTCTTCCCCTTCACCTATCTTCACTTCAAACCTTACTGACCAAAATAAAGAAGTGCTCTGTTTGCTACTTTCTTCCTAGATCCCTGTGGCCATTTCTGGTGAGAGAAACTCACTGGAACAGCAATCCATTCCAGGATTGCAAGACTTTACTCAATGAGCAAATTATAGGCTACCTTAAAGAGAGATTTTTATGGAACTAAAGCCTACTGCAGATACTGCCTAATCTGAAAAAAAGAAGACACATTTAGGCCAGCATACTTGCTGCAGTGGCACAGATTTATAACAACTGTAATGAAAGACATAATTAAAGTAGGATCATAGAAGTCTTATGACATTTATGAGCAAAGATATTTTAAAATCTTCAAATATCTACCATGCATCACACTCAAATTAAAATTTCATGTATATACTCCCAACAGACCTTTTGTCATGCAGAAGTTTATTTCTTTCTGCCCTATTCTATTCAATGTGTCAGAGCACAGTAAAATTGACAGTAATTATATGCAAAGCCTGTGTTGTTCTTTGGCAGCTCCTGGTCTAAGAAGTTACAAACCTAAATTAGAAGCACGCTTAGAATCACAGAAGATGCAATTAGCACTGGAAAAATTTGGCACCATTCAGATGCAAAAAAACCCCACAAGTAGCATCTTACGAAGTTGACAGTGCAATTAATTTATAACTAACAGCAGCAATTTAACATCAAATACATCCATGATAAGATACCAATGTGCAGGCAGCACTGCAACCCTGACAAATCAACCTGGCACTACTCCTTACCTGCCTGGATGATGAGTTTTGCACATTCATTACATGGAAATAAGGCAACATACATGCTGCAGCCTTTCACATCAGCTGAGTTTTTGTTCATGATGGCATTCAATTCGGCATGGCACACTGATTTATTAAAACAAAACAAAAAACAAACAAACAAACAAAAAGAAATCATTCATATTACCGTTCATTAAAACAAATCAAACTAAAATTAAAGTGTTACAATACAACTGCTTATATACTTTCAAAGGCAAATAGCTTGCACAGCTTGTCATAAAGGGCAGAGGAAGAAATAAAAGCAGAAATACCAAGATCAATGAAGGTCAATTGTTCTGACCAGGCTGCCGATTAGTAATGATATCATTAAGCGCATTAGCATTGCCATTTGCTAACACCTATTGCAGGCAACAAAGCCCTAGGCTGTGGGCCAAGTAGCTGCAACCACCCTAAGTGAAGCAATATCTCACAGCTTCACAACTCTCTGGAGTATCTAATTGCCAGTATAAAACAGCTCATTTATGTGTTTACATGCACAGATAGGAACAGTCTTATGGTTATAAGAGCGCACTGTGCACTCTCAAAGGCAGGAGAATCACAAAGTAAAACTGAGCAGCTCTGTCCTCTGGGTCTCAGAACAGCTCAGCGCTGCTGCATGATTCTCTCACCCCAAGAATACACAAGACACACTCAACCATAAAAATGTCCCAGCTTTAATATTAAAGCGAGTCTACTGCTCATTAAAAGGTGCCAGACTTCCCAAGCAGGAAAATAAAGTCCTCTATTTCTCCATGGATTTGAGATAGCAGGTAGCAACAGACTACCCTGCTTTATTCCACCATAACACAATAGCTCTTTCTGGACAGATCGCATCTTAGGGTTTAAATTTTCATACTTTACACATCAGCAGATTATCTAATGTGTTACCAACACAGGTTGAGTACAGTGGAGTTCCTGTGTCATCCCCATGAACCTCTGAAAAAAAAATTAGGATCTCGGTGAGAACTTCCTGTTTACACCTAGGAATGATGGTAAGGTGCGGAATTTATATACCTACCTACTAAGAAACTGCCTGCTGCCCTGACTTACTTCATAAACAGGTGCTGAACTGAGCCGTGGGTTTGAGCTCATCTAGAGACCTGCATATGCAGACATGAAGAGTTTTTACACTCCTTATTTTGATGAACGGATTAAAAAACCCAAACCAAACCAAAGTAGTTTTCCTCTCCCTTGTGTACATACAAAAATTAAACCAGGCAAAGTTTCACAGCATAAGTTCACAGTATACTCGCTACTATATACTGACCTCTGTGTGAATGACCTCACCATGCAAAGAATAACTGAGTGCAGAACCTTCAACACACAGGAATCCTTGCTGAATGGAAATGTTTTTTGTATGCACTAAATGTCTACATGGAATTTGCTATGTAACGGCTAATGCACTACAAATCTACAGGCTAACTTACAGCACACAAGCTTTCCCATATTGACAAATCAAAGTACCAAACACTTGCTAAAGAAAGATCATCACTGACTTCTATAAGCAGTCCCTGGCACCACAATAACTATGCTGTTCACATACCTTCGAACAAACAATAAAGCCAAAAATTAACATAAAAAATGGGAAATTAACAAAACAAAACAAAAAACCAAAACAACCCCAAAAATGCACAAAAAAGAAGCACCAGGACATTAAGGTTTCTATCACTATTACTGTTTCTGTTACAACTGTAACTGGATCACGCTGTATTTTAAACATGCCGTTAAGTGTACAAGATACAGAATTACATGAACCCATTATTACATTTTAAATAATACAGAAGATATGTTTAACTCCAAGTATACTCATGAACTGCACTCGCCTTGTGTAGCCTTCAAAATAAATAGGCAGAGAGTTATTTTTTTCTGAGGTTACAGAGGATTGAGTGAAAAAGTGTCATTATTTCTGCAGCTGGAATTAGGTTGTGTCAACAGGACAGAAACACCACTTTTAATTTTCTATGAGCAATACATTATGTTCTAGGCAGCAGTCTAAAATATGGAAGGCCTCCAGAAAGAAGGATGAGGGAATGTTTTCATGGCTTACAGAACTAAAATAAAACAACAACTCACAACCAAACACTAATTCCTTCAGTAAATATTTCTCCTTCACTAAATATTTCTCCTTCACTAAAACTCAGAAATCTTCAGCCATTAACCCAGGAAGTTTCATTATTAGTACTGCAAAAAGTTTCCTTCTTGCACCGATGAGAAAGAAAGGCTCTTTTGGCAGGCTTTTATGAGCTTTCAGTAACAAATCTCTTCCCAAGCAAAAGCAAATTTAGGCCAAAAATAACTTACAGAAGATAATCAGCCGGAGGGAGAAAAGAAATTTTGCCTCCTGATCATTTTAACACAATGTGAACTTAAGAGCACTTTTGAATCTCCAGTGTGGAAAGAAGACACGGAGGCAGTAATAAGGAAGAAACAGAGAGTAATCATTCCGAGACAAAAAGTAGTGGGGTGTCCAACAAACCCAGCATGCTTTTGTTTCAGAAACAAAAGGAGGCAGGTTTTTCATGCACACGGTAGCCTAACAAAGTATTTCTTACTGCATTCACTGCAGAAAGTAATACAGGACTAGAAGTTTGCATTGATCCCAGAAGTCATCTTTTTTCTCCCAGTATTTTTTTTTTTTCAGTTTACTAGATTATTAAATACAAACCCATTTTGTCTTAGTTATTAGAACTTGGAAGATTATCACATGTCTTTGCTTTACACATTTCACTGGACATCTGCTACTGACCCCTGTTATGCTAAATGGTCCGTAAGAAGGTATAGGCATCATACAAATATTCTTAGGCTTTGTCCTATCACTCTTCATCCCCTCCTTCCTCATATTCCCCCCTCTGTGGCAGACATGCATTGACTTCTAAGTGATTTATAGGTAAGATACTCTATTATACTCAGATTTTTCTTATAGACCTACTATGCTTTGTACAGAGGGTTAGTGAGAGACAGAAAACAAATCCAGGAGTCCAAAAATCCCTCTCATTAAAGTTAGTTCACATTTGGGATGTTAGAAGTTTTCTAACCTGTTAAGAGTTTCTACTAGTAGTTACATACTGTTCTCAGGCAGTAAGCAGCTAACTTAAAATAACCTTTCACAGGTGCAAAATATTCAGAACTCTGGAAACTATGTATTTAAACAGACTAGTAAAACTAAGAATTTTTACAATACCCTTTGGGGAGTGCAGTGTTTCAGCGGGTGGGGGAGTCTTGGTTTTTCACTTGTTTGGTGGGGTTTTGGTTTGGTTTTGGGGTGTGTTTTTTTTTAAATAATATTCACGTATAAACAACATAATATTAAGTCTGCAATACTGGTTTCCATTCTGGGAAAGCAGCTTGAAAAGTATCCTCAAAAGACTTCATTAGCTGAGGAAATAACCATGCAACAAGAAGTTAGTGTTTGCTCTGTTATTCCCACCTGCTAGTATAGTCACAAGGCAGGAGGTGGGGAGGAGGAAAGACAGCAGAGGAATGACTGCTTCATTACTAGCAGCATTAATTGCTAGGGTTTCTATCTTTTCTCACTGCATACTGCTTTGTGTTGCATAAATGAGGTAGTACTCACCCTTAAGCCAACCCGTAAATATGAGACCCTTACTTACCCTATTAATGGAACATGCTCTTAGTCGGCTGCAGTCAGAAGTACTCTTCCCACCTACTAAAAGTATTCTGACTAGTGAATTTCTAAGAACCACAGACTAGCCAAAGTATTTCTTTCTGTTTTAAAGCTTACATGCTTGATGAAGAAATTAAGAGTAGGGACTACTGTAACATGTCACCTTTTAAGAAGCAACTAAAGGAAGGGCTGGGGGGAAGTGACTTTAATGATGTGATTAATTACTAAACCAGACTAGATTTTTTGAGAAATGATGTACTAAAGACAGTGTTATGTTTGAACATGATACATTTCAATGCATACAGACTATCATGCAGCAAGTTTTGACTTATTTATTAACATAAGTTTTTATACTGCCATGTTAACCAATTTGACAATAGTACCTGTTCCAGATACTAATATATGATAACAGCACAGCGTTCTTCAACATAAACCCTGCACAGAAGTGGACACAGGAGTTCTATAACTTGGGCCACTTCTTCTTGGCAAGATCTTCACTTTTTTGTGTTCATAAGTTGTCCATCTCACCTTTGTCCAAGCTCCACCTACCAGTTATCCTTTACTCACTGGACCTCTGCTGCTGGACTTAGCAAGGATCATGGAAGGAACCAAAATATTACTTAAAGGAACAAGGTCTGCAGTGACAACCACTGAGGGAATTGATTGATGAATCTGGAATTTATAGAATAACAGTGGTATTTTTCAGCCTTTGTGAAAGTATAGGGATAGCTGCTGGCCCTTGCATTAGAGGAAGGCAGGACACTGATGTTGGGCTGACACTGCCCTCAGCCATTCCTGCATCTCTTTCTCACTCTGTGTACTGGAGAAAGAGCAGTTGCTGTGGTTAAGGCAGGGAGGCAAGAATAATACCTCCAGATTTTACTGGAGCCTGGCTTTCATGACTTTCTTCCATGAAAATGGAGAACTAGGAAGTGAAGGTGGAACCACTCAGCCCATTTAAGATCATCACAAAATCTGCTGGAGGCAAACCAGAGAAGCCGCTCTCAAAAGCTGAGAAGCATTGGTTACTTCAGCCCATTTCCCAGTTCCTCCTATCCTGCTCCAAGTTTGTTTAACTCTCAGCAGAGCACAGAGGCATTTGTGTTTCTTTATGTTTCCAAATCTCCAAACTTTGTAGAGATGTATGAGACCAGAAATGGCCAGAAATTCATGCAGGTCAACAGAGTGAGTGGCTGTACATGGAGACTGTCTCCTATAGATCCACTTTCCATCTGAAGCCTCAACTTTGCACTGCCAATTGGAAAGAGAGCATCACACTTCTTCATAGTATCTTATCAAATTCTGTGCTGTCAAAATAACAGCTTCTACAAAAGTAACATTTGCCTGAGTATCTTAAGACTGTTCACCTCTCTCTAAAAAAATTGATAAAAAGTTCATAATCCTAACACAGGAAATGTTGATAACAGTTTGTTTCATTTACACAGCAGGTACTGTTCAATTAGAGCACACTTTTTACCATAGCACATATTTTATCATATCTGAACCTGTATAAATATTTGTAAGCATATTTACTCAGTATTTTCTCTATTGCTCAAAGGTTTCTAAATTTGCCAGTCATTTTAATTTAAAACTGTCTTAATTAGAGACTGGTTGTCAAATGGATGTTCTTAGATTACAGTGGAGACAGAGGGCATAACAGGAGCACAGCAACTAGCATTAGTGGGAAGCTCATATTAATAGTAGAAAAATGTAGTATTTTAAATGATCAGCGAGAGGAAACTGAGCATCATCAAATCCTTGATTCATCTAACAGAAACAGAGGGCACTTGCTTTTGACTCAGAAAGACAGAATTTTGTCTAATTATTAAGAAGCTTCTGCACACAACACTGAACAGAAGCAGCAGTTCTTCCAGAAGAGCTGCTTAATAACATCTTAGTAAAGTAGGTATTCAAACCTGGCCTTCCATTTCTCCCACGTGCGCAGAAACATCCCTGCTTCTGTCATCAACTGGCAGCCTTGAAAGAACCAGTTCCAACATAACAACGAAAGCTCCATTTTCTGCTGTGAAAAATGGCATTCTGCAAACCAGGCAGTGTTTTCTGACATCACAAGGTTGTACCACTAAATGGTTCAACTATACATAGTTGAACACTGTGTTCAACTACAACTACATGGAAAAAAGTTCTAATCGCTTCAAGACTCTCTTAAGGAATGCATAGTATCAATACAGGTGATTCCTGTAATAGCCAAATGCTTGCAGGCATTTGTATCCTTTGAGGTAAAGTGAGCACTACCTAGCACATTTTGATGTTTTCTTTCAGTAGCAGCTCAGGTTACATTTAGATATGGGTAAGCACATTTATTTTTTTTTTTTTAATCAAGTATGACCCTTTCCCTAACACTGAGCTGAACAGAACACACACTTGAAGGTGCAGGTTAGATATGTACAGTATATTGCAGCAGATACAGATAACTGAGACCCTGGTGAATTTCAAGCCAACAAGTTTCAGGATACAGTAAAAGTAAAGAGTGACAGAACTTGTTTAGCCATATGACAAAAGTTAAAAAAGTTATTGTTATCAGTAAGCACACAGGGGAAGGGAGGAAGGATAAAGGATTAACAGCAGTGAATATGAAAAGCTAAAAGAACAATGATGGCACACACAGAGGAATGTAATAACTAACCACAAATAAATTTAGGGTGGAAATGGGAAGTTTTCTAGCTATGAAACAGTGAAGCTGATCAGAGCTGTAGGGGCAATGCATCCATCTGTTCTCCTGGAGCTCAATAAATTTCTTATAGGATCATCTAACACACTTCTGCAAAGACAGCTTCTGGGTCCAATCTCCTGCTATGTCTATGCTGCTAAACACAGACAGGGCCAAGGACTGACCCTTGGCCCTGAGGCCAACTGGTGTAGACTGGCTTGTGTTCATCTTACTCAGGCTCCATCAGCATTACATAGCACTTGGCCCTGGGTTTCCTCAAGGCTCCACATCTCAAGAGTCCCACTGCACCACATACTTATTTTGTGTGTCTAAGTTCAAAGTGCATAAAGAAGTGAGATGATTTTCTGCAGCCCACCAGAGCGGTATTTTCACAGCATGAAACAAGAGTACGCTTGGCATATCCCCCAGTATGGCCTGAGGGAGGGAGGAGGGTTAAGCATACCATCTCAACAGGCTTTGCATTACAGGCTGACAAGTTTTCTCGCAGCCTTTTTTCCACCCTGCCCTCCAGAGCAGCCTTTGAGTAAGCCATTCACGGAACAATACTCAGCCTTTGCTCTGAAGAAAGCTAGTCAGAGTGGTCTGAAAGAGATGGGAAGTGACTAATGTTTATGTTTAACCTACAAAAGCACTTAAAACCAGGAGGTCAGTATCAAGATCCACCCCAGCCCTTTTCTGTAGCACTGCAGATGCATGAAGCAGCTCTTGAAGACATCTTCCAAGTTAGTGTCGTGGTACATGCACAATTACCATCAGCTTCACCTAATAAGCTACACTGCAGCTCCAGTGATGAAGGCGCAGCATTCACATAAGCTAATGGATCACACTGGAAGATTGTACCATCTCTGAACAAGCTAGTCAGGAAAAAGCAAGGATAAAAAGTTCAATTTACACAAATGTTGTGATGATTAGCAAAAGCAGAAAGGAAAACATGACAGTTTAATGAGATTTTAGCAGCAATTCTATGTGTCTCCTGCATCTACCAGATTTTTTTAAGCAGAAGATATTTTTTTTTACATATACTTGTCTGGTCTGTCAACTGTGCTATCAAGATTAATAAGAAACTGCTAGAGTTTAAATGATCTGTGAATTACAAAATAGGTTGTTTATTCATCACAGCAGACACTTTATGTTACAAAGTTGTGATTTTTTTAATGAGGTGAAGGCTTGAGACTCTTGAGGGGGAAGAGCAGTAGTTAGACCAACTCCTAGAAACAAACTCATCTTCCAACGTGTTAGACTGGTTAGTGTATTTTTTAAACATCACATATTGAAGATTTTTACTTTACTCCACATCTTTTTGTATCATAATTAACAACAACATCACCATCATTGTCTCAGGTCATCTTATACGAAGATTCTTCACAAATCCATACAGCATTTTCAGTTTAAATTGGTCAGCTTAGATTTGAGTGCCTGGAGCTTGCTCAGCTGCCAGAGACCCACACTGTTAGTTCAAAACTGAGACCTTACAGCAGCATAAAGATTCAACCAAAATCAATATTCTCTTTTCTGCACTTTATGTTTAATCAATGGGCTAACATTTTTTTCCTCACCCTGTAAGTAAAGAGCCGTCACACCAGTTGTACCGTTATGGTACTGTCATTTCATGTAAAACCAGTGTTTCTGTGCTTTAGAGCATTTTTAAAATTTATCAGGAGCTGGCCCTAGTGTCAGGAATACATCTCTTATGAAAAAGAATATGAAACTGTCTCAAGCTTAAGAGTCAACATTAGAGGTTTTATAATAAATTGGTAAAGTGAACAAGGACAAAGTACCAGGGTTTTAAGAACTCAAGTATGAAACTGATGAATTAAGTGTTGAGCCACTGCATATCATCTTTCACTTCAATACTATGGGAAACCAGAAAATGTAATGCCAGTTTTTAGAGTGAGATCTGCGTGAATACAGGGAACATCAAAACTCATGCAAGTCTAATCTCTGCATCAGACCAATTGTTAGAAGTTATAAGTGAAAAACAGAATTAATAGGCAGAGATAAATACTGTACACTGGAAAAGAGTCAGTATCTCTTTGCAAAAGCTGCACTCTGGTTCTCATTTCCCCACACACATGCAGGCAGAAGGGAAAATTTCTCAGAGCTTTTGTTCAGTTTCGTGATTATTCCCCCAGCCATTCCTGAGCCCACAACAGGCTGAGATGCAGCACAGCACGAAGAGGCTCCTAATACTCATTTTTCCTGTGCCCATGGCTTCTGCTGCATTAGTCTCTCTCCACAGAGGTGCAGCAGGAGCTGGTGTGGCAGGAAAAAGATGAAGAGAAGGGATTTAGGAGAACACACACTTCAGTCCTAACAAAGCTCCTCCCCAACATCAGATATTGCAGGCCACAAGGCACCTCTCAACTCAATTTCCACAACCAGCAGAGAGCACTCATGACATAAAGCCTGAGGCAGCCCAGCAACTCATCTCTTTGGTTCCTGCAAACCATGCCTGGCCCAGAGGAGTAACTGTGAAGCCCTGTTGGTAGCTGCACCAAGGTTCTCAGAGGACCTTTTTGGAAGGCTGAACTATACCTGCTGCAAAGAAGACGACAGGATCCAAAGCAGCAGCGAGCCACAATTACCATGAAACCATCCTTGCTCTTTATTTTTGTTCATTTAGTGTATGTGAATGAAACCAGAGGCTGAAATTAACAATGGAAGTCACCTCACCCATAGCAGGGTAAATCACTGCACACCAGACAAGGCAAAAAATGGCATGGAATGGTAGAATGCAATCACATACTCCAAGACAAACAAAATTCAGCTCCTCCATAGTATGAATTGCCTATGTCATCAATACCTGAACACTGGAATTTCCCACAACAACTGCAGTTTACAATTTTAATACCTGTATTTTAGACCCAATTATTTGTTTTGCATACACATAAGCTCTGTAATTAATGTGGAGATGAACACACAGAAGCAGCAATCATCTGCACACACTGCAACTGGGTGCTAATGTGCTGCATTATAGTTGCAAGTTTTCATTACACAATCCAAAACAGCTATTCATTTATGAACATATTTCACCAGGAAGTCAGTCCTTCAGACGGACCATTTCATTAATTTGCAGAGCTGTGACTTTTATCCTGAGGTACCACATAGAATCATAGAATAGTTAGGGTTGGAAAGGACCTTAAGATCATCTAGTTCCAACCCCCCTGCCATGGGCAGGGACATCTCACACTAAACCATGCCACCCAAGGCCTCATCCAACCTGGCCTTGAACACCACCAAGGATGGAGCATTCAAAACCTCCCTGGGCAACCCATTCCAGTGCCTCACCACCCTAACAGTAAAGGATTTCTTCCTTATATCCAATCTAAACTTCCCCTGTTTAAGTTTTAACCCGTTACCCCTTGTCCTGTCACTACAGTCCCTGATGAATAGTCCATCCCCAGCATCCTTGTAGGCCCCTTTCAGATACTGGAAGGCTGCTACATTTTAAAAAATCATATGAGTAGAAGACAAACTGATCTGTATTTTAACAGCTGAACTTACAGACATCACAAGCCTAACCTGTCAACCACAAGAAGACTTACCATAAGGATATTTTGTGTCTAGCCTGTGCTCTGCTGTCCTTGTCCAGGGTAGTACATCATCGCTGCAGCCATTAGGCATTCCATTATATCCAATTCCAACAATCTTGTTTTCTGAATTTACAATGCAGGCACCAACCTAAATAAAATCAGATTTACAGTACCGACAGCATGCAAAACAATGCATCAAGAAGAAAGATGAGACCTGAAAAGTCAGTCCTACAATTTTCATTTAAGAGATACATGCTTCATTTTATATTAAGTCACACCATCTAGTGAGCAAGGCTACAATTGTACCTAACTGATGGAGCTTCAAAATAAATTGGGGCAGATGCAACCCTGCTGCCCCTCTGGTCATGCAGCCCCCATCCCAGTCTGCCAGAACTGTTCCTTATGGAACCGGGAAGTAAACCTAGTTCAGGGAGCAGAACTAGCACTTAATTAATTCTACTAAATACAAGTTTTCTGTAAGTTCAGCTCCCCAAAATAGCTTTTCCAGGAGCAGTATGAACAGCAGCAGCAGCTAAACAAAACATATCAAAGATGGAACAAAAATGAAGCACTGTTGACCTAGGCAGAGATAGGCTCACAAACCTTTCTGGCTTATTTACACCAGTGTGCACCAAAATACCAGACCTTTTAACTCCCACCCTTCATTACGTCAATCCAAGTCTGCACAGGGACCTTTCCTATAGAATGATGAAGTATCCTGTTTTACATTTTCTGCTCATATTGCAGATTTATTAAAATGGCAATACTACTGATTTTAACTCACACAATGTGTTTATCAACCGGCTCTTGGGTAACAAAAATTCAGCCCTAAGTGAGTAACTTCCAGAGAACTAAGGGCAATAACATATAGAAGCCAGAGAGTAATTTAACACTGTTAACATGCATTTTACTCCATGGCTTTTCTGGGATTTGCTTCCTAAATTTCTTCACACAAAGACTAACAGGACAACTGTGTCCTGCTGAACAGCATGTTTCAGCAGATCTAGCAATCAACTTAAACCAATATTCAACAGCATATGGCACATGAAAGAAGCAAAGAATTGGAACAGAGAGTGAAGCAGAGGAGGCAACCTGAGGAGGAACCAAACTAGGCAGAAACTCCAGTCAACAAAAGAACAAACAAAAAGGGTTTTTTATAGTCTTACAGGTAAAGGAAAGGAACTTGTAAAATGCTGTGTCTTGAAAAATTACAATCTAAAACTTTCAGTAGTTTTATCCTTCACTAACAGTAACTGTATTTACTGGAAAAGGGAGGAAAAAATGCATGCTATTTTAACCTTCAAATGAAAAGATTTACAAAACTCCAAGCTGCAAATGTACAACAGAATTATGCACGAGGTCAGGCCCAATAAGAGAACTTCTGTAACAAAAGGTGCTGACCATGTTAAAAAATGAATAGCTATACACTGAAATAACTTCTGATAAGAAATTCCTGAAAGTGCTACATGTGCATCTGATGTAATGTACAATATAGATTAGGTTATGTTATTCTCATATATTGCCTCCTTACCTGAGAACTTGGATCCTTGCTTCTTTGTGCTGACAAAAAAGCGACTGCCATAAAATACTCAGGCCACTCCAAATAATCTTCTCTTTTTTTGCAGGATGCTTCATTGCTGAAACTATATGGAAAAGAACCCAGCCATCAGCAAAGAACACATAGCTGAAGCTATTACAAATTGTATTCTTTTAATGTGTGCAAGTTTAAAGTAACCAGGATCACAATCTGGCTAAGATGACCGCGCATTCACTGATATTTTAACAGTAAAACCACCAGCATTATGTGCTTTCCAGGGACTTATGTATCACAGAATAGTTAGGGTTGGAACGGACCTTAAGATCATCTAGTTCCAAGCCCCCTGCCATGGGCAGGGACACCTCACACTAAACCATGTCACTCAAGGCTCTGTCCAACTGGCCTTGAACACCGCCAGGGATTCACAACTTCCCTGGGCAACCCATTCCAGTGCCTCACCACCCTAACAGTAAAGAACTTCTTCCTTATATCTAATATAAACTTCCCCTGTTTAAGATTTAACCCATTACCCCTTGTCCTATCACTACAGTCCCTAGTGCGTTATTTACTTTCAGGGGAAAGCCATTCAAGCAAGGTTGCAAATTTCAGCTTTAGGTATGAGGCTGAGCTATTCAGAGCACTGAGCTACTGAAAGACAGAGCAATTCATCCTTGACAGATAACACCTTCTGTATTTCTAACATTCAGGAGTATCATGTACTAGCGTTCTTTTCGCCCAAACAACATATTCTTTCTTATGATGACTGCGCTAACCGCAAGCCTCTAATCTAAGGTATTTTGTACCTCTGCCTACGACAATTGCTTGCTGGATTTCTACTTAGTACCTTTGTGTGCAGTCATTTGTTTCTGCCTGTACAGTTATTGCCATGAGTTCGCCTCTCATCACAACACTTACTAGCAAAAATCTGAGGCCATTCTGACAGTCCACTGCTACGTCCCTCTTGAGATTATGGAAGCCTTGGGGCACAGTACTTTTCTTCTTAGGCTCCACTTACCAAGGACTACAGCTCAGGACTGAGATACCCTTCTAGCGATGTACAGTGACACAGAAAAATTCATCATAGGTAACCACAAGCAGAAGGACACCTTATATCAACACTAGTTCCAGCAGTTTCAGAAGACAAATAAACATCAGAAGCATTTTGTTAATTATTATTTTTATAACCAAACCCATATGTTAGTATCTATTGCAGATAGCTTACCATAAAGAGGGTATACTACTTGAGCGAAGACAATGTCAGCACATGATAAAATTGTACTTTAGAAACCTACAGGGTGTTATTTACTAGTTTTGAATAGTTCATATATGGCACATTACAAGTTGGCCATTTTGGCTTGTTCTTGGAAATGAATGAGGATCATATTTAAGGCAATCTTCTCAACCTAAGGAGGGAGAAGCATACACTCTTGGTGTAACCAGCACACCTAGTTCACATTTTGACATTGTAAATAGTGCCCAGACTGTCAGTTGTCTAAGGAAACAGGCAGATCAGGTATCTGAATGAGAGTGCCCAAAGTGTCTTGAATCATTTTAACTAAAGGGTTGGGCCTATATGCTATTTAAGAAAAAAGTACTCAGAGAAGAAGAAGGTCACAGCAGAAAGAAGAAAACAAAGACGCCCTCACACTTCTCCATGCCAAATTGAACTTTGATAGGTTAACTGGAATGCCTAGAAAGTGCTTCAGCTATTTTAAGTGATTATTTAAAGTATGTATTTCACAAAAGCAGACTTACAAAATCCAAAACACCATCAGACTTTATCATACATTCCCAACTACGTGACATTCACTCACAGCGATGTCTTTGGAGACGCACACAACACACAGTGCAGGACTACATTAAATAAACATTCCAGAAAGACACTGAACTAAGAGATCATGAGATCTCCTTTTATTAAATTATTCCCTAGCAACCCTATTTATTGAAAACACAACAAAAGCTACTATTTACTTTTCTCATAAATACAGAACTGTGTGTAAGCGGAGGTTCCCTCTGAGTACAACTTCACATGGAGGGGAGCATATCTGAAAAACAAGCAGAAGGCTTACATCAAAGAGAACATAAAAAACCCCACTTACTCAATTACTTCTACTTAATATCACCATGTTTGGTGAGGTAATTCCCTCAACTCAGTGCACAGGAATGCAAGAGTGTGAAATGGGTATAAATCACTTAATTTCTGACTGAGCAGAAGCCAAGACCTTGGCTAGCAGTCAAGCACACCCAGGAAAGTTAAGTTTATGGATTTGGGACAGATGATCATCCTCCTTATGCTCATCTTTAAGTTCTAGGATTGCATGAATGAAAGCTACTCTAGATATTACAGCTAGCTGTAAAACAAGCAATTAAGACTTATCCTTGTGATAACTTGTAAGAACTTATTGTAAGAATAAAAATGGTAACTGAAAGCCATGAAGATAAAACTGCTCAAGAAGAAAAGGAAAAAAAAATCCTTAAATTTGAGAGTGGTTAGTAGTCTGTAGAAAAGTCTGTGTAAACAATATCTCAAAGGAAAATAGCGAAAAAGATTCTACAATTACAGGACAGTGCCTCCCTTTTCAGTCCTTTTTCACCCAGCTAGGGTTCAAATAAGGTGTAACAACACCTGAAACAGGAATCTCATTCAGCTACTCAAAAAAAAAACAAAAACAAAAAAAAAGCCAAACCTAAAAAACCCCAACCTATCTCAATGAAAATTTTAGTTCTTAAAGCAGAGTACATCACCTCAAATCTTTTTATGCCACAATTACGATGGTCAGCTACACAATATAGTACAACTGGAGAGCTGGTGACTGTAAGACTTTTTTCCCCTTTTCCCACCTCTCCCTCTCTGCTTTAACGTCATGTCATTAGAATTATGTTCCAACTGTATCATAGTAGCATTTTTTCCCCACTATACTACTTTAAGAGCAGCTATCAATATTTTTTACTTAAGTCACAGAATTTAAGTTAAAGTGTGCATTAAAAATAAAAATTAAACATCTTCAGCAATGCTCTTGTTCCCCAAAGCCAAATGGGATATGTGTTCTTGATGACTTTCAATACTACCTGCTTCTTTAAGTCTCACAATTTTATGATCGTGATTATGTCAAATTAATGTGGAGCTTCCTTTACTTGAGGCTTGCCATCCTTCCCCTCACACAGGTACTGAGATACAGTCATTACCTATTCCTTAATGGGAAGTAAGTTTTTGAGAGAGATGGAGAGAAAAATCAACCTTTCTCACAGGAAAAACAACACTCTATGCACTGAAAATGAACTATATTCAAATTTTTCCTGCAAGATAATCCACCAAACCTGTACACTATGTAGAAATACTGAGCCCCAGTTGAGCAGTACAGTAAAATATTTCCCTTCACTGAATGTATTTCACTCTCACAGCATCACTTCTTTGACTTTAATTAATTACATATTGCTCATGCCAGCCTCCCTTTCAGGAAATAATGAATTTAAGGTAACCTACCTGCTCTTTATCCTATCCCAGTGACTGCCATACCCAAACAAAACAGGCCATACCATCACGACAGGGCCTTCGGAGGCCCCAAGAAACTCTTCCCTGCGGGATGTGGCGCATCCCTCCTTCCTCACAGCCGGTGCCGGGGGACCCCCTCAGCACCGCGGAGCCCGACCTCCAAGGCAGCCTCCCCACGGCGCGGGTAAGCGCCTGTCTGCCTCCACCCTGCCCCGGGGGACAACAGTTTCCCAAAAGCAGCAGCACAGTGACCGCGGCGCTCTTCCTCCTCACAGAGCCGGGGCCGACAACGTGGCGGAGGCCGCACCGCGGGCCCGCCGCCACCGGAGTTAAACTCGTCGGCGGGACCGGCCTGGCTGAAGAGGGATAAAACTTGGTCAGCCGGGGTGCGGGGGGAGCACGGTGCTAGCGGAAGGGGGAACCGCCGGCTGACGGACGGGCAGAGCCTGGAACCGATATGACTCAGGGGCCACCCCGCACCCGCGGCCCCTCCGCGCCAGCTCCCACTCCGCAACAAGAGGCGAGCCCCCGGGCAGGCCGGGCCCGGACAGCGTACCCGTTAACGTAGCAACTGAGCTGAGAACCGCTCATCTTACTGCGGATCCGGTCTCTTTCGTAGCTTGGCGCCAAAGCGGCAGCGGGCGGGGAAAGGGGCGGGAAGCGGGGAGGAGCGCGGCGCGGCTGGGGTCCCCGCCGCCGTGTCGCCCCGAGGAGTCAGGGCGGGCTTTGGTTTCAGTGTGCCCTCAGAGGCAGAGAACTGATGTCCTTTCCCCGGAGAGTCCACTTCCCCACCTGGCCTTCTGTGAGCCTCCGCGCTGCTCTAAATGATTTACTTTACAATGTGTCCCTGGAGCTGTCATCTTTCTGACAGATGCTGCTTCGAGAGTTATGCTTTGACACAAGTATGCAGGTTGGTTTTGCCCAGCTCACACTCTTGAGGTAAATGCATATTTATTAAAGCTTGGCATTAACATACTAAAATGTCCAAAAGTCGGGTTTTGTTCTCTGGATATGAAATTTATATGGAAAGTGAGTTATGGTTTATTAATTCCTCCAGCTGCTGCCAGGTTTTAGAAGTCTCCTAGGATGTTCAGGTAGCTGAACATACATATATAGCCCATTACAGTGCAAAATAAGTGGTATAATAATAAATATTAAATGTTCATATGGTGTGTTTGTCTTCCTTCTGCAAGGAGCTGCCTGCCCTGGCTGGCTGGTTGCCACAGAGGCCTGCCTTTCCGGAAGCACTCATATGGGAGCAAGTTACAGCTGTTTGCTCCACGGGGCTGCCTGACACAGGGTGAAGACGGCCCAAACCAGCCATACGTGTCTGATCCGGTTCCCTCTGGAGGCAGTGACAGGTGCAACAAACTCGGTGAAAGCAATAATGGACAAAGGAAATTGCTTGTGAGAGCATTCCCATGGGGGATCTGTGCATGCAAACAGTGCAGCTCGCACTGCACGTGTGCTGCACCATTGATCTGAACATGGTCAACAGACAAGGTAATAGTATCCTGCAGCCTAGTAAAAAATCTTCATGTAGGAGAGCGCTGCAGGTTGAGGAACAAGGACATTTTTGGGAAACGGAGCACACAGTAGTCCTATGCCAGAAACTGGCTATATAGTTCCCCCTTACTGACCATATGCTTAGCAAACTCCACAAGTAAGTACACCAACTCAGTTAGTACACCAGCATGTGTATAAGAATATGGCTAAGTCAAGGAACCTGCCATGCTCATAGTTACTCTTGAAGCTAGGCCAAAAAAAGAGCCTGCAGTGATCAAAACAGAAGAACACAATGCTAATATGTTTTCATATTTAGCTAGCTTTTTTTTTTTTTTAAACAACTGACAAATCCTCAAATATGAAAATGTTACTTAATTTCACAGATATTCCTATTCAGTTGTAACTAGAAAACTTGGCAAAAGCAGCCTGTTATATTTCAGCTGACAAGTTTTCCAGCCCTCAGAGTGGGAAAACATACAGCTATTTCAGTTTGCAAGACTTTTATTATCACAATTTCATATGGACAACAAATGTTCATGTATGGTTTGCTAATGAATGAAAAGGAACGATTTAAATGCAAGAAAAAGAAATTTAATGAAAGTAGCATCAGTCAGAAAAGCACACGCCTGAAGGTGAAATGAAAGGTCTGATTATGGCTGATCACGAAGAGAGTTAAAGAGCACTCATTTAATTAATCTGGAGGAAAAAAAAAATAGCATAATTCAGTTCAAAAAGTTTTTCTAGCTTCTGCACTCTTGAAATATGAATTAAAATTAATAGTGCTACAATTACCTATGCCAAATTTGTTATCCTTCATAATTAAGATTCTGAGGACAAACCGTAACAACTACTAACCTTTAAAAAGCAGTGTTTATATGCTGATCATACGAAGTGAATGATGGATTTTCTATTCTGTGAACACTGATGAGCTGTTACAAACTATTCCCTTCCTTTGAATTTGTCGTGTTTTCCAGCTGATATCTACAAATCAGCCACAAGCAAATTCAAAATAATACAATCCTCATTGCTCAAAAAGAAAGCAAACTAAGATTCTTGCTCTTCTCTTTCTGTCCCATCAGAGAAGAAAAGAAATACATACTACAAAATAATAGCTTATATTATTAAGCACTGAGGTGTTTAATTCTGCAGTACAGTTTTCACCTTTCTATAAAAGTGCATGAGAATTATATTATTTTTTAAATGCCAAACAAATGGTTTTGTCATGCTTAGCAAATAAGTTTCTGTAATAATTTGAAGCTACTCGTATCTCCATCTGTAAAGTTCACAAATGTATAATTTTTTCAATTTTTCAAAGGTTATTATTGGCTCTTCTATCTTGTTCTTCCTCAAAAGGAGGCGCTGGTTGTTGAGAAGCTCAGTGTGAGCTGGCAGTGTGCGCTTGCAGCCCAGAAACCAGCCATGTGCTGGGCTGCATCAACAGGAGTTTGGCCAGCAGGTCAAGGGAACTGATTTTCTTCCTTCACTCCGCTCTTGTGAGTACTCTCACCTGGAGTACTGTATTCAGCTCTGGGGCCTCCAAAACAAGAGGGATGTGGACCTGCTGGAGTGAGTCCAGAGGAGGGCCATAAAGATGATCAGAGGGCTGCAGCACCTCTACTATGAAGACAGGCTGAGAGAACTTGCTTGTTCAGTCTGGAGAAGAAAAGGCTCAGGAGAGACCTTAGAGCAGCCTTCCCATACTTAAAGAGGGCATACAAGAAAGTTGGAGAGGGACTTCTTACAAGAATGTGTAGTGATGAAACAAGGGGGTATGGTTTTAAGATGAAAGAGGGCAGATTTAGGTTAGGAATTAGGAAAAAAATCTTTACTGTGAGGATAATGAGACACTGGCACAGGTTGCTGAGAGAAGTTGTGGAAGCCCTATCCCTGAAAGTGTTCAAGGTCAGGGTGGATGGGACTTTGATTAACCTGGTCTAGTGAAAGGTGTCCCTGACGTGGTGGTGGGAGTTAGAAGTAGGTGATGTTTAAGGTCCCTTCCAACCCAAACCATTCTGTGATTCTGTAATTCTAAAAAACAGACCGAAAACATTCAGCTTTCTAATAATACAGTAGTAATATATGGCCTGAGAGGGAAAACTTTTTGTGGAATTTTAGTTAGTAGACTCCTAAGTCTACTAGTCTTGCTAAATGACACATTTTTTGGGAACCTAGATACATTTTGGTTTCCCCCCCCTTTTTTTTTTTTTTTTCTTTTTTTTATAATTACACTGAAAGCTTGTGGTCGAATTGTGACTGCTCTTCTGACAATGTGCTATGGAGGTGGTACATGATGTGACAGCCCCTTTCTTCATGCACACATCAGATACAGGTTATGTGGTTACAGATATCCACAAAAAGTTACATCTGGATTAGGTGACATTCAGGCCAGGATCCTGTGATCTAATCATTGGGTTGCACTGTGGGCAGGTAGCTTGACTTGCTACAGGTGTGGGGCAAAGTCCTGCTGCCTGGAAGGTTCTGTAAGATGTCTCTGGCAGCTGTGTCCTTTGCAAAAGCAGCAGCTTCTCTGGACCTGCTGTCTGAATCCTCCATTAAGTCTGTCATATGCTTGATCTAGAAGCTTACTTGCGCCCTTCATCTGTCTCAGGACCATTCAGATCTCTGTGACAGAACTAGAGTGGTCTGACTCAAAGTCCCTGTTTAGACAGGCATGCACTAAAATAGGCTGAATTGCTTTTAGTTTTGTATCTAACACTCTAGCCCTGTCCTTACATGTTCCTCTTTTATTTCACAGAGGATTAATGTGAAGCAGCATAGAGTACCTCAGGTAGACTTTTGTAAGTTATTTTTGTTAATCTCTCGGTTTTTTAGGTGAAAGTCCTGAGCATGGGTTATTGTGGCCTTGCTGTATAGATGTCAATAAACAATCTGAGCTGATTACAAATATTTCAGATGCTCTTATTAATCAGAAGTGACGCAAATTTGAAAGACATGCTAAATATATAACCATCTGTCAAGATGCTTATATTTTTAGCTCACTGGTTATGAAATTTTCACATCTTCTACCTTTTGTCAATTTTGATAAAAGCAAACTAAGTTGAGTTTGGGAAAACCCCAGGTTTCAGACCCCCCTCTCCACTTTCTTGCTGCTTGCTAATGGACTCAATTTTAACTTTGTTGGCAAGCAAGATCTCTACACAAATGTAGCATATGTGTAAGTTGTCATTCAGAGAATAATGTTTGCTATTTGCTAGGATATGGAGCATGCAATTTGGTAGACCACCCTGAAATCACTCTCAAAACTTAAGGGAAAAGTAAAGAGAAATTGCTAATGAGCTGTTGTCTTTAACAGAATGAATTTTTCAGGAACTAATTACTAGATTTAAAGACTCTAAAATAAATATATATGACAATATGTCTTAATATTGCAACATCTGGTTCTTGTTGGCCTTTCAGAGAAGTACTGCTCACTGACAGCATAACTTTCCCAGCTAGAGAAGGGGGTTAATTTTTAGGCAAATCTTATCTTCTAAATATTTTTCCAAATAGGAGTTTCTACTTCAGTTACGTTTCCTCTTATACTTACATAGCCAAGAACATATTAAATACAAATGCAGCTGCTGGAATATGCTGCAGTTCTCAATTTATATGGTTTATTTAATCAAGAACGTGAATTTATTGCTTCCTCACTGATAAAATTGTTTGTTGCAATATCAGGCTTTGCCGTATGAGCAAAGTCCTGCTGATGTAACCCCCTCACCTGCAGCAGCTTGTTAGTAAGTCAGCCCATTAATAGATGGCAAGAAACTGTTAGATTTTTATATTATAGTATTTTGTATGGGGAGCATAAGCATTTCAGAAGTGCTACAGGAGTTTTAACTTCAGCATGTAGCTCTTTATACTACATAATTTTGAAACTATTTATTAGCAAACATAGTAAGAAATGCAACTAAGTACCAGCCTATGATCAAAACCAAATAGAATCACAGAATCATAGAATACCAGCCCGGACTAGATGTTCCAGCACCCTGTCTAGTTGAATCTTGAAAGTGTCCGGTGTTGGGGAATCCACTACTTCCCTGGGGGGATTATTCCGATGGCTGATTTACTTCTTGTGTGCAGTTAGAATCTCTCCTGGACTAACTTGTGCCCACTACCCCTAGTCTTTTCCATGTGAGTCCTTGTAAAAAGGGAGTCTTCATCTTCTCTGTAGCCACCCTTTAAATGCTGGAACATGGTGATAAGGCGTTCCCTGAGCCTTCTTTTCTCAATGCTGAACAAAGCCAGCTCTCTCAGCCTTTCCTCCTACAGCAGGCTTCCCAGTCCTTTGATCATCTTTGTGGCCCTTCTATGGACTCTTTCCAGCCTGTCCACATTTTTTCTGAATCATGGTAATTTTAGTGCAGATGAAAAGACTGTTGCAAATCCAGTATTTTCAAAATCTGGTGCCAAAATTCAGGACATCAGAATCTGTGTTTAGATGCCTGCATTTTTAGAGATTTGTGAACCCTGAATGCCAGAAAAGCTTGCATGATGTGCATCTCTTGACAGAATCCAGTCAATACTAAGGTATTTCTATGATTTTCATGTCCTCATGGAAACCTTTTCTCTTTTCTATTCTTAGGTTTCAATGGCTTGTGTATTACCTTACCTTTTCTATAGCATCTTCTTTCTTGAAAACCAGAATCAAATCCTGGATTTAAGTTTTTGTCCTTCCTGTCCAAGTCAGACACTATTTTGGATATCACATTCTCAGTCTTTCAGACTCAAAATTTCCACAGTTCGCCAACTCCCTAAATCCAGAACTCCCTAAATCCAGCATCTGACCTTGAATAGCAGGCAGAGTTTTCTCTGATAGCTGTCTTTGCACTTTATTCTGACTGGGGTCACAAATGAGTATGAAAATAATGTTCTTTAAACAGTCTTCTGTCCAATTTTTAACATTACAGCTCTTTTTCATCTCACCTAAATTTTTTATGAACATATGTGGTTTTCCATATTTTGACTCTTTTATTGTTTTATTTATACTGATGGTTCTAGTTATAGGCAAATGTTACCTTCCACCTCAATCACTTTGTAGTTTCTTTGATATCAGTATATTCTCCAGCTAGATTGGTTCTTTCTGTATGTTATTTGCTGATGCTTTCTGGTTTTGTTTGTTTTAATGTTTGTATCTTATCTCTGACCAGTCCTCTACTTTTGACACTCCTTGTTCACTCATACCTGCCCTTGCATCCAAATTCCTCATTTTAAGCAAAGTAGTACAATTGACACACAAAGACAAGTGCTAGAAAAACAGAAGATCCTGCATGTAATCTTTTCTTCTATCTTCCTCCAGAACTGGAAATCCCAGATAATCTTGCTAAACTGTTCTTTGAAAAGTAAACTGAGACATAAAGTCCCAGACTGCAACCCTGGTGTTTTCTTCCAAAATATGAATTACCATCTTTGCCCACCCATGCTAGTCATGATCACAGCTATTCCCTAATTAGAAGTGAGAAATTAATTTTCTGCTTTCAGTATAAAATTTCACTTTCTTGGCATGATGCTTCTGTACTCAGCACCCGCCTACATACTTCACAGCTTTCTATTTCTTCTGTTACCTTCCCCTTATTTTTCAGGGCTATTTTTAATACCTACAAAGAATATTTTCTATTTCCATCCCTTCTGATTCAGCACAATTTTCCTACCACAGTGCAGACTCTCCCTAAGTCCCAAAATCTGTTGCAGTGTATTGACTTGCAGAAGCTCCACCTGGACAATAACATTTACCTGTCATCACTACGTCAGACACATTCTGAAGAAAGAAACCTTTCCTCTTCCATCCCATACAAATAATCTTCAGTACATGTATCCCTTCATATCTGAGCAACTAGTTTGCTCTTTGTAGTCTTTCCTTTTTTTTTAATTCTCCTGATACAAATTCCTTTTATGATTGTCTCCTTTAACCTCAGTGGAGTTTCTCTCCAATTTTCTTCTTGTTCTTTTCAAAATTTTCTTTGTTTATGATAAGATTTAGATTTCTTATACAGAGAAGTTTTGTATTTTATGTATAATCTCCTGACATTTATATTAGATGTATCTTTAGATTTCATTATTACAGTGTGATAATACTTAAATCTTCATATAAGAGCCACTACACAGAATAATTTTCTTATATCTTTATATTCTTTATATGGGATTTAGTATGGAAGGTGTTAAGTAAATGTGTTAAATCCATTCTGTGATAAGAGATGAATTACCCTTTCAGCTAACCTGTGGACTGGACAAATATTTCAGGATTTTTAGGTATACTACTACATCAAAATTATACTAAGTTAAAGGAAACAGAAAGAACTGCTGCAGTCCCCCTGGTTTTGTCCTGTATCTAACCTCAGTATGATTAGATCCCTTTGACCTACTTGGCTTTCAAGTTTGCCAATATTTCCATTTTCTCGAATATCCTTTATCACCAAAGGCATTTTCCTTCCTCAGTAATAAGTGCTCCATTCCTAAGACATGGCACCAACAGAATGGTAAAACAGGAGGCGTGAAGCCTTGTTTTGTAACATCCTGGGTGTTAGCTTGGCAGCAGGGCAGAGGGAGCTCAGGTGCCACTATCATATGACTTCTTCTCACCTCTTCCAAGAAAGTTCTGTCTGTTTCCTAAACTCATTGAACTAATTACAGAAGAGCAGCTAACAGCCACGCTGCTTTAACTTATCAATAATGAAAAGTGAGCTGGAGCCGTCAGGAAATACATTTGACATCTCAGCTTCGAAGAACAGGAACTCTGTTCTCCCTTTGTAGATATAAAAGGAAATATAATCATTAGCAAACCTAATTTATTTCATAAGCAGAGTTGGCAGTGTGATTCCTTTTCAAGACTTCCTGGAACTTTCCTATTATAAGAGTCTGCTTTTAGTTGTCTACATCAGACAAACATGATTTGTTCAGGCTGAAATAACCCAAGCTGAGCATTTTCTTCTACTAAGATTATTTTTTATCTTTCAAGTTGTATCTATTTTTTATCTTTCAAGTTGTATCCATATTTTTTATGCTACTTTAAAACCATTATAAATAAACACATATTCACATTAGGAAGGCATCAACTCAGATGGCAAAGACAGTATATGGTAAATGAGGAATTCTAGCGTGGAGCCACAGCAGCTTACTGCCTTAAGAAAAGAGATGATTAGGTAAAGAAGACAAAGAGCGGGATGTGATCTTTGAAGCAAGAATCATTAAGGAATTCAAAGGTGGATGGGCTAAAGATTGTGGAAAGGGAAGACAGACATTAGTTAGATATGCAGAATTCTTATTTCTCAGAATACAACAGAATATTATTAGGGTACAAAGTAATGGAGAAAAATTGTCTTTTGAGGCTAGCCTTCACAGGAACATAAGGAGATAAATAAATCAAATAGTAGATATATTTCATATTTTTCAAAACTGAGAAAGCAAAAGGGAACTGAAATGTGGTTTTCTTCATTTACAGGAAAGTAAATAAAACCCCCTCCCTATTACTTCTACAGAAATTCAGTGGGTTCTATAAGGACAGTAACAAGGAGAACTTTGAATCTCTCCACTGGTATATATGTCATCTGGGTAAGCATTTTTCCACAGAAGATGAATGTCTTACACAAGCAAAATAAGAAACAGACCAAAAATAATAAGAATTTTATGGGCTTTGCGAAAACTGTCTGCTCTCATTAGTACAACTTTTTAGGATAAAAATATTTCCATGCAAAGAGTCTGTTAAATTGACTAATTTCTTTTTAAAGGATTTGACAACAGAGGATTCTTGTTGGGAGATGCTATATATATGGGTCATTTTGTTTGTCCATTTTGTGCTAAAAATTCTTCAATATTTTCAACAGGGCTTCAGCTGATCTGCAGTACAAGAACCTGAAATTAGCTAGCACAATGCAATCAATATTGAGCAATATTTTGTCTCTGAAAGAAATCCAGTCTGACAGAGAAAAGACCAGTGTAGGAAAAGTGAGACTCTGGCTGAAAAGCTGAATACAGAAATTCCCTGCAAAGCGGTACAAATTAGTTGATGTCACCAGAGCAAGAAAACCATAGTAACAGAATAAAATGTTATCCAGGTTCCAGAATACTTTATTATCACCACCTTAGGTCACTAAGCTTCACAAGCTATATCCATCAACTTTGATAGCAGTATATATACTCACAGCTGAAGCTAGAAGGTGCAGTGCTTTAATGTACTAACGATTTACATTAAGACACCTGGGTTCAAAGTCAGTTTATGACAAGAACAAAATGGGTTTGTTGGTCTCAGCCTGCTCTCTAGTGGACAACTGCACATAAACCCAGTCCTGAGAAGAATCCCAAGAATTAGATTTGTTGGCCAAGACATATGATGAAATTCATATTCTCTGAACAACATTATTCAAAATGAAATTAAACTGGATATCTTTCTAATTCTGAAACACTGTAAGATGAGACATGTCCATCGGCATCTCCTAAATACTGTATTCAGTATTCTTGTAGCCAGGATTTGGAAGGAAACAACAGAAGGGGAAACAGTACAATGGAAGGCAGAAAAGGAAATTAAATGTTTTCATGTTAGGTTAAAATGAAGATAAGATGATATACTGCTGTAACAGACATTTAATGTTTATGACTAGGTAAAATACTTGTCTTTATTTACTCTTTTTCATAATACAAGACAACAAGAAATGAAAAAAAATGGCACACACAATAATGATAAAAGGAAGTATTTTCTTGGTACATAATTAACCTGGAAACTCATGTTTGAAAGACATCTCAGAGACAAGAGCTAAACAGGACTTAAAAAAGATTATGCTTTCATATAAATAATGAGAATAGCAAGAAGTATGTTAGTATTAAAATGTATGAGGGATATAAAGTCTCATGATTCAAGATATAAAACAAACATAAATTGCCTACAGCATGAGAAGAAACTACACCCACAGATGTTTTATTTCATTAGTGTATCTCATACAATGTTTACATTCACTTCAGCAGGCAGGCAGCAGAATACTGGAGTCTCAGATTTGTGTAGTCTGTGGTATTTCCTATGCTTCCAAGACAAATTCCTTAGTGACTCATTTGCAGAAATCAGAAGCAAAAAATTGTCTGGAACTCTGACCCCATTTCAGGTTATTCCCCTTTATATTGCTTAACCTTTTATTAGTCAGGAGAACAACACTCATTGATAACCAAGCATTTACAGTTACAATCATATGCCAATGACAAAGGCAAAGTAAAAATTTTATTGAGTTAAAATATCTGTTCAAAACTTTTTTTAATATAAAAAATGTTAGTTATTGCTAGCTTATAACTGACTATTACATATTACATATATATTTGTATGATATATTAACATATATACACTGTATTTACAGAGTCTTTTACAGTCTTGTGCTTTTTCCTAGTCTAAGCTGACTATTCCATCATTTTTCTTCATGTCATCTACCTCACTGATTTGCAGGAATGTTTGAACACTTATGTTTTACAAGCCTACGTTTCAAGTTTAAGATAAATTTAAAACTAAATTCTTATCCAAATAAAGTTTGCTTTATGGAGTGGCTGCTGTTTACCTTGTTTAGAATGCTGTATTTCTAGATTTTACATAATTAAACAAAAAACAAAACCAAACCAAACCCCAGTCTCTTTTTCAGTCTTTCAATGTCAGAACAGCCTCTCTGACATTATTCTGATTCCAAATTTAGAGAATCATCATTTTTCATAAGAAAATAGTTTTACCCTCAATTTTGCAAGGAAATGCAATTCCAGATATAATTTAAAGTGCAATTTATCAAACATTAATTTCCACCGCTCTCTCAGTGACTAATTATACTATTAGTTTATCAAAGCTCTTCTTTCATGGTCCTTTCATGATTACCACTTCTGATTATTTTATTTCCAATCTTCTGAGAGCTGATGGTTTACTTAAAGGTTGAGCCAGTAAATGCTAGTGTGAAAATGTGAGGTATCATGTACAGAAAGACATGTTTCCTAGACTTTGTAAGAGAAAAAGTGCATCTTAACTACTTTTTTAAAGTGAACTAAGTGAATCTGAAAGCCTCTAAAATCACATAGCAAATTAATGCACTGGGGAAGTGAGATGACTCAATTTCTGCTTATGTGTAAGCTTCCATGAGTAAATTCTTACTCCAAAATTATGTTTTTATGGAATAGCTTGACAAGCAAAATTCCCTTGAAGATTAAAAAAAAAAAAAAATTAGAAATGGTAAATAGGACCTAAATTTGTCAAGCATAATGCAAAGGAATGAAACACTAAGACTCCTGTAACTTCAAAAGAATTTGAATTATACATTTAAATTCAGACTTATGGCATGAAATAAGATAATTACCAGGAAAATAGCAGCTTTTGCAGTCAATAACAGACACTGGATTGAGTTTGTCAATTTTTCTGAGCTGACGAAAGATGATGGCTGCCGAAATGTGCTGCAGATTATATGAGAACTACTATGGTCCATAAGAACTAATGCTTTTATTCTCCAAGCTTGAAGCTGTAAGAAATATTAATAAAGCTATTTATATTTAGCTAGTTGTAGTGCATCAGGTATCCAGTAAAGAAAGATTTCTTGATGGAGGTAGTCTTGGCATCAAACCACTTCCACTTGGCATCAAACAAAGCTTAATAAAATGATAAAATGTTTTTCTGATCTATTTTGATAATTCAACAGTAGTATGACCAAGAAAGCCCTGTCAGAAGTACTGACTGCTTGCACAGAATTCCTATTGTACTCATGACTACCCACTGGCAAATACTAATGTGCAGAACAAAAGTAAGTAAGATAACTGTAGCTCAAAATAGATAGTGCTGGAAACAGGATAAAGCAAGTGTACTGGTAAAGGAGAAATCCCACCCGTAATAGTGGTGCCTCACTGCTGGAGGACAAATAAATAAAACCCAGTATTTTTGCTATGCAAGATCTTAATCTTTATTTGTGATCTTACGAAAGAGCTTAAAATCCTTTACTTTCTGCAAAGCAGATATCCATGCATACTGAAGGAGGAATATACTGTAACCACAACTGTATATTCCAGGGATATAAACCACTGAATGACAGCTCAGGATCAGCCAAAGCTGATCAAAGCCTCAGGAATCTTATCTCCCCAACTTCTGTGGGAGCCCACTGTGACAAGCTTATCTCTTTGATCCCAAATTTAAAATATGTCAGAATGGATTAATCCTACATGTTTATTTTCACATTTGACAGTATTTTTTTAATTTTAAGTGGTAGGCAGGGCCCAAGCTTTCAATTTTCTCACTGGTTTCCATCACTTGGAAAGTGCCATGGGCATGGCATGGAGGAAAGTTCTAACTTTGGGATTTCAGCTGAAATCTTTTCAGCTTTTCCTCAGCTCTTCTTCAAAAGGTTTCTGAACTGGATTGCAGAGAAACGTGAGTGGTAAAGAACCTTAGAAGAGAAATCTGAAGAAATGCCATAGAAAAGGAAGGGAGAAGAATCCCAGTCTGTTACTATTTTTACACCTCATTATTTTGAAAAGTCATGGATTCTGAATGCCACAACTGAACTGTCTTAGCCATGATAGAGATTTCCCAGTCCAGACAGTCAGTTCCCCTGTATGCAAAGGTATAGTACTCTTCAGACAAGTAGCCCCTCGCCCTGAACAACAGACCTGAGTGGAGGCTCAGAGTTACCCAGGGTCCCTTCTGTGAGGTTCATGAGAGGAGAGCCCGACATCTTCCTTCTGCACAATCTCGTAATCATTGACTGTAACCATCACAACTGACTTCTGCATTGAAGGCTCGGTGCTGGGCCATTCCCTTTGGTTCTGCTGGACCTGCGTGTGCAAAACTCATGAAACAGCTAGGTCACTGAGCAGGTACTGTCAAGAGTTGTCCCTACTGCTTTAGCAGGGAAGCTTGAGGCACACATTACTATCTATAGGCTTACTGTGCAGAGTATCCCCATTGTCATTTCGGATATGACGGCAGAGAAGTCCAGTCACCCCTCACTGCCATGGTCCCAAAATGTCAGTGAGTGTGCCACAAAAATATAAATAGGGACAACTGTTCACTGAAACTAATACTGGTATAGAGGAGAGAAGCACAGGGCAGCTGCATGAATTAATTATTCATAGGTGTAGGGGAAAAAGCAAGGGTAGGTAAGAACAAAGAAAGTGCTAGAACAGCACATGCACATATTCACCCATATCTCCCCACATTTTAATTTCTTTGCTCTCTACAGACTCAGCTGTGAGGAAGGGAACCCAGGAATTTCCTCAACAACATCTAGACTAGAATATGGTGAAGGAACAACTAGAGGCTTACACCCAGGCACTCCTTCCCTACAATTTTGGTTTAATTTATAAAAGAGTAATGAAGTAAGAAAGTTTGTTAAAAAGAAGCAAAGGGCAGCTCAGAGTCTCAACTCTGTACAGGCACCAAATAACCTATTTAAGGGTATTGTAGCAGAAACACATACTTTCTCTTAAGACTTCAGAAAGGGCAAAAGGAAGCTGGTGTAACTAGCCAGCAGGGTAAGTGAGGTTGTTAGAAGCAAAAATACGTCTTTGAAAATGCTGAAGTCTTGTTCAAATGACACAAGAAGAAAGAGTTACAAACTCGGGCAGGTTAAATGTGAAAATGTAATAAGGCAGACCAAAAAGCATCTGAAGAATAACTGACAAAGGAATCAAAACTAGTAACCCTTTTCTCTACAAAACCCATCAGGAGCAGGAAGTTTGCCAGAATCTGTAAGGCCAGTTCATTTTTTAGGGCATAAAAAGAGAAGACAAGGTCATTGCAGAGAAGTTAAGTGAACCCTTTGCATTGGTGTTTGCTGTGGGAGGAACTGGGAAGATTCCAAAACCAGAACCCTTCTTGGTGGGGGACTCATCTGAAGATCAGTCTGAAACTGAAAATACTGTAGAAGAGGTTAAGGAATAAATAGATAAAGTGAAAATCACCAGGACTGTGTAGTATTCACTCCAAATTTCTAAAGGAACTCAAGGACGAAAGAGCTCTATTACTTACAGCAGGGTGTGATCTATTGCTTAAAATTGCCTTGCTTCTGGAAGGTAGCAGATGTGACATCAGTTCTTTAAAAAAGTTTACAAAGAAAATCTGGGGACTGGTAGGAGTGTAAGTCTGACCTGTACTGAGCAAATTACCATATACCATGATAAGGAGTTGAATTAGGGGACACCTGGGTAGATGTGATTTATTGCGGAAGAGTTAGCATTCTGTTGAGGAAAATACTGCTTTACAAGTCTGATAAACGTTTTCCAAATGAGACAAAAAAGATATGGATAATACTGAGGTGATGATGTTGATACAGTCTACTTTGATCTCCGGAAGACTTGAGTTCAGAAAGCTTACAGGGGGTGATGAGACTGGTGGCAGAAAAGAGATGCCAAGGAAATGCAGGGCAGGTGTCCAGGAGATTCCCAGGAATAACATCATACGAAGGGTCTAAAGCATGATACAAGGCTTCTGCCTAAGCCTAGTGTTAGCCTTGGACTTTGAAGTTCAGACAGAGTGGTTGAAAAGAGTGTGCTTCTTGATTCAATATGGAAGAAAATGTCTAGAAAAGCAGAAAAGATCTATCACAGGTAAATTCCAAGACAATATCTGCTATATTGTTCTTTCTAGAAACATGGAATCATTTAGGTTTGAAAAGACTTTTAAAATCATCGAGTCCAACCATAAACTTAGCACTGCAAAGAGATCAGTTATCGTGATGGACAATCATCAGGGACCAGAAACCCTCAAGAAACAATGGTAGGACATTTCAGCCAGTGTGGTAAAAGCATTAAGTCACATGAATGGCTGGAGAACCAGTCCCCTAAGCTAGAGTCTGAGGCTGACTACCAACCTGCAAAGTTGGCTGTAGTGGTCAAGTTTATGGTCAAGTTTATTTTTGCATATGGAATATAGTTATGTTCTCTCTGCATTAAAAGGCACAAACTCAGGCTTTGTGCTTCTGATTTCATGCAGCCAAAAGAGAAGATGCTCACATTTTTCTGTTTATTTTTTTTGTCATTATTTAAAATCCATATCAATTAATAAAGCACAAAAAAAAGAGAAGTATACAAGGAAAAAAAAAGAAGTGTTGGCATCAAATATCTATATTGCCCTTTATGTGCTCACAAGATTTTCAGTGAAATCAAAAGAACGGCATATAACAAAAGGCTCAAATCAGACTTCTTTTCCCCATGAATCCCTGTGGATTCATAGGGGTTTCAGTGACATTAAATTCAGTGAAATTTAAAGGAATTTCAGTTCTAAATATATAACAGCCTAATAGGTTGGAACAGTAATTCTTCTTCCATCAAATTTAATGGGTACTTTTTAGATTTAATGTGTTTGTGACATTTTTGCAGACTCGTATTTCCTTTGTTGTCTTCATATTGCCACAGAGTTGCACCCCAGGGTACTTTATGAAACTGTAACTGATGTAAAAACTTGATTGGCAGATTTTTGTGTGTAAAATATATGTTTCATGACATTTTAAAGTATTTCTTGATAGAATCTACTTTGTTCTCTATTAGGCTGTAGTTCATTCTGTTATGTGAAAACATATTTTTGCATTTGGGTGCAGTACCAAATACACTGCTTCATATACTGTCAGTAAAATGTTAAATATTGCTTATTGCATTATGACAGGTACCTAAAAATACAAGAGGAACATTTCTATTTTGGTAAACTGCCAGGACCTTCCATGCAAATAGAATTTTTAATATTTCTTTCGGTGTGAAGTTACCAAAATGGAAACCATGCATAGCAAACTAGCATAATTTCTTTGAGGAAGTGACAATAAAAGCAGGCAAGAGTAAAGAAGTCCACATTATTCACTTGGATTCCAAGGGAGCTTTTAATCCAGTATCAAATACATTATTAATGAATAGGGTAAGAAGGTAAGGAAGTAATAACTGGATAACAAACTGGCTTGATTACAAAGTCAAGGAATGACCATAGATGTAAAAGGAAGATGGCAAATGCAGTACCACAGAGCTTAGCATCAGATCCTCATCTTCACAACACTAATGAAATGCACACCTAACAGAGCTTCCAGGTGTGCAATCTGGTGCGTCAGAAATACAGGTAACAGATGGTCATGAACAGAAAGGAGGAAAATATTGTTTGAACCAAATGGAAAAAAGCAGGTATGTATATGCCACAGAAGTGAAAATGTAAAATGTGTAAAAATGAGCATAAGGAAGTTAAAGAAATAACAGAAATTATGCCCCAAATTATGGGCTGTACTGAGCATGTCAAAGACCCAGCAGTGTTCAAGACACAGTTTAAAACATGAGGTAATTAGATAAATTATTATATTATGTTCAGACCATTTGGTAAGAATGTAAAATACTGCATAAATGCAATTAGCCATTCAATATCTGGTAGCAGCTAGAAAGGACAAAAATTATAAGCAGGTGATGGAGAATGCCAAGTCCAGACTCATAGTACAAAGGAGTATGAAAGGAATTGAAAATGAGAGTATTAGTTCAAATCTGTCCCAGGAAGATGAAGATTAACAGTTCTTTCCACCAGTTTACTTGTTTGTCTGGGTTTGAGCAGTGAACTGGTAAATATGCCCACAGACACATCAGTGATCGGCAAAACTGCAAAACAAACTCTTCTCTTCCTCTGAGAATCTTCCAGTTATTGTCAGAAAATAAGAAGGAGTTATGCAGGTAGGGGACAGCACTTGTTGGGAGACTGCTGTGATATTTCTCGGAATTAAGAGGGATTTAGTTGCACTATATTTCAAAAGTGCATATATTAAGCACTAAGTGATTTTCTTCACTGCTATACTCTCTAACTAGTGTGGTATATGCTAAATTCATCATTGCTGTGATATCCCTGCACTCTGAGTGTTGCAGTGGGAGTTCCCCCTTTCCTCCAAAGGTGCATACTCAAGAACAGCAAGTGGAAGCAGTGCTGTTGCTACCAAATCCTACATAGGTCACATGAAAGTTTATTCTCCCACCAGTTTTCAAATGCAGCCTTCAGGAGAACCAGTCAGAAAAGACTAAGACAACAGCAAGTGCAAGCTATACTTCGCATCTGACCATACTCATTGACATTGAGATAGCTTACTCTTTTGACAACAGCAGTTTACAAATAAACATTTGGCTAAAGCTGAAGCAAAGAAATAAGTGATGCTACTTGAAGAGCTCAAAGGGGCACTAAGTCTATTCTGACTGAAAATACAAAATACTAAGTGGCCAACTCAGTCCATAAGTAGGGACTGTTTGCGGATTCTTACACCTTTGCATCTCGGACTAATGCTTGTTCTCAGGCGGTTGTCTTTGTTGAACTGTGCTAGATGATGATCTTGCTTTTCATTCTTCAGTTACCTAGATAACAGCAAAGCAATATGAAACCCGCAGCTTTCCAGACCCTCTAACTTGTTACTCATCTTCTGAGAATCCGAGTCAATTCTGGACACACAAAAATCATTCTCCACTCTTCATATTGCTTTTTCATAGCTCTGAAGTCTGAAGATCTGAGATCTCAGTATTTTGCAGCATCAAGTCAAGCTAACAAAGCTAGAGGATGAAGAATGTGAGATTATGGCTTGATGAGTTACTTCTTTATCAGCCTCTATCAGCTAACAACTACCTGTGTGACAGACAAAATCATGGAGGGATTGAAGGTAGGGGGAAGAAGAAAGAACAGACTATCACACAGGGTCACTACCTTCTGTTTCATGTGCAAGACCAGCTAAACCATAAAACAGAAGACTCCTCAACAAAGCAAAACGAAGAGATGTCTATATGTCCCTCTGCATTCCTAGGGCAGATATCAATTAAGGGTAGTCATCACACCTCATTATTGGTAAGAATAAAGTAGTAAGATAGTAAGTGTGTCTTCAGAAAATGGATAGGATAGGATAGGTCTCTGTGCAGTGAGTTCTAACCTTCACTACACAGAGCAATACATCTGCCTTTCTACTGATGTCAGATGCCTATTGAGAAAATAGGACTGAAAGCAGTGATTGTGGGGGATCCTTTCTGAGAGGTTTTTGTGCTGGGGATCAAGGTACTGAGAAGAAAAGAGAAGAAAATAAACCTTCATGCCCCATCTGAATCCTTCTCACGGGAAAGAGATGAACTAATCTCTGCCATGCTGGCCTGTTCTGTGATGATATTTGTAGATCCTCTGTGTTCTTAAATCCTTCTAAGTCAGTACAGAAAGCATTCATGGTTTTCTTTTATGTCTCTCTTAAATCAGCCTACGGCTATTCTTGCTTAATTCTTAACATATCTCAGGTATTTTCATCATTTTACTGGTGATGGTAATATAAAGGCGCTGTCAAACTCCAATAAAGCTTAGATCTATACTTCATATCTAATATTTTCATAAAGAATTTTTCCTCAAAGACATTCAGATATCCATCTTTGGTAGGTTTCCAGATTTTGTATCCATGTATTAAGATGCAAATTATCCCTACTCTCCATCCTTAAAGCCATTTCCTAATGCTTCTTTTCATAATATTGTCGGTTTCTAATTTTTGAATGCTGAGTTTTGCAATACTAATGACCATTTTTGGTAGAATATGCATAACAGAGCAATCTGCTGTTAGCACAACTGGCATCAGTGTTACTATTCCTACTCTTTGTGAGTACAATGATAAATGCAAATAGGCCAAATGCATCTGAGAATAGTTTCTTGGGATCCTGTTCTGGAGAATTTTCCATTTAATTGTTTCTTTTACAAAGCTTTTAAGACATCTAGAAAATTTTTGTAAGTCTTTCTAATAGGTTGGAAGAAATCTAATAGTGTTTCTAATAGCCATGTAGTGAATGAAGCTATGAAAATGAAACGAGGGTAGAAGCAAAATGAAGCATTCTTGCTACTGTATTATAAACAAAGGTCTTACTGCAAGTTCCTTGCTGTATGTTATTATATGGGGAAGAATTAATATATCAAATGTACTTATTGGTAGCTCATTTATAACTAAATGGTCATCAGACATCATATGCTCTATATAGTGGCCTTCAAAATTGTATTTTATATTGTCTTTTATATATACTTTTATGAACACTGTTTCATCCCCTCAAATCATAATTGACAAAAAAATCATGTTTCATCTATGATGCTTGCAATAAAAATAATATGGCTTCAGGCATCAACTGGCAACGTTATTTTCTGGGCACAGGGGAATCATTAATCTTGAGAGACAATCAACTGCTAAATCTATTATAAAAATATAAGTGCTTTCAGCTAGCTTTAATTGTTTGTTATCACAAGAAATTCAAACACTTGGTGTCGCTGCCTAAGGCACCAGCTCAGCAAACCTATGAGGAAGTTCCAACAGTTTGTGTGAATGTGAAGCTGAAATATTTCAGTAAATCTTACTCAGAAACAAATTAATACAGCATGGTTGCCATACCCACCATAGCTAAACCCAAACTCCACTAGCTTCCTCCATTTCTTAATTCCACTGAAATTTGAAGCACTGAAATGTAGCAGTAGGTCCTATTCACAGCATTTACAGTAATGGTTTTCCATAGATCTGCCTCACTTTGTTCTTGTGATCCACCTCCCTCCCCTAGGAAAAACCAAACCAACCAACCAACCAAGTAAGTCAGAAATGCAAAAGAAAGAATTAGCTGATGCAGATGGGGCATTACCAGATCCCTGTGAAGTCCACGGGCCATACCTCAGCCTGTTGTGCAAGAAATTCTAGTTGCAGGCATTAGTGAAGGAATTTTTCCATGCATTATTGCAAATCACAATATTCCCTTTAGATTATCTCTGACAGAATTTTAAAATATTTACATTATTTATCAGCTCCTGCATCTCCTCATCTACATGTAAGCTGTGATCAATAAATCATCAATACCTCACTTCTTTATTCTGTGGAATCTAAAGTATGCACCTTTCTATTGTTTTTTTATATATATATACACATATATGTATGTGTGTGTATATATGTGTGTAATGCCCGGCCTTTCCAAACCCATCACATATAAATTTATTTCTAATCAATAAAGGTGTACCTGTCACTTGGGAGCTGTGACTACTTCTACATGTTGAGTAATGAATTTAAATAGCATAGGATAAAATGGCAGAACTTCTTTATGCATTCTGACTCTGCAACCTTACAACTTTGAAGATGAATGGAGCTCCAGTGTTTAGGCAATTATTTTATTTTACTGTGAATTGTGCTCATATGTCATGAGAAGATCTCAAACTCTATTTGACTGCAGACATAGACTAGACTAGACTAGACTAGAATAGGTATAAGTTAAATCTCTCTGAATTTCTGCAGTGGTTTTAAACGGATAGACTTGTTGGATGCATTGCTACCACTATCTTCCTTTTCCTCATTTTGTAAGCTTTGAAGTGATTAATAAGGAATGATAAATCTTAGCAAAACCAAAAGTCTTTGTTTTTCAGTAAAATGCTTCCTTCAAGAAAAGGGAGATGGTTAACGAAGGAAGAGTAAATGCTAAAGATACAGATTGGCATACTTTCCATAGCGGAAGTCATGTGGGCTGTGTGGTATGCCTTAGGCTGGCTTTTTGAGTATGGCTATACTTCACACACAGACTTGAATGGAAATACAGTTTACTTAGAAATTTAACTAACTTTATTTAAACCACAGGGGAAAAAAAATGTTTAAAACTTACTATTATCCCCAAACTCATTTTAAAGGTGTCTTTTGATAAGAAAAACTAACTCATTAATCTGAATGACAATTATTACTGTTCTCAAAACTAAACCACTTAAAAAGTCTGGGAGTTCTTATGGAAAAGTTTAAAACTATTATACTTCAAATTAAATTTGAAAGTATTGCATATTGAGTTGCCTTTTTTTTTTTTTTCTCCCATCGATTTTAATTACTGGTACATTTGCATGAAAATAGAATCGTTATTTCTTGAAAGCTCATCTGTTCCTGCTGCTTATTTTTCATTGAAGATGTCACATGCAGAGGTTTAGATCTTCAGGTGATGTAGAAGCAAGAGCAGATGTGCTTAGAAGAAAGAAAGTTTCTTATGCAAATCTTATTTTTAACAAAACAGAAGAGGATAAAAAGTGAAAATAAATGCTCTGGATACAAAATTCCAGTAACTCTTCCAGGTGATACCGTTATCCTTCCAAACACAAGTAATTTTGAACTTTAAACCTGAATATAGAACATGAAAATACAATATGAATCCGTAAAGATACACTAGACCACTCTTTGCTCGACCCCCCCCAATTTGGTACTCATGTACTTACTATGAAATAAGGAAAAACAAGACCCAGGCAGCGAAGTTTATTTAAGCCCTCAAAATGAGACTTTTCCTCTACAAAAGTTTCTAATTTTTGATGGTCCTTTCTGAAACAAATGGCCAATTTCTATCTGAAGAGAGGCATTCTCATTGTAAAAATCAGTCAAATGCTCATGCCTTAGTATGAAAAACCCATGAGCAGCCAATACTGAATGAACACAAACTATGAGCTATATATTGGCTCCTCCATGTGCAGATCCAGTTGAAACACAGTGATGCAACACTTGGAGAAAGTTTGCATCACCATGTGTAAGTGCTTTGAAAGAGTACTGAAAGTATTTAGCACCATATTAATATACAACCCCTGCTTCTATTTCTTGATAATGCGGCTCAATTCCAGCTATCACCAAAATTCAGTGCATGAAAATAGTAATGAGACCCTGGGCTGTATTAGGAATACAAGAAAAGCCATCAAAGACTCACATACTAAAATAAAACTGTTCTGCTTTAAAAAAGCTACTGTGCTCTACCAAATTTTATTGAAGATTAACTGGTCTTCAGATAGCTCTGCCCAGTTACATAATAAATGTGGTGATTATGTTTGACGATCATTGCAACTGCCTGCAACCCATCTGGGAAGCATCCTGAAGTTCATCACACTCCAGGCACCAGACTGGTGATGACAGTAAATGAGCCGTTATTCATCAGGTATTCCAAAACTGTAGACAAAAATTTGGCTGTGTAAATAATGCTTTGGAATGACAAAATGGCACTAGTGATCCCCAGTCCATGTAAAGTAACCTAGAGGCAATACTGCCTCTCTGCTGAAAGGGGGCATCACTTTGGAAGGGAAGAGAGATTGGGTTTGTAACTTAAGTCCTACTAAGAAAAATACAGCTCTGTTAAAGCTCAGGAAGTAGTATTTGACCTCATTTCTTTCGGTACAGAAAGTGCCACAGAGGCAGAGGCAAGGCACTCAGACAGTGCACTCAGATACTCAAATTCAAATCTGCAATACAAATGAATTGCTACTAATAAAAACAAAGCACAGAGTCCCTTTTACATTGTTTTATCCTGCTTAAAAGACAAACATTTGCACACTGCAAGCCTCAAATGGATAAAAGCTACCATGAGAACTTATAAGCCATCTGCTAGCTTCCTAATGAAGCCAGTAACTATTATTGTTTACAGTTGAACACCGGGGGTCATGTGTATTTGCTGTAATGAAAGAATCAATGCATCACTGCAGATGCAAAAAGAGAACTTTTTTTTCCAGACGTCTAATTATAAATACAATAAAATAGCAGATTAAAAAAAAAATAAAAATCTGTTCATCTCCATAGAGAAATAGTGCTTAGCACACCAAATACAAAATGCAGTACTGTTCTGGTTTCTAGTAGTCTTCCTTTGAGAGACCCGTCGTACAGAAACAGAATCACAAGAAGTTACTCTTCAAAATTTAACAAATAGCAGATCACCAAGGAACGCTTAACCCCTAATTCTCTAATCTTTACAAACTTTCTACATTCTTTGTGTTCCTTATCTGAATGAAATGATGAGTATGTACTAGCAGATATCTCTCTGTTGCTGTTTCTCTTGCTTGAAGAAGACGCTGTAAGTTATGACAACTTGGCTCAGTTGAGCTACTGAAAATGTCCTGAAGTTTCTTGGGTTTTTTAAATATTGGTTGAAGAGAAACTGATACACAGCAATGATACAATTGATTCTGGCTTACTATTTCATCATTCACACAAAAATACACTTACAAAAATACACAAAAACTTACACAGTATTAATTCACAACATAAATATTTAAGCCTTTGTACCTGAAGGAATTCTTAAATTCACTGAAAACAAGCCATTCATTTTGAAATTTTATTAATGGCCTTTATTTACTCCAAAACCAAAGTACCCTATTTTCAGGAAATTTCCTAAAGCTTCTGAGTCAAAAAAGCTTACTTGCTTTGCAGAGTTGGAACACTACAAATGACTCCTTATTGTCCCTTTATGTCTGTTGGCCACATAGCCGTGGCCAGCATGTATGGGCAAACCTGTTGTGTGAACCACTGCCCGTGTTCCTGAGGTATGCACATTCCACAAGTTAGCGGCCTCAGAAGCTGGATAAAGAGAAGGTGGAAGGACCTGCTTAGCATCCAAAGCTTTGCTTTTCTTTGGCAGACCTGGCTGGACCCCTCCAGAGAAAATCAGTGAAAGAGCAGAGTGACTGGAGTCCTGAGGAGCATAATTGTCCTGGTTTCTGCTGGGATAGAGTTGATTTTCTACCTAGTAGCTTACACAGTGCTACATTTTGGATTTAGGATGAGAATAATGCTGATAACACAGGGATGTTTTGTTTTAGCTTTTGTTTTAGCTTTGTTTTTGTCTTAGCTGTTGCTAAGCAGTGTTTACACAGAGTCAAGTCAGCTTCTCGCACAACCCCATCAGCAAGTAGGCTGGGGAGCACAAGAAATTGGAGGGGACACAGGCAGGACAGCTGACCCAACTGACGAAAGGGATATCCCATACCACTGTGTATCATAACCAGTATATAAACTGTGGGGAAAGCTGGCCAGCGGCTGCTGCTTGAGAACTGGCTGGGCATCAGTCAGCAGTTGGAGAGCAACTGCACTGTGCATCATCTGTCTTGTATATTCTAATTCTTTTATTATTTCTTTCCCTCCTTTTCCATCTGATTACACTGTCTTTATCTGGACCCATAGTTTTTACTTTTTTTTTTTTTCCTTCCTGATTCACTTACCCATCCCACTGGAATGGGGGGAATGAGCGAATGGCTGTGTGGTGTTTAACTGCCTGCCATATTAAACCACGACAACAGTTTAGCTTCAGTTCCTACTCCGACTTTTCCATCTTTGTGGACTTAAGTGAATAACTTAATTTATAGGTCTTAATTCTCTGTTTCATAAAAAGTCCAAGACAATACTGCATTTCCTAAACCACAGGCAAACATGTATGAATATACTTCTCCAAATTACAGCGGAGTTGCAAGAATTAATTACTTAATGTTTGCAAAGTGCTTTGAAGGCAGAAAGCACTCTATAAATGCTAATTATTAAATCAAAGGTTTATCTGACTTTATTACTAAACTACTAATAAAATAAGTTACATAGCTGTTGCAGGTTGGAAAAAGCACTTTTACTGTCTAAAAGATATAAAGGTTTTAATTAGCAAATGTTTTGAAAGCGCTTTGCTGAGGAAAAAAATGCTTACTGTTAATAAAGGTTTTCCCTAATGAAAACTGCTACAAAATATGAACTCCTGGATGCTACTGCATCTTTTTGCATATATTATCTAAAGTTTTGTCCCATGACAGCAATATTTATATTTGAGGTATAATTTTTGTAATACTGATAAAAAAATAGTGGTTATGTTTGTCAAATACATATTCAGATGCAGCAAGAGATTAAAGGTATCATTCTTAGCAGGGAATAGCAAAATGTAATGTATTGTCAAATTCTACATATATACACATACCATTATTTTTGCTATTTAACTTAAATAAGTGCTATTTAAGTTTTGTTTTGCTGAGCTTCCAAGCTTCTGCTAGTGTAAAAGGTTCACCTCTTCCAAATGCTCCACTGTACCTGCACATATGACTTGTTATCTACATGTTATCTTAAAATCTAAGTATGCAAACAGATCTGAATCTTTTACGAACAGGCAGTTAGAAAAACTGAATTCTGACAGTGCCTTAAGCCTTTTGAAACACTGTGGATCTTTAGGTTCACGTAGTTTTATCCTGCCAGGAGAAACCTTCTGTTACCTGTTTGTGACATTTGTTTCTCCCCTGGATTTAATAATATAAACCTGGGTATAATAATATGAACATTGATTTTTTAATAGGAGTATAACGATTAATGTATTAACATAATTGGTTTCTGATTCATCCCCTTTCTACAAACATTTTAGACATAAACTTGCTTTTAGAGCCTTCCAGAGTCATATTATGATTATTTCAAAATTATCAGATGGTAATCAGTGTTTCTCAAGTGCTTAGGCTAGCAGTTTGAAAAGAAGCTTAAAGGTAGATCTTGATATGCTTAATACCTGTTGTAATATCTGCCTGTGGCTGTAGAAATACAAAACCTCGGGCAATAAGAAAAGTCCTATTAATCTGCTTTGCTGAGAGGGGAGAGGCATGCCAGCATCCCCTCTACTTAAAACCACGCTGATGGCAGGAGGATGAGCATGCAGTCATGCCAGGGCAACTCAGTGAAGCAATGCAGCCTGGCTGCTAAAGCAGAAGCTGCCTGTTTTGAGGGTCCAGGAAACAAAATACCTCATGCTGTCCCCAGTGCTCCCAGCAGGAAGGGGAGGTACAGGTGTTGCTCCTACAGAGGACAAAGGGGCATTCTGCTTTCTGATGTCACAGACTGGTGGCTCCAAAAGGTCCCTTTCAAACACCCCCAGGGGAGGCGGTAGTATGTGTTCATTAATTTGAGCCATAAATCGCAATTTCATATGACAAGAAAACGTCCAGAAGATGATATGCTACAGCAAAGGGTTATGTCCGTTTCTGTGCTCTTACTATAGCTCTTCCAGGCAGATGGGGAGAGCCAGAGCAGCAGCAGGAGTGATAAACCTTTATCACTGCATCGATTTGTCAAGCTGTCACTGAAGGAAAGATGACTGAGGTTTTCTGGAAAGGGAGCAGGGATCGGGGCTGGGGACAGGAAGGGATGTCTAGGAATAGATGGGAAATGAAAAGTGTTCAGGAGGCTTGTTATAATGTCAAAGGGATCCTTAGCAGAAGAAACTCAAGATTACTGAATTTCTCTAATCCCAGGGTTTTTTGAGTGGTTTTTCTTGGGTTACAAATTTACCTTATAAAAACATAATTATCATAACTTCACAAAACAATTCCAGACTAACTAATAACCAGATAGTCCAAATGCTTTGTAGCTAGTCTTCCATTGTGAAATAAGGTACCTATGACATGAAGTGAGAGCAGTAGTGCTGAACCAAGGTCTTGAATGGTATTTTTGTTATAACTACTAGCCCTTTTTTAAAAAATATAGGAAATTGTGTGGCCTTTCTGGAGAAAGTTTATGGATTTTAAGATTGAGGAATGGTATTAAAATTATAGTAAAAATTGTGATAAAAGAATACTTTTTTTATTTTTAATGCTACATGAATTACATCAAAATGGACTCTGGTAAAATAAAGGTGTAGGAAATCCTTGTTTGGAAAACCTTAAAATGTAAGTCAACTTCCTCAGTATAATTCTGATGGCATCAGAGTTCAAAAGACAGGTCTACCTTAAGCCCAGTATTTTGACTTTGTGAAGCTGGTCCATTCACAAATGGTCAACAATAGAACTAGAAATAATGAAGAAAAAAACCAGCATGCTAAGAAATACTTCTGAATTGTAGCAGAGGAGAAGGCACATTCAGTATGTAATATATGATGCTGATAAAATAGTTCTTGGTCTGACAGTACATTGTAAAAAAAAAGGTATGATGGCACTGAAGAGGCATTAGAGCTTTGGAATAAGTAAACAATATGGATTTCAATAGGAAAAATACAAAATCATGTATCTGGGAAACAGATAAAAAGATAAAGATAACACAGGTTATCTTTAAAGGACAGTGGCCTTAGTCCTGGGAATCCCTGTGACAGAAGAGCTTTGGTCACAGTAGCAATCCTTGGACAGAAGTCTCAGTGAAGTGCTGCAGCAGAACGAGTTAATCTAATCTATGGCCAGAAACCTGTGGAAACTATAGCACAAGTGGATAGATGCCACATGTTCCTGTATTTGGCATTAGTGTGACTGTTGCTGGGGTGTTAGTTCTATTTCTGATATTTCAAACTGAAGAAAGATCTCCTTTAACTGGAGTGGAGTCACAGAAGAGAAACGCAAATGATGAAGGGACTGGAAAGTGAGCTTTAGAGTGAAAACTTACCAAAGAGGAGACTAAGCAGTTATTTGATCATATTCTAATATTTCTATTTTACTTTTGCAAACTAGAAATAGTAATTTCCACTGTGCAAGATGAGATTTAAACACATCTGATAAAACACAAGAGTGAAGAATAGAAATGTTTATCTCTTTAGCTATGCTTAATTCTTATGTGTATAGAGTACTAAAATTAAAATCCAATATTTGAAGAGGATGCAAAAATCATCTGCTTGACTTGCTGCAAATAAAGTCAACACTTACGTTCAGCTCTTTGGATTTCCTGCAATCATTTGAAGGCAACCCTAAAAATTATTTTTTTCTATTTGGTTTAGTATTCCATTATCCTTGCTTGCTTTATCAATGCAGTTTTCTTCCTACCTGCTACATATTTCCTTTCAAGAAAGCCTGCTTCTGTGATTTGTCCTGGAACAATTTCCTTATACAGGTACACAGATCAAAAATATGAGTAAGCCTAAGCTACACATTGAGACAATCTCACATCTCAGAAATCATGTGTAACAATCCATGTCACAATCCATATCCCAGTGTTGGTCAGGAAAAGCAAGGCTTTGCAGAGGTTAAGCAGCCCTGTCATACTCTGGTATTGGAACTGTTTGCCCTGTACTCAGCTGGATGGCATTTGGAATAGGGGATCATGTTAAGGATTTAAATCATTGCATTAGCAGGACTTCACTTGGTGCTGCAAAAGTATCAACTGTCAGATAAAGCAGCAGAGAAAACAAGGTTTGGATGTGCTCATTACTGGTTGTCTTTCATCCCTCATAGTTTGGCTTTGGGTTTTTTTGCTATTTCACAGTTTTCTGCAGGCCCGCCAGTTCAGTATTTGACATTGTTTCAAAAAATATGACATCATAATTATTCTGTCATGATGATTTGGTATATTTGAACATATAAATTTTCTGTAAATAAAGTGAAGGGATACGAAAAAGAATTTTAGCTCTGCAGTCTGCTTTAAGGCCTTTGATTTTACTTTGATTTGGAAATGTCATGGTTCACTGCGAGCTCACCAGAGTGAGTTTAATGGATCAGAATATGTTATTAAAATGAGATTGCTGGAGAAATTTATTCCACAGATGTGGAATACTGAGAAGGGGGATTAAACAAAATGACTGGCGAAAGGCCTCTGCTGCATTAAAGAGCATATACTAGTTTTCTTTCTTGCCTTACAGGATAAAGGGCAGGAGGAGGGTTGTGCATATATGTGCTTAGGGAAATTTTTTATGTTCTTTTTGAGATTTTTTTTCTGAAACATTCTTCAAGTTTTTACTTGATTCAGGAAAACTTCTTTTCATAAACAACTCCTTACCATCTTCTCCCCTGCCTTAACATATTTCTTTGCCTCCTTCTATCGAAACAAAAGTTGTGTTAGCTTGCTCATGATCTATGAAACCCACCTACAAACTCACAAATAGATATGTAATTAATCAGATCTTTGCTTTCTCTTAACACCGTCTGGGCACTTGCAATTAATGATATTATGTGTAACTTGAAAATGGCTCTTTCCCTGCAATTAGTATAGAAAGTACACTAATTCCAGGGTTGATGATGACTCTGAACCTCCAGCTGCTTCTTGTTCCAGCTCTCACTGGATGGAGCTGATGATGTGGCTATTGGTGTTATTTTGAGGCCACTGAAGGACGTGCAACATATTCCCCTCTGCTCAGAGCCCTTTCCAAGCACAGTCCAGGTGCGGGCATCCCTGTTTTGACTTTGACTAGAATGGGATGGTTTGAGTGGCAACCCCAGCCGCTGATTCCAACAGCAGATGTCACTGTCGGCAGTGCGGTCCTTTGCTGACTGTTCACAGCCAACAGGTATGGAGTTGTCTAAGCCACTAAAAAGACTGTTCCAGGGGGTATGGATGTAGGTTGCGCTGGAGAAGGGAGCAGCATGGTTGGTGTAGGACCTACAGCACGCACTAGGGACTGCAGCACAGAGACACACCAGCAGCATGGAGTAAACCAGGCCCATTAGGACAGGGAGCTGCTGGAGAGAGTCCAGCGCAGGGCAACTAAGATGATTAAGGGAGTGGAGCATCTCCCTTATGAGGAAAGGCTGAGGGAGCTGGGTCTCTATAGTTTGGAGGAGACTGAGGGGTGACCTTATTAGTGTATATAAATATATAAAGGGGGAGTGTCACGAGGATGGAGCCAGGCTCTTCTCAGTGGCAAACAAGGATAGGACAAGGGGTAATGGGTACAAACTGGAACACAAGAGGTTCCACTTAAACTTGAGAAGAAACTTCTTCTCAGTGAGGGTGACGGAACACTGGAACAGGCTGCCCAGGGAGGTTGTGGAGTCTCCTTCTCTGGAGACATGCAAAACCCGCCTGGACACCTTCCTGTGTAACCTCATCTAGGTGTTCCTGCTCCAGCAGGGGGATTGGACTAGATGATCTTTTGAGGTCCCTTCCAATCTCTAGCATACTGTGATACTGTGATTCCTCTGGTATAAGCACCAACGTATATCCTTTGGCTTTACATTTACACCATTACAGAATAGCTGATTATCAGCAATGATTCTGACATTTCATTGTCTGAGGGTTATGTTTAACACTTAAATTTTGCAGACTTTGCCTAGCTTTGAATTATTTTCTTTGAATTATTGTTCAGTGTCATCTGTTTATGTTGTTACAGGTTGTTTATTAGTGTATCTCAGTTATGAATGGAGAAGTACAGCTAACTACAATTTATACTTTTGTTATGTTTCTCTATCAAGAAATTCAAAGGAGCAAGCTATTGAAATATTGTCATGTGCCTCATATGTGGACACAAGCATTTCATAACATATGCTTGACCATATGGAATTGATAACTTTTATACACATTTTACCTGGGAAGGAGACACTGAATAAAAGGAATTTTTTGTATGAATTATAATCTTTTCCTTGTGATAAGACAGCTTACCCCAAGTATTTCTGAGACCACATCTTGAAATAATAAAAATGATAGAATGCAGTTCAACAGATTCAGCTCAGGAGCTGAAAGCATCCTATGTTCTAAACCCTATCCTTTTTCACGTAGGTATTTTTTACTCCATCAAGTCACTTAATACATTTTTTTTATGTCCACTGCAAAGTGGACATAATAATATCATCCCCTAAAAAGTGCAAACATTGTGATTCTGGGTTTCAGATAACCAGACTAGAACAAAAGTTGCCATAGGATGACTCATACAATTCAGTAACATCTCTAGCATTCTAGAAGTGCTAATCTTGGTATGATGCATCAGCCCCATTTTTGCTATAAAGTTGCATAAATTCAGATGTTATGTTTGCAGCATAGTTTTTAGCCTCGGTTAGCAATAAGACAAGACTGAGGTTCCTTTGTGGTTGGTCAGGATAGATGTCAAAATACTTTGCATTCATGTGAAGAAACTGTACTTTTTTGAGTGGAAGGAAGAAGTGAAAAGTTGGCAAAAGAGAAAAGCAGCCTATTTTACACATATAGTTCGGCAGGTTTGTACTTGTTTTGTGTTTCAAATAAGATTTTTCATTTGTTAGAAGGTTCTCTAAGCCTCTCCCATGAGGCAGAGGATCTTTCTATTTTTTTGTCATGCAGGTGTTAAATACTCAGTCTCAGTCTACTTCATTTACCGCACTGTTTCTGAAAGTATGTGGATGCTACAGAGAAGAATCATACTTCAGGATGTCATTGCCAAAATGCTTGTATTTCATTCCATTGCTCTCCTTGGTTACAACACAGCAGACATACATTAAATGCTTTCTTCTGACTGTGGTGGGAGCACTTACTCCTTGCACCAGTAGAGAGGGACAGTTAAAACCATTAGCTCTATAAACCTGTGCACTTGCATAGCACATAACAAAGAATCTCTAATACTTAAAGAAATTAATTGCTGTTCCCCATAAATGAACTGTTATTGAGAAACTTCTCAATTCTTCCCTCCCTTGCAATGAGCAGAAACCTTCTCTTGCTGGCCTACTTTTGTCTTACTCATGGCCAAAAGAGCCTGTGCTCTTGGGAATCTTTTGGCTGACCAGGCAAGCTTTTGTGGTTCCCCAAAGCCATTAGACAGCAGTGAATAGATATCACAATTCCACAGATATGACGAAACATTGGCAACTTAAATCTATGTGTACAATTACCAGAGATATATTAAAAACAATATAGCAAGACTGCTTCTATGGAAGATGTAACACCAAGAAAACATGCAATTTTAAGACTGCCTCAAGAAATCCCATGGGGATATGCCTCAGAGGCTAATTTGGACCTCATTAATACTAGGGTTTTGGAACCACCAAAATTCTCCATCTTCTTTTCCATTTTTCCACAGAAATACCAGCACTATGAATCAGAGTTAACAGAACTGAATGCTAAGTTAGTTTATTGAGTGGTTTGGGGTGAGTCTGAGAAGATTTTACCATGAAAACATTACTCACATTTCCATAGTTATGTTTGAGGCAAAACTCTTACCACATCATTTCCATTCTACCTACCCTAAACTTTTAATCAGATTAACAATCAGTTAAAACTATTCTGTATGCTTATTTTTAGATTTATAGAATTAGAATTATGTCCGCAACAATTTGAAATGTGTAATTGCTCATTACTTTCTCCTGTACATGCCTAAATGCAAAAATAAGGCCAAAATACTGAAAAAGAGATAGTATATATTCATTTGAAGCAGAACCTGATAAGGTCTTTTCCACTCATACTCTGGGAAGTCTTTGTAGGACATCCTATTTTAGCAGCAAACTGTCCAGTTGAATGCAAGTGGAAAGAGCAGGCTTTGGAGCAACAAGAAAAGCTGAATGAGCATAAACATTATCTGGCTTCATCACTTCTGTAGAACTATATCATAAATTCAACCAGAAACAATACCATTGCAGATCTTCTAGGCTCAGATGTATACATGCATTAGAAGCTGACGTTAGTAGAAGCAGCATTCCTCCTTTTCCATGCATGTACACTGTTACTCTTTACAGAACTTTTAAAATCCTTTTTAAAACTAACAATCTCACCACATAAAGGAGTCCTGGGTTTGGTACCTTTCATTTCTTGGAAAGCATAGCTGTCAGATAAAATTCAGTGTGATTAAATAAATAAATAAAATGCTGAAAATATTGTTTTTAGAGTTCTACAGTAGCTATATGTGAGGGAAGTCAGACTTGTTGCCAGTATTTGGTGGTTTCAGAGCTTAAAAAAACCCCTTCAATGTAATCAATATATATTTTCAAACATTTTTGTCAGGTGTTTTTAGGAATTAATTCTGTCACTGTACTTCGTAACTCATTCTGCACTCAAATTCTGTTTGAAAGCAGTGGAGACTGAACTATGTAGATTTTCAAGGAGACAGCTGTGGCTCTTGATTCAGAGCCATCTGTAGATAGTACAAGTTAGAGCTGTAACAGCTGTAAATTTCTACAGGGACACCACTCTAGTGGATCAAGTTAAGGGAATCTCTTGTTATGGAAGGACAGGGTACAAACATGCCTTTTTTGATCACAAGTTTACTATAAAAGAAGATGAAAGCAGAGAGTATCGGGAGATGAACTAGAGTAAGTACAGACTCTTACGAGTATGGTTCTCATTATGCAACAGGGCACAATCATTTGCCTTTGCAGCCCCTCTTTCTGGATTCAGCCACTTCCACACTTGCATTCTGAATTTTTGCACAGACATTTTTTTCTTCTTCTAGCTGACAGCAGTAATTAGAAGGGACATAAAATAGTCACAATTTTAATTCCCTTTAACTCAATTCTTTAACTATGTATTACTTGCAACATGAACTTCTCCAAACTGGTTAAACATGCATATACAAAGCAAGAGGAACAATTAGCTCCCTTTCATGGAGCATATCTTGTTATTTATCATACTTATTGATAAATACTTAAGTCATGCAACAGCTACATTGTTCCATGCTTTTGGACACCTTCATATGCACCCTTCTGTGTTTTGAATAAAGCATGCTTGCATATTCTGAACTATGCTGTCTTATGTAATTAAGCCAAACAATCCGTGGTATGCTGTCAGCTGACAATGTCAGCACAACATGCTAGGCAGGTTACCAGTTGAGATGTGGGAGGTATACTTGAAAAACTACTTTTAGTTAGAATTTGTAGCATATTTTAAGCTAAAAAGAGTCATCATGAACATCTGTTTTCCTATATTACACATATGAAAACACTTTAAAGGATAATGGAAGAAACTATCTTCTACCAAATAGGCTCTTTTCCAAGTTGCAAAAGAGCAAAAAGTGATAGGATAATTGGATTCTCTTTTATACAACAGCAGTCCTTCAAAAACCTAAATATTCTCATATTCTCACTGGTGATACTAAAGGTCTGTCATTTATTTACACAAATATTACCTACTTTTTGTCTGTCTGACTTTCAGTATTGCCATTTCTAAGCAATCCTAAATTGGCATTCCAGACTGTAGACCCTGACTATAAATACAAACACAGTGAAGCACTTGAACAATGGAAAAGGGAGGGAGAGCCTAATGCTTACCATGCAACAGCTAATATTTAAGTATAAACACATCTGTATATGCACACACAAGCAGATACATAGAAATTAGACAATTATACAATGATCTTAGTATACTTATTTTCAAAATTAAGAACTGCAATTTCCATTTATTTATGCAACTGATAACACTGATGTTTTCTGATGCGTTTTACCTTGGTAAAGATGGTTATAGATCAGATCCACATCCCCATCCATGCGGATCTCATCTGACCAATAATCAAAGATGTGATTCTTTGGTGCCTTGGTGGTGACACAGAACAGGAATTAGGTATCAGCTTCAGGGTAAGCATTGACATAAATGAGTTTTCAGTTTTGTCTTGGTATTACAGATTTTCTAACCTCATGCTTCCTTTTCTGTGGATTATTTATAGAGAATAGGAGTATAGGAGTGCTGCTGTATCACACGCCTGCTTTTTCAGGATGAAAAAGGCTGTATTATTTATAAAAGCTCCTTGTTAATGCCAAAGAGAAGTAACTATATCCTCTACAGGTTTTTTTATCAACTTATATAACAAAATGTCTTACTGATAATGCAAACTGAGCTTTAAAAGGGAAAAGGAAATCCAGTTTATCCTGTCCCACAACTGCCACATGTACTTTTGCACTGTAAGATGTCACCTATAAACCAGTTTATAAAACTCAGAAGACTATTTAAAAGGACAAAAATATAAATGCACAGTGAAAGTGCTTTTATTACACAGATGGAAAGTAAGACTGGACTTTATAAACCAATCACCTCATTGAAACTTAATATTCTCAGTGAAAATAAATGAGTCTCTCACTTTAATAGGTAATGACTCTGTTGCTTTCCCTAAGCAGCTGAACTCTTACAGATACCCAGAAGTTAGGACAATTCAGGTTTTTGTCCACTGTTAACTACTAAAGCCTTACTTCACAAATGTAGTTTCCCTGCACACTCCCTCAAAACAACAGATGTGAAAATAAAATCTTCAAGATTGTCTGGAGCTCAACATACAGGTATTTTGGGGAGGTATATGAGCTATTTGTAGAGACAATGTTACGGAATAACTAAAATGACAAAAATAATAAAGGTCTTAGTTCTACCGGACTGTGAAAATAACTAAATTAAAATCATATCTTGCTGGTAATCTTTTCTATTTAGGAGCAGATCCAACAGAGGAACTTAGACACCTGTAAATTACTTACTACAATGCCTGTCAAATATGTGCAATCCAAAAACTTGTTATGCATTAAACAAGTCTAGTAATAAGTGTAAATTGTCTAAGACGAGTCACTGAGAGATGAATGCTAAAGACAGCTAGAACGGAGTAGATACACAGATTACAATAAATAAATAAATAAATAAATAAATAAGAAAAATAACAACTCTGGGTCCCAGGCTTCCTCTCCCAGGAAGATTTTGTTACTTTAAAGCAGTAACTTTAAGTGAAAAGTAATAATCAGGGACTAAAATTTGGGTTACCTCAGATTCCTAGCTGCTAAAACAAAGTCATATTCCCCCACAGGTGCTCTACTTTTGGTGTCAAATCTTGGAAATCAGATACACATGCAAATTAATAGAACTCCTTAAATTACCTTCTATCAGCTAAACCATGGTAACCAACCTGGAGTAGCTTCTCTTGTAGCAAAGATGAGATAAACGCCCAGTAATTCACACCTCGTTCCTATATCTCATGCGACTTAGCTAACTGCTTTTTAGGCCAGAACAGTTCAGGCCACGAATGGTGTATGCACATTCACCTCTGGTGCGTCTGTTAAAACGTAAATAATTAAATAAAATCAGTAAGTTTTCTTACTTCCAGAGTTTAAAAAAAATTGTCTTTTTATTTACATTTTGAACTCTGGTATCTCAAATGTCAAGGTCCTTTTAGGACCTTTCGAGCCTTACTGGACAGTTGATGAGGATGTGAAGCGAGTTGAGGGGGACCTGAAAGGAAAGGAAAAGGACACTCGACCCCTCCTTGACTGAGGGCAGGCAGACAGTGGCAAACTGCCCTTTCCCAGGGCACCTTCCCCGTGCCCGCAGAGCAGGGACATCCCCGCGCCCAAGCCGCCTGCACCACCTGGTGCGGGTCCAGCAGCAGGTCTGCAGACAAAGGGCCGGGCCGGGGGGCCGGTCGGCAGCGCTCACGCCGGGTCGCCCCTTCCCTCACCTCACCCCAGCCCTTCCGCGCCGCTTTCCCCCCAGGGTGCTTAAGCTGAGGGCGCGGACCGTCGGAGGCTGCCCCCCTCAGGTATTTGCCTCCTATCCCCAAGCCGCACCAGCCCCTGCGCGCCGCGGGCACAGCTTGTTTCGAAGCAGAAGGGCACCCCTCGCCACCTCTCCCCAATTCCCCTGCCCATTGTCTTCCGGTCTCCCCTACGCGCTCGCCCGCGGGACGCTTTTCGTCCCGGATCCACGGCTGGGGCCTGTCCAGCCCAGCGGCGGGCAGCGCCGGCAGGGTTAACCCTGAGGAATGCGGCGGGAGGAATGTGCATGCAGATGAGATGGATGCTAATCTCATGCTAATGAGCGGCGGCCGCAGCTGCCTGGGGCTCAGCCGGGCTCCCCGCGCCCAGACGGCAGCTGTGCTCCGCCGGCAACCCTGACCTGGGCTGCCGCGGAGCGGGCAAGGCGGCAGCCCCGGCATGGTGGACTGAGACCCGGCCGCGGAGGAGGGCTTTCCTGGGCTTCCGCGAGCGGTCCGCTGCGTGCTCCGCAGACTCGGTCCCTTCCCCGTCTACCCGGCTCGGGTGGGGGCTTTTCCCGCTTCCCGTCTTTCTTTCTGTCCCTATGGAGCAGCTACCCCCGCCGCCCGACCATGCCTAGGAAAGCTGGGAATGGGCAGCTCCCCTTACCCGATGGCTGGGAGGAGGCAAGGGATTACGACGGCAAAGTCTTCTACATCGACCACAACACCAAGCAGACCAGCTGGATCGACCCCCGGGACAGGTGGGTGCGCGGGCAGGGAAGTGACGAGGCCCGGAGCGGGCTCAGCGCAGCGCTGCCGGGGCCCTCGCCGCTGAGGCAGCTCCGCCGCGGCGGGACGGGGTGGAGAGTGTGGGGTGCGCCGGAGGGTTCCCCTGTCGGGACGGGGGGGCGAGCAGAAGTCCCTGCGTGCAGCCGTGGCCCCCTTCCCGTCGGCATCGGTACAGCCTGTTAAGACCGCTGAGTGAGTTGTTTGTGGGGGGACGGACGCCTGTAGAGCTCTTCCCGGAGGCGACGGGGGTCGCTGAGTTTGTGGTGTTCCCGACAGGTACTGAAGTTTGCGAGTCCCTCCCAAACCCGAGGCGCTGGCTCTTCGCCACCCCTCTCCCCTGCGCGCCGGGGAGCGGGGCCGCCTCTCTCCTGGCTGGCGGAGCATCCCGGACGCCTGCCCCCCCCCCCGGTGGGGCCCCCCCCCCGGTCCCGAGGCCCGCCTGCGCTGTGGCCGTGCTGTCCCGGCCGTCCGGAGAGGTGTGTGCTGCTGGCGGAGAAGGAGCTGGTGCTGCGGGAGGCCTCGTGTGCTCGCTAGGCCTCAGCAAGCGCAAACCCTCTCAGCACCCCGCCAGCCGCAGCCCGGTGTGTTTGCTGCCCTTTGCAGGTCTGAGCGCTGTAAATCGGCAAGCCTCCTTTGAAAAGTGCTTCGCTGAGGGAGGTGTGGTACCGGCTCAAAGGCTGCTCGCCCGGGAGTCACCAGGGCAGGTCTTACCGCTGGGCAGGGATCCTGGCTATTAGGGTAGGCTTCAGTGGCTGTTTTAAAAGCTGAATGTTAGATGGCAAACATACCTACCGTGAGACGTCTGTTTTGCCCAAAGTGGTCCTGAAAAGTAATTACACCCCAAAACTTTGTGTGTGTTATGGAATGCAGCGTTGCTATTCAAAACAGTGCAGTCTAATTATCAAAAGCTTTTAAAAGGCATTATAAATTTATGGAACAAGCTGCACTGAATTATAAATGAAGGCCTTGGTTTATATTTCTCTGGTGAAATTAGAAAAGGTAGCTGCAATGAAGCTTGCTGGCTGTAAGTGCATAAGGAAAGTTTTGACAATTATCATACACTGTGTTGGGCCTACTTCTTTGTCCTAGTTGCTGTAACAGCAAATTCCAGTAATGACAAACTTAATAGGTAAATTCTTTCATACTTGAAAACATGTTAAACACCTTGTAAATATTAGTGAGGTGGTAAAGTGTACAGGCCACTTACTTCTTATGCCCGGCTTTCTCAAGTGGTTGAGTTTTGTTGGGTTTTTTAACTGTAAACAGTATTTTCTGTGTTTACTGTCTCTAGAAATAGCAGATTTGAAGTTTTGTTTAGTTTTAGACATTTAATGTGTTTGCAAAGCAGAATACAAGATGGCATAATATTCATTATAATATCACCTCAAAATTTCACTAATTTAAGATCTTGTTTCTACACATTTTGTAGTCTTCAAAAAGTTCAACACTATTCACATTTGGTGGTAAAATTTGAGTTTTCACTAATTAACAGAATAGACAGCTGAGTAACACTTGCATGTTTGCCATCCTATGGGATAAATATTGTTTCATTAATATCTTGATTAAAGGTGAAAGAGAAATCAAGCCCCCAAACTTTAAGTAATGTTTAAGAGAACTAAGGAAGTAAAGACCTTTTTCAGAAAGAGTCGTGTTTGAAATAATTGTTAACCTGTGTCAGTCATGCAAAACAAACAGAGGGATTTTGCCCTAGGTGCCTAGTAGAATCCATGCTTTAGTGTACATGGCTCAACTGTGAAGCTGAGTTACCTGCACAGAAGAGAGGCTGACAGGCCCATTTTATGTGCAGCTTACAGTATTTGTATTTACAATATCCATATTTATAGTGTATTTATTTCAGTGATCTGGTTTGGAAAAGTGAGTAAGAAATGCATGAAAGTCCTGGGATGACTTTGCTCTAGATTCCATTGTATCTTCTAGGAATTTAGAGAATGTATGTTCAGAAACCATACAGTATGCAATTAGGGCTTGCTGTCAGGAAAACTGAAAAGTGATTTTCCAAGTTGGTCAATACAATAAAATTTGGGTTCATGAGGTTTTTAAAATTTACTTAAATCATCAAAATGAAGATAATGAATTCTACAGAAATACTGAAAGCACATTCTTTTGCTGGATAATAACTTCAGGACTTTGTTTTTTTCAACTATTTTCATTGATGGATGTCATAAATTTTTCCTAATGTACTTGTGGATTATTAGAGTACATGGGCTTCCAAAATCTGTCATTGGTAAAGCAGGTGTAGAATAGGTAAGTTTGTATGGGCAGTATTCCTTATGCTGTTGTTACGCTGCAAACCCTAGCTGATTATGTACAAATACTGAAGAGTAGTGCTGTGAGACATCAGCCATATGTCTGTGGGTTGCCAGCTGTATTTGAGCACAATTAGGAACTTCTTTGTTACTGGTTTAAAATATTCATGTCTAGAAATAAGCTGGCAGTTGAAAATGCTGTATTTCAAAGCTTCTTGGAAAATTTTGTGGTGCTTTTGTTTGGTTTGGTTGGTTTTTTAAATATAGTGATGCTTTTTCTCTTGCTTTTCTACACTGTTCTCATAGTACATGTATGTGTTACTGCTTATTTGGTGAAGGTCTGTAATATAATGATAGCCTTGGGTACAGCTCTCAAAAAACCTCACATCAGCTTCAAGCCTGGGGCTCAGTTTTCAGATTTACCCACTTCATTTATCTGAGTAATCACATTGACAGTAGAGAATCTCACAGTTGTAAGGGCAAGAGTGACGTGGCTTGTTGTGTTTTAGGAGTGTTGTGGAAGCACAGGAATTTTTAATGTTTTGCACTATTCAATAATGATTTTTCTCTCCTAACACTTAGGGTACTGTGTTGACTTGTTTTGAAGACTGGTGGCACAAAAGAGAGGGTGCTTTAAGATACCAAGTGTGAGAAAGAGAAACATAAAGGCAAGATATGTGGGGGTGGTTGTAGCATTTTCACTTGCTATATATATATATAGGTGTTATTTCTTTGTTTATGACTCCTCCATGATATGGCAAACTGAGAACTTGCTGATCTTGACAGTACTTCTGAAACTGATTTATTGTAAGAAGGGTAATAGCCCAAAATATAAATTGTATCCTGCTACTACTTAACAAAGTTATGGAGAGACTGAAGAGGATGAGCCAGATGAAAAGGTGAGAAAGGGTTAGGGGAATTCATACGTCTTTGAAGTCCCCTTGAAACTCTCTCGAGTTCCTGCAATACTGAGTTACAGTAGGGTGTTGATGTGTTTTGGGTTTTTTTCTTGATAGACATTTAAGAGGGGCTTGGGGTAGAGACAGAAATGTGAAAAGGAAGACTGGTGGTGGTTTTTTTGTTTTGGGGTGTGGTGTTTTTTTTTTTCCAGTTAATTCAACACATTCTAAGTAGGCCTCTGTTCATTTTATTTCTTGGTATGGAGCACCAAGGAGAAATGGAATAGGAGACAGAAACGTCAGTATCCTCAAATCTTCAGCAGCTGGATGACATTTAGGCTTTGACACCAGGAATGCAGGGCTTCTCATATCTTGCTTTCTAAATAGTAAATTGTCCATACTCCAGTGTTAATCACCACTGACTCAAACCAGGTATCTTTTGTTTCTATAGCTTGCCTAAAATGAGTTCCACATCTCAAATTCTGAAGCTGCAAGTGATCTTTAATGTTTCTCAGCACTCCTGTAGGAGTGGTAAGGAGTGAGCTGCTATGAAAACAAAACTATCCTTCTGCCCCTTTTCACTTCTCATGAGGAGAAAAATCTGTTCAAAATATATTCGTACATTTGAAATAGTTTGTAGTATACTTTTACTAGAATGTTTCTAGAGTACTTGCTAACTATATAGCTGAGAAGGTGCTTGAGAAACATCAGATGTGCAGAAACTAGAGAGCTTCACAAGAGGTTGTGAGTCTTCTTTGTGGCAGTGTGGAGAGGGAATGCAGTTTCCATTGCTGTTTTCATTTGTTGGGAGAAGTGAAAACGCTACAATTTTTATCATGGAATTATGTAACATGCAAGATTTCTCTGAATTAGAGTGTTTATTAGGTTTCAGCAATTAAACCTTGCATTGTACTTTTCCCTTAGAAAAGAAGGGCACTTTGTTCCTTCCTTTTTTGCTGGAACTTGCTTTCTCTTGTCCTGTGAACAGCAGAGGCTGTGAAGAGGGAAGATACTGAGGTTGAAGTTACTTGAGCAGGGGGACTTTCATCATGCCTTTTTCCTGGGCATTACGCTAGCTCAGGGGTGCGTGGTAGAACCTCCAGTCACAATGGAGACTCGAACAAACAAGAGGCACATAAGATACTGTTCTGTTAAAAGTTAAAGGTAGTAAATAAGAGGCAAGCAGAAAAGGAAATAGCATGCTGGGAGGTCATCAGAGACTGGAAAACACATTTGGAGCTCTTTCTTTTTTGTTTTTTCTTTTTTTTTTCTTTGTGAAAGTAAGCTGTGTTGTGATAGATGAGTACAATAACTTTTACTATCTGAAGTGTCTGGTGTCTGAGGAAAGTACAGTTCTGTGTGAAAGTGGTGATTGCAGCTAAAATAGGAAAAAATTCTGAAATGTTTAAACTTCTGGTGGGTGGAGGGAACAAAATTCAGGCAAGACATAGGAGTATGGTTAGTCTGTCCTTTGAAGAAGAATGATAATAAATTGAAGTGTTAGTCCTTATATTTTGAAAAGGATGGATCTTAATTTTGTTTTAAGTGCAAATCTTACCATAGTCGATTTAAGGTACAACTAGAGCAACTACCTGATAAATCCCTTCTTTAGGCTGCTGCTTGCTAATAATTAATTTAATGGCAAACCGTCAGTGAAAGGTTCCTTTTCTCATACCTCTCCATACCTCTTCTGTTGTCCCTTGCATCTCCCTTGTTTGCTGATAGCTGAGGAGGGGGTGGGGTTTTTATATTTTTGGTGGCTTGAATCCGCTAACTGATTGCCTCAACATACCTTGTGAAATTCTAACCCTAATAAGGAATAGTCACATAACTATTTTGGAAAATCAGAGGAGGATCACTTGATGACACTCCAAGGTGTGTAACTTTGAATAATCCTGTAGCGAGATAGGACAGTGATTTCCCCCTCCCCCACTCCCTCCAAATATCTTTTTCTGCCTTGTTTCATCCTGTAGTATCATTTGCTGTTTTTTATCCAAATTCCACATGATTTGTTCCTGTCTCCTTGTCTGCTCAGGAATGTGCATATTCCCTGTGAAACTGTCTGGTATCTCATTCTGGCTTCAGTGACAGGTTGGGAACTGCTTTTACTTAATTGATGTATATTTATTCAAAATAAAACCCGTGATGCAAGTGCTGAACTTGCAATGAGAAACTAGCTGTGTCTGAACTTCTGACACCATTTGTTTATCCAGTGTAAAGTAGAATTCTAATATTACAGTGCTAATATAGCTGATAGCATCAGACAGTGTTAAAATACATAGTGATTGTGTAAAATAGATTGATGTTAAAATGCATAGTGATTGTTAAAATACATAGTGATGGGGTTTTTAACCAGTCTGTCATTGGCTTAAGGCTATGTGTTGTTGATTTTAGCATTAGTGAAAATGGCTATGATAACTGAGATAACACTTCTATTCTTTATTTTTCTGGGAGTGATAGGCCTGCACTGTGTCTTTCATCTCAGACCATGTGAAGTTAAGTCAGGAAATGCTAGAGAGGATTTGCTTATGTGTGCAAAGCATGTACAACTGGTTAAAGCCAAGGGCTGTGACCTGGTATGTAAAGTGGGGCGAGTGATCTAGACTGTGGTTTATTCAGGCTTATGTCTGTAGCTCTCGTCTACTGGAGCTACTTTGGTTAAAACCTATCTTGACTTACAAGGTAGTATTATCGTAGTTGTCATGCACAACATAAGCCTTCATAAGAAGTTTTACACATGAAAGAAAATAGACCTTTTCTCAAATGAAGCTAAGCTGTTTGCTAGAAATGTTGTCCTACCATAGTATGGTTAAATAAAGGAATACTTCAGAACTATCTTATATTTTTGGAGAAGGGGAACTTTCTTTACTTTGAAGCAATGGCTATGAACAAAGTTATAATTTTTACAGGTAAGGGTCAATGTATAGATGAAATAGGACAAGCTATTTATAACTTCAGAGATCTGTACAGATTACATTAGTAATTCTTGGTTTTCTCCAGTTAAATAACTGTGTTCATTTCTTCTTAAAATGCTGTGCTTTGAATGTTATTAGTGTTATTAGAATAAGAGAATTTCTCTACTTCCACTTAACTAATATTTGTAACATCTAGAGACAAGTTGAATTTTGTGAAGTAGGTTTTGGTTTGGTTTTCTTGCTGCTTTTTTTCTTTTTAGCCTAGAAAAATGTTACAAGTATTTGAGATTTCACATTTTTATATCACACAGATGACTATAAAGTAGAAGAATGCTCATGGAAGTAATTGAAAAGATTGAAAATGGACAAAGATAACAGTAATATTTCCATGGTGACACCTTTTCAGAAAAGCACAAATAGAAACAATGTGAAGATCCCACAACTGTTATTCTCAGAAGTGTGAATTCAGCACCTATGGCAACTTGCAAGAAAGTGGAAAAGGATTGCAGAGGGATACTGGGTCTTGACTGTCATGGTTCTGTTTACCTGTGCCTCTCTGCCACCAAATAGTAAACTGAACCCAGGAGGTGATTTGGCTAAGTTGTTTTTAGGGTTGTTCTCCATCAGAATCTGCTTGTCTCACTGAATGGATGCTAATGCTGGTGTAAGGCAGGAGGCAAGTCCAGAGGTGAAAGCAAAAGGGAGAGTGATGGTGGAGAAATCAAGATGCAGCTCAATCCTAGCTGCCATGGAACTGTCATGTTAGGTGTTAATTTCTTTTGTTGGCTTTCTCCATTATTTTCTTGTGTGTGTCTTTTTGTTCACCTTTGCATTGCAGTGAACCAGTGGTACAGCTGTTCCAGCCGTCCTGATGCTAAACATGTTTTCTGTCAGCAGGAAACCTTTATGGTGTTACAGACTTTTTACTGACTTTTAAAATGTTTGTTACTGTGAAGCTCTTGTTCCAGAGAAATTTTATCATTGCACAGTTGCAGAATTAGGTCCTGTTTTCCAGTAATGTGCTGCTGTTGACAATATGCTTATGAGTAGCTAATGTCTGCCATCTATGAAAGTAGATCAGAAATCCTTTGACTTCAGTGCAGCTTTTTTCCTTAACTATTAATAAAACACAGTTTAGACTCTGCTGCAAAGTATCTCACCAGAATGATGGTATAATTCAATACTTTGAGTATTTTATTGTGTGAAGCAAGCTGGAACCATTTGTCTTCATGTATTTGAGGGAGTCATCTGTATGGACAAATAGACTTGTCCTTCATTTGAAGGAAGCTGTTAGTAGCTGAAAGAGGGAGTGATACAGTAGTTATATTTTCCCTTTTGTGTTGATTTAGTATTTAGTAGAGTTTTGCTTTGTGGATGTAGGGTTTGGGTCTTTTTAAGTAGCACATTTTGAGTGTTGCTGAATACTACTGCTGTTCACAGTGACTTTATTTGCAAAACCGTTAGTGATGGTGAAGTTCCTACACTATTAAGTCAATCTCTGGCCCTCATTTTTAAAAGATTAATGAAAGGGCTTCTTAGGGGAGAGAGATTGCTTGGTTTCCCCTTCACTCCCCCCCTTGTTTGTACTTCTATTTAAGACTAATTTGTTTGGGGTTTTTGGGGTTTTTTTGTTTTGGTGTTTTTTTTTTTTTTTTGTTGGTTAGGACTTCTGGGATACATACAGTCTGTCAGTGTATGAATATATTCTGTCAACTGAAACAATCATTTGCATCTCATAGAACAAGATCAGATGCTATCCTTTGAACTTGGATACTGTTAGTACTTGAAGAAAAGCAACTTTATCTCATCAACCCTGATACATACTGTATTTGAAGTACTTGTTTGGGTATGTAAAGATGTATTGTTTTAGAACAGCAAACTCAAATTTCTGCATACTCTTGCTTTGTGCTATACAATACCGTGTGTTGAACCAGCTTTGGTATGTTTGTACTTTTTTCTCAGTTCATTAACTCAAACTTCAATCTTTATTTGAAAAACGAAAAAGACAACCACACTGGGATGCCTTCCATAATATCCTGTTTGTTCTGACAGTCAGGCTTTAAGTGTCTAGAAATACCAAACTTTTTTACTTTCAGAGGAAAAGATCTAGAAGAGTCTGTATTTTAACTAAATTGTGCTAGGACACTCTCTGTTGGTGGCTTTCTTATGTTGTTAATGAAGGAACAGTACTTTACAAGCCTGTTGTTTCTTTTTAAAGTACATTTAAGTGCTAAACTGGAGTCTTGTCCAGATAAGCATACCTTACTGCCTACAGATCTGACCTGTGAAGAATTCTTACTTTGATTCAATGCCTGCCCTGTTGCCCTTAAGAGCTTACCTCCCCCATAGAGCTGGGAATGTCTGACAAAGGTGCAGGTATTTTTATCATGAGGCAGATGAATTTTTGATATTCTGCAGATTGTGTATGAGCACATCATGCCATATGGCAGTAAGTATGCCCAACACATGATCTTAGCGTGGCATATGTCTTAGTAACATCTTGTCAAGTAACAGGATTTGACCAAAGCGCAGGTGTCCTCTGTCATATAGCTGCATGGCAGCGTTTTTATTGGGATCACACTGTGGAGAAACAATTCTGGTTGCTTCTGTTTGTCAATCTCTTGGACACTTCTGGTCATTGGAGGATAGGGTGATTTGCTATCTGTTTTTTTTAATACTTCTAGAAGAGAAGGTATGGCCCCCTTCAGCTGAAAAAGTGGGCATTTTAACCTTGCTCATTGTCTGTGATGAATTGCAGAAAACTGTCAGGGAAAGGCATTTATTTGTTCTTGATGAGGAAACAGTAGGGTGGGTTTTTCCTTTGTTTAATACTGTCAATTGTTAAACTGTAGTCTAGTCCAGAAATGCCTGTCTCATGGCCTGATGATCTGATTGAGAAAGAATACTTTTATTCAAAGCCTAGTCCCTTCATTCTTAATTCAGATTTCCTTGATTATGCTAAAAATATTTGTGTAGACTTACAAGTTTCTGCCTCTTCACTGGTGTTAACAAAATGTCTCTATGAAAATTCTTAATTCCTCTTAGAAATAACCCCCCTGCGGAATTTGTTGGTTGATAAACAGTTACTGTGCATCAGAGAAAAAGATGTAATTCAGATTTATGAACTAGATTTTTTAAATGCTGTTATTAGCAAATGATTACAGTCCCACCTTGTGATTCGATTCATGTTCATGAGCCATTCTGGTTATTGTAGGACATCGAGGTGCATGCTGCTGTCCTCATTGTAGCCTGACCAATGCAAAGCCCAACCAGGGGATGCTGGTTGGCTTCCATTCCACAAGGATTCAGTGGAGAGCAGCTCTCATGGAGAAAGCTTTATAGTTCAGGAAGGCTGAAGTAGCTGGGAGCTGGACTAGGCAGGAAACATTTGAATGTTGTTTTTATCTTGCTTTTGGGAGGGCTGTGGGGAAAGTGGGACATGTAATGGACTTTGTGAAATAGTCTGTGGCTACTGTAGCTTATAAAGGTACTTTAATCTATATTTAATCTTTGGTATTTTTGCCTAAAGTGAATGTGATACAAAATTTCCTTGTGAGCTAAGTGACATTTCTGTTCCACATATCATCCAACACTCAAGTGTACTTCTCTAGTCGAATGTGTGTTGTTAATTGGGGTTTGGTTTAAATCTTGAAACGTTTTGGCTGTCTTGAGTTACACTGCGAATACCCATCGTGAGGTATCTTTGTATACATAGTTTCATGGTGCAGCACCAAATAATATAATTTAAATTGCTTATTATTTTTAAAGAGGCACAGAAAGCATCCTGTGAGAAACTCACGAGCTTTCAGAAGTTTGGAAGCTCAGTAGCTTATTTTCTTCAGAAGTGATATCTGGGTAGAAACATACAAACATATTACTTCTTAGTTTCTTAAAACTTCGATGGAATTTAGATTGTGGTTCTGCCATAAGGACTGTATGGGATTTAATTGTGCTTTTTGTGTGTGCTTGACATGGATATATTCCCAGTTGTACCTAAGCCTACTTTCCTTCTGACTCCCATATTCCCAAGACCTATACAATGTATATTCAGTATATTCACATCTTGCCAAAAAAAAATAAAGTTCTTTTCAGCTCATTCTGTCAATGCTGTCTTAACACATTATGCCATCTTGTAATTTGTGATAAATTTTGAAGTATGACCTTGCAATATATAATAATTACCTTTATGTGTAGTTGTACTTTTTCTGAGGCATTGCCTTGATTTTAATCACATTGCCAGTATTCTTGTCTGCAGGATTGGACCTAAATGGTATGTTGCTTTTGTATTGCTTGAGGCTTTTAATGTGAAGTGCAAAGACTTGCACTTATCCCTTCTTTTTAGTATTGGTGGAATTGAACAGTGGTGAGCAATTCTAATTTGGAGTGCTATGGACTTCTCTTGGAGAGATTTGGAAAATAAGCCACAGTATGAGTTTAAGGCACAAAACTCTTCAGTACTAAATTCCAGAGTGAACAGTGACAAACTGCCAGAACCAAAACTGAGATGCCCATGGAGCTGGAGCATAATAGAGAAAACAAGATACTGCTCAAAGTGATGTAATCTCTGAGGATCTGACTTGAATTTCACCCTTCTGAAGTAAATAAGAGTGTTCCCTTTGATTTACTGGATTAGAATGTAGACCTGTAGAGAAGCCCCAGAAATCGAGGTCTTTTCTTCTTCATTTCTGTATCTTAATGTTCCTGGACAGTAGGAGATTTGCCAAAGTTTTTCATATTTCACACATCCTTTTGCAGTTGCTAGCTTTGTTTTGCACAGAAATGACAGGCTGAGGTGCTGCTTTAGTTGAGTTACTGTATGGAAAAGGATCATTTGTAATGGAAATATTAAATATTTAAAATATATTTTGCTGAAGCATTGAATGGTAAATGATTGTATGTAAGAGGAAGCAACTCAAGACAGCAATCTGATAAGAAGTAAAGACCTCTTTTGGTCATGTTGTGAGTATTGCAATGCCTGAAATGAACTGTTAAAACATTTACAATCATTCTGGTGAATAGTAGAATGCTATGGATGTGAATAACCATCTGAGACCTTTACTGAACATTCCTGAAATAGTGTTCAAATGACTAGAGAAATTATGGGATGCAGCAAAGCACACAAACACCATAAGCCTTTTAGTCAGGCTGGCATGGTCAGTGCTTTACTACTGGAGTAAGGCTTTATACACAGGAACTTACACTGTAAACAGATTGTTTAAGTTTCTGAACTTGCATGCTCTTTTCTGGTTTTCCTCTGTTATTTGTAATCCCTAGGCTCTCCTTTTATATCTACTCTTTGAGAGAAGGGCCTTAGTGAAGTAAAGCTTGAGGTTTGCTATGGAGTTGTTAATTGGTTACACTGCTGTTTTAGCTGAATTAATGAGACTGCAGTCTAGTGGGGTTATGGCTTATAGCAAAACAAATTATTAGGGTGATATGGATTAGGCTTTTTGGTTCTTGCTTATTTTCTTGTTTGCTTGTCTGGTTGTTCTGCCTCACTTGCTAGCATGGTGTACAATGATCTAAATGAGCCATGAACTTCCATGCTGTGGCAGGTTGCTGGTGTTTGCAGTCAGGACCTGGCTGTCCCCATTTGCTCAGCATACATGGAAGCAATCAAAACTTTATTTTTCCAGGCAAGATTTTGGCAAGAAAATAAGCTTTGAGGACAAATGTAGGACAGTTAAGGGTTTTATATTTAAAAATCTTTAGAATCTCCGATACTTGATATTTCATGACCTTTTTCTGTCAGCCAGGTTTTGCTAAAAAATTGTACAGTATCTTCTTTCTGGTCATAGGTGTAGTGCCTAATGTGGCTAGTATTTTAAAAATGCATGAAGAGTATAGATTCTCAATTTGGCAGAGGTACTATATAGTTAAACAGCTTCAGCCAGCTGTCTGAAGGTCTTGTGAAACACTCACTGCAGTTGTCTGGTGTTGAGGAGTGACAGTACTTATCAGAGGGCCCTCCTCGTGGGAGTACTGTCATACTTATTGAGGTAGTAGGTTTCTAGCAGATCTTTTGGGAATAAGCTGTCATAAATAGCTATTTTGTAATACATTATTTGAAAGGGTTATTAAAATGGCCAGTATTAGAACTTTATCGGAATGCCATCTTTTTCCTGAAGTGTGGCTAGTACACATCTGTTTAAGATGTGTTGTGATGTTTAAAGATGATGTTGCACTGATGATGAACACAGTTAACATTCAGATATCATGAAAGATTTCTTATAACCTTGATGATGGTGATGTTCTGGTGGGATATTTTGATTACAGCCTTTGGTTGAACTACACAGCTGTTTGTACAACTGAGCCGCGAACCAGAGTGAAAAGGCTTAAAAGAAGCAAGAGTAAAGATGAAAAAAAATCCCGGTAAGGATCATACCAAAATATCAAAAGCTTGTAGTACTGCTGCCTGGGTGAAAAGTGAATGTACCTCTCTTCTTTTAAATTTTATCGTTATTTATTTTGAAAAGATGGATCATCTTTATTAAACTAGCTTTGGTACTGAAGACCTCATCTTGTGAAAGCACAGTCTCTGGGTGGTGTGGAGAGTAAGGATGAATTAGGTACAGAATGCATACTGAATGAAGACTGACTTTGGTCTTCTGTGCAGATGTTGAAGTATATGAAAGTGACAGTAGGCAACTGATTTTTTTTTTTTTTTTTTTTTAAATAGAAACTACAATTTAACATGGAGGTAGAATTTATACTGTTCATTGTGTTGAAGCTGAGGGGCCAATATAAATATACAACCTGTATCCGAAAATGGAATTGCAGTGATTTCCAGAACCAAAAATAAAAAAATGGCGGCATAGACTGGGGATTTGTGGGCAAGCACTAGAGCAGGTTTCCCTGGGTGGTTGTGGGCATGACTTGGAATAACCTGGTTTGATTTCAGAGCTGTCCTGCATTGGGCGGGATGTTGGACTAGACAGCCTGCAGAGGTTCCTTCTCACGTACATTATTATGTGCATCTTATTTATTTAAGGGAAAAAATGTTTTCTGTGGAAGACTGGCCTGCTATTACTAAATGCAAATATTTCAAGATTTTATAGCTGGCCTTTCCTTCATTATTTACCAGGCATATGTGAGTAAATGTGGCTTCATCAGGGTTAAATCACCAAATTAACTAAGCATTATATTTTGGAAAAAGACTAGTTTCAGAGAAGTAATGTGTTGATGTAATCTGTTTAAATATAAGGAAAGAACTCCGTTACTACACCCTGACATGAAGTCCTTAATTCCAAACACCTGTGCCTTTAATGGAAAAATTGGATTATGATCAATTAGCTGCAGGACAAGGAGACTAAAATGTGCTGTATTGGAATAGGAATCATGAGGGTAGTGGGAGGTTACTCATGGTGTTTTGCAGTATATTGATAGTAACTCAGCCACTGTCCAGTCCAGTAGTGTCTATAAAATGATCTAAAGCTAGAAGCATCTAGTGATGATTTTTTTTTTCTGTTCCATCGGATGTGACTTTGGAAGGGACAACATTTAAAGTTTGTTCCAGAAGGCACTTTCAGAGATGGATGATCGAAAACAACTCTCCTGAATGGCACCTTGCTGTACTTCATAACAGCTGTTATTCGCCACTGTGATTGTTTTTTAAATTACTACCTGCGGATGAATACTTGAAAGAATTGGCCTGCTGGCTGCATATTTGGTTTGATTGGGGGCTATCTTGAAGTTGCCTTTAAATTACATGGGGTTCTTGATGATCCTAGCATTTTCTAATCTTCTTTGTACTGCATGGTTTGTTTTGTTTCTTAGTTTCTCGCAATTTTGGGAAGAATAGTAATTCAATCTTTTTTTTTTTTCCTTGTTTAAAAAACAAGTGTGCCATTTCAAGCTAAGATATACAGAGATGCTTCTAAAAATTATGTAGTTGTTTATTTTGTATTATTCTTCCACTAGAAGCTGTAAATTATGTAATGAATAATTATTATACTAATAGTTGTTGATGGACTCAACTGTTTAATTTACAAGAGATACATTTGTTATTAGGAAGGCTCCAAGTGACATCCATAAGAGTGGTGTACAAAAGTAATACAGCTTTAATACTTTATTGAAAATATCAGTATAGTAGTAGTGTGCTCCATGTTTTTCCACAGGTGAGTGTTTCATTGAAATGTCACTAACAAGATGGGCAGAAGAAAAAAGAGAAAATGAATATCATAAGACAAAGTGACAGTTGAAGTTGGTTGAAATATTTGAATAAACAGAAGTTTATTTTATCCAGAAGTTGCAGTGTTGGTAAATTTGTATAAAGTGTTCCATTCTTCTGCTTTGTTGAAAAATTTTTGGCAGAGGCCCTTTTGCGAGTGTAAAAGACCAGGAAGATTTTATTGCTTGTTAGTTGGTGTACTGGTCTGGAATGTGAAAGAATCAGATTCCAGCCCCTTTCCTGGCTCAGAATGACTCGGTGCTATTGAAAAGCTGTCTTCCCTGAGTGAATGAGGCAGAAGAGGTACCTAACATCCCAGGCCTGTTTCCTGAGCTGCTGTAACCCGAGGCAAGAGGAAAATCTAAGTTTCAGTTTTGAAAATGCACATTTTGAAAAATCTATAGGGGGGAAAAAAGCAGACAGATGAATGGAAAGAACCAATGCTGTAGAAATTCCTGTGAAATGTAGTTGTTGTCCTCTAGATAGCCTTGAGAGGTGTGCTGATCCCTAGAAATATTTAACCGATCAAGGACTACCTGTAATCTTCATAAATTCCTCTCAGATTTTTACCTGAGCTGAGGGAACTTCTCAGCCGGGAACTGAGAAGTTCCCAGCTTCGTTTGCCATGTCCTGTGTGCCCTCTGTTCCTAGCATTCGATCTTTTCTCTTTTCATTCAGAAAATAGTTCGAGTGAATAAGCAGAAGATGGAAAGAGTGGGTCTTAGCCTATTCAAGTGTATCACTCCATCTGTATGAATAGCATGGAATAAGTAACAGGTAGGTAAGGGTGATGACAGCAGGAGAATGCAACATTTTTCACTGCCCTAAAGTCCACAATATGTTTTAGCTTGTTGGTAGCTAAACAACACAACTAGTATTGTTAGCAACTGGCAGGAAGAGCGTGACTTGCTCTGTATAGTTTGTGTTCGTTCTGCTTTTGGTCCACAGACATGCTTAGCCAGACCTTTTGGAGATCCCAAAAAGTCTGAGTTCGGAAGGTCCTAAGTGGTGTTTCGGGCTACCTCTGCCTTTGGAAATTGCTTTCCCCCTTCAGGACTTTTTTTTTTTTTTTTTTCCCTGAGGCATATAGCAGCTGGAGGAAGCCAAGACAGAAGGAAACAGATACGAAGGTTAGGGTTGGGGTGTTTCAGTACCTCAGCTAAGGGTTCCTCTGACCCCTATCTTATTCTGCACTAGTGACTGGAAAGCTATACTCTGTTATGCTTTGCTCTTCTGACAAAGAGTTAGCTAAGTCTTTTTGCCTAATGTAAGTATCACAGGAGCATCGCTCCACATGGACTATTTTGCCTGTGTCCCTACTGTCTGAAGCAGTTATCCATACTGCAGCACATTCTTGGTTACAGCCCGTTCACAAGTATTCAGGCCACCAATAAAGGACTTTCGTTATAGCCTAAGCATAGTGAGTGTCAGTACAGTAAAGGCCCTTTGGACATCAATTAAGCTTCCTCGTCAGGTTTGTGAAAGGAAGAGATTTTGTCTTCCTGAAGTCCAGTGAAAGGATCAAAAAAAATACTCTAGCCTGTTTTTTTTTCAGCTGGCACAGTGGATTGCCATGCTCCATCAACCAGACTAATTCTTTGGCTGCCAGTGAGGGTCACCAAGCACTGCTGCTTCCTTGCATATTTCTCAGCAGCTGGCTTTAGAGAGACAACAGGAAGAACAATCCAGGCATGGAAACACAAGAAGATAACAGTGGTAGTTACTTTGCAAACTCTATTAGTCTCTTCCACAAGATGATGCATTTTTTCTGCTGGCTCTGGTCAAATGAAGCCACATGTCATTATCAAAACCTAAATGTGGCAGCATTTGTGGGTTTTTTTTTTCTTTGGTCGTTTATTGTGTTTTGTTTGGGTTTTTTTTTGTTTTGTTTATTGGGATTCTAAAGAAAAGATGTCTGCTGTTACGATTAGATTTCTGAAGGCAGAAATGACTTCTAGACAGAAGTATGTGTTGAAGCAGAAATGCTAATCATAGAATCTTAAAATGGTTTGGGTTGAAAGGGACCTTAAAGTTCATCCAGTTTCAACACCTCTGCCCTGGGCAACTTTCCACTAAACCAGGTTGCTCAAAGCCCCATCCAGCCCTGTCTTGAATGCTGCCAGGGATGGGGGCATTCACAGCTTCTGTGGGAAACCTGTTCCAGTGTCTCAGCACTCTCACAGTGAAGAACTTTTGCTTAAATCTAATCTAAATATACCCTCTTTCAGCTTAAAGCCACTACCTCTTGTCCTGTCACTACATGCCCTTGTAAAATGTCCCTCTTCAGATCTTTAAGGAGCTGGAATATTGAAAGTATTAAAGTAATACTTGAAGTATTGAAAGGCTGCAGTAATGGTTGAAATACTGTAATGTTAAGAAATGTTAAGTACTGTTGCTCCACTGGTACTCAAGGACTGCTCTGATACCATTTGACGGATGTTGCTAGTTCTTTAAAGTTCCCAGGGACCTTGTTACCTGTTTATTGTAAATACAGGTGATAGAAATACAGTTACTTTAGTGCAAAGAAAGCAGTAAGTGAAGGAGAGAAAATGTGATGGGCAAAATTAAAAAGTAAACAGTAAAGAATTTCTCTCACAGTAAAGAATTTCTTCCTTATATCTAACCTGAACTTCCCGTGTTTAAGTTTAAACCCATCACCCCTTGTCCTGTCACTACCGTCCCTGATGAGGAGTCCTTCAGCAGCAGCAATAAAGACAGAACTCGGGCCCTTTCTCCCAGACTTCCAATAAAGAGAAGAGTTTTTCCATTATTTGTTCAGTGTAGAAACTGATGAAACACAGGCATTGGGAGAGGATAAAATTACCATATATTGGAAAAGTCAGTGAAGAGCTATGCAGATCACTTTTAGGAAGAAAAGAAAGTGCTTTATTTTATTGCAAAACCCTACCTGTCTTCCTTAATGTTTTTGCCTGTAAAAATTCAGTACTTCATAACATGGCACAAAAAAAAAAAAAAAATGATATCTGAAAGCATGAAATGATCAGCCCACAAGTGTGTTAAAAATGTTTAGAACTAAATGTAAAAGAATAGATTTTTCATTGAACAAGCACATGGTGCTGATGATTTCTGTTAACTTATACCATTTCAAAGACTTGACAGAAGATCAAATCTCTCTTTTTATGGCTGATTTAAATCAATCATTGTTCTGTCTGGCAAAAATCCAAGCCTATATTTGAAAGCTCTTTTGAGAATTATCCTTCCCCCACCCTAGGTCATATTTGCCAGATCAGGAAATTCCAGCTTCTTCTCTTAAATTTACTATGGAATCCCCAGAGTCTAAAATGCATAAAACAGATTTTTGCTGGGCTGTGAATAATCATGATCCTCTCTTTCTTCCCTAAGCTTTTCACGTAGTTTCTAAAACAGAATTTTAGCCATGTGAAGTGTCTGCAATCAGCCAAAAAAGAATTGCATGGACTGTCATATGCTGAGAAATGTGTCCTCATTAGGTCAAACTCCATGCTCCTATACTTTCTGACTGAATGTTAGCTGTGCTTGCATTTGTATCCATTGCTTTGCTTTATATACTGTAGAACACTGAAGTGCATGCAGTCCAATGGCATTTTCAACATATTAGAAATTTAACTCCTATTTAATTACAGTGGGCCTACTTTTAAGCTTTCCAATACTTCTGGAAATTGTTTTAGATGACCGATGTTTATAGGATGAGAGTCAGAAGCCTAGATTCCAAGTAGATAGGTTTTGTTTTAAAAGCTTGAATGATACATGAAGTAATTTCCCAAAGGAACCTAAGGATATCATGTAGAATTGGAGGAAAAATAGTATCTGAGAGTATTAATATTTATGTTAAAGATTTTTCACGAAAGCAACTGATGTAGATTGATTTATGAGGAATAGTAAGAGACTTCCTTGAAAAGTTTAAAGAGATTACATAAGTAATTGGATAGTAGAGATTTGTATCTGGACTATCTCTTAAGAGCAATCTTCTCTATTCAGTTTAAACGAATAATAAATGGCAAATGGAGATGTAATGCTTATCTTGGCAAGGAATGACTGACTATTTCCACTGTGTGAGCTAATGTTGAGGTTTTTCATTACATAAGCTGTATAAAAATTTTACATATAAGAAAATACTTAGTGATTTTTATGAAGTAATCATTTAAAAATACTGCATCTAAGAAATTCCAGAAGTCTGTGAAATTGCAGCTTTCTAGTCAGCTGAATTTACTGAAACATTGCTTATAGGGCAGCTTGCCTCTTCCAGTACTAAAGAGATATACAGTGTGGGAGATTACTGTTTAATCAATTGTTTATGCTTAGTTGTTATTTTTCTATAGAAGTGCCTCTGCTCAGTATTTGAGGCAGTACTGTAATTTTCACTGTCATTAGCTGTTTTTAAACTCTTTCCTTACTAGAGACTCGTTAAGGAGCTGGTTTTGGCTAAAAATGTCAAAATGGTGATAGCAAAGCCTCTCACAAATGGACACAATATTTTAGGTTTTATTTTGGCAACCATGACAAAAGTTAGGTAATTAAAATATTAATCATATGCAAAGTTTGCTTCTAACTTTGATGAAGGCAATGGCAAGGCTGCCTTTGACTTTGGTGTGGAAGGAAACCTCATGTGGAAGTTTCCTTGGTGCCTTGTCCTGTGAAGTTGTGTATCCTTTGCAGGATTGGGCACTTCACTGATTTACACTGTTCTACTTTGAAACTCAAGTAGCCAGTAGGTATTAAAATAAATGGCAATTTTCCTAATTGCCCAAGCATTTCCATTTCATAATACAACAGGAATTAAACACTGTTCTCTGTAATTTCTTCCCTTTTCTCTGAAATAGGGCTTTGTAACTAGTTGAGGTTCATTGTTAGTCCAAAAAAACCTCAACCTACCAAAATAAGCCTCCTAGCTTTCACCACATAAAACTTGCACAAGATAGTTAAGCACTCTCCAATTGTGCATGCTTAGTCTTACAGCTTAATCATAAGGAGTAGTAGTAGTAATTATGTATATTACAGTACTGCCTACAATTTCCGTCAAGAACCAGGATTTCAGTGTCTGTTAAGAACTCTGTTGTTTCATGAGTAGTTCATACCAATCTGAATTGGGACTGCAAGTGGTTCCATGCTTTCTCTTGCATTGGCTTTTGTACCAGTAGTGAACTGGTTAGGCAGCTAAACTGGTTAAAAAAAAAAAAAAATTAAAGATTTCAGTATCTCCTACTAGTTTATTTCTTTGAACTGACTTGAAGTCATATGATTGCCAGCATAAGTAAATGAGAAGGGGCATGAACATTTAGCATGAAGAAAGAGCAGAACTGTGATAGCCGGGTCTGCTTAAATTATTATGGGACCTCGGTATTTGGTGTGATACAGGCAAGTAAAGAAGATTATTTTTCCATAGTCAAGACATATGATAATGGAGTTCTAAGCTCCAAGAAAGGAAGGCAAGGCAGGGGTGAGTATGCATGTATGTGTATGTGTGCATGTGGCTTGTAAGGGTGGTGATCACAAAGATTTAAAATTATGTGAAAAAAGTATGATCAGCTCTGAGATCAGTTACTCAGGTACGACTTTGCAGGTTAGCTTGTCCCACGTGTGCCTATCCTCATGGTGAAAATGCTTTTTTCTTATATTCAGTCTGAACTTGTTTTAACTTATGCCTGGTTTTTCTCATCCTCCCACCATACCCAACCCTGCAGAGAGCCTGATGCAGTTGTCTTGAAGACTTTCTTGTGTAGGTAAAGGCAGGCTGATGTTGCATCCCTGTGAAGCTGCCTCTTCTCCAGGCTGAACAAACCCCAGTCCCTCAGCCTCTCCTCACAGAGCAAGTGCTCCAGCTCCCAGCCATCCTGGTGGTCTGCCCCTGGTCTTGCTCTAGTTTGTTTTTCTTAGAACAAGAAAAGGCCAGAACTGGATGCAGTATTTGAGATGCAGTCTAACGTGTGCAAAGTAGTGGGGGTAACTGCTTTCCTTGATTTACTGGCCATACTCCTGCCGATAAAGGAGGCTGATCAGGCCCAGGCTGTATCACTGTAAGGGACATTTGCATCTGTTGTTGCTGAATCTCTGAAGGTTCCTCTTGGCCCATTCCTGTAGCCTGAGTCCTTCTGAATGATGGTCATGTTCTTGACAGTGTTGGTTGTTCCCCCTCAGTTTGCTGTCATCTGCAAGTCAGGTAAGAGTGTACTCTGATGCCTTCTCCAAATCATCAATACAGGTGTTAAACAGAACCGGTCCCTTCAATGGTCCACTTCTTGCTGACTTCCAGGTAGAATATAACCTGTTGACCACCAGCCCAAATGAAGGCAAGCCTGAACTGCAGGCTGTTGTTACAAGACTAGGACGGATGAAAAGAATTGGTACCATGTTTTTAGTCAAAAGTGGAGACTATCTATGACTACTTTCTTTCAACTCAAGATGGAACCTGTTGCTGTGAGCTTTGTGGGAGCTGTACTGCTGAAGTAACTTATTATTCTCCTGACTAGGTTAGTTTTCCATTTTTGCTAAAATTCAGTGCTGACAGTATATTATTTGCAATAATTAGGATTAATGTAAATCTAAGAAATGTCAACTTTAAGTAATATTTAAAAAAACCCTAAACAAACCCAAACATCCTTTGTGACTCTAACTCAAGAGAGGAAAAAAAACCAAAAGGGTAGGAAAACCTCTAGTGACTCATTATAAAACGTTAAAATAACTAAATGTTTGTCAAATGAGAATATATTAAAGGGACGTCAAAGATATCTTTGCTTATGAGTTGCAGTAGCTCCATGATGTTCTCTGTAGTGAGGCAGTTTTAAGAATACTTTCTAACAAGAGCCTTGTTTGAAGTGTGTGCACAAGGCCAAAGGCTTTTTTTCTTTTCCTTTTTTCCTCCCACTGGGAAACATTCTCTGCACTTTCATCATTGTAAATGAACACTTAGGATTTGTCTATTGTGTGTTCCTTTCTGTTGCCAAAGAATAAAGATGGTGGCATAGTGCTTAGCTATGCTGCTGGTTTAGTAGCTATCTTGAAAAGTATCACCTCTCTTCTTTCTTTTTGTTTGTTTGTTCATTTTGGTGTTTTTTATTTATTAATGTAAAGGCCATCAGCTTCTAAGTAGCTAGAGTCTTTAAGACAAGATACTGTGTCTGACATGGTTTCTGTCTTCAGAGTTCTGATTTCAAGTCATAACAGCCTTGTGAAAGGAAGGAGTGCCAGATTCATTTTGTCTTTCTGCATGTGGTAGAAGAAAAGTGAATTTAGAATAGAAACTCCAGTAGGAAAATGATTGCATCTGGAATATTATGTTTACTGTTACTGTGGATCTATTCTCCGTAGGTTTTGTCTTTTGTGTGTTCTGTTTTTGAAAGCAGTTACAGTTTTGACTTGATGAAATAGTGTGACAGTGAGGTCCACATGCAGTTGTGTGTGGTAGAGAACTTTTTGAGCATACTCTTCTGCATACGCCTCCTTGTAGTGTGAGAAATAGAGTACGTGCTGCCTGTGCCTTTCCTTGTATGTAATATTTCCACTCTAAGCAACTCCTAACATGGATAATCTTAGTCTGTTCAGTTACATTACATTCTATATGTTGCCTGTTTTTCTCTGTATCTTACTCTATGGTTTTACTTGTGAGATGTTGTGGTGTGGAAGTACAAGGCTATCAGAGCTGAACACAGTATTAAAATGTAATCACACAGTGGCTTTATAGAAATCGTATGGTGATGTTTCCTGGTTTGTTTTAAATTTCTTTCCTTGTAACTTGTAAATAAGCTGCCTGTAATTTTAGCTTCTGCTGAATGGTGACCTTATTCAAAGAGTCATTGACAGTGAGTTTTGAATGACTTCTTCAGTGGTGTTGGCAAAAATACTTAACATCTCTTGCTCCAATTAAAAGCAATTCAGTGGTACAAAACCTTTTCAGAGATTTTTGTGCATAACCTCTTTCCTTTTTTAATTTTGAGTTTCTAAGTGTTAGCTTAAGCAATTGAATTTGAAAATGTGCAAAATAACCTTGTCCTGGTATTCTTATCATCTTTTGCCTTCTCACATATGCTTTCACCTTGAAAGACAGGACTGGTAAAACATTGCAGTTACTTACGGGAGTATTGTGAATACTGTTTTGATGTTTGTACACTTATTTAAAGAAATAATGATGATTTACTCTGCATTATTAGTGACCATGGCTAGGGACTAGGTTTTAATATGTACTACATTCTCTGAAGTAATTCTTTAACCTGGATTAGAATAATATTTTTAGATCAGTTTATTAGCAGATTGCTAATAAACCTGAAAGGAGTGCTTTTCCACATGTGGGAAAGGTAGACAGCTCTACTCTAGTCTGGTAAGTACATCGTTAGCTTTTGCAGTATCTTGCAGAATTCCTCAGCAGTCTTTTCAAATTGCTGCCTTGGAAGTATTTCCCCTGCCCTGAACAGCCGTTTGTGCCAGACATACTCAGTAAAGAGTGATGTGTGATAAACTGTGAATTTGCTGCATTGGGGTGTTTTGTTTTTTTGTTTTCAGGTCTTTTCTGGGAGTGGGTGTGTGGGAAGGAAGTCACAGCAGAACACTTAGGTGTTTCCTGATGGATAATTGTTGTGTGTTTCCTATTCCCCAAAACCTTACTGACACTGGGAAGAAATGTAATCTAAAACTTGAATTAAATTAATATTGTGAATATAGAAATGTAAAAACAGTAGAGGCTCCAAAGGAGCTCTTCATTCATTTTGTTTAATATAATACTATTTTGGGAGTGTCTTGGAATATACAAAGAAAAGCAGTTTAATTTTAATAAAAGCATTGCAAACGAGAGGTTTGCATATTAAAATAATTGGTGGGAGGGATTAAATGTAGGCCAGAACATATGTCTGAAATCCTAGAATTGTAATTTTACAATACCATAATTTTCCAGTACCGTGATACTTCAGCATCTTGCACTTTCAAGTTCAGTGTTAGTTTGAATGAAGCAAACATATTTGCTACAGCCGTATTTGTTATTTCAGTTTTATGCAGTTTTATTAATATGTATGTAACTCACACTGGGGCTTCCAACACTGCTCTCAAGAATGTAAAGATTTTTCTAGGGGCTGTCTTCTATGGAACCATAACTGAAGTGATTTGAGGGAACTTTCTGAACTGTTTGCACCAAGGGTTGTTCAACTTTTTTGTTTCTTAATATAAATATATTTCCCCCTTTTTTTTTAATATTATACTGCTTGCAGATATATAAAATCCGTGGTGTTTGTTCATTTTCCATGTAAAAAATTAGTACATTTAGAAGATTTCTCCTTTAGCATCTGGAAATAGTTTACCGGTGCCCAGAGGTTGGGCAAGTGGTTGTGTAGGATTTGAGCTCTGATCTAACAGTCTTTTTGCAACAGGAGCTGCGGTGTACTGCAGAACACACAATGATTTAATGAAGTATGCATTAAAAATTGTTACCAAACAAGTGGTTAGATGAGAAGCTAGAAATCAGGACATGAAGAACTAAGTATTTAATAATAGTAAGAGTGGGGTGCTGTCTCCCCTTGGGTGCAGTTCCTAGGTCTGTAACTGAATTGCGGTGACCTTGGGCAGTTAACTCGAGTTCACTTTTCCTTGCTTCTGGAATGATTGGTGTACTTGGCTGGAGTGCTTCACAGCACTGAAGTTGAATGTTTGTGAGGTTATTTGAAATGTTCAGAGGGATGGTACTTCTCAAAAGTGCTTGTCACAGATTTAAGTTTCCTGCTACTTAAATTGGTAGCAGGAAATTGGTAACACTCCTGCTGACTTCAGTGGGAGCAGTTAGGCGAGGAGAGTCTTTAAATATCCACTCTGTAAACTCAAAGGTCCCTTGCAAGGCAAGTGTGTGTTTGCAGGAGGAGTGAAGGGGAATTCACAGGAAAAAAAATTCCAAATCATTTTCTGTAGCTGATGAGGTGAGTAGTGGGGTGATTTGCTCTAGCATGTGTATGAAATTACAGAAAGGAGGAATGAGGAAAGGTTAGGGATAGGTCAGATCTTTAATGCTGACATTGACTATCATGATCGTTTTCTGGTTTTGACTGTGTTCTTTCTTTGAAATGCGTTTCTCTTTCCCAGATTTAGTTTTGACTCTACAGAAATGTCCTATATTTAACCCTTCAGTAGTTAACTATCTGCCATGAAGTTTGCTTTTGATACTTTGTGCCTGACAGCTATTTGGACAAATCATCCAAAATAACAGAATAAATGTTTTAATCCTTTATTATAAGTGTATCAGTTTTGATTTATTCTAATAAAGTATCCCGATCTATGGATATTTCCCTCTCATTGTTTGTTGTACCATGCTTCAATTAAAGGTAAGCTTTGGAGACAGATGTTGCTCCTGTTTGCATATTTGCATATGGAACTTATTGCAGTTTGTGACTTTTTTGAGTTTCACAAATCAATGCTTGACTGGGTTGGTTGGTTGGTTTGTGGAGTTTTTCCTTTTTTTTTTTTGCTTTTGTTTTGTTTTGTTTTAACCTCTGTATTTCTAAAGGTACATCTTCCTATTGTAGAGGAATAGTTTGATGTATGATATAAGAAGCAGGGTGGTACAAGACACATAAAGGAAGCATTTCCAGGGCAAGTTTGCCGGTAGAGATTGTAGGATTGGGAACACTTAAAATTACTGGAAAAATATCATGGTGTTTATGGACTTACATTAAAACTAACAGCAGAGTTTCTTAACAGTGTTCTTAATTGATGACAACATGGTTTCCTTCTATCAACAGTGTACAGTTGTGTATATACAAATAACCTATAGCAACACTGCACATAATAGCCTTTTCATAATGTCACTGCATTTGAGCTTTCCGGGGGAAGGCTCAAAGGTCGTATCATTGGTTTATGGCTGTGGAATTATCCCTGTGCTAGGGTATGGTTATCAGACATTCCTCACATTCCAGGTGTCTAATATTATAGTGCTTACAGGCCAGCGCAGGACCAACTGCTGTGTCAAAGAAAAACGCAGGAGAAAACATTCATAGCATTACCCCTTTCCACTCCTCTGTCCCGTCCCCCCCCCCCAACCTTTCAAAATGTCATCTTTGCATTGAATTTGGCAATGTTAAAGGGATAAACAAATTACTTGTAATGATTTTGTTGGGGGAGAAGGGAGGTGCCCTACAAAAGCGAATAGCTGGTATGCTGAGCTGGAAAATACTGGCTTTCCTTTCCTTCAGTACCTTCAATGATAAAATGATGCAACAAAATGTATAGCTGTGTTCAGCGTGGGGTTTTTTCTTTACTGATGGTAATTGTTAAGTGGAAAGCCAAAACAGTTTATCATAATCAAAAGGAAAAGGAAACAAAAAAACCATGCCAGCAGGCAGTTTGACCTGGTCCTGCAACCAGTGGGTGTGGGTCCCTTCCTTCCCAAAAGCATTCCTCCCCTTGTTGGTCTCAGCTATTCAATTTATGTGCCTTTTCAGAAGCACCTGTGAAGGGACAGAGTGAACTGACATTGAGCTAATGCTAACCCTTTTGTGACTGGGAAGAGGCAGTTATGGTCTGCTTCATTGCTGTTATAATGTATTTTTATGGCAGTCATTAACATGCACATAACATCTTATGGTAAGCTGGAATACAGCGTATTCATTTTGCACTCACTTCCCCCTATCTTCTGCCTCCTATACTGAAATATTGTGTGTTGTCTGCTTGCTTCATTCCTTTTGTGTGTGTGCATGTGTGAGAAGGGCATCAGTTCCTCATTTTGTGTTTTTTCTGTGGAGGAAATAGGCAGAATCTTTGGAGGACCTGAAGATTTCTAATTTTCATCCTTTTCTGTATTGCACTAAAGCTGAGAGAGCCTGGGGATGCGTAGGGTTTTTAAGCATTGAAGATAAGTCTTTTGCAATAAAGAAATAATAAGGACAGTAATTTTTGTTAATTCTTTGCAGGTAGTAGATTTTCTATTATAAAGAACATGTTGATATGTATAGTGAATCTTTTCTAGTAAATACATGGCTGAATTGGCTTAAAATTATTATATTCATAATAGATATTGGAAGCTAAGAACTTCAGTCAGATTTCTGTTTGGGTTTTTTTGTTTTACAGGTTTAGTAGGTGATGTATAAATATATTGACTCTAGGATTTTTTGTTATAGTGTGGTTGCAGAAAGGTTATTTGGTTTGTTTTCATCCTTGCCCTGGCAGTTAAATGTTTAACTAAATGAAGAAGAGTAGTCCCTGGAAAACATTTGAGGAATGGAGTACAGTTTGCTGCTGGAGTTAGTGCTTGTCTCCAAAAGCAGTCACCGGTGAGGTATCAGGTTGTTATGTCTAAGGAGTACTTAATGAATGTGATGAACAGTTGTGTCCCATAGTACTGTCTATGAAACTGTGAGTTTGTCTTCAGGAAGGCCTTTTGGCAGTAGAAGTCAGAACTGATAATTGGCCAAAATTGCTATTTCACATGGAAGTTTTAATGCAGCTGTCTTTCTGGAGAGCTAATTGGGAACTTGAAGACTATTCAGCACATTGCCCTTTTCAGCAAAGCATTTCAAAGAAGCCTTGAATACTTTGCCTAAATTACAGAGAAAGCACTTGCTCAGTACTTTTAAAAAGTTTGAAAAACCTCAAGCCCTATGAGGTCAGAAAAAGGTAAATATAACCTTGGTTTCTGCTTAGTCTTCGTGTGCTTCCTGAACACAGTATTGTGTTCTCCTGGGCTGCTGGCTAGCTAGACAGGAGTCTTTTAATGGAAATTGTATTTTACAAGGTCTTAGAGGTTCCCTGAAACGGCATTGGATGTAGCTAGTCCTATCTACATAAGCCCACTGCTCATTTGTAAATGAGAGATACAAGCCATTCAAGGTTTTGTGCCTGTAAAATAGCTGTGACAGCCCATTACCCCCAGTAGTACACATCCAAATAGTGTCCAGCCATTCGGTGTTGGTGTAAGATGACAAACTTTCTTATGTGTATCTTTTAATATAATCCTCTATCTGCATGTGTAGACATTTTTGTTTACCAAAAATGCCCTGTAAAACCCAAGAAGCTTAAAATAATGATAGGATACAAATTGCAGGCTGTTAAGAATGATACTGTACCTGTATGGTTTGGGGGTTTTTTTTTAGAATGCCAGAATCAGTGCCCACATATTTCAAGCTTCTGTTCTTATATTAATTTGACTGGTTTACCCATCTTTGGATTCCCAGGGGCAAAATTACCTGAAATCCAGAAAACAAGTGAAAATTCATTAAATGTATTCAGGAAATACAGATGGAGTTAATAAATCCTTGTCTCCTAAAAGTGTGTAACTCCACTGTGACTTTATTCTCTGCAGTTAGGTTTTGAGGATCCAGTTGTGATGCAAAAAGGTGAAGGCATGATGCTGTCAGTGTAGTGCTGACTGCTGCGTGTAAATGCTACAAGCATTGCTAGGAACTTCTGTAAACCTATACTGTTATGTGCATGCATGTGTAATATAAAACAAGCAGATTAATGATGCACATGGTAGTGGCTGTAGGTGGCATAAAGCAGCAGAATTTAATGTTACTGATAATTTTTCATAATTAAAATAATGGGGTGACATTTAGTTTGAACTACTTTTAGTCATTCTGTATTGGTGTAGAAAAGGTAACGTGCATTTTTGCTTGTCTTTTAAATATAGGCATTTGTTAACATTTGGTTGCACACATCTTGTGAGCAAGGTCAAAAATGCTTAACTGCACCATACTTGTTTATTTTACACCGCTACTCTAAAACAGGGGCTGCCTCCATGTTACTCTTTGATGTGTTACTGATGTCCAGTTACTCTTTCAAAATAATACCTGTAATAAAGCACCAGTATATTTTAATAATACCCTTGTTAAAATAGAGTGTACCTAAGCAATACAAAGGTTGTACATAATGTCTTAGCCTGGTATCTGAACAGGAGGCACTGCTGTGTTAAGAACATGGTGTTTAGAAGCTGAAATCCTGTCAACAGTCTCATGAATGAGCTTTTTCAAGACAGAGAGAGAGAGAGAAGTTGTGCATGGGATTTGCTAGTTTATAGAACTGAATGAACAAAGAATATGGCAAAAGGGTGTTTTAAGGGCATGCAAATCTGCCCCTTTCTACAGATAAATGGCCTGGTTACAGTGTTATTAATAGAAAGCAAATGCATTCTGTTCCAGCTTAAGCCACTGTCATTTGTAGAAGAGAAAATTGTCTTCCCAATGTAATGTAACTCATGCTGTTAGTGGCTACTGACCTCAGCTGTAGGGAGGGTGAGTGCTTCTCTAACTCTGAACTGACATGTGGAACTACAGCTTGGTGTCTTTTGCCATTCTGTATGCACTCTGCTGCCTGGTATAGTATTCATCCCAATAAATTTAGTTACCTTGTATAGGCTAAGGAACCTTGTGTTCAGACTCCTGTAGTCACTAGTAAAAGAGGGAAACGTGTGGTGTGATTCGTCTTCAATCTAAATATTCAGGTGTGCTGAATCAGCCTCTCTAGGGAAACTGAAGGGGTAATTCAGGTTAGATAACTAACTTTTGAAGCTAATGAGATTAATTGCACCCCAGAGTTTTATAGAAGAAATTGATCTTGGGTGCCTGAAGTGATTAAAATCCATGTTTGGGAGGATATTTGGAGTGGGATTAGGAGATGTAATTATAGATCCTCTAGAGTCACAATGCCTATAGTTTTAGAAAGTTGGGTAAGAATCAATTTGATTTTAAGGTCCAAATTGAGTAATAAATTCAGAACTCTCGAGAAGATTTTAGAGCATTTTTCCTGTATTTATACATTCCTTTCTCTGATCAGTTGATTTACGTTTTTACATTTGCTTGTCTTGGGCTACTGGATCAAAATAACAATTAACTACTTTCAGTCATCCTTTTGCAAAATAAGAAATTTGCTGATGATGATCATATGTTCCTATTCTGTGTCATTGTGCTAAGTGAAAGTGTTTGGGAGGAAGTGCTCAGAGGAAGCTTTATGTGCTACTGTTGTATTACTGGCAAGTTATCTGTATGCCCTTCTGTAATGTAGTTAAATATATGTATGTAGTTAAATGAGCCAGATTCCCGGAAAGTGTGCATGTAGCCCCTCCATCATTTGGTTTCTTCTGTTATATTTTAATAGATGCTCATGTCTCTGCACCTAAATAGTAACATTTGTTTTGTCTTCTCAGTTCTTAGAGTGTGGAGGAAAGGTATTTTTTTTTAAGAACAGGTTTTGTCTAGAGAAAGTACTAGCAAGTACTGCATTGTAAGAGAAATAATGTGTAATGTACATTGCTTTATATGAGAATTAATGGGTGTGTAATTTAATCATACAGCACTTCATATAAATGTCACACAAGATCTTGCTACATGGCAAAGAATATGAGGTTATTTTCTGTAGGGGATAATTGGGATTTGGAGAAAGTTTTCAAATGCATGTTGAAGTTGCTATAGAAGTTGAGCATTGACCCTAGTTATAATTGAATTCGAAACTCCATATCTTGACTGTAGGTCAAGCACCACATAGCAAAGGAGGAAATAATTTTGAAAGAGATTAAGACAATCTGGTCTGAATTTTCAGGTATTTATGTACCTTTCATCAACCTTCATTTTCTTCCTTTCTAATTGAGGAAAGGAAGTCTCAGGTTTTTTGTGGAGCTTTTTTTGTCTGTCTCTTCTCCATTCTCCCTGTTCCCCCTCTGCCCCATTTTCTGAGATATGCCTGCTGTAATTTTTTTCTCTTCCTCATACCCTCCACCACGTATATTATAAATCACAATAAATCACTCTTACAAAATCGATGCAAATAGTTATAGCTAAGCAAAACATATCAAGCTGTACTCAAATAGTCATTCAGAATGTGGGTAAAATCAGGTCTAGGAAGTATGCTGAGGAGGTGAGTGATACTGGCATCAGCTGAGTTTAGATGAGAACAGAGACCAAAGTCCAGAGTTTCCTATTGATAAGGTAGGCTTCTAGTCATATTATGAATAGCCTCTGGTTCAGTGTTACAATTGATTTAATCCTGAACAGATTTTGGAGGGAAAAAGGAGTCAGGGAAGGAATGCAGCAGAATGCAGATTTACTCTTGCATAAAACAACATGTTAAAATTGTGTCTGTGTGTATATATATATTCACATACACATTTTTAAGAACATGCATATTGATAATCTCAGATCACAGAAGTATGAAATATCTTGGGCTGTGTCTTGAAAGAAAGATACCCCATTCACTAGTATATGTACTAAATTTCTCATTTTTTGTGGACCTTGACCTTAGGAAGAAATCTTTCTTCTATGTATTTTTGTCATCTAGGAAGTACAAAAGCAAGAAAGTTGTCTAGATGGAACAATATTGCACTGACAATCCATCAGTCTATAGTTACAGTCCATTTTACAGTATCATCAGTCTCTTAACTTCAGATGTATAAAACAGACTTACACGCATGGCTGCAGATGCAATAGCAACTGTTAATGATAACATATGGTTGTAGAATCTGTGTTTTATATTCTGAAAACTTTTAAAGAAAAATATGGATTTGAGGTGGTAATGCAGCTTGTCAATTTGTGAGCTATATTTGTCTCCTGTGTTTCCCAGGGCATCTGTGAAGTGATTGGCAATAACGTAATTATATACTGTTTACATGATGGAAGTACAGAATGCTTCCTGGTTTTCTTGTGAGTAGCCAGTTCTTGTTGCACACATCTGCTTCTTGTTCTCTTGGCCCAGGGAATACACGTACACTTCAATCTGTATACTGAAATTGGAGTGTTGCAGCCATATAGGGTTGAGGAGATAAGAATGTTACATGTGAGCTAAAGGTTAATAAATTAGTCTTGAGTTTGAAAGAGTTTTGTAAGGTAAAAAAAAGAGCTTGAGAATATTGGAGAATAATTGACCTTAATAAACATTAACCCCCTTACCATCATCTTTTGTTAACTAATTGAACTTCATAGTATACTAAGTGTGGACTTAAAGTCATCCTTTTTAGAGTATCAGTATTCTTTTAAGAACATGTAAATTGATAACTACAAACTGAAGAGGTATTACAAACCTTCTCAGAGTATCAGTGCCCTGAGACAGCACTTAATCCTGTTATGATGCAATAAACATAATTTTTCTTGGGTCATGGTTAATGAATGTAATGGCAGTCTGTCTATCATAGGTTATTATGTCACAGACAATGATCTTCACACAGACAAGGTTCCTTCAGTCCTTGCTCCCAGATACTGTTTTCCTTCCAGTGTAACTCTGCTTTCAACTTTTGTCTTGCAAATTTGCTTTTGTGTTTTACTTCATGTTATGTTAATCTTACCCTTTTGCCATACCTATTTTGAAAGTAAATACTGTATGTTGAGACAGGTCTGAGGGCCCTAAGCAATTGGATATTACCTTATGTTGATTGCTTCTCAATTGTAAAAGTCTGTGTTGGGCTCAAAAATCTTGTGCTATTTAAAGAATCTGAAACAAAAAAATAGTCATGGGGATGTAACACTCTTAAGTGATGGTGATCTTGTTATGTAAAAACCTTATCATGTTTTATAAATCTACTTGGGAGCAGATCCCCTGACATAGTTCATATCTTAAGTCTGCAATATTCAAGCATGATCCAACATAGCAGAATTCATAGAATAATTTATCAAGTACTGCCTGTATTTCAGGGCCTCCCTCCTTTTGTTTAAGGTCCAGAGTGGGTCACTGAATTACTTTTCCACAGTTTTTTAGTGTCAATTTAATTTATGGAGTGTGTGGGATGAGAGAGCGGCTGCTATTCATTCTCACAGTGTCTGATTTCTGACAGGCGGTAACACCTGGGCAGAACATCCACATGGCCAGAGTGGCCTCCTGTCGAACCTACAGAATGTGCTGTAATAGTAAGAAGTCAGTATTTGATTAAAAATAAAATTGGTGTGGAGTGCAGATGAAAAGCCAGAGTAGTACTGAGCTTATATCCTTCCTGTAGGGGTGGTTTGAAAATCGCATCTTGTGATTGTTGCTAACTGTGGTGTGTATCTTTGAAAGTATCAAATGCTTATGTAGAATTCTAAATGAGTTTATTAGAGGCCATCTGTCCATGTTTATACAAGTTTGTTATGATCCCTACTCTGCTATATGGTATTTCAAATATTTTTTCTACTTGAATTACAAGACTTGTGTTTTGAGTTAATATTAAAATGTTAAGGCTAAGGATGACATTGAACTTTTATTCAGTTTAAGACATTTCATGAAAATCCGCATTTGTAATTTGATTTGAGGCAGGACTTATTTCACAGCAAGATGTGCCCTTGTTGGCACAGGTTCACATGACTAACCAAACTCGCCAAAGGGCTTTTGCTTTTACATGATTGATGCTTCCTCTGAGCTGTAGTGGCCTGGGAACATTGATATAGGTACCCTGTGTTCAGTCTGCTGCGTGCTGTGGACAGCCTGGCTCAAGTTGCAGTTGCATGCTTTATCCTGGCTTTAAAAGGCTTCTGCTATTTTCCTGAGAACCATCTTTTTCTATGTAGCTAGCACTGTTTGCAAACAAACGAGTAATTTTTGAAGTGATGCTGATAATTATTAGCAGGTAGCATTTAGGCAGGTGTATTTGATATGGCAGCACTAGGCAGCTTGTTAGCCTGCTGAGCTGCATAGCTGCCATCTTGGCCACAGCAGTGCAGTTTCTACTGCCCTGAGAGGAGGAGGAGGGTGAGGAACAGAGTGGCAGGTCTGAGCTGGCGTTTTTGAAGAGCTCCTTCTTGGAGCAGCCTCACTTGGAGCAGTGCTGTGTCTGGATGTAAAAATGTATGTCAGCAGTGGGAGAGGATACAACAGATAGGTTTGGCTTACTACAGACCTTGTCTCTTCCCAGAGATGACTGGGGAGTTTATCCCGCTCAGCTTCAGTGGGATGTTCTTTCCTGCATCAAGATTTCCTTTGGAAAAGGAGCTCTTAGTCTGTGAGATTAACGCTGAGAAGGAGAACAAGTAATACAGAAGCTACATCTTCTCACTCTACTGAGAAAAGTGTCTGTAGTTGGCCATTCTCATGGGGAGTCTCTCTCAGTAAACAACTTTTCTCACACCTTGTTTGTGCTGGTTGTAATCCATATTTTATATCCTAGTGATCCACGTGTAATTCCACATTGGTAATCTCACCTGAATTTTGTAATACTTTTTGGGGTGTTAAGCGATTTTGTATAGCAGTTAGAAGTGGCAATTAATAAGGAAATTTGCTGTATACATGTGAACATGTTCTGGACTTCAAATTAAGCATTAGAAACCTTATTGGGTTTATGTTGTAAACTTTGGGGGAATATGAAGAAGTGGATTCATGCTTACAATTAAAAAAAACCCCACAAACCAAAAAAAAAAAACAAACCAAAAAAAAACCACCAACAAACAAAAAACAAACACCAAAAACCAACCCCACAATTCAAAAGGTTTTGTGATCCTAAGAGCTTGGTTCTTTGTAATTTCTGCAACCTTAATTTGGAGGATAAAGTATTGCCCTGCTTAAAGAACTGGTAGGTCAGATCCATCCATAATAATAATATATTTGTGGGACAATGATCTAAATCAAACCTGTGCTCAAATTTCTGTTTTCTCAGCTGCATAAAGAATTTAACCGGTTTTGTAAAGTGCTTTCCATTTGGCATTTTCTACATTAAAAAAAACCAAAACAAAAACCAACAAACCAGCCCATTTTGTAGAAAGTAAAATGTACTATTCTTTTTCAATCCTCACAAAAATGTTGATAAACCAGTTTTGGTCAGAAACTGAAGAAAAAAATACTGAAATGCAGAAGAATCGCATGTGTATTAGACTGTTAGTGTTTTATTTGAATAGAATTTTAATGGTGAGATGATAAAACAGTCTTAGGTGATAGAAGTTAAGCAGCAGTGAGCAAAGGAGGTGGTGCTCATGTATCCCATAAACTTCTTCTAATAATCTTACCCTGAGGATTTTTTTTTTAAACTCTGGATAAACTTTGGATGTGTACTAATCTTACAGTCACTATGGTGATGACAGAACCTTAAATCTCTTGTTCTACCTATTAAATATATTGTATCAGGCATGGCATTTATCTGAGGAAACTCAGATACTCATTTTTCTTAAAAAAACCAAAAAAACAACCAAAACTCCCCAAAACCAAAAAGATGATGATATAAAGCTTTGCTGAGTCTTAGTTGGAAAAACCTATGTATTATTGTTATAAATCTGTTTCTTGTAACAAATTAGCTGCTTCATTATGAAAATGAAAAACTTTGTCTATCTTCCTAAAAAAGCACCATGTGAATATCCAAGGCCCATTAAATGTTACTTATAAAATGTCTACTCTGTGCACACTACTGCTTATTTTATTCAACTATGTTGATTGATTAAGTGCTACTAACCACATCTTAGGTGGTTGTATTCTTGTTTCTGAGTTTTCTGTCTGTGGTCATTAGAGAAGATGACCTTGAAATCTTGTGCTTTTACCACAGGCTTAAGGTTGTAGGGTCCAGTTCTTCTGGGGACAAATAGGACTGCAGATTTTATTTCTTTGTTTTACAAGCTACTGGTTATTGTTTAATGTGAAAGATGTTGCCATGAATTTCTCGCTTGAGTGCCAGAACTGAAAAATGTTTGCAATAACTTGTATTATGTTCTTGGAGTTAATGAATTCAGAAGGATGGAACAGGGAAAAACAATCCAGAGCCTAAACTTCAGGAGGGTGAAACCAACTTGCTGTCCTTTCTCCTTGCTAGTTTCTACCATCCCTGGCAGTGTTCAAAGCCAGGTTGGACAGAGCCTTGTGCAGCATGGTACAGGATGAGGTGTCCCTGTCCATGGCAGGGGAGTTGGAACTAGATGATCTTAAGGTCCTTTCCAACCCTAACTATTCTATGATTCTATCGTAATACAACTTAATATGAATAATAAACATGTATGAAAGAGAGAAAAGCTATACCATTAACTTGTTTCTTTATTTTTAGGTTGACAAAGCCCTTGTCGTTTGCGGATTGTGTTGGGGATGAACTTCCATGGGGTTGGGAAGCTGCATATGATCCTCAGATTGGTGTATACTATATTGATCACATCAACCGTAAGTATTTTTTGTTTTGCCATATTGATTATATAAGAAGGCACATCTTGATTAGACTTTCTTGAGGAGCTTATGGAGTATGACTGGGAGTAGGGAAAGGATTTCTTGTGAGAGAAGTGTAGTTAAAGTATCAATTTCTGGTTTTCAGTAGACATATTATCCCATTTGTGTGCATGGGTTTGTTGGGGATGGTTGCAGTTGTATTATAGCTGGCTCAAAATTATTTATGGAACTATTCATCTTTTTTTTTCTTCTTTTTCCTGTGGAAGAAGTCCATGTAATGTGTAATAAATAAAAATAGTTAACATCTGTTGGTATCTATAATGTGTAGGATGTTTGGTGGCTATTAAATATTCAGCAATGCACACTGGCAGAGATAGTCTGATATGAGTAACAGAATCTGGCTCCAGTCTAACTACTGAAAGGAACTATTGTAGATAAGATAGTATGGGGTGTTTGTAACTTGTATATGAGTTCTGGCAAATGTATTGTAGTTCTAAGAATGTTATAGAATGCATTTCATGCTATAAATAATGCTGTATTTTTAATGTAGCATTTGAAAAGGGAATGGAAATTCAAAATGTTGGGGAAGATTTGCCCTTTCATATAATGTTATTGGCTTTAAAAGGCTAATAAGAGAATCTGCTGGTACAAAATGACTACATCTGTTCCTACATATATATTTTAATTGAATGGGAATACGTCTAAACCATACAAAACTGTAGCAAAATTTGAAATATAATGCTTGTTAGACTTACTGAAATGAATATATTCCTGAAAGCATTTCTATCTTCTTTTTATGCATGTATTACTCCATATTAATTGATACCTTTTTTTATTTTCACAGAAATTGTCCTTAATATCACAATAAAAGAGATTCTATTTAAGATCAGCACCTGAACATAGGTGCGGGCATTTGCACTAGTAGTGCTATGTACTTACTTAAAAGACAGTAAGGTGTCTATGGCCATTTCAGATGCTTTAGGTTTGCTGAGACAACTGCACAAGGTCATGCATATGTCATGGACAGTAAGAGACCAGTGGCCTTCTGGAACAAAAGCTGTAGACAAGGCTCGTTACCTAATGACATCTCAAATTTATGGGCAAGTGAATCAACCCTGAGATGTCTCAGCTGCTTTTGTAGTCAACAGCAATCAGTCAATACAGTCAGTGTAATGTCGTTGACTGGTTGGGTGTCTGCTTTGAAGATGAGCTTATTTAAACTCTTTTGGTTGGGTTGGGCTGGAACACTCTGATAATGAGAATGGGACATGAGATACCTACTGTGCTTATTGAACACCTGCAGATAGACACTTGCGCTTGAACTGAATCTCACTCAATAACCTCATTTGGGCTTTTGTAGCCCTGCTTTATTGGAGTAGCAATGAGAGTCCTCTGATCTTGCGTGTGGTGTTAAATGTTCCTGAACTTTAAAAAATAGGGACATACTTGATGGAATTCAAAAGGGGAAGTAAGTAAAGGAAACTTGCCTTTAATTTCTGCTTTGGCCAAAACTATTAACCTTAATACTAAAATTTTCAGAGGCAATCCATATTTCTATGTGTTTTGAAAGTGATTTCAGATCACTCACAATTATCACTCAGATAATTGTGCTCTTGCATTTCATGCATGCTCAAAACTTTTAATCTGTTCTAAAATTATCAGTATTGTAGTTTTGTTGCCTTCCCCTTCTCCTTCCCCCCCCCTCAAGAGATCAAATGCTTTGAAGGTGAATTCCTGAATATTATAAAACTGTTCATGGGCTGAAGTTTTACTTTGCACACATGTAAGATGTTGAGGCTTGAACACCATTGTCTTGAAATTCTCTTGTTAATTGTAGATATACTGCAAACACTAATAATAGAGGAGAGTTGTGTATATCCATCTGTACACGTGTCATTCTGTGCCTGGGGCAAATCCGTACAGTTAGCTAGGTTTCTTTATATTATGTTAATGCATACGATGAATGACAAAATGGTATACTTTGGCGTACTTGAAGTGGTTTCTGTCCATTGTTCAGTAGTATATTGGTTCCTGTGGTATTAATGTGTGTTGCTTTGTAGCAATTTCAGTGAAACTTCTTATTTTGTAAAGTGGTTTATTTTAGTTTTGTACACTGTATTTTGCGCAGTGTTTTGCTGAGAGTACTCTTGAGTTGCAGAGAGGTAAACTGCCTCAGAATCTTGCAAGTAGGTCATTTGTTTGATGTGCCAAATGTGGAGATTATAACTTCTACTTCATTTGACTGGGGTACATGTGTTGTTTTGATGCTATTAAAAGTTCTAGTATGGAGGTCACCAATAATTAGGGGGGAAGAAGCAGGTTTTGCACCTGCTTACTGCTTTATTAACAGTGTAATAATTCAGATGTGTCGAATATGCTTTTCCACTTTTTTGGATTTGAACTGTTAAAATACTCCATCAGGACAGTGGCTATGTTAGAACAAGGAAGATTCCTTTACTCTTTCACCTGCCTACATTAATTTTAATTTTGTTAATTCTCTCTTTTACTGGACGAGAAAGCCCAGCGAAATAGAAAAACTGTACCTGCTGATAGGAGGAGGACCAAATAGATGCCTGAAAAACAGGTTGAATAAAGCAGAATTTCGGGACCCATAAATGGCAGCTTGATGGATAGCTCCTTGGGAAAAATCTGCTCCCATGTGCTAGGTAGGGAGAGGTGACAAAAGACATTTCATGTTAACTGCCTTCTGGCAGGACTTATTTTGGCAAAATGCTTGGGGAAGAGCTCATTGATTCTTTTCTCTCGAATCCCATAATTAATTATTCTGAAAAGCTTCTGTATTATCTTTCCTCTTTTTAATTTGTCTTTCTAGTATCATTTCTACTGTGTGAATCTGTACAAAGCTAGATTTGATAAAACTCTGAAGTTTCCGGTTGTCCACAGAACTTTGGAGCCATTGTAGTAAAACTGGCCAATCTTGTTTAGTTTCTTAAACCAACCCAATAAGCTATGAGCAACAGGCTAGACCGTAGCGCAGTAGACCATAAATTCAGAAGGTCTCTCACTCATCGTTGTTCCTTGTTTTCTGTTAAAAACTCAAGGTTGAAATGTTAAGGATTGAATTTCATAGGATCATAGAATAGTTGGTTGGAAAGGACATTAATATCATATAGTTCCAACCCCCTTGCCATGGGCAGGGATGCTTCACACTAGACCGTACTGGCCAAGGCTCTGTCCAGCCAGGCCTTGAACACTGCCAGGGATGGAGCATTTACCACTTCTTTGGGCAACCTGTTTCAGTGCCTCACCATCCTCACAAATTTGCATTAATGGTCAGTATGGGATTCATTCTGCTTCTCTTGAAAGGTGGATATTTCAAGAAAACAGTGCTAGGCTGGACCTTGCAATGTTCTAAAAGTTCTAGCAAATTTCTGTAATGTCGGTTCTTAAAAAAATACTTAAAATATTTTTCTTTAAAAATAAATGAATGAATAAATTCCCCATGTGTGTAATTATCTTAGTCTCCTACCTTCCCTTTTCCCACACAAACCTAAGAAAAGCATGCCTTCCTTAACTGCCAGTGGAAACTCAATTTCTCCTCCACAGAGGGGTAAGAGTTGGCTGTGAGAGTCTGCAGTTGTAAAACACTCCATCAGGCATGAAGAATTTTCTTTTGGTGGCAATATGTTTAAGTGTAATTTTGTTTTATTATAATCACACTTTTTCTATAATTGTATATATTTTAATGAGTGGGGTTTTTTTCAAATACAGCTTGGGGGTTTTTTAGCTTTTACTGATTGCCTCAGAGCTTTTTCATGATACTTTTGGATGATGTAACCCACTTTGAGAAACACTGACTGAGGTCATTACTTCATGAATATATTACCCCAATTAGGAGTTTCAATGTGATGCTTTCAGCTTCAAGGGAGACCAGATTACAAGCCATCTGGCAAGACAAAACATGCATATGATGTGGGTAGCTAATACCGTAAGGACCTAAGTGCTTATGCTGTGGTTCAGGAGCACCCTTAGAGGGGTGACTGAAGGGATATTATTTGGTGGTCAGGGACTGAGGGGGTGCTTTTGTGCAGGATCCTTCTTACTGTGGCTTCGGGGAGCCCAGAGATCACATAGTTTATGCTGTTCACTCTTACTATAGTTACTGAATATATGTACTCCTCTGTTCATCTACTTCAGCTGATTTGCTAACACTTAACTAATTTTGCTAAGTAACATGGTTAGGAACTCAAGGCAATACCAAAAATAACACAAACTATTATTCCACTTCATTTCATATAGCTACAGGCAAAGTCATCACTTTCAAATTTTTCCATTCTTCTGCAGGGTTTTCAACATCAGGTGTTAAGTAGCTGAGATGCAAACATTTATGTTCTTAGAGCTTGGATTTGCAAACACTTTTAAGCTGATATAATCTCTGAAAGAATTGGTCCTGCTCTATTGCTACCTCTGGCCTTTTGTTCTGTCCCTGTAATGTTTTTGCTTATACTGACATGAACATTTGCATGGCCAGACAGTGAATCAGATCAGGGAGCTGATTTGAGTTGAAACCAAGCTGTTAATGGGGGAAAAAAAAAATAATTGTTGCTATTTGTTCTGCCTTCCACTGCCTTATTCAAGCAAGCAAGCAAGGGAAGGTGACCTGGGGATATGAATGAACAGTCAGGTGGGAGAGGCAGGGGACAGCTGCTTTTCATGGTAGCACTAGTTGAAGGTATTTTGAAACGGCACCCTTGAACTTTGGTCTGTTCCATGCCCTGTGCAGGTTTGTCAGGAAGCAGTTTTGACTCTGAGGCTGTGATTTCCAGGTGCCTTCTTGGGTGGTGGTGGCAGGTGAAGCAGCAGTCGTGCTTGTGCTGGTTCCTGTCCCCACATTGTGTCAGCATGATGACATGCAGTAAACACAGACAATGGGGAAGCACTCTGCCTCCTGAGGTGTGTGAGTCGTTCTCTACCTCCTCTTCCTTCCACCAGCTGCTCAGGTTTTCTGATCTGGATCGCTGCATGTGTGTAGATGAACAGCTGTGGGGGTAATGGGAATAAGAAAGGAAAACTCCTACTTCAGCTTTGACAGGATAGTCTGAGGGAGTCTGGGACTGGGACAAGTTCTGTCTTGCCTTCAGCATCGAATCCCTAAATTTTTTTCCTTTACTTCCAGTTCTTATTTTCAGGCTCAGGAATAACAAGGCAAGTGGTGTTTTTTTTCACTGCATTGCACTATTAACCTATAAAACATGTACTCTGCCATTAGTGAAGGTTAGTGGCAAAGGTAACAATTATTTTCCACAACCCATCGCCATCTTCTAAGCAAGTGGTGACATGCAAGCATTTTGGAAATGATTGCGAGACTCTTTATGGTCAGCAAACACACATGGTGAAAACCTAAGTAAGGTAGATTTTTAACTTGAATCTTATTTATAGGCATTCCTCCTCTGCACTCTGGCCATTGGAAAGGATTAGAATAATAGGGTGCATGCTGGCTGCAGAAGGAGGGCTAGAGCAATGAAGGCTCTGGATTAAAGGTGGTTTTTAGCTGCTAACGTATATGTAAAGATCATACTTACATGTTTTTCTTATGTCTTAGTTCTGATAGCCATAGCAGTGGAACTTTACCTACTTACTGGATAATGCAGAGCACAATGCTCAGAGTTTCTACTGCATTTAACTGTGAGATATACAAGCATATGCTACCCAATATCTAGAGGAACCTAATATGCCATAAGGATAACGTGTTCAATTTTAATTTGTAAAAATCGCTGAATAAATATTTGTTGGAAATCTGCTCATGCTTGCATAGTATAGCTGGAAAACATTCTCATTTTCTGTCATTACTCAAATCCAAGCACAGAATTATTTTATGGAAAAGTGAAGAAGGTGTCTGGAAGAGAGGAGTCATTTTTTGTGTGCAAGTTCTGTGTCAGGAAGCAAACTGTAGAGAGCTCAGTTCCAAGCATACTCTGAATAAACTAATTTCCCTCCATGTTTCTCTTCAGAATCCATATTCCATCTTATATGTGGTAGAATGTGATTTTTCTTTGCGTATCCAGCAACGTGTTAGAACATTCTTAAAACACGGTATATGTCATCTTGTTGGGCTGCATGATCTTACTGAAACTGCTGTCTTTGGAATGTGCTATTATTTATTTTTATATACCTGTCGAACAAATTATGTAGTATTTGTTTGTGAATTCTTCCTTAAATTTTGGGGTACAGATTGCTTGTCTGAGTTAAAATTTTAGGGTGGTAGGGTGAGGGAATGAGGAAAAAAACCCCAAAAAACCAAACATTCAGAAAGCCTCTGATATATAAACAATAAAGTACATTCCTTAAGTGAGTCTAGTAACACTTGGGTGTTCTCCCTGAAACTAGTGCTAGTGCATTTGCTCCTTTGTTCATTAAGACTTGCATCTCGGTTGCCTGCAATATTTGTTTTGCCAGTTGAAGTACAATAGAGTAATATTTGCGCTTTTTTTTCCCCTAAGTGTATTTTTGTCTGATTGCAGGAAAAATACTGGAGATTTGAAAGCCAGGTTGTTTATCAAGAAACGTGGGATATACTTGTAGAATAAACATATCCATAGTGGTTACGTAATGTTGTTGATAAAATTCCTTTCACCACCTACCACTAAGCTAACTCATGTTATCCTGTGATGGTTGATCTTAGACACCATTGTTTCTCTTGTGACGTTATATGTCAAAGGGTTGTAGTTGATTTCATTTGTGCCATCTTGAGACGTTTTTGTGTGAGATACCGTTGAAATCTTGGTTATCATTTCAGTGCTGCTGGCCCCAGTTTTGCCTATCTGCAGCCCTTTTCCAGGGGCTTGCCCTCAGCATGCAGTAGGCTGCTTTCTAGTAGGTTGCTCCTGCAACCTACTGTAGAAGAATGTGAATGTAACAGTAGGGTGTGTGGGTTGAGGTGACATGGTGGAAATTATCACTGCCAAAAAGTAGGGCTATTGCAGCTATTACACAGCTCCAGCTGTGGCACACAACTCCCCCTGCTCTTCTCCCTGTAGGTCTTAGGTCTTTGATCCTTGTTTCTAGCCAAGTCAACTGATTTCCCTGGGAATAGCCTGTGTTCCCAAATGGTGATTCTGCCACATTTGCAAACTGAAATAAAATGGGCATGTGTTTAAAGAGATGAGAATTCTCTCTTCAGGTTGAAAACTACAATGTCCTGATTTTGTCTCCTCTTGCTATGTATGTGTCCTTTTTCAAGTAGCAATGTAACATCTCCAGCTTTTTTTTTTGGTAGTGGGGCCCCTTGAGAGTACTTGTTCTCTGTGTTGCCTAAATGCAACTTGTCTGGCTGAAGACAGCATATATGTGGGTTGTTCTAGAGCCAGTCAGTGCTATTATTTTGTTTGGCAAGAGGAGATGTTGGAAAGCTATTGCTTCCACATATTGTTAATCCCATAGTAAAATGTCCAATTCTCTCATGTGCAGCAGTAGGGCGTCAGGGAGCCGTTCCCTTCCCTGTGGGATTTTCTAGTGGGATTTTAATTTCATGTATTTTAGGGAAATACGATCTACTGCTGATAAGGTAATCGTTTCCTTCTGTTCAAGTAGACTGTAAAAATTTGGCAGAGTTTCTTGATAGCAGACAGGAACATAACATCTGAAAATAACTTGTTTGAAAAAAATGGCATGCCTATTGCCTGTATGCTATGTATAATATATATCTTATGTGTAATTACACAGAGTATGCATAACATTGCTGCCCTAGAAGCAAGTTCTAGCCAAAGGAATAAACAAAACTGTCAAAGCATAAACTTAGTCTTGGCATTTCGGTTTTGAATCATTGTTTGGACCAACATTTTTGCTGAGTTGAAGTGCATCAAACCTGGCTGGCAGTGAGCCAGGAAGAGCGCATTTCATGAATAGCAGTATGATTAAAGCCAGCATAGCTTCCTCTTCCACATTACATGGCTGTGAACATTTCAGTGCACAGGAACGTCCTTGGGTGGAGCGTGCCATCCTGCTGTTTGTGCGGTTCCGCTGGGCGAGACTACAAATGTTGTCTGTCTCACAGCATTTCCCCCCAGTGTGGGTAGTCACTCAGATATTTTAAAATAGGAGGAAACAAATGGCTTGTTTATGTTTTTTAATAAATTTATTAACTATGCACTTGCAGTAATTTGTTTAAACTAGTTGGTTTTAAATCAAGATTTCTTAATAGAACTGAGTAATTTTGATTTGCAAGTGGCTTTGCCAAATGATGCTAAAACCTAGTCAAATTAGGAATGTGTAACCTGAATATTAGGTACCCCACCACCCTTCTCATTCTGTTACTATGGAACATTATTTTGCATTGTGATTGGACAGAGAAGTTGATATATAAAGGTTTTTTTGAATCGAAGCAGTGCTCTTGATAAAGCCTGCTATTTAAACTCCTCATGTACAACTCCTGCTGTTTAAAAGTTCATTTTAAGGAGATGCCATCGGTTAATATCCTGGTTTATGTTATGGAAAATGATGGCCAGTACATCATCTTCATTTTCTCTGCAAGAACCAGCTGAACTCTTGAACTTAACTGCCTGGTGATGCAGAAAGTGTTGGAGAGGTTGTGCCCAAGGGGAATGATTGCTCATTCTCCACTGCTGATGACTGAAGTCCAGTTAGTATTTTTTTAGAACAGATACGACTCTGCAGCTCTGTCTGGTGTTCATAACCAGTGCTTACTCCTCACCTGACCAGCTAGCAATCTGGTTTTTGCGTCATTCATTCATGCTGCAGATGAGGTTGTAAGGCATCCTGTTGCAGTCAGCAGTGGAAACATGTCCTAAAAAAGGAATGAGATCTCCCAAGTTTATTTTACATTAGCTGTTGAATAATAAGGGTAGGAAAATGTTTGGATGTTCTTCGTGGTTTAAATTTCACTCTTTTATTTAAGCATTAAGGGTTTCACATCTCATTTTGAAATGTTCAGGAAGCTGTTCCCTCAATGACATGCATGTAACTATTACAATAATATTCTTGTGTACAGAGGTTTGACCTTAATAGCAGGTGCTTGAAGCATTCTCGTCCAAGGAAAAAAAATCCTTATCTCTGTGAGGTTTTGGGAAGAATAAATATTTGGTTTTGAAAGAACTCTGCTTTTTAAAAAATGTATTGGCTCTGGGAAGGTACATGTGCTCAAATGAACATGCTTTTCAAAGTGCAGCAGTACAGTACCAGAAACATTATCCAGTCTGTCTTTGGGTTTTTTTCCTCTGTGGAGTAAACCTATTGATTAAAACTGAGATAACTGAAAAGTATAGATGAACAAGCATATGGTGCTGCTATACAGGCACATATTTATATATATATATATATATATATATATATGAATAACTTGCCAAACAAGTGATATGCTTTTTTGGGATTTTCCACTTCATAATATTTAAGTAGATGTAAAGTAAAAAATACTCTAGAGCCTTTTCTGCTTGGTAAAAGTTGAGTAACAATTCTGGGATAGTCATTCCATTACTGCTTTGCTTTTTCCAGGATTATGTGTTTTCCCAACTGGAATGAAATACTTGCAGACAGAATTGGCTGAGAATAATTTGACCAGTTAATGTTACCTACACAGGCACATACCCAAACCTCAGTATGCTGAAGTTACAGTATGCAATTTTAAAATGCAGGGTCACCTTTAACTTGTTCATGACTATCAATATAAAAGATGTTAGCTCATATAATCATACTATTGTTTTGCACATGCAGCTTGGAGAGGCAAAAAGAAAATGAGTGTATTTGTCAGCAGTACAGAATAATCTGCTCTTGATCAGCTTTGTCCTTCTCTTGCAGTCACAAGGGCAGGGCATCTGTAGGCCACGTTTTAGAACTCTGCAGGCTACGTTTGGTCTTTGGGCTGCATGTTGAGCAATCTTCACTTAAAACCTACAAGGCAATTACTTACAACGTGCTCGAAGATGAGACCTTCCAATCTTGTAAGATTATTTGGTGGCTGCTGGTTACACTCTTAAAACACAATCGCATCATTACATTCTTCTAAAACCCCAACATAACTGCATTTATCCTATTTGATCATTGACCCATGAGAATGCTGCTTCATGGTCTTCATCCTGCTTCACAAAAAAAAGGACAGCTCTTCTAATTTGGTGTAAATAACTGTGAATGTGGAGTGTGTTAAAGCACAACAGCAGTAAGTGGGCACAGATAGGGGCATATGTTGACCTTTTGGGAAGGAAAAGGTATTGATTTGCTTCTTTGTGTGACTGATACCTTTGTGGAAAAGAGCAGCTGGCTATAAACACAATGATATGTATGTGTGTCCATAGCTATAGTTAGTTTTTTTGAGAGAGCATTCCTGTTGGGGTTATTGGAAAACCAACTGTGTATAAAGCATCTCTGCTTTAATCGTTTATGCACCACGCTTGGGTTTATGTGATATATACTCTCTATGCATCCATTGTGCACATCTAAGAAATACCTTTCCTGAGTAGAAATACAAAAGCTTGACATGTTTGTAAGCGGTGAAGGGTGTATGTGTGTGTGTTTGTTTTTAGAAGTATTGGCAGTGCAATAGAAATTGTCAGTTTAGGATTCTACAGGGTTGCTTTTATGGGATGCTTCTTTTTATTTATGTCTTTTGGTTTGTGATATTAACACCAAAAAAGGCTTGAAAAACTGGTAGTCAGTCAGTATGGGAGATTGTTATTAACCAGAATCTGTTCTTATCAGCTTTTGCTGTTACAAAATCTGTTTTCATATACGGAATTGAAAGAGTGCCTTCTCCCCAAGAGTGCACTTCAGCTACAGTTCAGAGCAATCAGATTGGTTTTACCGCAGTTCTTCTTTTTCCTCCAGTCTTCAGCCTGTGTTCCTGTTTTCCCCCCTGCATAGGTCCTCACAGTAAAACAATTCAGAGAACTGAAGTGGCAGAAATCTAACCAGAGAATAAACTTCTCTCCTCCTTTTTGCAGAAAAATTCTGAAGTAAATACTATGCATTTAAATACTTTGGTATTAAATGTTGCTTTTTATCTCTCAGGATTTATAGTAGTAACTTACAAAAAAAATGCAGTGTGGTACATGTTTGCATTTAGCTTTCAATCTTTTCATGGCTATGCCTTATCAGAATGTGTTTGTACTTAGTACAGCTTTAAAGGAAGAGTATTTATTATTTTATTATTTATTTATTAAATATATTATATTAAATATTATAAATTTATTATTAAATTATATAAATTATATAAAAATTATATATTTATATATAATATATACATATACATATATGTATATATGTATATATTATATATATAATAGTATATATATTATATCTAAATATAAATATATATTAAATATTAAATTATTATTTATTATTTTACTATTTGCAGTACAACTGCAAAAAGTGCTCAACTAAGTCAGGAAATATTAATAATAAGGTTGAGCATTCAGTTGTAACTCTTCCTCTTTGCATTGTTTACATTTTAAAAAAAAACCCTATAAATCTTAAAAACCTGCATTTAGATTGATCTCATCACATACTTTCTTAATGTATACTAGTATGATATGTCCGACCCTCTTGTCTGCATTCTGTGCAAATCCATCTTCTGTGTGGCTGCTGGAGTTAAAATGGTTGACCTGAAGCCCTTCATGAATATTAAGGGCCTGTTCCAGCCTCTTCATTTATACCTGGGTAGTTGGCAGGAAGAAGTGGACATCTCAAAGTCAGTTCAGTCCCATGTATCTTGGGCAGCTGTCTTTGATGAAGTGCCCTCTGAGGGTGGCCGTCTGTGTTTATTGACCATAAAAAAGAAAGTTGTATCTGGGATCAGATGCCTAGCAGGGATAAGAATAGAGTTAGGTGAGATGATCTGGAGAGTTAATGATCTGTTAGTTCAGTTAACAGGGGAAAAGATAAAAGTGTTTTTGTAGAGGGAAAGGAGAGAGATAACCACTATAAAACATGAATAACACATGACTGTAAAAATTAATGAAGTGGGGAGGTGGGGGGTGTAAAAAAATGTAATAGCTCAGCTTACTTTTCATTTTTGTTCAGAAATGCATTCCATTTTAAGATGTCATTGAAAGACTTTTTTTGTCCAATTATTTCCAAACACTCTGATGCAAAAAAAAAGAAAATTTTTTTTCTTGAGGTTTAGGATGTTATTCATTCAGGCTTGAAGGTGTGGGAATCATCTACATAAGCATTTACCTGTTGATCCCTTGAATAGTGCTTCTTACACACACTATTGTGGCAAAGAAAAACTTGAAAAAAACTGAGCATTTGCTTAGTAACCAAAGGCAAACTATGGTTTAGATTTCTATAGCTGTGAATTACAGACAAAGAAACAGTTTAGTTGTCAATGGATTTCAGCAGAGGTCTCTTTAAATCCTTTCTTTTTCTCCTATGAAGAAACAACACAAATAGAAGATCCCAGGAAACAATGGAGGCAAGAACAAGAGAGAATGTTAAAAGATTATCTTATGATAGCCCAGGATGCTCTCAGCACTCAGAAAGAACTGTACCAGGTGAAAGAACAGAGACTAGCACTTGCACTGGATGAGTATGTACGGTTGAATGGTGCCTACAAAGAAAAATCAAGCTCTCGTACAAGCTGTAAGTACAGTAGAGAATACAATGTAGCTTCTTTGATCTATGCTTTGCAGGGGATCCTGTTCCTCTTTAGGATGAATTTTCAAGGTTTGCTAGGAACACCTTGTACTCTGACTTTTTTAGAGATAGCATCCCTACTTTTTGTATTATTATTTAATATAAAGGTATTCTGCTGGAGAGAACCCTTTTTCGCTGTGATACAATTGAACTCCTTTGAGCCATGCTTTAGAGCAGTTGGCTCTGAAATCTGTTTTGTCATGCAGTTTGTCAGAACAATATTCTGCCAAATCTAGGTTCAAATCAATAGGACCTCTTGCCTTCCCAGCTGCATACTGAAATGGCCCTACTGCGTGAGAGGTGTTTTCAGTAGGCCAAGAGGGGAATTTGTTGGGTCTTTGTAAGAGCAGCATATAACAATTTTGTAGCCTGTGTGCTGTGATCAGGAGTGAAGTAGAGATATATGTTACAATGGTGGTCAAGGAATTGGCATTGCAGTAGATTGCTGTCAGAGGCTGATGGTCAAACATCTCTCTTAGAAGTTCATAGTGCGATAAAGTAACATGTGCAGCTGTGAAAGAACTGAGTGGCAGACCTCTGAGGCTTCTGAATAAATCTTCTGCTTTCCAGAAATCTCCTTAGAAGAAGGAAGAGGTGATCACAAGATGGATCAGCTAGAAGAATAGGAACAGAAAGCAAAGGGTAGAAAGCCAGGAAGAATAAAGTACTACTTTAGGATCCTGGGATAAGCAAAAGAGGAGAGATACCGAATAGTAGTAGGGGAAGAAGGGGGGAAATTTTGATTATTAATTATTGCCATCCTGCAATGCTGACTACTTTATAAACGATATGTTTTGGTTGGTTTGGTTTTTTTTTAAGTATTACATGTTTTACTGCACTTTTTAGATCAATGTGGATTCCTCAAGAAAGAAACTACTTAATCATTCAAACATCCTTAAATATTTGTCCTTTTTTGTCTTTTAAAAAAAGTGTTCTCAAGCTCCTCATCAAGCACAAAGTATGACCCTGACATTCTGAAGGCTGAAATCTCCACTACAAGATTAAGGGTGAGAATTCATATTCATTTGTATTCTGTGTGCAAAGTTTGCGAGTATAGAACAAGCAAAGCTTGAACTAGCAGACATATCTTATCCACTTGTACTGAAACCTCTTAGTATTCTCATTAAATACCATTCAGAGGTTTTTAATTAACTTTTAAAGCTGTCTGTTACTTTCAGATAACACATTTTGGGGAAACTGGCAGATATTCTAATCAGATGTGGGTTTAAATAAATCTGATAACTATTTTCACTTGTATGCTTTTGTTTTTGAGAGGAAGAGTAAAAGTCTGTGGGTGAAAATAGGAAAGTAGTAGGCCAAGGTGAGCTGCAGCTACATGACTGTTCTTACACAGGTTTTCTTCTGTGAGAAATACACCATTAGCTACATGAACTGCCTCACAAATTTCTGTTGGTTTACAAACCACTTTTCGGTAATGGTGTGAAACTTTGCTCTGTTATGTCAAAATGGAACAGTTCAGAACAAGAATGAAAGTTTGTGTTTGCGTTTTGGAATTACTAACGAACAAATACCCATTATTTGGTCAGCTGTGTTCAGTATGGTCACTACAGACTTCATATAAAGAACTTTCATTCACAGATTAGTCTTTAGTGAATTTATTTTGAATAAGGAGGAAATGGTTTGGAAGACATTTAAAATCTATACAGGGAGTTAATTTATTTAATCTGTGGCATGTAATGCTCTTTGGATAGTCTAGACTTTCTGTAGTTAGTAATGAAAAAAATTAGACCAAACCATACAGGCCAAAAAGACAGCATCTCACAGCATAGTCTTTCGATAAGGGCTGGAATAGACAGACTCTCAGGAGCACAAACGACAGCAGTTACTCAGCTCTTCCATTGCCCCCTCCTGGTTTCTGCAGAGAGCAGCACTCCTAGGAGCCTCCAAGAGTAACATCTTCCTTCACCTAGAGTAAGAGTTATGATTAGGAATCCAAACAATTAATGTTTAAAATGGATTGTGGAATAGCTCATTAACATTTTAAAATCCAGTATAAATCAGGGGTGGAAGTCACTGTAAAACCGGCATCTGGATATTGCCCTCCTGACTGCTTTTACACCTGTTCATCCTTACCAATATCAATTTGTAGTCCCTTATCCTTTAAGGACAAGGGAAATGGTTGGTGAGAGAACTTATTCCAACACTGGAGGAGGTGGGAGGAAAAATTTTGTAATTTTAGTAGGGAGAATCAATAGCAGTTAGAACCCTGTCAGGAATAAGAATGCAAAAACAAGGTGAGAGCTTCTTTCTAAAATGAGTGGAGCAGTAACAGATGTTCCCTTTGGCAAGGAGATCACTAGTATGTTTGGGAAATTTAACAGTGTTGTTAAAGAACAAAACACAGGACAAAATTTAAACGCTGTCACCAAGAAGTCAAAGAAGGGAAAAGTCAGACCTGGTTCTGTGTTCAGTTTTTCTCATTTTTTAGCTCTGATCACTTCCCAGCTCAAGGTGCAGAAACACTGAATCGCCTCTTGGCGGCAGAGTTACAATTTTGTTCACTGAGGAAAGAGGTAGATGTGTTAAAGTAATTCATTTTTGGGGGGTGCTTTCTTCTCTTCGTTATTTCTTGTAGCCAAAGAGCCTAATCCTGCTGGTTCCCAACACCTGATTTATTGGTATCGCAAAGTCCAAGTTGCATGTGTGCCTAAAATAGGTGACCCAAATCTTGTCTGCAGAGTGTAGGAGGGTGCAGTCAAAGAATACCTGTATCAGCATAGAGTGTGTTGTCATCCAAAGCCACTGGATATGACAGTCATTGAGATAAGAAAAAGTGGAGCCCTGTCATGCTAGGGCTGGAAAATGATTTTCATGGAAGTTGGCAAGAGAGGTATGACTATTATAATAGTTTACCCTTATTTGAATGTTTGAGGATGCTTGCTAATATGCCACCTTTTGGCATTTTACAGTATATGCATGCTTGGACTTAATGGGAAACAAAGTTAGTCATTAGTAAGCTGCTAGCCAGCTGGTTAGGATTTACCCATTGTTTAGTGAATTATTAGGTCAGATGTACTAAATCTGTTTCTCACTGGCTGAGGCTTACTGGTATCATCAGGTTAATGGTGGCTGGAGGGGGGAAACTCAGCGTTCAAGCAAGTTCTGAATTGACCTTTGGCCTTTTCCTTGTTAGCTGTGCTTAATATATGCATGTGGAATCTTTTGGATACATGAAATGCCTATTGTGCAATAGGTCATGGAGAAAATATGACAAAAATCAGACAACTGTTAAAATACACAGGAGAAGAAAGATCTTTCTCCCAAGATTAAAACTGAAAGATCTGATCCTGCAATGGACTTTGAGCGGGACCATTTGGGATCTTAGTTAGTAATCAGTAAGATAATTCAAACAACACTAAAGCATATGTGATCACAGTATGTTTTATGTATATGCAGTGAGTAGGGGATGCACCTTTATAAAATAACAAGGGGAGGGGTGGTTGTTGTTCCATTAGTACTCAAGTGCCAGGAATAAAAGGAGGTTAGCACAGGAGCATGCTTAAAGATGCAGTTAGAAGTAGGAAGCGAGAGGCCTGTTAGGCGACTTAAGATTATGTACAGAGGCAGTAGGAAGGGGGTGAATCATAAAACAAGTGAAGAGTTCTGAAAAAGCAGGAACTATATGAAAGATCTGAAGGAGAAGACAAGGAGCAGAAGAGTAGTTTAATGCAAGTATGATGCAGTAAACACAAAGCCTATATTACGATGTAGGTCACGTCCTTCTAGGATAATGTGCCTAACTCACATTTCCTGATAATGAAATGATGATGAATCACAGCAGAGGACACTCAGAAGATGATCCTTGAGGGTTTCTGTAAGGGTTTCCGAGAGATCCAATCCTCTAAGTTGAAATCAAGTATGCCTTCTACTATTACTATAAATTCACATTTCTGATTTTAAAGAAAAACTGTAACCATTCTATGTTTCTCAGAAAAGCTGAGACTTCTTTCAGATTTTACACATTACCTGGAACACAGAGGTGATATCTCTTCATTTTCTATAACCTTGATCAGAACACATGAGAGATTATTCCTGGGGGTTTTGTGCTAGTCGGGGAAGAAACCATTAAGGAGCTCTGGATCTGTATTTATTCTCTGTTTATTCTGCTAAGTATTCAGTACAGTCAAAATAAAAACAGGTTTCTGTCAAGTAAAGCAACTAGTGACGTTAGTTTCTGACAGCCCGAACCTAACCCTTCATTGAGAGAACAGATTTTGCTTTGGAGAAAATGGAGTTTAAAAGCATTTTATTTCTGTCACAAAAAACATTAGCCAGAAGCTACAAACTTGAATGACTATCATTCACAAACCCATACAAAGACTCCACAAATCACTGGTTATTTTAGACATAGAAAGAATTTTGGGTCTTTTGGAAAGCTACAGCAGCTGCTGATGCTTAGTACTTTTACTCACCTGGTACATTGGGAATATTATTATTATTATTATTATTATTATTATTATTATTATTATTATTATTATATTTTCTATTTGATGAACAGCACCAAGCAAGATGTCTGAAGGGATTTGGGTACAAAAAGTCTTGAAGACATGTTTCGAAATTAATTTCAGTTAAATTGGTCAAAACTCCTTTTTAATGGGATGGTTTAATAGAAACCTGTTTTCAGAAGAGTTGAATATCTGAGGACCTATATGAAAATCAGCAAGAATTTCACAGTGGTAGGTGATAGCAGGGGACTTCCAGCAGGCTCTTCCTTTTTTCACCTTACTAAGGGAAAGCTAAAATCCTAACAGTATCTGGCTAGAATGGAGAGTGCGAATCAGCCAGGTATAGATGCACAAAACCTGAAATTTGGGAGTCTGCATTTCAAGAAGGCATTTCTGCCTCTGTAATCCTATGCTGAGGATTAATTTTAATTTGTACTAAAGTACAGTCCTTAGTAGGTGGTCCAGAAACTTTGGCTTAGCATATTTGGGAAGTATGACATGAAATGTTAAATAGAGGATTTTTTTATTTAATCTATATTCATAAATATTTGGTGGTGGTCTCATATCTGCTAACATCTGAAATAGCAGTATGAAGATGAAAAAGCCTATTGAGCATGCAGATTTAGGGAAAGCAGGGGTTCTTATGTCAAAGACATTTTTACTAAGTAGTTTCATATATTTGAAATCCAGATACGTTTAGTGATTGTTGTCTATGTGTGAAATGAATGTGAACTATATATTTAGCGATCCAGTGTTCATAAAGCTTTGTAAAAAAGGATGGCTCGTAAGAGAAAGGAAAAAAAAATAGTCCAAACTTGGTCTTTTACAGTGCAAATGATGCGAGAGGCTCCTGAAATGAAAGGGTGAAAAAAATAAGCAGCCTAAAAATAAACAGGCATGTCCCTGTAGGACAGTTGGAATGCATGCTTAACAAGTGAGAAGTAAATTACTTGTTAAAGTTCTCTCAGGTTTAATAACACAGTGTGGTATTGATACAAATAAGGAATGTGATTTAATCTGCTTGTGTCCCTTTAATACTGAAACATGTTGCCCATAGACATCAGGAAGAGAGCCGATCCTTTTGTTTTTAATATGTGTCAGTAGAGCAATTTACTCTCTCTTTTTTTCTCATCTGATGTAGAGACTACGTTAATTGTTCAAAGCCATGTGTTGTGCTGTTTAACAAGAGGAATTTTCTAATTCTTGCTTTGATTTAACACACAAGGTTAAGAAGCTGAAGAGGGAACTCTCTCAGATGAAGCAGGAGCTGCTGTACAAGGAACAGGGTTTTGAAACACTGCAACAGTGAGTAAAAGAGTTGAAACTGACTTAATTCAGTCGATCAGTTTCTTTCCTTTTTTTTTTTTTTTTTTGGCATGGAATTGAATCCATCTTATGTAAGACAATTACTGGGGAAAAATGAGAATCTAATAACTCGTGTTGTTGCTGTTAGGAAGCAGGCAATCTGTAGAAATGGCAAACCTATTGTGCAAGTGTTAACATGAGAAATCTGTTCCCCCTCCTATTTTTTTTTTTTCTCCATGAAGTAGCTTGTGTTACGAAGAGGCAGAAAGAAAGGCAGTGGGAAAGGGTCCCAGAAAACAATTCAGCTGCTTTGCGTGTCCCATTTAAACATTTTTTTTTTACAAAATTGAAAAAGGTAGTTAGGAAATACAGGTTTTTATTTCCTCCTTCCCAATTTCTGAGCTCAAAAGAGAGTGAGGGGAAGGTGCTGTTCTCGGAGGTATAAAAGATGTGCAGCTGTGCAGGGTTTGAAATGAGTCACAATTTGAGAATTAGAGACCTGACTTTCTTTGTTCCAGTTGCTGGGATGCCTGATGTCCAAAGGGCTGATGCTGAACCGGGTGAGCATTCTGGGTATTTAACTAGTTGGATTATTAAGGGATGAATTTTTTCAGTTTGAGCATTCCCTGCTGCTTCTGACTTACGAAGTTGGGCCCTAAAGTATTAAACATTACTGGAACTGTCACCACAGAGAACTTGCTGCAGAAGAAACCTTACTAACAAGCATGTTTTCTTGACTAATGTGAACAGAAATTTATTAATGCTAGTTATTTTCTGTATTGTGGTATGTACCCATACATTAAGGATACATTTGAACAGTAAAATGCTGAGCTGTGAGCTATTAGTATGCTAGTTCCAATAGCAGAAAGCAATGTTGTAGCATTGAAAGTAATATTGTCTGGATTCACTGACCCTCTTTCTCTGGATCTCCTGTGTATGGCAGTGTGCTGTCAGATAAGTGATAATCTCTATGCTGGAGGTCTTACAGAATATATGGGGAAGATGGACAAAAGGTGGGAGAAGAGAAGTGCATCAATTGCATTTCCATCTTCCAGGTAAATAAAATGCAGAAAAGTGATTTGCAAAGGATGACAGAGCGTCTGTGACTGGGGTTCAGTGCCGAATCCTAAACAGAATATCTTGTGGGCTCTTGCTTGTGTTTTGATAGATCAGCAGGAATTTTTTTTTTTAAGTGTGAGGAAAAATTTCCCGTCCAGGAAATGGTCAGTCATAATTAGGGACCTGCCAAAATGGATGAGAAACGGTTTTCTGGTATGAAGAGTTTGAAAGCAATTGGAAACTGAAAACCCTCAGCACCATAGGAGGATCCCACACAACATCCTTGTCTCTAAATTGGAGAGACATCAATTTGATGGGTGGACCACTCGGTGGATAAAGAACTGGCTGGATGGCCACACACAAAGAGTTGTGGTCAATGGCTCGATGTCCGGCTGGAGACCAGTAACGAGTGGTGTCCCTCAGGGATCGGTGTTGGGACCGGTCTTGTTCAACATCTTTGTCGGTGACATGGACAGTGGGATTGAGTGCGCCCTCAGCAAGTTTGCCGATGACACCAAGCTGTGTGGTTCGGTTGATACGCCAGAGGGAAGGGATGCCATCCAGAGGGACCTCGACACGCTTGTGAGGGGGACTGATGCCAACCTTATGACGTTTAACCATGCCAAGTGCAAGGTCCTCCACCTGGGTTGGAGCAATCCCAGGCACAGCTACAGGTTGGGCAGAGAAGAGATTCAGAGCAGCCCTGCAGAGGACTTGGGGGTGTTGGTCATGAGAAAATGAACATGAGCCGGCTTCAGTGTGCGCTCACAGCCCAGAAAGCCAACCTTATCCTGGGCTGCATCAAGAGGAGCGTGACCAGCAGGTTGAAGGAGGTGATCTTGCCCCTCTACTCTGCTCTCGTGAGACCTCACTTGGAGTATTGTGTGCAGTTCTGGTGTCCTCAACATAAAAAGGACATGGGACTGTTGGAACAAGTCCAGAGGAGGGCCACGAGGATGATCAGGGGACTGGAGCACCTCCCGTATGAAGATAGGCTGAGAAAGTTGGGGCTGTTCAGCCTGGAGAAGAGAAGGCTGCGTGGAGACCTCATAACAGCCTTCCAGTATCTGAAGGGGGCCTATAAGGATGCTGGGGAGGGACTATTCATCAGGGACTGTAGTGATAGAGCAAGGGGTAATGGGTTCAAACTTAAACAGGGGAAGTTTAGATTGGATCTAAGGAAGAAATTCTTTAGTGAGAGGGTGGTGAGGCACTGGAATGGGTTGCCCAGGGAGGTTGTGAATGCTCCATCCCTGGCAGTGCTCAAACCTGGGTTGGACAGAGCCTTGGGTGACATGTTTAGTGTGAGGTGTCCCTGCCCATGGCAGGGGGGTTGGAACGAGATTATCTTAAGGTCCTTTCCAACCCTAACTATTCTATGATTCTGTGATTCTGTGCCAGTCGAGTCTCTATCCTCCTTCATTTTGACTGAAACAAATGTAAGATTTGTTATTTCAATATATAAAGCCTCGTGAGGAGCGTAGGGAGAAAAGGATAGTTGATTGAATCTATTTAACCATAAATCAGATTTCATTTGAAACAAAATTTAGAAGAAAGGCACATTCATTCTAAAGCTTAAGGTAATAAAAACTCATGCTGCTGTCCCAGGATTAAAGGTTAGCCAATCATGCTGGTTTTATTATATTAATTCAACAATGAAGTATTGTTTCAAAGCAGCTTGCTCACAAGCCATTTTGATAGGAATCCAAAGCATGTTTCAGAAACTGTCAACAGCATTCCACAGAAACACAATGGACGTTTTGTTTTTAAAATTCAGTCAGCCACCTTCAAACAGTACTAATCCCATTAATTTAAAACAGGATGATGGAATATCCTATATGTCAGAGATCCTTCTTGTCCATCTTAATTATAAACAGAGTAAAGCAGTTGCAATTTGAATGTGGCACATCATATTACTAGGCAGCATGTGGTGTATTACCTAACTTTTCATTCATGATCCCAATTGTTGGACTACCCTGTATCTATTTGACCTTAGCAACCTGATAAGTTACCAAAAATTGAGTGTTGTCAGGTAGTAAGTGCCTACCTATGAAAGAGTTTGAGGAACTTTCAAGCTGAAACAAATACATCCTTGAATAGGAATTAATACTGTCTCACATAGGTAATTTTCTTAGACAAATGCAGTTCTAGTTTGTACAAAAACTGAAATTTGAAGAAAGGAAAGCAGAGATACTCACAGCCTTAAAGACTGCTTCAGAACCTTTGTATCTTTGTGCACAAAACTGGAAAAAAAATAGAATACAGTTACAGGTGTTTTGTGCAAGTTGATGTTCTTGCAGGGGATGCTCAAGTTCACTTTAGATCATTGAAATGTTTGCTCATTCCTTGCTCACAAGGTTAATGTCTTCCAGCAAAGATGATGGATGGTGATAAAAACAACCAGTTGCATTATAAAAGAACGTATTCTCTACTAAATGCTTGACTTTTGTGAAAATGGGTGTTGGTTTTAATTTTGTGAAGCACAGCTGCAGTCATTTCTGCAATGCTATGAAGTACTCGTTTAAACTAGAGATCGGAGAATGTGTTTACAAACTGTAGTTCTTGAAGTAAATATGGAAATATTAAAATGAAATATCTTTTTATCTCAAAGTTTAGGGGCTTTTTTGTCTTGTTATTTTCAAGTTACAGTTTTTAAAGTCATTGATAGTCCAGGAATTTAATGAATTGCCCAATCTATGACATATGGTGTTAATTATCCAGAGATTTTGTGAATAAAGAGAGCCTGGTGTGACTGGCTGAGTAGAACAGCTGTTCCACACGGTTAATGCCTAGGATTAGGGTGAACGAGAGGGAAGCTGAGACAAGAATGGTGCTGGTTACATTTCTGTTCTGCAAGGCTGCTGAGTGACAGGAAGCTTGCCCGTCTGCCCTGTCATGGTGTGGGTATGGATAAAGGAATACTGCTACTAAAAAATTCTGCTTCTGTAAGGATCACAGTTAATAGTATGAAAAGTGTACCCAAAAGCTATTTCTGTTCTGCAGAGAGTTATGATGGGGATGGGTATTTTGACAGCTTTGTCAGCAATAATGCTATGCTCCTGGTAGCATGTGTAGGAGTTTTCAGTGCTCTGTGCCCCTTATGTCTTTGAGACTAGATCAACTAGAATTGCTTGTTGAGTAAGGCCCCAGTATTTTTGCTGAGGTAGTTTTAAAGCAAGCAGAGGTATTTTTCCCTTGAATATCTGATGTCAGCAAAAGCCGTTCACTGAGCATTGTGTCTATGTTAGATAGCTTGACATTTTTGCCAAGGATTAAGTATTTTAGTGGAGACTTCAATGTCCTTTTTCCTCTTTGCATGTCTGTTACAGGAAATGGTGTCTTTTATCTCCTTCCCTTCTAACTATGCTTCTGCCTGAAGCAGCACAGTAGAGATGTTAGTATTATTTTCTGTACCTGGTATTAATATTCTCTCTTTCCACAGAATTGACCAAAAAATGTCTGGAGGCCAGAGTGGGTATGAACTGTGTGAGGCCAAAGCCATCCTGAGTGAACTGAAGTCCATCAGAAAGGCTATAAGCTCAGGGGAGAGAGAAAAGCAAGATTTAATGAAGGTATTTTGAACGGCTGATGTAAGTTTTGTGTGGATTTGGTTTAACGCAGTTTGCTTTCCTGATGATAAATACTTTGCAATTTATGCTTCTCAAGGGATTCTCAAAATTCTTTGAGCCATACTAGTATTAAAATGAATTTTCAGAGTGAAGCCTGTGATGTTTCTAGTTAAAAAAATCACTCTATATCAGTCAGAGAACAAAAACTGAGACACACAAAACCACGAGTAGTTTTTACGTTGTCACAGGTGTTGGTCTCCCTTAGAGTCACCTACCAACTGCTTGATTAAAAGGATAGTTTAATAGTAAGTAAACCCAGAGTTCTAATATTTTCATCTTCCATGTAAACATCTTTTGAAGGTACACTGGTTTAAACACAATAAAGTGCAAAGGAACTTTAACACCACCTCCTCCTCTGTTTCCTGGACAGAGTCTTGCAAAGCTGAGAGAGAAATTCAGACTTGACCAGACCATTAGGACATCAGAACCAGACTTGAGTTCCAGCTCTGTAAACCCCCAGCGGTGTTTTCCCAGACAAACTCTGGATACAGGGTCTCAGACTGACATTTCTGGTGAGGTGAGCTTTTTTCAATCTTATCAAATGTAAAGAGAAATTGAATCAAAATGCTGCAGTTAATGGAACTGGAATTAAGTGGTTATTTTCTATTGCTGATAGGTGTGTGTGTATATATATATATATACACACACAGAGGTTTGAGAGAATTAATTAGAATCAGTTATCTGATTTTCCTCCCTTTAAATTTTAAATGAAGATGAACCTACATGTTTGGCATGAAGCATTTATGACAATCTGATTTAATCAAATAGTTGCAGTACAGTGAAGATCAGCATAAGCAGATAGCATTTTTTGATTTGTCCATAGGGTACGTTTCACCTGACAGGCTTAATTCAACATGAAGGTGCTTTTAATTTTCAGAAACAAGATCTCAGAATTTAAATGTGTGATTTCATTTCATGCAGCTGAAAAACTGTCAGTGGAACTACTTGTTCAGTAATTCATTAAAAACCTTCTCTGTTTCATTGACTGTATTTTACATATACAGAAATCTGTGCTTTATTTTTGTACCACCTTTGAAGTTCTGTGAGCTAAGTTTATAAGGAAAAGACTGTACAAGGTTTTCCAAACAAAGAGCTAAGCTATGTTTTGTAGCAAATTTCTTGAAGTCTTTGACTGACTGAGTTCTAAAGTAGATCAAAATCTTAGGTGTAAGCACTGTGAGACTTGTTAGAAAATGCTTTTGCTTTACCCCAATGTAATATGGACAATTGGTAATATAGAGTTAAAAATAGATGAACTGGATCAGAAGAAAACAGCACTGTTTTGTACGTCTGAGTAGATTCCTAACTAGGCATTTAACAGCAAGTATGTGGCTGCAGGTGGGTGTGGTTTTAGTCTTTTAAGTCATAATTTTTTTAGCTTGTGCATAGGTGGTGTTGATTCGTTTAACAGTTTTACACATTAATAAGGCTGTTTCTTTTTTCAACAGGTTGGAGCAAGAAGTAGATCAAATTTAGCAGAGAAGGTCAGGCTAAGTCTTCAATATGAAGAGGCAAAAAGAAGGTAATAGGGTTAGCTGCTTTGTTAAGATACAGCCTTGAAGCTGACTATCTCTGCAGCACTAACATTGTGCTCGCAGTGACATCTAGTGGGCTGCTCTCCTGAGGCAAGTGGGCATCACTGCAAAGTGCTTCTTTTCCTTCAGAATGCACAGACTTTCAGGAGCAGTTGGCGCTTTTGAAAAGTAGGTCTACGTTTAATGCTAAGTTGAACGTATTAAGAAAGAAAATAAAGACGGTGACACATTAATATCAGTTCCAGGATTAATGGAATAGAGCGAGGTAGATTACCACTGAAAGGAGTCACTAGGTTATTTATGCCCATTTTATGCTTCTTTGGGATCATCCTTTCAGTTTACTGTGCCACTGAAGGCTCTTCAGTTTTAGAGTTGCTTCAGACTTCCAGTGCAGATTTAATGTGCCTAACTATATCTTTTTTTCCCTAGGACTTTGCATAATTTGCATACTTGTTATCACTATGGAGTTTGTTTTTTTAATGGGTTTAACCTGAGGATTAAAAAAACCCAGGAACTGCTCCACTGATGAATGTGGAATGCCTTTCAAATAAAGTTCTGCAGGGGTTGCTCATGAGAGGAGGGCCATTTTGATGAATTGCCACAGCACTGAAGAATGGGCATCAGAAAGCAGAACATTCAGGATTAGAATGACATGTCTTCTGGTGCACCAGAAGTGCTGCATAATACTTGGAGAAGATTTCCTATTTAAAAAAAAAAAAGTGTGTGTGGAATATCTTTCTCTTAACAATGTATTAATTAATGCTGTATTATTTTTCTAATACTTTTCACAAAATCAGGTGTCAGCTCTTCAGAAACATTACAGTTTTTGTTATGGAGGTTCTAATTTAAAGGGAATAGAAATCTAAAACCTTAAGCCATACCCAAAGTTATTTTTTCACTCTAAAGAACTAAAGAAGGCAATACAGTAAAAACTAGCACTCTTTTTCCAGATGAAAAATGTGCTTAAAATGTCATTTAATCTGCATGGTCAAGTAGAAAACTGGGAAAATAAATTTGCAGTTTATAAGTGCCAAGTAAAGGCATAGTTAGTTTTATGTTTTAAAGGCGGGAGGCTGCACAATCAACCGGTGTTTTTTTGCCTGATTTCAAATATATACCCTCCTCATACTGAGTAGTATCTACCATCCTTGCTAGTAACAACAGTCATTCTTTATATGCTTATTGAGGAATATGATGGAATTATTTAATGAATGCATTGATTGTATCATAGCACTAAGGCTGTTATGTTTATTCAGTATTGAACATGTATGAATTTGGCTCAGAATCATTATGTACATAACTTTAATTGTCAGATAATGATGTGGATAGATGACATTTTTTTTCAGGCGTGATTGATCCAAATCCAGATTATCCTTGGTATCAAGACACAGTCAAAACAGAGAAGTCCCAGCATTGTGTTTTATCTCACTTTTTCAACAAAAAAAACTCCTGGCAGTAAGTCAGTGTACCACTTCTACCTGAAAAATAAAAAGAGAGAGAGAAAAGAAAACCAGTTCAGGATATGAGTACTGCAGCACAAGGTCTCACTACCTCACAAATTAATCATCCAAGAATGTGGGTCAAAATTTCAGTAGTTCATTCATTTACCTTTGCATAACTAAGTATTTGTTCTATATAGCATTAGTGTGTTTCAAGGTTAAATTCTCTTCTTTAAATTGGTATATTTATTCAGTTTTGTCTGAAAACTACCTAGCAATGAATATTCTTTTCAGCTTTAAATAAGAGAAATGTATGTCTTGAAGACACTGTTAAAGTCTTTAAAGTGTTTGCACATACTGGTTTTATCAGTGACTACTGGGTGAACTTAATAAAGTATACATATCCTGAACTAATGAAGTTACATACCAATTTGCACATAAAGTTCAGTATCTAATTAGATCCCCCTGAGGCACTATGGCCATTGTAATCATCACTGTAATTCTTTTCTGAAATATTAAATATGAAAATACTTAGTTGTTTTGTGTTAAAATAACTAAGAGGGGATCATGTAAGTGAACTTCTCTACTTGAAAATAAGATAATTTCATATGTTGCATACGTTATGTTGCTTAGCCAGCAGAATGTCTTGAAGAGGTGGAATGTTGATGTTAACTATACTTAGTTCATTTGCAATTGTTAATCAAAAGGATCCAATACAGTGTGCTTACAGTCCTGTCTTGATGTGATGAATATTTGGGCAATATTCCTTGTTGACCTGTAACGCAAGGACTTCCTTAAGAGTGAGACCAGTTCAATTTTCTTGTCCATCCAGTCTTTTGCCTGTGAGGCAGTTGAAAAGAGTCCATTATGGTCGCAGAGAGTTGTCTATAGCACAGGAGCAAAGGAACTATTTGGATACTACCATTGCATCCCACAGGCCATCTAACAGCTGTCAGTAGCAGGTACTTTCAGAACAAGATTAGCTAGAACCAGTGACCTGGAGATGAAAGTCTGAACGTTTCATTATCCATCTGAAACTACTCAGTTGTTTTCCCTCTGACTACTGCTCTTCTAAGGGACTGTAGAATATATGTGATATATGTGAGAGCTGCAAAATATGTTGAAATGCTTAATTTCATTTCATCCCACCATTTGGTTATGGTAGCAGTGCTAGTATTTCTGTTTATTTTACATTGTTTTTTCTGTGAAAATACCCTGAGTAAAATTTGTTCTTGCAGGGGTTTGGTGGGAAGATGAGTTGTTCAGCTTCTAGTATAAGCAATGGGATAGTTAGATTCATCATTAACTATTCTTAGCTTTGCCCATAAATAAATGCCTTAATGTACTGTAAAATTAAAACTGGAGATGCAAAATAAGCATGATATTGTTAGTTTTCTTAATCACAGAAAACAAACTGGAAAGAAGAAAAACATTTTCCCAGAGATCTGTCAGAACTGCAGAAAGATTATACATACCAAATTATCTCTGTGTGTGTTTAAGAAATGGGTCATTACCTTAAGTAGTGCCTGCTAATATTGAAGTTGCACAGACTTATATCAGTTGTTGAGCTGATGCAGGGTAACTATGGCAGTTACAGATAAAAGTAACAGATCAGTTCCTCTTGCCCTAGGTTGTATGGAAATATCTTTCTGCTTTAACTTCTGCTTTCTCTGCCTTTTTCCAGCCTACAAGAAAGAGATGCAGAAGTCTAGGAGCTGTTATATAGTTCAGAGCTTCCATATCTTCAGCTATGCAGCTGGTTCAGGTGTGGCTAAGGCTGGAAGTGACTGAAAGTTGTTAGTCGTATTAGCTAATGTGGCACGTATAATGGGAATTTTTAGACTTTCCTAGGGGACAGTGAGTCTTTGTTGCAAGACCTGCACTTCTTGAGCTATGTTGCTGAGCCCATAGACAGAATGATTCTGGAGGCTGAACACTGGAAATAACCTGTCTTGGTCAGGACTGAGCTATAGTACAATAATGATATAGGGAGGTTTCTGATTCCATTATAAGCATGTGTTCACAGAACATGTATGGCTAACCAAGTCTTGGATGTCTTAACCCTGATTTAACATCTGCAATGAGAACAGCAGTTGCACAAACTCAAAATTTTGAGTAAATAATCTCCTTTCTTTTTAGGTAGCTGCTGTCCGATTACCTTTTTATTTTAATGACATAGAAGAGCAATGCTTTTGCCTGTTACGTTTTGCATTCATGCATGCTGCTGAAGTGAGTATCTTGGCTATGGTGCACATTCTTTCACCATGGTAGTTGCTGTTTGTGAGGAGCAAGGCAGCCTCCAACAGCAGAGAAGAATTCCATCATATTCCTCAGTAAGTAAAGCAAAGTGCCACTACCATGTTACCAGACAGATCACTTTCAAAGAGAGCTTTTATTTATGTTGTGACTTCTACTCAAACTTGGCATTGGAACGCAGGAGGAGCTCATTTTTAATGCGTATGCATATTGCTGGTGGCCTGGATAGGCACCTTGTTTTTCTGGTGTAGTCTGCATTCTTTGAAGCAAAACTAAATGCATGGGTTTGAGCAGAAAATGTTGTTATATTCTGCCAGCTTTCAAAACACTGTATCACTTCCCTTGTTCCTGGGACTTGTGTGCTGTGCTGTGCTCAGACAAATCTGCTCTGTTTTATTTTAGCATGGCTAACTTGAAGATTGAACTCTCTAAGCTAGATAGTGAAGCTTGGCCTGGGGCACTGGATGTGGAAAAGGAAAAACTGATGTTAATCAATGAAAAAGAAGAGCTTTTGAAGGAACTCCAGTTTATTACACCATGCAAACGTACTCAAGATGAGCTAGAGCAGCTAGAAGCAGAGAGGAAAAGGCTTGAAGAAGAGCTGCTCTCTGTAAAAAGCACACCCAGTCAAGCACTTGCTGAAAGGTAAGGGATTGTTCTTTTCTAATATTAAATGCTGCCTTCTGCAGTCTAACCTTTGTACTCATTGCAGACCCTGAACTATGCCTTGATGGGCAGTTTTCCTTCAGTAACTGTTCTATGTAGATCTTAATTAAATTTGTTATTAGCCCACTGGGCAGAAACACAAAGAAGTCTTCTGTACTGTGAGAGAATGTGAACACCCTGTATGTGCTCTGCAATATCAGTTTCTCTGTGTTTGTTACCACCATGAAAATGTCTGTGACAGATGTTAAATAACTGAGGAATGTCAACATACCAGCAGGAGGGCAATACATCATTCACTTGTTTCTGATAATAGCTGTAAACTATTTGAACTTAGGTTACAAAGATTATCTTGATCGTTGCAACATCTGAAGCATTTCATTGTGAGTTTTATTACATACAAAAATGCAACCAGAGGAGGGGAATGGAGTAGTTCAGAGGAGAAGGATAATTGCTGCAAAACTTCACTAACTTGCTGCTACCTAACTGGTAACTGAAGTGACTCCCACAATAAATTGTTTTAGCCAGATTCAGAGTTCGGGAAAATCAAAGGTGACTGTCACAAATAGACTCTTCATCAGCTGTAAGTGGAAATAAATTTATGGACACCTCTAGCTCACATAAAATGCAATAAATGCAAAATGTCATTGTGTGTATCAGTGTAATATGCTTTATTGAAGTAATACAGTCAGCACTGTAAGCCTTTTATACTTCCCTGTGCTAAGAAACACCTGCTGTTGCTGCAGTTTCACTGAACAATGACATTCCTGTTAGTGGCATTAGATGTTGGGTCCTAAACTGTAGCTGAGTAGTGAGGAAATTTTGGGTTTACAAAGTATGAATGTGTATATTAGATTATGTGATTTTTAGACATATTTGTACACTTCCTAATAGTTCAAACTGCAGTATATAATCCAAGCATGTTTTAGAGGGATTATGCCCTGCTAGAACTATATTTTTACAGGAGACATGTTAGTAGTATCTGAATTACTGTGGAACCGTTGCTTTCTGACTTCCATTAATAAATGGAGAATAAGGGATCAATAATAAAATCACATTCACAAATAAGTAATGCAAATCTAAGATTTTGCTAATATGCCATTGTAAGTAAAAGCTAAGTCTTGACTCGTGCTGTAAATAGGTAGCTGGTTTCTTAGTCTTGTGGTTTGAATTTGCTTGCTTAGTGCCAAAGAAAATCCTGCATCTGACCATTTTCTCATACGTGTCTGATGCCAAACTGTAAGTACCAAGGGCAAGTAAAATTGTCTCTCATTGTGAGGATGAAATGAAACAGCAGGCTTTTTTCCCCATGTATAGTGACACAAGTAGTTGCTAGAGCTTACATTTTTTTCACTCCTATTTTCTTCAAATTTTTCTCCTTTGGATTTTTATTCCTGAAAATGTGGAATTTTTTATTTTTTTTTTTTTTCTGATGTTGCTGTAAGATTTCATGTCATACACTGCCAGTTGAGGTGGCATTTATGGTGGCCTCTGGTTTGCTTTTTTGCTATTCCAGTGAATCTCCAGTGAATTTCTACCTGCAATTGTTTAGGGTATTAAAGCTGTCTCCCTTGATGACTTCAGAGCACATCAAGTCTTTTACACCATGCTGTTTTGAGGATTATTTCTGGCATGTCTGCTATGAACATAAAGAAAACCTTCATTTTGTAGAACTCAGGTGCTGAAACTTTTCCTGAACTGTTAATTGGAGAAAAGGATGCATTTAATTGTATCAGGTCAGCCATCAGCATTTTGTTTCTTGGAGATGAAGGTTCTTCTCTCCATTATCAGTGAAGGAACCATGCCATCTTCAAAGTGCTGCCCTGTTGTTGCATTACTGTTCTCTTTCATGAGGTTTCATGAATGCCTTAGGTTTATCGTGTTCAATATATCCAGTGTTTTCACTGGATAATGAATTTGATAATGAAGCAACAGTGTAAGAAGCTATGGAATGTGTCAGACAGATGTGACAAAGGTTGTCTGGGTTGGGGTTTGTTTCTTTCTATTTTCTTTTTTTCCTACAGGAGGAAGGAACAGAAGACTTGTTCTGACTTAAAACAAAAGCATTAGAGCATTGCCCGGGGTTATTTTGCTGGAATTGCCACTGGTAGATGTACACAGAATCAATTTAGAGAAGGAAGATGTAGATCATAACATACCAGCTTCAGAAAATCAGAGACAGTGCATACTCTGGCTGCTTTAAGAAACCTCCCAGTAACTACATAGGAGTAACTAGATTGTGGAAAGCTTGCTACTTGCTTGCCTCTGGGTTCCGTCATGTCAGGGGATTTCTGTTACTGCTTCAGTCCTTGGCAAAATCTTCTAAGTAATCTCAGGCATTTAAGCAAATGTGTGATATAACTACTTGATTGTGCTGTTTTCTGCAAAACTGGTCCCTGCTCTTATGCCTGTCATAAGCATGTCCACATAAGTTTGCATTGAAAGGTGAAGTATCTGCTCTTCACCTTTTTAGTGTATTTTCTTAAGATTCTGAGTCCCTCTCGGCAATGTTACAATTTAAGATCAAAACTGGAGAAAAATGTCTTGCTCCCACAACGAGCAGTAGGTTAATTTAGATAGGAGGGGTGCAAAGAGGAGAGATTGAGAGAGGCCCATGTCAGAATAGGTAACATGATGGTTATTCAGGTATTTACATGGTTTTGGGGATATTAAATTTCCTGCTTATGCCGTAAAGAAGGAAGTTCATTGTTTGAAAGTTTTGAAGAGTGGTTTTTTGGCTTTGGTTGCTTGAGGGGGTTTTATCCCCCAGTTTTGACTAATGTAGATTAAAAACGAAAAAGTAATTCCTTGAATCTCAATTTGTTGTGAAATACAAAATTATTCGCTGCGTGTCTTGGAACTTCCAGGAGTGATTTCATCATCCAGCTTGTGTTTGTGATGTGTGACTAACACCTTTGCAAAATTTACCTACAGGTATTAATGCTACTACTTTAATTACTAGTAGATCAAACTACATCCAGGAAGGAGTTTTTTCAGGAGCTGAACTATGTGGGATAGAATACATTTTATCACGATTCTCAAGATAATAAAGGGAAATAAACTCTGCTTCTGCTTCAGAGAAAAAGAAAAAACAAATGAACAAACAAGCCCCAAACAAACAAAAAAATCAAACCTTTTAGTTTAATAGTACAAATTCAGTGGAAAAAACTATAGGTTTTGAGGGCTCCAGTCAGAAAAGTTTCTAAGCTTTTAATTTTCTTTCTTGCCTTTATCCATTAGTAGTTGAACACATAAAGCAATTTTCGTTGCCTCTTCCTTGTAGCTAAAAATGATATTTCAGTATTGAAAAGCCACTAAAGAGCTACTGAAGAGCACTCTTGCTTGGGATAAAGCAGGATAGGTTAGACTTTAAAAGAAGACACAAGGCACTGATAAATAGTAAAATGGTAGGAGAGAGTATCCAATAGCATAATTCTTGGTTTGGAAACTCCTATGTATGCCTTCCCAAGCAAAGAATGAAACACCGTGTATGCTTTTAACAGTCCTAGCAGGTACTGGCAGATGAACACATTATTGCAGTGTAAGAGCACATGCAGCGTGGGCAGTGGAGTGGAAGTTCGCACCCTGGCTGACCTCGGGGTAACTTATTCACCTTTGCATAACCCAGATTCGCTGACTGAATAAGCATGGGTGTAAGCAAGTGCTTTTCATGCTTTGCTGAATTGAGGACTTAATGTCTTTTTACTGGTATCTGACACTCAAAGAGAGTGAATTCTGGGAACTCTCGAGTATTTCATTCACTTTGCATAAGAAAGCAATGGTTGATTTTGGGGTTTTGTTCTTTGAAGCGTTCTGTGTATCTGAATTTTAATTTACACATCCTTGAGATGCAGGAAGGCCAAAGGAATGATTTCTAAGAATGGACAGCAACTTGGGTTTTTTTTGAAGAGGGGACACAGTTTCTTGGCTCTCAGATTAGTTGCTTGAGAACTCGTGACATGTATCAGTTGACTGAGCAAGGGCTAGAGGAGAATGTACTAATCCACAACTACAGCAGAGTTTTAGCTGAATCCACTGAGGGAAAGCAATTTATTTGGTGTTGTAAATGGAGTGATAAAAGGGAATTATAAAAAGAAAAAAACACTGTAAAAGTTAGTGAATCCTTTCTGCTAGCAGCCAGCTAAAAGGAATGGGAGATTCCATCATTTGTGGGTTAAGAACTGCCCTGGGTAATGGTCAGTAAATACTGCTTTTTTATAAAGGTGAACCTTGATACTGAGCATCACAATGCTGTGTGCCTCTGAGGTGGTGACAAAGCTGTTGGGGATGTAGAAATCTGTACCAAGTACTCTTATATCATAGAATGAATGATAGAATGGTTTGGGTTGGAAGGGAACTTAAAGATCATTTAGTTCTAACTCCCACCACCATGTCACGGACACCTTCCACTAGACCAAGTTGCTCCGAGCCCCATCCTACTTGGCCTTGAACACTGCCAGGGATGAGCCATCCACAGCCTCTCTGGGCAACCTGCTGCAGTGCCTCACCACACTCACAGTAAAGAATTTCTTTCTGATATCTAATCTAAATCTCTTCTTTTTCAGTTTAAAGCCATTCCCCCTTGTCCTGTCACTACAGGCCCTTGTATAAAGTCCCTCTCCAGATTTCCTGTAGGTACCCTTTAGGTACTGGAAGCTGCTGTAAGGTCTCCCAAGAGCCACCTTTTCTCCAGGCTGAACAAGCCCAACTCTCTCAGCCTGTCTCCAGAGCAGAGGTGCTTCAGACCCTTGATCATCTTCGTGACCTCCTCTGGACTCACTTGAGCAGTTCCACATACCTCGTGTGTTGGAGGCCCCAGAGCTGGATGCAGTACTGCATATGGCGTCTCACCTGGAGATGTGGTCTTATCATCTCAGAACCTTGTACTTGAATGCTGCTTTGATTTACTGTGCTTTGTCTCTATTTGAAGACTCTGAAATCAAATAGAGTGCTTTATTTGTAAATTTCTGCAGTGCTACCTCAAGCTCTTGCATCATCAGGGCTAATACTTTGGGTTTTTTTCTGAAACTGCATGAAGTGAGGAGCCAGCCTACAGCATGGCTTTTAAAACTCTGTTAGTGCAGATCTTATTTTCCTGAAGTTGCAGCTATTTTCCCAGTGCTCATCTGTTACTCTTTTATTGGGTGCGCATTCCCCTTGGTACAGTGTGAATGTACCAACACTCTGCTTGCTTGCACACTCAGCAGGTTCGTTACAGTGCTTAGTATTCTGCAGGTTAAGTCACTCTGCGGGAGTGGTTAGAGTTTTACAGCAGGACTGGGAGATAACACAGTCTCTTGAATTTTAGTAGCTGGCAACCAGATGAAAACATGGGGGATCTTCACTTTGTTTCTGTCTTATCTGTAAAGTATTTTAGCCTCCAGATTATTTTGCAATGCTTACCTGTGCTTATTCTCTTTCCAGATTGAAATTGGAGGAAAGAAGAAAAGAGCTGGTACAGAAACTTGAAGAAACTACAAAGTTAACTACCTATTTGCATTCACAACTTAGGAGGTGAGCCCATACTGCATAATGTTAAACCTGTTTAGAGCAACAATCTAGTGGACCTGGATGCCTCAACTTCATTCCTAGGTTTTTGTCTTAGCTGGAGGCTGAACAAAATTTAGCAAGAAAATGCAAATGTAATAGCTTCAAGCATTTTGCCACCATGCAGACCTTACGTACCTTTATAATTTCAGTAAGCACTCCAGACTGGAGTGAATGGATTTGTTGCACAGCCTCCATAATGAAGCAGGCAGACGTTATTTTGCTTCAGTGTAAATAAATCAGGAATTGTCTAATTGGTTGTATCTTCAAAATTCTGTCATTGAGGAGACCAAATGGTTTCTCAGAGTTCTGTCCAAAATCAATTATTAGAACTGTATCCTTTATTCTGTGTAATAACTGAAGAGACTTCATGAGTACATGTACGCATGTAAATATGTGAATAGTTGATTCTGGTTTTGTTCTTCAACACCGACTTACACTTTCTGTAGGCAGAAATGTATCCTCAGCAGGATTTTTTTTTCCCTGACAGTTATTGATTCAAAATCTGACTTTGGGTTTATGAAATTCATAATGATAACAAAAATGTGATTGGTTACAGCAACTGTGAACTCAAACTCATTGCTCTCATGGGAATCTTTAATGATGTATACAACTAGTCCAAGGGAAGAGTTTCTCTCACTTCTGAACTGTTACCCTGGGCTACCAAACTATGTGCCCATTATATTTATTTAGGAAATCATAGAATCATAGAATAGTTAGGGTTGGAAAGGACCTTAAGATCATCTAGTTCCAACCCCCCTGCCATGGGCAGGGACACCTCACACTAAACCATGTCACCCAAGGCTCTGTCCAACCCAGGTTTGAGCACTGCCAGGGATGGAGCATTCACAACCTCCCTGGGCAACCCATTCCAGTGCCTCACCACCCTCACAGTAAAGAATTTCTTCCTTATATCCAATCTAAACTTCTCCTGTTTAAGTTTGAACCCGTTACCCCTTGTCCTGTCACTACAGTCCCTGATGAAGAGTCCATCCCCAGCATCCTTGTAGGCCCCCTGAATTTTCTTGCACATCCCAGTGGGATACACCAGTCGGACACTGCAGTAATTAATGCATTCTCTTAGTAATCAACATGGGGTGTTAAGAGGAAAAGGTCCTCTCACAATAAGCAGTACCATCCTATTCCTGGGATCTAGGCTGGCTTAGCTGTTTCAAACATCTCAGCCAGAGCCCATAAATTGCATTTTGATTGGTGACTATGGAAAGAGTATTTTAAATTTTTTTTTTTAAGGATTTTGTGCTCCTGTTTGGACTCTGGGGAGTCTCTTTGTGCTGTTTTCTAGCCCACAGGCAAAATATTTAAAGTCGCTATCTCTCTTACTGTTCAGTGAACATCTTTTAAGTGTTTAGAAGGGGCTGCCTTGCATTATTTTTCCTGACATTATTTCCCAGCAGAGTCCTACTGAGCCAATGCAGACACACACAGTTTCTCTGGCCTGGCAAGGCTCCTTATTTTCTGTTATTAACAGGAGAAGACTGCATGTTATGGCCTATGGCCTTTGCCACACTTATGTAGTTGTATTTGCTGTACATGTAGAGTGTGTGTTGTATTATATATGTGAAGCGTATTCCTGTAAGTTGTCTCCTTTTAGCTGCCACCTTTCTCAGGTGCTTGGGCAGAGGGCAGGCTGCATAAATTGCTCTAGAAGTGACAGCACTCCTTTGCTGCCATAACCTCCTTCCTGGGGATCCCTTTCCTGCCACATTGACCCCGTGAGCACCCACACTGGAGTTGAGCAGGTCTTTGAACGAATATAACAGCTGAGAAGGCTGCGGTTACTGCTGGACCAGTTTGTCAAATCTGCAGCCTTCTGCAGAGAAAAAGGGACTTTGGCAACTTGCTGTAAGCTGGACAAATTGCCCTAATAGCATGCAGGTTGGGCACACTGATCTAAGCCAAGTATGGCTGCTTAAAAAACATAATACCCCGAGCAGCATTCAGTTGTAAGCAGTTATACAGCATCTCCAGTCATTGTTACCTCTCGTTGTTCCGTTTTGTGCTGGTTGAGTTAGTAACATCAGTGTCCATGTTTGTGCTTTCTTCACAGCCTCTCAGCTAGTACGTTGTCTGTGTCTTCAGGGAGCAGTTTGGGATCTCTGGCATCCAGCCGGGGATCTCTGAACACGTCAAGCAGAGGGTCACTAAACTCGCTCAGCTCCACAGATCTCTACTATAACCAAGGCGATCAAATAACAGATTTGGACTATCAGTATAAACTTGACTTCATATTGCAAGAAAAAAGCGGTTATATTCCTTTGGGGCCTATCACTACTATTCATGAAAATGAAGTGGTCAGTTCCCATGGGAGACTGGGTTACAGTGACTCTCCTTCTGCTGCAGACCATCCCAAACTGATTGAACCTCCCAAATCTGTGACATCGCTGTCTTCCAGATCCTCACTGTCCTCCCTGTCCCCTCCAGGCTCCCCACTGGTTTTAGAAGCTGCGTTTTCCATGTCAGCTCAAAATAACCCTCTGCATCACCTCACTGCGGACTTTGAAGACTGTGACCTTTCGGGTGATTTTGGAGGCATTAGTCTCTGTGAGAACCAAATATTACTGAACTCTGAAGTCAGATCGGGATCTCAGATTCCTACAGATGATAAAGACCTTAATGAAGGCATTAGGCAGCCTCTGCCTTCTCTACATGAAGGAAGTTCAGGTAATAAAAAAGCTTAATGCCAAACGTATATGTAACATGAAAATTTTGAAACAACAGCTGGTCCTTGAATGGGGAGGTACCTCATGTCTCTGAAGAGTGTCTTTTTAGCACACATTTGCCATGGTGGGCAGTCAGTATTTCTGAGGGACCTTCATAATGTCTAGCTTTGAGTGCAGATTGCTACAGTCAGTCTGATTCCTCTACGTTTTTCAGTAGCTGTCTCAGAAGGAAAGTTCATGTATTGCAGACTTGTCATGAAAAAATAGCAGAAAACCCTGAAGCTGGATCTTGAAGACACAGAGGATGCACGGTGTTCCTAGGTATTGTCAGGACGAATGGGGTTAGAGCAAAAATACCCTCTGCTGGGTTTTGGTAATGTGAAATCAGATGCTTTTTTTCTCACTGAAGAAGTTACAAACTTACATCCTCTGTGAAAAAGATTTCTGGACCGAAGACTTAGAATTTTTATGTGTGTGTATCTAGTTATTTGAACCTGCTGTCACTGAAAGATCTGCAGGTCATTTTTTTTATGAGCTGTGAGCTGAGGAAAAACAAGCGACCACGTGCCCTGTATGGTGAGACTCTTCCCATTTTTAACATGGCTTTCGTAGCTTTTAGCTTTTTATCCATGTGAGTTAGAGCAGAGCTCCTAGGCCTAGTGTAGGCTTCCCCCTGCAGTCTGCATGTAACTTCCAAAAGGATGTCATCTCGTCCTAAAACATGCTTCCCTTTAACCGAGATGGAATGAATGACCCTGTGAGTTACCGAGGTATCCTTAGTAACTAGTTAATTTCGAGATGGCTGTAATGAATCTCACTTCCAGTCTGCAGTACAAGTCGTACAACATATTTAATCATCTATATTTTCAAAGCCTTTGGCAGAGTTAGAACTTCAGAAATCCCAGTTGTCAAGAACTGATGGTTTGTCCTCAGTCTTTGCTGCTTTCTGTTAGGGTTAACAGTATGTGGTGCTTTCTCTGCACGTTTATCGTGTCATTGTCTTTAAGTATGTTGCAAACCATTCCTGCGTGTATGTTATGAAGTGGCTCTGCTTTCCCAAGGAAGAGCTGAGGGAGCCAGATTTCCACTAGTGCTGAGCACTGGCAACCCTGTTTGAAACCTGATCAGCACCTAGCATTCCCAGCTCTATGTTTCTGGGCTGGAGTTGACAGTGAAGAGTCTAAGGAGTTTGGATTTCTTGGAATAAATACAGCCTAGCTCTAGGGAGTGCGTTGTCCAGATTGGTTGCCAAGCTTGAACCCTTGTGCCAGCTTTTAGTAAAAGTATCTGGACATACTGATACAGACATGAATTTTCATGAGAAATATTTATGTATTTGATATATATATATCTGTCATGGAATTGTTGTAACATCTGTTGGCCAATTAGGTTAGCTTACTGCGTTACTGTAGTAATTTCAGTATGGACCAGAGCAATGTGGGACCACCAGAGAAATGTAACAGTATACATAGTACAAGCTGGGTGTCCCCTGTTGTCCCCGCCCCAGCTCAACTGTGCAGAAAGGGAAGAAAGAAATTGACTGATGTCCCAATTGTCTGAACCTGGGAAATGCAAAGTGGGAAAACATGGAAGGGGTGGGGGCGATTTTGTCCTTTGTCTTTTCAGTGTAGTGGCACACACTCGTAACTTTGCTTTAGAGCTATATTATAAAAGATGGGGGGAAAAAAGTAATTTCTCCTACCCGTATTTCAGCAGCATATCCTTTCCAAAAGAACAACAAATTCTGGTCTGTCTTTGCAATCAGCTGCAATTCAGCTAGTTTGAAAACTACATTTAAGATGGCTTGGAATTTGGGATCACATAAGGCTATGAAGAATCAGAATTATTTCTTTTAAATGTATTTCTTTAAATTTTTATTTCAAAGGCATCATGTGGATGTCTAATGCTTTTGAGCTTATTTGAGGACCTGTCATTATGGATAGCAGCAGTGTGTCTTTTAAGTCTATAAGTAGTTATGGTTTTAAAATACAGATTCATCCTGTGATTCATCATACTGATACTTCCTCATATGGGGTTATATATATGACACAATTATCTCTAAATCTGTATTAAGGCTGCCAAAACAAGCACTTACATTTTGAAAAGCCAGATATTAACTAATTATGCTTCAATAGCTCTAGTTTCCACAGTAAAATGGGCCTCATGGTGAGGCTTCAGTACCTTAGACATAGACTAGGGGTTGTTTCAGTGTTTCTGCTCCAGTTTCACTCTTGGAACTGCTGTGATGCCAAATGGGAAGGTGTTAACAAACTCAGCCAGAGGCATAAGATCTGCATGGAAAATTTCAGCCCACACACTTAAGTTTTACAGGACTACAAATCTGAATACTGCTGAACTTTACCCTTGCAGGTAGACAGGCACACCTGAAGGCAGTATAGCTAGCATTTTCATGTAGTAATCTGCATAGGCTCTTCAGGTGCAGTGCTCACCTGCTTCTGTCTCTGAATTTTCTGCACAGGTGAACTCTACAGATATTCACTCCTTTCCACATGCCCCTGCTGTCAGAAACCAAGTTGGAATATCATGTAGTTCTTCCAGTCGGTCTCTGTCATTGTCAAAGTCAATTCAGGCTTCTGTGGTAATTCCTAAGGGTAATCAATAAATCATGTCATCACCTTCACCCCTCACGTGGTGGGGGGAAAGAAAAAGAGCACTTCATCATCAAGGAAAAAGCATTCTCACTGCCATAAATAAAAGCAGAAATGCAGTAATCAATCATCTAATCTGAAGCTGTAAATTTTAAACATCTTAACAAGATGTGAAGTCATGATTCAGGTGGGGATGATAATGCATACCAATATCCTCACCCCTTGGCAGATGAAAGTACTGCATAGGCCTTCGGTTCACTGTGCTGCAGAACGTGGCTTTCCATGAATGCGGCTGCTTCACTGCATGACACCAGCATATGAATGCGAGTTGAAGATTAAAGCTAAGTAGTAGTTGATAGTAAAGAGACTGTAGCATAAAAAGTTTTTGATGATAGTAAACCAGAGGGGATTTTTCATTTCTAGCAGTTGTATCACTGGGGAGAGGGTGTCTCTCTGACTTCTAAATCTTTAATAAACCGTAGGCAAGCACTTTGCCTGTAGCCAAAGTATTAATACAGTGCAGATTGTGAACACAGCAGATGCAGGTTTAAAGATCAAGATAATGAGGGTTAACAATGAAGATAATGAAGGGTAATAACTAGCTCAACAGATATGGATGATGATAGAAGCCTGTATCTCTGGGAAAGAATAATAGCTGTACATTTTCAAGTTCATCAGTTTGGTTATATCCCTAGCCAGAATATCTGGTAAGAGCACTACAGTCTCGGAATGTTTAATGATGTGGAACAAAACTGCTCTGTGATACTCAGTTAAGGGTCACTGCTTTCAACTTCACAACTTTCTAAGCAATGCACTTTGCTCTTTCTGACTATTAATCTCTTGGACTAGTTTTCATTCTTCTTTCTTTCTGCAGGTGTTGACTTACCGAGAAGAACAGCTAGCAACCTGCTCGAGGAGAAAACAGCTTGTGTATCTGCTGCCGTGTCCGATGAGTCTGTAGCTGGAGATAGCGGTGTATATGAGGCTTCTGTAAAACAGTAGGTTTGAGAATAATGCAAGTCTTTCCACCAAAAATTTAAATGCGCCTATAAGCAGTTATATAATACCATAAGTATTTATATAAGTAGGTTATTGGTTGTGTCTTTTTTGTAAATATTTTGTAATTTCATATTGAAAAAAGGGCACATTTTCCAAACTGAGGTTTCATTGAGGGTTTTTAAGCTAATAAACTTGCATTAGAGTGCTTGTAGAACTTTTTTGAGCAGTGTTAATAAGCTACCTTCTGATCTTCAGGCTTTTTTCTTGCTAGAAGTTTTCCTAGGAGAAAAGCTGAATTCAAACAATATAGGTTCTGCCATGTAGCTGCGTTGACTTCACTCAGAGTGATTCTTGTTACTCACTGTTTTGTTTAGATACAACCTTAAGATTGCATAGGATTTTGCTTGAAAAATTTCTTTTTTAAAAAAGAAGATATAAGAAAGATAAAAAAATTATCAGTTGTAGATACAAAAATAATTTGGGTTGAGGTTTAATGTTTATGCTTCACCGTGGTAAACAGGGTATAAGAAATGTATTTGCTGTTGTTGCTTTTTGACAATACATAACTTCTACAGGATTCTTCATACTAGCTTATATAGTATTGTCTGGTTTATAGCAGTGAGAACAATGAACTTTAGACTGCATAAGGGAAGATGTATGAGAGAACTATGAGAGAAACCAGAATCTTTATTTTTCACCTCAACTTCAGCAAGTCCTTGACATTAAGAATGTTTTGTCCTTTTCAAGTTCAGAGAGATGTTTTAGCAGGATGGTTACAAAGACACAGATAATGTCTTCTGTTGCCAGGCTAAATGCTTTTCTATTAGGACAGACAAAGGTGCATTTTGGTATCATAAATGGGTTTTATTGGCCTCTGATAAAATTACTTTTACTTGTCAAATCTTTCACAAATTAAAAGGTAATAAAAATAGATGAGACCAAATAAAAAGCTGAAATACAAAAAGGATTTCTCCTGAGCTATTGCAGTGCCCATTCAATCTCACCTTAGGTCATGAAACCCATATTTCACCCAGAACTCTGAAATCCTAACATTAGTTTTTTCCATCTCTTCATTTAGACCTAATGCAACTTCTTGGGCTGAAATAAGCGCCCATCTATTAAAAACTCAGCCTTCACTTGAAAGAGTGGCTGTGGCTGTGTGTTTTGGTTCAGTAACCAAGTAACCATTGTTGTCTTTCCATTTTGTTTCGATTCTGAGCCACTGTGATCAAAACAGACTGTCTGCTTCAGTTACAGTGGATAGAAATGAACAGACATTGGACCAAAGCTGTGGATGTTCTCTGGAGCAGGTCTTCTTGTCTTGCAAGTCCTCTACAGCTGGAAGTAGTGGGATAGGTGGAAAACAGAACAAATTCCTGTTATCTTTCTGTTGTTGTAGGAAAAGATGAAAGAAGACAGTTGCGTTCCCTAAGCCTGTGTACAAAAGGAAGCTATTGCCATTTGTGCAAGCTAAGATATACAGACTGTAGATATTCCATGATAGCTCCAGGTGTGGATATTCTTAATTATTGCTGAGTAGGAAGCAGTGAAGAGGTAATGAGTGCCTCTGTGTGAGTTGCTTATGTTTAGTAGAAGTGTTTTTGTGAGCACTGTGTATGAAATGACTTATAATTTGTCATTGTGTTCCAGAAGTTGGACTACAGTGATTTCTGCCGTATAGACCAGTCCTTTGTATTAAGTAATTCAAGACAGGGAATGAAATAAACACACTGTATCAAATAAGCCATCAGCCAGGAAATGAATAGTAAAAAGGAAGCCTCTAGATGCAGAGTCTTAAAATAAAGCTGTCATTTCTTGTGGGATGCTTGTGTCATTCTCCACATTTCTTATCTTGACACGTCCTATCTTCATCTTGTTTATTGATCCCAACAGTCTCATTTAAAAAATCAGTGAAACACATTAATACTGCATCCTCAGTCAAACCTCCTAGAGAATGACTGGAATTATTTTGTCACATGGATTCTCTGTAATTCCATTGAATGCTAGAGTTGCCCTTCAGCTGCAAGACTTGTATCCCTTTGGTTCTTTGAATGCTTCTGAAAACAGGCTCAGAGGAAAGGCGCTTCTTGTTTGCACAGAAACCCCTTTATTTTACAGAGTTCCTGTTCCTTGAATGTTCTTCAAAACAGTATTTCAAACTCAGTTCACGTGTGGTCTGATGTTTATTACAGATCTTGATTTCCTATTTTGTATTCAGTAGGGAGATAAAGAAGTACGAAGTGTGAGTAGGAAAATGTCATGAGTTTTTCTCTTGCCTGTTAGTTTGGCCTGCTTCAGTAATCAGCCTAAGGTTTTTCTGATTCATTACTGGAGTTGTCAAAGTGTTCAGGCAGCTGCAGTCCCCTAAGCAGGTATTTCTATTGTGTAGGCTCTGAAATTCTTATTTGGAGTGCATGCTGTGATTAAATCAGCCTATTCAGGAGAATGTGTATGTGTTCTGTGTATGCATACCATAATTACTGCTGAAAGTTAACTATAGTTTTCCTTAATCTGAGTATTTGACTCTTTGCCTAGACCTAATGAAACTGAGGATGTTGTATATAGTGAAGATGATGCAACACCTCTAGAGGCTGCCCATGTACAAATAGGACTCAGGTAAGTGAATAAGCAAAGGGAGTATTTCTGTTTGTACATGAATGCAACTTGTAAACTTCCCTTATGTTGTCCTTTCTTCAACAGATATGACCACAGCAATTCAAGTTTTGTGATAATCATCGTACGGCTCAGAAATCTTCTGTCATTTTCTGTCCCCCTTGGCTCTAAAGTGTAAGTCAAACAATCACTGTGCAGTAGCAATAATGAATTGTACAAATGCTTCAAAGGAGTTGATTGGTTTACTGCTTAACAGCACTAAAATACATATAAAACTTTTTTAACTGTGTTAGTACTGAGCTTTTAAATATTCCAGCAGTGCTGCAGGAAGTAGTTATCAGCAAATTTGCACGTTCCATTAAAGTGAAACAAAAAGGATTTTTTTTTTAGTGAGGCTTCATTTAGTGTTTTAAAACATTTTGTAGCTTTGTGAGTGCCGAACAGCTATTCTGTTGTTACTAAGAATGTTCCTTTGATACTTGGCCGTTCTTTCAGCTCAGAATGTTGTCTTTTTACATTTATGTGGAATTTTGATGTAAAATGATGTTAAAATAGTATGTGTCTTTTAAGTGAGCTTTTAAAGGTAAGGAGTAATTCAATAAATTACAGATGGACAAGCACAGCCACATTGAGATACACCAACCTTCATGACTGGAGCTTGGAGGTCTGTTAAGAGTTAGTTCCTGTGTTGAACTGGAAATACTGTGTTATTCAACTTACGTTGAATAGGAAAGCTCTAGAATAATTGCAGAGGAAATCGTATGTAGGAAATGAAGAAAAATGCCTGCATAAGAAAATGTTACTGCTGAGATTCTAATCCAACACTCTCATCTGTAGAAATAAGTACAGCTTGCCTTGGCTCCTTCGGAACACTTGTACTTCAGTGAGGTTTTTTTACAGAGTGGAAAGCTAGCTTAAACTGTTGAGAAGGTAAATAAAGTTAGAGTGGAACATAATCAATCCTTGCAAAATTAGGTTTTCTTGCTGGTTCCCTTCCTCCTGTCCCACATCATTTTGAATTTGGTTGGTAGATCAAGAGGAAGCCACTGAATATTGAAAGGATGTATAGGCATACAGGCCTGAGTGGCTTGTTGGATTTTCTGTTTGGTTTTATTTGGTCTTAATAACAAGTGGTGTCTATGATCATCCTTCCTTCTCTGACCTCCATCTTTCCCCTGCTCACCTTCCAAGTCCACTAGCATTTAGCAGAAGAATATAGAAAAACTATAGCTGCATCAATTCATTCTTCTGAGATGAAAAGTAGATTATATAGAATATAAAAAGAATGTCAACAAAATATTCAGTAAGATAAAGTTAGGCTGTACTAGGCTTCTTTTTCTGAAGCTGTAATTAGTAGGCAGTTGTCTTCAGTGCAGGAATCCAGACCTTCTCCTGCTAATAAGATTTAATAAAACTGAAGCTGCACAAAACAAATGTCGTGGTTTAAGCCCAGGCCTTACATCAGAACCACACAGTCTCCACACACACCCACAGACACCCCCACCCCCCGGAGGGACGGGGAGGAGAATCAAAAGAATATAACTCCCACGGGTTGAGATAAGAACAGTTTAATAACTAAGGTATAACACAAATCACTGCTGCTACCACCAATAATAATAATGATAAGGGAAATAACAAGGGAAGAGAATACAGTACCACCCAGCCTGACCAAGCAGTGAACCAGCCCTTCCGGGTAACTCACATCCCGGGCATGACGTGCTGTGGTATGGAATACCTCTTTGGCTAGTTTGGGTCAGGTGTCCTGTCCCTGCTTCCTCCCGGCTTCCCCTCCTCCCTGAAGAGCATGAGACTCACAAAGTCCTTGGTCAGACTAAACATTTGAGCAGTAACTAAAAACATCGGTGTTACCAGCGCTGTTTCCAGGCTGAAAGTCAAAAACACAGCACTGCACCAGCTACTAAGAAGGAGAAAAAATGACTGCTACTGCTGAACCCAGGACAACAAGGAGGAAGAAAGGACAGGGTAAGGGAAAGACCTTGCAAATAGCAGTTTTTCTGTCATTTGCCATGGTCTCCAGATATATGTGTGCATATATATATAGATATAGATACATGTGTATAGTACAGATATGTACAATGATAAAAATTGGTCCTGGAAAATGATGCTGTGTTATAACTGCGTTTTCTAGAACATCAAATTGGACAGATTAGTACATTATTGAACCATTACAGACAGAGGAGTAGATTTGATGTGAGGTCTTAACTGATACCTATTTCCACACTGTTTATAAGAGCTGTTCATTTTTGAAGTAGGTAGAGCCTAGACAAATACTCGTTATTACTTGTATCAGGATAATATTTTCCTCAGTTGGGAAGTCATAGGTTTGTCACAATAAAATCTGAGGCATTGGTTGACTCTTCACCTTATTTAATTGAAATGAAAGTAAGCACTCTTGTAAAACAAAGTCAGTGAGCAATTTATCTTTTACTTCTCTGTTTACCCCTCTTGCTGGCCTGGTGCAAATAAGCTGGCTGATAATTGTTAAAAGAGAGCTCTAATGAACCACCTTTTAAACATACTTTTAATATAGTTTATCTTCTGTTCCCACCTCTTTTCTAAATGTTTCCTAATTGCTTAATCTATTAAAATGGCTGTTTTCAGTAGACCATGCAAATTGCTCACCTACATTTATGTGAATACAGCAGCAGCATTATGGGAATTGCATTACACTAACACTTAACTTCAGGATTGGTTTGTCAAAATGTTGAATACCTGCTCTCCAGTCTATACGTGCCAGACAACTTCAGTCATAGCCTTTATCCTAAGAAGCTTGGCATAACTGGGGAGCTCAGGCTATGCGCACGTTCAAAGAACAAACCCAAATTTCTCACAGACCTGATTTCTTTTGGTTTAATTAATGTAAAACTTAAATCTTTAATAACAACAACAATATATGCAAAGTCATTACCAGAAAATACAGTAATAGTACTATAAGTCTGGGGTGAAAAGTTTTTTCCAGAATGATCTTACTTGGCGTGCTTTTCCTTCTTGCTTTTAGCTAGCTTCACTGTTTTCTGTTCTGCAATGAATGTCAATTATTTAAAGCTAGTACCAGAAATGGACTTAATGCATAGGCACAGAAAAGATGTAAAACAATTACTATGCTCATTCATGTGTATGAGGAGCTGTGCAATAGGTAAATAACATGTACAAATTGCATTAAAAATGTCTTTATCAAGCTGCTATTAAAGTGAGACCTGGAGGTTAGCTAGTATTACCTTTACCCACATAACATCCATTCATGTTTGTTACATAAAAAGAATGCAGTCACGTAACAACTTCAAGTTACTCCCTGTGCTTAAACTTAGCCTTGCAAGATGCATTCTTCCATGTCTCACTTAATACATTATGAATTGATCTTAAGCAGCTGTGGCACTAGCTATTTTCTTCCTCATTTTCCTTAGTTTTCTGGTTTCTCTGGAGCTTTTGGTTTGTTTGTTTCTTTAAAAGATTATAAGACATTACTGCTTTTCAGTGCTGCTCACATCAGTCTAAGAGTTTAAGTTTACATCCACCCAAATTTTTCTCATGTTTTTAATTAACATTAAGATCATATTTCCTCCCGTCTGGGACATGATCTTCAGTGTTCACAGTACTGAACCAGAAGATAAATTTGGATAGAGGCAGAAATAGCTGCCTCTCTTGCCTACTACCTTACCAGGCACCGAACGTCCTTTTTGGTAAATGTTTCTGCGAGGGGCAGGAAGAATTTCTCACTCCTCTTTTTCGCCTTTTTCCATTGCACCTCTGATTTGTTGCTGTTTCATTTTCTTGGTATTCAGTCCTTTAGTTGATGGGGTCAACTTCTGTCATGCATTACCAGCAAGTGCTGGTTTATGTACAAGTAAAGACTGAGTTTTGTCTCTGGCAGGTATATTAGGGTAGCAGTGCTTCCATCCTCAACTGATATCAGCTGCCTGTTCCGCACGAAAGTTCATCCTGCCATGGAAACCATTTTACTCAACGAGATATTCAGAGTAGCCATTTCCCAAGTCACACTGCTACAGAAGACGCTGAGAGTAGATGTTTGTGCGGTCAGTCGAAGTCATCGGGAAGAATGCTTGGTATGCAGCTTTATTTCTGCCTTTGTTTCTTTGCATGCATTTGTTTATAGTGTCCCCTCTTATTTTGATGGTTAAGGCTGCAAAAATTTCACAGTACATGGAGATAAACTCTGAAGCAAAATCTGGTTGTTACTATAGTACTTAAAATACTGCCTTTCTCTAAAATTCCTGATACAGAATCCTGGATGGAATATTTTGGAGATATTTTGATAGTTCTAATGCTGCAGGATACAAAGGTGAAATAAAAAAACACCTTAGCCCTTTAATTACAGATTAATACCATCTTAGGTGTTTGTACATAAAATATCTCATAAACTTCATTGCAACATTACTCTAACACTAGAATCTAAAGTAGAAGTTGAAAAAGAGCCACAGTATGTCCAAAAAAGAAAGCAAACCCTCATTATCACAGCTTGTCAGAACAAACTCAAACTACATTTTTGCACATTTTTGTAAATTATATGATGTCCACTTTTTTAGTTTTTATGATGTATAGAAATAATAAAAAGGTGCATGACATTCATAGATCAGCCTGTTAGGAACTGGCACTTCTAAAATACTGTTATTAATTGTGGTCATCAGCTAGTTAGTGATGCTTCATTTACTTTCAGATTGCTTCTGCGTGGTCTGGTACAACTCAGTTGAGTTTTTTACCATGAGCCTGACTTTGTAACACAGTGAGATTTTTAGTTACAACAGCCTGAAGAGATGCAGAGTGTGGTGGGGTACCTCAGCGCTGACTACTCAGAACAGCCTTTCACTTCCAAAAATGTAGAAGTTAACTGAATTCATGGGGAATCTGTTGGCCTTTTTCAGTGTGTAAGAGGTTTTTCCTTTAAGTAAGGGAACGGCAGCAGAACAAATATGCAACAGAATGCAGGATACAGAGGTGAAGGAAAAAACCACCACCAATAACAAAAAACTGTGAAAGACATAAGGGTTAATCACAAGGTCAAATTAAAGAGTTGGGAGTACCACCCGCCCCAGCAGAAAGCCCTGGGCAGCAAGACAAGAGTCTTGGCAAGAGCTGTATATGCAGCCTAGCAGCTCTGAAGATGATTTGCGCTGCCAAGGAACAGAGAATTGTAATCTCCAGGGCACAGCCCAAACACAAGGACTTCATAAGTTTTCCAGAGTGCCAGCTCAGTGGATGTCAGTGCTTGTCCGAATGAAAGGGTTTCTTAATCCCTTTTACTGTCTTTTCATCTGCTTCCTCACTGGTTGGAGCAAACAAGGTCACCCGTTATTGTTTGCTGTATTGATGAATTTTGTGGTAGAACAACTGAAAAATTGACTGAAACTTGCTGCTCTGTGAGTTGATGCTCCGGGTTTCATTGACCGTTTTTCATTATTGAATGCTGTAGAAAGCAGACGTGTGCCTTACAGTGATACAGAGGGGTTTGTGCACAAAGAAGGAGATGTTCTGCACACTGAAATAAAAGATGGCAGAATAGAAGATATGAAGGACCTCTCTGCATACTTCTATTTGTTTATTTTAACTAGAAGTGGACGGAAATAGAAAATTTTACCATTAAAGAGGGAATGAAGATTCATGTCAAATTGGTGCAGCCTATTTTACATGACAAGTACTGCAGAATTTATTTTCAGCTGTTTTGCAGGAAATAAAACAAATGTAAATGATTTTCTTCCACTTTCTTCTTTTGTGCAGGCTGAGACTCTGATCAGTCTGGCAGATTTATCATTTTCTGATGAGACTTGTACTCTGTGGTACAACCTATTGCCGTGCAAGCAAATTCCTGGTAAAAAACCCGGGGAACAAAATGAAGACTCCATGTTTCTGTTAAGCAAGCAGTCATTGGACTCATTGGACTTGGTGAGCACTGTGTTGGGAAAGGGAGATGTGACATTAAAACGGGACAGGAGCATATTTGATTGCTTTATCATTTTACAAACAGTCTATTTTTGATTGAGATTTAGTCAATATAAAAACAACCAGTTTACATGCTGCATGCTGACACTTCAGTACCCACATGCTTGTGATCCAAGTCATGTGTTTGCTGGTGTCAGGGAGCAGCAGAGTAATGCAGCTCTTGCAAGGATTGTCAGGTTTTTTACTTATGTATCACATAATTCTGGTTTCATCTTCTCATTCTTTGTGAGCAGGATGCTGTGTCAGCTCTGCTGGAGAGGACATCTGCTGAGCTGGAAGCAGTAGAACAAGAGCTGGCTGAAGATGATGATGAGGAGGAGGAACAGGAGCAAAGGGGCTCTGAAGAAGATTGGTAAAGCCACCTTTCCTCCCTCACTGTTCATGCCTGAATGATTTCACACATTCCTCCTATTCTTAGACAAATGAAAGGGCTGTACTTTTGCAGGAGATCGTAGACTTATAGAATGGTTTGGGTTGGAAGGGACCTTTAAAGATTGTCTAGTACAACCCCCTGCCATGGGCAGGGACACCTTCCACTAGACCAGGTTGCTCAAAGCCCCATGCAACCTGGCCTTGAACACTGCCAGGGATGGGGCAGCCACAGCTTCTCTGGGCAACCTGTGCCAGTGCCTCACCACCAGTCTTGTTCTGTTGTGTGGCCAATTCATTCACCTTCTTTCAGGTTTACTGTATCTTGGCTGCTCTGATAACTCCTAGTGCTGGTGCTCCTCCATTCCACGTACCATCTTCCTGTGAAGCCACCCAGGGAGTCTAAGCCACTATAATGTCTTATATCAAATACTAGTTTCATCAATGTTAATAAGCAACTAAGATTTGAAACAAGAGCTGCTATCTAACAGAGTCAATGTGTATGTGCTTCCACTGATGGTCTTGTTTTTGAAGACCATGTGAGCTTTCCACAGAAACAGATTTCTTTTGAAATTGCTGTGTTGAGTTCCTGTGCAATTTCTTAGCTGCAGTGTAGAAATAAACATGCTTTATTACAGGGGAAAGAGAGACTTGCACATTTGTTTTATGAATTTATTGCAACCAGAGTCCTTCAGAGGTATCAACATAACAGCCATTGAATGTCATGCAGTGTTGTCGTAATGATCTCGAAGGTGAACTGTAGTAGAGCTTGCTGGGGTTTACTGGAGCATATAATGAAATGTGCCTTTAGATGAACTTAATGGAAGCATTTGGGTGATACTTTTGTTTTCCCTGTCAGGAAAATATGTACATTATATGTGGGTGAAGGCCAAGGCCTTCTCATTTATTTCTCTGGTTGGCTTTTTCACTTTGAGAGTAAGCCTGGGCTATTTCTGTCCATACAGGTTAGAAATGCTTGCAGAAGCCTCTCGTGAAATCATGGATGAAGAGGAAGATGGCATTAAGCTGGCAGTAGAAGGCAGCTGTTCTGATGGCATGGGGTTACTCACTGATGCACCAGAAACAAATGAAGACAAGGACAGAGAGAACAGTGATGAGGCCCATGAAAGCCAGCAAGCCGCTGCAACACTAACACTGGTGAATATCTTAAAATACGCATTCCTACGATAGCTTGCTGTGTCTGGAGATCTATTTCTGAGCAGTTAATGTAGAAGTCTGCTGCATCTGAGCATTTACAATTCGATGCGGCCTTTGCTGTAGCACTTGGTCAGTATATACTTCGAATGAAATCAGTGTGGTCACATTTGTCTGAGCTATGAAGGAGGACATTTAACGGACATGTTAGGCAGGACATCAAAGCCAATTAGCTAAAAATGTGTATGTTTTTTGTTGCATAGGGAGAATATTCCAAATACACATGTAGTTCAGTAGCTGCAACTTGTGCATATTTAAGCTATTTCTGCACATCTGTTTCATTGTTTCCTTTTTTTCTTTTCTGATTCATTTGATAAATGGGGAAAAGGCAGAGCAGGGGTCAGGATCTCTAAGCCAGTGAGGATGATGGGATTCCCTGATTTCTTCCCTTTATTTTAGGATGTGAAATACAAAAACTGGCTTAGCAGACAAGAGGAAGAAAGATTAATGAACAGAAAATTCCAAAATGTGTATACTATTGAACTACCCACATGCTGTATATAACAAGAACATGCAATGAGACGTTGTTAACTGTTCACTTTAAATTATATTCCACCTTTCTGAAAATACTTCTAGTAAATTTTTAGTAAACATATCCCTAGCATGGTGGCTCATACTCTAGAAATAAAAATTTTAGAACAACTTTCTGCATCTTAATGGTTGCATATGTTAAACCCACAGGTTCTGTAAAATAGCAAAGGTAAAAAGGTAAAGAATGATATCTCATTCCTTCAGGTTTGTGACAATACATAAGTTCAGCACCTCAATGGACTTGCTGGAAATGATAATTAACTTCCAGTTAATGTGTCAAGATGCCAAATGAGCTACGGCCATGCTACAAAGGGACTGACAGTCTGCTGCGTAGCAAGCAAATACAGATCAAAGCCCTGAATCGGCAAGGGGTAGACATCAAGGACAACATCTGAAGGTTAGGCACGCACACAAGTGTATTGCTAAGCCCGGGCTGGACAAACCCAGACAGTGAGTGAAAGGCATAGCAGACCTCATTGTAAAGCCAGCCACAGCACAGGTTTTCATGTGCCAGATCCTCTCAGGATTGCACTTGTGTTATTTGGGTCATTGTATTTATCACCTGCGCATTGAAAACCATGACCCTCATTAAATTACCCAAGCTGAAGAAAATGCCCCAGCACACATCAGTGACAGCCAATGTGCCAGCTGCTCCAGTGCTTGTTCTGTCTTGGCTGTCAAGAGGAATGCCGCTTGTAAGTAAGCACAGGCTGTGCTACCTGCAGAGATGTGGCCACCTGAGGCTCTCTGTGGCATGTTTTGCAGGCAGCAGGCCATTCTGGGGAACAGCAGCTAGCAGCGTCTTTTCCCTGGGTTCACAGGGCTGGCACAGGTCTGCAGATCACAGTAAAGCAGCCCTGCTGCTGGGGCTTGGGGACATAGGACAGTACGTCTGAAAGAAGCTAGGCAATGTAACTTTACCAGCTGCCCGTTTCAGTGTGCAGAGGCACTGTCTCCGGCATGGCAGAACCTTGCTGTTCTGCAAATGCAGAACAAAATAAATACATAAAAATAATAAGAAGAAGAACAATAATGATGATGTCTGCAGATGGTGAAGCACAACACGTGTTGCACCATGGTTGCATCAGACCGTCCACGGGGCAGCACAGGCCTTTCTGCAAAAGCTTTCGTTTTACTGAATACAAAGAGCACCTTCCAACACTCTCTCCACACACTGTTAAGTTTGGGAATATTGTGTTTCTTAGCATAGCTTCTCTGTATGTGCAAGATACTTTTTCTGATGGCCTTTTTCCATCCACTGCAAGGTAAAAAGGACGCTTGTAAAATCCAAAGGCAAAAAAACTATGTGGTGGCATGTGTCTGTATATAGTAGTTCTTATAAACTAAATTTCTTTTCATAGGTTGATAAAGAGACTAACACTGAGGAATCTGTTAACGAGAACACAACAGTCCGACCCAAGGACAGAGCCAGCTGGAGCTCAAGACAGCATCCCTTTGTCAGGAACAGCATGATAGTGCGCTCACAAACCTTCTCTCCAGGCGAGCGGAACCAATACATCTGTAGGGTAAGAGGAAAAACACTTGGGATGAGGAGCTATTAACTGAAGAGTCATTTAACTTCTTGGGAATGATGCATTAATGACAGTGAGTCATGTACCAATTTTCCCTGCAAGAGGCAAAGCCTGTGCTTTCTCTAGATTCTTTCTTTCCCTAACTGACCTGATGCATACTAGAATTGACTTTCATCAGTTGCATACTCTTGCAAAACAACTTTACTAGGGCAAAACCACATTTATTGGAGAGAAGTAACACAGATGCCTGTGCTGGCTATCTGCAAAAACTGTATTTCCCTGTGCGTCAGCAGCTACAGCTCTCTCACAGCAAAATAATTTGTTAAAACACAGAATAGAGTTCGCTGTAAACTGCCGATGCATTACCATATTTTAATAACCATTTAAGGGTAACAGTGTGGAAAGAGCTCTGTCATCAATTTAAATCTCACTTTGTATCTCAACTGGTTTTAAACCTGGGCAGCCTAAATCCTGCTCTAATTACATCTTTGAAAGATGTGTGAGCGCTGCCTAGGGGCGAGTTTTAAATGTGGCTTCGGCAGCAAAGTTTTCCAGTCTCTGGATCTGTGGTAGTGTGGAAAAAGATTAAATTGTCAGCCTTGTTGCTGCTAAACTAACTGTGAAAATCATGTGTTTAAAGATTTAAGCATGGATTCCCAGCTCTATAGATTTTAATTACAGACACCCTAGAAAAGGCAGTTTAATTTGATCTATAGTTTCTGCAGGTTACTTACACAAGTATAACTATTTGAAAATACTTACACTTTAATTCTTTTCCAGCTCAGTTAGAGGTGGTTGCCTTAATCATTTGGGAATATTAAAGTTGATTGCTTCTCTGTGATTCATATTGGCCTAAAAAGTAGAGTAAAATCTATGGTCAGTATTTACACACTTACATAACTATTCCATATACCCTCCAGAATGAAGCACTGCAGATTGTTTAGTAACAGTCTTTACATAATTTGGGTAGGTTACTGGCTGAATTCAGAACATAGGCTTCATCTTCATCTCCATACACTGGAAATTGGTTGTACTGGCAAAAAATTACAGCCTTACCTTGCTGCCTATGGAGGTCTTTGACAGGAAGTAACACTAGTTGTTCTGATAGTATAAGCTCTGGACATTTTTGCATTTAGCAAAGTACTGGGGTTTTGTAGCTTTGAACATTGCTGCCAGAAGCCGGAGTCTGAAAAACTTACCTTAGTAAAACATTCTCTTCTCATTGTGTACAGTATTGCCTGGAAGCAAAGCACTCTAGGGAAAGTACATGTTTACAGAGATAAATCTTTTGCGGTTTCAGAAATACTTGTAGTCCACTGTTGGGGCTCAAGAGTGGCACTGTAGCTGCACCCGAGTCCGCAGAGAGGGCTGATTAGCATGGGTTTTCCTAGTTCTAGTCCCCAGCTTGCACCACAGGCACATCCAGCCTTGCTTGGTGGTGCTGTCCTACATGAAAGTGCCTCTTGGATACGCTCTGGCTACCTGCCGGCTGCTCTCTTCAGAAGATGTTGCCTAGGTATAAGAAAGCACCTACTATCATGTGATGTTACAGAAAACTCAAAGATTTTTGAGCCCTGAAGGACAGACCCAAAGTCTGTTGGTGCCTTTGAAAATCACCCTTTAGAAGTACTTAAAGACTATCAGTGATGACAGCACCTGTGCATATCCAGGGGTAAGCTCCCAGTAGTGGCTCCATGGTGAAAAGACAGATTTGTCTCTTGAGAAGTGTATTCGTATTGCCAGAGGTTGTATTTCTCACCCCCAACTCCCAGTCAAGTCCAGTGTAAGCATGTTTAGGGCTCTGGCTTTGGTTATTGAAGCGTTACCAGAATGATTCCTTTTATCTGTCCAGTTCTGAAGAGGTGAAATAAATACCTTGCAGGTAGATGCTTCTGTTTTCTGTGAAGGTTACCAGTGTGCATTTTGATGCATCTAATGGTCAGTCTGCATTGATATATGTGGAACTAATGCCATAGTGAAGAAGCTACTGCTGAGCTGTGGTGCATATTTTTGAGAAGCAGAAAGTGCTTCTGAAGGAAGCTGTAGGCACCCATAAACTTGATACAAATAATAATAATAATAATAATACTACAAAAATACAGTTGTTTGGACAGATGCATGTCCACAGTAATTTACCTTCACTGTGGTAGATTTGTTAAAAGACTGCCCCAGGTAAATGAAATCCGTAGCGTATATAATCTGCATCCAGACAGTGAGTTGACAGTACTTAATAACCATAGTTGTCTTCCTTGCATTCCTAAAGAGTCTGCTTACTCTTCATCCAGTAAGATCACTGGTTGTCTTGGTTTAGGAATAGAATTTTAAAGGAGATGCTTATTCTAGTTGAAAAATTTTTACTTTATACTAAGAATGATCTACATGTATATCAGCACTAAGTTTTTCTGATGGTCTATATCCATACAGCTGTATATGTATGTGAATGTGCTTTATATCTCTGTTATGTACATTTTCACAGCTGAATCGAAGTGACAGTGACAGCTCAACACTAGCCAAAAAGTCTCTCTTTGTGAGAAATGCCACAGAACGGCGGAGCCTAAGAGTTAAGCGGGTACGTGCTACGTTACCTGGACATGGTTTAAAACAAAGTATGGGGAGAGAAGGAATAACGCATGGCTTGAAATAAAGCATATTGTTTATTTCGGCAAAAGCGATGCAAGTACTTACTATACGTGGTCATGTAGTTCCTGGTTGAAATCTCACCACAGTTGTTTCAGTGCTTATGTCTTCCCCCATGAACCAAGCTGATGTTCTAGCTGTGACTGAAGTGGTGCTCAGCATCATGGCATATACTTGTTGCTGTCAGAGGGATGTGGTTTAAGGAACCCAACTACTCCAAAGTGACCCATGGTGGTTTGTGCTACCAAAACTCAACACCAGCAAAATGTACCTTGAGCAAATTTTGGTCAAAATTTCAAGGATTCAGGTGCCCTTTTAAAGAGGATTTACTCTTCTCCAAGACTGAGTACCAAAATGATTGAAGAACAAGAGAGCAAGGTTGTATTTCTCTTGCATGGAGTTCATTCTTGCATAAGTTAGGAGCTCTATTTTAATCTTGATTGTAACTTTAAAAACACTTCAGAGAAGGGTTTTACCAGGTAGCAGGATTACATTTGGCATAAAGAAAGAACTACTGAATAGTCTGGGATGGCTTCTCGTGCGAAAAGTCACTGTTGAAAGATAGTAAGTAATGTGAAATATGCTAAAGAAATGTATTTTTACAACGTTTGTAACAGTATGTGTTTGCTTAGGCACTGAAAAAGCAAATGTTTATAAAAATAAATACAGAGGTTGAAATCTCTTGGGAAGTCTGCATAGTGCTGTCCTGGGGAGCAGAATGGGTTTTTTGGTTTTAACTTGTAAAATACATCATTGTACATCTGGTTGGAGGAACTTTTGCATTCATTTTTAGCTAGTGCCTGAAGAAAAATTGCAGAATAAATGAATTTTTGGACTTGGATCTCATCATAGCAGCTTTCTGCTAAAGAAAAACAGAAATATTTGAGCTTTTCTGACTGTATCATGTCAAAGCCTACATCAGCCTCTCTAGATAATAACTTTTATTGTTCTGTCTCCCAGCTGATTCAGCCTGTTTGCCAACCAATCATGCGAAGAGCTATGCAAGAGTGCCCTGTACGCACTTCCCTTGACTTGGAGCTGGACCTCCAGGCATCACGCACGAGACAGAATCGACTGAATGATGAGCTTCAGGCCTTGCGGGATCTTAAACAAAAGCTTGAGGAAATGAAAGGCAGAGGACAGACAGATCTTCCCCTGTGTGTGCTAGAGGATGAACGATTCCAGAAACTCTTGAAACAGGCTGAAAACCAGGTATGAGCAGCATACAGATACTGTGTGAGTGAATGCACATAGGCCCCTGCCTTTTCTATAAATTTGTTAAAGAATTTGGCTTATAGTGTTAAAGATCTTTTTAAAGAAGCTCACAATTGACTAAATACACTTCTGAATTGCATAGTGTAAACTATTTCTTTATTGGTTAATACTGCAATATTTGAACCTAGAGTCTGATGTACTTGTTTTTTAGTACTCTGTAAATACTTTGGCAATGCAGAGTAGAAACCCTATTATTTGGAATAATAGCAGTGGTGTAGTAAACCAGCATTTACTTAAAAGTTAATTTCAAATTCTCATGTGCCAGTCGTACTTCTGCAGACACACATATGGTTTTTGTCCTTCAGAATCAGGTGATTTGCAGCCTGTACAGAAATTGAGAGAGGCAGTGACTATTAGTTATAGTGGTAGGGATATGTGGGAAAGGCAGTTCTTCCACTGTGGCTTATTTCCTTATGCAGGACATACTTGTTCTAGTTTTGGCAGAGGAAAGCCAAATTCTATCCTCTATGTGATGGTCTCTAAAACAATACAAGTATATATGCGCTTTCTCTAAACTGTGTAAGGTCATTGGATACCCTTATGGATAAAAGACAATAAACAAGATAGAACAAGTGAGAGGCAACAGTGACAAGCTGGAACATGGAAAATTCTGACAAGATGTATTAAAAAGTGGGAAGGTTGTTTGTTGGTTTAAAATTGCGAAGGTGATCACACACTGGAATATGGGCCTAGTGAGGTTGTTAGGAGAGGAAAGAAAGGTTGGACAAAACAAAGCATTGTTTTGTGATGTAAATATGTGTTATGCCTGTAACTTAAACGTTGTTCAGTTCTGGATAATAAGTTCAAACTGGATAATAAGGCTGCAGGGGGTTGACAAGGATGGTCAGAGGAGGAAACAGCTTCTCTGTTAGGAGTGGCTAAGTAGCTACAACTGAAGTCTATAAAATAATGCATGAGGTGAAGGAAAGCACTTAATCATTGTCCTTTATAATACAGGAAGTAGGGAATTGAAGAGGTTGCAGGTTAAAGGAAAGCAACCATAGCACAACATTTAGAAACTATAAAAATGTTTTCCATGGAACATTGAGTGCTGCAAGTTTGTAGAGGTTTGAAAAGCAGTTTGATAAATTTATGGAGGAAAAATCCATCAGAGATCATTAACCATAATGATATCACCTACTTCAAGAAGTCTGACTGTCTGATAGCCTAGGAAACAGAACTTTTTCCCAATATGTGCTCCCAGCTCTATGCTTACGCCCTATTCTGTTCTCTCTGTCTTCTTATCTCTCTTTCCTTGGTATCTGCTGTTGGCTATAGCTAGTGGAGTTCTAAAATGGCTGTAAAGTACTAGCAGAGTTTAGGTTGAGCATTAAGAGAGAAACCTGTGGGCAAAATGGGATAAGACAGTGCAATGTTTAAACATCACACAATATTAATCTAGGTTTTGACAGTGTGAATTCATTATATTAATTTGATCTTTCTAAGTTGCAGCCCATAAAAATAGTAGTAGCTTTATATGAAAGGATAGCTAAATTTTAGAAATTCATAGTTCATATCTAATGCTGGGTGCAGGATAGAAATGGTAATTTCTAATTGCTTATTTAAAACTGTTCCCAGTCTAAAGCTATTCCCGCTAGAACAGAGTATGCCTCTGCAACATTTAATATTATAAATCCTTTGGATTTGTGCTTTCTTATTTCAGCTGGCTCTTTCAAGGCAGCAGATAGGTTTCTCATATTTTATACCTCTGGTGTCAGTGACCACCACCATGACACACACTGCGATAAGAAATAAGGGTAATAATGTACATTGCTGAAATATATGCAGGCTGCAGCATAGCGTTCAAGTCCTTCTTAGAAGTCAGAACAAGGATCACAGCCACTCCACCGCTTTGAAGAGCACTTGCAAAGTTTCTGGAAATATTTCTACCATTAAAATTGTTGCAGCTTTCCCCTGTGGAGCAAAACAACCCTGAGAATACTGTACTCTGCTGTCAGTTTCCTCTTGGGTTAGTGAAACACAGCAGCCTAGAGAACATTGTCATAGATTATTTTTTAGATCCTGCAGGTATTATAATGGTGCAGACTAATGCAGCAGCTGGAAGTGCCAGAGAAATTGAGTCTCGAGTGAAAAATGAAACCGCAGATGTAGGGGACGTTGAAAATCAGTGGCTGCCTGCTAGCATGTAGTTACTCTGCTTGAAGCCAAATACACAGACTCCATACCTTCCTACCACACCTTCCTAAGTACAAGTATGTAAAGCTCACCAGTACCTGCAGATCAGAAAACAGTAGGTAATTCTATGCACCAGAAGCATTTTCTCTTGTTTAGATTGCATTTTTGTGAGAAATCACACAGTATTTCAAAGTTTGAGGCTTAAATCCTCGTACAAGTAAGTTTTCAGACACCTAGTGTCCTGTGAAGGACTTCCTCTTTGTGTATGCCCAAAATGGATTCCTGTAACTATCTGTAAATGTCTTCATTTCTTTTCAGTACATCTTCTATGTAGAGGTGGTCTGCAATTAAGTCATTAATACCACAGATATGTCCCTGTTCCATTGTTTTGGTGTTCAGCACAGTTAGCAGTTTTTCTTTAAATTCACTTTCTTTCTTCTATACAAAAACCATTGAAGAACAAGACAGGAATTAGCATTTCACTTTATTTCACCTAAGTAATTGTGATAGTGGTTCTTCTTTGTTATCGCGCTCTTAGGAATCTCTGCATCTGCACTTAGCTTATCTGGCACTTATTTTTGGCCATATTTTTTACATTATTAAATGTATGGCCAATATTTTGGCCAATATTTTGGCCATATTTTTTACATTATTAAATATATGGCCAATGTATTAGTTTGCTTTTCTGTATTTTATATAGATGGAGGATTCATTGTCTTTATAAGTCACCCAAGAAAGACAGTGTAAATGTAAAATTGGTCATGTGCATACCTTCATATATGCATACTCTTGGAGACATTGGCCTGAAATCAAAGTTTCTCTGAGAGCATCCTGAAAAAAAAGGGATTAAAAAACCCCCCATGGGTTACAGAGTATAAAAACAAGAGAAGTCATCTGTGCTGTTAACCTGAAGTGCAGTAGGCACAAGATTCTCGTGCATAGTTACGGAAAATATAAAAGATTTTGAAATATTGTATGTTTAGTGCTTTGATGATAAATATTAACTAGGGGAGCTGATAAAACATATGGCCACTGACATATGTAAAATTAAGACAGTAACAGTTGTCACTGCAAATTTATGTTCGCTAACAAGGGAAATGATATTTATAGGTTAACTTCATTTTAAAATCATACGTATTTTGGAGTCAGGGGCTGAAAAAGTTAACAGCAGTACTGGAGTCTGAGTGAGTTTTTGAAAGGGTGGTGCTCTTTCATGTAAAACCCTTTCATATAGAACATGAGTGTGTTTCAACAGACAGAGGATACCACTGTCCTGCTGTGAATGGATTTCTATAGCTGCCCAGTATGGAACTGATAGTACGGACTAACTTTTTTGAATTAGTTGGTTTTGTTGTTTGGGAGTCTACTAGGTTGAATTCAGAACTAGAGACATGAACTCCTGAGTTACAAACCAACTTTGAAGATCACTGGTTTTGGCTTGGGTGTGTGTTTTAATTTGAGGTAACAGAGCAGCATTTTCAAGTCTTGAGTGCCTGAAGTTAAGTATAAAAAATTAACCTCTAAAGAACTTTTAAAATTGTTTAGAACATGAACTGCTTCTGTTAAACTCTGATGGCTGGCAAAATTCAAAATACAGCACATGACTTCAGGGACTGTCAGACAGATGTCTAGAAATGAAGCTAAGTGCGCACACAAGGTGGCATTGCCCATGCCATGCACCCTACACACCATGGGGGTGACATTGCAGGTGTTCTGGGGCTCACCTGCTATGAACAGTGACCATTTGTCTAAGAAATCCAGGTGACTGTCCACCTGAAAAGACCTGTTCTTCAAATTATTGGGCATTCAGAAACACTTGACAAAGTCTTTTAACAAACAAAACACAGCTCTTGATAACAGTGTGCTGCCAAAACGGTGGATGGTACAGCTGCGATTGTCCTGTTGATGCAGCAGTGCTTGGCAGAGATGTGTAATAGCACCAGCCATACTGAGGTGCAGAAATACTGTGACTTACTGGCAGCAAGGTAGCTGCTCAACAATGCTCATGTCAAGAAAGATCCTTTATCTGTTGTCATCAGTGGTGTTCAGTTCACTTGCCTTGGCTTTTACAACCTCTCCAGTGCAAACGGAAGAAGTGTCCCATACAAAAGTGTTGTGTCATGAATAAAAGCACAAAAGTTTATGAATATTAACTTCACTAGCAAGGTCAGTAAAACTTTAAAGTTCATTTTGAGAGCACACCTTCTCTGGTCTTTGTCTGTAATTTTAGAGTAGGTATAGGCAACTTTCCTAAGAGCTTTCATTAGGAAATAAAAGTACATTTCATGGGAAAAGAATGACTGTATCCCAGTTATAAAGATACTTGGATAGACAACATCTGTTCATACAAATTTAGGTATTGTCTAACTGTGGCCCTAAGACAAATCTCATCAAAATCTACAATACCCTAGTAGCCACCTGTGATGATGTGGGATTTGCTCTATTTATTTGAATTTTTCTCTCTTTTTTTTTTTTTTTTTAAGGAAAAGCTCTGTTAGTTTGTGCCCATGACTTACTTTGTGATGTCAGTCTGTCTTTCTGACCCTTTGCATAGAGATTTTCATAGAATCATTTAGGTTGGAAAAGACCTTTAATATCAAATCCACATGTAAACCTAACCCTGCCAAGTGTTTTGCTTGATGAAGAATAATTTGTCATTTCCTTGAAATGAGTAGTTGTTCGTTATTAGCAAAATAGTTATTTTTCCTGTTTACAGGCTGAACAGTCGAAAGAAGAACAGAAACAAGGTTTAAGTGCTGAGAAATTGATGAGGAAAGCCTCTAAGGATGTATGCCGGTTACGGGAGCAGAGCCAGAAAGTGCCACTGCAGGTGCAGTCATTCAGGTAGGGCCTGTTCTGCTTTTCACTCTCTTTTTAATGTAGTGAAGTAACACAAATTATTTCTAAGCTTAAAGAGACATGCCTTGTAATGTTAGTCAAAAATCTACACACCTTCGAATTGCAAGAAACATCGTATGTTTTTAACATAGCTCTGAGTTGGAGTTTCAGAGGAGTGGGCCTTGGTAACTTACTCGTGGCAGCAGTGGCAGTATTTAGCTGAGCTGTGGTGGTGAGGAAATGGAGTGAAAAGTTTCAGACCTCTGTGGGCAAGCACATGTGTGACCATTGCCACAGCTCACCTCACCCACAGCAGATTCACAGTGGGCTTGAAGTCATGGGATCTTTCCCGGTGATGCCTGAAGCAAATCACCCTGCAGGGAGAAGTAGAACAGTATACATCTTATGATTAACCACTACTTGTGCCTTGCTCAAGATTTAGTATTCAAGAAAGATCTTGAGTCCCTTCTCCTTTGTGTTTCTCTCCTCCTTTTGGTTGTGGGAACAGCAACCAATTACGTGAAGCAATATCAAGTTTTCTTGCTTAGTATAAGCCACAATGAACACTCTCTATCTCAAACCTTAATTCTAACTTGTCTGAATTCCCAAAGGGCTGCCCAGTAAGTGGCAGGCTGCCAGCCCAGAGGCCACACTTCCCTATAAAAATTTGAAAAATCCAATGCTTACTGTTCGACACAGGAACAAGTATGGAATTTACTCTGTTTGTCACTAACTGATGTTCTTAAAGCTTGGCTTCTGGGTCCTGTATAGGGAACTTAAGTCAGCTACTAATAACTGCGAGGATTTTTGTTTTCCTTTTTAACCCAGTCTGTCATGAGCAGCTTGAGAAACCCATAAGCAGATAGGGGCCTGTGAGGCCTTTATTTCAAACCACAATTGTAAATGATGCAGAATCAAAGCAAGAAAGGAAAGGGGTTTCTTAGCAAAGCAGCATTACAGCTGAGCTATTTATCCTCAGTATGAAATCCAGGACATCTTCAAACAGTTTTCAGTTTCAGTTTAAGTGTTGACAAAGAGTTTCGGTCAGTGCTGGTCATTTAACAGTCATCACAAACAGACTGCTGCCCAAGTTTACAGGAATGTGTAATAGAGCTCAAGACGTCATTCCCCTGCAAGAGAGGTATCATAAGACACTATTCTCCTTTATCTTTTGATAACCACACAACTAGGTGAGGAGTCCAGTTTACGTAGTTGATTATGCTCTGAGCTCCCATTTTTGATAGGAATTTAAGCATCACCAGTGGAAAGCATGGTTTAGTGTGCTGGGCAAGTAGCTATCTCCTAGGGCTGAATTGTACAGGCTCCACTAGTTGGATTTCTTACACTGCTGTGGCCTCACAGCATAATCATGCAGAGGCTTTTTTGAAGCTCTCGAGAAGAATCACTCTTCTGATGTTTAACTTTTAAGCCCCAAGTACTTATCATCTGTTTTGTAGGCTGCTGGCAGACAGGCTTTTGTAAACCTGTTATGCCTCAGTAATCTCTTGGTTCATAGGAGACAGAAATAATAACAGCACAGGGAAGCAACTAGAGAAGGGGTTGACAATTCTGCTTCTGAGTATTGCCCAGACCCACTTATTTTATTATTCCCCTTCCCCCCCCTTTTCCCAAGTCAGGGTAAAATGTTTTATTTTGCCTTTCTGTCCACCCACTGTAATATCATCATTGGAAATCAGTGACTAGATCAGTATTTGAGCCTGATCACTGCAGTTACTAATGAAATATTGCTTTTTACATAAATCTGCCTAAGAAGGGAATTATGTCAGAATGCCACATTTGCTGTAAAAAAATTCACTGTGTATTTTCCTCACTGTATATTTTCCAAACCTGTATTTTAAAGAATGATGCTATAGCATTAGCAACTCTACAGCAGATGACATTGGAGTCATGCCATAAATAGTAAAATAATAACTTGTTTTCCTTTCTAATTTCAGGGAGAAGATAGCATACTTCACAAGAGCAAAGATCAGTATACCAGCTCTTCCAGCTGATGATGTATAATTATGCATTTTCATTGAAGTGTTTTTCCACTTGCTCATCTCTTTTCAGATGAACTTAGTAGTTCCAGTGACCTGCTTTGAAAGATCTTCTATTTAACATTCACTATTGATACATTTATATGTAAGATACAGTGAATTGATTTTTTGTATGCTTAAAAAATGGCAACCCCTCCTCCCCCTCCCCCCCCCCCGAACAACTGGAAAAACCAAAGTAGATTAATTTTGGTATACTGATGCTGATTTTGTACAGTTTGTATGTATTGCATGTGTTTCTATTTTGTAAAGATGGAACAAAGGAACAAAGGCAGTACTAAGCATGTGTCCTGTTGAACTGCACTGTGTTGAGAAATATTACGTTCAACAGAAGATTGTTTATCTTTTCACTATTTTCATGTGAGCAGACTGTGAAGATGGCTGATTTGCCATGCAATATTTTTGTACAAGAGTGTGACTTTTATAGTTCAAAGTTAACCACAAGTGTAAGCTCCTTTCAGAAACATCAAGGCTGCCTCACAACAGCTGCTAATTAATTTCATCACTTGCATTGGAATTTTGTTTCTGAAAACAGTTTTTTGTGTTTTAATGTTTTGTAGGAAAAGACAAATTTCAGTTTAGTTTTGTGAATGTACAGTACGTTAAGCTGCACTAAAAGGTTTCTTGCATCTGCGGGAGAGTGAGAAAGGCAAGGCAGACAAGTAACCCTAAAAACTTATTATGAGACTACCAAAAGGGGCAGCTGCTTTCTGAACTGGAAGCTAAATCAAATTCACTATACCAACATTGGAATTAGAATAGTCATATTCACTGCACACTTAAAAATGTATCTTAATCTTTTGTCCTAGAGGCTTTCTTATTGCCAACTAGGAATACCCAAAAGTGTTAGGTTTACAAATATGAAGATGTTTCATTAAAGTATCTGTACCAGGAGAAAAAACTGTCACGTACTAACTCAGACATCAGACCTCTTGTTGGTAAGGTGAACCCTTCCTGAGAAGGAAGAGCTCCTCACTAGAAGGTCTTCACATGTTTTGGTACAATAAATAACATTTTATAGATACACATTGACCCTGGATGCAGTTGAGGGTGCACAGATTTAATAAACAGATGTTGCAAGTTCATCTTACATGAAGCAGCCTGCTAGGAAGAAGCATCGACTTGGATGCATTCTGTTAGAAGCACAGAACATTATATGTAGGCATTCAAAAAGCCCTGTCTTGGTAAAGCAGTTGGGGTCTTATTTTCTGTGGGTACTGTGTTGAGGGGGTGGACACTGCAGAAAAAAAGAGTTCATTTTCTACTTAAACTGTTGCACTGGGATGTGTTGAATTCACTGGCTAAAGTCTTCTTCCCCAACAAGCCACGGACTTCATCTTTCAAAAAGTCTGTAATTACTTGGTAAGAAAATGGAAGCAAATACAACCACAACATGGTAGCAGCTGCCTTAAATTCAAAGTGACGATTCTTTGACAAGAGGTCTGTGCAACACCCAAGGGTTTTCTTATGCACAAATAACATCAGATCCCTTAAATGTACAGCCAAACATGCCATTTTGGGCAAGAGGACTGACTGAACATCCTTTATGAATGCCCCATTTGGTTTTTGTTTCTTGGGTTTGAGATAACATTAATGTTTGAAAGGTCAATTTAAAAAAAAAAACAAATCTGGAATTATTTAATGTAGAGGTGAAATGAAGGTTGCCAGTTTCAACTTCTCCATTTGATTATATGAGTTGTTTGTAGAATGATGTTTAGATGTGTACTTTATGATTTTTCTTTTATTTATTTACAGCCTTATTTATGTTCTGTTTAATATAGTTCAGTTCTGGCCATAAAAATGTTTGACATTAAGGATATTGTAAAAAATATTTAGAGCTGTCAGAGCTGTCTTGAGCTGCCACATGAGCTGTTTCTCCTCCCATGTTGGAATAATAGGCAAAAAAAAGTATTATCATCTGATTTGTAAGCATGAAGCGAGGTCAAAATTTAAGGAATGCTGGCTTTAGCTTGCAAAACTCATTTTAAAATGAGAGACTTCTACGTATTCATGCTCCTTGTTTTCCAGATTGGTAAAGTTGAACATATTTATAGGCAGCTTTTAACATTTCTGGAGTTTTGGGGTTTTTTTTTTAACTAATTCGGATTATTCACACTTGAAACACTCAATAGAATAAGCTAAAATAATCCATACAGGTAAAGCTCCATCAGTTTAAAATTACAAATATTACTCTTGAAGTGGAATTTATTCTGCACAGCAGGGTATAACGAATGTAATTAGTTCTGTTTCCAGGTACCAATGTCACTACGGTTGCATATATCAAAATCTAAATATCACTGGTACAAGAATATTTAGCCAAATAAGCAAAGTTTAGCAGAAAATGTAATAGAACACAAATCAGATAATCGTTTTGGGGTTTTTTACTATTGCTATGTTTATACTGTATTAAATATCAAATGCTCAGGACTGAACTAAGTATTTAATCAGGTTATATTCTGAATGTGTTTCTGTTCTAATTTTGTCTGTAAGAGTATGCAAGTACATCACATAGATTAACTTGTCTCTGCACTTTCCCTGTGTTTCAGTGATTGGCAAATACATTTTTTTTTTTTTTTAACAAAGTTCTATTGCAGACCACCGTTTTATTTAATTCTTTTATTGCTGTTCTGTGTCTCTCTCTGCTTTTTGCACAAACAGATGGCTGCTGCAGCTTTGGCAATGTAAAAATCACTGCAATTTATAGAAAGTTGACATCAATCAATGCCGAGTCTTAGGATAAGTTAAACTGATTCATATGTTTGAAGCTCTCTTTACATTCATTAAGTAAAAACTGCAGTAGCAATGGACAAAGTCAACTCTCTACTGGACATCTCCGTATTATTATTGGGGAATACCAGATTTCCTTGGGGAGAGATTGTGCATGGATACATTCAGTCGTTCTCTCTCTCTAGAGAATAGTATATTACATGACATTTATGCCTGAGAATTATGCCTTAGTTTATTGTGACTGATACGGGTCCAGGGAACTTCATCCAAGGTTGTCCTGTATCAGGGTTTTTGTCATGCATGTTGAACTGACACTACATACTTTCAGGACTTAAACTACTATTATGTTTTGTACAAAATACATTGTTTAAAGTGGCCCCAGTAGGAATTCTGCTGTTTAAAATACAGTCAAGTCTCCATGCATGCCTAGAGTTTAAGAATTTTATACTTATTTATCCTAAAACACCAAGCAAACAAGCAAAACCCCTACAAAACCAAAACGTGCAATTGATCAAATTTTGGGGAAACAGAATGGTGATTTACATCTCCATAGCTCATAAGTTAGTGTAATTAAAATTGAAGGTAAGTAGTGATTAAAGGAACTACTTGGGAAGTAACAAACCCTCCCCTCAGTCTCCTAAACAGTAACTTTTTCTTGCTGTAATGCAAGAGTAAAATCTGAAAACCTGGTATTAACCCTTTTTAAAGAGTTCCAATTTCCAGATGTTGAGTGTTTTTCTGCGAGTGTTTTCCGTATCTGCCATGGCATCCTGCTCTGGTGATTTGTGGTCAGATGAGCAGCAGATTGTGAAGAGGAGATCCCCCTAGATTTATAACAAAAATACACCAAACTAATCACAGACTAGTACATCCCTTATTTCCCTTTGGGCACAACCTCTGGGATGTCTTCATCCCAAAAATTCCTGGATTATGGTACAGGCAACCCAAGAAACAGACGAAGGCCAAAACTCCAGACACCCACAGAAATATTCCTTTAAGTAGTAACAGCTGTTTCTTTAGCTTCATCTCTGTCCCCTCCATCTTTAGGCAGTACAGACGAAGACTATAGATCACAAGGCTCAGAAAGTCCTAGTCCATATGATGCTAAAATCCTGGAAAACTGTAATTCTAGAGGCAAAACTAGGAAATAATTAAAATCTTCACACTGTGTTCCTCCTATGGCTTGGACTGTACAGGTTTGCCATAGTCCCATGGTCCAAAGCTCCAGTACTTTTAAGTCTAAGTTGTGATTTTTCCAGTCTGCTAAATAGTTACAGGTACCAAGTAAAATCCATCCTAGTACAGACAACTGGCTGTAGCCTGCAGACCAAGTTCAATTTTAGCAGCCACAGAAGTGCTGCACCATTTGCTTTTGCAGACACTCAGTTCTTTGTCATCCTGAACATAAGCAAAAGTTAATGCTTTAGAAAGCATGGAATACTACTCCCCCTCCTGCTTCGTGTTGCCTGGTTCCATTTGCAGTGTTTGGGGGCCAGGGATATAGTGTGGTAAACCAGTAGCTGAAGGGTGCAGCCACAGCTGGGCTTTCCTAGGGTTTCTTATTTTGTTTTGGTTTTTAGGTAAAGCATATATTTTTCTTTCCATCAACCTGCTAAATCATTAACAGCAGTTCTGCTAGATCTGGCATCTCACAGGTCATTTTTAGATGAAGTTTTAATACCATATTGATGCAGATGAAGTTATCTGCTTTTGAGCCATCTAAGTATCAGTTGTTTAAATTCAAAGGTTTCAGAACAACATGTTGCTGTAAATGAATGGAGTTTAAGGAGTTTTGACAGGATACCTGATGCTTTAATACCTGTACCAGAAGTTAACATAAGGATTTTATAGAGCAGCATTTCTCAACCTATTTTGGGAGCCTAAAGTATGCAGGTGCCAGAAACACTCAGAATAACTTGCATGGGCAGCTTAATGTGCTAGACAGGGGAAACACAACTTGCTGGGTATGAAGCACCCACGCTCTAACACCCCATGCACAAAAAGACATCTGCAAAGCTCACTAGAATTTCAGAAACCTCCAGTTTTCTGAGCACAACAATTTCCAAGTACACAGAAAGATAATCTGATGCAATGCATGTATTTAGACTTTAGGATGTGAAACTCAAGTTTGTACAGCACTGCATTAGGCAAGTGGAAAATGCAACAAGGAGTCAAGTATTGAGGCTCTTTTAATCAGTTACATATGAAAAGGAAGCACATTTTGGTTAAAAGCCAAGCTGTAAGGGAACATGCATATTCATTTTCAGGATTTTACAGTGCAGTTGAGAAAGCAAAAGCACCTTTTCTGCGCAGTCTATGAAAACTTCAGCATTCAGCTGTGAAACAAAGTTTTAAACAGTTCTGTGTGTGAGAAAACACACCACCTTCCAATACCAGTTAAGGAGAAAGCAGACGTAAGTTTAGGAAATCAGCCAGGTAACAAAGAGTCCTTTGAATTTCTACTGGAACAAGCATCTGGCTTGCACTGGGGTTTGAAAAAGATAGGGCAGTCTTTCTGTTCTGCATAAAACCTTCCATTTTAAGGCCTAGTTTCAGTTTCCAAGTGTTGACACTGATCTTGCTGTTCTGCTACTGCGTAATGGACCGAAGATGGATGGACTTCAGTTGAACAGATTGTGCAATTAAGTAGGGATCCTCCTAAGATAAGACAAAACCCAGCAAGCCAGCCAACAAATAACGCTTCCCCAAAATCCCACCTGGGAACAATATCTGGTATATTCTCATCCCAAAATTCCCGGACTGTGGAATGGGCAACCCAAGAAACCGGGACAATAGATGTAATCCCCGATATCCAGAAGAGCATTCCTCCAAACAGCAACAGCCGTTTCTTTTGTCTCTGTTGCCTTTCGCCAATTTTCAAACAGTCCAACCCAAATCCCGAGAGCAAGAGGCCAAAAAGCCCTGATCCATTGGAAAAAACCATCAAAATCCTAGAAATCCGGAGCTCTGGAGGCAAAGCTAGGAAAGAATCGAAGTCCTTGCACTGCATTCCCCCTTCTTCCTGGACAACACAAGCTTGCCAGAGTCCCATGGTCCAGATCTCCAGTTCATTCAGGTCCAAGTTAAGATTTTTCCACTGGGGTAAATAGGTGGTGAGACAGGACAGGACCCATCCCAACAGAGAGACCAGTATGCCACTTAATTGCATCATTGGTTGGTAAAGCAAGGCCATTATGAGAGCAGAGTCCTAAAAGCTTGAGGAGGAAGGTCTCCCCAGCAGTCCTGTAACAACCGCTACCTTGCGTGATGGTGGAAGCTATGATTATTTTAGTTCTCTGCTGCTCAAAATATAAGTGCTTGCTATTAACCCTTTGTGAGCTCTGAAACACTTTTTTGTTCTTCACGAATATAAAGTTTCACATAAAGGAGGAAGGACTTCACTAAACCATGAGTTAGTCTTTCCGATAAGGATTTGATCTGGTACCTTCCAATTTGCTGGGTAAAATTATATCCCAATGCCTGATGATTACAAGCCTGAGGATGAACAAAGAGGGCTCTATGACCCCTCACCCTAAAACACAACAGAAATCTTTGTGCTTCAATACGGATTAATTAGATTTTAAGTGGTGATAAAAAGGCTGCTCTGTGTGCAACAGGACTTCATTGTAATAGCTAAATTTGAGATTTCAGGGATGTAAATCAAGGCCTTGTAAAGAAAGGTAGACTGTTTGCCTATAATCTTTATTCTTAGACTTCCTCAACATACATAATGGCTTATCTTCCACTGCCCTGTTTTATGTCCCAGCACTGTAAAAGACGCTTTGTAAGAGATCCTTATGTTTCACATTTTCTACATTCACTTCTTTTAAAATGGGCTTTGTTTTGACTGACTCTTACGAGGAAAAGGAGAAGGGTATGGTGAAAGTACCGTAAAAAACTGAAATCCTAGACATCCCTCCACCATAATGAACCCAGACAGATCATCAGCCAGTATAAACTTTACTTGCCCCAGGACTTCAACAACACCATGGTAGCAGCTTACACCAGCTCAGAGTGTCCCCTTTCCTAGAGACTACGTCCCAGATGGCAGAGAGTGTATACACTAAGTTTCTAACAACATTTGGCACTCCGTGCTCCCAAGGCCAGGAATGCCTAGTACCTTTTTGATCAAAGCAAGATACCATTATGCCACTACCCCATTAGGAAACCCTGCTTTTTAACTGCTCTCATATCGGCTACACTTGTTCTTGTCTACAGGGTCAGCAAGGAGAACCTTTGCCTGCTGTTCCCCACTCAGATGTAACAGCATGGCCTGTATGAGAGAGAGCTGAGTAGTATGAAGACACGCACATGTGTACGACCCAGAAATGTTTTTCAGTCTTTCTTGACTTTATTTCCTAGATGAGATAATATCTTCTCAAAATGGGTTATCAGGTGATGGAAAAAACATAGCACTACTTTTGAAAGTTGCCAAAATCCCGAGGGGTACCAACAAGAAATTTCACTGTGAGAAGATCTCTTCTTCCTCATTTCTCTGCTGAGTCTTAACTTCTAACCCTTGTGGTTTTCCTGTCACAAGCTTTGATGAGCCAACACAAGGAAAGATGATCTGTTTCCCTTCTGCTTGTGTACCAACCCAATCCAGCAGTTTACACCAGGTCAAAAAATTACCATACACAAGAGCAGGAATCACTAAGAATATTGCTGACAAAACCAGGAACAAATTGATGCAAACAAGGCTCTAACTTCAACCATCCACTAGGCAAAAGAAGAGGAAAAAAACCCTTGCATTCATTCAAAGTCCAGATTGTATTTTCAGATTTGGCAGTGTCACTTCCCTCCTCTTTCTCTGTTCAGAGCAAGAATGGTAGTTCTGGAAACCATCACCACATTCAATGAGAGACTCAATAATGGCATTTGAATGTTTTTTCAAATAAACAACTAAACTTCAGAAGTGCTTCTGCTCATTCAGAGGATACATGCTTATTTGACTTTAAAATCATGGCTATGCCACACTTCGACTGGAAGCACATTGCACTTCTGTCTGTGAACGTTTAACATTTTCTTCTTGTGCTCTCACACTGTATGGCATTAAGAGCAAAGATCAGGCATGTGAAGTTCATTCATTTTGCTAATATTAACCGTAACTGGAGCAGTATGCCAGCCTTTCAATTTTAGCAAGCAGAAGCATTCAGACTACTGCATCGGTATCACCTGCCAATTACGTTCTGCAACTTACTATTAATCGTGCCCTAAGTTTGAGCAAACAAAGCAGCTTCCTTAAACTATCCTGTGCAAGATTATAAAAGAATTCTTGTTCCCCCAGGGAGGTGGGGAAAGTAAGACTTGCCTGGTCGCAAGGATAGGAGCAAGTTCTGAACTGCCTTTTCCTGGAACTTACTGATCTTGTGAAAATCTCAGCAAGCCCATAAACAAAACCAGATCTTCTATCTGAAGTGACATATGTAAATTGTTGGGTCAGTAACTGCCTCAGTCCTATCTTCTTGCACACCTTCCCCCCACTGTTCGTTCTTTCTTTTTCTCTCATCTAAAAATGTCTCATTCCCAGAATAATTTTATTGTGGTAGACTTGTGCCTACACGGAAGGTAACGCGTCGGAGTTACTGCAAAGCTCAAGGGCTAAAATTGGGCTCCCATCACTTTCTGCCTTACTGCTCGGGGTAATTTGAAACACAAACCCAGGGTGCACTGTTACACTATGATAGCAAAAAACATTTGCTGACATCTGAAATAGTGCCCTTCCGTGAATGCTAGGATGCTGCTAGAGCAAAGAATTCGCCAAATAGACAATTGAATGCTTTGTTGAGAAGTTACAGAAGGGGACAGCCCAGCAGAGACAAAGCAAATCATCACTAAGGCCATATCACCTCTTCTGATCCACCCTCCCTGACACACGCAGAGACTACATCCCAGCCATGCAGCCACTACCGATGGGTTTACACTGCTGGGGCACCAGTGCCAGCATGCAGAGGGCAAGGCAAAGCTGAGCTGAGGGCAGCAGTACAAGGTGAGGACTCAGTGAGCACTCGGCAGCACTCGGGCCACCTCAGCACCTTCAGAAGAGCCAAGAAGGGGCTACAGAATCTTCTCACATGGGAAAAAGGCACTGTTCCTCTGAATAGGGCCTCCCTCCTCAAATGGGCATATTCAGTAGTGCAAGGACTCCCCAACCCTGCATTCCTTCCCTCTACAAACACTGGATGTAATTCATTAAGCAACTTTAATAAGAGCACATTATGTATGCAAAAGAAATGTACTTCTGGGAGCAAAAGACCTTGCTAACAGTTTCACTTCCATCAGATTAATCAAAAGCTGGAAATAAGACATCATGTAGGATTAATGGCAGTTGGAAAGATGTAGAAGGGAAAGGCACTGAAAGAGTCAAGCACAGCAAAATGAAACTGCCTATTTCTGCTTTAGGGTTTCATTCAAAAGACTGAAATGGGAGAGGGAACATTTGCCAACTGGAAGAATAAAGAGTGCTTTAAGGCTCAGTACTTCAACCTTTGCAGAAACTTTTCCATCACCATCCCAATCTAGACTTCAAAGTGAGGGTTGACTGGGTTAGAAAATTAGCCTTATTCTTCAGGGAACTATTTTTGATGTACTATCAATACAGGAGAATACTGTAAGTATGAAAACTCTTGTCACTTGAACAGTGATTGCAATGCGATTTCCTTGAATGATGGAAGGCTAAGACATTAATTCCTGAGCTGTGAAATATGTAGGCTTCTTTATCATTTTCCATCCCTTTTTATGAGATTCTGGTTTAATAGAGTGTTACACATATATATTACTATAATGCTTTTCATTTAACACCTGCAAACAATTATTATAATAAGATTTCTCTCATTCCTTAAGATGTGTTTCTTATTATCAGTAATCTTATGAGAAATTATTCGTAGTACCCAGCAGAACCTGCATGGAGAATTGTTATTGCATGACAACAGGGATTACAAAAATAATACGGACTTGTTAACCATAAATTAGAAGACTGCGCATACTTTTTGATATCAAGCTAGGCAGATTGGGAAATGAGCAGTGAGGATTTATGGCAAGTGAAAGAAGCATGGGGCACCTGTGGCATTCTGCTTATCTGCCATAATTGAGATTTGGGGGGAAGTGAGAAAAAGAAACTGAACAGATTTATGGTAGTCATTTGAAATATGATTGTTGTTCAGATGCTAGTGGGTTAAACTGTTTTAGTGGTTTACCTTTTAAGGTGCAGGAAGCCAGGAGATGTAGAAAGGGAAGATCTTTCCTAGCAACTGTTCTCCCTAATGTTACAGATCTTTTTGGCTACAGAAAAACAAAATAAAACTTTTCCGCTGCTTTTCCTCCCTCCCAGCATTTAAATAATTTAAATATCCCCCCCACAACTGAAACCTAAGCAAGCTTATAGCTTAAATAGCTCATGAGGTCCTGTCAGTAACAAATTAAACCCTTAACATTTGTCCAGGCAAGTTAAAACTTAGATACATACTCAGTGTCATCCTCCATCATATTAATCCTCACCCCTTCTCTTTACTCCCTCTCACCTTCCTTACTCTACATCAAAAATCTGAAAGGCCTCAATCTACTGAGGTTCTCTCAGGGGGTCAGTGAGGAGGAAGTCAAGTAGAGCTGCCTACGGCTGCCCCTGAGGAAGGGATGAGTGCAGGGAGGGAAGGAGGAACAGCAATTTCCTCCCTTCACTTTTCCTTGGCCCTCCCATCAACTGTGGCCACACAGCAGCATCTGATTAATTCTGCATCAGTAGATTGAAATAGTGCCTGTTCATATTCAGAGAAAAATAATTGTTGAAGACTTCTAATACCGTGTCTCTGCAATAGTTATGTGATAGTTATTTCTGTTTTAACTAATTGATGATGACTGCATATTGGAAAGATACTTAGTATCTTCTGCAAAGTATCATGTGCTTTCTAAACACACTTACATGGAGGTGAGGGTTACCTCTGTTTCGTGGATTCAAATTTGAAAAGAGAATGCTCTATCCTAAATGAAAGACAGTGAAGAACCTTAGGTTCTGAGTGCAAGAAAACAATTGTGAAGATTATTACAAGTGGTACTTTCTGATATAAAGATAACCAGTGTTCACTTGAGCAGACATCTGGCAAAGTGACTATTCTGTAGTATACTCAAGTCTTCATATTATTTTGTACAAAATCACAGGTAGACAAAAGGTACTAACACTATAAGTTACAGGGCAATGCAGATATTGGCATTACTGAGCTTGGAATACATTTGAAAAGCTATATTCACTAAAACAAGAACAGCAGTACAAGGCCAGGCTAAGCCAGAAGTTTATCTAACCCAGCAGGAAAAGACTATAACAACATAATAAGGATAGACTGATATTCTCTCCATCTTATAGTGTAAAGATCTGTGAGCCTACACATCGTGTTTAGTAGCCTTTGATGGACCCTTCCCCTAGGAATTTGCCCCCAGAGCACATAGTTGCTGCATCCAGAGCACCTTACAACAGTAACTTCCACAGTTTAATTTTGCTTTGCATCATTTTACTCCCTGTAATTATAAATTTAGTGCTGGATTGTTTTGCCTACTAGTCCCTAGTTCTTATGTAATGTTCACTATCCTTCTGTTGTGGTTTAACACCGGACTAAGCACCACCCAGCTACTCATTCATGCCCCCCGTGTCAAGATGGGGGGCAGAATCAGAAGAGTAAAAGTGGGAAAATGTGGGTTGAGATAAAACAGCTTAAAAGGTAAAGCAAAAGCAAAACAGGGAATTCATTCACTGCTTCCCATTGGCAGGCAGGTGTTAAGCCATCTCCAGGAAAGCAGGGCTCCATCACATGTAATGGTTACTAGGGAATGCAGATGCCATAACATCACATGTCCTCCCTTCCTCCTCCTTCCCCCAGCTTTATATGCTGAGCATGATGCCGTATGGTATGGGATATTTCTGTGGTCAGCTGGGGGCAGCTCTCCCAGCTGTGTCCCCTCCCAGCTTCTTGTGCTTCCCCAGCCTCCTCACTGGTGGGGTGGTGTGAGGAGCAGAAAAGGCCTTGACTGCGTGTAAGCACTGCTCAGCAATAATTAAAACATCTCTATGTTATCAACACTATTTCCAGCACAAATCCAAAACATAGCCCCATAGTAGCTACTATGAAGAAAATTAACTCTACCCCAGCCAAAACAAGCACACTATCTCAAAACTATTCTTTTTGGTATATACCTCTTTAATATCCTTATGCAGAGGTCTTACCCATGCTAAAAGATCCTAGCTTATTATATACTCAATTATCTCTAAACAGATGAAAGAGTAGTGAGCTGTCTTGCAGTGATCCTACCTTCCCACTGTCAGAGTTCAATACAGTGTGCATGTTATCATTCCATAAGGGAATCAATGTGGGATTAAAAACCTCTCTGCTTTCACACTACCACCATCATGACTGTCTTAGCTATGTTCCTGTTCACCATACACTTTAGGACAAAACCAAAAAGGAACTGATTAAAAACTTCCCCTAAGTTGGAAATACTGCGAACAGCACCATCTTGTTGGTATATTGGTATGCGGATATCTCCATTTGGCTATTTCGGGAAAACAAGAACTCTAGCCCAAGAAGTAAAACGGAAAAAAGGGAACTAACAGCAGTCTGCTTGAAGTCGAGTATCTTCCGCTGTAAGGTATGATCTACAAATGGGTATTTTTTTTAATAGGAAGGATACACTCCCAAGTGGATGTACAAATGACTTTCCTGTAATATTCTGCCAGACGCACAGATGGCATGAGATTAGGAAAGTGCTCCTCACCCCAAGTACATGATGATTTTCATAAAGTATAGTTTCCATGGTTGGGAGTAATGCATCTGTATTCATGTGAAAACCCTTTATGATACATCAAATTACTATGCTTTCTCTTTACCTAATTATCACTTCTCTGCAGGACAACAATCACAGAATTTGCTGCTGTTGTGGTAAAAGGAAAAAGAAGGCATTATATCCCTCAAGGAGTGTAAGTGAACTTCTCTGACCCACATGTCCAGTTGCACAAAACACAACCCACAGGAACACCACTGACGGCAGGGTGCAGAAATATTTTTAACCTTGGAAATTTCCCTACAGAGGTGGAATAAACTGACATATAGTTTCCATATAAATTGAAAGAAACATTAAAAGTCTTTTTTCCCCCATCTTTTTCTTATAAGACAAAACAAAGCAAACCCAGACTAACAGGCTGTTACTTAGCTTTCTTTAAAAATCTCTGCTATCAGAAAAAAAATACAGCATTCCTAAGCAACCTGTTCTAATGAAGCTCTGGAATACAGATCACATTTCCTAAGGCTATGTACTTGTTCTCCACTTTTGTCCTCCCTTCTTAAGCAATAGCATCTAGTGGTTAATGTCACAGAGACGGGCATTGTCTGCTCTCTTACAAACAAGATTGTTGCAATCCCTAAAGGAAGTAGCTTTTCATTGCTGTTGCTGATGCCATCCCGTTTATGATTTGCTATAATTTTGAATTCTGGTATGTTCACATTCCTTGCAGCACGCACACACACTTTCTGTCTTCTGATGATGTTGAGAGGACAAGGACTTTTCCCAGCTCCTAGCACATGTGTGGAAGATGGGGGCTCACAAGCATTCCTCTTCCTCTACTCCCTGCTAGAGATGATGGAGAACATGCAGGTATCCCTCCGCACAGCCCTGACCGAGAAGCCTTTGTCTCTTGCCTCTGCAAGAGGTTTGCTTTCAGTAATGTCTGATCACAGAGCTCTCTGCTGTACTCTTATTACACCTCCATACATGCAAGAGAGAGGCAGCCTTTTTCACGTTTCCGAATCAAAATCAAACCACATTCAAGTTGTACAAAGCTGGAAGTGGAGTGTCTTGAGGAAAGGGAAAGGATATAGCTTGAGAACATCTTGTTAAAGACGTGGAGCTCAGTTCCCAAATACCATGCCCACACGAAGCATAGTGTGTATCTGAAGAAAAGGTGAGTCAGTATCAAGCTTTGGCACTTTATCCCTCTTAACTACAGAACAGTTACATCTCTTCGATTATTTTCTAAGGCACAGAAAACATTAGAGTGCTCAAATCATCTCACAGCTACCACAGAGGATATTTACCTTTCTTCCTGTCAGACGGTGTTCCATAAAACATGGCAAATACACTGGCTTCTCAGACTTGTATAGCAAAACACAGTTCTATCTCCAGTTGATCTGCAAAGCCAGCAATACTCATGGGGCTGAGGAGACCAGCTAGGATGAATCCAGCCAGAGGAGGGAACAGCTTTTATCAGCATACAGCAATAGTGCTGCGTCACAGCCCTGAACTCTCAACACAACAGCATCTTCTGCCCCACTGTTGACCACAATGTTATGGGTTTTGTGCAAGATTAGAACAAGTGGTCCAAGTAAAAGTTTGGGAGCTCTCATGGTGAAAAGATAACAAAACTCCTGGCTCCTTTGTCTTTTGTGTGATTTAGCTTTCTGTACCAGAGAACAGCAGGAGTGAAAATACACTGTTGGAGCCCAAAAAGTGACCTGAACAACAAATAACAGATAAGATCTTGGAGCGTGATGGAAGGAAGATACTCAAGTTTCAGTAGAAGGATCTACAGTGTCTAGTACTGCAGCACAGCCTGAGACTACCAAATCCCAAATGCCAGGTGGAATAGGAATTAAGGGTAGAAATTAATGACTTTAGCAAACAGGAGCTACAGATACGCAATTTTTGAGTTTCCAACAGCTCAGGGAAGAAGCTGACAGCTGCCCGAGATCTGCCTACTAACATTTCAGCATAAAGGCCAGAAAGATTTACAATCAGCTGGGCAAGCTGGAACAAGAAGCTTGCTTTCAGCGTGCCTCACAGAAATACTGCAAACTAAAGCATGAAAAAGATCTTTGAAATGCTACATGTTAAGTGTTAGACAATTAATATAGAAAACTTGAGACTCTGCACTGCCATGAGCATCTGATATAGATAAAACCTAATTTAAAATTACCTATCTAGGGCCCTGAAGGCAAAAATTAAAATAATTTAGATCATAAAGCAAAGAAACACCATTGTTAGTATTTATTATGAGAAGCAGTCAAGGAGCTGGACTGTCGCAAGATTCCTCAGGCAGTTCATATCTAAATATATCTTTAACTGTCTCTGACTACTTTGTTTTTAAATGAGTGGGGCTGGGGAAGTTATTTATGAGTGCTCAAACTGACAGCCTCAAGCAATAAGAGAATTACTCTGTTGCCCAGAAACACACACAGATCATGCCAAATCCCAGAAAGTCCATTAAGAGCACAGACTCCAGCCACACACCAAAGCACTGCTCAGCCAGTATCCTGTTTGTGTCAGGGACTGGTAGGAGACACTAGGGAAGAGCAGAGGAACAGGACAAACACCTCTTCCAGCTTCCACTTGAAGGCAGGCCAGGGACTTCCTATCTCTACAGTTGGTATCTTTGCATTCAGTAGACCTAGCCTTCTTTCATCATTTTGTCCAAGCACTTACTGAAATCATGTTCAGGCCAAGCCTGCCAAACCTCTTGCCAGTGGAACAGTGTTAGCTTGTGGTGTAAGTCAGTCCTAAATAAGCACCTAAATAAGTTTTTTTGCTTGTATAGCTTATTCCCTTTTGCGGAAGCAAAATACAGTTGACAAGACATAATAGAAGGGTTTTCTAGTTCAGATATTCTAGCAAGCCTATTCTAGCCTTTAGAAAAATAGCTAGATGACAGTGATACATATTTAGTAGTGCCCACAGAAATTAAACATTTAAATATAAACAAGTGTATTCCTTTTGGTATTTCATTTAATATATAAATGCCAAGCTGTTCCAAATTTCATTTTCTGTGAATCAGAGTTTATACTTTACTTTCAGAAATTGAATACTGTTCCTGGTAGCTTTACCTCATCTATCCTTAAAGCATAATACTTACACTACAAATTATTAATTGTGATTCTGGAATAACTAACAGTGCTTTATGCCTTCTGTTTGTTTTGTTATGTGCAAACTAGACACTAATCCCCCTCAGGCAAAAAAAGGAAGACTTGCTGGTTCTGTGGAAGTGGCAAGGACCTCAAAGGTAGCATAAAGTTATTGTACAAGAGCAATCAGATCTATAAAGTCAGTTTTAATGCACTGAAATAAGCAGACAAATCCCAAAAATGCATTCACAAGTAAAGCTTAAATGAGTGGCCATGAGGAGACCTGAGCTTAAGTTTTGATCTCCGCACAAACTGGATTGCTGGCAAATAATCACAATTTATAGTTTTCTAATATAGTCTGGATTCAGTGGTTTTCTAGCCCAAACAAAGCAACATATAACATGCAGAACAAGGAAGATGACCAAGGGCTAGAAAACAGGCTGCAATCTTTTTCTCAACTCTGACAATGGACATACTTTAAAGAAGCAATTTAATTACATTTCTTGTAAGTACATTGGTTTTCTTCTGGGATTCAGGGCAGGCCACCTAAGGTGGCCACAACGAACAAAACAGATACTGTGTAAGGTATCTGTATAAGAAGCAATCTAATTTTGCATATTTATAAGGCAAATCATTTCACCTCCAGAAGAAAAAAAAACTATATTGAATGAACATTTTATTGCACAACACATTCAGGAATAAGTCTAGCAGTGTCAGTTTTCTGATGAAGAAAGTGGTCCTAAGGGTTACTACATCTCATGACTGTAGAATTGTTAGTAGAAGAGAATTCTTTGATGTTTTATTTAAAAGCTTTGCTCAATAATTCAATAAAGAAATCCATTATAAGTCAGGAAAGAGTAAGAACATTCCATGAGTACAATCCAGTAATGAATAAAAAACAAACCAACACAAGGATAGCAAGTAACTGTAATTTAGGAAGCATGTAATTCACTATTTAACCTGACTGAATTAAGTTACCTCAGGTATAAACCAGCAGGAAGCCTTGGATCTAAGTAGTGACCCTAGTGTATCTCCCTCGTTCTGTGAAATTGAATAGATGAAAATCACACAGTATCTCCAATGTTTTTATTAACAGACATAAAAGAGTCTGGCTTTTCGATCACCTATTGACACCAGATTTTTTTCAAGATTTCATGTGAGGTGAACATAAAAAGGAAAAGTAAGAGGTAGTGTTCTGTTCCTTGTGTATTTCCCTCTCATCCCTGAACAAGCACTTCAGGTCAGCTAGGCACCCCAATGCCTATTAGTTAATCAAAACTTTACTGCATACAAATCCCAAGAATGGGATTCAATGAGACTCATCCCAAAAAGAGAATAAAGAGGATTTACGTTTACTTCATAAGAAGATATCTTGCTTTAGTGCTCCCAAGTGTCAAAAAGAACATGTGGCACCACAGGATCAGATTTCCAGAATTTCTGCTGCATACCCCTTCATGGCACTTCATTTCCCCTTCAAGTTGTCTCTATTTAGTCTCACATGCCGAAGACTAAAAATACTGATTTCTTACATTCCCACATATCTTTCCTTCTGCATTTTCTAGCAGGGCCCACAAAATTATTTCACACAACCTAACAAGGAATCTGCTAGCAGCAAGGAAACCAAACCAAATTAGGAAATGCATTTCCAGAAAGAGTCTTCCATCAAAACACAGCAAATATGGAAATTTCCAACAACTCAGCATGTTGCTACATTGCCATTTGCCCATAAATTCCAATAATACATAGCTCTGGGATCCCATTAGCATCCTAGAGAGTAAATAACTAGTGAGCTATAAATCTCCAGCCCTATAATCACAGTCAGGGCTACCCATCCCCAATCTTTGAACCCAAAAATAGTTTTTTAATTGCATTACCTATTTTTCTTTATTATTTTTGTGCCAGAAGAGCAATTCTGGACTGAATGACACCTTTTATCAACTTCAGCTGCAAACCTATCATCTATTCTAAACAAGACATCCAGGTAGGGGAAAAAAAAAAGTCCTCTTGACTTCAGGATCTGTTATTACAGTAGCAACATCATAACTAGATACAGAAGTCTGAGCTTTCCTTTCTTTTTCTTTTCTTCCTTCCTTCCTTCCTCCCTACCTAGTAATTTATACCTCTTGCTATTCTACCTCTTATTATTCTGTACATTCCACCTCCCCCAATACTTATTCTATTCTAAATAGTCCTGATTGTTCCTTCAGAATACATCATAATTTGTCCCAGATGCTCCTCTGTAGGTAGTGATTAAAATCATAATAATAGCCATCTTTCTTCCTGACCCAGGTACCACTGAGGCACCCACGGTCAATACCAACACCAGCCAGAACTTTGCAGGCTGTGACAGCAGTAACATTCGCAAGGAAACAAGATCTTGCTTTAATCAATCTCCTGCTGCTTTATATTCCTAATCTGCAGGCAAATGCCACTAGGTTGATACACCTTCAGGTAAAGAATAGCTGCCTTCGTTTTATTATCCCAACAGGATTGTGGGGAAGGCAAAAAATATAAATAAAAAAATAAAATCAATTTAAACCCCCCCTCCATGTTTCTAAAAGATTACTTAGGAACAAGCTCTGAGAATTATATAAACTTTCCTTAAGCTATGATGTCAGGCATAACTGGAAAGCTAGAAGTTACGGGAAACGTAAGCCTGAAGAACTAAATGGAAGTGAAGGAGAACTAAACCATCTCCCCTTAAGACTCTATTCTATTTACCCTTCTCAGGTTTTGGAAACTGTAATAGAACTCTGTTCCTTTACAGACATCCCTTAAATATTCCAGCGTAAAACTTTTCAGATGGTGTAACAAGCCTTCAGCCTCAGACACAGACTTACATATATGGCAATCAAAATTGCAATTTGCTATACTTGCTATTATTTAAATTCTTAAAAATCAGATCTGAGAGTTATCCAAATTATGCTAGGAGTTCAACACTAAAAAAGTGTGTGCTGTAAAGAGTTGTGGTGGCATTTTAAAGCTTATTTTATCTGTAGAATAAGGGGGTTATGCTTACACTGCTATTGCCTTTAGGTACCCACTTTCAAGAAGGCTAGAATCACATACTGTATCATAAACTAGCCTTGAGTTGCCAGATTTACCTCTTCTTAAGTAAGGCTTGTTCTTTTAAACAAATCACATTAAGAGTTACTCACATACGCCATGTTTTCTGTTCCTATGTATACTAATATCCTTTGACAGTAACACAATTTTTAAACAAGCAAAATGTAAAAGTATATTTCTACAAAGCCATGATCAAATAGCAGTAAAATCGTGGACAACGGTTTCAGACTGTTCCCTACAAATAAGTTTCCTCTCCCCTTAAAGGAGAGACATTTAGGGTGTTATTTCCAGACACCATTTATGTATGTTCACAAACCAAACCAACTGGTTACATACCTCAAAGAAAGTTACAACAGACTATTTATTAACATTATACTTACCTCTCTTCAGTTACAACTTCCCTGATGTTATGACCTGAGCTGACAGTGTTTTCATAGATTAAGTTTTCAATTAAATGCAGCTTGAGTTCTTCAGCATCTGAGAGACTAACTGCTAAATGTCCTTATTACATAGCTTACAAACATTTTAAGTCTAGTGCAATAACGTTGGACAAGTTGATTGTTATTGCTCTAACATGAGAAAGGGCATATGGTTCCTGTCAGACTCTTCTGTTTATTTCATTCTTACAGCTGTTGCAGAAGCAAATTGAAATTTTAGGTAGACTTCTCAGAACTTTAATTGGTTTCTACATGCATAGCTATTTATGCTAAAAGCTTTCATTTAAATAAATACCTTAGTGCAGTTAGCACAATGCAAAAGCAATTCCGAGTCATTCACCATTTGCTTTTCCTTTCATTATACAACTGCTCAGTGATCCTATGCACAAATGGAGCGGTGCTTGGAGACACGCTATGACAGCATACAAAATGTTAGTGCCTGGTCCTGAAGGACTTTCAGTCAAAAAAAGATTAAAACCTTCTGTAATGGTTTCCCTGCAGGCCTGATGAAAAAGCCACATTTAATATTATTGCAAAAGTTCACTGAGGGTCCAACCAATGCACAATAAAACTAGATGCTGTGCTAAGTAACAACACTTGCCTCAACTTTCCTTCTCTGCTCTTAAGTTGGGTCCCCATTCTTGTGAGTACAGCCCATGATCAGATGGGCAGCCTGGGGCTAGTTAAAGAAAACATTCATTCTCCTCAGCTCTCTGACAGCTTTTAAACAAACAGTTGCCTAAAACTGCTTCCAATTTTGGAACGTTAGAAATGGTCTCAGTAAAAACAGATCTGTAAGGCACAGGAGGCTGCCAACAAAGAGAAACGAGGTGAATCAATGAAATTGACCACCCCTTCATCTCATGGAAGCTAACATGTCTCTTCAGACTGTAACAAATACATGCAAATACATTCTATCCCAACAAAATATTTTTTCATCACCTCTGCAATGATTATAACACTGTCCCTTTCCCTACCAGCAAGTAAAAGCAGCAGCCTGGTAGTACAGACAGAGTAGATTCATGCCTGGAGTACCAGCTTATGGAGTCATGCAATTTCATCCAAATCTGTGCTTTCAGGTTTTGATCATCCAACATAGAAACACACACCTGAATGTGCAGAAAGCCTCATCCGATTGCTCTGGCAAACACAAATCATTTCTTGACTGCACATGGGTTGTAACCTCATGACCCACTGCTAGACCCATAGAACATGCACACCTCCCAAAACAGAGCTGTACATACACAGTAGGGCTCAGCCAAGTGTTGCCCTACACTCCACATATTGTGTTTACCTAGAGTAAAACCTGCTTGCTAGCGCTCCCAACATCACTCCAGAGGGATGTTTGAAAACACAGAGGGGCCTCACAACTTGGTGTACAATCAATTTTTTAGGACAGAATGGTCTTACAAATTCATGCATATGCAGCAAGATTCTGGGTGCACTTGTCATTAGCACATATCTAGCAAGCAAATAAAGCCTATGAACACACATCTGCACCTATACAGTAGTATTAATAATCAGGAGGAGTAAGTGTGCTTCACAGTTCTATTAGTAATGTATTATCTTGCTGTAAATATTAACTTTTCTGTAGTTTAGACAGATAAACGCAAATTAATGGAAAGCTTATGGGAACACAAAGAGACTATGCTCTTAATGATTTTCATAATACCACCTTTCAGCACACCAGTGGGAATTATGGAGCTATATGCACTGTGAGATATTATTTCTAGTGCCATTAGAGCCTTAAGACACACAGATAAAAGTATAAGATGACATAAGTATGCATAAGGAGGATTTTAGAGACTTCTTAATCATAGAAGTGTTTCCAATACAATTGTTTCCAGCATGTAATTTAAATTGAAAGTTAATATTTAACAGTAGTAGATGTAATGAGCCAGTTTCAGCAGGATTCCCTATTAGAACACCTCAGTTTTGCAAATTAGCAGAAGCTACTGTTTTAATATTATACACTGCCACAGTAGAAGACAAAAGCTCTGAACAGCTAGAAGATAAATAGGACTGCTTTGTTCAGCCCTGGTTTGTGATAGAAATCAAATGCAGCTTCTAATATATGCCGCTTAAAAGTGTCAAGAAGTGAGAGAAAAAAAGAAAACTTCCATTTATTAAGTTAGTAGGGGAAAAGCAGCTGAGAACCTTTATATGGTGAGACAAAATATGTATCATAGCTACAGGAAGACCATTTTGTTTATGTAAAAAAAGCAATTGCTCAAGACAAGATTGGGATAGGTCTTCTCTAAATCAATTAAATGCTTCCCTTTTAAGCAAAGTAACTTCTAAATAGCAACAGAACAGTTTAGTAAAACTCTGCCAGATAATGTGCAAGCTCGGAACAGTAGCCCGTGAGATTACCTAGACAGATTTACTGAATTTACACTCATCCTGTGCAAAGGTTTTAAGAGAAGATTCAGGTCTCACACCACACCAGTATGATGCAAGACATGAGCTGTATCACCAGCAGTAAGCATCAAGGCTACAAAGAGGCCTTGGGTAATCTACAGATTTCTTCACAATGCCATTTATAGATACTATAGCTTAAGAGAGAAAATCTTGCATCTTTTGTGTCTCTTCTTGTGGGTTGAAGCTAGTTTGAACTATGCTTCCTTGCCTGCAGTGACTGATGAGGTCAGGGGGATATAACACCAGTCATTTTAAATCACACATTTGAGGTTCAGGTAGGCCTATGGAGCAAAGAAATCCTACAGTGGTAATCACCAGCCTGTTAGCTGTGCTGCCTGCACCTCTTCTGGAAATCTAAGTTTAAAAAGCCTCAGTCTCAGGCATTATAAAAAAAAACTATAAGCCCTCATCAATTCACTTGGGTATTACCAGACATTCACATGAAGGGGGCAGATAGGATATTGCTTATGAACACCAGGAAACAACTGGAAAAAGCACCATCTCAGAAAGATGAATACTAAAGCTACGTAGCACCCACTGCCATAGGCATGCACAAACCTTGCTATACCTGTTTTCAGTGAAGGAAAAGGTTGATTTGTGCGCAATTCATCAAAGGCATCAGCCTCTTTCCAAGGAACCAGTCAACATTTTTCTTTGTTCAACTTAATCTCTATCTGCAAACAACAGCTTTCCACACCAATGCTGCCATATGAATCCTGCTGGACTGTGCAAACTGGAGCCCCAGTTAGGATTTAACCATGGGCACCACAAGAGAAAAAAACCCAAAAACCTCCTTCATGGTGCTCAGCAAGGTCTTGCTGCAGCAATTTCACAGGGGAGCACAGCCTTCTCAGCTCTTGCACCCCTTGCCAAATACCATTGCAGAGCAAATAAAGTAGGTCTGCCCCTCTCACAGCAAGTTCTCTGCAGAGCTCCCATTTAATCTCAACCTTCCCTCACTCAAAGCACAGACCATAAACACAAGTCTTTACTCATAGCTCCTCCAGCTCTCCGCTTTTTCTTCCAGTTCACATGGATCTTATGATCTTCTTGTAGTTAAGCACTATCACAACAAGTTTATCTCCTCTTGTAGATCTTTCCTGCCCACCTCTCCTGATGCAGTCACAGGTTCCTCACACCCCCAGGCACAGATGAGGGCTAATTAGGTACCCAGGCTCCATTAAGCCTTCTTCCTGCTAATTCAGGGTTATACCTCTGCACTCTGTCAATCTCACAACTCCCCATCCCTATGGTGAAAAGAGGACAGACTTCAATGCTTGTTGTGTATAAAAGATACTCAGGAGATGGGTTGCTTTTTACTCAGAACAAGGCAGGAAACAGACTCCTTTCTGCCATCACAAAGATTTGCAGCAGTTCCAGAAAAATATTTTGGTTTGCTTAGAGAGGGACCTGTGTGCTTTAAAACTCTAGAGGAATAAAATGAGACAGTCCTGCTCATTCCAAAAGAGTAAACAGTTTGGGTTGGACAGCTGAGATCAAAAATACCCTAGTCCAACTAATTTTGACCTGTCTCTTGAATTGCAAATGAGTGTCCCAGTCCCTTGGGTACACTCACACACGTGAACTCAGTTTCGACTAGGAATGCCAGTTACACTGGAGAAGTTTCCTGTGAATGGGTATGTTCTTGTAAAAACTGCCAAGTTACCAAACTAGCAAACAGGCAAAAACAGTTCCCTCCCCCACAAAATATGGAGGTTTTTGCCTTCAATGCGGCAAACTGAATGCAAAGTACTCTTCCCACCATACTTCACCAGGTTCAGGAACAGCAGTGAAGAGCTGCTCTTCAACCCAGTGTGAAAGTACTCAATTGAATGGCCCAATTTTTAATTTTTGCATGTGAAGAGAGTAACCTCTACAGCCTGGTGTTTAGATCTGCACAAGGGAGGACACATGGATTTCAGCCCCTCTTCTGGCAGCTATCCTGCACTAATTATTCATAAGAACCAGAACACACACACCCCCCTTCCCTTTTCTTCAGGAGAGCTCTCACCAGCAAGTGACACACTCACTCTCTCTGATCCAAAGCATACTTAATTATTCCATGCAAAACTTCAGTAGAAGGAATTCAGTAAGCAGAATACTAGAACACTTTATAGCCTGGCAATGAGGACATTGCCTTTCAAATTCCTGCAAGCAGTGAATGAATTGGACTTTGTGTACCTACTGTCTGCATGAATGCTCTAATCATTAAGCCCTTGGATAAACAAGGGAAGGGTATAGGCCACTTTTGCCTTTTTACCAGCCTAAGACAACAAATAAAACTCTTCCATCTCAACTTCATTTTAATCACAAACAAAATATATCCATAGCATGTGAGCTCACAAAGCTGCATACCCTTTCTCTCCCTGACCTTTCAGATCAAAGTGTAGGAACAGGCCACCATCACATAGGGTCACCTGGATACCCACATGGAATGAATAGCCATCCCTTCCTGAGACACTCATCTTTAGATCTTTCACTTATCTTTCTGGACTGATATCCAATTTACACAGTCAAGTATGAATCAGGCACCTACAGGTTGTTTTATTAAGTATTATGGCTGTTCTCCCAGGCCTACAGAGTACCTCTTTCTCCATATTTCTTCTGCTAAAAAGTATCACTACCTGTTCCAGAGGTAGCTGGGTTTTGCATGGAGCCTGTGCTCAATAAGTGCAGAATGACAGCTCAGTTAATTTCCATATACAAAGGAGAGAGATACCTCATCTGTGAACCTCAGTGGAACCTATATAGATGAGAGGCTCAAAGCTCTCCAGCACTACCAGGTCTGACCCACCCCTGTGCATGGCACATGCTATGTGGGAACTGGATTATCAGAGAAGCAGGCATCTGTGGATTGCGGATCCTTCAATGCAAAATTGCAGCAGAGTGTGAATTTTAACCTCACATACATAAATACCACTTAAATCTATTTTGTGGATTTAAGATGTAGGCCTTTTTAAAAAAGTACTAGCCTCAGCAGGTATTTTTCTCTCTTTGCCACTTTTGTCTTTCCTATATAACCTATGAATTAAAAGAGCCAGCCAGTTTATAACAAGGCTACAAACCACAGTTTGGAAATAAAAAAAGACAGAAGGCCTATTTGCTGAACATCTACCCCACTTGAATGAACCCCAAGTTCGTTGGGCATCTATCCTTAAAGTATACTTGACAATGGCGCAATATGAAGCTGAAATACTCAAAGGCAAAACTGTTCTGGAATAATCAGTTTAAGCACATTCATTGAAAGCCCAATACAAACCCCTTTTCTGTGCTAAAAGACAGACAGGCTCTGGAAGTTTACTGGTCATGAATGAGAAGTCTCAATCTGTATCACAATATAACTTAGCAAATGTATCGTGAAGCCATGCCAATGCATTACAGTGCAGGATAAAATACAAAACATAACAGGATAGCTCTTTAAAACAATACAGACTATAAATTAATAGGATATCTCCTTCCTAGAAGCTGAAAATATGGGCTAAATGCTAGCTTCAAATCTGTGCAGCAGGCTCCTTGACTAGCATTTGGCTCTCAATAAGGAGATTACTGTGGGATTAAGCCTTACCTTGGAAGGTAGAAAAGAAACAAATCTCTAATTATCTCTGCTCCTGTAGTCTGGCCATGATTTCTTTTTCTCTGAGGGAAAATAAGCTTTGTATTGTCTAAAGTTTAACGTGTGTATTCTTTCAGTTAGTTTATATATATATGAAAGTATTAATAAGGTAACACATAAGTCCTATTTACTAGTTCTTACATGTGCTTTTTAATAGGAATATTTTTTGTAAGTGCGTTTGCAGCATATGCATATTGTCATGCTAAAAAGTCCCTTTTTAAATATTTTACTCTACAATCTGAAATTTCCTTTTGTGTATGACCCAAACCACTTGAACCACTATAGGAGAAGGAATTTTGGATTTGCAATCAATCAGTTTACTTCTTGTTACTATTTAACTAAACTATTGACAAATATTTGCAAAGCAAACTCTTTATTAATGACTAAACACCATCAAGAACAGAAATAACCTTTCTCATTTAGAGAGGAATGCCATTCAAGGGCAAAAATTATTATCTTATTCTTCCTCCTAGAGGCAAAGTTGGGAAAAAATAACTGAGGAAAAAAACCAAGTTTTGATCTAGAAAAATAAAATAAAAAAGCACATGAGATTGTGTTTTGGGGGAATTTGGTGAAGAGGAAAGAGAAGGATGAATGCAGAGAAGAAAAGATGTAGAGAAATGACAGAGTGACAAGACATCACAGGGAGGTGCAGGAGAGTAAGGAAAATGCATGAGGAAGATGTGAGAGAGAAACATGGATTGTTGCATGAAAGGGAAAACCAGGATAAATACTGATGTTGCACATCCAGAAGAAATTGAAATCACCATGAAAATTTAGTAAGCTACCCTAAAGAAACAGGAGCTAAAAAAAACCCTAAAACAAAAACCAAACCAATATGAAAAATGAAAACCCTAAGTTATCTATCATTTTCTCATATGTACTAAAGCTAATCTAAATTAAACACACTTGTCTGATTTAGAGGAAGTTAGGTTAGCTCTACAAAACGTTTTTTCACCCTGGAAAATCCAGGGTGAAATCCAGTCCAAATCACGATTTTCCTGAAAAGTTTTTATTCTGTTAGGAAAAGTAGAACAAAATAATGTTATTCTGAGTTAAATTGAATGGATGTTAAGTTTGCCTAACCAATAAAACCACCTCATTTGAGGTTAATCTATAACTAAACTTTTCCTGCATGAATTGTTGTACGGTTTCTGGGGAGTTATTGTTAAAATACCATATTCAATTCAATGGATGAACTTTCCCAAGGAGGATTGCAGCTTCCCATCTGTCAGAACTGTTACATTATACACTACTTGCAGGAAAACTAGTGTGCCACAGGAGATGTTGCCTTGAACAGACACCTAGTCTAGAGACCAAAATGGGAACACGGCACAGAACTGTTTCTTTCATTGATCCCTCCCTTCCCACTTGTACTAATTATCTGCTTTCAGCCTGCAGCATTATTATGGTTTTCTATTTCCTATCCTCACCTCCTCTCACACCCAAAGATATTTCTTCTACACTCCATGCTCTTACCACTACACATATCTCTTACACTACCTCATCTCTTTTGACATTACTGCTGCCTTCTCTCTCCCCTCATCCTTATTTACTGGACGCTGTCTGCTGCAAAGACTGGTGTGCCTGCTATGAAAACTAACATGCTCATCTTGGTATTTCAGGCACATAATCCTGTCCAGGAATCTTCATTCTTGAATGGCTGTCACTCAGACCCTTTTCATGAGCCCAGAAAACAATCCTCTTAAGCCAATGCTAGATAAGGGGTCAATGGAGGATGTGAGTGTATTTGTAAAACATCAAGTCCTTGGTGCATGCTGGCACAAAGGACACATTAAAAAAAAACGGAGGGGAGAGGGGGGAGGAGGAAAGACTCAGTATCAACAAAGAATTTTAAGCATGAAAAAGAGAGCATTTTTCAATTACGTTGTGATGTATGTGCCCATGGGTGTAACATGCATGCGCACAATAGGTGTGTTGATGATAAGAAACATTTCGGATCCTGTGGATTTTTTTCTTAACCCACGGACTTGTTATAGAAGAAAACAGATTTCCAAAAATCTATAACAAAAAAATGTAGCAAGATAGTTGCATTCAAGATGTACAAAAGAAATTGAGAAATTTAGTCTTGGATCACATTTCAATTGTAACTAGATTTCTTCTGGCTCTTTTTAAAGACAGCAACTTTGTGTATTTTACAAACTAAATAAGCTTATATGCAAAATTAGCTACTATGTATTGCAAATTTTTAAGACATTTTAGCCTTTCCTTCTGGAATCAATTAACCTCACTGGTTAGTCACACAGGAAAAAACCCCTTTCTTTTTCAAAGCTTCCCTCCAAAGAACATTTGTGTCTGAATTATGGGAGACCTAAAGGATGAACCAGTCAAATGTTCTCCAAATCCTGAGTAAATCAGCTTTGTGTTGGAGAGTAGCTGTCTTCCACCCCTCCCAAAGGAATTTCAAAGGTGTGAGTTACTCAATGTACTTGTATTTTTCAACAGAAATAACAGATGTTCTCAAGTTTCTCCAAGCTGTGACTCCAACTGTTGTGCTGAAAAGAAGTCATGACCCAGCTCCTACAAACATATTAAACCAAATTTTATTTCACTTTACATTTTATTAGCAAGTTGCTCTGTCTATTTATACCATTAAACATGATGCTTTCAACGACAAAAGGGACTCATCACATACTACTTGAAACCAATGTCAGCACTCCAACTGGGTGCCAGAGTCCTTTACAAACATTGGCAAGCGTACTCAATGAACTCATGCTTAAAGAAGTCAAATCTTTGCAAAATTGCTAATGTTTCGTGGTATTCAAAACACCAAATAGCCATGGGAACCAAAGCAGTTTGTCAAGGATCTGTCCCTTTCCAGTTACACCCCAAAACTGTAAGACTAGACCTGCAGGCTCTTTATTTTGTAAAAGAGGTATTCTTAGATGCCTGCTTGAATAAAGCACATATGAATCAGTGATGCAATCACGGTATAAAGCTCATGAAGTTTAGTGCAGGGCAGGACTAAATCAAGTTCACAATGGATACATGTACCTTTAAAAAACCACAAGTACCATTTGCATGATCTCTTTAGACCACCTCATCCCCTACCTGTGAGTGTGACAAGAGGTAGCATGTGACGTGTAATTTCTGAATTAGGCATATACCAACTGGTCAACTAACGTACCTTAGGAAATTGTAACAGCTGAGCTCTTTCCAAAACCTTTTCACCATCGGAGCCCTCATGTTAGTTTCTCTCTACCCACCTGTCAATATTCACAAAACTTGGATGATTCCATCTTGGTTTGATATTTAAAAACAATTTTCTTCTCAAACTTGGCAGAAATTGGTCCATAGATTCAAAACTTGTTATGGAGAGATTGATAGACCATGAAATGAGGTAAAATAGTACTATTGCATAAAATGAAAGCAGCCCATGCTGAATACATTAAAATTACCTGATTGACAGACCCTAGAAAGCAATTACCATGGTGAAATCATTAACTTGTACTGTGTTAACTCTGGGGAGCTCTGAAAACAAAGATTCTCTTTTAGTTTGTCAGTGACCTAAGAGAACAGTATCTTTCTCTTCAGGATTTATGGGCTGAAATACTAAGAGTTTGTTATCCAAGTCAGACAAGTCTATCACAGTAAAGCCTTCACTTAAATCTCTGTTGGTAACTTGTTCCAGCCATATTCATAATCCCAAGAAACTTTCTTAAGCACGATACAGGTTGCATTTTGTTACTTTAGGAGATATCAGATGATTGTAAGCCACTCGAAACTATTTTTAATTTTGCCTTTCTCATAGTAAATGACCCAGTATTTAGTGTAATAAAGTCAGATAAAGAATCCCTGTCTTCTTACAGCATTGTCTCAGTCAAAATATACTTTTGAAGAAAACAAAATATTTCAAGTGCTGACAATTGAACTGAATTTATAAAAAATAATTTCTAGAGTGCCTTGTTTCCTACACACACCAGACAGAGAGTCCCAGCTCTCTACACGTTCATGGCTAAAAAGACATGAATGTGTAACCTTTGAGGCTTTTTCACGTGAAGGAGAAAGCCATCCTTACCTGTAGTCAGAGAGGTTTTGTCTGTGTATGGTTTATTCATCTAGTGTGTATGTTAATTGAACGACAAGTCAAAGGCCTTTTTACTATGTACCTGCTAGAATCAATGCTTAACATCCAGATGATTAATAGGGTTGGCAGCTTGGGAATCAAGCCTCCCAGAATACTAAAGAGTCGAATATCTAACAGTGTTTATTGGGTGTATAATCCACTTTTTGAAAGTATAAATATTCTGAAACTTCATGGCTTGTCACCTTAATTAGCCAAACTATTACACTATTAAAGAGACATTTTATTATCAGTGCTTTTTGTTCCTGAGTTAGAGCTAGAAAGAAAAAAAATGAAATAGTTTTGTCTTTCAATGCTTGCATGGTGAAATTACTAAGAAATCTACTGAGAATTGTGCTCAGAATTGTACTGAAATCACCAGGATTAAACTTTGTATAATTTAGATTCAGTGAATAGCATTAGGGACTGATCACCACCCCAGGGGGACTAAAACCCTCTATTCTCAACTTGGCAAGTGTGTTCACACCACTGGGGCTCAGTCTTATGGAAGGCTTTGAGAATAGTTTTCACCTTTTCACTATTCAGTCCATAGACTCTCCTGTGATTAGTCCAACAGAATGCAAATGATAGTTGGATATATTTAAAGGTATATATATCCACCAGGAACTGGACAGACTCGTGCCCTGCACTGGGCTCATTTTAAATCAGCAGTGCATTAATTTTGTTCCATGGTTGCATCACTGATTCAAATGTGTTTTATTCAAGTAGGAATTTGGCGATACTTTATAAAACAGAGAAGACATGTCTACCTTGCAGTTTTGGGGTGCAACTAGAAAATGATAGATTCTTGATAAACTGCTTTGGTTCCTGTACCCGTTATTTGGCATTCTGAATACTTCCAGACATTAGAGATTAAGCAAAGGCTGGACCTTTTTAACCTAGAGACATTACAAGGAAATAAAGTCATGGAAAACACAAAAGGGATGCAGGCTTATTGCAGGGAGCTATGACACAGCAAACAACCGTTTAGAAAAAGAGGTTTAATTTGTTTGCTTATACATCTTTTTTATGTAGGCTGCCAAGCAAAATAAAACAAATGCCCTACATAAACTCTAGTGTATTATGTGAATAGAGTTGTCTTTATCAAATGTACTTGCAATCTCGCCAGAAAATAATATCAAAGTTGTTTGACAAGACCCATTTTTCTGAATAAAACAGGCACTTTGTTGTCACGAAAGAAAATGTGATATTCTAGCTGCTAAATATTGAAAGCATGTAGATTCCACAATTCTCTAGCTTTCTGTCTGCCTCTCAATGGTGTCTTAGGTCTCTAGAAATCTTAAACAGCATACCCTGGTTATTAACCTAAATTCTGCTCCAGTCTCACCACTTTCAACTGCTTTTCAGAAGTTATAACTTACAACAGAACATTCACTTTTCTCTGCCTACATGTGAGACGATAAAATTACAGAATTTCCAAAAGAAACAGAAACAGGTAAAACAAATGCCACTTTGTATTAGCTCTCCATAAAACAGAATTGTGCAGAACCACATGTAGGCCCATTCTAAACCCTAAATTCTGAACAGATGTGGCCAGATGTCTGTCCAGCCAGCACTGTGGGTGAATTTGGTTGTGACGCTGGTAAGGGAATCATAAAAAGCACCAGGAGACCCTCCTTGCACCATCCTGAGCATGGTTCTTACTGAGTGAGACAAGCAGGGTGACTATAGCCCCTCAGGGTGAAGCCTGGTAATACAAGCCAGTAAAAGTCACCTGCCTCAAAAGGCACAATCCAAGTCCCTCTCTTTCTGTATTAGTCCCTATTGCAAATTCTTCCTAGAATCAACAGATTGAAGCAACTTTGGTATGGCAAGTTAAACATCCTATGTTGGTGCTACTTCCTGGATGTTTATTACAGACTTACTAACAACATGAGTAATTTGTTTTACTCTGGTTTTATAATTAATATGTTCTTAAAATTACGTCTAAACCCACCCTCATTGTAGCTTGCTCTGTACAGACATAAAACTAAGAGGCTGTTTTAAAGTGCTTATTATTTATTACTAGGCTTATAGAGAGAAGTCAAGCAGGAAGAAGAGGTGATACCAGTTCATATGAAAAAGTGTATCTATGAAAACAGTTACATAGCTATGCTCAGACTCTGACAAACATTGGGGCAGAGATGAGATGCTTAAAAAAGCAGAGGAAGATAGGAGTATTTACACAGATTTTGTGCTATGCATAATCACCTGCATGGGCAAAAATATGAAAGTGAATACACAAGAGTGCTTTAGAGAACTGGCATTGTTTATATAATGGCAGTGAGGAACAACTTCTTGGTGTTGTAGATGAGACATGGCCTGAAAAGTAAAGAAAAGTAATTTGTATTTCCCACAGCAAAGAAAGAGAGCCAATAGCATTGTGCAAAAAAGAGGAGTGACAGGACTGGGACAATAAGCCAAGAAAATGACCTTTGCAATTGGATTGAAAGACAATGGAAGTGTTGTTAAGTGCATATATGTTGCGCAGGTTGCTCTGGCAGGGAGGGAGACAGGAGGCCACGGGAGCTGGAAAGGTATGCAAGACATACCTGAAAGTAACAGGGCAGAAAGCAACTGTTGCAAACAGACTGGAGACCACAGATTAACAACTTGAATGGCTAGTTTGGATGAGACAAGAGCCAGCACAAGCACGTCTTACCATTAAGTGTCCTATAATTAAAGTTTAGAAATATTTTGTAAGAAATTCATACAGATTTGAGACTGCAGTTGAGACTGGAAAGCTGCAGTAATGAAGACCAATTCAGAAACAGTGTCAGTCCTGAAACATGTAAGCACATGCTAAACTTCAGGTAAACTGGGCAGTTCTTGGTGTTTGCTTTCTTAAAACACAGGTGAGCCTCAACTAAGTTTAAAACAATTGCATTACAGTTACTGTCTTTCTCCCAATGTCTCTACAGTTTTCACACCAGGACTTAAAAACTGTGAGCCAGCAGAAATGAAGGACAAGTCTTAAGAAAAGGCCTGTCTCCTGCCAGGACTCTTCAACATTGATTTGGGGATATAAAGACGATGTGGATTTGGATTAGTAGGCTACCCATGGATTTTCCCAGCATACTGAATTCCCCTGGACTCTAAAGGTCTGGGTATAGCATAAGCAGTAGAGCAATTCCTGCTTTGTCCAAGAAAAAAAAGCTTTATTTTTTACATTCTGTCCAGGTGTTCTTCTGTCAGGGAAAAGGGACTTGTAAGCCTTTAAGTGTTGTACACTGATCAAATTCCATGTTAGAAAGTTCCATGTGGACAAATCAAACTACAGCACACATTTAGGGAAACTCAAGAGACCTACAGGAGTGCTTTCATGCAGTGATAGCAAAGAAAACTCCTACAGTTAGCAAAATTCAGCTGTGAACTGCTAATTATCATGTGCTCCAAAGCTCCTTTCCCTCTGCAATTGAAGCTCTGCAATCTCTGAAAAGCTATCTGGAGTTTATCCTCTGGAGGCAGTTGGAAGAAATGGAGTGACCCTTCCCTGACTAATTATGTGGCTTTATCTGCCTTCTCAGATGCGAGATGAAGTTCCAGTTTTGAAAGCTTTTATATAGTCTTGCCATACTTCTGCTGCTTTTAAAAAATACCTAGTTTTGCACTTAGCAGAACAAACGCTTTTTGACCTATAGGGCCCTAAGAAATGATCCATCATCCTCTTCTCAGGAGGAGAAAAAGTTGCCCTGGTATAATCAGTGCTGCCTTCTGTGCCTGCATACATCCTGGTGGTCTCAGTTCAAGTTATATCCAGCCTGGAAAGGAATGGTACCACCCAAAGGTTGCCTTAGAGTGGGGAGATGTGCCACCTTTCCAGCATGGTCTGTAAGCAATCAAAGACAGGATTACCCTGTGCTACTAGCTCAAAGCACTAGCAAGGTGAAATAGCCCTGTATATCTTTATTATACTGCTTCCTATGTATTGGTAGGGTTTCCCCCTTTCCTTTTCTAGGACTAGAATCAATTTGTGTTTCATTCTGATCTACAAGTCTATGAACTTCTAAATACACAGCCATCAGGTCTTGCAATCAGACAGTTCTTTATGACACTACGTCTGGGTTGTCTGGCAGGCTTTTGCATGACACTGTCTTCTCAGCATAGTAATGTTTTATCTGGTCTTCGGTAGAACACAGTTTTGATACTTTTGATCATTATCTGCTAAATGCATTTATTGAGCAACACTTCTTACCTAAATAAAAGCACAGCTCTACATTTGGTATTAATTTCTTACTAGATTCCCTCTTACTGAATTATGTAGAGGTCACATTGTCTTAATACTCTACACTGCTTACAGCTGTAGCGTTTTTCTTTAAGAAAGTAAGCTTTTTTCCTCAATCTTGGCTAGATTAAATCTGATCACTTTTAAGCCACATATTTAAATACGAGAACATGAAAAGAGAAAGTACCCTTCTACAAACTCATCAGGAATTTGCATCATGGACATAATTAATTTTATTGTTTTACTGTATTCAGCAAATAGAAAACCACAGTATTGTGCTTATGGTATCAGCATTTAAGTCTCTATTTTATAAACAAAATGAATAATCCAGTAGCCATAAGTTTAATATTTTGCTTGCTGTTGCCAGCTCCTTGTTCGTGTAAATGGCCACACACTCACTGCAGAACCAATGCTGGCCCAGAATAAGAATGTATTTGATTTTTGCCCCAGTGTTAGTTTTTGAGTTCCTGTCTGCAGTAATTAATTATAAACCATTGCTCCCAGGCTGCCTTCTCTATTACTGTTTTCTAACAGCAGCTCATGGGTTTGTATATAAAATTATTATTATTTCTTCCCAGGTGTATTAACTTACATTTATCTATATTAAATCTCATTTCTCTTTCCTCTGTTCATCTCTCAAAAGTTGTCCCTAACCTTATTCTCCAGTGAGGAGAGATCCTTTCCCAGAGCTGTTTTGTTTATGGGATACATTGCTGGAAGGGTGTAATAGGTGAAATAATTGTTTACCTCTTCTAGACTTCACATTTCCTCTTTTCTGCATTCCAATTCTGCTCCCTCTGATGGAGTCACTGTCTTCAGTTCAACCAAGCACATGCATTTAAAGAGCTGTCCCATTGTCTGGATGATGGCAGTAGTCCAGTTATTGAAATTTCTTAATCCTTTGTTTGGATTAAATTTCTTGTTCTCTCCTGAAACAAGCATGGGGAATGAGAGAGGAGATTACACTGCATCCCAAGCCTACCAAAAAAATTTCATAAAAGCCACTTGTAAATAATCTCAGTGTCTGCTGTTTTTCTGCACCTGAAGGAAGTTCTTTAATTTCGTGCCAGCACTTTCATTTTGGCCTGTCTGGATTCAGCTGTGTCTCTTCTAGACTTAAGTTTCATTTTTAAGCTGACAGATTCTTGGTTCTGGGCTAGCTTTTGGCACAGCAGCCCCAGTACTGTACATCTTCATTGATTTGTACCCTGATGTCTCTCAAATTTTCTATAATTCTGAGTATCAGCAAAATGAAGATGAACTAGCTGAACACTATCTGTCAGATAGCTTTTGACAAAACCTTGCTCAGGAAGTAGATTTGCCTGATCCCAGCCAGCAGCCTAACTGAATCTGGGCCAGCCCCTCATACAGATGAGAAAGTGCATCCTTCCCACCAGTGTCACTTGAAATGTTCTTGAAATGCTCTAGAGATGACAACAGTTGCTGCAGTAGCCTACTCAGGGGGTTGGAAGTTCCTGCTCCCTTCCTGGCTTTGGCACTAATGATCACACAGTCCCGCAGGGAGTCAGCTCAGCAATGATGCTAATTAATTACTGCGGACAGGAGCTCAAAATGTAACATTGTTAAAAAAAACAAATGCTTATGCTGTTTTGTCTGCAGTGGGTCTCTAAAGGCTGCATTTTGGGAAAATCTTTAACACAGCCAAATATCTCTCTCTCCCTCTGCTGTTACAGAAATACAGTGAGTAATGAAGGACAGGATACCAAATGCAACAAATTAGAAAGCAGATAAAGTAAAAGACTGGATAAAGAAAAATCAGTTCTCAACAGTTTTAACAGTAGGGTGCTCTTAGGAAGGATATGGCTAGGAACATAAGACTGGAAGAGACCATCTGGGTCACTGAGTCAGTCCCTGCAAACACAAGCTGTTGTTCAATAATCATGAACTTCAGAATGATCCACAGACTACTGACTCCACATGCCTCCATAGATAACAGGCCTCTTTCAACATCTTACAATAATCTTAAGACCTACTGTGAACACAAAATCACATCAATAATGTGCTTCAGGAAAAGAACAAGTGAATTCATGGACATTGTCAGTGTCTGAGGACACAGATTAATGACCCAGCCTTTTTCCCTTCCTCTTCTCACCACATGTACCAGCACACTCCATCAGATCAGGTCACAAGTTTGGCTGAAAATTCAATGTACAAAATAGTGATTCATTTTCAGCCACATTAAATCTCTGAAACTGGTCGAGAATGAGCAGGTCTTTTTTTTTTCGGCAAGCTTAGTTCTTAGCTGCAAAGCTCCCTGGCCCAACCTACTGCTCACCTACACAAATACTAAAGGGGACCATAGAATCATAAAATGGTTAGGGTTGGAAAGGACCTTAAGATCATCTAGTTCCTGCCATGGGCAGGGACTCCTCACCCTAGACCATGTAGCCCAAGGCTCTGTCCAACCTTTAGCTCTGCTTTGTTGAACTTCATGAGGTTGGCATTGGCCCACCTCTCAAGCGCATCAAGGTCCCTCTGGATGGCATCCCTTCCCTCCAGTGTACCAACCGAACCACATAGCTTGGTGTCACCAGCAAACTTGCTGAGGGCGCACTCAATCCCACTGTCCATGTCACCGACAAAGATGTGGAACAAGACTGGTCCCAACACCGACCCCTGAGGGACACCACTCGTTACCTGTCTCCAGTTAGACATTGAGCCATTGATCACAACTCTGTGTGTAGCCATCCAGTCAGTTCTTTATCCACTGAGTGGTCCAGCCATCAAATTGATGTCTCTCCAATTTAGAGAGAAGGATGCCATGCAGGACAGTGTGGAACACTTTGCACAAGTCCAGGTAGATGACATCAACTGCTTTGCCGCTATCCATCAGTTCTGTAGCTCCATCATAGAAGGCCACCAATGACAGGCCACCATGATAGCTCTGACTTAGACAAGGACAAACTGCTATGGAACTGCACTGCAGAGATGAAATGTCTTATTGCAGCAAATCCAACCAAACAGCTAGCTGCCACTGAAAGGAGCAGTTCTATACAAGTTTGCTTCAATTGGTACTGCTGCTCAATAAACCATTTAATAACTTCTCATTTTTTCAGTGAAGTTTGCCTTCCTCTAGTTCAGCTCACCATGGCCATCAGAAAAGTGGAAATACACGGCCAAGGATGAGGCAGAGATGGAGAACGACCTCACTTTTTTTCACTGACAAACTGCTGGCTGTGTGGTTGCATTGCAAATCTGTGTGGCATAAGCAGTTCCCTTTGAATGCTCAGATCTGCTCCTGTGCCATTTTTGTGTTAGCATCCATAGTCATACAGCCTCGTTAGGGACATGATTAAGGGCCTAATTAAAGTCAAGAAGTCTGGAGGAAGAAAAGAAAAGCATCTTTTTTTTCAGTCAGAGGTGTTCCCCGATTGAGTTCATGTTAGAGCTGAAGAAGATTTTCCTGCATGATGGCAGAACAAGAAAACGTGGATAGGTGTAGTAGATAATGAGTTATAGGAGCTGTGGGCAAATTTTTCAGATGATCCAAGGAGGCCTGTTCCTGAGCAAGTGTTGGAGATAGCCTGCTGCAAGCACCGGGCTGGACTAGATGACTTCTGGAAACTGGAGTTAAGACAAATTCAAGACTGAAATAAGATGTGATTTCTTAGCAGTGGGAGGTAACTAAACACTGAAACAACTTAGCAGAGGAGGTGGTAGGTCACCACTGCTTGGCATCTTTAAGGTAAAATAAGGTATTTCCCAGCAGGCATCAGTCCAGTCTCTAGGAAAACTACTGAAGGAGATTAGGTAAAATGATCACTAAGGCTGCTTATAGCCTTCCAACCAAGAAGCCTCTTTAATGCACCCCAACAGAGTGCCTGCTATGCTGTTTGAGTTGGGGAATTGAGGCTGGGTCTACAGTATGAAATTTATAAGGTCCCTTCTGGAAGTAACAGTGCCCTCGGATCCCAGGCACAAATTTGATCTAAATATTTATCGTCTGCTAGCAGCAGATGGATTTTTAAAATAAATGGGAAAAAACAAACAGGCAAACAAACCAGCAACCAAACATATACTGCCTATAAATATTTACGTAATTTTCATGGGTAATGTTAGCTTTTGTGAGTGTCTCTTTAAAAGCATTTTGCTAAGTGCCATGACTTTAAAAGTCAGAGATATCTAGCTGTGCATGCATAAATTTTTCTGGCAGACACAGTGGAAAAATAACTAATTGAAGATGGCATCAAAAAGGATTAAAAAAAATACCCAACTTTGTTTTCTTGACTACCTATTCTGTGTGCCTTTCGCTTAGCAGTATTATGTTTTACAATCCATGTTCCTGCTATCATGTGCTCACTATCACTGTCATACCTTGAGAAAAAAAAATAGGTTGATGAAATTCTAAAGTTCGCAACAATTACTCAAATCTTCAGGGACTGGATTTGAGTGATACTAAACAATTTACAAAATGCCAGGAACAACCATTCTGATATCAAGAAGCTATTAATTTTCAATGTTTTCATAATTTCACAGGTGTCAAATCTTAATCCATTATGCCCAAGTATATTATGCTGCATAGTTCCTCACTGACTTGCCATGGGCTAATTATTGATGGTTCACTACATTCTAATAAAACTTATATCTCATGTCTGTCAAATGGAAATGAAATAACAAGAGAGAAATTGCCAAAATGACTACTTGAGATCCTTTAAAGAATACAAAAGAAGAGAAAGATGTTCTAATACCCTCTATCCCACAGGTCATTCCAAACACTGCCTCTTGAGCAACATCTTTGTCTCGCCTCTTCAGTTTACCTTTTTCTTACTAATAAGCACTAGCCTTCATACAAACATCAACTTGAATCTTCACATTATTTTGAAAGAATGCTATGTTTATGGATATATTAATCAGATATTTGAAAAGACAGCAGTTCTGCAGTCAGTGTTTGGGAATATACTTGACACCCAGTTACACAGACACAGAATTTATGCTGTAGTCATGACTGTATCTCTAACCTGAAACATTGCTTTGTCTCACTGAAGGGGGAATGTAGGTCTCCTGATAAATGTACTGGAAGAGATATGCTTTGTTCTTTGCCATACTGCTCCTGCATCCATGACCCTGCAGTAGATTCACAATTTCTATAAAATTATGGTGGCTAACACATTTTCTACCCTCTTCTTTCCTGCTCCTCTCCGTACTTATGGTCTTAAGAAGTAAATAGAACAGTCATAAGAAGCAGCTTTATGTGATATCCATTATTCCACAGCAACAACTCACAGCCTGAAATACACACTTAAAAGAACATATTCTGTTTTTACCAAGAGGGAGGTAACTCCTGGCATAAGGCCACGTCTGACACCTGTATGTGGCAAATGCAAATGTTACTGCGGTTAAACCCTACAGGGGTAATGAACAAGAGGTCATGGACGAACAATTTCTCTCTCTGGACGTACACATATGGCTCGATGCAATATACACGTGGAATCCTTCAGCCAGGTCTGAGCTAGTGTCACAGGCACTGTGTATGTACATGACCACAGTGCTGTAGCTAACCTAATTAGTACCATGTTCAACCTAATTAGCACCACCTACCAACAGGGTTAAGTACTTTGGGTGCAGCAGCACTCACATGCAAGTCTACAGCTGCTGCTTCCTATTCTGCAAGTACCTTGATGAGTATATGTTCTGTTAAGTAGTGTGCTCTGTTGCATGGTGTTGAGGTGCCCTATGTCCTGTTTGCCTTTTTAAATGGCAAACACAGATAATTTGGTTTTAATGCTTCCAAGGCAATGTAAAGCTTTACTTACCACTGTTTTTTCCATACATTTTCTATTTAACTGAATAGGAAAAAAAAAATGCTTAGCATACAAAAATACTAGGATAAAATAAGTTTAGGATATGCTTCTACATGTGTCTAAAAAGAACCTAAACAATGAAAACAACTAGATGAAAAGAAATCCCTAAGTCTCTATGCTCAGCTGCTCATGTAAGTGCTGACTTTCAGCTATCTTGTCCCTGGGGCACTAATTTACAATTCTGTAAGATGTTACTGTAAACTGCTTAGTAGCAATGCTGTGTCCATTTGCACAAGCATGAATGATGATCCAAGGTGTGAAGCAACAAAAAATCAGCCTCTGGTATTTATATATGACCTTAGGGAAGTGTATCTCCTTCAGAGCATAGCTTTGGGAATTTTTGTTTTCCAAAGAAGAGCTTCTGTGGCAGTTTAATCCCTTTTAGCTTCTCAAATAAACTGGTAGAGTATGCCCATTTCAAGCTAATATGTGGACACACTAGTTGTAGTAATGAAATCCAAACTTCTTACAAGCAACTAAACTGGGCATTATCAGCTGGCAGTTTACTGTATGTGTCATGGTAGAAGAAATCTTGAGAGATTTGAAGGATGCAGCAATTGCTTCAGGGAGGGTATTCCATATGTTGAGGGTGCCAAAAAGGACATCATTAACACAGCTACAAGAAAAGCAGATGGATTAGATATGGAGACTGAGAGGACAGCAGATGACAGGAAAAGGCAAAGTTGTGAAGTGTCACGGTGCAATTGAAAATGCAGCTGAACTGACAGAGCACCCAGCTGCTGCTGAGTGGGTGGGCTCCATTGGCATTCAGCAGAACAGCGACAATAAACCCTTGGAAGTGGTGAATGCTTCTGTGGCAGGTTAGCTACTACAACTGGCTCCCTTGGGTGAGACAAGCACCAGTGATGGCACAAGGGAAGCACCAGGAACCAAGCCACAATGAGGGGTGAGGAAGGAGGCACAGCGCTACCCTTTCGGCAAGAGCTAGCTATTAGCTTGGCTTAGCTCTATCATCAAATCAGGTCACAGCTCAAAAGCTAACAACACTGCTACATAAACCAGCCTAAGTCATTGCTGTTCTGCAACCCTGCATCTCTCATCACTTGTTTCTACCCCAAACCAACCCTGCAGTTGCACCAGAAGAAGTGCTGCCTGATAGACTATGTTGGAGAAATACGCTGGTTGAAAAATGTGCCTCTTCACACTCCCCCATGCTGCTTTTCAGCCAAATCAGGTTCCTAATCTGGTTTATCACATGGCTGAACAAAACAACTGTGCCAGCAAACTAGTAGCCATATCAAAGACACAGGAGTGGATGGCTGGGAGCAGAGACCATCTAAGGCCAGCAGAGCTGCAAAAAAAAAATTGTCAAACTGCACTCTCATAGGGCTAGAGGGCTTGGAGATGAGGAAATCTACGGAGATATACTAAAGAAGTAAATACAAAAAGGAGGCACAGAAATAGACTGGGGAGATAAGTGCAAAAATAGTGGTTCAAGAGAACTTTTTGACAGGCCAGGTCAGGCGTAGGGAAAAAAAATGTCATAAGCAGGATGAGAGATAACAAAAGCCTTAAAAAGCATATCTGTGATGTGGACAGAGGTAAGAAGAGACTTTAGAGAAGGAAACAAAATTCATACATATCATGATAAACAGGTCAAAAAAGAGTGGAGTTAAAGACAACTCCCAGGTTATAGGTCTGATTGACAGAAAGTAATTGTGTGCCTTCCAGGCAGGATCACAAAGTACCTACCCAGGAAAAACAGGAGTCCTTGTGTGGGGACAGCAGATGGAGTTTCAAGTCGGGACACTCTCTGAAACACTATACGTTTCTTCAACAGGTGGAAGCTTTTAATTCTGAACGAGTTTTTTCAAATAAGCTTAAAAGCTAGCAAACTTACACTTCCTCATAAGGGTAGAAGTGGCCAGTACTGACAGCAATGCCACAGAAGACAGGGAGCAAAAATTTTTCAGAAGTTCTGTAAAACTTCACACAGGAATCCAGAATGGGCCAAAGCCACACCTTTTAGCCTTTATCTTTTTAAGGGGATCAGGGGCATTCAGATTCAGAAGCCTTGACTCTACCTCCACTGAAATTTTGCTACGAGTACGACAAGTAGGAATGTTTATGAGCTGGTTTTGATGACAAATTATTACACCAAGCTGGAAAACGAGTCCACCTTTGTCTATTTCAGTAACTGAATGAAAAAACAAGCACTCTCACTTTATGGAGTTCTACTCAACTTCTGGAGACATTTCCATGCAATCTTGTCTCCTTCAGTGCCATCCAGTGGAATTAATGTGAAATATCATGCCTACAATATTTCAGTGAGGGATATACAAAAATACCACAGCACACAAAACAACTCTATATTTTCAGGAGGTGCTGTTCATACCAGGTAAATTGCAGGTTGTCTGTCAGGGATATTGGTATAACAATAATGAAAAATAGAACCATGATTTTCAATAGCAATAATTCAAATTAAATCTGACATTGTTGCCTGGAGTCTCAGGAAAGCTCCTTATATAATTTCTAAAATAGTTATTTGTGTCTGCAAAATATGTAGCACATACAAAATTCATACTGGTACAGCATGGTATAAAGATTTAATAGCATCCATTTCTGTAATGCACCTATCCACAACCCAAGCCAATAAAATATTAGTTGTAATTTTTCCTCTCCTCCAAGGCACGAATAGTTTGACTGCAAGAGCAGGCACATTAGATTTATAGGTGCTTACACTCTCAATAATACATGTATTTTTAAAACATATTCACACATATCTATTTTGTATTACATACGCATGTGTATGTAGACATTCATATGTGTTGTACACAAATATATGCACACACGCAAATGAACATTCAGTATGTTACAGCTTCATAATAGATTCTTTTTTTCAGATAAGACCTACTTGCCCTTTTAGTGCTTTCCTGAATCCTCTTGAATTACAATGAACTTATGCCAATATCTGCATTAAAATTCCTAAGGCTGTTTTCTTGCCTTTTCCAACTCCAGGGTACAGCCACTTGCCACAGGCTGAAGGCTTCCTACCTAAAAAACCCTTTAAAGGTGGCTTTCAAGAAGGATTTCTGAAAATAAATGGATCTCTACCTCTTTTGTTCCTTTACAACACACAGAAAAGACAAAATATACTAAATTAGAAAAGCAGAATATTTTATTGTGTTACTTACCCTAGCAGATGCCTACTGCAATGGGGAAAAAACCCCCGACCCAAAACCACATTGAAATGCTACTGTCTCTGTGCTCACAGTTTTAACTTTACTTTCTCTAAGTCTCTGTTAAAATCCCAGTGGTTCTTCTGTCAGGGCTCCCCTTCCCATCACAGCTTGTCCCTTTGCTCAGAATCAGGACTTGATTCTGTTTGATTATGTCTGCTCTATCAATGTGCTTTCACTGCTCTGTTTTCCTCACTAGTTTCCACATCTATGCTCTCTCATTTGTCTTTGTCCTAGGCTTCTGGCATAGTCCATTCCAATTCCTCTTCTATACGTATTTGTGCCCTGGCCTTGAACTCGTTTCCTTCATTTCTCCTTGATAATTTAATTTCCTTCCTCATCTGATCCCGGTATCCTATCCATACTACTCTCATGTTAAGCTTTTCCACCCCCTAGTAGTTTCAGCCTCACTGCCTCTGAAGAGGTGTGAGACTACCTCCATACTTACTGTTTCTCTCCCCTCAGTCAGGTCCTTGTTCCCTCACCATTCCCATCAGACATGCTCAAGCACCTGTGAAGAGGAGAAAGCAGCTTTTTGGGAGCACGGGGATGGTTTCCACAGCCTCACCCTCAATCCAGAGGCTCACCCCAGTCCATAGTGGTCCACAGAGGTCTCTTCTGGACCCTGCAGCCCACAGTCAGAGTAGACTTCACTGCAGCAGTAGCAAGGGTGGTGGGGAGACATTCCAAATCAGGAATGAGGAAAATTAATTTCTTCAAAGGCTTATCAATTATGCTAATGTAGTCAGAAGATCAGACACTCCCCTCACAATTCAGTTTTTCATGACAAATTCCAAGACTGCTCTAGAGCATAAAGGCATTAAAGCACTTCAAAGATAAGATCTCCACAATATTTTATTCTAGACAAAGCCCTTTTTCCCCTGCCTTTGTTCTTAGATCATGTTTGGTAGCAGTTAAGTCATCCTAAACTTCCATCCTTGGCATGGAAAATTTCATACCACGTCATGGATGTTTAGCAAGTGGTATGCTACCTAAAGCATAGTTTAGCAAACAAGATTTATGGTATGCTACCTTTAGCTCTTAAAGGTTAAGTTAAAGCTCAACAAACTCATTTAAAAGAAAACAACTGACAACCCTATGGTATGCAGTTACGTATTTCAAATATAACATATTACTAAATGCAGAATAGTATTTAAGCTAGTAATAAAAGCACGTAAGAGTAAAGGAAAATTATTATCAACTAAGGTCTTCATTTTACCTTTAGTTTTATCCATTGCGATTACACAATACATTTTCATCAGTTGAGAAATCTCAGAAGTGTGGATGATTGTGTAATCCAGAGCTGCTTACAGTAGTGTAACAACAGCTGTGTAACTGCAGTGAAATAAAACCACAGATTTACTCTAACTGCCTTTCCACTGACAAGCCTACGTAGCCATTAATACTCATTTAGCAAGTCTTTTACTCCAAGGATTACTGAACAGTAAGGACTGGCTACCTTGGCACATGCACACACGTCTCCCTTGAAGTACTGTCCCCTGCCTAGGTAGGGGACCTTTAACAACCTGCTCTTCCCCATCCTTTTTCAAGCTGCATTCTAATGAATGTAAACCAGATCTCTCAAGTGTTTACTTATTAATTATAGCAGGGACCAACCTACAGAAGGTGCTCAGAAGATTTAGTGTGCCAGGCCAGTAAGATCCCACTGTAATTTCCTTTCTGTGGCAATAACTCGGAGCTTTCTCTTTGCATTGCTGTGACGGTAAGGGCACTCTTCTCATATTAAGCTGAGTAAAGAGCATCACTATATATTAACCTTCACTGCACAGAACATTAATTGAACTCAATGGGGCTACTGCCCTCTGCATTTCAGTGGGACTTAACTTTGACAAAATAATAATTCACTGGTTTACAAAGGCAGAAATAAACTTTATTATACAGGAAGTGCAGGTGCAATACTGTGATTATAGACACCAACATGATTCACCTTGAGATTTTACTTGTGTCTTGCCAAAATAAACTACTATGAAGCCCCAAATGACTCCAACTGGTCTACTCTGGTCGAAGCAGTAAAGGTTGAGGGCTGCCTTGGTTCCAGCGACCATGAGATGGTGGAATTCAGGATCTTGTGTGGTAGGACCAGTAGCATAGCAAGTAGAATTGCAACCCTGGACTTTAGCAGGGCAAACTTTGGCCTTTTCAAGCAATTGCTAGGGGAAATCCCATGGGCAAGGCTGCTTGAAGGAAAAGAGGCCCAAGATAGTTGGTTGGCATTCAAGGATTGCTTATTCTGAGCTCAAGAGCAGAGCATCCCGACACGTAGGAAGTCAAGAAAGAGGGCCAGGAGACCTGCGTGGCTAAATAAGGAACTGCTGGGTATGCTCAAGTGGAAGAGCAGAGTTTACAGGTCATGGAAGGAGGGGCTGGCCACTTGGGAGGAATATAAGGCTGCTGCTAGAGGATGTAGGAAGGCAGCTAGGATGGCTAAGGCCTACTTAGAATTAAATCTGGCGAGAGGGGTCAAGGACAGCAGAAAGAGCTTTTTCAAATACATGGCAGATAAAACTAACACCAGAGGCAAGGTAGGCCCACTGATGAAAGGGATGGGTGCCCTGGTGACAGAAGATACAGAGATGGCAGAGTTATTGAATGCCTTCTTTGTCTCTGTCTACTCTGCCGGAGGCAGTCCTGAAGAGCCCTGTACTCCTGAGACCTCAGATGAAGTCAGGTCACTGGAACAGTTTGCCTTAGTCGATGAGGAATGGGTTAGAGACCAGTTGAGCAATCTGGACATCCATAAGTCCATGGGTCCAGATGGGATCCACCTGCGGGTGCTGAGGGAACTGGCGGAAGTCATTGCTAGACCACTCTCCATCATCTTTACCAAGTCTTGGGAAACGGGAGAGGTGCCTGAGGACTGGAGGAAAGCAAATGTCACCCCAGTCTTCAAAAGGGGCAAGAAGGAGGACCCGGGTAACTATAGACCTGTCAGCCTCACCTCCATCCCTGGGAAAGTGATGGAACACCTTATCCTTGGTGCCATCTTAAGGCATATCAAGGATGAGAGGGTTATGAGGGGCAGTCAACATGACTTTACCAAGGGGAAGTCATGCTTGACCAGCCTCATAGCCTTTTATGAGGAAATAACACGGTGGATGGATGATGGCAGAGCGATGGATGTGGTCTACCTTGACTTCAGCAAAGCATTTGACACAGTCTCCCACAGCATCCTCATAGCTAAACTGAGGAAGTGTGGTCTGGATGATCAGGTAGTGAGGTGGACTGCGAACTGGCTGAAGGAGAGAAGCCAGAGAGTTGTAGTCTATGGGGTGGAGTCTAGTTGGAAGCCTGTATCTAGTGGAGTGCCTCAAGGGTCAGTACTGGGACCAGTATTATTTAATATATTCATCAACGGTTTAGATGAGGGAATTGAGTGTACTATCAGCAAGTTTGCTGATGACACTAAGCTGGGAGGAGTGGCTGACACGCCAGAAGGCTGTGCTGCCATCCAGCGAGACCTGGACAGGCTGGAGAGTTGGGTAGGGAATAACTTGATGAAATATAACAAGGGAAAGTGTAGAGTCCTGCATCTGGGCAGGAACAACCCCAGGTTCCAGTATAGGTTGGGGAACGACCCGTTAGAGAGCAGTGTAGAGGAGAGGGACCTAGGGGTCCTAGTAGATGGCAGGATGACCATGAGCCAACACTGTGCCCTTGTGGCCAGGAAGGCCAATGGCCTCCTGGGGTGTATTAGAAGGGGGGTGGTCAGTAGGTCGAGAGAGGTCCTCCTTCCCCTCTACTCTGCCCTGGTGAGACTGCATCTGGAATATTGTGTCCAGTTCTGGGCCCCTCAGTTCAAGAAGGACAGGGACCTGCTGGAGAGAGTCCAGCGCAGGGCAACTAAGATGATTAAGGGAGTGGAGCATCTCCCTTATGAGGAAAGGCTGAGGGAGCTGGGTCTCTATAGTTTGGAGAAGAGGAGACTGCGGGGGGACCTTATTAGTGTATATAAATATATAAAGGGGGAGTGTCACGAGGATGGAGCCAGGCTCTTCTCAGTGGCAAACAAGGATAGGACAAGGGGTAATGGGTACAAACTGGAACATAAGAGGTTCCACTTAAACTTGAGAAGAAACTTCTTCTCAGTGAGGGTGACGGAACACTGGAACAGGCTGCCCAGGGGGGTTGTGGAGTCTCCTTCTCTGGAGACATGCAAAACCCGCCTGCACACCTTCCTGTGTAACCTCATCTAGGTGTTCCTGCTCCAGCAGGGGGATTGGACTAGGTGATCTTTTGAAGTCCCTTCCAATCTCTAGCATACTTTGATACTGTGATACTATCAATGTGGCATTTAGAAGTTCCTTCCCTAGTGGGAACAAAACTATCTCTTCTCTTCCAAGGTTGAAAATTAAATGCACAGTATTAGCACCATCAATGAGGTGTTTAACTTCAAAATTGCCTTTCCAGGTGAGAATGAAAATGCTACTTGTTTCCTTTTTAAAAATTAACAGCAGTATTTTTCTCCCCTTTCTACTACACACACTTGTTTAATGAACCCAAGGCACAGTAGGTCCCTGGTGCTCAGATAGCATCGCACATATACACCTATGTTTGTCTGTGTGTGCACGTGTGCGACATATCCCATGCTCCAGGGCCAGGATTTAGCCTGTCTCCAGAATGATTCAAGCAGACAATAATAAAGTACAAAGAGTAAGTCTGGAAAAAAACAGGAACGAAAGCCAAAAGGCTAGACTTTGGCTTAAGCCATCTTTGTACCAACAACAAGGCTACATTGATATAGAAGGAGCATTAGAGAAAATTAACCCAAAATTAACAGCAGCAAGGTGCCAGTAAGGTACCAGACCATAGAAATTGCTCACTACAGCCAAACCCTGTTGTGAGCTATTCCAGAAATTCACAGGACTGTCCTCTGACTTTTCTCCACAGTCACCTGTATTTGTGTTCAGACGTGTGGTCAGGGGGCAAAGAGGTGAAATGGCTCTTGGTTAATTTGCCCTCTAAAACTGGGCAACAAAAAAAAAGTTGTTCTAATCAATCCTTTAGCCACTCTAAGACCAGATAATGTACTAGGCTCTGAAGCTGTGCTGAGTCTCCAGCACTCCCTAGAATGATGCTTTTGGAGGAGTTAAGGACTCACAGGTGAGTCCATATAACCTTATGCACGTGGGGTGACTGAAAGCAGATGCAAACCTCTGAGATGTGGAGGTCTACCTTGGATGTTTGACATCAGGAGCTGTCATTCACCCAGCAGCACCAAAATATGACTGTCAGGAGTCCCTCTTAGTACACAGGATGCCTTTATCACCCTCCAGAGTCTAACCCTTTCCAGCTCCTACTCCTACTGGGTATATAAAAGCAGCTTGATTTGATGAGTCACCTCACTTGACAGCTCAACTTGATGGTTGTCAAGGGGACAGGGCATTCACAGCTGTATTGTTTGCTCCGATATCTCTGTAAGAGTACAGACAATTCGGATACAGCTACTCAGGCCTGGCTGAATTCCTGTCTATGAGGGGCACATCTCAAGCCTGAGCCAAGTCCCAACTGGCTCTGCTAGAAAGCAAGCTAGTTCACTGAACAAACGGGCTGGCAGCATGGGTAGTCTCGGCTCCAGCAAAAACTCAAAGTTCGCTTGCCAGGCATTCCCTTCACCCTTCGCTTCCAGGGTCTGCACTGACTGTGAAGTCAAGAATCTTCATAGAGCCTGAGGTCTGTGAAGAAGGTCAAGATCTATCACAGAGCCAGAGGTCTACGAGACAGGCCCACCTTGTTTCTAAATGGAAAGCCTAGTGTGACAGACCATGTCCTTCATATATTTGAGCCTACACTATCAAATAGCCACTTGCAGGACTGATACAACTAATGCCTGGAAACAGATGGGCAACACTACACTGGTGGTGAGCACAGTGCTTCTAAACCTGCTGACACTGTTTCTAAACAAACCCAAGACTCATACACCACAGAGTATACAAACTTTCTGCCCTCTTCCTCCTCTACATGCTAACACAAAACAATATTGAGTCTGTTGGGCCCATCCCACTCATTAATGTTCGCTTGCGCTCTGTCATTGGGTTATTCTTGCCAATGCACAAGTCAACATCTTGTGGGCTAACCAAGAAAGCGAAGAAAAAACACTTCCACTCTAACAACAGATACAGAATGAAAGTGTGTTGGACTCTGGCTTAGCTTCCTTACTCAGTTTTGTACCATAAAGGTACTACAAGTTAAACCACTGCATAGCAATTTCCACAGAGTAAGACATTAAAGTCACTGAAGGAGAAACACTCATTCCTCAAATGCAATCTACCTCACAGTTCACTCCACAATGGCATGTGCATGTTAAAAACCCAAACTTCAGCAAACACAGACTTCTAATTTGGGTGGTGAGAGAGGAAATCTTACAGCTCTCCTGGGACAGCCCTTTGGAACTCAGAGCTCTCCTCTGCTGCACTAAGAGAGCACTGTGTCGGCAGATTTTGGTAATTTCAATGTGATCAATACTTTTCCACACAGAATTCTTCACATGGTTTTGAATCAAATCCTGGGGTAAGTTTTGCAACATGAGGACAGAGTGGCAGTGAGCAATGATCTGAACCCCTTGTAGCCAGCAGCCCGCAGAACCCCTCATTTAATGTTTCCCCCAATACACTATCACAACCCATTTCCTTGCCACTACCTTCCCCTCACACACCAAGGCCGCAAAACCACGAACTGATCCCATGAACTCCGACCTCGACAAGGCTGGAATGAGTCTGTAAGCAGAACTGTTGCCCAAGCTGTGCCCAGGCAGAATACAGTGCGGGTAACTCTCCCCGTACCACCTCTTTTTCCCAAACTCTGACGGAAGGATGGGGGAACAAGCAGCGTGTCGCAGCTCAAGCGCCGGAGATAGCAGGTGAGCAGCTCCACTGGAAGCTTCCACTCCTCCAAGTACGAGCCTGAACGCAACAATTTCTGTGGTAGCCACACTGTGACAAACCTCCGTGCTCAGCTACAGCCCAGCCCAGGGCAGGCCACACTCAGACGCCCGCAGCGGCGCACAGGGCGCGGCGCACTGCCCGCCACACCCCCACGGCGAGCGGCCGTGAGGTACCGACACCCGGCCCACGCGCTCCGTCCCCCCACGACCGTTAGCGGCCCCGCCCCTCCGCGCGCCGCAAAGCAGCCTGGGCCGGCGGGGAGGGGGGGAAGAGGAAAGAGGAGGGAGGAGCGCAGCGCGCCGGCTCTGAAGTCATCCCGCGCGGCCGGAAGGAGCGGGGCGGTGGTTCCCGCTGCGGGCCGAGGGGGGCCGAGGAGGGCCTCGCGCGGGGAGCCCCGCGGCCATGGCGGCGGTGAAGGCGGCGGAGCCCCTGGGGCGGACGGCGGAGGAGGTGGCCTGGGCCGAGGCGTTGCGCGGGGCCTGCGAGCCCGAGCACCACTGGCGGCACCGCCGCGAGTTCCTGCTGCGCAACGTCGGGGAGCTGCCGGCGGCGGGCAGCGCCCAGCTCCAGCGCCTCGTGTCCCTCTCCATGGTGTGGGCCAACCACGTCTTCCTGGGCTGCCGGTGAGTGCGGCCGGGCGGCGGGCCCCGCGGGCGGGGCGGGGCGGGAGGCGGCCGGGCTTCACCTCTCCCCTTTTCTCCTTTCCGCTTGTCGCCCTTCTAGGTACCCGCCGCAGGTCATGGAGAAGGCGCTGGAAATGGCCGAAGGCATCCAAGTGACTGGCGCGCCTGTCCGCACCACGAGAGATGAACTGGTTGCCAAGGTGAAGAAAAGAGGCATATCAAGTAGCAATGGTTAGCAGATCATAGCTGTGACAATACATAGGAGTATAGAAAATGCTTGTTTTTGAATGTTCTCGGTTTACCTCGGACCTAGAAAGAAGTCGAAATAATTTATTTTTTAAGATCCTCGTTAATAGTTGCTCCTCTCTGTGCTATTTTTGCTTTATACAATACCTGTGTGTAAAATAGATGTAATGCATTTATATTCCTTTAGTAACATAGAGCTCTGGTTTTGAATTTCTCTATACTGGTACACTTTAAGCTGATTACTTCTCTAATGCCATCTAGATTGTTGTACTCTGGCTTAAATACATTCATGTTACTTTGCCTTTAGCACTAGGCAGCCATTGCAGCTTTGGGCAAAACCTAGTTTCTTAAGGAAATTCTTAAAAGTGCATTTTAAAGTAAAACTATTCTGAAGGTGTTTATTATATTAGTATGCAAAATCCCTGTTGTTGTTTAGGTCAGATAGTTTGCTTAATGTACTTTGATCATTTTTTGGTTTGGAGTTTAAGAACAGAAATACATACTTGCTGGCCAGTCCCAAACCAAAACATGAAATCTTGCTCCTGAGTTGTTTTTTGGTTTGTTTGTTTTTTGTTTTTTTTAAAAAACTAAAATATTCTGAAATATTAGGGTTAAAATTTGAAAATGCAGTTCAAAGTTTATTCCTGATAGATACCTTTTAAATTCACAAAGACTATTGCTAGAAGTTTTTAGAAAGTAGATAAATTGTCTCTAGATATTTTATAGTGCAGAAATTGAAGAGTGTAATGTACTTTGCTTGTTTTGCAGAAGGGATAGAGGTTCCCTCCAAGAAGCGAGCTGTTGAGAAAAGCAAAGATTCTAAGGATACCGGAAAGGATGTGAAAACAACCAAGGCAGAAGCCCCGAAAGAAACAGAGAACACGCTGCCTAAAGAGCAGGAAAAAGATACTAGCAAAGATCCAGAAATCTCCCAGTCAGCTTGCAGTTCAAATCAAGAAACAGTCACAGCATCAGATGTGAAAACAGAAGAAAAGCCTGCTAATGCTGAAAATACTACTGAGCAAAGCCCACCTTCATCGGAAAAAGAGTCAGGAGAGAAGCCTTGCTCAAATCCACCTAAGGAAAACAAGTGTGAAGATGTGCCATCACCTGAAAAGAAAACTCCAGTAAGTGTAGTGCCAGCGTCTGACAAGGCCTCCCCACAGGCAGAGGCGGTGCCAGCGGTGGTGCCACCGCCTGCCAAGAGCACGCCGCAGGCAGAGGTGGTGCCAGCAGCGGTGCCAGCAGCTGCCAGTAGCACCCTGCAGGCAGCAGCGGCGCCAGCAGCAGTGCTTCCAGCTGCCAAGAGCACCCCACAGGCAGCGGCAGTGCCACTGACCACCAAGAGCACCCCACAGGCAGCAGCAGTGCCACTGGCTGCCAAGAGCACCCCACAAACAAGTGCTACATTGCTGTCTTCCAAAACCCAAGCAAGCACCACAGCATCAGTGTCCAAGAGCAGCACTCAGGTGGGCACCTCACTGCTGCTGGCCCCCAAGAGTGGCACTCAGGTAGGCACCTCACTGCTGCTGGCCTCCAAGGGCACAAAGGTAGGCTCCGCGCTCCTGGCCTCCAAGAGCAGTGCCGAAGTGGCTGCCTCGTTGCTGGCCGCTCGGAGTGGTGCTCAGCAGGGATCTTCACTGCTGACTTCCAAGAGCAGTGCTCAGGTGGCTGCTTCGCTGCTGGCTGCTCGGAGTGGGGCTCAGCAGGGTCCCTCGTCACTGGCCCCCCGCGGTGGAGCTCAGGCAGGTGCTTCCCTGCTGGCCTCTAAGGGTGGCACGCAGACAGGTTCCCCACAGCTTGCCTCCAAGAGTGGCTCACAGGCAGGCGAAAGCCCTGCTAAGGCTTTGCGCAAACCACTGACCAGCGAAGATGTGAAGGAAAGACAACCTTTTTTCAACAGACTGTACAAAGCTGTAGCCTGGAAACTGGTTGCTGTTGGAGGCTTCAGTCCTAACGTAAATCACGTGGAACTTCTAAACTCATCTATTCAGTCTGTAAAAGCTACTTTAGATGTTGCTTTTGTTCCCCTGAAGGAACTTGCGGACTTGCCTCAAAATAAAAGCTCTCTGGAAAACATAGTTTGTGAACTGAGGTGCAAGTCTGTCTACTTGGGTACTGGCTGTGGTAAAAGTATGGAAAATGCCAAAGCGGTTGCTTCAAGAGAAGCTTTGAAGCTATTCCTCAAGAAGAGAGTTATTGTGAAGATCTGTAAAAGAAAATACAAAGGTAGTGAAATTGAAGATTTGGTACTTCTGGATGAAGAATCAAAACCTTCGAATTTACCTCCAGCTTTAAGAAATCCTCGTGAGATCTTGTAGGGAGCTTCGCTGTTTGTACTGTGTATAATATTTCAACACAAGGACTGAAGGTTAATTTTGTACTTTGAAAATGTAGGCTTCCAGATATTTTGTATTTCTTTTTCAGTTTTGCAAGACAATGATAGTCCTCTCACTTAGTAGCAATTGTATAAAACTTGTTAGAGATGACAGGTGCGCATTTAAAGGTATGCCTTAATATATAGCACACTAGTGTGCTGGTTTGTTTGCAAAATAGTCTACCTAATTCTTCTATTTTTAATTAATTGATTAAGGTACAATTTGCTGTTTAAAACCTGACAGTTTTGTAATTCTTACCATTTGATGGCAGTGTGCTCAATTGTCTATCATGTCTTTTTTAGCCATGTAGGAGTGTGTATATAGGGACCATAATACTTGAAAGTTGTTAAAAAACTTCAGTCAAAAAGTTGAGCTCCTCTGTTTCAGGCTTGTTGTTCATAATGTTCACTGTTGTGCATACTCAGAGAGAAAATAGTTGGTTCACTTATTTTTACGGGATGTTTTTATAATGTTCACAATATAAATGACACCCTAATCCCATTTAACATTACACTGGCAAATTACCAATTGGCAGTCAAGTCTGAGCTACATCAGCCACCAGAACTCTGTAAGCAAGTTTAATTTATATTGTGAAATAGCACTTGCTGATTTTTCTTGAAATAAACATGGATTTCTATACTAAGCATATTTTGACTGCTGCTAAAACCTCTGGGATGTGCTTTTATAGTACTTTCGTTGTGGCTATTGACTATTCCAGCCATTTCAGTAACTTTGCAACACCTGAATAAAAGCTTTATTTCGAGTGGCCTCAAGGTGTAATCCCACCAGGATGACTTGTTTTCTTTGGACTTATGGTTGCAATATTGTAAAACTGATGGTGGACCTATAGAATACCTATTTCTACTTTTGTAATGGCAAGATAAGCAAAATGAAGATGCTGCTGTCTGCTAGAGACAGTGCATTGTGAAGCATTCACACTAACTGAGCCCTCCCTTTGCTATGTTTTTACATCACGTATGGAGTGGTTTGGAGCAAAGAAAGCGGGTGATTACCTTTTATTTTTAATGTTACTGAAATACCTGCACAAACTGCATGTTTTGATATATCGGATAATGACATGTACTTGTAAAAACATAATGTCTTCAGTGCTGTTTTGACCTGATCTTGTCTGATGACAGTAGTTAGCATTATTTAGTGGTGACCTTACACTTGACTGACAGATCCGTTGACTGGGTACTGTAGGAGTGAATATAAATTCCTGGGGTCTCTGTAGTAGATGTGTCCACTGAAAGACTTCAATTTCTTCTGTGATTCTGGGACTGAACCACAGCAGCATTGTTACACTGTACCCTACGTGATTCTGAACAGTGGTGGCTGTCCAGCTTGTAGCACCTGAAGTCTGCAAGGCACGTGCGCTTCCCGATGGAAGTTCAGAACTTCCTCCATCTGACCCCTGCGCTTCTGCGCTCTCCTGAGGTTTCTTTGACATTCCTCCTCAGTGTTTCTGGAGCACGACCTGACATTTGGAAGGCAACTTCTTAAATTGTGTTAAACCGCAGTGCAACACAAGGTTTGGCTTGTGCTCCTGGGGCCGAGCGAGTTCCGTGCTGTGTTTGGGAGTTGTGGTATTCATGCCAGGAAGCGCAGTATCTCTTCATATCCTCGCTGTTCAGGTGGAGACGCAGCATGAGTGTTTGCGGAGCAGGAATTGCATCCTGTGCCTTCTGAAGTAGGCAACAGCTTTTCTGGCTGTTAGATTGGGCATTGCCAGGTCTCTAGTTGAGAACTGCAGCACGTGTTGCAATGTGAAAACCTGTGTTTGCTGTGTGTAAAGTGAAGCACACAGCATTTACAGAGCTCGGGGGGGTGGCAGGGTAACTGTGTTCTGAAAGGCTGAGGTGCTCGATGCTTTTTTTAAAGTCCTGACTTATGCTTACCTTTTTTAAAGAATTTTGAATGTTATTCCTCTTTGATGTTTGGTTGTGATTCATTAAAGGATGAGTCTGTAGCTACTCTTAATAGAAACTGAAAGTTGAAGTGTGCTCTTTTTATTTCACATTCTGCATGGAAGGCAGCCCAACAAGCAGATTCTGACATACAAGTAAATAAGCATTATGTATTTTAATGGGAATTATTAACATTTCATTAACTCTAGAGGAAGAGTGAAAGAATTTTGAAGAACTTTCCGTGGCAAGAGGTGTTTGTGCAGTCTGGTTAGTTCTAAAACCTCCAGCTCTCCCTGCCAGGTGTTGTGCTGGCCTCTAGCAGTAATTGTCAGACCTTGCTGAGGAGGAGCGGCTAGAACAAATGCACTAACGTGTGAGTGTGCAGTTGTCTTGGGGACAAATGAAACCGTGCAACCGAAAGAAAAACCGACTCTGTTTTCTCTGCGGGAGCGCAGGAAGCTGCAGTCACGGCAGATGACTCCCGTTCGCTCCGCGGGCACAGCTGGGGCGCGCTGCCGGTACCGGGGTGGGGGCCCTCGGCTATCGCGCGTGTTTCCCAGCGGCAGCACAATGCGGTGGTGCGTCTCGCGGGCCACAAGGCGGCGCTGGAGTGCCTCCTCCCCGGCGCGGCTACCCCCCTGCGCAGCCGCTGCCCGCCTCGGGGCGGGGCTGCGGCTCGCGATTTGCTTAATATATTCCGGGGGCTGTGCGGTCGCTCAGCGGCACCGGGATCGCGGGGACTCGGCAGCGCTGCGCGCCCCGGGGCGGCCGGGCTGTCTCCCTGCCTGAGCAGCGCCTGCGGAGACCGGCGCAGGCATAAACTAGGCGGTGAACAGCCCTCGCGCTAACCGGGGTGTTTTTCCCGTTTCTGGGTCATATAAAGGGGAGACTGCGCCCTCGGGATGCCGGGATGTTCTGAAGACCTGCTCGCTAGGCCACGCACGGAGGACGCTAGTTCCTCACGGGCCCCGGCCCGCCTAGGGGAAAGTCCCCGGACCGCCGGCAGAGAGTGCCGGGCGCTGCCGCGCCCCCGCCCGCCCCCGACATCACCGCATTACCGCCGAGACGCCCCTGGGCCGAGCGGGTGAGAGCGGGGCGGGCTCTCGTCACGGCCACAGACACGCAGGTAGTGCGCAGGCGCACCAACAGAACGGGGCTCACTCTCAGGCCATCCCCTTTTACCGGGAGCGGGGCGGTGTGCCGACCTCCCCCGGGCAGCGGAGGTGCCTTGGAGGAAGAGCAAAGCATGCGTTGGGTATGCTCTGCTTCCCCGGCACCGGCTCCTGCACCCACCTCTGCTCACCCAGAGACGTGTAGACTCGGTCAGGGCGACACTGTCCCTCCCCGAAAAAGCTTGCCTTCCTGCCCTGTTCCGGGAAGAAGCAAGAGGCCAGGTGGAAGTATCTTGGCATATTTGTTTGCACCACGCAGAAGTAAAACATCAAACACCGGAGAATCTGAGCAGAAAGCCTGACAGTGCACAGACATCATTTCTCAGCACAGCAGTCCCTCATGCAGTCTGCGGTGCAGGGCACACCCCTGGTTTCTCCTGCTCTCCTGTACCCCTCAGAGGAGGCTGGTGCTACCCGGTGGTACCAGTGTCATCTGCCCACTCAGAGTTTCATGCTCATGCTCCCTGATACTACACACGATGCTGCTACCTGCAGCAACAACACACGTAAATACTAGCCATGCTGATAAGCTGAATTCATTCATAGGCAGGTGCTGTTCTTCTCTCTAGTATGTCAAGCAAATAACACATTGCCATGCTTGACTCCACAGAAGTCAGCCCTCCGCTGCCCTACGATCACGTCTGGGTGTGAAGCACGACAGAAGAGCACTGGCAGAGATCCCCAAAATAACACTAAGTTCAGGCAACTCAGGCCCCGCAAATACGATGAGTGCTGCCCTCACCCAAACAGCAGGGAAGGAGCCCAGAGCCAACGCTTCCCCTGGCTCATGCTCTCTCAGTATTTACAAAGCTGCCGTGGTAAGCCCTGGTCTGCTACACCAGCCATGTGTGTCTTTCTGGTCAAGCTACAGGCACACAGCCTGTATATAGGCACAGCAGCAAATCCCACTGGCTTCCAGCATGTGCTGTTCTTCCTCCGGCAGTATCCTCATGGCGACATCTCAGCTGTGTCAGAACCCTGTGCTAGGCAGAAGCTACCAGTGTGCAGAGTGGGGAGCAGCTCTGTGCAGGACTAGCTGCGATAGTTGCAACTCCTTCATGGAGGAGCCTTGAAAGGTGCACAAAGGGCTGACAAACTGCCTGGCTTGAGCTGCCATTTTGGTGGTGGTCTCAGCCATTTGAACTGCCTGTCTTGGTCTCTTTTCTCCTGTAATTCTTCATGTGATAAGCTATCTGTGTTTGGGAAGACAGAGACTTCAAATGAAAACACTATCAAAGAACCCATCCTGAAAGAAACAACTAAACTAGGGCATGGCTATATGAAGTCCTCCGTTTTTTTGGTTGAGAAACTGTAACAAAATCCCAGTGTCCCAGTTTCATCTGCTAAAAAGGCTCTATCCAGGGCTGTATGAAGCTACCATTTCATGAGCTGTCATCCCTCTGTACTGCAGGCAGCACCTGCAGGACAGGCTGCAGACCGCAGACAAGCATGTGGAGACAAGCTGAAGCTTGGGCAGGGACTGATGTGGGTTTGTTTTTCTTTTTTGGCTCTAAAGATCACACTGTAGCACCTTCACAATTTGGGCTGGTCTTTTCTGTGGGGGGACAAAATTCACTGTAAGTTTATGGCAAATGTTGGTCTTCAAACTTGTTAACAGAAGAGAGTACACCAAAACTCAAAGTCATCTTGTCTTTAGGTGAAAATATACTGACGTGACATGGCCTGGTGGTCCTGAGACTGATGGAAAAAAGCCCACACAGACGGAGTTCTGGTGCTGTCTCCCTCTTTCACTTGGCAGGTTTGTCCCCATTTGCTTTGTAAGTGGCAAACTACAGAGCAAATAACAGTAATATCTGCTTTGCGGGATATTTAAAAAATCTTTTCTCTCAACTAAAATGTGCATTTTTGCCATGTTTTGCATGGTATATAATATGCCACATTCTTTGTCCGTTTAACTTGTATCTCTGTGCCTTCTTGATGGTTCTGTCAGTAGCCACTGCCACAGCTAAGTTATCACCGTTAGCTAGGTTATGTTTTTAAGAAAATATTGTCATCTAAGCCTGTTACCCCTGCACCACCCCCATGTAAAAAATGCCATCAGGAGGTATCAAGGTTTAGGCTGTGCTGAATTCCACTCCTCTTCCTTAGATTAATTTAAACACATTCAGTTTCCTGGAACCCCAGTGATTCCATGCCTGAGCTAGGATACTTGCCAGTGCAGAGGTGGCCTGGCTAGAGTGTCACCAACATTACCTGCCTTACTTGCAGGTGAGGAATCTGGCTAGCCTTTTATAAATGACAGCAGAAGTTTCCAGCTACATTGAAGATTCACATATGAGCTTTAAGAAAAACAGGGTTTATGTGGATACCTGGTAGTAGTTTCAAATAAGTTGCAGGTTAATTTTGAAAATGGCACCTAACTTCTGAGCACAACTGCCTGTTGCTAAGGCAATGGAAGATCAGTTCCAGCAGCTACCAGCCAGGTATTTTCTTCCTCCAGTCACATTCCCGCAACACAAAAAGCATTGTTCAGCTCCCGCACAGCCCTTTAAAGTTTGAACTGTCACTGATGGTCATGTAACATTAATCATTAGGCCTGAATGGACTGCCAAACGACTTGTTTTAAATGCCACTGTCAGAGAAGAATGGTATTGGGCAAAAGACACTTTGTCACTAGTAAGAAAGCCAATCTAACCAATGTTTGCCCAGTTTTCTAAATCCTCTGTGTTCTGTGTTTTAACTGCAGTTAAACTGTATTCAGTCAGATGCTGCCCATATTTTGACAATAGCCTTCCACCCCAAATCCGTCCTTAGTTTGGAGCAAATGTTACATTTATTATTTGGGGGAAAGAGGATGGTTAAGAGGCTTGGGATATGAAATTACACTTTGGCGCTATTTGCAGTGACTTTTCATTTGCACGAGAGATTAATAATTTTACTAGGTTTGGATAAGCAGATTCCAAAGAGAAGGAAAAAATCCACACTAGAAGAGAAATAAAATAAAGATTCCTCCTGTTTGGTGTGGAGTTTCAGTGACATACACCTAAATTCTCCTCAGGTTTTCAAGGGAACTCTGCAGTTCGTGAATGGTAACTACAGGCATGTAATTACCCCATTTCTGCAGAAGGAGTGGAATTCATTTCACTGACATCACAACAGATCTGGGCTCCTCTTACAGTCAAGAGACATTTTTAGGGAAAGACCTACTTATACAGAGATTCTCTCTCATTTGACATATTTGGCTGGATGACTCCCACTTTTGTGTCCTGAGTTGGAAAGGAAAATTAATATCCACATATGGGAGTGTATTGTGAATGTCTTAAACCATCATCTACTAAAACTTCCTGCAGGTGTAAATGCCTGCCCTCATTTCACAGTCTTGATTAAAAGGTGTGATTGTGCATGTTTGTTCCTCACAAAAGGAAGTAAGAACGTGTTTTCCACGTGACCTGTACTGAGTAGCAGAATCAGAGAAATATCAATGTTAGTGTTGATTCGGAGAAAACTCCAGGAACTCGACAATGAAGTTTTAAGTTGACAAGCAGGTATTTTTATTGCGGCGCCGGGAGACACGGGGGATAGCTCCTCCAAGCGTGTCTCTGTCAGGCATCAACCAGGCTGTGATTATATTGTCCTTAAACATACATATTCATTAGATTACATACATTACGTCATACTTTTTAGAGAATGCCTCCTGTATGCATACAAAAATGTGGTAGTGGGCTTTTGGACCCCCAGTGGTTATTTCTTCATCACTTTGTTTTAGGATCATTGTCATATCAGTAACCACCAGGTGGTTCTGGCAAAGCTTATAGTGGCTAACAAAGCCTAACATTCTTGAGGTTACTTATTTACAACCCTATTCTTCAATCAACTCCACTATTCAATCCCCCCTTTTCTTGTCCTATTGCAAGTTCTTTTGCAACTGAGTTATTTCATTTTTATTTAAAGTTTCCTGAAGTATTTCTCTGTTTCTACTTGATGCTTAATTTTGTTTCTCTTCTATTCATCATAGTTCATCATGGTTTGCTTGCAACACCAAAAGGAGCGTTGGACCTTTATACACGTAATTACAACCATTCCTATTATTACAAATACAGTAAAAACCCCAACTGTCTCAACCAGGAGAGATTGGGTACCCATGATAATTTTTCCCGGATTTCCTCAAATCCCCATGAGGTGTTGTCCTGAGCCACCTCATGAAATATTTTAACTTGTTTCCACATTTCCTTTAGATCAGTAGTAATTCTTCCACTTTGATCTATATAGGAACAACAGCTATCATTGACTACAGAACAAACTCCTCCTTGGGACGCTAACAGTGTATCTAATGCCACTCAATTTTGGAGCACTACTTTGGTCAGGCTGGTTATTTCTTCTTGTAATGCTGGAATAGCATCAGCAGTTTGATTTTCAATTTCCTCAATTGCAGCTGAGATCCTCGTTTGATTCTTTTAAGAAAACTCCAAACCCAGGTTCCAGAGGGATGAATGTCAATTACTGTAAAGTTTGGAACCACTACACCTAGTGTGCACATCCCTTTCCAGTTAGGAGGCAAAGCCTTACAGGCATTTTTTCCACATAACCAATACCATCTTTTCCCTTCAGGAACATTCCAATAACCAGTTAAAGGTTTTCAAAGGTGAAGTTGCATTGCCCAGCTGCAATATGGGTAATTTCCTACTGACATGTTACCTTGATTAAGAGTTTTGTTAGTGGTTACACATTTAACTTCTGGCATATTTGAGGCTTGTATCCTTAAAACCTGTAAATTTGTATGGCCCTTGTCAGTATAAACAGGATTTCTCCATAATCTATTCCAATTTGTCTTAAAGGGGAGAGGGAGGCCAATTAAAGGAATACCCAGTCTCTCTCCTGATTTAGGTAGCTGAGTACAGATTCAACAATCACTCTTGTTTAAGACATTAGTAACATTTTGTATCAATCTCAGATATAGATTTTGATTCCATGCTTCTACACCTATTATTATACAAGTCCAAATTATGATCAATGTAGTCTCATATGTGTGGGTCCTGAAGACTTGATGCACCATACTTTTTCTCGGTTCTGATGTGTTTCTGGGTCTGGCACCTTCTTGATTCTTGAGTGATGTATCCAAGCAGGCTGTTCCTTTATCTTCACTGCTGTAAAGGTAGTCAGTAATACCTGGTATGGTCCACTCCACTTCTCTTCCAGGGGATCACCTGCAAAATTCTTAATAAAAACCCGATCTCCTGGCTTAGAAGGATGAATAGGATAATCTAAACCTCTGGCCCTGGTCCCTAACACTCTGCCATTTATTTCTTCTAACTGTTTTCCCAAGTTTACCAAGAACTGTTGAAGGTATCCTCCTACTTCTTGAAGGCTCTCTCCTTTAAATTGAGATTGATATGGCCTTCCATATAGGATCTCAAATGGGCTAATTCCCTCCTTTGACCGAGGGTTTGTTCTGATTCTCAATAAGGCCAATGGTAATGCTTGATACCAATACAGCTTAGTCTCTTGACAAATCTTCCCAAGCTGTTGTTTAATTGATTCATTTTTTCCACTTGCCCACTGGCCTGAGGCCTATATGGAACATGTCATTGCCAATCTATTTCCAATTTCTTGTAATAATTTTGCACTGAAATCTGTACCATGGTCAGAGAGATAGTTGCTGGTACCCCAAAATGAGGTATTATTTCACTTAATAGCACCTTAATCACTTGTTTTGCATTATTTGTCCTGCAAGGAAGTGCTTCTGGCCACCCTGAAAAAGTATCTGTCAATACCAACAAATTTCGATAACTTCCTTTTCTGAGTAATTCAGAAAAATCTATTTGCCACTGTTGGCCCGGATAATTTTCTTTTCCAATTGTCCCTATCTGATTCCTGTTTTCAGTCTTAGGGTTATTTTTCAGACATAGTTGACATTGTTTTGTCACTAATTGCACTATGGCATATAAATTTCTTCCTATGATCTGTTTGTTTAAATGTTTATACAAGGCATTACTTCCTCAATGAGTTTTGTTATGCTCTTCTTGTATCAACTTCCATAATTGATTATAGGGGATCACTTCTTGCCCATCAGGTATTTTTATCCAACCCTTTTCATTTTCCTGTCCTTCCAAGTCTTCAATTAGTTTCATATCTTCTTTAGAGTACCTAGGTTTATTTTGCTCAATTAACTTTTCCCGTCGGATTTCTTTCATGGCAAAAAAATTATTTCTTTGTTTCCCTTCCGATCCTCCAATTTTAAGGGATATTGTTTAATTCTAATTGGGCAGGCCCCCCTTTTATTTCTACTTTAACAGGCAAAGCATTTTTTTCACCTTACCTGGAACTTCGGATGCCCATACTCCCAAGATATACCTGATTAAAGATTTCTTCTATTTCAGTAAGGTCCTCCTGTTTGCTTTTCTGTTGAATGAAAGATAAACTCAAAACTTCAATTAATTGATAGGTTTTGACTCTGAATTCCATTTTGCCTTCTTTAAATGTTGCTTCTCGCAAAGAATGCTTTTTTTGTTGGTGTTTTTTGTTTGTTTGTTTTTTTTCTTGGTGGCCAGTAGCTCCCACATCTGTAACAAATTCTTTTCCGCTGATTTAACGCCAAATAAGTTGCTCCTGTATCCACTTGAAAATTCCACTTTATTTCCTCTACTACCTAGTTTTAATTTAATCAGTGGATCTGCTAGGGTAGATTCCCCAGGTCCCTGTCAGTCTAGTTTCAATTCAGTCACTGGAGCCACCCCATGGCACACCCCCCAGGGCAGTCTCACTTCCAACATTCAAACTCCTTACAGTATGCACACTGATTCCATCCCACAGGAGAATTCAATTTCTCACCTTTGCCTCGTCCTCTCACATTAGTCCCTCCACCAGTTTCTACTTGTCCCAAAGCAGCCACTGTAGCCATGCCTATAGCACGACCCAGCTGTTTCTTCTCTACCTGTTCCCGATTCCTATATGCTCTCCACGCTTCTTTGACATTCTCAAGTCCTTCTGCTCTGTTGCCAGTAACAGCAACCTTTTCCTCCTTATCCATAACAGACAGGGCAGATGCCGAGAGTGCTCCTCTCAGAGGTACCTGTGATACATAATCCCCCAACCTATCTTCCTGATTACTCTGTTTGGTTTTTTTTTTTTCAGCTTTAAACATCATTCCCCCAATATCACAGGCTGAACAACATCTCTCCAGCTTAGCTTTCTGTTTTTCCTGTCCTTTTCCAAAGCCAAAATTAGGGATCTGGCAGAGCTATATTAATTTCACATTCCGTCTGCCACTCTGGGTGGTTTCTTAAAGTGAAAAACATATCTGCATAAATCACTTCATCCCATTTTCCTTGTTGTCTTAAAAATAACATTAATTGCAACAATGTATCATAGTTCAAAGTTCCATTTTTAGGCCATTTTTCCTGATCTTCCAAAATATACAAAGGCCACCACTGGTTACAATATTCTATTGATGTTTTCTAATTTACTGAGCCCCCAGGAAACCTTCCCAGTTCTTTCCAATGTGCCAAAATGCATCCTAAAGGACTCTTTTTCAAGATCTCTCCACTCTGCTGATTTCCCATTATCAATCTCGCATTCACACACACACACGGGATCCCACAGACACACTCCACACAGTCACAGCACTTGAGACAGAGACTAAAATTGTATCAAACTAAAAATTAACAGTTATAACAGTCTGTCACCAATACCAAAATCACAAGATCAAAATCATAACTATAACAAGCCACAACATAAGTCAGATACCAGTAAAAATCAAAACCTTTTCTACAAGATGCCCACTGTGTCTTGTAGGACCCAAACCACAAGATGCCCTTTGCTTCTTGTGGGTGTATACCAAACGGACATGTCCTGGGTTCAGCAGCAGCAGTCAGTTTTTCTTCTTCTTAGTAGCTGGGGCAGTGCTGTGGTTTTGACTTTCGGCCTGGGAATAATACTGATAAAGCCAATGTTTTCAGTTGCTGGTCAGAATGTTTACCCTGACCAAGGACTTTGTGAGTCTCATGCTCTGCCAAGGAGGAGGAGAAGCCGGGAGGAAGCAGGGACAGGACACCTGACTCAAAGTAGCCAAAGAGGTATTCCATACCACAGCACGTCATATCCCAGCCGGGGGATGTAACTGGGAGCTACCTGGAAGGGCACGTCCTCTTTTCTGTCGGGCTCATTTCCGGCAGGTGGTATCGTATCCTCTTCCCTTGTTATTTCCCTTATCATTATTATTATTGGTGGCAGCAGTAGTAATTTGTGTTATACCTTAGTTACTGGACTGTTCTTATCTCAACCCGTGGGAGTTACATTCTTTCGATTCTCCTCCTCATCCCTCTGGGGGGGTGGGGGGGGAAGTAGACTGCGTGGTTCTAATTTACGGCCTGGGCTTAAACCACAACAGGACACTAGCAGCTGGGTATATGCCTTTACCCACAAGATTTCCTATCTCGATTTACGGAAGGCTTCCAAACCTTGCATACGCTTACCAAACCAATTTACCAAACCAAGATGCCCCCTGCACCTTACAGACTATACAAAAGAAAAGAATACCTTTTATGAAGATGGTCCTTGTCTGCTCCCGCAGTGATCCAAATGAATCGGAGGGGTTCCTCTGGGAAAAACTCCCGAGGGCCCTAGGGAGCCCTGTCCTCAGTGGGTCCTGCAGCCAAGCAGAGAGGGTCCCATCTGGGGTGCCAAATTGATTTGGAGAAAACTCCAGGAACTTGCCAATGAAGTTTTAAGTTGACAAGCAGGTATTTTTTATTGCGGTGCCAGGAGGCACGGGGGATAGCTCCTCCAAGCCGGTGTCTGCCAGGCATCAACCAGGCTGTGATTATATTGTCCTTAAACATACATATTCATTAGATTACATACATTACATTATACCTTTTAGAGAATGCCTCCTGTATGCATACAAAAATGTGGTAGTGGGCTTTTGGACCCCCGGTGGTTATTTCTTCATCACTTTGTTTTAGGATCATTGTCATATCAGTAACCACCAGGTGGTTCTGGCAAAGCTTATCTTAGTAATTTTCTTTTCTAGTGGCTAACAAAGCCTAACATTCTTGAGGTTACTTATTTACAACCCTATTCTTCAATCAACCCCATTCTTCAGTGTGTAGCTCAGATAAGAACACACAAAATATCCTTTGTTATTATGAGCAAAAGGGGCTCAGTTCTTTTCCATTAAGGTCACCTGGATTCTTCCATTTTCTTGAGTGAAAGGGGATCAAGCTTCAGGGCTCAAGTAAGACAGTAAAGATGGTTGCCACATATTTACTTAAGATTAATTTGTTACCATTTGTTGCCTGGCTTCCCTAAACATCATCTGCACACTTCCTAAGTTCTTTGGCACAGTGATTGGCTCTGGAGCCAGAAAGCAAATCCACCCATCATTTATGATTTAAAATAGTAGATGAGGAAGAAGAGTCACTGTCTGAAAAGCTGTTTCCTGGACAGGAAAACAGGGACATGTTACTTCAGCCACGAGTGGACAGATCCCTATTGTAACTGTTAGGGAATGATCCATATAGCTGTCCCTGTGACAGGAGCCAGATGCTGCCCTTCAACTGGTTAGCTGTGTCCCACTCCTTCAAGGACCTGCAATTCTGTGCCAGCCAGCACTCTCCATAGCACCTGTGAGAAGCTGCTGTTGTCCAGCCGCTGCTGGCTTCCTGAGGGCATTCGGAACAGCAGATACTGTCAAAAAGGAGCCGTGTGGCTCTGCTCAGAACAAAGCAATGATATGGCAGAATGCTCTGATGGAAGCAATGATGTCATATAAGTGAATTCCTCAACATCTCCCACCTTGGGCCTGTCAACTTATCAAAACACTTTTGGGTACAGCCATGGAATTAGAGTGGGGAAGCTGAATGGGAAAAACTGTAAAAATCATAGAATCATAGAATAGTTAGGGCTGAAAAGGACCTTAAGATCATCCAGTTCCAATCCCCCTGCCATGGGCAGGGACACCTCACACTAAACCATGTCATCCAAGGCTCTGTCCAACCTGGCCTTGAACACCGCCAGGGATGGAGCATTCACAACTTCCCTGGGCAACCCATTCCAGTGCCTCACCACCCTTACAGTAAAGAACTTCTTTCTTATATCCAATCTAAACTTCTCCTGTTTAAGTTTTAAAATAGATAGTTATTACAAAACAAAGCGCAAAGTAAACTTACTTTGCATGTTTCACTCCATTTTTCACTCCGTTTGTGGTGAGATAAATGGAACCATCAGTTTGAAGAAAAAAAGATGAGCTGGATATTGCAGCTGCCTTCTTCTCCATGTTAATACAAGTCAACTGATTACTAATTTGGGCTCAGGAAGAGATTTTCTTTCAGAGCATATTGGCAGAAAACTTGGAACTTCTCCAGTTTTTGAGCAGATGTTTCCATTTGGATGAGGAAGAACATATATCCCCTGACCGGTGTGAGGTGTTTGTTACTTGGTGCTAGAGGGCTCTTTGATACAGCTGAGGATAAGGATAGATGGGAAAAAAAACACATGCCAGTGTTCTCAGGAAATGTACTGGTTTAGTTTATCACCTTACTGAAATGATCTGATGTTGACCCATGTCTTATTTTCAGATGTCCTACACTTGTGTAAATGAAAGAGAAAAATAACAATGGTTGTTTCCATATGATTTGTGTTCCACCACATAAATCAAGCCTAATATTTAAGGAGAATCAAAAGCAATGACATCTGCCATTTCAGGGAAGTATCTTTTTTGGATGACCTGCTGTTAAGAGAAGTTTTGAGGAATAGCTTACCCAGACAAATCTCTGTTGCTCTGGCAAGGATAGCCCCTTCCTGGAATAACAATAATATATAATGTATATATGTATAATAATATACATAGATCAACTATGGCCTTTCTGTACAACTTTATGATTGCCTATAGCTTTCTTCAGCTGACTTTTCTAAAAGCCCTTCTGTACTGAGTTTGAAATAATTCTTTCTTTTCTCTACATTTCTTCTCTTGGTATCTTGGAGAATTCTTCATCGCTTTCATCCTGTGGAAACCAGAGCAGCATATATTCTGCCAAGAATAATATATCATCAAAAATTAGTTCTGTTCCATTTGCCTAAAAGAAGCACCCTGTTACCATCCTTTAAGTACTTCCACTAAATGCTGAGTAGGCCTTTCACAATTACAGCCCCTTATGGACTTGTTGTCATCAGTAATGCTACTTTATTTATGCTATACATGCTAATAACACATCCCTGATACCTCTGTGAATGTCAACCTCTAGCTGGCAATTCTGCACTTAGTGGAGAGGACTGGTGGAAATGCATGGTCATTCTGCCTGGACATCTCTACAAATAGCGAGGCTTGCTCTGCCATGCCTCCTATCTTCAGATTATTCTCACAAACAGCCATTAAGAGAAGAAACAGCTGGGTCACAGAGGCTATCAGCCTGCAAACTGGAGTCCAATAACGCAACATTCTCCAAGTGCTTGCTCCTAACCATTCTGAGGCATAATCAAACCAGAAAATTCAGCCTGCGGTTCTTGCTTTCCTTTCCCCTGAGGCTTCAAACATGCAGCAAGCTAAGGCTTTTGTTTCCTAGGGAGACCTGGTCTAATGCTGTATTCTGAAGCTTACTCAATTTAAATCTTTATTTTAGTGTTCGAGAGCAGCAGACAGCATTAAAATTCAGGAAACATTAGTTGTACCTTCTCAACTGAGAAGATATTGCTTCCCCCATAGTGACAAACAGCAAGTATTTAGCACTGAAATCACCTGTAACAAATGTTATGAAGTGTGCACATACAGTTTCTTGCTAGGAAAAAAAAAATAATGCCCAAATGTCATTTTAAATTTAACATTTAATTATAATGAACATTTAATTTTAAATAACATGATTTTTTAATGGACATTTTTGCTTTATTTTTCTGCTCTGTATGGGAAATGAAAAAATAAATAATAATAACCCAGAATAAACCCAGGACAGATGGCAGAACAATACAGCCAATCAAACTTACTATAAGCAAAACCACAACCCCTCAAAGCAGCCAACATCCTTCTAAAGAATATTGTATCATTTACATTAATCCAGGTCCTTTTACACAGGTAGATGTGTAGAGCTTTTTGCCTGTATAGTAAGTGTTATCTGTTAATATTATAAGAAAGAATTCATATAAAAAATTTCAGTTACTCAGAAGTGACAGCAATGAGCACCATACAATAAAGCTTCAGCAGTTTACTGCCAATGGAAGTGAAGGTAACTAGATTATTTTTACTTTCTAATTCTATTTGTGCAAAACCAAGACAAGTAGCATAAAATTATATGAGGTTTAGCTTCATTAATCTGAGCTGTCACAATACAAAAAGCAGCAGCTGTTTTTACTGGTGTTACAGATCTAAAGATGAAGGTGTTCTCTTAAGAACATGAACATGCTGAGCTACAGACTTCCTGTTTTTTTGGCCAGACTGACATCAGCCTAAAAAGGAATGTTTTGAAAGAACTGCCTACAACTTTGTTTTCATTCATTTTTATGAACTTGCCAACACACTGCTGACTTGGGCAAAGCCATCTGTCTGCAGCTACAATTACTCAACATCTTAGATGTATGAAAATCACTGTCATGTAGGATACCCGCTTAGCAGCTGCATGACTTAAATGTTAAGAATGTGTTTAAATACTTTTGTGAACTAGGCTTTGGTCTTAGTAATACTTGCAGATTGCCATCATGTGAGATGCTGATCTGTGGGCTGGTCAGATGGATTCAGCGAAGTTCAACACACTAATTTTGTCACAGGACTCGCCATGGAGCCATCTGGCAAAGATTATGTATTCACAGAATCACAGAAAAAACATAGGCCGGAAGGGATCTTCTGGAAGCCATCAAAGCAGAACCAGCTTCACAGCCAGATCAGGTTGTGCCAGGCCTCATACAGTCAGGCTCCAAAAATATCCAAGGATGGAGACTGCACAACCCCTCTGCGCAACCTATGCTGCTACTTGATCACCACTCTTGATCATGGCATCCTGAAACGTTGTCTACAACATTAGTACGTGTACTCTTGTTTTTCTGGCCACTTACCTTCAGGTAGGAACGTATACAGAAGGTTTTTCTGGGGTTTGGAAATTTTTTTATTTATTTTACCCTTGTATTCAATAATCTCTGTGACAGTTTTTTCCAAGTTTGGCAGATGTATTTTCCCCCACTGTTTTTCAGGTTCCTGAAATATAAATACATCATTCTGCAACATGTACAGGTCTCCTCAAGATGTTTCAAGACTCCACAAGACTATATTTTTCCTGATGCCTACCAATTGTTACCATGAAGATCAGAAGAATGTCTGAAAAGGAGATGGGGATCAACTCTCAACCATTTAGTAATTCTGCTTTATATCAATCTCTCAGTAGGAAAAAGTGTATCACTAAAAAGTGTATTTCTATTCCTGTTTCCTACTATATTCGTCGTGGCCAACATTTGATACAAATTCTGCAACAGCCTTAGGAAAGACAGGATACTCTGTGAAAATTTGGAATTCGTTGGCAGGCGAGTGGGTTTTAAAAAATTAAAGTTCTTTGATGCCTTATTTAAAATTCTCTGAAATGATTCCTCAGGATAAAATGTCACTCAACTTCCCTAAGTTAATAGTTTATCACACATCATTTTGCTCTTCTTCAAAGCTAAATCAGGTAGTTCTTATTATGGGCAGGAACAGTTTAAACTGCTGCTTCTTACAGTTACTAAATGCCTCACCATATCGACTACTACAGCGAGAAAAGCTTGACTATGGAGCACGCTCTTGAGTACCATGCAGAAACCTGCCTTCCCTGCACACAGCCTGTCACTATGCTGTCGGTGCAAACCTCACTTCATGATGAAAACTGTACTCCATCAATAAACAGTGGCATACGTAGCTCACAACAGCATTTGGGAGAGAAATACACAAGTCATATGCAAACAATTTAATGTGTGCATGCATTTTATTGCAATACAAGTTACTCACATTCCACTCATGTCAGACACAGTGCCTTTGAAAAGGTGTGTTTCAAGAGATTTAATGCCATTAGTGCTGACAGATTATTCTGTATGCCAAAGTATTAAAAAACCAACTGATCAACCAAAAACAACCCAGTGCAAAGGGTAAGGCTTCAACATCAAATGTAAAACTTTGGCATTTTTCTGCTTGCTCAAATATCTTTTGTATTACATCCTGAAATAGTGGGAAGGTTCGGGGTTGTTACCGAAAATACAGCGCAGAGCATCACAGCCTATACAGGGAACAAGTGTAATCCATGACAGCCCCACACACCCTCAGAGAAACTCCTCAAGGTCTCGGGGCTCAAAGACTGTTTTAGGAAGAGCGAATAAACACGGGGCACTGCCCGAAGAAGAGCGTCAATGGACACCAACGCCTCCCGGGAGCAGGAGGCGGCGCGTCCGACGAAACCTCACGGATCTCTCCCCTGCGACACCAGCGGTCCCCAGGGCCAGGTCACGGCACCGCTCCCAGCTCCTCAGCGGCAGAAGCTGACTGCAAACTGAAGGTAAATCGGCGCTACTCACAGCTCGCGGCCATTTCTGCGCTCTTCACCTCACACAGGTACAGCAGCCGGTGCTCGCAGCGGGGGATGCACTCCGGACCCGGCCGCCCCTGAGGGGGAGCGGACATGGCGGCTGCTGCCCCAAAGGCGAACGCGCCTGCCCCAACGCCCTCCGCACCCACACGGGGCAGCTGGCGCGGAGAGGGGAGGGGCGGGGCGGGGCGTGAGTAGCCCCCACCCCCCCTGCGGCGGCCGCCTCCGCCCGGCGCGGGTGCGGAAGCAGTTCGGGCCTGCGCCTTTAAGGGCGGCCCCGCCCCCAGGACGGCCACCGCCCCTTGCCGCGCGCTGCGCCAGTAGGAGCCGGCGAGAGGGGAAGGCGGGAGAATGCGAACCCCTCGCAGGGCCGCCAGCCTCGCCTTATAAGGGCAGGGTCTTGCGCATGCGCGCAGCCCGGCGGTCAGGGGCGGGGGCTCCGAGTGGGGTTTTGCTTCGGCGGCGGCACCGCGGCGGGAAGGGGCGCGGGACCCCGTGCAGCGGCGGTGGCGTGACCGGTCTCCGGTCAGGCCCAGCGTAGCGAGGCGCTTGCCCCTCGCCGCCTTCTCCCCCGTGGCGCCTCGGCGCAGCTCGATCCCCTGCGGGCTACAGGGGCGGCGGCAGGAGGGAGCGAAGCGGGGCCGCTGCGGGGACCCCGCGCCCGGTGCGGGCGGTGCGGCGGCGGCGGATGTGCTGCTGGCGCGGGGGGATGATGCTGGCGGGGCCGCAGCTGGTGGCGGGGCCGGCGGTGCCGGGCGGGGAGCGTGCCCGGCTGCTCTCGCTCTATGTGCAGGACTACCTGGAGTGCGTGGAGTCGCTGCCGCTGGACATCCAGCGCAACGCCTCGCTGCTGCGGGAGATGGACACGCAGTGCCAAGGTAGGCGCCGCCGCGGGACACGGCCTCCGCCACAGGGCACCGGGGGGGGGGAGGAGAAGGAGGAGGAGGAGGGCAGCAGCCGCACATGCGCCCGGTGCGGAGGGGCCGGAGCCGGGGCGGGCCCGGTGGAGGGGAGGTGAGCGCCGGAGTGGGCACCCTGCCGGGGCCTGCGCCGGGCTGAGCCCGCTGCCGTGCCGGGCCGCCGCCCGCCCCGGCGAACGCGGAGAGCAGCGGCCCGGCCCTCCCGGGGGAGGGCGTCCCGCAGCGTGGGTCCCGCCCCAGGGGCGGTGTGAGCCAGCGGTACCTCGCCGCTTTGGCGCTAGGCCCGTCTGTAAGCGGGAGTCGGTCCCGCTCCCCCCGCCGGTTGACGCGGTGGTGGCGCTGCTGGAGGCGGGGCGCGGGAATCGGTTTTACAGCTCCCTCTGCCCGGAGGAGCCGTAGCCCCGTCCCGCGGTGAATTGCGGCTCTCCGGCCTGGCCCGCCGGGCGCTGACCCGGGGCACTGAGGGCGAGCACCCGGCGGGGCTAAGGAGCTAGAAGTTACCCTGAACTTCAGCCAGCGGCATGGCTGTTTCCGACATGCCGGATCAGTGTCGGTTAAATCCGTTTCATCTCCCGTTCTTGGGCGACGCAGCTGCGGTGCCTTCTATTTCCCGGCCTAACCGTGATGGGATCCGTTGCCGAGAAGCGTTACTGCTTGAGCTGTGCAGCCGGGCCATAGGCGTGGACCCAGGGCACGAGTCGGGGGAATTCGGTCCTGTGGAGCAGGAGTCAGAGCCACATCTCCTGTGCTGCATGGGAGACTGCCCTCGGGATGGGAAGAGGGGACAGTTAAGGCCTTTCAGACATTGAATGGGTCACCTCAGACGACAGCTATTGTAAACGGATTCTTTCATTTATCTTTCTAACTACCCAGGAAGATACATAAGAACAGGCTTTTGTAAGTTTCCTGTGTTTTTAAAGTCTGAAGGGCATAGACCTGTCTGCAGTTTTGCATTTTTAGTGAAGGTTGGACTGCCTAGCAGGTTCCCTACCTGAGCTTTGGTGGCTAGCCAGCACTCCAGGTCTGTCTTGAATGAATTAATTCTTATATTTACGCTATATTTCCATTATGTATTCTAATATACTAATATGATACTGAGCCAAAGCAGAAGCTTGTTCCTAGTTCTATCAAGGCTTACAACTGTTTCAAAAAATAGCAACAAAAAAACCCCCACCAAACCCTAAAATCTGGATAAAAATATCTCAGGCCCAAGCCTGAAAGATGTAAAAGCACTGTGTTAGAATTTGTGCCAGTTTAAAAGGTGGTGATAGTTCACACATGAGGGACGGAATGATTTCTGTGTTTGGAAAACAAATCCTTTTAGCTTTTATTAGCTCCACCAAACTTAATCAGGCTGTCTGTAATGAACACTTGGCCTTGGGTTGGGTTGGGGTTTTCTTGTATTTGTGTTTGGGGGTCTGGTTGGTTTTTTTTTAACTGGGGCTTCAGAGCTGTTTAGCTGGGCATATGGATGCCTTCTCTGATGTTGAGGACCATCAGGGAGTCTGGTGAACTTGCATTTCTGTCAGTCCAAAAGTTCTTTCCTCTTTTAACGGACGTTGATCCATTTTAAAGTGTGTGCAGCATTATCTTCACAGAATAATCAATGCAGGGTGACTTGTTCTGTGTCACAGTGTGAAAAAGCTGTTACTGCTTGTGAGCTCTTCTGGGCAGAGCATTCCCAATATGGAAAATCTCTGTAACTACACCTACACGTTTTGGCTTTTGATTTTTCTTTTTTCTCCCTCAAAAAAAAAAAAAAAAAAAAAAAAAAAAAAAAAAAAAGCGCTGGGTGGGAGATAATGTGGCTGCTGAATACTGTACACTCTGATTATGCCTTTCTAGTTCAACAGCATGCAAAATACCTTACTCTGCACTTTTCAGGAGCAGACAGTAAGGTTCTCCTGCACTCACAACATCAGGCCAACAGGCAAATGATGCAGCTGAACATGCAGGGAAACAAAGCTAGTGGTTTTAGTGGTAGCTGCAAAGTTAATATTGAGAAAAAATGGGCTGAGTTACTGGACAGGCAGAGTAGTGATTTTTGTCTTACCCTCATGAAAATCTGGAACAGAACAAAATGCTGTTGGCTCCTGTTGTCATACATTTTAAGCATTTATAGTAGAAAGCAGCTGTTCACACTTAAGCTACTGTTTCAAGGTGTCAGGAGGAAAAAAAAAAATCACTGTGAACAATGTGGGGATGGTATCTGTGGCTTCCATTTAGCACAAGCCTGAATCATTTCACAACTGTACAACACAGACAAATTCTTTAAAAATGAAACCCAGTTTGTGAAACGTGGGTCTTTAGGAAAAGATAGATTGCACTGCATATCTTCTTGCTTTAGATCGTTTAGTCTCGTTTAAAAATTCCCTTGCCTGCTCAAACAGAAGCCTTAGGTTGTTTCTGAAGGAGCCAGTACTGTATCTAACACTGTGCATCAGGTTTCACTGTCAGTTCTACTGATCTGTTTCCTTCCACATTAGCAATTTCCCATGAACTAAATTTTACTGAAGATTCACAGCAACTCATCCAGTTATTTTGTGTGACTTGCAAGAATAGCTTAGAAGTCAAGCTGTGAGCCATTCACTTCTAGTTGCTTGACAATATCCTGTGATGCACTAAACAGTAGGTCACCTAGTCTGAAAAGTTCAGCCTCAATTTAAAATGCAGCTTGCTGTAATTTGGCTTGGTAATAGGAAAAGTGTTTTGAGTGGTTTAAGTTGATTTAAACCCTGATTGTAAATTTGCTATTATGTAACTTCAGTTGTCATACTCCTTTTATAACTATGCTTAATTGAAAGTGTAATGCCAAACCCTTAGATGAATAAGAAGGGGAAAGCAGGGGACCTGGATATCCTAATTCTGGAGTGTTATATATTATGATATCAAATGATTATATGAATTCTAGGTTTTTTCCTGTGATGTAGTTAAGCTATTGCTTTGCTTTGTAAGCCAGGGTTTTGGAACTATTGTGGTAAGGGCTCTCAACAGAAATTCCTGCTTTTTCAGATGGAGGCAAGATCTGGACTATCCACACTCTGGCAGCTATAGTCCCCTTTCTTGGGTTATCCTTTCTTTTTCCTATGGCTAAAATAAGCTTGCTTTTTTCTCAGAACCTGAGAATTTCCTTTTGCAGCAGATTGTGATCTTAAACACTGACTGGATGACCATGTGCAACTTGAACAACAAAATACCTGATCTAGCCCACTAGAGTATACTATAATTAAAACTTTATTTCTAACTGATGAGAAACAGTACAAATTTCTGTATTTTCTTGAGCATGCTCCATCTTGTGTAATTATTCCTATTATTTTTGTTTTGCAGAAGCATTAAAAGAAATAGATGATGTCTATGAAAAATACAAGTCAGAAAATGATCCTGTTCAGAAGAAACGCTTGCAGCAGCATCTCCAGCGTGCATTAATCAACAGCCAAGAACTTGGAGATGAAAAAATTCAGATAGTTACTCAGATGCTAGAACTGGTAGAGAATAGAGCTCGGCAAATGGAAACACACTCTCAGTGTTTCCAAGATCTATCTGAGAATGAAAAGCCTGTAGAAAAGGCAAAGATGGAGTCCTGCCAGCCAGAGAGATCTTCACGTAGACCTCGTCGCCAGCGAACCAGCGAAAGCCGTGATCTGTGCCATATAGCAAATGGCATCGATGACTGCGATGATCAGCCCCCTAAAGAAAAAAGGTCTAAATCTTCCAAGAAGAAAAAACGCTCCAAAGCCAAACAAGAGAGAGAGGTTTCACCCGTAGAATTTGCAATTGATCCCAATGAACCAACTTATTGCTTATGCAACCAAGTGTCTTACGGTGAAATGATAGGATGTGATAATGAACAGTGTCCTATCGAGTGGTTCCACTTCTCGTGTGTTGGACTCACCTACAAGCCAAAGGGCAAGTGGTATTGCCCCAAGTGCAGAGGAGACAATGAGAAAACAATGGACAAATGTACTGACAAATCAAAAAAGGATAGAAGATCGAGGTAGTGAAAGCAATTCATGTTTTAAAGAGTTGCTCCTTTTATATTAAAATGTTTAATTTTCAGAGAACGCTGTTTTAGGAAATGCATAAGACTATGCAATAATTTTTAATCTATAATATTAATGGAGTATTAAAAGCTGTTATACCTTCTGTGATCTTAACTTTCTGCACTGAATAACCAAATAATTGAAACAGGGTGGCTTCAGACTTTCACAGAAGACATTGCAAGCATATGGCACTTGGTTTCAATTTAACCCCATTAGTCTTTAAAAGAACCTTGTGAATCTTGAAATAATGGGAGTGGGAAAGATACTGAAGAACTTTTCATGTTATGGAAAGGCATTGAAAGGCTTCACTTAACTGCTAAGAACCTTAACAACTGAATTTGTTCTTTACCCCATGTCTTAAGTTATCAGTTTTTGTGTTAACATCACACATTTGGAATTAGGTTTTTTGAATTCAGCTGTAAATGTAAAAGTCTTCCAAGCTACAAGCAGACCTCTTCAGTGACTTTCATAAAACCAGTATGTTATTTCAAGGAAGAAAGTACCACTAACTTAAGCTTTTTTTTATTATTATTATTATTATTATTATTTTTCTTTTTTTGCCCTTTTTTTTTTTTTGTCATTATTAAACTCTTTGTCTTTGTGACTTTACACTTGGGAGTCAATTTTTGGCTATGATAGAGTTACAGTGTATATGTAGTTTTGGAAATTCTTGGTAGGTTTTCTTTTGAGTTCTGTCTGGCATCCTGATGTCATCTTAGTTAACATGGTCTCTCTAATGCCAAAACTATTTTCCTGATTGTTTGTTTTGCCACTGCCTATATAAGCCTTGAAAGAAGGGGATATTGACATCTCAGGGAGCAGAAATCACAAAGGTTATGAAATCTTCATCATCATCTCTGAGAGCTGAGACATGACTGGTGTTCCCTGGGATATAAATTTTGCTTTTCCTGAAGTGGTATTCACATACGTGTGTGGCTTTAGGTGTAGCACCACAGTTCTTAGACTTGGGCAAGTATCTAAAAAGCCTGAAGTCAAAAGCTGTCAAAAGTTTTGATAGATAATAAAAGCCATAGGCATGACTGGCAGAGAGCCAGCAGACAAATCCCAGCAGGCTTCTTACAGCCTATGTAAGAGTCTTGTCCTGAAGTGTGCTAGTAGTGTCCAAATGCTACTTGGGTGGTAGTTAAAAAGTGAACTTCCTCACCCCACACCTTAGAGGAAGTGGAAAAAAGATGAAAATAGCTGTTTCTGCTTCTTTGCAATGGAAGATGATAATAGAGAAGTGAGGGGTGTACCAAAGTTTGCACCTAGGGTTCCTGCTCAACAATGTTCTCAAGGCTTCTTGTGAGTTTGGCAAGGCAGAGAGAGTAGCTCTGCAGGGCTGGGTGCAAGGGTTAGCTACAGGTGGGCTGCAAGTCTGAGAAGTCTCCATAGATCTCTGCTCTTTGCTGCTAAAATCAACCTCGATGGCACAACAAAGAAGCAACATCATCTCTAGCCAAGCCTGGTTGAAAAGTGGTTGTGTTGAGTTGAGAGCAGCTGAGAAAATAGATGAGCAGAAGCAAGCCATGATGGGTGAAGGTCATCAAAGCTCCCTCCTGCATCTCCACTAGAGGGCTGCGATGGCTGGGGCTGGAGGGCTGGATGAGCTGCGCTTGGCGTAAAGTTGGGCCAGATGGTATGAATCAATGTGCAGGACTCTAAATATTACAAGCTATGTAAAATACTGAGCCTGTTTCCACAGTTATGATCTGATTCTTTAACAGGATTTAGCATTTGCAAGTAAGACTAGTTAATGTATGGCAGGGGAGCATAAAGTCAGTGTTTTGAATTTTTGCTCTGAAATTATAGGTTTATGAAGTGTGCTAGTTCCACTGGGGAGACCTGTACCATGGTAAACTAATGTATGGGCTCCAACCACCAGCAGGGTTGGAAAGAAGGTAAAGCTTATCTCAAGGCCTTATCTTGCTTTCCAGGCCTAGAGGCTAATCTGAGGTAGCAAAGATAGGCTTCTGGAGGGGTCTGGATCACGGCTACTGATGGAGAATCATCAGGCCAGCTGCTGGAGACAAGTGTTGTAAGTTGTTCTCTCCACATTTTACTCCCTTTTCTTTTGGTTATGGCTTAATGATTCTAAAATTTCCTTCTTGGGAAGACTGGGCAGAAGCCTTGGGCTGGGGATTTTACCAACATCTAATGACTACCCAAAATGGTGATTTTTCCCTAGTGTTAAAATACGAGCATTACTTAAGTAAATGCTGAAGTTGCGGAACAAAATATAAGTGGAATAGTAACTATTAACATTATACTATCTTGAAACGTATTGCTTGAATTTCTACTGGCTAAATCATGAGTACTTTCTTCCAAGGCAGAGAGAAAGCTGGGAGACTTACATAATTGTTCATCTGGAATAATTGCTAAAGTAGGAAGCGTACGTTGTGCTGTTACAGAAAGAAAACTTTAGATTCTGAAAGTGGTCCAGATAAATCAATCTAATGCAGGGATGCTTTTTTTATGCTAATGTCTCTTCTAGTAGAGAATACGAATTCTCAAGTTTCCCAGTGAAGATATTGCCCGGGAAACAGCACTTGGCTAATGCATGACATTGTTCAAAAGCAGAAATAATTCAGTTCATAAGCAGATAGCAATGTGCCTCAAGTATGCATGGGTGTATCTAAAATAATCTCTTTTAAACACTCTGGCTATTTTGTCGTTAAAAAGTTACATGAGAAAAGATGTGATGTTATCTAGCATTTAGCATTTCACCGCCTTTTTTAACTAAGCCCAGATTTTGTGGTTTTTCATCTGTTTTCATAGAAGGTCAGTGGTAATTGTTGAAGAAGCACTTAAGATGCTAGTATGAAAATTGAAAGGTAAGTAGACAACACTTATGTTGCTTCTTAATGTTTAGTTCCTTTTCTGAAAGGGTGAACCTCACTAGTGAGGTGAAAATGAAAAGTAAACACTGTTAAGCCAGTTTATCTTTGAGATACGTATTGACTGTCATGAAGTAAGTCTAGCTTCTTGCAAAAACAAAAATCTGGGTAACATACACTTTTGAAGTTGACAATAGTATATGTAGCTACACAGTAAACTTGCTTTTTGTACAAATTAATGCTACACCCTAATTTGGCATGGGTTACATCTTGTTTTCTTGAAGCTCATAAAAACATGGTGCACTTCTAAGTTCTTGATTTTTGCCTTTCAGTTTTGAGGTAATGCAAGTTCATCAGCAGCAAAAGGTCTGTTTAAAAGGAATGGCAGCAGAACAAGAGTGTTACTTGATCATCCTTCCATGGACCAGTTTGATTAATCTTGACAAAATAATACCTTAATCAAACCAACCTTCAAAGCAAAACAAAACCCACACCTAATAGAAAGCTTACTGCTTTGAAAGCAAAGTGAGAAATTTAATAATTGCTGCCTCTAAGGCCATCTTGCTATCTCCAGCAGTAACTGTATTTTTTTTTTTTTTGACTCTGGAATTCTGGCAGGCCTGGAATAGTACATAAGATTAATACAGGTTTCTTCAAGTTGCTTTGTATGACTTTATTGTGTAAACTGCCTGAATCCAAATACAGTTAATTACCAGCCATGATAGGTACAAATTTTTTAAGTGTAGTCTTCTGTGTCCTGTTACACATTCATACCTGTTGATGGCTTGTTGATGGATTTAAACTACCTTAAACTAGATTTCACTAATCTACACATCCAGAAATGATAATGTGGTACTGTCAAGTCTTGGAACAGATACAGAATGGTGGTAAGTGAAATACCCCATTCTCCCTAAAATTTAAGGATTTTCCATTTTTGATGTCCTTGTGGAGCTGAAGTGGGCCTCTGTAAGCAAGATGGCTTTTCCCAACTTTGAAGACTTCGTTTAAAACTCTCTTAACTTCAGCTTGAAAGAAACTACTATAGTTAATGGGAATTCACATGTCAAAATGAGCACTTGGGCATTTCTATGGCTTGTACCATTTCTGATAGCAACAGATCTGATTCTTAAAAGTCTTAATTTAATCTGGATTTTTATTGTTCAGACTCTTCTAGGCTGAACTGTACCCTGCTTGGTCTCCCCTAAAACCCCAAGCAGTCTACTGGGACAAAACTACAGCAATTGCTACACCAGCTATTTAAGGGCTTGGAGTTCTTTCTCCCTCTTATCTGCATGCTTACTTCTTTTATTAGGAGGTCTCCAGTAACTCTGCAAATCTTTGATATTGGCACCTCAGACTGAAAAAATACCTCAGGTTTCATATAAATGCCCAACTTGCTTTAAATGCTGCAATCTGATTTAGGTCTTTTTTTTTTTCCCCATACGTATCTGAATCTAACAGAGCAATGATAAAAGCCCCTGAAATCATCAAGATACTTTATCACGTTGGGAAATATGTCTGAAGTTCTTCTGTTGTTTATTTCAAAGCTAATACTATCTTGGTAGCTATTGCTTGCTGAAGCTTGCTTTAAGCTCAAATGACAGATGTGTTAGTGCTGAAAGTCAGCCTATCTACTCAGTGAGTCTCAGTAAAGAAATGTATTGTGGGCAATGAGAAAGTAACTTCTTTATGCTACAGCTTAGAGGTAGCATATCTTTCTCTGTCAGGACTAGCAACCCTGACTAGTTTCTGCAGAGGAGACTTTGAGGCAAGCCAAGTATGGTTTGGCCTGTGGAATGCCACAGACCAGACAAATTAACAGAGGAATATATTGGGAAGGTCTGCACTAGACCAGTCAGATGAGGTTAGGTAAAGGTGGCACTTGCTATTTTGTGAGAGTTTCTTATAGGAGCCTAATTCAAGAACGGTTAAAATCATGGAACAGAGATGTCTATCTCCTGCAATTCAGTGTAAAACATCTGTTCTTGAAGATATTCATGACTTAAACTATTCACCTCACTTATTGTAAGTTCTTTTGGGCTACTGTAAGCGGTTTTCTTGTACATCATGGCTCTGAATCCCATTCACAATGCATAGCTTTTCCTTGGGCACAGCAACAATTACATCTCTGAATAGTTGTCTTTAAGAGATCTAAGCTGCTCCTTGTGTCTTTCATTGGGCAGTTTTCTTCAGATTCTTCCTGGCTGATGCTGCTAGCGGACACTTTTTCAAAAGAGTAATTTTTCAGTGGAATGGGCATTTGGGTTTGCATCTGATCCTCTCAAGATAACAAGCAGGGCTGTCACTCAAACACACAAAAATTGCTTTTCTGTCCAGTGCTAGTTAGGTAAGACAATTTGTTATCAGTGGTAAAACCAGATGTTACTGTGCAACTGTTCAAGTCCCACAGACTTACATATCCTAGAAGGAAGATGTTTATATTTTACTATGATCATGGCTCTTCTAATCACAGAATGGTTAAAGTTGGAAGCAATCTGAAAGATCATCTAATTCCAACCCTCCCCTGCTATGGGCAGGGACACATTCCAGCTTGCTCAAAGCCCGATGCAACCTGGCCTTGAACATGCCATGAAAGAGTTGAAAAAGTTTGAAATCCCCTCTTGTGCCATTTTTCTGATTCCCCTGCAGTTTTTGGAACAGCTCAAGAATTCTGTATTCACAATACAGCTGGCCAGTAAACAGTTCTATTTAGTGAAAATTCTGGCAAATTTTATAATTGAATGAAGCTGTTATTTTTGTCTTGGAATGTAGGACTCTTCTTAAGATCAAGCTCATTGCATTTGAATCATTTCTAATTTTTGGTTGGGGTAGGATAAAAGTTCTAAAAGCTTGTTTTGACAAATTCTGCATTTTTTTCCCATGTATTTCTGTATTCTTTTGGTTTACCTGGTAGGGCAAGGTCAGTTTTAAGCAAGTCAGCAATGTTTCAATTGCAAGCATTAAACTAGACTGTATCGCTGTTCTGCTGCAGCTGTGTTCCAGCAGAACGTTACAGACTGTAGCACAGCCTATTTCATACTTTCCAGAGAGCCACTTCATGCATTGCATGCTGCTTTTTTCCTTGCATGTGCATCAAGGAAGTTGTAAGTAGCGTACACACAGATTCAAACTGTAATTACTTCTGTTCCAAAGGCCCGTTTTTCAGTGTAGGGATTAGCGCTTCATGGGCATACATCAAATAAAATCCTCCTCAAAGTTTTGCTTCTGTGTACTTGCAGAATACCTCCACTGAAGATGGTGAAACTGGTGAATGAATTTGACTATAGTGATGAGATGTGCACACTGAGACTAGCACAAAGTTGCAGTTTATAGCTGGAGGAGTTCAGTGGAAGCAACTTGGATGCTTCTGCTGTTGAATGTAGTGTGATTTAAGAAGCCTAAAAGGAAACTTTAATCTGCTGAGAAACAGAATAAAATAAGAATGCTAAAACCTTTTGAGAATAAGTTTCAGTAGAGAAATTAGGATAAAATCCTGTCCCAATTTAAATAAAATTCTTTTGAGCAGGGTTCTACCCAGCATACAGAGTTCCAGCTTCCTTTGACTAAAGCCTAAAAAAAGATTAAAGCTCCATGGCAACTACTGTCTTAACTCCTGACAGCCTTAGTATAAATTACATCTTGGAAAAACCTAATACTGAAAGTTTTATTTAGGTCACCAGTCAGGTTAGGAAATGGTAGGCTTATAGATACCACCCCAAGTTTCATTCTTGCCCCTATCTCAGCAAGGCAGAGTTTTTTTGTGGGAGTGGAGGAACAGTATTGGTTTATTTTTTTAATTGATTTATTTTATGGAAAGGGGAAGGAAATGGACAGTGGTTGTGCAATTGATTCAGTTGCCCACAAGATGCCCCAGCATTCATACTTGTGCTATAGAAGCTATGTGTCCTTTTCAGGCTTGTGCAGAGACACTGCTTTTTTGCTGTTTGACGTTAACAACGAACACATTATTATTTTGAGTGGTGGAAATTAATATAAATGGATATTAAAAGTCTAGAGTAAAGGGAGCCTGCAGTAAACAACAAGACCCCCCCAAGTTTCTGTTTGTTTGCATGAGGATTATCTGACAGTTGTGAGTTGAACACAGTGAGTTTTATATGTTAACCAGTAGAGCTGGGATGTGGGATGCAAGGTAATCTCACTATTAAATGGCCTTTGGGAGAATTTTAAAGAAGTTTTAAAAAAAGGGAAATGATTTGGATTTCTGAGTGTCAGGTCATCGGAATGTCTGCATTGGTGAAGAACTCCTCATGTTAACTTCAAAAAACTTGGAAATGTTGAATAATACTTGAAATCACACCAAAACAAACCATTTAGCATTTTCTAAATAAAAATACATACTTTGGCTATGATTTTCAATGCAGCAGTGTGTAATCTAATGATCGTATACACTGAACCTGCAAATTCATCTATGTTATGGTGACATTTTATTTAGAAGTAGAAAGTTAGAATAATTATGAGTCTTTTCCCTCTTGCACTATTAAAATAATTGTAGTAAACTGCAAAGGTACTCCTGGATGATTGTTTGCAAAGAACACTGCAATAAAATTTGTGATTATCGTACCACAAGTAATCTAAACTGGACTTCAGAAGACAGACCTCCCCCTTACCAAAGCACTGCCAGATCAGGTAAGTTAGCGGAGCGTGTGTTGAAGCCATGAGGCTTGTCTTCCTGTAAACATACTATGCACATCTGAAACCTGCTTGAAGATACAATACAATGATTCCCTGAAAAGTGACATTTTAAGTATTTAACTTTTTCTTAGAGAAATCCCGAATGTTTTGTCACATACTTGTGGCTGTTGCCACGGAGACAGAATTGGTTTGGGGGAGGTGGGTCAGACGTGTCGTATTTAATAAAATTCCTTCTGATAACGCCTTTCTTGCTTGTATTTAATGACTTGTCATCTGTACTTGCTGGCATAAGGTACAACAGCAGAGAAGAAAGCACCCACAGATTTCAATGGCTTGGCTTTACGGAGTGCACCAGAGTAACTGAACTGCAGCTTCAGTAACTGCTGACTGTAAAAGGCTGTTCAAACTTACAAGAATGAAATGAACTGAGAAGAAGTTTAAAACTTTTCTTATTAATTCAAATCATGCAAATCCCTCACAGGCGGAACATCCTGACTGTAACCAGAAACAGTCCTGCACCTATTTGGTCTCTGAATGAAGGATTAAAATAATAATATTAAAACCATAATCCTGGCATTTTGTTTATTCAAAAGCTCATCAGGAAAAAGTTGTTACTAAATTAAGATCCCATTAGTATGCTTGCCAAAACAACGGATAACAACAGATAAGGCTCCTTCTTGAGCCTTATGGCCAAAGTAAATCTGCATATAAATTTATGTAAAATATGCCCAGATTATATAGTCCTAGGTTTCCTTCTCACTAAGTTAAGCACAGCTCATAAATGGAATTATCTGATAAATGTAAAAATTATATACTTCCATTCAACTCTTTATAGCTGAAGCCAAGTTCTTTAGGCTAACTGTGCTTTCAAACACCTTTTATTTTCCAGCTGACGTAAACTCATTATTTCTAACAACTTGTGCCTTTCCTCTCTTTCCATTTCTCCAAAAGGAGTGCAGACATGTTCTTCACATTCATCTTCAGCAGATGCTTCATGTCCTATACAATGGCCTGAATGTAGCAAAATATGGAATCTGCACAAAGCAGGTTCTGTCTCTGTTCAAAAGCTGGCTCCGATTAATAAATAAATAAAAAAGGCCATGACCACAAAATGATGTTGAAACTGTTTATTCTTGCCTGGCATAGCAAAAATTAGGAGAGATATGGTGTACAAGCTCTTGAACTAAAGCCAGTCATGCAAGTACAGACTAATGAGATGGCACTAAGCTCATTCTTGTGAGATACTGCTTGTGTTTCTACTGAAGGCTAACTACATCAACTAAAAGCACTTAATTAAGACATCCTAGTTGAACTCACCTAACTTAAGGCTCTGAACCATGTAAACCTTCTACTGGGCCAGGGATCTTACTCCATGCAAAGAAGCTGAAGCAGTAACTGTGGTATTGCTATTTCTGCCATGCTTTTGGAACCATGTAGGAAGAGGTAATATTTAATGGAGTGTTATGAGTTTCAGCTGAAAATGATGCTGATATAAACAACTCCATTAAAATAGACTGTATAATAGCTTTGGTGTAATTTTATTTCAGTGTATCATTTTAAGCAGATCTCTGTTTAAACCTTAAATAAAACCCATTAGAGATCAGTATGTATGCTCTAAGACTTGGAAAGATCATGAAACAGCACAACTATAGAGGCTGACTGGACATAGAGTAGCTACACAGAAAATGCGTAGTTTCTGTTAGATGTCTCATTAGTACCGTGCAAGCCTTAGAAACACTAAGTTTATTCTAAGTCTTATTTTGATAAGAACGTAGACACTGGCATCCTGTCACGTTCTGCTGGAATCTCACTGCGTACTTGGGGATGGCTGGCTGCCTTTATTACTATATTTTCCCTAGATCCTTTGATTTTATTTGATGCTTGGGCTTCTGAATTGTACTTTCTTCAGCCCAGAGTCTCCCTGTGTTGTTTGTGTCACTGTGATTAGATTTTTATCCTGAAGTGGAATGATCAACATCACAAATTCAGCTGTGAAAAAGGGGGGAGCACTGAGTCATATGTAAAGCCCGAGTCTCATGTAAAAAGAGCACTATTAATGAAGATTGCACACAACAAAGCCTAATTTCAAACAAATCATGCAAATCTTTAGTAATGACTGCCCAACATTCCTGCTTATTTCCAGTTTAGAGGATAAGAAAACAAGAGTAGAAACCAATATGTTTGTCATTATAAACCATTGGTTATCTGTCATTTGTCTCACTTCTTAAGGTAGCAAAAAACCTGGCAAGATGACCAACCATAGTTTTCTTGTACTTACTGAAAGGATGCGAGTGGAAGCAAATTATGTAAGAGTCATTTTGTTTGAAAAGATAACTCAAAGTCATTTTAACAAACATTATAAGTCCTTGACTTATCAGCAGAAGTACAAAATCCATTAACTTTTTCTTTGCATTTCATGAAGTTACCTTATCAGCATTTGCCAGCTTCCTCATTTTTCCTTTCTGAGTAAGTGATTTGGTAGAGGAACTTGATGACTGGACTGTACCATTCACGTAATAACAAAAGAGGAATATATTCAGGAGTTCACCTACTTTCTATCATGACTCCAAACCCAGTTCTACTGGCATCATCCATAATTGTTAAGTAGTACACATTTGGCTCATTTTCCAATAAGTTTTAAACCTAACATTTAGAGAAATAGTAATTTTAAGTATCTGTCAGTTAAACGCCTCTACTATTATTTCGATATTAGTCCTAAGGAATAGCACTTTAGTGATTATTTAACATAATACAATAATCAATGACAATAAAAACCCCTTAGGGTTTCAAGGAGTAAGATCAACATGTCACTAATTTTGCACCATTGCAAAAAAAACCCCCAAATCCTGAGAGATGAATAAATAGAAATGCTGTTTTAAAACATGTTAGGTAATTATATGCTATTCAGTTTTGGAAACCACACTTGAGGGTGGAGGGAGTTCAAATAAGCAACTAGAGAGAGAAGAGGTGTAGTAGACTGACTTCTAATAAAAAATAGTACAAAGCCTAGAAACAAGAGGAATGAAATCAGTAGTCCTTAGTAATGGGAAAGTTTGCTTCTGAGAGGAAAGAGACAATCTGTCTAAGTGAAATGGACAATAATTAATGTCTTTCAGTTGGAGCACTGATAAATAAGACTCTAGGGAGAAAACAAAACAAAAAGGAACTGTTCAACCATAATAATAGTGAAACACCAGAATATATTACTTTGGAAAGCAAAGATCTCCAGTGACAAAGATGCTACAAGACAGGCTAGACAATCATGTCAGCATCAGTTTAGTTATAACTGATCCTGCCCTTGGGCAGGGGAAATGGATTGGCTCAGCAGTTCTTGAGCTGTGGGAAGGCACTGACTTACCACTGGAATCCTAAACAAAGCTCCAGGAGAATTTAATCTGTCATTTTCCCTTCATTCTACCTTTTTCTCTGAAAGTTCTCTCCAAAAATCATTTGAAGAATTCACTCTCAGCCAGCAGGACAGGAGGGGACCAGAGGCATCAGATCTGAGCATTGGGCACATTCTGAGCATTGCCAGGGGCCAGCTGGGTGGACAGTTGTTGCTTTTTCTTGCATTCCCCTGGAGAAAGTGAGCTGAACTGTGCTGAAGGTTATGCTATCACAGCGGCACAAAGTCAATAGAGAAGGCTGACCTTTCTCTTCCCAGTGAAATCCAGATCCAGAATTGAGGAACATTTAAAGGCACAGGATGTGAGGAATGGTGCTGTGTCCCAGGGACACTGAGATTAGGATCAGGAAGAGGAAGATTCTAAGGATACCTGGCAATTCAGGCCGTGACTGCAGAGCACCAGGGACAAGATTCTAGGTGTTGCACAGAAGTACCACCCATTTGCTGGAGTGAAAATAGGGATGTTTGTATATATGAAGAGCTTATCCTATTACAGTAGAAAGATAGGCCCAATAATAGTAAATGTTAGTGCTGTTGAAATAAATGACCTCCTAAATGGATTTCCAGCTCTGCTTTCTACTTGCTGCATTTGTAATTAATTAATAACAAAATAATTATATTCTCCACACTCATAGAAAACCTGATAGACATTCAGGTATTTTAAGCAGCAAACGTGGACACTATGATTTGGTTTCTACCTATTCAAGAAACACGAAACACTGGAATAATATTTCACAGTATTTTCTTTGGTAAGTTAATTTTTGGTGGAAGGAACTGGCAAAATGAGTACATGAATTTTTAGCAAGTAGAGCACACGTTCAGTAAGCAAGCCTTACCGTGCTGATCATTTCTGAGTAGTTTCATGAAAATATTCACCATCCAAACTCTTGGTTATTTTTATAAATACCACATCTCGCAGTCACTTTTCAACATGAAAAGTGCATTTAAACTTACGAAAAATAATAACCTACCATTCTGGTTTCCAAGTTTCAAAGTATGATAGAGTCGATTTTCTCTTCTTCAGTGTTGCTGGGAAGCACCAGATAGTGGCCAATGAAGGTCAGCACAGCAGTGCACAGGAGGAGCATGGATGTGCTGGTTTTGAGAAGATGGAGCTGGCACAGGGCTTCAAATTGAACTGAGTGAGATGGTGTGGCTGGTATGAACACACTGTAACTGAGGGAGCAGAAGAGCATCTGGCAAGTCAGGAACAAGCTCAAGAACTTTTCTGCAGATTCATATCAGCACTTTCCTTTTTTATCTCATTTATATCTAACTAAAAATATGTACCCTTTTCTCAATCTTAGCATATTTAAGTAATTAAGTGGCATTGGTGTTGGTCAATGAACATTAAAACCAAATGGACCTCTAAGCATAAGTCCTTTCATACAGATATGGAAATTATTGTATATGTACACATATGCACTTGTGATAACTTCTCCAGCTGATCTGTCTGTTGACCCAGTGGAGTGATGACTGAGGAAATCAAGGCAAATTCAGGTCAAATGAACACAGGGCTGAGACTATCTACAGTAAGTCAGATGGGAAACTGTTCATAGTAAAGCCAAACACAGCCCACCAGTGATACTTTATATATGCAGATGACGGTAAACAGCAAAGATTATTAATAAACTCTGCAAAGTTGTGACAAAAAGGAATTCTGGTTACAGCTCCATGAAAATGTAAAATTCTTATTACAATTTCAAATTTGATCTTTAGGGAGAAAAACTATAGTCTTTCCAATTCAAAAATTATTCATTAGTGTAAATTAAGCAATCAAAAAGGTGGATTTAATTATGATTATGACCCCAGAACACTTACCTGTTCAAGAACTTCCTGATATGAGATCATAATGGAAACTATGGAGTGAAAACAAGACAGATATTAAAAAAAGGAATACAAAGTAGGACAAAATAGCTTCTCAGGATTCTAACAGTTGTAACATAACATCCATCAGTAAGCAGAACAGCATTTTGAGATTATATTACGATTAATACTATATTATTATATTTTGAGACCAGGCTGGATGGGGCTTTGAGCAACCTGTTCTACTGGAAGGTGTCCCTGCCCATAGCAGGGTGGTAGGAACTACAGGATCTTTAATGTCCCTTCCAACTAAACCATCCTATGATTCTGTGATATACATGATATATTAGGATGTTGTTTCTCACCTTTTCATCTCCACTAAGCAGGTACTGATCAATGGCATTATGTTTTTCACTAATAAGTTCCCTTTTTGTCTATTTCTTGTTTTACCTTCTTCTCCAGTCTCCTTTCCTGTCTTAATTTCCTTGCACCTTTCCCATGGAGTCCAAAGTACTGAAAAAATACTAAACATTGACATTTGTCACCTGATACAACTTTTTGATCGCATTCGTTGAAGTAAAAATGCTCATCAGGAAGGAGGAACAATTTACCTATCACCTAATAGATGATCACTGCCAATTCTAAGGCTTCTGGAAAATCTGCTTCCTTCTCATCTTTTGTATATTGCAAGCAGGTAGTGACATACTGCACCTTAAATAACTACTGTGAACAGCTATAATAGATTCAAGATAAATTCCTTGCATTTACTCAGAAGTCTGCCATTCCAGACTTTAAGAGGTGAATGGAAACTAGTGAGGAAAACTGTCAGATGCTTATCTTCCATTCACCCAGGACTGCCTTGCCAGTGAACAAAATTTACAGGTTACAGACGGAAAGACAGACGCTTCAAGACAAAGGTACGCTGGCTTTAAGGAAGGTTACAATGACCACATTTATTTATTCCAATAACTCTTATTTCAGTGCTGATCCATGGCCTGGACACTGAAGTTTCAGCTCCAGCTTTGCAGTGCTACCGAACTTAGTCACCTTCGCTCCATTGCTCATCCTCCTTTTGGGACGTGTCTCCTGGTACAGGTCCCTGGTGGCCTTTGATAGAAGACGGGCTGGCAGAATAGGTTGCTCAGGAGTTTTAATTTGTATTCTGTCTCAGCCAGCCCTTTACAAACCCAGTCTCTAAATTCCCAATGACAAAAAGGTCCCTGGCAAAGAATCAGGATTCTTTGATATCACATGAACCACGTTCTGGGAACCGCACCAAAAGATCTTATCCAAACATTTCTCACAGACCTCAGAAACACCAGAGAAAACCACCTCCAACAGGCACAGGGAAGAACGAGTTGCATCTTTCTGCTCCAGTGAGGTCTTTATTGCTGTTACAGAGGGTTTTATCCCAAAAAAATGTCTTCCTTGGTCTTCCTCCATTTCTGAGAAAGGGAGGCTGAGCTCACAGTTCAGGTCACACAGTGGCTTTGAAACTGGGAAGTACAGCTGACCTTCACCAGAATTAAAAGTTCCCACTCAGATATACAATATACTGTAAAGAATAGCTTACTTACAGATTTTAACTTTACCTAGAGGCACTTCCATGAGTATCTGATGGATTTAAGAGAATGCCCCTTATGCTAATGACTGTTGTGACTCAAGAAACTAAAAAAGGAAAATTTTTAAAATGAGTATTTTGAAATAGAGAGTGAACAATCGTTCTATTTAAAAGTATTTCACAGTTAGTTGCGCAGAGCATGAACATATGATACGTTCCATATGTAAAACTTTGTGGAAGATGCAGTCAGTGCCAGAGACAAACTCTTACCTACTGCCAGGAAGGCCAAGCAGTACTCCTCCCTCAAGAATCCTGTACTCTTTCCTTTGGTGAAGGATGAGGTAATGACGGTTTCTTCACATACTCCCTTTCAAACGGTTATAAGTTAACAGAGCCTAGTAAAAATATAAAAAAAACCCCACTTCCTGCTTTATGTAATTGATTATCTAAGCAAATGTCTTGTTTAATTACATAAATGTGAAAGAAATCCATAGACATGTACACCCCCCCAAACTTACTTTCAGAGTAAGTTTGCAGTTAGTACCTGAACAATGAGTGTCAGAAAATCCAGAAGAGAGGCCAATCCCTTCTCTGTGCAAATATTGCACAGCCACAATGACTCAGACTCCATTCGTGTTTTTTCCTTTGTTTGTAGTAACAGTCAGAACCTGGTCATTGATCTTTGCAGCCAAGTTCCACATTAGAAGGTAGTTCTTCCCACCACAAAACGCTAAACAAAAAAGTTCAGGGCAAATGCCTACATCTTTAAAGTTAAATTGATAAAGAAAGCATTTCCAGCACAGGAATAGAATATTCTCCCATTAACACATGTGTCTGTGGCTGTTCTTCCAGAACTATCTTGTGAGGCTCCTTGAACGGTCTACCTGAATTTTGCTGCCCACCTTTTTGGCCCACAAAGGCCAGGTACGCAAACATCTGCACTGGTGATGATTTCACTTTCAGATGAAATACGTGGTGCTGATCACCAAGTATAAAGCCTGATGTGTTCTGGCTTACAGAGAATGTAGAAATTAGCCAAATTTACTCTATGCAACTGTCTTACCACTAAAACTGTATTCAGAAGTGATCTTTCCAGAGATCTTTTCCTGAGCTAAGCTGCACAGGATTTAAGGAACATTTTTTAGGATAAGCCATTGTTTGACTTTAATGCCATCAAATACACTTTTGAAGCCTGTATTATTTACAGGATGTAAAATGTATATTCAATTATAAATCTTTGATAACAGTATTCAATTTACTGATAAAGTACTGAGAGAGCAACAGAAGCTTGAATTCAACACTGAAAACAATTGTATCTTTGGTTTCCATAATATGGAGATTTTTACGATTAGAGAGTACATTTCAGTGACAAGGAGCAACCATCACCTTTGGAACTTTAGTTAAATTCTCTTAGAGTTCCACAAAATTCACATGAAATTTGGTTCAGATCTTGTGTTCTCATGAGAATGAACACATTTTCTCCCCACTTAAGCCCATCTCCTTTGTCATATGATTGATTTCAGAGCACTCAGGTCACTTGGTATTCATTTTCTTAACCACATGGCACACCGTTTTCCATTGCAATCTTGTTACAGGTGTTCATGTGGAACACTAGGAAATTAAATAATGTACCATGGCAAAGTAGACGAGATTACTGAAATAGAATATGTAATTATAGTATTGATAGTTTGAGATTTCTATTTGCGTGATCCTTTCAGAAATGAAGCAATCCAAAGTAACAATTCTCTCTTATTTAACAAAATGGCAATAGAAATTAAAACATACACCTTCAAGATGAACTGAAGGTTACTTGGCCACATGCCTGTGGTCTTCACATTCCCGAGTATTACCTCAGTGGCTTTAATGTCTAAGTGCCGTGAGGTGATAGCCCAGATGGTTAATGAAGCAAATGCAAATAAAGTCATTGCAGCAATCCTGAAGACTGCAAGAGTAGGCAAAAGTGCTAACACTGAAAAGTTCTACTTTCATAATAGCCTGCTGCCCTCTAAGGAACAGAAGACCTGTTCATAGCAAGAGGAAGAGTTTCTACTACACCACTACAGGCATTTTTAAAATGGCAATTGTTTTTATATCTGTAGCACTGTCTGAAAAGAAAATGTGCTACCTTGAGAGCATTTTAGTGTCAAACTCACCTCAGAGTAAAGCAAGGTCAACCCTGCTGATCCTTCTGTAAGTAATGGAGTGATACAGATACAGTGGTGCAGCTGCTCTTGGACCAGCTGCCAGGTAGGAATCTAGAAGGTTTATAGGAGGCATGAGGGAACTGAAGCTCCTGCCTTCAGATGGAACACAGCTGGGTGAAAAGGCTAGGGGTAAAAGCCTGGATTTTTAGGAGAAATTAGGCACCTGAAGTTGCTGGAAGGCTGCCAGCATGATTTTCAAAAACTCCAGAATTTATGAAAGATGCTCTTGAAGACCTCACGGGCCACCCAAGTGTTTTAAAAAGCGGGGCACAGCTTCCTTTTCTGGTGAAGCAAGAGCACAGATTCTAAACTTTCATTACCTACAGATCACAAGGAAGTAGTCATTCATTACAACTTCTCCCTGAATAGCTGCTACAGTTTTGACACATCATCTTAACAACCACAACAGTGCTAGCCTTTGCTAGCACTGAACACCATGGCTTCTTTTCTATTCCTGTACAAAAGAAGAGTCAACTGAAACAGAGAAAACGTATCTGTAACCTTATTCTGTCACATTACTAAATAAAACCTGAAGACTAAGTGCATGTTCAGGGCAGACTGAATTATTTCCAGGTACGTATGCACAACCCAGTCTATACTGTCAGAATCAACTGGATGAGCAAGGCACAGAGCAAACCACAGACATGCTGATACAGCCTGATTTGGACTTTTTATACCAACAACAGTATGACTGGGGGGCGGATTAGAAGGGCAATCCTGCTGCTCTGGCAGTGACAGTTCAGGAATAAAAACCAATGAGATTGCCAAATATGCTAGTTAACTGAAAATTTTAATGCTATAAAAGACTGTCATGAGCAGTATTTGTAATTCTTAATGTGGTTTGATTTTGCTTCTTTTGAAATATTCTGTCTCTGTCTCTGCCTGAACTGAATCTAGATGTAACATACATTATAATTTGCTGTGCTCCCCATGTCATTACTGTCTGCAAATTTAGCTTTTATACCCTTCAGACATACCAGTGATAAAATACGGGACTGAATAAGGATGTCAACACACACTTTGGATTATTCTCTTTATAATCTCTTTCATGTATGTCTATTGCTTCCTTCCTCGTTCATCAAGTTTCTTTCTAACACTTTATCTTAACTCCTTGCAGCTGGATTTGCCTTTACAAACTATTTCTGTCTTTGATACAAAACATTGTCAGTGCCATTTGAAAATCAAATTAATGTGAGTGAGGACACTGGACTTCTCCTAAGCGTCATCATTCAAACCTTGTCAAAGACACTGCATAAGTAATTACAACAATCCTTTCCTACCATTATGTGCCGTAGAAGTGGACTAGTCACTCTTAGAACACTCTTAGAAAGAGTGTAGTTTTTTTATGTCACCACAATATTTACACAGAGCAAAAACGAATAACAAGCTCCCTGCTGATACTGGGAGTAGGGCACCAACTCAGAGCACACGCCTGCACTGCGCTAGCACAGATCCTGTTCTCAGAAATGTCAGTTTGACAATCTCAACAAACACTGTGTAAAGCTGTATGCTGGACTGGCGTACCCAACCAGGAAAGAATGCCCTTCTACTTATGTTTGGAAGAAGTACCTGAGCAGCTGTTAGTGGAAGATATAGCAGGTTGTTGAAGGGATGAGGGAATTCATACCTACAAAATGTATCCTTAGGATTAATCCCTTATAACAGATTTGTATTATATAATGACTATAGATCAACTATAGAGCAACGAGGGAAGGCTGATACTCAGTTGAGTTATGAAGAGGACTTTTTTAAATCCTAAATTTTCACTGGTAGTACTTCCTACTACTCTATAAGCACACAAAGTAAATTTTTCATTGAAATTCTTGATATAAGTGTGAAGCAATCACTATGTTTAGGAGTATCTGCTGAAGAAATGTGTGTTTCATGCAGCAAATGGCATGAGTCCATCAGATCAGAACCCTGAAATCATAAAGTATAGGTTCAAACACAGAAATCAGTATATTTCCTGAGACTGAAGCTGGCATATATTCCTTTCTCTTCCCTAACTTCAGAATAAAGTATCAGGCAACAAAATTCTGAAGAGAAGTCAAATGTGAAAAGAGAGAATATGAAAGTATCACCCACACATAAGGCAAGAGAGAAAAATAAACCCAAAAGAGAGAAGGAACTGAAACAAAAACTGAAGTGGCAGCAGGAATGAAGTGCAGAGACAGAAGAAAAAAGCTGTCAGAAATAATCAGAAACGTAAAATGTTACCCAAGAAAACTGAAAAAGGGTCACTTTATAGCTAATTAACTGCATCTGAAATAAATCAACCTAAAGTATCTCCCTTTCCTAAAGCAGTTGTAAGATTTCCTCCTCTTCTATTTGCTTTAATTAAGAAAATCCTAAAGTGCAGATCCAATGTGTCACACAGCACTGCAATTTATCCAGCAGCCACTGCTGAGGAGGTACAATTGTAAAATGCATAATTTAAGGTTTGGTTTCCAAATCTATGAGTCTCCTGCTAACTTTTTCTTACATTTCTCTTTTTATTTACTACATTTGACAAACTAATTCCTATTGAAATGTCAGAAAACGCCTATTAAAAAGCCTGACAAGTTATGCCATTATTTAAGTAAATTGACAGCAAAATAAATACAGAAATAAGTCCTCCTCTCTGAAATGCTGAAATATGGGTGATGAGCCCTCAAGAAGCTACATAGGATCCAGACATTAAAAAAAAAAATCTATTAAAACCTTATGCTCCAGTATAAAAGGCAACTTCTAACTGAAGAAGCCATGAAGTGAAGTATATTAGACAGCAATTTGATATAAACTTTTACCTTCTTTTGCAGAATGTGACAAAAATCTGTCAAGGAACAGAAACGTGAGCTGCAGCTGAGGTGATTTGATGTGACTGTTACCATTTTTGGATGACAAGATTTTGAATTTGAAAAAAAAATTCCCATAGAAGGTCTAACATGCTGTTTACCCACCTGGCTGTTACCTAGGGAAGTTTCAGTGTCTCTCATGGGTCATAATTCGTATCACCAATAGATTAATGGTTTCGCAGAAGTCAAAGGATACCCACAGCACTGAAAATTACAACTGACTTGAGCAAGCAGCAAGCAGCTTGGAAGCAGTAAGGACCAGCTTTGTATACGATTGCTCAGCTATAATGCACAGTGTGAGCTTTCCTGCCTTTTGTAGTACAAAGAAGCCCACCCCATCATTTCCTAAAGACTGTTTATGTTCATATGGTCAGCTACAACTTAGAAACAGTATAAGAAGCTATTCCTTACCTCCTTTCAGCTGTTATGTCTAACATGTCTCAATATGTCTCAACATGTCTCAACATTTACTTATTTCTGTGTGGGTGGCTTATTTCAAGTGCAGAGGGAAATGTGAGAAGCAGCTCATTTGTCCAGAAGGACCAGCACTTCTCCTGTCCTCTAAATCAAAGGAAGATTTTTATTAAAAGGTGATAAATATAAATTGATCTTGTGATTTAACAGACAGAAAGAAAACCAAGAACAAGAATAAAACCCCTCTCACCTTGACCAAATGGCTACCATAAAAAAACCCAATCCTGTTAATGAATTGGGATAACCTGGAATATGTCAAAATACTGTGATTTTAAAGGAAAAATAAAAAATGGAAGCTTGGAAACACATTTTTAGTTCCAAAATTCTCAGTCAAAATAAACACGTTAAACACTTGACACATATTTCTGTAGTAAACAAAATTAAAACATGTAAAATGCATGAACAACACTTTCTATTATTTTTCGGGCAATTTATTTCTCAATAAATAAAATGTGACTTTAATACATTGGAGAAATATCCTACAGCCTGTCTGTACTCAGGAATTTTGAGATTTCCCTTTAGAGACACAGATAACCTATTCACCCTTGCTTCTACCTGGCCTATTTTTCTCAGGGATAATTAGTTTATTCTCAAAGTTAATTTTCTTTTATACAATTTTGGTGTTCTTATTAATGTTACAAGGAACGGCACACATAAAACCCAAAGAACAATGATATGTGCATCACAAGGTGCTTGCTTTGACACTCAAGTGACGATTCCCAAAAGGGGTTATAACTTACCACAAGGAGATGCACTGGTTTTCTACCCAGTCCGCATCTGCTCTCAAGCTAACTTGAGGACAGATGCCCAAGTCCAAAGCCCTTATAGTAAGAGAGGACTTTCACCAGGGAACCCGCTGGGAATTGAAATGCCAACTCAAGTTGCACTGGGGGAGGTTTAGATTGGATACTAGGAAAAATTTCTTCGCCGATAGGGTTGTCAAGGTTTGGAACAGGCTGCTCGGGGAAGTGGTTGAGTTACCCTCCCTGGAGGTATTTAAAAGACATGTAGACATGGCACTTAGGGACATGGCAGTGTTATAGGCAGTGGTAGGTTAACGGTTGGACTCGATGATCTTACTGGTCTTATCCAACTGAAATGGTTCTAAGATTCAATGAAAATTTGACAGTTCTTGCCTTCAGCTCCCTCTGGTGGGTAATGCACACTCCAGAGATCAGCAACTACTGGTAAAGGCAACCACCACGAAACAAAACATACAGGTTGCTGTATTTTTCTTAAAATATACAGAAGTACCCCAGCTGACTGGGGATTATAACTGAGATCAGAACTTGAAGCTGAAACTTGACATAGTCATCCTGAAAAGAGGAAGATGCAAGGGGTTGAGTATGTTGAAGGATATGACAAGCAATGGCCAAACCCATCTCATTGAGATGCAAAAGAGGAGGTGAAGGGGGTTGAGCAGGTTTGTGCTCAATAATGTACTTTTTGTTTTACAGACTTGTAAAGCCTAGAGCACACAGACAAGAAAGGTGATCTAAGATGAGGTTTGAAGGGAAGAATTAAGATAAAGTGAAGCCAAAACCAGATACATCATATCTTGTGCTATATCTGTTTACAACAAATTAATACACTGTTCTGTCTGTGAGTTCATAAAATAGAAAAGCATGTCCCAAACCCCAGTGCTGAAAGAGTCCACTTAGGTCTCATTTTACAATTAAGGGAGAAAGAGTTATTCTAGGCCATGCCTAATACTTTTCTTGGCTTCTTCAGGTTTGCAACACAGCTCGGTTTGTTACTAACTCAAAGGATTAATTGCAATAAATGAGCAGATACAGATTTTAATTACATATTAATTAATAACTGCTGATAAGATTTTGATTCTTGATCCACATTGCCTTAATTCCATGCCAATCCCACAGTTTCTGATGGGATTGCTGAGGAAGCTGGGTATCCAAGGAGAATTAAGAATGACATTTCAGCCTTCTACATTATTTTAACTCAGCATGCCCCTCTAAGGGTTTAAAGTAACATGGACTCTTCTCTTCAGCTTTTCCTGACTACTGAGAATTAAGGTAACAGGCAAAGCAAACTGAAGATTGGTGTTCAGGAAGTCTTAGAAGATTGCAGCTCATTAAGGGAGAGAGATAAGGAACGTCAGAATAAACACCTAACTGGGAAAACCAAGCTGAAAGAAGGGAACTTGGAGAAGGTGTTCAAAGAAAGAGTGAAGGCACCTGACTTGGGAGTGTAAAATTGCTACAGGTTTAGCATGCGCCTTTAAAAACACAGTTACACTCAAGACAAAACATGTTGTGATCTGCACTTTTTCCCTGTCTAAAGCTCTAGAATATGATGAAAAGAACTGCCTAGCATCCCAGAGGCATGGCAGAGGTGAAGAAAGGGAAGTGATGTAGGCATACCTGTGCATGTATGCTTTCTATGATGTTCTGATGTGCTTCATACTTACTTTCATTAACTTCCGTTTTCACAAGGTGAATGTCAAAGCATATTGAAGACTGCATGCTTGACAGGTCGCATTTGAAGTCACAAGTCTTTCTCTTGAAGCAGCAACAGTGATCTTGTGGAGAGCTCTGAATCTTGAATTCTTGATCAACCTCTTGCTGTGAGAAAGGAAAAATGTTCTAATTCTTAACTCCATTTTTAAAAAGTTACCATCAAAATAGTTCAAGAAAAGATTATGCTGAGAGAGAACATAGCATGCACGAGGATATGGCAATAAAGAACTTGGTAAGCTTGCGGCAACACAGACTCTCTAAAAAAACAGTGAAAACTTCCAATAAACTGATAAAGCACATTATAGACTGGAATTTAATTAATTATCTGAGCAAGGTAATATAATGGAAAACACGTTAAGTGATGGAGAAAAGTTACAAGAATAATGCTGTGAAAGAGTGGAGTTGAAAGAGCACGGAAATGTCTACATCACAGCGGAAAAGGTTTATTTGTGAAAAACCCCATGAAATGCATGGATTTGCCCTTAAATCATTATTGCATTGTTAAACTTATTCTGTGGCACTCATTTTATTCTCTGCAGTTAAACAGAATTTCACAGCATGTGTTTAATTTTGCTTGGCCCAACTCCAGGCATTTTGCCCCTTCAGTAGAGCCTAAAAAGTTGCCTGCAGATTGTAGAAGGAGTTACATATGTTGAAATGGACTAAACAGTACATTGTACAGGAAAAGGCATTTCAGGCTATTGAGAAGTAACATCTTTGAAGTTCTGTCTATTTTATGTATTTATTACAGCAGTAACACACTCACTGAAGCATTGCTTGTCCTACCACAAGATTTTAAGGAGTGCTAAAGCCAGCGATGTCTCTAACTCCTTTAACTTGTTCTATTACTGAATCTAACATTTCTTCTTCCTTTAGGAAATAATGTATTGCTGATCATTCCAGCTGAGCACCCTTCTCTTCATTTTGAGTTTCTAGTCTCATCTGTCCCAGGCAGCTCAGCGGATGCTTCCTCACTGAGAGCAAGTGGAGCATACTCTTGAGATATCTTAGGTAGTCTCTGGAAAGAGCTCAGCCATTTGCTCTGAGCTTGCTGCCTGTGTGCAGGATCACTGCTGAAAATATCCCTACTAATTCAAAATGTGATATGCAGATGAGTAAAAGACAAGATGTGAGAACATATTGGAAAATTAAGAAGCTGCTCTAATCATAAAACATGATTAAAGAACACCATTACTTTGGGTAGGTGCAGTTCTAGCCTAACAAATTGCTGCATGGTTTGGCAGATGGACAGATACAGGTTTGAGCCTTATTACCTTTGTTTTAGTAGCTATGTACCTCAGCTGGGCCTGTTACACCATCTCTAAGATGGGGGCTGGGGAATAATGGGGGAAATTAGAGAAACCCCCACTCCTAATCCTCAAGGTTATGTTGCAGTAATAAATATATTTGAGGGTAAAAAGCAGTTGCTATTTCTGGGATGTAATGCAGCTGCCGTGCACAGAATCTACTCTACAATACTTCCCCAGGCAACCCCGTGACCTTGGCATATGCTGAGATAATGGAGAGTGAAGACACCACAGCTGGGCTCCAGTTTACTCCCTGCAGATGTAGGAACAGGAAGATAACACCACTACTGATCAATCACCTAGCAGATGACAAACAAGGATTGTAAATTGAGAGAATTTCACAACAAAAATATATATGACTACAGCCACGCAAGCTCCACATGCACATGCTCAAGCTCCATAAGCGTTTAGTTTAAGCTCCATAATAATATATTTAGGCTTACAATCATATATAGTTAATATTCCATAGATATTTAGTTACAGAAATAAAACTTGTAAAGAGCGTGAACAGATAAAAGGGCCTCTTAAAGCGTCATGAGACCTGAGAAACAACAGTTATTTACAATGAGAACTGATAGCTGGAGAGGCTTTGGCCTTGTAAGGCAGACTGAGAGAAACAAAACTGAGAGCAAACAGGACTGAGAGAAACAGAATTTAGGAAAGTAAGACAGAAAAATAAGATTAATGAACCTCTAATAAAGAAAGACTATCCTTGAAGTCTACTACTTCCTCACAAAACCAAACCAATTGCCAAAATATGTTTTTGACAAGTGAGAAACCATGATTATGTCCTTTTAGTGAACTTTTCTCATTATAATCCCATTTCAATGCTAAAAATGACACCCATAGGTCAAGAGGCCCCTGCCCAGGTCCGGGGACACCTCCCTGAACATGCATAGTTAGGCATTTAACTATGTAATCCTTATGCAAATTAGATGACCAATTGATAAAAGGATGAAGAGCTACCGGGAGTTACTAATTCAGATTAGAGAGTATTAATATGCAATGTGGGGGGCAGGAGGGAATCAGGTTAAGACTCCATTGTAACTGCTGGGATTGATCAATGGGCTGAACCTGTCTTCTCCCCACCATAGTGATGCCTATTGGGTAAAAGCTATAACTAATCACATTTAATGATTGATTTTTATCTGGCTTCATGTACTATTCTCACGCTTGTTCTCGCAGTTAGGATATTATGTTGTTACTGGCAATTTTTTGACCTTAAAATGTTCATGAAAATAATCATGAAATGATATACAAAAAATTCTCAGTTCAGATCTATTTTGTGTGAGTCTCCAGAAACTCAAATTGACTTAAAATCATCTTAAAATCTTACTTAAAACCTTTTTTTTAATTTGGTGGGTGAATCTGATATTGTGTACCCTGAATACACTTTGATGCAGTGTGCTGTCCAGTGGAATGCCTGCAGAGGCTCTGACAGGCTCATTGAGCTCAAGGGTCTCATCTTTCTGGGATGGTAACAAACCCATCAAACTTACAGGTGAAGGGGCGAAATCTTCCCCCTTATGGGGGGAAAAGACCGCCTTAATGTTACAGGGGTAAAATCTCTCATGCCCATTTGATGACAGGGTTATCAGCATCATTAATAGAGATTTAGGGGAAAATTATCCTTCAGATGATACCTTCTATTGCTGCACTTTGTACTGTAATGAGAAAAGACTGCTGCTTATTTAAATAAAGACACCATTCATTTGTGGGATATAATGTTGAAGGAAACTCTTCAGACTTAGTATTTCTTTCATGCAAGTGCTTAGCAATAAAACTTCCAGTGATTAAAGAAGTGAACCACTTTCAGACTAATGAAGAATAAATTCAGCTCCTTAATGGACTGGAAGGAAAACCATGTTTATTCCTTTACCAAACAACTTGTGAACAGAAGGAACTCAGCACTCACCTGGCAGGCTGCAGTTTGTAAATACTTGACACAAAATTTTCATCCTGCCTGCAGCACTGGTTAAGAAGCTGCAGTTCTTTGTCCCATTGAGGAATGAAGACACATCAAACAAATCCTGCACATCTGAAATGCTGGAGTCTGATTCTCTGTTAAAGTGAATTCCAGTTGTATTTTCTTCTGATGATTTGTGAGTTCCCAAAATGTGTTGGGTGACATCTGCCCGATTATCATCTGCACTGATTTTTCAGTCAGAACTGTCTCTTTTTATTCCCCATGAGATGCCACACTTAACATTTTCTGCTTTTGCACTATTTCAGTTAGTTTCATTCTTCCAATTATGCTTTTAATTAATTCTAAGTTTTTCTTTCATAATATTCCTGGGATGACAGGATCATCAAGCTTTCATCCAACAAACCTGAAAGCAATGGAAAAAAAGGAATACATACACAAGGAGACAAATAAAACCCTGATTTACATACAGCACAAAAGCCAACCTAACAGGTTTCTTACAGTGTACATCAGTCAAGCATTCACTTCACCATCCCTTCTTTTGCATTCTAAGTTTACAATATGCCCCTTCTTTATATAATAAAGCTAGTCATACACTTATTGTACCCTAAAAATAGAAATTCAATTGAATTCCAAAATTAAACCTAAAGATCTTGAAAACCTTACAACAAATGTGTAATGTCTTGTCTCTTCACACTTTCAGAATTTCCAGATGCAGTAAAACATTGTGGTGATCGCTCCTGACACCATCTGGAAGCCCCCACCTCAGGTCCACCAGCTGGAGTTGCAACCTCTTTCCTTATTCTGAACTGTATAATTTAGAACAGGATTCTTCCATTAATGCATTTCTTTCTGCCTTTGGTTCTAGCACAAATAAGCATAATGAGGTCAGGTTGCTGCAATAAAAAAATTAATTGTAGTTTTAATTATTTTGCTGCATTGGAGGGCAACAAAAGCTTTGGATGAGTCAGAGAATAAATATTTCTCAGATAAGACAGATGTTCTTTCAGGGGATATAATTCATATATTCATAACTGAAGTGATATGATGTAATGATGCACCTTACTGGGATTGTGCCTATATGCACAGGCATGACAAATCACATTTTAACCATTCTGCTCATTAGACACACACTTTAATTGGAGATTTAAATACCAAGGAGCCAAATATGCATGTGCAAATGTACATCTAAATCCAAATATTGTGCATTACCCTTCCTACCCTTTACCTTCAGATAAAATTCTTTGAGCTTGCGGTGCTCAAAATATTAAACTACTCAGAATCTGGCAGGAAAGATGAACGTAGACGGCAGAGTTGTCTCCATCTCTCCACGCAGTGGAAAGTGATTTTGCTTGGTATACAAGAATCTCACAGCTTCAAATCCAAATTTCTGTATTTGCTCCTGTGTATAACTTCCTTCTGGTGATATTCCTTCCTTCCTGCCCTCAATGGTTTATAATTAACACCTGCAAAAATATTATATAATCTTTTAAAATGCTAGGTTTCAACATGCAGAGAAACAACATATATTTATCATCTGTATTTTCTAGAAGAGTAACCAACCTTGTTTTTAAGGCTCCAAACCTCAATCTGTTCCTCCCTCCCTCTTTTACCTTCTTCAATGCTTCTATCATCTTCTCTTCCTGAACAGATATCCAAGATGTTCAGTGCTTGCTTTTCATATTCAGCATGTGTCTCCTCATAGAATACATTTCTTCCCCATTTCCTCACCCTGCAAGACACCAACCACCCCTGCTTCAAGGGGCTGCTGATAGAGCACCTAACAGAATAGGGCTCGTGTCTGCAAAACAAAGATTACTGCGATGATCACAAAAAGATTCTGCCCAGCCGTTACCAGAGGTTGTAGTAAAGGCCTCAAGTATATACATTTAAAACAGGAGGAAATAAATCAGGAAGGAGACATATTGTAGCTTGCACATTGCATTATAGCAATGATCTTAGTTCCAAGTGTGAGGCATCAATTTCAATCAGTAGTTTATATTATTTCTTTTCTTCCTCTCCCACCCAGTGTACCTTCCTATATAAAAGCTATGAAGGAAACACACAGCGATGCTGAGTGCCATTTTTTGCCCATGCTGGGAAGAAAACCAGGGGAGGGATATTATCTGTAAGTATGCACCATGAACAGAGTTGAAGAACTCTCATAACGCCATGAAATGAGGAAACACAAGGTAACTGCTCTTGAATTCACCTGACTGAACAGTTACTTGACACATACACACACTGGCTAACAAGCTAATAGGTCTGCTTGAACTCAGAGCATTTTGAACATCACAATAACCAAGTTAACAAAGAAAGGAAGATATGAAAATACTGGATCCACATTCATATAATCTACTACAATTATCATGTAGCACTTCACCTTTTTAACTTTTAAGATTGACTATAATGCTTGCTAACCGAGTCTAGGTAGCCTTTGTTGACAGCATATATGTGTATTTCTTTTGTCCCAGAAAATTCAGCAGTATATCCCCTCTCCTTCCAACAAATGAAAAGGGATGTAACTAGAGCTCATTAACAATACATTAGAATCTGCACTGACTTCTGTAATATAGATTTATTGAAAGCAATGCTTAATCACGTCTTGTAGCTAAATAGTCACCTAAAGTCATCCATAAGCATTTATGTATCACAGATCCACTGCATGGAGACAAACTTTAAAACAGGCAATAAAGCCACTGAGATCCAATCAGTTTTATTAAAGCAAATTATTTTCCCTCTATGCCTATACATCCTATTTCAAATGTTCCTTTTTTTCCAGGAGTAGTTGTTACTTTATTTACTTCTACAAAGTGAAAACTTCCCTCCCTTGTCAGATTGGGGAACATTCTAAAACTCAGGGGTTTGTACTGCTTTCTTACTAACAGGGACACAAGGAAGCAAAGCACTGAGCATCTGCTTTGGACACAACCAGGGAAAAAAATACTGCAAACAAAACCCCCAAAACATGTAGCCATAGAAAGAAAATCTTCCTATGCATTCTTTTTCATATAAACACCACATAGGCAGTTTTAATTTTGGCACATCCTTACTTCTGAGTAAGACTGTTTTCCGTCCTTTGAGTGGATTTGTAACTTTAGCACTATTTTAATCTAGGAAATACATTTCTATACTACATCCTGTGCTTTTTATCATCTAAAGACATATGGCGGAGGGGGGGGGAATATCATAATCATGCTGTATGCCAGATAACTAAAACCTGGTAATATTCTAGTGCTGATCTTCAGAGAAAAATACAAACCTGATGAAGCTGTGCAAATTTGTTAACCATCTATAAAGGACATGTACTTTTTGTGAACTGGCTGCTACAATTTCCCTGTACTATTACAGAATGTCTCTCTTCAAGGTCAATTGAACCATCATTTTACCTATAAGTAGAGATTAAATGGTTCCCTATGGTGGAAACAGCAGTTCTTTAGATACTAATGCTTTCTTCATGTCTGTTTTTCCTGCAGGAAATCATAAAATGTATTACTGACAGAGACACTTACTTGATTTAAAGTAAGATCCTACTCTGAGAGACTCCATACAAGATTATGTTTATGTTTACTGCCTCTCAATGACACTGTAACTGTTTAAAAGGAAAAGATTATCTTTCCTTGAATGATACCTTCCAAACTCATCCAAGACAAACTTTTCCCTTTCACTGATCATTACCAGTAATAAAGACACTGCAGAACAAATTATGCCCTCAGAGACACCTACTCAACTCCACTCCTTCCCACTAAGGCTGTACAGCTGTAGTCTGGCTTTCTCTCTCACTGCTGTGACCTTATCCCATTCCACAATATAAACAACTTGCAGTAGGCAATCACAGTAAGAGCTGTCAAATTTCAGCTGTATCGTAAACTTGAATACTTAAACCACATAGGAACCACAAGCATGAATGCTCAGACACAGTAGCAAGGAACAGCTATATAAAACTTTAAATTAGTCAAACTTTCAGTCTGACACAGGACACTGGTGTCTGGATATAGATTCTCATACATATTGTGTAATTCAGCCATTTGGAGTCACTTCTTGCTTTGTTCTGAATGAAGGAGAGAGAAGAGAAACAGTTAATTCTTTCTTTCACCCACATCAAATTTCTAACATGACTTTTCCAGAGCCTAGTCAATACGTTTTGTCTCAATGTTATTTCTTAGAGTACACCAGACTTTCACAGGTCACTTCCATAGGCTCAAAAAGAGAGTAACAGGAAGCATTAAGTCAGATGAACAGAAATTCTTCTCACAATCATAGAGCAGCCCCATTCTGTGATGAAACCAAATCCATGCTAGAGTAGGTGACAGCGACAGAAAGAAAATCTCCAATCCACTTGCTTTTTACCATAGCTCAACCTCATGCCAGAATTTACAGCTCTGCAACCACAAACTCAACTTTTGTTTTACTGCTTTGTCCTGCAGCAATGAACATTTATCCCCTATGCTCTTCAAGGTTGTTTATGAGGATGTTTTGCCCCCTCCACTCTCTTCTCGCGTCCACCCAGAATTCCCACACAAAACATAGTTGAAGGAAACAATTTCCAAAGGGGAACTATTTCTGTTTCGGACCAGTTCAATGATTTTCATGGCATGAAGCTCACAATATAACCCAAACCCACTTGTATTGCCTCAGATGGAAGTATGGTTTCCCTAGATTTGCACTTCTACCAACGGTTCTATATGAGAAAATGGTTTAACTACAGAAATTACCTTTTGAAATTTACACAGAAGCAAAGAACTGACACAAAAATTCCCAATGAAAAATATTCTCCTTGAAAGTAGAGTTGCAAACAAACACACGTTTACTAACAGGACCAAAGGAGGTTGCTCGGGTATTTTCACAAGGAGGTGTGATTAAAAAGCACACTAGGAGCTAAAAAAAAAATCAGGCATTTCACAAGGTTAAGTTTGCCGCTATACACACTAACACTATAAAAGCAAGAGATGCGGTTCCTATTTGTCCTTAGCCCACCCTCCCTAACTAACCCATTCAGTTAAATTGTCATGGCAACTTGATTTATGAACCAAGGACGCTGGCAAAGTTAAGTCAGTTCCCCTTGGAGAACTTGTGAATAGAGAAAGCTCTGCTCATTCTGATGCCAGCAGAGACTAACGTGAAATGTGCTTCCATGTTACAGTACTACCAGAGCTATTTCTCCCCACAATATTACTCCCTGCCAGGCAGTCTTGCTCAGATTGCAGCCATGAGTCTCTATGTTATGTCAAAGGCAAGACTGTTTCACCTGCAAGAAGTCCTCCCTTATGTACTTTCCTGGCTTTCAGTAAATGCAAGTTGAATTCAAAAGAAAACATGACTTCCTGGAATTTAGAATTCTTTAAGGATTAATAGTATTTTCCTTATTAGGGAAGCACATATATTTACCAATTGTAACTCAAGCGTTTCAGCAAAAACTAGACCTTCTTGTTGGAAGACAGCAGTACAGACCACCTTTCTTTCAGATCTCTTCACAGCCTCTTCAGAAGAGTGAAAACCACAGAACAAATCCAGTATTTTTTTCCTTCACCTGCAGTCACAACATTTCATGTAACTTATTTGCTTTAGTATATATATATACATATATAATGAAGAGAAACAGTACATTTGCAATATATTTAGCTCATCCTCCAGAAATAATTTAAGAGAACTGTACTACTGTATGTTGCATATAAGCTCTCTTGACACATAGAGTGGCATAAACACTTCCATCAATTGAAGCCCAAATATGACAGTCAAGCTACCTTCTCTTGGTTATAAAGACTCTCAGCAGCATCCAGTCTGCACCTCCAACATCCCTCTCACCAAAAGCTGTACCTAGCATGTGCAGTGGAGTTCACTCTTTGAAAGAGGCACTGGATTTGCTGTGTGTGCTGAACGTAATGGATGTTCTCCTGTGACTCTCAGTGGGATGACTGACCCTCATATCAATAACAAACACAGCTACCCTGTAACCGCGTAAACATACACTGACAGGGAAGACAGAATTCTTCCACCAGGTTTTAAGAATGCTATCTTTGTAATAGCAAATCCTTTGCAAGGTCAAACTTGGCCCTAGAAGATCAGTCGGTAACACACAGTTTTGAAAAAAAGAAACACATACCACAGCAGATAAATAGGTATTTATTAAAGTTCATCTCAAAACAAACAAAAATAATAAAGGGCATTAAGGCATCTTGTGTTCAGTAACCGTTCATATAGCAAAGATGACTTCTCTTTCCAATACATGAGAGCAGATTGAGAAAACAAAGAGTTCCCCCTTGGCACAGTGTTGACTTCCACTGTCCCACTGCTCAGTGTGGGTCTCCAAGCCCATTTCTCCAATGAAAGAGCTACAAAATCCCAACACTCACCAAGACACATGCAAGAAAGCACTTTTCCCTCCCTGCAGATATCCACCTTCTGTAAAGATGCACATGGGAGAAAGACTAACAGATGGGTATCTCAGAGAATAAAGAAGACATACTCCTCCTATAACCACTCATTTTTGAGCAGACCAGAATATCTGGCCTTGATTTTGCTAAGTATTTACTATTTCAGCCAGTAACTAGTGAAATTTATATTGCAATGTAACAATTTTAGTGTTCTCCTTCCACATTCGTATTAGATAAACAAATGACAAAGGTCTTGTTTCCATGGAATAATTTATTTTGATGAATTATGTTGTCAAGTGACCAATCACTGTTATAGTGCTTTTTTCTTCAATTGGAGTAAGAACACCAGAAAATGTTTACAGTATCATGGGGTTCACTATACCAGGATTTTACTACAGAGTAAAATACAAATTAATAAACACTGCATATAGCACTATTCACTTCACCACATTGGCTCTCTACATCTTTTGTCACATTCTAACCTTCATTTAAGGCAAGTTTGTTGGTTGCTTTTTTGTCCCAAAAACTACATAGTCTCTAGATAAACTTGTGTGACTAGGTCTGCAAGTTAGGAAATCGAGCTTTATAAAATGTTTACTTTAACAAATATGAAAGTTATTAAAGAGAAAGATGGTGACCCAAAATTGCACTGTATTAAAAGGTGGAGTTTTCTTGTACCAAAGTCCTTTATTCATCATCTTTAGAACCAGTTTTGCTTAACTATAAAAGAGACACAAAAAGAAAGTATTCAAAGTTTAGACTGCCATTCCATTTATTAGGAAAGAAGAACAACATTATCTCCATCTTACACAGAACACAAGCATATTTAATTCATAATACAGACTGATTGTGCTACTGTACCAAGAAAATGAAAGGCATCAAAAATAATTACTTAAGCTTAAACACTAAATGAGCTTATTTCCTGAATGTGAAAGTTGATCAAAAAAAGAAAAAGCCACACAACCCCAGAAAAACCTGAGGGTAGTGTTTGTATTTAATTTGAAGACTCCATCACAAGCTCTCCAAAATAAAAAAGATGAAGTAATGGAAAAAGTATCTTCACACATCTCTCAGAGAATTCCCATATAGAAATTTACACAATACAAAACCAGACGTTAACTTACTATTTCTCACTTTTTAAAGCTAAGTTTATAATTGCTAAATGTAGTGCATCTAATTTGATGTCCATCTGGAATCCAAGACATCCACTACGCTTAGCCACTTTTAACTCAGAATGACCCTCTCCAAAACTACCATAATCATTTATTTGCTCAGTGTTAGGTTTTACACCAAGAATTACTTAGAGTTGTGTAAAATAAAACAGTTTGCTTTCAAAATTGTCAAGCAGCTATACTGGTTTCCACAGAATGAGCAAAGAAAAGAGTGGGGAAGAAATGAATGCTGAGCGAGCAAGTAGAAAAGAACTATTCACTGGAGGAGTTGCAGCAGAGAATGCTCAGGCCCGTAGGAGACAGCAAGGTGCTCCCACCTGGAACAGCTCCCCTTTTCTGTTTACTTATCCACTGCCCTCCAGAACCTGTCAGCACCACTAACTTTATTTTACAACTTGTTGCCATATGAAGGCAGAATATATGCAATGCATTTGGCCAGCAAAGCCCTCTCATCATAAAATTAAAATTGCTCAATAAATAAAAACAAGCACTAAACCAGCAAATTTCAATGAGGAATCAAAGTCCTTCTGATGCCAATATTCAGAAGGATTAAGCATTTTAAAGCATTTGAGAAATATGTAACTTAGAATCCAAAATGAGCAACAGTCCTTACTATTTCCTGCAAATCTTTTAAACATTAAAAAAAGATAACTTGAAAATACTTACATGCTGGATGCATGTAGAAATGACACCACAGTCAAATTCAAGCACAGGAAGAAAAGCAAGAAAAAGGATCAGATTAGTCTCCTTTGGCTGCAAGTACAAATATTTTCTAATGTACATATGTAGTATTTTCATAATACTGCACATAATACAGTCACGTTACCTTGATTACATCCACCCAGTTCCATCCTCGTGGAAGCTCCCCTTTGTTATCTGCAGAATAAGAAGGTTTGATTTTCAGCACATGAGCTAAGGGGAAGCAACACACAAAATTCTAAAGATCCATAAAGCTTAATTTCTCCACTACAAAGCAATGGACAAAAATAGACATTAATATCTTAAACACATCTTGTTTTTTAAAGTAATTCTGTTTAAACAAAACCATCTCAGTCCATCTGACTAATTTAGAAGACAACTCCAACATGAGCTGGGCTGACCTGCAATGATGCATTCTGTCAAAGCTTTTCCTCTATATGGTCAACATTCAACCTGCTAATCATACATTAGGTTAGGTAAATTATATGCAGAAATTGCTATCAAAGAGTACAGCCTATTGCTGCAATAGGATTGTACAACCTATAATTGAAAACTAAGGTTGAACACATAAACGTCATCAGCAAGATTAGTTGAAAGATTGAATGCTTTTCAATCAAAACCCCCTACCATTTCATTGAAAGCATAAAGTATCTGTAGAAGCATCTCTATTTAGAAGATACAAACTAAATGAAATGTTGTATTTTGGGTTCCAAAGCAAATACGTTCATTTAGAAACTATATTTTTAATAACATGAATTATTTACAAGGGCACATCAACAAACCGTCTTTTGTTGAAAGTGAATTTTTACAAGTCCCAAACGCTCTCCTCCCACAAGTATTTTTTTTTTAATTTCACTTTTGTCACAAATTGCAATTTAAAAAAACCACAATAAAACAAAGCCACTGACATTTTGAAATCCCTACCCTACAGAAAGTTGCTTGACCAGAACTTAACATCTCAGGCAACAATGATTTATCTAAAACAAGCAAAACAGAGACCACAGACTTAAAGTAGTTAATCTTGTAAAGAAAAAACTACTGATTCTAACTCTGACAGAGCAAGCTGTCATGGCTATAAAATCTAGATTCATGTACTGCTCAAACAAAACGATGTTATAGTGAACAAACCTGTTTTATCGGCTAGTTTTCGTTTCTGGGTTTTGGATAAATGCTCCTTTTTGTCTTTTTTCTTAGTTGCTGGCACATCAGGAGTTCCAATTGCAATACTATTGCTTACTGAAGTCTGAGAAGGATAAAAATGGTTGTTAATATTTCGCATACTGGTTCCACAGATATCTCTGTGTGTGATAACTGAACCTCACATACTGAAGTATCTTGACTGTCAGAAGGAAGCATTGCTGTCAGCATCCTGCAGCTTTAAATCAGCATATAATCACGACTATAGTTCTAAAAAAATATATGTTGGGGACTAGAATTACTCCCTTTCAGAGCTGCAAAGGGCACCTTTTACACTTTTTAAATTTAAACATGGTATGCGATTTAGTCTGAAGAAGTCACGACTTCCCAAACATGGAAACCACTCCTTTTTCCTCAAAGCACCTCTGCAGCACCACAATGGCCCTTTCACAACACAGAAGCCACAAATAGACCAGCCTGACTCATTCAAGACCCTGCAGGATCATTGCATCCCAGGAAGGTTGCAGTAATTTGCTACACACACAGCCTGCTCCAGTAGATGCCTCTCAGCTCACGTTTTGCTTCTGCTCCAAGTCTCCATTCTTATGTTACTCTGTAGGACAGAACTGTATCCCACAAACATTTCGGTGTAACAGCAAAACAGCAATTAGATATAACAATTACAACCACAGGGCATTGTGGCACCATACCCTCTGTGTGTCACTAGCTGCTAATGTGTGTATACCCAAAATACTGATTAACAACTTAAAGACAGAGCTGTGAAGTATTCAGAGTTGTAATAACCTTTCTTTCTGTTCAGTTTTAAAAGCAAGGCATTAAAGTCTGAATTTATCTACTCACCACAGTGTTAACAGGCTGATTTTCCATGAACACCTCTTTATTATCTTTGGCATATTCAAAAAGTGTGTATGTCATAGCAGTCCCAAGATTCGCTTCAACTTCTACCATCAATTTATCCAATATACTTTGTTTAATCGCTGAAGATCTAAAAGAAATCATAAAACCCAACTATAATCTACACAGATGAGGAAGAACTTGCAAACCAAAAAGCCCTCACATATAAACCTAGGGAGTGAAGCAGTCCTAAATACTTACATTGTGTTGTTGAAGAAAGCATCCATTGATATGACTGGTGCTGTTTGCGGATACGTTTCTGGCCAAGAAACTTCAATTAGAAATGCTTTGGGATCTCCACTTTCACCTATCTGAAGTGAAAAGAAAATCATTGTAAATCAACAGTTACCAGTCACTTATTAAGGATTACAATGCCAATATACAAGTCTTTCACTTCTTTAAGACCATCCAAACTCCTTAAGATAACAACTATTTTCATAAAGTTATCAATTAGAAAACAAAGCTATTATCTAGGAAAATGAATATTAAACTCTACTCTGTAGTTTTCATCCTAGGAAAAGCAGCAGAAATATTCAACGCTTGCTTTATGTGGTTTATTGTTTTGGGTTGAGTTTCTTTTAATTGTTTGGGTTTGAAAGCTACTTTGCAGCATCTTCAAGCCAAATATTATACAATCATAAATGAGAATAGGAAAAATGAAGCCTTCTTTTTCCCCCTGTGCATCCAAGCTCAGAGCAATATGAAAGCAAACCACAAGACAGTATTGAAATAAAGATGGTCATCTAAGATAGCAAAAATAATATATAAGCTTTACAATATTTATGTCTCAGATCTACAGATTATTTTATTTCACTATAAGAAAGAATGATTAGTAAGATTTAAGAAGTCAGTAAAATGGGACGGGATAAAAAGCCCCATAGCATTAAAAAAGGCGCATTTTAATATAAATAATCATGCATATCAAACCACTTTACTGAACCCAAATTATATATATACAACCCTTACAATTTTGTTAAATTAAAACCAAATCACTTAAAAATTTTAAAACAAGTACAGGTGAGATGCAACCAAAGGCACACTATACAAACAGAAGAAGTCTCACACATGATTTGGAAGGCTAGTACAACAAAGTTAGCTAAAACCATATTCTAATCTACCAAGAATTCTCCCTTATTTCGTTCATTATAGAATAGTCAAAATCTGGCTTTAATAGATGACACAGAATGAAGTGTAGCCAGAAGAAAAGTCCTAATCAAGGCAAGGTCACTGCACTTCAAAATTTAAACCAAACAAACAAAACCACCAAAGTGGTACCTTTTTCTGCACAGCGTCTGTTTCAGCAGACACTTACTTGCATTATGCCTTGTTGTAATGCAAGTTCTTCTTCATGGGAAATACAGTGTCAGACAAAAGCAATAACACAAGTTTTGCATCATTTAAATTATGTTACCCTAACTTCTCACAATTATTTTTTGTCTAATGAAAATCAACAATGAGCAAAGCTAGTAGAGTCATAGAATGATACACTGTAAACTTGTAGGCACGTCATGTTTACTCTTCTGCAGAAAACAGATTTAATAAGAATGGTCCTATCAGTGAAGGAAGGCTGCACTTACATGGATGGGATTCAAGTGTTATTAATTATATTGACCTGTATCTCATTACAATAACTGATGCTACTCTGAAGTTATTCCAGAAGTCACAAAGAGGTGATTTTAGATGCCTCCTCCCCCCTAGATGCATATGGCATTTTCAGAAGTCTCCCTTCTGCCCCATGAGTGCCTTGGTTTTCATCAGTAAAGCCCTCCAGCCATCCAAAGATCTGCCTCAGCCCATAAACCTGAGAAAGCAGATAAGAATTTCATGCCAGAATCTCACTGAATATCTCAGGCTCAGCACTCCCTGTATGTGTCTCCTGACCAGACCGTACCAGTGCACATGCCAAAAAGATTTTGTGGATCTCTAGCAGGTAGACAAGGCATGTCAGCTACCGCTGGACAAGAGACTAGAGCCTTGTAATAGTGCAATAGGAAAGGTTCAAAGCTTTACATATAAGCGTGTTTGTAAGTGACATTTCTGACCAGACGGTGTGTTACTCAGAAGGCTGGCTCCTTCAGCTGGTTTGACAGCTCTAGCTACACAGTACACAGACGTATCAGAGGATGCCCAGCTACAGGATAATAAAGCCGCACTGGGAGCAGGTTCCTGAACATGAAGCATTGTGCTACCAAGCATCATTGTACCAAAGATCATGAAACAACAGCCTTGGCCGCAATCGAATGCTCATCTGGTCTACAAAGACAAACCCGATACATCGACTACAAGGTAGGGGAGTAACTTCAAGCTGAAGCCTGCGCTGCAACGACTCGCAGACCTCTACCTTGCCTTACCCTGTACTGGAAGGACACCGGGCTCAGCTCCCTGAAGCACACATCTCCCTCGTAGATGGAGCGCAGCGCTTCCAGCTCCATCTGCAGCACGAACCAGAGAAGGCCGTTACCGATTTCAGCCCGAACACGAAGCTCGCACCTGACCGTGGTCGGTTCGCGACGCTGTGCACGGCCCCGCCGGTTTCCCGCCCTCCCCCTCCGCCCAGCTGCCTCCTCGCCCGCTCCCCGCCGAGGCCCCTCTCCCTCAGGCAGCGGCGCGGGCAGGGAGCGGTACTCACCTCCTGGTCCTCGTTGGCCGCCATGGCGCGCAGTCACGGAAGTCTCCCCCTCCGCTACCCCCGTAGCCGCCGCCGGGGCTCGGCGGGCTCCGCCGGCCTGGCACACGAAGACCCGAACGGCCCCGCCCGACGGACACACCTCCCTTGCGGGCAGCACGGGTCAGCCAGTTGCTCGTTGCTATTGGCCCCTTCCGCCTATCGTCACCTCCTCTGTGTCTTTCCATTGGTCTACTCCTCTAGTCTCCCCTCTCTTCCTTCTTTAGCTAACTGGCTCCTTGGACAGTGACGTATCTGCGTGGCCGCTCCCTGACTGGCCCGGCGGTGGAACGGAGGCGTCGATTGGTCGCTTCTGCTGCCTTTCCGATGCCCGGCGCTCGCTTTCCTAGGCCGTGGCCCTCCCTCGCTCTGCCCGCAGCGTCTCCCGTGACTCGCGGTGGCTTCCGGCTGACGCGGCCCGGTGCCGAGCTCCAGCCGGCAGCCGTGAGCGGCGCCCTGGGGCGCGGGAGGGACGGGCCTTGCGCTGTGTCAACACCCGGCGGGGCCAGGGACAGAGTTACCGCAGCCGGGGAAGAGCGGCCGGCCTGGTCCGCGAAGGCGCCGCGCCGAGATCTGCCCTCCTGCCGCCTCGCAGGCCGCCTGCCTGAGTGCAGCATGACCCCGACACAGTGGGACTTCCCGGTGGAGCTGTGCTGCCGTCCCATGGCGTTTGTCACCCTCACCGGCTTGGACGTGGTGTACAACGCCGTGCACCGGGCCGTGTGGGACGCCTTCTGTGCCAACCGCAGAGCCGACCGCGTCCCCATCTCCTTCAAAGTGCTCCCCGGCGACCACGAGTACCCAAAGTGCAGAACGAAGGTAGCGAGCGGCGTGTGCCCCGGCTGCTCCCGTCCTGGCCGGGTTCAAGCCTGTGCCCATGCAGCAAAGGCCAGCGCTGGGCCCGGGGTGTGCGGGATTTGGCGGCTCCCCGAGGGGAAGGGCCGTAGGAAGGGCTGGGCTGCTCTGCCTGGTTTGCAGACAGCCGAGCAGCATTCGCACTGCTCGGCGCTAGCCGGACCTCTACTGTCTCTTCCCTCACTGTTGGGAGCTTGAAGCTTGAGGAAGAAGTGTCAGGGCCAAGGGCGTTGTAATGGAATGCTATGGATGCATGGGAAACGAAGGTGCCTTAGCTCGTAAGCCAGAAGCAGGGAAAGTCAGTATGATTTACTTTTTAAAGTACTGCTGGTCATTTACTCAGCTTTGAGGTATGCTTCTAAACTTTGAGCTTTAATGAAACCTGAAGTTTAACTCTGGAGAAACTAGATGTTTGAAGTCACTGTATTCAGAGAAAAACATAAAGCCTTTAACCAAATGAAGTGCAGCAGAAAGAATCTCTGCTGTACTTTCTACTTTGCAGTGGCAGTTAAAAAGAAATGTCAGCGGGTTCCACCTTTGGAAACCCATGTTATTCTGTGATGCTGGCAAACAGCAAGAATCCAGACTGATTTCTCCTGGCTCAGTTTGAGAGCCCTATTTTAAATTGAGCCTAATATTTGATGAAAGTGTGTGAAACATGTTTCTGAACTTGACCCTTTTCTCCAGTCTACCTGGAGTCTGTTCTTTGTTGCTGTTATCTCAGACATCAGGGCCTGATGCCAGGTAAGGAGGGGTATGTCTTGCTTGATAGGAAGCAAGGGCTTGAAGGGAACAATGTTAAAGGGAAGATAACAGACATATTCTCAAGTGACAAGAAGGTAGAGGCAGTTCCCTTCCTCCTGCTATAAATGTCTCTAAATGGATTTGGTAGCTCGCTTAGATAATCTCAATGTTTTCAGAGGACATCCTATGAATGGTATATTCCAAAAGGAATCCTGAAGACTGGTTGGATGAACAAACACCTGAATTTGGTTCCAGCACTAGTGGTGGTGTTCTATGAACTAGACTGGGATGAGCCACAATGGAAAGAAAAACAGCTGGAATGTGCTACTCGAGTTGAAATTGTCAGGTAGAGTCTTTTTCAGTTCGTGCATAATGTACATGGTTTAGTGTGAGGTGTCCCTGCACATGGCAGGGGCGTTGGAACTAGATGATCTTAAGGTCCTTTCCAGCCCTAACTATTCTATGATTCTATTACAAGCTAATGGTAAGTGTGAATTGCAGAACCCTTTGTGTATGCTAAAACATATAAATATTCTTAGACACAAATGAAAGGGAACTTGAACCTTGCTTTGTAATGTACAACTGTCTACAAAGAAACTATCTTTTAATACCTTATTTATAAAAGTTACTTAAGTAATAAAAATAACCTCTGAAGTTTGGCTTACTGAAGTCAGGACAGCTGTTTTGTCCCATCTAAACGAAAAAGGAGACATGGCATTCTGTGGATGGTGCAGCATGTCGTTGTGTTCAGGTTTATTTTCCTCTATATAAAATTCTTTCAGTGCTTCCATCTAGGCTGAAATCTCATTTTGTTCTCATTATTCAGAAATAAGAAGTGAAACCTTGACTCTGTGCTGTTTCTATTTTAGGCAAAGCTTGCAGGGAAGAAATACGAAAGTTGCTGTGGTTTTGATTCAGAAAAAAACACCATTACCTCCAGGTACTAGAAATCTCTCTGCATGGTTGTGGTGATCTCATTTTTCAGAGGGCCTGATGGACTGAGGCCCTATCCTTAGTCACATTATCTGCATTCTTAATCTAAGGTCATCTACATGTGTTAAATGTATTGTGGCTGCAGGAGGGTGTACAGATAGAAAGAGTGCTCTAAGCATTTGATACTTTTATCCTTAACTTTTTCCTCTTAAGTCCAAGTTCATCTTTGGATGCAGGGTATCAAAAGTGGTTTGCCAGTGTAATACACTGGACATGCCTACTTGTAAGCAACTTGCATTTTAAATCTTGCTTGAGATTAAGAAAAGCTGTGAAAGCAATGAGAACCTAGAGGGAAGGGTATTTGATACCTACAGAAGCCTTTCCGTTTAGCTCAGCTTTAATGGTTGAATTTTGAGAGTTAAGTGGATCTGTGAAATGTGATATGTTATAACCTTATGTTTCTGTAGGGCTGCTGCTTGACTGTAGCTGCATACCTTCTAGTGTCTGGGAAACCGGTTTTTGTTTTTTCTCTGCCTGCTATACATGTTTGTCTTTTCTGGATGCTGTTGTATTTCTCAAGACACATTCTTATGTTCTGTGAGATGAAAAACTTATGTCATACTTGTAGGTTGTTGCTAGCTAAGCCACTCCTAGAATATTTCTGTAATGTGTTCTGCTGGATGAAGCAGCTAATACTAAGGAAGTAGTAAGAAAGAATGTGGTCTTAGTTTTATCTGTCCTACATTTTTCCATACCATGCTAGTCAAGCTTTTAGAGCTAGTTTGACGTTGCAGCACTGTATACCACTTACTTGTGCTTTTCTTCGCTTCACTAGGGGAAGATGTTATTGCATCAGAGAGGGCAGCAGCTTTATGTAATGCATGTGACCTTTCTGGAAAATCCCTCTTTGTACTTCCACACACTGATCATCTTGTTGGTTATATTATAAGGTAAGTGACTCTGTTTTGCTCTGCTGACCATGGATTGGTTTACATGACAGTAGGCCTGCTGGCAACAGATGGGGTACACCCATCTCAGAGGGGGAAAGTGATCTTTGCACAGGAGTTAGGAGGGCTTATTGAAAGATCTGTAAACTGGATTTGGAGGTGAAAAGGGATAAAATCAGGCTTACTAGAATTAAGCCTAGGGGCAGCATGCCAGTGTTTGAGGGGCAGTATGCTAGTGACGTCCTTCAGTCTGCTGTCTCAGCGGAGGTAGGGGGTGGAGATCCATGTTATAGCAAAGATGCAAGAGTTATTGATATGTTAGAAACCATGGAAGCACCTGAGAATTAGGGCTTCGCTCCCAAAAGAAGGCGGAGGGGTAAATAGCCCAACTGAAGTGCATCTACACAGCAAGGCACACAGAATGGGCAGCAAATAGGAGCTGTGGAAGCCATTGTGCAGCAGGAAGCCTGTGATACATGCACAACTGGAGTGCTGCAATGGATGGTTATAAACTCTTTAGAAGGGATAGAGGCAGTGGGGTAGCCGCCTTTGAAAGAAGGGGCAGGCAACTCAGAAGGACTACAAGGATGTTGTGAGGTTGTGCAGGGAGAAAATGAAAAGGGCCAAAGCCCAGCTAGAACTTAATCTGGTTACTGCCATAAATGAGAGTAAAAAATGTTTCTATAAATACATTAGTAACAAAAGGAGGGCTGAGGAGAATTTTCATTCCTTATTGAATGCAGGGTGAAATATGGTGACCAAGGATGAAGAAAAGGCTGAGGTACTTAATATCATCTTTTCTTCAGTCTTTAGTAGTAAGACCACTTGTTCTCTGGGTACCCAGACCCTTGCACTGGGAGGCAGGGATGAGGAGCAGAATGAAGCCCTCATAATCCAAGGGGAAATGATCAGTGAGCTGCTACACCTCTTAGACACACACAGGTCTGTGGGGCCAATGGTACAGAGGGAGCTGGTGGAAGTGCTCACCAAGCCATTTTCATCATTTATCAGCAGCCCTGGCTAACTGCGGAGGCCCAGTTGACTGGAGGTTACCAATTGTGACACCTATCTATAAGAAGGGCCAGAAGTAGGATCCAGGGAACTACAGTAATTTTTTTACATTTCTTGAAAATACATCTTAAATTATTACGGCCCTTCAAAAACAAAGCCTACTTGTTCTACTTTGTGCTACTCTGGTGTAGTGTTTCGTGTGAAGCATTTTTGTCTGCACTCTTTCCCTGTGTGGCATCTTACAGGAGAATTTAGTAATACCTGAAGCTAATTTGTGAACCCTAAAATAAGCATGATTGAAAGTAACTTGTTCTGAAGAACTTCAGAATTTCTTTGTGTGGGGAAGAAACTTGGTGAAACTTATGAGCAACTTTGTTGCAGGTTGGAAAATGCTTTCTATGAGCATGCACAGACTTACTATTATACAGAAATAAGAAGAGTTAAGTCTCATAAGGAATTCTTGAACAAAACCACTCATCAGGTAACGTTGCCCTATTTTTTAAATACTTTGCAAGTTATATTGCATGGTAAAACATTAAAATAAGGGTTGTTTGTTGCTTGAACATTTTTATTCCCCTTCCTTCCAACTTAAGATGCTTTCTCTGAGTATAGAAAGTAAACCTGTTTTATTTTCTGCAACTTATTTTCACTTTGATTGGTTTTGTTCTTACATTTATTTGTCTTTCCTACATTTTCCTTAGAGGAAAAGCTGTAGCCCGAAAATGGAGTTCTCCCATTAAGAAAAACCTCAATTATTTCATTATCTATATGGTTTAACCTATGTGAATGTAGTATCTGAACAAGTTTTGGGAAATGCTTCCCTTAAATATTTTGAACTTAAAGTTGCACTTAGTTTGGCTTTTTAACGTTTGCTTTTCAAATTGTCTACTCAGACAGACAATGTTCTGTTGCAATTGCCAGCTTCCTTCTCTTGGAAGCTGTGATCCAAGTGGTAAGCTGCAGACCAGCAATGGACATTGCTGGTGTGAAGATTTTGGGGTGTTCCAAAGCCTATCCCCTGTTCCAGGGTAAAAAGCTTAGAATAAATTAAACCCTGATGAAATATCACTGCTGCATCACAGTCACAGGGAGGACTATTAGGAAACAGTTGCTTAGTCAGTTTTTCAAATCAATTGTGGTATTATGTCAACTTCTACAATTATCACCTTTATGTGCTTTATAGGTAACAGGTATGTTTGGATGTTTGTGAATGATGTACATTGGTTCTGTTTTGCAGCTTTTATTTGTTAGACACCAGTTCAAAATAGCATTCTTCAGTGAACTGAAACAGGATACGCAGAATGCTCTCAAGTAAGACTCATGTAATCTTCCCCTCTCCTCTCTACCCCAAATTACTTATAAGCCATTGACTATAATAAATGTTTTCCTGAATGCAGAATTATTTAAACATGTATGTAAGGGGTGAGTTTTTCATTGGGAAGAATGCTCTGATTGTAAGGCTGTTTTCTGCTGTTGGTAATCCTGTTCTTAAACTTTATCTTGTATGATTTAACACTAATTTAAGTATTCCTGTTTAGAAATTACAGAACTGCCTATAATCTTGTGCACGAACTGAGGTCTCATGAAACAAACATGCTGGAAATCAAGACCATGGCAGGATTTATAAACTACAAGGTAACAAGTGTACTTCTAGTCTTTGACAACCTTTACTTAAAAAAAAAATAAAAGATGCATTTGAGCTTTTAAACCTTTACACGTGCTTTTAAGGAGATGGATTAGAAACGGGTATTAGTAGAGTACCAGTTACACTCAGACTCACAAAGACTTCTGAATTCCACATGAAAGAAAGTTCCTTATCTGAAGTTTGGGAGTATCTTGAACGATTTGAGTTCATCTGAGATGCAGTCATCTGAAAAACTAGAGATTCTCACTCTGGAGGGATGAAAACAAGGGGTGCTTGTTTCTTTGAATATTTGTGTCTTCTTGAAAAGTTTAAGCCAGTATAGTTCAGTTACTGCATGTTAGGAAGAGGAAAGTAAGTCTTTAAGAATCAGACCATACTTTTGTGGTATTTGGGGGCCTTTTAGGTGAAACAAAACTATCCTACTATTTACAACAGTACTGGAGTTGGACTCCATCAAATTCCATCTGCAGGCTTCAAATAGAATTACCTTCCTAGTGGCTCTACAGATCTGTCTTGAATTTGGCTGAGTTACATACTCTTTCACTGGCTTGGGAGAGAAGGGGAAGAAAAATAACATTAGGTGAAATAGAGGCCACATGGCTTCAGGTGTAGTGCATTATTGTTTACATCTCTGTTTCTCCCTCTTTTCTATGCTATTTGAGTTCTTCAGAAATATGTAAAATTTGTTTGGCTGTGTTGTGAGTGCTGGGTTGTTGGTGGTTGGGGGGGTGGGTTGGTTGGTTTGTTTTCTTTTAAAGCTAATCCTTAGCAGCCCAACACGATTATTTTTTTCCTCTTATTTTTATTTCTTTTAGATCTGTCGCCTCTGTTTTCAGCATAATACTCCACTGGATGCAATTGCGCAGTTCAGGAAACATATTGACTTGTGCAAGAAAAAAATAGGAAGTGCAGAACTGGCTTTTGAGCATGCTGCCTGGATGTCTAAACAGTATGTTTTTGCTTAGTAATGTTTCTGGTTTAGTTCTTGTATATAGCCTTCTGAAGCTCACTTGTCTAGGCAAGATACAAATTCTGAGCTCTTTATCTAAAAAAGATAGACTAGATCATGAAAGTTGTATGATGTTATTCTGCTTTGCATTGATTATTGACCTTTTTTTTTTTTTTTTTTTTCTGGGAGTGAACATGGTATGACACATGCAGCCACAGAACTTGGATGTGAAACTTCAGAGAAGTGTTGTCTGTCTTAAGACTAACCAGAACTTTTAATACAAGTGCAGCTTTCAGTGCAATTTGCTGTTCTGGGCGTAATCTTGGCTATGATTTGTTTTTTATAGGTTTCAGGCTTTTGGTGACTTGTTTGATGAAGCAATTAAACTGGGACTGACAGCAATTCAAACTCAGAATCCAGGTTTCTATTACCAGCAGGCAGCCTACTATGCACAGGAACGGAAACAACTAGCAAGTATGCTTTGTAGCCATGATGTAAGTTGGGAGGGCAAAAGTGCTTTGCAAGTAACCAGATAGTAAATTAGCAAATATTTTAGTCTCAAATGGTGGTGGAATAATCCATACTGTGTAAAAAATCCAAGCAAAGGACACATGGAGGTGGTTTGGGGTTGTTTTTTTTTTCCTGATATTACACAAATCTGTTATCTATTGGAAAAGTTACTCTACAACAAACACGTTATTTATTTTATTACAAATAATTCTGACATCTTTACAACATAACTATTAAAAAAAAATACTTTCTACATCTCTGGATACCTGAAAATTTACTGGTTTGTTTTTCCAGTATATTTCTGTAGATATTTCACTGTATCTGATTACAGTGAAGCAGAAAAACAACAGTATTAGCATTAAAATGTGTGTATGGGGAGGGTGGTGGTGATTGGTTTAGGTTTTTCTGAAATTTGCCTGGCAGAAGGGGTTCCATGGAAACTTGATCTCTGCAGTTGATTAACCATACATGCTAATTATATGTAGCTACTCTCCAGTTGCCGTGTCCTGAGTATTTAAAAATGTCTTTGTTCCTGTTGGTGATATTCGTTTGTTGTTAGGAACTAGTATTAAAAGGGATTATTCTTTAACAGTGTTTAAGGTGAATGAAATAGAATGTCAGACTGAATGAGAAGTATTTAAATGTTTGCGTTTCCTGAAGTACTGTTTTTATTCAGGTGGCTGGAAAGCTTATATGTTCTAAAGCAAATTTCTTCTTATGTGCATATGTATTGGAGCATGAATTCACTTTTCATCCTTTAAAATGAAACATGAACCCTTCTTTATTACAATATTTGCTGAATTTACAGTCCTCTGTGATATATCCCAGTCCGGATCCCCTGGAAACACAAACTGGAATGCTTGACTTCTATGGGCAAAGACCATGGCGGCAGGGAATATTAAGTACGTTTCTGTGTCTTGTGTCTGTGGAGTTAGGACAAACTTCTTTAGGTGCTGATCCTTCCCAGCTGACTTAGTGGCATCAGCATGTGCTCCCTTTTCCACTGAGACAGACGCAGGGCTGGGACCTTACTCTTTTGGTAGTTGGTGGTATGACTTAAACAGGTGTCAGCTGAAAGCATGGGAAGTGTGTTTGATCTCTGTAATAAACAGAAAAAGGAGCATCAGGTTTATGTAGGATCAGGTCTTCAACAAAGTTAGGCCACACTGAAGCTCTGCTGCTGCCTTGTTTCTGTTGCTGCCTAAGCTACCTTAGTAACCAGCGTGCTGCAGTGAAATGCACTCCTGCAAAGAGAAAGTGGAGAACTGGATGCAGCAAAAGTAATGATGTCCCTGAAATGTGAGTGTTATGAGTTTAACTTGCCATCCATACTGTATCCTGTCAACTGCAGACAGGAACTCATGCCTTTTTTTTTTTTTGTTTTGTTTTGTTTTTTGTTCTCTTCTGAAAAAGCTTTTTGGATTTTGAAATGGATTGAGAGGATGCAATGCCTTGATTTTAATTTAATAAGGGAATTTGTGGCTTTCCTAGAAAGGAGAATGTTTTCTCAGAAATTTGGACTTTGAATGTACAGCTTTGGGCTGTGTATGAATACACATGCATTTCTGAGATCTTCATTGTTGACTATGGTTTTACTTCGCTTTCTTCCTCTCCATTTAGTCTCCTTTATTCCCTGTGTATCCTTTGGGCTTTTCCACTTTATCATTGCCATCTTCTAAAGACTTTGGTTCATTTACTGTAAATACAGTACTGTCTAACTTCTTTTATCTTCAAGTGTACTGTTTTAAAATTAGAATCTACTGCCAAGGTTAAAGAGTTTTTAGAGAAACTTTACTTGTTAATATATTCATGGTTTTTGTTTCCAGCTAAAGTTCACGGTCTTTTAAAGCCCTGTACAGTTCTTCATATGTTGGCATTCTCTAGTGCTAGAGATATCCACTTGAATCCTTACTTGAGATCAGATAGGGAAAGGGCTACAAATTTGTCTTAACATATGCACTTTAAATGTTAATAGATGCAGTTGAAAGACGGGGCTGTCTTACTGTAGTTTGCTATTTTTGGGTAGCTTCAGATAACTTCTTTTAAACAAAAGACGAGATGCTTGTTCCAGAACTTCCCTTCTAGAATGTTGAGGATGCATGAGTTCTTAAAGTCATGTATCCATCTCCTAGGCAAAAGAATGTGTATGAGTTGGAGTGTGCTTGAGTTGGAGCTTGCATTGCATGTAGGTCACCACATAAATAGTTACCTTTGAGTCTGGATAAAATTCCAATTTCATGGATTTTTCACTGTCTAATGCAGGCTTTGATCTTTCTGATCCTGAAAAGGAGAAGATGGGGATTTTAGCCCTACAGTTGAAAGAGAAGAATGTCCTTCACTCGGTAAGTTTTACTCTACAAAAAAGCCCCTAAAATTGTTCTCTAACATTCAAATGTTTTCATGTCTGATATCAGTAATTGTTTTTTATCTGTTAGGAGCTAATCATCACTTTGTTGAGTAATGCTGTTGCACAGTTCAAGAAATACAAGTGTCCAAGAATGAAAAGTCATTTGAGTGAGTATACATAATCAGATGCTTTCTTTTAATTAATTTTGCAAAGGCTTTCAGTATTGATCTGGATTTCCTTTTTTCTTTTAATCAGTGGTTCAAATGGGAGAAGAATATTACTATGCTAAAGATTATGCCAAAGCTTTGAAGTGAGTATCATCCAGCATTGCTTCTTTTACATGCTGTTGTTCTCACTAAGACCACGTGTCTTATTACTATGGATTAATGTTGGAAGCTCATCTAAGTTGTTCCTTTTAGCTGGATTGGATTGAAGCACAATCTTTGGAGCCTAGGAACTCCACTTACATTAAAGAAAGCAAAACAGATATGATGAGTCAGCTATTAGAGTAGGAAAACTTCTGTTATAAGCTGTTGTGAGGATTTGCCTTATTGGGCAACCTTTTTATTTCTAGCTCACTGAGTACTCTCTCTGTCCTTCCCAGAAGTGGTTTCTGAAACTTGCAATGAGAATATAGTTATGTTCAATCACAGATTTGTAGTTACAAAACTTAAACAAAAAAAAAAAAAAAAAAAGAAAATGTAGCTGAATTTAGTTTTTGTTTATATACCAGGGAATTAGGAAAAGGAGTTACTTTCAGTGGTGTAGTTTTCTGCTATTAATGTTTACAGAGTTAGGAGAGCTTAGTACTGAGGTACAGCTACCATCTCTGGAGGATGTGTCTTATGCTTAGTGTCTTAACTTTGTGGTTTCTAAGGGGAACGGTCAGGTTGATGTTAAGTAGGAGTCCTGCGGTGTTTTCATTGATTACGTTTCAAATTTCACATGTTGTAAAGGGAGTATGTTTGAGGTAGGAGAGGTGCATTTACTGCTGTTACTAACTGACTGGAAGCTACATGGAGGATAAGATAGGCTAGGATAAGCAGATCAAAACTTACTGCATAGTCAGTAGTAAAGTGTATTTTTAATGCAGTGATGGACTTAGACTCTTCTGTCTAGTTGCTGGTTTTCTAGTTCTTTATGTGAAGACAAAGGAGTTTTCTTGTTGGTCTCTTCTGAAAATTGTTCTACCCTGAAATAGAAAATTAGTGGAGTAAATGTGTTTCTTTACAGTAATTTTATGCTGTTTTCAATAAGTCATTGCTGTGTGTAAACAGTAGACTTCAGTCTGGCATTTGTCTTAGCAAAGATCAATTTTGTATTAATGATAACCAAATAGGTGCAATCTTCCAAAAAAATGTTGGTATGTATAACTTGTTTTTCTTTGACTTTTCCTGCAGGCTGTTGGACTATGTTATGTGTGAATATCGCAGTGAAGGATGGTGGACTCTTCTCACTTCCATATTAACGACTGCTCTCAAATGTTCATATCTGATGGCTCAGCTGAAAGATTATATAACGTACTCTTTAGAGCTACTGGGCAGAGGTATTCTTTTAAGAAACATACTCAGCCTATACAGAAAAATTAGAGTATGTGTATTTGGAAGTCTGACAAATCATCATCAGACACAGTGCTTAGAGTAGTTCAGATGTTTTGACTACAAAATATCTGTGTACCTGTGATGAATTTTTATTACCTTCTCTCATATGCTGGGAGTTGAATTTTCTTGCTCTTATAAAATTCATTGCATTTAAATTGCCTGTGTCAGGATACCTGAGGCACAGAACTGCCTTTGAGACTGTTTGAGTAATGTAGCAGAAGCTTGCTGAGCTTAGGGATGGAGGAAGAACTGTAATAGAGCTAAAGCGGATAAACAGTTTTCGTAGCAAGTAACAAAGCTAGCACCATTTTTCTGGGCTTTAAAATCCTAATATGTTTCTTTTGGACTTCTTGCTAGAACTCTGCTGATGAAATATGCGTGTGGTGTGTTTTAGGAAAAAAATGTGACACAGGGTGGCTGCACAATAATAATGCAAGCACTGTGTTTTGTATAATGTCTGTTAGTTGATCTTTCTGTAGAAATAATCCTTTTGTGCCCTAAATCACTAATTAATAGCACTTTTGGAGTAGGTGTGGTAAAAATGGGTTTGCATCTTCTGTTAGCAAGTGCGTCTACTCTGCTTTGTATTAAAGAATAGCCAGTGAGACAAACCCACCTTTCATGATCTTCAAGAGAATAGTGCTTATTTTAATTAGTCCTTTTTTTTTTTTTATCCTTTCCGTCACCTTCTCTAGTTGTTGTTTCTAATGTTATCCAAATTTGCTTCTTTTCATGTTCCAGACTTTTCTACTGTTTCTTCTGGTTTTAAACATAAATAACAAGAAGGTTTAGGCATTATTCTATCGGGATTTTCCTCCAATAAATTATGAAGTGCTTGTCTAACAAAAAATATTTTTCCAGTGGAAGTAAGAGGAAACACTTAAAATCGGGCAAGTTTTGAAAACTGAATGAATCCTTTATTGCTGGTAGATGGATAGTAGAATTTTTCCCCCCCCAGAATGTGTTGGTTTTTTTGAAAGATGCAATCTAAAGAAAAGGTTTACTTTTAAATTAAAAAAAAAATAGTAAGGGGACTTGCTTCAGTCTTGCAGTCTTTGTTTTTGTTCTGTTTGCTAGCATCTACTCTTAAAGAAGATCAGAAATCTCGAATAGAAAAAAATCTGATAAAAGTTCTAATGGTAAGTAGCAAAGCTACTACCTTTTTAAACAATCTTAAGAGTGGTCAGTATTTGGTAGCCCTCTCTTATTATTTGTAATCTTCCATCTGGATACAGAATGAAAGCCCTGATCCTGAGCCTGATTGTGATGCTGCTGCTGTGAAAGCATCGCAGAAGCTGTGGGCTGACCGTGTTTCTTTGGCAGGCAGTAATGTTTTTACAATAGAAGTCCAAGATTTTATACCATTTGGTAAGTAAGAAGGCAAATTAACACCAGATTGTAAATTTTTATGTAGTTGTATCTTGAAATTAAATACTTAGGAAAAAATACAAAGCCATGAATGGTGTATTAAAGCCAGCAACACTGAAACTCTTGTTTCGGGACTGCTCTGTTCTTCATCTAAATAGTAAGATAAGAAATCATGACGGAAGCCCTGATATGGATTACAAAGGTGGAATCCTTTGCTTTTTGAAAGACTTCTGCCAATTTGGTGTGCTTTGAAGTAGGACTCTGAGGAAACAGGGCAGAATGTGTGCAAAGTAATGCTCCCCATAAAAAGAGGGGGCATGAGAGTGTTACCTACAAAAGAAGTGTATCTAAGTGTACAGGATTGTTGGGGTTTTTTTTGTTTGGGGTTTTGTTTTGGTTTTGATTTTTTTCCTGCTAGACATTTGTCTCTCCTCTCCTCTGCAAAGGTTTTGGGCAAGTGCTGAAAAGTGGCTTTCTGTGACAGTGTTATTCGTCAGATTTGTCCCACTTGCATGCAAATGGGAGTTTTAAAGAGTATACACAGAACAATCCTTAACACAATTATTTCAAGAGTTTCTTCTTTTTTCTTTTTTTTTTTTTTTTAATTTCAGTGCAATGCAAAGCAAAATTTCTTGCTCCAAGTTTTCATGTTGATGTTCCTGTGCAGTTTGATGTATACTTGAGAGCTGATTGTCCTCATCCTATCAGGTTTTCTAAGCTATGCATCAGTTTCAATAATCAGGTAACTGTTTTATCTATCTGTGACCTAGTGATAGAAGCTTGTCATAAGAATTGAATAATACCTAAAAAAAAATCCAAAGTTCTTTTCCAAAAATTTGTTAATGTTGAAGTTGGAAAGTTGTTTTTCTTTTTGCATTATTTATCAATTTTGACAAGTACATTGATGCTGTGATAAAGCTTACAAATGCAGTTTGATAAATTAATCTATTGTATCTTTGGATTTTTATTAATGTTTCAGAACTATCATTTTAATCTCTTATTTCTCTTGATGTTCTTGCATGAAGTTACATTAACATAATGCTAATATAATATAATGATATTTTGTGTCAAAAAATTGTGTTGTAATTACTTGCTAAGTCTAACTTCAGTAGTGTGAAAAGTAACAAGAACCCATATAGTTTGATCCAGTAACACAGAGCCTTAATATTTGTTATGCTGCCATTACTCTCTAAAGACATCTGAAGTCTGGATTTATCAACATTTTTCTCCACTCCTCCGTTATAGGATTACAACCAATACTGTGTGGTAGAAGAAGGCTATCAAAAAAGTGACATTCTAGAACAGTCATCTCAAGGAACAATGTGCTTAGTCCCTGGCAAAACGAGGAAGTTCACTTTCAAATTTGTTGCAAAAACTGAAGATGTAGGAAAGAAGATTGAGGTTTGTCAATTTGTTTTGCACTCTTCTTCCTGATGCTTACAGAGAACTTAAAACTACAAAGCTGCCTCTAATCTGGCACCAGTTACTAACATCAGTGCAGTTCCAGGTGTCTGAGTTCCTGAAACTCAGTACCAAAATTAAGGAAATTTTATTAAAGACTCCAAAGCAAAACAATTTCACAAAATCTTAAGTATTGCTTCAAGGTTGTGTTTTTTTTACATGTGCAACACCTTTAAAAAGAATAAAAAAGAGGAGGAAGGGGTGGTATAGCACTGTGGGAAAGTAAGAAACTACAAAATGCACTGCACACACATGAACATGGATACTTTTCCCACCACTGTTTTATTAAATGAAATTAATAAAGTGGTGAGGTGTCTTCAGCTTGCAAAGCTTCGAGAAGCTTTGTAGTGATATACATCATTGTTGTGCCTGTATATGTTGGAAAACCCTATTATTATGTTAGGTGATCTGAAGACAAAGTTATCAGTATGTGCCTAAATTTGTGTTTATCAGATCACCTCTGTGGATTTGATCCTGGGAAGTGAATCTGGCCGATGTGTGATTCTGAACTGGCGTGGAGGAGGTGGGGATGCTGCTTCATCTCAAGAAGCATTACAGGCAGCACGTTCCTTCAGGCGAAGACCTAGGCTTCCAGATAGTGAAGTGCACTGGGACAGTTTAACTATTCAGGCAAGCACTATGTGAGTAAAAACTTGGTAATATATATAACGTATCATTGTAAATTTCCTGAGAAATCCTGATCTCCTGAACTCTCTTAAACAATAGGCTGTTTTAATCTTCTTAGAATAGGCTTAAAACCTTGTTATTTAAGTAACATATAATAACTGAGTCTTTTCTCTTAAAGGATTATTTCTAGAGTGCCAAACATTTCTGTTCAGCTCCGTCATGAACCTCCTGCCCTGACTAATGAAATGTATTGTTTGGTTGTGACAGTCCAGTCACACGAGGAGACAGTGGCCAAAGATGTTAAGCTTACAGCAGGTTTAAAGCCAGGTATTTGTGGTTATTTTCTTTTAATCCAGTAGTCTCCGAATTGTTTCCTTGTACTTGATGCAATGCAGAGAAATACGGTAAATGGCACTCTTGCAGTAATTAAGAGCCAAACCGAAGTGAAGGTTGGGAATTATGAGGTACTAGTGGTAAGAACAAGAACGAACAGACTTCCTCAGTTATGGTTATCTTAACCACTGCTTGACAGTGGTGTTTATGTGGGTATTTCAAAAGATAAGTCTTTATAAGGTTGAAAGAAAATGTGGAAGCTTTTGTATTCCTTCCTAACCTTTAATTTGCTTATAACTAAATCATCCTTTTCCCAAGCAATAGATCTCTTCCTTGCAGAGATGAAGGTATTAGCCAGTGCTAAGTAAATGTTTTCTAAGTGTAGTCTTCATGGGTTTTCTCCTGCCCTCACTCACGCTTTTTTCCCTGTCTTGTACAATGTGGCTTGCTTTTTAAACAAATTGAAATTTGAGGAGCAGTGGAGAACTGAGATAGTATTCCTTTAAATGCAAAGAAAGAAATACAAGTGTTGTATGTCTAAGTGCTCATTAGCTGTATGTAGTTATTGCTGACAATTTTCAGTATGTGAAGTCCAACTGTTACCCTTGGTGTGCCTTTTTGTAGCAATTATGTGAAAAGGCACAAATATTTTTAAGATACTAGCATATAGGATGCAGTATATGCTGTGAACTCTGAAATGAAACCACATTTCCCTGTACTGTGGTACTGTTCTTTAAACTTGTTTAGTTGAATGTTTAGGCTTGGCTTCTAAAGTAGTGTTTAATAGTTGGTCTTGATTTTTATTTTTATTATCCCTCTTGATCTTGACTCAACTTGTGATATGCAAGGTCAGTGTGTGCTTGCCCATTACATTAAAAAAACTATTGAAATTTGACATTTCATTTGTAGAGAAGGCAATATATTTTCCACAGATCCAACTCTTTGGCTTGTTTTGCTTTGAAAGTTATTCCACATGATTGCAGTAATGCCCGCAGTCTAATCAACCTCTGATTGAAGAATGGTGTTGTTACCATCTATACGTTTGGGTTTATGTATTTTCAATGCAGATTTGGAAGAACAATTTTGTAAAGATGTGAAATCATTTAGTCATGCTCTGGAAAACAGAAGAATCGCAGTACAGTGAAGCTTCCTTTTTACTTTCATAGAGAGTACCAAGAAAAATTGAATTACATAATCGTGTTGTATTTTGTATATGGTAGGGAACACTATCTAGGTATGACTTTTGATTTTTAAGATTTTTTTTACTGTTCTAAATAGATGAAGCACAATCCTTGCAGGATGTGAACCCTCCAACATGAGAAACTCAAGGTGTCAAATCCATCCTCTGCTGGTACTTTTGAAAGGTTCCCTCAACTGTATGAATAATGTTAATTCCTCATGCTTTGCTTCTTGAGATTGATGTCTTACTATTTTTAGTTACAGCTTTCATGCTTCAGTGATCTAAGCCTGTGTGAATATGAAAGACTGTTTTTTATCCTAGGGCAAGATGCAAACCTGACTCAGAAAACTCAGGTGACTCTTTGTGCAACAGATGCATGCGATGACTCCTTTCCTGCACTGCTTCCTGATATTCCTGTAGGAGACTTGCAACCAGGGGAAAAGGTGAAGGCTTAAAACCTTCTCTCTGTATTGCACTTAAGAAAATGGAGGTCAACCAATAAAAAGCTCTCATAGAAGGATCTGTGTTTAGTTCAGATATCTGAGTCAATAAATTAAGTAGTTATGGCATATTTTACCTATTACTTACTTGTAGTTTAGTATTTCTTTAGCTATATATCCTTTTGGACTACATTTGGGAATAAGGTGTATTCTGGGATTGATAATACATGTGGGAGATAAGAAATGAAATAGAGGCTAGTCTCAATTATTAATTAAATGCACTGCCTAACAGCAGTAGATAATAATAGTCAGCAAGTGTGATTCAGCCTGGTAGAGGATCAAATGTGCAGATGTTGCGTTGCACCGAATTGAAGTTATGACTAGTAAATTAGAAGCTGATGTACCATATATTATACAGTAATGATTCTCTTGTACTGTTAAGTAGCAAACAAGCAGTAGTAGTGGAACAACTGAAGCTGTGCTAATCTGATTAAAATAATTCACTGTGTGACTAAGATCATGCATTATAGGAGATTCTTTACATGTAGATGGCATTGTACTATTGCCCTCTTGAACCAAGTAAGATGATTAAGAATTTTTGGACAGCTCTAGGCCCAAATAATGTAATTTAGGTATAGCTTGACTTATACTGTCTCCTTTATTTTGCAGCTGGAAAAACCAATATACATTCGTTGTGGAACAGTTGGTGCAAGGATGTTTCTGGTTTACGTTTCTTACTTAATCAACACTATCGTTGAGGGCAAAGAAATCCTCTGCAAGTGTCACCGGGTAGGATGTAAAGATGCACCAGTTGTTGGAGATACATTTATGAAATGCAAGAAATATTCTCAATGTAAAGGCTGTAATTCCAAGTCTCTTAGAAACCTTTCTAGTAGATAGAAAAAATGCCGAATCAGCAGTATGGTAGCCCAGTTTAGGGTGAACAGTTTCATAAGTATAATCAGAAGACAAGTTTTCCATATTTATTCTTAAATATCTTAGATACATTCTGTCCTGGGGAGGACTTTTTACAATGATGATAAAAAGTTACTTTACATTAGTAACCTTTAACATCAGTAGCCATATCTGAAACTAAATGTAACTGTTTTCCCCTCTTCTTCCTACTGCGTTTGTTACCTATGCAGGATGAAACTGTAACTATAGAAACAGTATTTCCTTTTGATGTCTCCGTCAAATTTGTCTCCACAAAGGTATGTGTTTGAGAAGTTGCTGATATTTTGGAATTGCACCATTTTCAGTAGTTGTGCCCTGTTTAGTTACAAATATCCAGAGCTTGTGTCTGTCTTCACAGTTGGAGCACTTGGACAGAATATTTGCAGATATACCATTTTTACTGATGACAGACATCCTGAGTGCTTCTCCTTGGCCTCTCACTATTGTAACCAGTCAGCTACAGCTATCAGCTTTCATGACTCCAGTAGATCAACTGGAATCTTATGTGGAGAATGGTAAGTTTTCTTAAATTATGCTCTCTATCAGAAGGATACTTTTTGCATAAGTTGGGAATAAGAAAGAGGGACATCTTAGAAAGCATTTGGTTATCAAACTCTAAATAGAAGGAAGCTGCTTAATACTATAGTTGCTTGCCAGAACACAACTTAAACAATAGTTCTTACAAATGTAGTTATTCTTCACTAGATTAAGTAAATAGACTTGAATGGTAGATGGTAACCAAAATTCTAACTGTAACGGATGTAAGGGAAAGCATCTGAAAGTACTTCTGATACATAACTTTTTAGATATCCAAATGAAAAGATACTCAGTATTTCCAGTGTTTATGGGCTTTGTATACTTTCTGGAATGCAAGCACATTAGCCTTTGGATGCTGCCTCTATGATGTAGTAGTGTGATCCATGTCCATGTTTGCAGGCATGAAACTGAAAAATATGAAGCTAGACAGAGTGCACTATGAAAGAACAGAAGTAATGATCTTTTTATACTAACACAGTTTAATAACTTACTACTTAAATGTCTGCATTTGTTGAGTCAGAGATGTGAAAATGTGTGTATTCTATCAAAACTGGGAATAAAATGAGGCAATCTGGATGGCTGCCTGATGGTGGGGCAGCTGTCCACCTATGCAATCAAGGACTTCTAAGATTCTAGTTCCTGTGCAGGTTTGAGAGTTACCTGGCAAAAAGCAGTTATTTCCCATGTCCTTTAGTTTTCAAACTATGATATTTCATCTTCAGCTCTGGCACTTTGTGCTTCTGCCAGGAGGTGTGAACCTCCTCAGATACCAGCTATTCAGCTGCCCACCTTCTGGGTTGGGTTGTTTGTTTTGTTTTTTTCTTGTAAGACTTAACAGAGATTACTGATTAATTTTGAATGACTGAAATGTATATTTTCTGAGTACTTTTTTTAGTAACTCTCTAAGGGAAAAGGTAGTTTTTCTCAGTCCGTTCAAGTGGAGAGGAGGAAAAAGGAAGAAAAAGGAGTGAAAATGTAAAGCTAGTAGGTGTTTTTTTGTTCCTTTCTCATCCATTTGGATGGGAGAGGAAAAAAGTCTGCTGTTTTATCATGTTTTAAAACTAAGATTATCTTATGCTGGTGCCTTTGAATCTGCTGTGGGAGAAGTGTAGAACTTAAATTGGTGTTATTTTGTGCTTTTTGGTGTGTATGAACTCTAAATTTGCAATGACTTGTACTTTGTGTACATGAAAGGCCTCAGGATGCCGTTCAGAAAGTAAGTTGTCATAGATCTGTATGTTGCAATACTTCATAATCTTTATTGAATTTACGTATTCTGTAGGTGTACTTTTGAAAGCACTTCAGAGGCCTTTCTGGCCGAACACTTGTGTCGTATTGGACTTTTAGACTTGGTGTCTCCTGCAGTAATGATTATGCTTTGATTTTAAACAAAATCTTGCTGATAGTTGTTTTACAGACAGGTGAGAGTGCCAGTGAGTGCTTTTGCCTTCGATGTCCTCCAGTCACTAATGCTAGTGGAGTAGCAACTGGATGTTATATCATTTCCTGGAAGAGGTAGGTATCTCTGGGCCTGGATGGGGAGAAGAACTAAGTTGGTCTGGGTTTAGGAATGATGGTGAGTTGGGTGTGGATTTTTTAGGGGTTTTTTTGTGGGTTGGTTTTGTTGTTTGGGCTTTTTTTTGGGGGGGGAGAGGTGGGGGAGAGGGGAAGGGTGGTGTTTCTTTGTTGCTTTTTTTCTTTAATTTTTTTGTCTTTGTTTGTTTGTTTGTTTTGGATCTTCCTGTAGCAAGCACTGTCTAGACTTTGGACCTTACTAATTACTGCTTAGCTTGTTAGACTTTCGATTAAATATGCATTTTGTTTAAGAGATGAATATTATGTGATTGTGGTTTTAACATTGCATGAAGCTTTCCTCTTTGTAAGATCTTAGGTCAATTACAAAGCTGTTTTGTCACCACCTGCTCCCAGTTTTCTCCAGTCATAAAATACTTCCCTTGGGAAGCCAAGTGAAAGGAATAGTTTTACAATAGCAGAAGTAAACTTTTTAAATGGGAAAGCTGCTTTCCCACCCTAGATTGTGGGTATAGGTATTCACTCAGTTTTCCGAGACAAATGTTGAGGTATATCTTTCTTCTAGCTTGCTTTTATTTAGTTTTAGAGCTGTTTAGTTTCCTTACTTGACTTTTGCTATTTTGCCATGCTCTAGCACTTTTTCAATTTTTTTTTTGCTCAAGCAACCCAACAAGGATTTTTTTTTCCCTTCTACCACTGAAGTTACGAAAATTTTAGTTTAGTCACATATAAGTGATGTTCTTTTGGTGTACTCACGTGATACTTTATGGTGTATAAGTTTCAACATGGTCTGCGTTTGACTTTCTCCTGCAGAAGTTCACCTGTGGAAAGCGTACCTGTTGTTAGCACAGTCATCACTCTACCACATGTGCTTGTAGAGAGCATTCCCCTCCATGTTAATGCAGGTAACATTAATTTGACAGTATATATGTCCCAGTTAGAATTTTTAGGACTGCTAAAGTTTTACAGCATCCAGAGCTTGCATTTACTGTGGCAAAAAGCAAAAAAAACTGATGTTGGATATTATGGAACTAGTGAAAAGAAACTATGTCATTGCTTAGACTGCTTAAAGCCTTGCCCTGTTTCCCTCCTTCAGTTCTAGGGGAAAAAGTGGAAGGTAGACACACATACATTCTCTTAAAAGCTATCAATGGATAGACCTGTGTTACATGGCAGCACAGAGGCCGGAGTTACCTCTGGCTGATGCTGCCTTCCCAGTAGGTTTCTCTAGATGCCTATGGCAACAATTGTGCCATCCACCTACACCCTGGCTGCAACCCAGGAAAGAAGCAGCCTGGAGAATTGGAGCTGCTGGTGGGCAGGTGAACTGTTTCTCTACTAGCACTTCACCTGCACAAGAGCAGAGGGGGAGTGAATGCTCACTGAGCACACAGAATTCCTATGCTTTCCTCAGTGTGGTTTCCTTTATACTGAAATTCTTCCACCATCCCTTCCTGTTAAAATTTGAAGGAGCTTCCGGACTGTATCTGATAAGGTCATGGTAAGCTGAAAATATTTAGCAGCAACCCAAGTGACTTCCTAGTTAGCATTCCTGGACAGTGTTGGCAGTTGAGGGCTTTGTAACTAGGTGTTGAAGAAGTGCTATTGAAAAGTTGTAATGAAGTGGTGTTCTGTTCTTTAAGCTTTTCTTATGAGAAATCTTGTCAGAAATGCTTTTTAGGTACCTACTTGTATTTTTTCTTCAAACTTTTCACTGATGCTTGCAATAGGCTTTTTTTTTTTTTTTTTTTTTTTAATGTATGGAACTTTAAAATGTATTTTGTTTTTGAGATTACTTACTTTCTTTCCAAAGATCTGCCATCATTTGGTCGAGTCAGAGAATCTCTACCTGTCAGATACCACCTGCAAAATAAGACAAACTTAGTCCAAGATGTGGAGGTGTCAGTGGAACCCAGTGATGCCTTCATGTTCTCTGGCCTTAAACAGGTACAAAATTGTCACATCTACTGATCCTGCTGGCTTCTCTGGTAGTGAAGAATACATTGATTAGACCTATGCTGATGTGAAGAAAGGACAAACTCGTTGTTTATAGATGTTTATGGTAAATCCTGTCTGGAAGAATGCATGGATGCAGACTCCGTTTAAAGAAGGGCTAAATGGAAGCCTGACTAGGATCTGCTTGTCATGTTGTTTATGGGTTGCATGATGTTTCATATAGAAGCAGTAGTTCAACTAGAATAGGAGAGTACTTGTATTCTTTCCAACTCCAGAAACTAAGCTGTATAAATATGAAGTAAATGGAGGAGTGGTTTTGGTCACAGAACCCATCTATGGTTGTGGCTTTTTTCTTTTCTTTTTTAAGATCCGATTAAGAATCCTTCCTGGCACAGAGCAGGAAATGTTATACAACTTCTATCCTCTGATGGCTGGATATCAGCAGTTACCGTCTCTTCATGTAAACTTGCTGCGATTCCCAAACTTCACTAACCAGTTGCTCAGACGATTCATACCGACACACATTTTTGTAAAGGTAAGACTGTGAGAAGTGCCGTGTGTTTAAAGGGTCCCTGTGGGGCTGCTCAGTTTTGAGGGACCACCCTCCAGTTCTGCTCAAAGCTGAGTGTTTCTAAGCAGACTAAAATGGCCAGATTCTAACAGTTATTTGCTTTGAAAAGTCTTGGGTTGTGCATTGGTGTCATCCACCAAAATCCTTAGAAAATCTGTTTAAGTACAACAGGTACTTGGATACAGTTAAAAGAGAGAGCTGAATGCATTTAGCCTGTGCCTGGTATTCCAAATCTTACTCTGTAATATAAGTTTTAAAGTTGTCTGTATTTTGAGTACAGCGGAGGGAGATAAATATAATTCTTTAATACCATAATTTGTACCACTTCTGGGGGAAAAAAAGAAAGTGTTTGAGCAGCCCACATGACTAGGTTCAGAAACACAGCAGCATCCCACACCTCCACAAATAATTTCTAAAAACACATTGTCTTGGTGAATCGCTCAATCTAGATTTCCTTGTTTTTTTCTTAAGTGGTACAACTCTACAACTCTGAAAACAATTCAGTGCGTCACGAAAAACAGATCACAGGCTTCATTTAAATCCAGATGCCCAAAACAGTGCTTTCGCATTCCACTGCTGCTGTCTCCAGAATACTGTATTCCACTTTTAGTTAGACTCCTAGCAAGCAAGGAGCCAGAAGAGTTTGTTTATATGACTTGAGGTGGACTTGTTCAGGCATTTATAATCCTGTTTCCAGGAAACAGGCCTGGCATGCTTTCAAGTTTGTTTTAGCCAACAGAGATGGGCAGAACTTACCTTTTATATATGCCATCTGTCAGTGGTTCTTCTAGATTGGTTGTCAAGATGGCTTCCTGAGTCAATGCAAAAGGCTTTCCTCAAAAGCATGGTGTTCCCAACACTCCTGTGGAATCTCTTGGGCTTCAAAATTACTTGCTTTTGTTTTGGAGTTGTCAGGACCTCAAAACCCCCTTATTTTAAGGATGCCTTTTCTTCTTTAAAATTTCCTCCTTGCTCTGTCCCATCTCTAGTGATTCTGCTTAAAATTCCTCCAAGAAATTGTCGATCTCATTCCTGTTTTGTTAATAATAATCAGCTTTCTATACTGTGGTAATCTCAGAACTGTGATCAACCAAGACTTGTCCTAAGCTGTCCAAATGTGTACAGAGATGGCATTTGACAGGGCAGTTAAGGAGCGGAGGCCTCTAACAAGTATCTGCTAGGCCAAACTGAAGTTTCAGTTGGACTTCTTCTGTGTTTGTGCTGCTATTGAAACCATTAGACGTAAGAATAGGATCAAAGCTATGCTTGTGTACTAGAGCTACATTGATCAACATAATGTATTGCAAAGCGAGTTTCATAACAGCCTTAGTCTTTTGTGTTTGTGTGGGGTTTTTTGTTTGGCTTTTTCTTTTCCTGTTTTAATTCTCTGCCTTTATTTTCTCACAGCCTCAGGGTCGTCAGGCAGATGATAACTCGATTGCAGCTGCATAACTTTTGGACCTCTGCACTTAAAGAAAATGGTTTGTTGCACAGAAATGTAAAGCTCACTTTGGAAACGTGGCTTTGATCAAACCATGAGAATTAAACTTTATTTTTAAATTACAACTCCTGGCAGACTTAATGTTTTAAACCCCTCATGTCTTTCTTTAAGGAATAAACACGTGGGGAAAACTTGGTGCTTTATTCAACAGGAACATTCTTTTGAAGTTAACTTTGACTCTTAAAAGTATTATTAAGGCATATTACATGTCTTGAGTATTGAAGCAAAGAAATGCTAATTCATTTGACCGAAACTGAAAGATGTTTTCATAATTAACAGTAAGTTGAAGTCCAAAGTTTGTACTTGGAGAGTTACAATATTGAAAATTATCATCTGTTATGGCAGTCTGTTCTGTGCCACTTGTGTTGAGAGCACACCAGGGTATGCAGCGGAACAGTAAACTACAAATGGTTACATTGTACTGTTGGAATTAAGCAGCTTACTAGTCCTTTAAAACCATAAATCTAAAAGGCACTGTTGCTCCAGGGTAAGCCATGCATCCGAATTTGAATTCAGCAGTTAGGCTGATGAGCAGAGTTATTCCTAACTATCAGGACTATCCAGCCTGAAGCTGATATGGTTTTGGATTATTTTTACACACACAGCTTCCAGATTAAAGATGTGTCTTGGTGGTCTCCTGCTGTGTGAATTGAAAAAATGGACGTCCTATTGTTGTACAGCTCTGGATGAACTGGTGTTTAAAATACAGTAGATCATGTATATATACAAAAAAAGCATTGTGAAAGCTTCAGTTGTTTAACTTTCTAAACAATTACATTTTGATTGCTTGGGAAATACCTTATTTATTGTCAAAGTGAAGTTCTAATAAACAGCTTGTGACAGAGTATTCCTGAAACTGTGGCCTTCATTCCATTGTTTTCATAGCTGCACAGTTGTTCTTTCATAACTGGTCTATTTTGTGGGCTGATTTTTCAGTACTTAAAAGGGGCCTATAATAAAAATGGGGAGAGGCTTTTTAGCAGTGCCTTTTGTGATAGGATGAGGGGTAATGGCTTTAAACTAAAGGAGGGGAGATTCAGGCTGGATGTGAGGAAGAAATTCTGTACAATGAGGGTAGTGGAACACTGGAACAGGTTGCCCAGAAAGGTGGTGGATGTGCCATCCCTGTAGACATCCAAGACCAGGCTGGACGTGGTTCTGGGCAACCTGATCTAGATGAAGATGTCATTGCTCATTGCAGGGGAATTGGACTAGATGAGCTTTGAAGGACCCTTTCAACCCAAAGTATTCTATGATTCCGAGTCCAAAATAACAGCTGTAATACTTTGAGAAAAGCATTAGAGAAGCATTTAAGCATTCCTTACCAGCAAAAAGACTGTAGGCTAATTGGCAGTCCTGAAGAAATGTGCATGCGCATATACAGTTTTTCCATGGAGTGCAGCTGTAGTTTGTTAGGAGTTTTTTCTGGTGTATAGAGGTGACTGACAAACCGTGCTGGTAAGAGCAGATGAAACCTTCCTTATTTTTTGCTTAACTATCATGAGCTAAGTGGCAGTCATGGAATAGGTATTTTATCTCTTTTAAGAGTGGAAAATGTATTTCATTTCCAGATCGTTTTGTTTGTTTGAAGTAGCCACTCAGATTACAGCAACTCTGGCACCTCTGCTACTGCTTCTTAAAAGACATGTTGATGCAAGTGGTGTTTGGTGGAAAAGTGGGGTGCCTTTTTCCCCCTCACTGAAGCGATCTAATAGCAAAATAGTTATTTGCATTCCTTTGAGAAAAGGGAAGACACAAATTGCTTTCATGGTTACAATGATACTGACGTCTTAAGTGAATGGTGTAAAAAGGTTTCTACTTAAAACGGGGAGTAGCAAAAGTAGGAACTGTAACAAAATAATGTAGAAATACAGAAATGCAAACTTGCCTCACACCATGGAAAAAAAAAAAAGGCACTACTTTGCCATAGTTGTAATTTCTATTCTTTTTCTCATTTGCAAAGGGAATCTAATTTTGTGTGATCTTATTGTAGCTGTAAACACTACAAAGCAAAGATTTTTGTCTTAGTTGTCTGCAAAGTGCTAGGCACACCTTTTATGCTATGTAAATGACTGATGTGAATGAAAACATGCAGCAAGCAGGAACCACCTTGTTAAAAATGCTTGAGAAGTGATTAACGATGACTATCTTCCTGACTCATAAGACTCTACTGCTGAGGGGAATGTTTGTGATTCATAACCCAAATCCCTTTGGAAGTCTTGAGGAGATAAAAAAAGCACATGTGTAAGTGTAGGTTTTTCTACTGTTTATGATGTTTTGATGAGCACCATTCAAACTTCAGCATATACAACTTCAGTGCAGTCTATTTTAATTGAAACTAATTAAGCATCAAAGAAAAAAAATCTACTTTTAAACTTTCAAACTAGTTTTTAGACTAGTTTAAAAATAGATTTCAGGGGAAAAAAAATGGAGATCAACATGTTCAGACTGCTACTGAGCTGGAGCCTTAACCCTAGCACTGTTGTTTCCTCCCTTTTTATGCTACTAAGTGCATAAGAGAGGAAGAACCTGTCTCATCATCTCCTAGTCTCCTGGCCTACAGTGAAGTCTGGAGCAAGGGAAGGTACTCTATCCATTCTTCATTGCTTCTGATCCCTAAACTCTAGCTACAAAAAGTTCAGGAAAAAAGAATTAAATGAAAGATTTTAATTCCTGATCAATGTTTAGGGTCATGCAGTGTCTTCTTCAGATCATTGCTTTACACAGGAGTTTTGGAGGTTCTACCATCTTCCTTTTTGCATGTCCTAATGAACAAGATGCTTATCTTCACACTTTCTCTGCCTTCTCTTGGGAGATTGGAAGTCTCAAGGTAAGAATACTTATGCTAGGACTCTCTTTCAGGTTTGAGGTTGCTGTGTGTAGAGTAGAAAGAGGAAGAAAAAAACCAAACATCTCAAAAGCTGCTTATTCTTTAAGCCCACTCTTCTGCTTCCTTTTCCTTGAAGAACCTAGGCTAAAGGAGAACAACCTGCCTTCCCATTCCTCCTCTAGGCATGCCTTTGACAAGAGACTGATAGGGCTAAGAGCAGTAGCCTCTGCTCTATTCCAAGGGCTGCGCATTTTACCTGGTTAACTGAAGTGGAGGATGAAGACCTGTGCGGGACTTGTGACTCTCTTCACCTTTCTCAAATTCAGGGTGAATGCACATTGCTTTGCACAGCTCAGCTTTCAGGGTATCAGGTGTGCCGTGACAGATGTTTGCTTGATGGGGTACTGAAGCAGCTTCTAGTAGCCTATTAGGTTTGTCCCATAATGGGTTGTAAAATAGTTTGTGATTATAACACCATGAATGTGGTTGTTGAATAGCAAAGTGCTGCTGAAAGCAAGTTGCGTAGTCAGTAAAAATTAGGCTATAGCTTGATTAGCCATTGTGTAAGTTTAGATAATGCAAATTAATTTTAGAGGATTGATTCTTTAGAGGTCTCTGTGGGGATAGTTCAGGGTACTGTAGCCTGATAAAACTAGGTAAGGGGAAAATAGTTTCAATTGCTTTGAGGTTTCTGCTAATGTAAACCCTAAACTTTATTATTTTATCTTTTAAATAAGATGAACAAACCTAGTGGAAGTGTTAAGTGCCACCTGGGACCTGTTAATCCTGCTAAATTTAAGTGCTAGTATGCTGGGCTACACCTCTATATTCTGGAAGAAAACATGGAGGCGGCTTCAGGTAATATAGCTACAGTCTGGTCCTGAGATACTTATCTCAGGTCAAAACTTATCCCAGCTGTTCTGCTCCGCTTTCTCAGATATCATCAATCTCTCTCTACCAGCAAGGATGCCATCCATGTGGAGCATGACTGATTGCCCTCCCCCTTGCTGGTAGAGGGGGCTCAGCAGCATCGAGGTCTCTGCTTCTCGAGAAGATTGCTAGAGGGTTCCCTTCAAACCCAGGCAGAGCACTTTCCTGCCTTGTCTCTTGCTCATGCAGATAGGTACTTGCTTCCAAGCCTTCTGTTTGATCTTCCTTATGTTATTGTAGTTCCTGATAGTTTTTTTTTTTCCTCAAAAGGTTCTGCAAGTTTTCTCTGGGGCTGGTCAGGCAGTTGGCTGTTCTGCTGCTCTTCCTGGCCCCCAGAGCTTTGTGGCTGAAATGTCTGTTGCACCTTGGACGCCTAACATGCCTTAGCTTTCTGCTTGTTCCGTGTAAAGCACTCCTGGGAAAACCCTCACTTTGTTTCTGCAGCAGATTGCATTGGGACCTGCTGTGAGATTGTGCCTGTGGATTTCTGTGATAAAAGCCTGCTCTGAGTGAGCTCCCTCAGCCTCTGGACTAGGAGGGAATACCACCTAGCATTGCCCCGTGTGGGAATGTGCATATGCCCGCCACTGCTGTGGCAGTACCTAGGCATGGTGGTGTACTCAGGGAAGTTTCCAGTCTTAGCACAGGTCTGAGACTTGTCTTTGTTTACTCTGCAGTGTGTCTAGGCATAGGGACAGCAGGTCACAGGAGAAAGGGATGGTTACTACCAGTTAACTGCTGCTTCTTCATAGCGTGTCACTCACATGCATGTTCACATGGGCATTTAAAGGATGGTTGCTCACTCTTCCTCCTCTGTCTCAAAGTCCTGGAGAAAGCAATTCTGACTCTCCTAGACAATTCATCTAAAAGAGCTCTGTTACCTTTTTATCCTGTTCTTGAATCATCTCTTCTTTCATACCACAAAGTGTGTCATCCGGAGCTTGGAAAGCCTCCCACCTTGGTCATATATCTTAAAGCCCCTCAGGTTAGAAGTAACTGACCTTCCTCACCTTTTACTGCAGATGGCTTCACGTTCTTTGCTTCCTGGTCTTGTTGCCGGTGAAACTGCACAAAATGCAAGACCATTTCAGATTGCAGGTGTAGCTATTACATCAGCTAGACTCAAGCAGGATAAGCCAAATGGAAAGGAATCAGCTTGATTAATCTTGTTTGTCCTTTTTCTTTGCAAGCCTTATAGAAACAGATTTAATCTGGGGGGAGATGAGGAAGGAGTGTATGTGTCAAATACTAATGGGATGAATCTGATCTTAGAAACGCGAAGCTCTGTATTTCTCAGTGTTGTCATTTTTCTGTCTTCCAAGGAGGTGGCAAGTGTTGGGTAACTAAACCCAGGCATTTCGGTATTTAAATAGAGATTTAAAATACCGTAAAGATTTGTTCAAGTCAGAATAAATTCCTTTATCTGAAAGAATGTAAATACTTATTCTAGGCGCTTTCAAGAAAATTATGTCAGATTTCCTTGCCAGATCTCTAGATAATTTGCTGAGGAACATGATACTGTGCAAAGGCAACTGAGTTTGTATAGCCACGCTTAAAGGATGTGTTGTATCAATGCAAAACTATGTTAACTATGTGTGCTAGTTACCACAGTCTCAACTTGCCAGTGGGATGGGGAGATCTGGAAGTCAAAAATTTCTCCCTGGAAAGCAAATGAAAACATGGAGCTGGCATTTTTTTGCCCGCATTTAGGTGTTGCTAAAAGGTATCTGATTCCATTGGGACATTCCAAGCTGACCTTCAGCCTGAGATTTCAGTTATCCCTTCTAAAACTTTAACTGTTCATCCTCCAACAGCATTTCTACTTCAGAGCACGCACAAACTCTCTCCCTGGAAACCGTTTTGCACGCGAATGTTTCACTTTTCTGTCTTATCTGCACTCTTTAGCAATTACTGTGGGGTTTTTTGGAACGTGTTTATGCTTTTCCTTTAACTTTGAAGAATATTTGGTTTTCCATACTGGGATACATATTTTTTTTGCCAACCAGTATTTAAATTATTCATTTCCCAAGCTATTTTAGTAAGTAATTGTATGTAATATATTGAATCCAGATGGTTCTCCTTATGTAGCTTTTACATATGCATACATGTATATGTATGCATACCGGTGTATGCCAGTGAAATAAATAAATTCCAGTAAACCAGTAATGAATACCCAAATGAGGATAAACCCCCTTCTGTTTTAGTTCCCTGTCACACACAGAAGCTATTCCATTCGCCTGCAGCATGGGATGAACTTAGCCTGACTTTTTCTTCACTGTTTGATTTCACGATATCAGCTTAGAAATCTTCTTGTCACCTGGGTTTTTTGCATGAGCAGTAGAAAATAGGGGTGGCTGCCTTGCAGCCTTAGCTGGGGGTGTTCAAAATGCCTGCTTCAGCCCTTAAATATGAGCAAAACCATGGAGCTGCTTCACAGCAGCCAGCACCCCGTCCTTCCAAGCTGTAAGCCTGGCGTAAGATGCGTACACACACATCCTCTGTTACTGACATCACGGAGTCCCACCTTAGTATCTCCTGGAAGTTTGGTACCTGGGTGTACATGCTCAGTAATAGATTGCCTCTAAGAGCTGTGCTCTCTCAAGGTAATCCACAAGTGACAAAGCAAACAGCTGTAATAAATATCAAAACATATGCGATAATCACAGAGGGAAGGGAATTAGAAACGCACTCCAAAATATTAGCACGGTTACTGTTTGGTTTGTCATGGGATGGTTTTTCTGTGGGCCCACATTAGAGAGCTAAAAGGCAAAGTAGAGATATTTTAGTCCAGTTTTTGTCTACCAGCCTCTTTAGAACAAGGAAAATGCTGCATTTTCTGTCTGCTACAATATAGCCTGTTTGTAAGATGTTTGTAAGCCTGTTTGTAACCTGGCGTGGAGGTTGCAGAAAGGTCAGACAAATGCTATCTTTTAAATAAAGTGTCTCTCCCTCAAGGTCGCTGCTCCATCACTGGAGACTTTTGTGTAGGTAACATAGCAATTGTCTGTGTTAATTTATGACCTTGAAGGTATTCATCACTTGGAGTGGATTTGGACTTGAGAAGTTTCTAGTTCAAATATGCTTATAGCCCAGGAAAGAAGGGGGTGCTGATAAGAATGATTAATGAATTCCGTGAAGGAGTTTTCAGGTAGTGAGAGAGGAATGCTCTTATCCCCCTCAGCCAGACACTACTGAGCGCATGGGGTAACTTTAGCAGAAATGTGTTCCTGTTTCCTGGGTTAGTTATGTGTCTCTAAGAGGCCATTCTCTTTGCAGGAGCAACCTGATGTTGCTGCACTGACTGTAAAGGCTCTGTGTCCATTTGCACCTGGGGGAGTCTGGCACGATACTCTTGGTGCCAGGGTACCTCATAGGATGAAACTTGCACCACTGAGAAAAGCACATGGGGTTTACCTGGGATTTCATTGCTAGAGGGAAACCAGTGGTGGTTACAAGAACTATCAGTTATGAGCTACTCGTGAGGAGGAAGGAGCATAGAGTTTTCCATAGGGAAATAGACATGTACAACTATGATTAAGCTTCATGTTTGTTACCGTAATGCAAATCATTGTGGTAAACTTTGGCTTGTGATTGCTGTCCTATTTCTAGGCAAATTAATCAGATGATTATTAATTTATCCACATGAGGAGATCAACGAACACTGGCTGTTTGAACTCTGCTGTATGGCTCTATTGCAAGTAACCTCCCTTCTTAGGTTGTAAAACTCATGGCTGTCTCCTACAAGCCAAGATCTGGATCTCCTGGAGTGCTGCAGGGGTGCCTTTCGCGTGTCTCCTGGGGGTATACGCGTGCCAGTGATTGATTCTGTATGGCTATTTCTGGAAAGAAAAGCCTCCCAAAGTTACATAAGACTTGAACCCTTGATTTTTCTGCTTCTCTATCAATCACGTTCAGTTTCCAGTGTGCTCTGCGCTGCTGGCTGGTGGCTGCAGCCAGGCTACCCTGAACCTTTGCACAGCCTCACGTTCCCTGCAGTGGACACTGACTGCTGGGGCTTTCCCAGGCCCCTGGCAGGGGTGAACCCCATCCTCTGCTCAGCCTAAGCTATGACACGAGTGCTACAGCCTGGAACACTGCTGGTAAAGGCTGATTGGTGAAGGGGTGAACCGGGTGCTGCAAAGGACCAGCCCTGCAGGACTTGCCTATGTGAGGATCTCCCTTGTGATCAAGTGGTTGCCATCAAGTGTGACCATGAGCAAGGTGCTGTGTCTTGCCAGCCACTGGCGAGGTTTCATGCACATTAGCATGCCTGTACTGCCATGGCACTCAGCCACAGCCCAGCTCAGGGCTCAGCGTAAGGAAAATGCCCATGGTAAAGCATGCTTCTGCTTCTTGCCTGGTGGGCATGGCATCATGGAAGATGGGATGCGCTCCCAGGCAAAAATGGACAATTCCAGGTTTGAACAGGGATCAAGTGAAAATAACCAAACCTCAGCTCAGCTGGGGCAAAGAGGGACATTACTGTAAAGTCAGAACAGTAAAATGTTGCAAATCTTAAGTGGTGGATAAAGGACCAGATCTGTTGAAAGATTGATGCAGCACTATGGGAAAACTTGGATGCTGGGGGCTACAACGGTTAAACAGTATGGAAAAAACCCTGATATCCCATGGAAAGGGACCCTGATGCACTGCAGACCAGGAGGAGTGAGGGCCCCTTTCTGTGGACTACTGCTGCCCACTGGGACCTGAAGAAGTCTTGCTCAGGGCTTTGGCCCCCACGAAAACGAATGACCCAGCCACCCCCTCTCTACCTCTCTTTGGCTTGAAAAAAGGGAAGATGTTGGAAGGCCAAGCCCCTGGGGTCACCTAAACCAGCACTGGTGCAGCAGCAGGTCTGTCAGGCTCCTCATTACCCCAGCATTGTCAAATGAACTTCTTCCCCCCTTGGTTTCCAGTGAGTGCCAGTGCTCTGCTGTCAGCTGTACTCCTCTACACACAGCACACAGGACTTGCTGCCAGAGCCCCCCGGTGCCCACGGCTCCATGCACATTGCTCTGAATGTCAGAAACATCACGAGTTTGAAAACAGAAGACACTGAGTCTCAGATTAGCAGCAGCCAAACCAGCTGCTCCTGCTCCCCCTCCATACAGCACCATCCGGTGGCACCTGCTGAAGTGGGATTGCCACTGCAGAGTCGGGATTACACCCAGCTCTGGTATCCGCATGGGTCCTCCCAGATGCACCACCTTGAGTGCTTCATATGACAAGGCAGTGCGAGCTGGAAAGGAAGACAGGAAACCCTGAGGTTTTCTCTCTCCTCCCTCCTTCCAAAAAGCTCCTTCATGCTTGTGTCAGTAGGAGCCACCCAAAGCTCTCCACACTTTGAAAGCAACAGTAGTAGATTGGCCTCAAAAAGGCCAAGGTCAAGTATGGGCTGACCGCGGTGGATAGCTGCAGCGTCCCTGAATGTGCTCGTTCAGTGCGGGACAGCAGGAGTACAAAAGCTGGCTGTTGGGTTCTGTACCGGCAGCATTGCCTACAGCAAGAAGAAGGAAACACCAAGGCAGTTTTTTCTAAATCTACCACATACCCTGGCAAAGCTCCGGTCATGAAGCCAGCGGTAGAAGGTACTCGTTCCCACCTCTGCCTTGCAAACAAGTTACCTGATTCTTGGCCGTTACCATGTAACTCTCTTCTGCACAAATAGGAAGCAATGACGTGTTTTTTACAGGCAGCCAGCCTCATTTCCATGAACATCAAGACCAAATCCATTTATAAGAGTAATCTCTGCTTCCTTAGCAGGAAGTGATGTTTTCTCCTGGGTCTGATATCTGCCAGTGCAGTGGGCTCAGATTTAGTGGCTAAAATTTACAACAGCCCAAGAAATAACCCAAGAGAGCTCAGACAATTCCCTGGTATGGCTTACAGCACCGCTACTTGCTGGGGATGGCAAGGAAACGCAAGGGAACGTTGCACAGAGATCCATAAGGAAAGCATGATAAATGAAGGAGGGAGAGGAGAGGGAAGGAAGAATGGGACTGGATGGGGAGGAAAGGAGAAAAGAGGAGCATAATGGAGAGATGGCCACTGCTCACCATGCCTGAGACGTTTAAAATGATAAGCTGATAATGGCAATAGAAGAACAAAAACCGAACTTTCTGGTTCAGCCTGGTGTTGGGCCCATGGATAATCTTCAAAGGAGAGCACAGAATGAAAGAGGAATTAAGCTCTAGGAAATGTTAGATCTGGCACATCTGGTTTACAAAGGGGCTTGTGGGGGGGGGGGGTGTTCTGGGTGCTGCTGTTTTCATTTTCTGTCAGAGAGCCAAAGGCGATTCTCTCTGTCAAATGTAGACTCTTGACCTTTTAGTCAGGATGACAAGAGAGTTATCCTGGGGTGTGTCCACACCTGCCAGGCAATATTAGGCACGAAATAGAGCTGTCTGTCTTCTTTAGCTAAAATGGTTTCACAAATACTTCATAAATGCCTGTCTTCACAGGGCAGAGAGCTGCCTGTATTATCTCAGTGCGTTCAATATTGAGATTGATGACAACTGGGGTCATTGGTTAAACTGTCTAATCCTGACAAGCTGAGGCAAAGAGGAGAGCAGGAGGAATGGCTGCTGCAAATACCTGCAGGAGACATGGGTCTCAGGAGCAGGCAGGGCTGGTGAGGGAACCGGCAGGTCCCTGCTGTGACTCACACCGAATCCCGCTGTGCAGAGACGCTGCCTCACAGGCTTGGCTGTATCTGCGGATCACCGGTTGTGACATCGGGCAGGCTTACCTCAGCTCCCATAAAGTAAAAGCGGAGCTTGCATCTGCAATTATGGCTATTATAAAAAGTCCAAGGCGAGGGAGCAGTGTTCGGGAGACAGGAGCCAAGGTGCCGCTTATGCGAAAGGCTTAGGTGTAATGAAGGGCTATTAAACCAGGAATAAATTCTCTTACACACACCTCACCACCCCTTTCACTGACTCTGCGTTGCCAAAGGGGACCTGAAAGTGAGCACCTACCCAATCAACCTTCCTATTTCTCTCTTTGCTTTGAGTGAGAGGGAAGTGACGGAGGAGTGGGGAAGCCGGCTGATGGCTGGCAGACACCGAGAGCTTAACGTGCACTGGTTCTTGGCACTCACCTGGCAGGTACAAACCAGTGCTGGAAGAGCTGCAGCCGGTCCTGCTGGAGAAGGTGGCTGCTGCCTCCCTCCCTGCTCACATGAGCATCCGCTGCTCCACCACCCTTCACCAGCTGGAAGAGCAAAAGGGGATGATTCGCATCACACCATAACAGGTATCAGACTGGTTTTAAATGTAATAATTGTTTATTGTAGGCAGATGTAAGATGCCTATTACTTTCCTATTTGTAAACCAAGTGTGGCTTTGACTGAGCTAGCTCACTGAGGGTGAGAAACGTGAGGCCTGAAGTGAAAAGAGCAAAGGCGATTGAACAGAGCAAACTGGATGAGAAATTTTTGTAAAAAGGAAAAAGAGCAAAAAAAAGCCTCATTATGGTAGTTTCTTTCTCAGGGTTATGTCATTATTTTCCAGAAGCATCTGTATTAAGCAAAGACACACTAGAAATCGGTATACTGATGGAGAGAAGATGCAGATGTGTTAAACGCATGCTGTAGGATGTCAGTGGCTGGAGAAGCAGCAAACAGGAGTGAGTTAAAACCCAAGGTGGGCATCTTCTCCACAGTTCTTTGCTATATCCAACCTTTCCCTACATGCAAAGACTGTGGTAGTAGTTATTCCCCCTCCACACAGGCATTCTTTTTTCTTGCTTGGGTACAGAAATTCTCTGCCTGCAAAGCTGTGGGGGTTGGAAAGACATGGTCTTGGTTTAGGGGAGCCCAGAGGAAGGCTGTAAGCCTGGCTTGTATTGAGTTGTGGTCAGTGGATCCGTGTGCAGACAGTGGAAAGGTGTCACCGGCCAGGTACAGAGAGTGAGCCTGTGCTTCTGGTAGGAAAACCAAGAAAGTCTTGGCACAGATGGAGCCTCCTTGTAACTTGATTTACTGTATCCCTCTGTGGCGTACCAGTGTGAGTGCCTGCCTGCCTGAAAGGCAAGGCAAAATCTCAAAGGACTTTTACCAAATCCAGCAACAGCAGTTGCTTTGCGTTTCCCCACTCAGAAAGGAGGTGCTGTCACCCAAAAATTGGCATGGCAAATGACCGTGGAGCTTCCCCATGCTCCCCAGATCTGTGTCAAGGGAGTCTCCGAGAAGCCAACATACACCAACCAGTCCCTCCAGCACCCCAGCCCAGCTCCCCCATGCCTGGGGCACCAGTAAATGTCCTTCACCTTTACCTGCACGGATGGACTGTGCGGTTCCCACCAACACAGTATTTTATAGCTCCACTTTTGGTTAAAGATGTGGTATTCTTACCCTTTCCAAGCCCACATCAGAGCTGTTCGGCTGAGACTGACACCTACTTATTGCCCACAGCCAGGGCAGAGCCAAGGCTGCTCACAAAGCCCATGCCCAGCTCTGGTTCCCACGCCCTGTACACTGATCACCCTGCCTGCAGAGTGGCTTGTGCAGAATCCTCTTCGTATTTTTATTTTTATTTCTATTTTTATTTTTTTTATTATTTGTATTTTATTTTTATTTTTTTCTTCCCCTCCCCCAGGTGAGTATTGCAATAACAGCCGCTGCTTAAATTCTTCTTTTGGAAGGTGGAAGAGTTCATTTATTTGTTCATTTGGAAGTGATCAGCTCTGCCTACCTCACCTCTTTCTTAGGCACAGAATATACTTCCTGAATGAAAATGCAAGGCCATGGATCACCATGCTCTCCTTTTGGTCACCATTCTGATGGGGTCCCTATAGGAAAACTGATCAAGTACACCCTGGAGAGCTTGGCTATGTGTGTTAGATGAACAAGGGCTTCCCTTTGCCTCGCTTTGCCTACGTATGCCATTTCCATTTGCATACTCTCAGGGGTATACGTATTTCACTGTAATTTCATTCTCCTGAGTGCAGCTTTGCACTGCCAGCAGCACTTACAGGACTTGCCTTGCGCTACACGAGAAGGGGCGGTAGGAGGAAAACACATCTATTCAAAGCAGAGAAATTTCAGATTAAAATGCTGAGGCTGGTGGAGACCTGATCTCCTTGGGCTGACTTTGCAGTCATTAACTTGGCAATGTGAGAACCAGCAGGGATCAGCTGCATGTCTTTGCTTGGCTGGGTCAGGAGTCAGCAAAGTCCCCTCACTCCAGGCCACGGGCTGTGAAGGGGAATATAAAAAAGGGGAGAGAAAAAGATTTTGTTGCTCTTTCTTCCAGAGCACTCATGAAAATTAATGGCCGTTTCACTCATGATTTCTTTCCATTGCTGGTAGGGGAATCGTAAAAACAAAACCCAGTTCTTTTGGTGTGCCAGTGCATGAGCTGCCTGAGTGTGTTTTCAGGGGTTCTTGCAATGCAACGCACCAAGCAATTAGGCAAACTGGTGTGTCATTTCCATAACTGAAAATGCGTGTTACTTGCAAGTATGGAGTCCTTTATGGCTTCAGTAGAGCACAATTCTAGAGTTTGAAATAAAATCCTGTCTCTGCCAAATACGTCATCTGATTCCCTGCTGTAGTGTCTGACTGTAATCTGGCCCAAAGCAACCATCAATATCATAGCAGGTAAAAGACAATTATAGGTTGGAAGGCACATAAAAATTTCTTTACTCTAGACAATGTATTCAGAGGGTTAAGATATAAACATACGCTTCTCTTCTCTCCTTATTTATTTGCAGTCAAGAATTTCTCATGCAGGGAATCTATTCTGGCCCCATTTACCTGCACCACCGTGATGAGCTGTTTATCAGCTAAGTGGATTCAAAACATCTGTAAGTCTTGCTTCTCTCTTTGCAGCTTCATAAATAGATAAAATTTGAAGGGCTTTCCAACCCAGGGGTTTGTGCAGTGATATTTACCTATCTAAATGTAGGCACCTGACTTTGAAAGTGAGAGACCTGTACCGTATATTGTATGTGTCCTGTGAGTAAAGTGGGAACTTGTTTTTCATGTCTGCTGGGAGGTGTTTTTTCTCCTGCTCAGTGTATCTTCCCCAGGATGTGTAGGCAATTGTTAGGCAGACAATAGACAATTGTGTACCTACTGGCTCACCTACCCAAGCAGCAGTCACCTCGCTGCAAAGAATTAATACTGTTGCCAAAGATTTTCCTGAAGAGGAGGATGGGCACGCCTGTCATAGCCAGGGATCTCCTTTCCTCCCTCGGGTCGCATCCTTCCCCTGGGATCCTTCTTGATGCCAGCAAGTCTGAGTCAGGTAAAAGCACAGAGCTTAAAAGTGATGCAGTCAGCTGTTTTCCTATGCTGCTTAGTAGCTGGGTGTTTAGTTTGGACCGAGTTCTTCACTCCTCACACAGGAAACTCCCATTGACTTCACTAGGAGCTCTGGCTGAGCAAGGACTTCTGAGCACGCCTTCTTGATGGAGGATAGCAGGACACGACCTAGTGCAGAAATACTTGGCTTCTACCAGAGCACAGACTGTCAAGCAGCCATTTCCAGTATGGTTTTTAATAGCAAGTCTCAAGGGACTTTAAAGTCCCATACTTTCTTTAAGTAAGAAGTATTATTATCCACATATGACAAAACCTGGTTGCCACAACAAAAGAGTAAAGCTAAATGAGGTGCTGTTTTAGGAATTCTTGGTAGCACATCAGTGTCTTCATGTGATGCAAACTAGGTGAATGTAAAACTATATACATATATATATATATATATGGCTGCCAGTCTTCTGGGAAGAGTTTTAAGGAATAACTGCTATCACACCCCTTCTACCATCTTGATTTTCTAGATGCAGGTCACCATTACTGTTCATGATCTCCATTGTTTTGGAGCATTCACTGTTCTGAGACTGCTCCTCAGGATATGACAAGAAAGGCATCAGGCCTGTGTGTTACTGGCATACCTGATCCTGGCCCTTTTGCACACCTGCAGCAGCAAAGCCAGAAGCCAAAGCCAGTTTACATTGACTCTGTGTCTGAGGAAGTCTGGCCGGGCTTAAGTAGCTCTTGACTGGGGCAGGAGGAGGGGCAACTCTTCTCCAAATGTGTTATTGAGGTCTGTAAGGTCCAGTCTCGCTAGGGCTGCAGTATTGATGATGGCAGTTACTCAGTGCTTTGCATCACTGGGCTGCCAGTGAGTCTCCAGCTTCAGTCAGCCTTCCACACGGGAATACATGCAGGTATGTTCAGAAAAAGCCCTGACAGAAATGTCTTAAAAATCCATCCTGTACCTGCCAGTTTCTTGGCAAACACAGCTTCCTGAAAATCTGCATAACACAGCTGCTTCCTCGGAAGGAGGTGACCCAGCTGGGAGCTGTGCAGGACTCTCGCCATGTAACACCACCGGACAGACAGTAAGGAGGGAAAGTATAACTTTTCTTGTATAAAACCAGTAGAGAGATTTTAAAAACAGTTTTCTGATAGGAAATACTCTTTCCAAACCTCTCACAGAAGAAATCCTGAGTAAGGCTCTTGCTGCCTTACTGCCTGAATATGGCATCTGAAGCAGAACACATGCTACTACAGAACAACACTACTACGTAGGCTGTGAAATTGTGTAACTTGCCTTACTTTATGTACAAATCAAGGATGCACAAGAGCCATTAAATACATACATTTCACCCCAGCCTTTCTTTTCCATTCCCTGGCCTTGAATGAATTGCGAGGGAATGCTCTTTTCCCGGGGGTTTTTAATAAGGTGACGTTTGCAGAAGACAGAGGTACCGCACTTGAGCTCCAGACCAGTACAGACAGCCCGGGAACACAGCTTTGTTTGGCTTCCCGCTCTACTTAGGATAAACGAGTCCATTTGATGCAGACCTCTGCACCCTGATGCATTTCAAAGAGACGTGTCTAAATCTTCAGGGGTTTTGCTCTGCTAGCAAGGTAAACTTCTGCCTTTCCAAACACTTCGAGCCACTTAGGAGTTCCACTTCACCCAGCTTCATTATCTGGCCATAAGAAGATTGCAGGCTGTCTTCCCACTTGTATTTCTACAAGCAAATACCAGATTGGCTTTAATCTGGCTATAGATCTTGATTGCTTGGAAAAAATCCCTTGAAGTGAGAGTGAATGAAGAGGAAGGAGATGCTGTTCAACCCCCAACCAGCAAGGAACAAAATGTAAATAAACAAAAATAAACCAAACAACCAAAAATTCTGAGGAAAAAAAAAATTGTTTGAAGCAGCAACGAGACGGAGGAAAAAAGGCGGAATAGTGGACAGTTTATTGAGTATGTACTCCCTGTCCACAGCCTCTCCCCAGGTCCTTGAAACAAGGGGAGTCTCTTAACCTGGGCCTTGACGTCCCACTCAGGCAACTATAGCACTGGCTTTTACAGGGACAGCACCCTAGTGCATGGTGTATTTTGACTTCTACCACAATCACTGTGCTTCATCCAACACGGTTTGGACAAATTATAGCGGACCCTCCTTCTTTACCTTGTCATTAACCTTGTGTGTGACATTACATGTGTGCAAGCTGTGGAAGGGGTAGCGTGCCAGTGGAGGGAGGGAGGGAGGGAAGGAGCAGAAGGCCAGCCTGCAAGCACAGGGGAGAGGCACCAAGCGGTTTGAGGGACGAGATGATGAAAGCAGGGTGGGAGAGGATCAGCAGGCTGAGGACTAGCCTTTACAGGAGAGCAAGCCACGGGTAGGGAAGATGTTGACAGCCCGCAAGTATTGCTGCAAACACCTTGCAGGGGGAGGAAAATACTGCATGGAGCGTTTCGCCACACCAGTGGTTTCAGAAACTAATACTGAAGGGAAAAGGAGCTCAGCCAACGAAGGCAGCAATGCCAATGGCATGGCCAAAGGCTGCCAGGCATGCTGCACAGAACATGTGCTTTGTCCACAGGCAGGAGAAGGATCACAGATTGGGCACTTGGGATTGGGGGGCTGTGGGCAAAATATGGAGGTGCACATATAAATGCTCAATACATATCTGGTGCAGAAACTTAAAATCAGGCAAAAGGCGTAATTTGGCTCTTTTGTTCTTGCAGATAGGAATAAAAACTGAAAACCCATCTAAGCCCTTAAGTTACCTGGTGACTCTGATCAGCAGTTGAGATGTCAATGATGTGCTCCACACAAAGGCAACACAAAGGTGAACCCTGCCTAGGAGAACTGAAATGCAAGTGTGATGGGCAAGATAAAGGCTGGTATAATACGGAGAGGAGGAAGGCATAAGGTAAGAATAACACAAATATGACAAGATAATGACAGTAGTTTCAACACACTAAGACTAGCTCTTTTAACAGGCAAGCAGTGGCTCAGGTGAACTCTGGGAGCAGTTCCAAGGACAATGAGGATGTCGAGGGGAGTCCTCTTGCAAAGCTTAGGGATGAATGAGAGCACGAAAATGCTCCTTTGAAATATTGGCAGCAGCACCATCAAAACTACTGCTGGCTGAGCCGAGGGGCCTCTAGAGATCATGCTGCGGTGGATACTTGGGAAGGGGTTAGAGACTTGCAAGCCAGAGTTAATAGGCTCTGCTCCTGGCTTCAAATGACTCACAGTGATTCTGGATAATTCATTTTACCTCTGATTTCCCCTTTGGTAAAGTTGGTTTCATACAAACTATCTCCTCTTAAAACTCTTTAGGATGCTGGTATATTTGATATTCCTCTGCACAGTGCCTAGACAGCACTGGATGAAACCCCCAAAATAGGGAGTGGAGATATCAGAAGAACATGATTGTTAAACAGTACTCTGGAGAATGAACTGGATGAAACCAGATGGAGAGTGCCACAGGGCTTGAAAGAGGTGAAAACTGAATGGGAGACAAATGGACAAAAGCTCCCAGGGATGTTGATGTGAGTGAATTCAGGAGGAGAAACACTGTATCCTGTACATAGCACGGTATGATGCCTGCGCCAGCCCTCATACTGCTGGCCAGCAGAGTGGCTGCTGCTTCCTCTCTTCTCCCACTCCTTTCTCCTCTTGCCTCTCTTCTCTATGGCACCGTTTTCTTCCTTGTGGCCTTTGCCTTCCTGGTGCATTCCCATGCTTCGCTGCCTTCTCCCCTGCTCCCTGGGGCAAGGTAAGGGGGCCACTGGAGCCACCTGCGTGGTCCACACAGCACCAAGGTGGCCAAAAGCTACAGCTAATTCAGGAGCTCAAGCCACGTTTTCAGAACTGAGACTCAGCTTTGCTGTGGGTTTGAGAGTTTCTATGGAAGATGGGGGTGTGATTCCCAAATCTGCCTTCTCACAAGTAACTGGCTCCTTGCTGCCACCTCAACACACCCCCAGGGCGGGCTGTGCTGGGAAGGACCCCTCTGTTTCTGCTTGCATCTCACCTGTTTTTGTTGAGCTCTCCCTCGAGCCTCGTGGGCAGTCGGTGACATGGAGCACAGGAGAGGCAAAATATTAAACTATTGGATAAAAGCCATAGAATTTAAGAGTTGCTCCATCATGCTCAGATTTCAGTGCCCCTCAGATACAAGGTAATGCAGGATTCGGGCTTGTTCAGCCTGGAGAAGAGATGGCTCATGGAAGACCTTATTAACAGTCTTCCCAGTACCTAAAGGGGTGTCGTGGTTTAAGCCCCGGCTGTAAATCAGAACCACGCAGTCTACTTTCCCCCCCCCACCCCCCCAGAGGGATGAGGAGGAGAATCGAAAGAATGTAACTCCCACGGGTTGAGATAAGAACAGTCCAGTAACTAAGGTATAACACAAATCACTGCTGCTGCCACCAATAATAATAATGATAAGAGAAATAACAAGGGAAGAGAATATGATACCGCTCGCCGGAAAAGAGCCCGACCGAAAAGAGGACGTGCCCTTCCGGGTAGCTCCCAGTTACATTCCTGGGCATGACGTGCTGTGGTATGGAATACCTCTTTGGCTAGTTTGGGTCAGGTGTCCTGTCCCTGCTTCCTCCCGGCTTCTCCTCCTCCCTGGCAGAGCATGAGACTCACAAAGTCCTTGGTCAGTCTAAACATCAGTTGTTATCAGCTTTGTTCCCAGGCCAAAAGTCAAAAACACAGCGCTGCAACAGCTACTAAGAAGGAGAAAAACTGACTGCTACTGCTGAACCCAGGACAAGGGGGCCTGCAAGAAATCTGGAGAGGGACTTTTTACAAGGGCCTGTAATGACAGGACAAGGGGGAATGACTTTAACCTGAAAGAGGGGAGATTTACATTAAGCATTAGGAAGAAATTCTTTCCTGTGAGCGTGGTGAGGTGCTGGCACAGGATGCCCAAAGAAGCTGTGGCTGCACCATCCCTGGCAGTGCTCAAGGCCAGGTTGGACGGGACTTTCATAGAATCATAGAATAGTTAGGGCTGGAAAGGACCTTAAGATCATCTAGTTCCAACCCCCCTGCCATGGGCAGGGACACCCCACACTAAACCATGCCACCCAACCACACAGCTTGGTGTCATCGGCAAACTTGCTGAGGGCGCACTCAATCCCACTGTCCATGTCACCGACAAAGATGTTGAACAAGACCGGTCCGAACACTGATCCCTGAGGGACACCACTCGTTACCAGTCTCCAGCTGGACATCGAGCCATTGACCACAACTCTTTGCGTGCGGCAAACTTTGAGCAACCTGGGCTTGTGGAAGGTGTCCCTGCCCATGTAAGGGGGGTTGGAACTAGATGATCTTTAAGGTCCCTTCCAACCCAAATCATTCTGCGGTTCTATGATTACTGTGGATGAAGAAGAAGGTTATGATCATTTGGTCGCAGCAGGGCTAGTGCTGCTCACTGAGTAGTTTACCTGCAGCAGTGTAACTGTTTGAAGAAGCACAGACACAACGACCGTGAGATTGGCAGCGGCAATCTCGCAGTGGCTGGGGGATGCCCCTGGGTTTCACACGGGGAAGGGAAGGGTGATGTCTCCCGGACCCAGGGGTGCCGGGAAGCTACAGCACCACTCGGGACAAGCAGCAGGCTCATTGAGCTCCTGGGGATGGTGCTCCCGCACTAGGACAGGGCCGCGGGGTGTCGGCTTCCCGGTCGGGAGGCGGCGGCCACTGCCCGCTGCGGGACCGACAGCGCGGGATAACGCCTCCTCCGCGACCGCGGAGCCGGACCGCGCCGAGCCGAGGGTGTGCCGGGGGCGGAGCGGGCCGCGCCGGGGGCGGAGCGGCGCGGAGCGCGGACAGCCGGCCGCGGGAAGCAGCGCGGCCGCGGGGAGGCATGTCTTTGCCTGTGTTCCTGTCTGTGCCCATGCCCGGCGGCGGGCGGTGAGCGGCCATGCCGCGCCGGGCGGAGCGCTGCCTGCAGATCGCCCCGCACTCCCTGGCCATCGTCCTGGGCGCCGCAGCCGGGGGGGGGCCGGGGGGCGGTGGCGGCGGTGCGGGGCCGGCGGCGGAGCTGGGCCGCCACCGTATCGGCTACGAGATCTTCGCGGACTTCAAGCGGGAGAACATGCAGCACTTCTGGGACCGGCGGGCCACGGCGGCGGTGGCCGAGACCTTCTTCCTGGGGTGGATCGACGAGCAGGTGCTGCTGGTGCAGGGCAAGGAGGAGCACCTGGAGGTGCTGCGGCAGGGCTGGGCGCGCCGCTCCCTCAAGCCCCCCAGCGGCTTCCACATCAAGTGCCTGGGTAGGTGCCGGCGGGGCTCCGGGGGGCTCTCGGCCCCAGGCGGATGGGGGAACGACGGCAGGGTGAGAGCTGCGGAGGCGGCCCCGCGGAGCGCCAGGCGGGCGGAAAGGGAGGACCCCTCTCCGGCAGGGGATTTGCGACCCCAAAAGCGGGTAGGCGCGAAAGAGGGGAGCCGGAGCAGGACCGGCGGCGATACAGGGATGCGCTGCAAGTAATGGGGGTTCGGCGGAGTAGCTACAAGCGACAGCTGTAGGGTCGGGCTGGAGAGGTGCGTGTCCCCCTTACCTTCAGGGGGCGAGGTGTAAGCCAATAGTGTAACTTTGGGAGGTAGCCCTTGCAGGGTGAGGTGTCTGCTAGCTTGCGGGCCAGCTTCTGCCGCTCACTCCTCAGGCGTGCTTGTCTCCGGCAATTCGCTACAGGGGATCCAGCACCCTCCTGAGCTACGAGACCTCCACACGGTTCAGGGAGAACTGGTAGCATTTCCAAAGAGTGCAGGCTTTTAATTAAACTTATATCAGTTCATTAAAAATAATGATTTCTAGCATTAAAAACTTTGAAAGTTCATTTTAGCATTTCTAGGCTTGCTAAACCAATACCTCACTTTATACTTTGATTGACTGAGTAGCTTATGTCACAGTGTTGCTGTGGAGGTGTTTTCTCTGGCAAGAAATAGCAGTAGGAGATGAGGAATGTGCGGGGGTTTCTTTGCGGTGGTAGGCAGGTGGCTTTTGGAGCAGTAAATGGCAAGTCTGTTATGCTGTGGTGGGCAGAAGATTGAAGTTAAGGTGTGATCCCCCAGGGGAATCCCACCTGTGGGCAGGGCAGCCTCGGAAGGAGCACTTCTCGTCCTGGGTTTTCTTCAGGAAAGAAGGAAATCCTAGCATGGAGAGGAAAAAAGTTTGCAGCACTTATTTTGGTGTGAAAAACTCCCACCTCCATGAAATAAATCTGTGGGTATTTGGTGCATATATTGGTGAGTTGTGAAGAACAATACAGCTGAAGTTTTCCTTAGGATTTAAGGTAACTTCCAGCCTTCACAGCTTGAAACACAGCAGCTTCTCTTATGGAGAAAAGACAAACCGAGGGTTTGTTTTGTTGGTGTGAAGGTCTTGTGGCTTCCCACAGCCACTGCAGTGCTGATGGGGAGGGAAACTGTCTTCTCCTTATGTACAGCTTTCATCATCTGTGTCTTGTGCAGTGGGCACCTGGAACAGGTCATAGAGGTTGAGATGGGAGGTTCAGAGCTGGAACAGTCAATGCAGTGTCTAGTCACTTTTGCTCATGGGCAGTCTTGTGCCCTAAAACTGTGCAAGAAACTTGTCTGTCACTCACTATTTCCCTATCAAACTTATTCAAATATTATCATCTCTTCCATGCCCAGAGGGAAGCTCAGGACAAGCTGCCCATTTGAAAATGAGCTGATGGACCTTTTTTCCTCATTATAGTGGAATTTCCTCTGAACCTCTGATGACAAGAGTGTTGGAGAACAGGTGGTTAATCCTGCTCTGGTGATAGAAGTTTTCTGTGTTCCACTAGTATTTAGAAGAGGATAAGAAGCTGGGTAGTGGACTTGCATTGTGGTGGATGTTTGGATGGAGTTGCTGTTCATGGCCAGCAAACAAGGGGAGAAAACCTGTGTGTGCAGCATTCCACCCAAGGCTGTTAAATCCTTTCGCCTTTACTAATGCAACAAAGTGTGGGAGTAAACGTAGAGATAGGGGCAATGTTTAGTGCCAGCTGCTCAATGTAGCTTATGTGGGCTTTTTGGTTCCAGTTGTACCAGGGATGAAGAGCTTTTGAATGGGCACCATCACCTGACAGAGCGTAAGCATCAGTATTTGACTTTTGGGGTGTCCCTGGACCCTACCCATCGGGCGGCATTCCTCAGCCTGCTATGCAGGAGGGCTATGAAGGAGTGCGCTCTGACCTTGACGTTCCTAGAGCCACACAAGGAATGTAAACAGGTCTTTGTGGCCTGTTTTGAAATGTGAAACACAACTTTTGCTAGAAGTTCCTGTTAATAAGTAAGCTCCCCGGTGTGTAAATAACGTGCGTCCCTTGGGGGTTATCTTCACTGCAAATTTACAATAGACTGGAGCCAAAAAGTTTTCGTTTGACTTTAAAAATAGCAAATGCCTCTCAGTACGTGATTAAAGGCTATGAAAGAAGAGCAGGGACCTGCTGGAGCCTTGCCTGTTGTGCAGTGTCCTTAGCTGCGATAAATGGGATGGGAGCAACTGATTCTTTTTTCCTTTTTCTTCACTGCCTTTTTTCCACTCCCACACTGATATTCCAGGTCTTGTATCTAATCTAAGTAGATTCAACTTGCACTTACTGTAAAAGGATTGTCAAAATAACGGGCCTGGCCCATGGGCATGAGCATCTGCTTAAATGTGTGTAATTGTATTTTCAACATAATTAGGTGCCTAATGTGTAAATGGCTGTGACTTTTATAGGAGTTCTCTCACACTTTGTTCTCCACTTTGTAGCATTAAGGCAGCAAACAGTACACCTACAGACAGAAAGGAAAAGCCTCCATGTTTTTTGGCTTTAAAAAAGAAGTGGCGGGTGTCTTGTGCTGGGAGGAAAACCTGCCTGTTGGGAGGTATGGAACAGTAATGTTTTACTACTGTTAATAAATAACTGATGGGGTCAAGGGGAAAAAGTGGTATGGTATTTTTAATGAAGGTGAAACTGCTGTTTGCTGCTGCTCTGGCCCAGCCAGTAACCCAAGTGCTGTTGGGGGAATAGGCAGCTGTTGGGGGAATAGACAGCTGCCATGGCCGGCTGTAGCAGAGAGGTGCATGGGGCTGACCTGAGGTGTCTTTCTCTGCACCCCAGGTCCACTGGGGTACCCAGGCAATGCTGTGGCTGCGCGGGGGCCAGTTCTTCCCTTTTCTCTTGGCTGGTTTGCTGCTTGCAGAAAGGAGGGGGCAGCTTTCTGCCCCTTCTGCCTCTGGAGCCCGACTGGGATGGGGTAGCTGGAGGATGAGCTGCCTTTCTCAGAGAGGTGTGGGGAGAGCATCCTGACTTCCCACTGCTGCCTGGCAGGGGGAAAGGGACAGAGATGCCTCCTCTTCTCAGCTGCGCTACTTCCATGTACAGGTGCCAGACAGCTTTGGACAACTCTTCCCTTCACATGCATCGTTAAGTGCTGACGTGACCCAGAAATTATGACTGCAGCCTGACTTTCAAACCTTTGCTGGCATTGCTGATGTTTCTTGTTCATTGCGGTCCAGAGCTTTGGCTGGTCTGATGAGTAATGGGTTGTGATAGCCACAGACATATTAACTGGAGGAAAAAAGTAGCTGGTTAGGAGGAGGGAATGCTAGAGATCTAATATGCATAGCATGTTTTCTGCTGTTGGGATTGTAAACTGTAAACCAGGAGGAGGCTTGTCTCTGACGAGTCTTCCCACATTTAAGTCACCATGGCTTGATAACGAAAAGCTGATGAAAGTGTAATCTGTAGTTAACAGGGTCTGGACAGTCCTAGTGTACTTGGTGAGGGTGTACCTGAGCCAGAAAGTAAATGGATAGAAATCCCTGTGAGATTCCAGCATCCAGAGATTCAACTCTTGAACTGTAAAATTAGACCATACCACAAAATAGGGCAGGAATATGAAGCACATCAGAAAGTCGCGTTAATGCTGACGGCTTAGGGCTTGAGGACACAAGGGATGAAGTGTTTCATGTGTGACTTTAAAACTTACTTTTCTGTTTCCTTAAATTACATGGTTATGCCATAAACCCTTGCTCAGCATCCATGTTTGCAGTGATCAGAGTTACTTGCATATTAGGAAGTTGGTGGGTGTATCTGGGTTTTTAAGTTGGCCGCAGGGGAAGCTTTGGGAACCACAAGCAAATAAACTCCCCAAACCAGCACACAGTAAATATGCTGATTTAGAGGGTCAAGGAAACCCTGTGCAAACCTATAGGTCCCATGATGAAATTTGTTGTCTTTGGTAAGAGTGATTTGAGGCTTTCTTGTGTTTTTGCAAGGCTTTTGCAACCTAAGTCTTTAATGAGCGTTAGTATTTAATAAGATTTCTTTCTTTGACACACCTTCCATTTGCACCCACTACTATTTGTCATCCTGGAAGCTGGATTTTTTTCCCCTCTCTTTCAGTTCTTCTATGCAAGGTGTTGCTGGTATAGCAGGAGGCTCCACCTCATCTTCATGTCTTCATGCCTTTTGTGTTCCCAGCTGAGACTTCCTTCTGTATCTCTTACACTTAATTTCTGTGTCTCGGACAATGGGCATCTTTGAGAGGGCTTTGTGGAAGGGCCATGCCCTTTTGTAGCTACTGCTTGGAAAGAAGTGACCTAACTTCATAATAACCCTTCAGTCATGCCCAGAGCAATTTCTCCAATTAGAAGCTGGTGTTCAAATGGAGTTTTCAAGAAGTGTATGTGCAATAATTAAACTAAGTAGCAGGAGTTACAATTCAGCAAAGTCGGCAGGGCTGGGCTGTTGTGCATTGTTCCTGCTCGGCCAGGCGTTGGGGGGGAACTTGCTTTGCTGCGCTGGGAGCTGGGGCTAAGTGCTCCCTTTCTTTTCTCTCCCTGCCATGTTCTTTCTTGCTACCAGAAATTAAATGAACACCCCACCAGTTCAGGTTCAGTAGTTTACACAGTGAATTTTCCAGTCATTAGTGGCCGATTTTGGTGCAGCGTAGACTGTTGGACGTTAAATGTTGTTCGTCTATGGCCAGTCATAAAACGCGAATTGTCTTTTTCCCTCCCAATTATCTCCTTTATATAATGAAAATTTCTTTTCAGTGAGGAATCATTAGGTTTCATAGTAATAAAACCTCTGAGGAGGAGTTTACCACACGCTCATAGACACCTTTTGTATGCCTCATGGTATTACCATGGGAACTACAGGTTTTTTTTTCTTCCTTTCTCCCACCCCAACTTAGAGCTGGTGAGTTCCACTGAGCACTTTTTATATCTGTGAGGTGGTTATTGCAGCCTAAACCCCCCAAAAATGTAAACTTGAGCTGATAACCTGGCTGAGGTGCTTATGAGTGTACTCCCAACATTCAGCAAAGAACTTTGCTGCTCAGAAGTGTTGGGTTGCGCCCTTAATGTGATTTGTAAAAGCAGCTTCTAGAGACCAAGGAGAGAAAGGCAAGAGCTAAATGAATATGGCTGCATATAAAGTGTCTGATTTCTCATTATGTGGTTTGTGCTTGTGTTTCGGGAGTCAGAAACATGTTTCGCTCTTTAAACAAAGCTGTGGATGGTCGGCAAGACTAATGCTGGCTGTCTAAAATGCATTGTGGAAATAAAAAACACACAGGAAGGAAAGATATGACCTATTAAATTTCATTTCTTTTTCTTTTTTTCCACTCAGGGTGGCTTCTCTTGAAGAAGCAAAGTCAAATGCACTGCCACATAGTATTCATTGTGCAACTCAATGGAAGGATTTATAACCCTAATGGCCAGCTAGTACTGTCTCCCTAACTCCTCCTCCCCACAAAGAATGCCATTGTGTAGTAAAGGGTCCTTCCCGGTGGCAAATAAGTCACCCAGCCTTGCAAGTCAAGTATACACTGTGTAAAGAGGCGATGCTGTAAGGGAACCGTGGTGGTCAAGAGCAGCCCTCAGACACAGGGCTCTGCAAAAGTCACACCAGGGCCCTTACTCTCTCCATCTCTTTGTCTGGTCTTTGGATGGTCTGGTCTTTGATTAAACGCTCCTCACTTCTTTCCTGAAAGGGCCCTTGTCTTTTGATGGGGAGTGGCGCATCGAGTATGCACTGAATGAAGCCCTTGTCAGGTGTTATTCCCAGCACTTAAATGTGCTCTTGGGCTGCTAGCATCATGTGCCACCGGGCTGATTGCTAAATCACTTTTCCATCTGTTCCACTCTTTTTTTGTACATAGTCATTTTGGTTTTAAAAAGGCAGAGGTGGATGGGATGCCTTGGGGCCATGGCAAGGGATGGCTACAGGGCCACCAGCCACAGGCACCCCTGTCCCACCTGCTCCTCTTTGCCTTTTTGTGGCACGAAAACTCAGTAGTGCATTCCTGGCTTTGTACTGTCTTTGTAATATGCTTGTCAGTGGCATGGTGCTTAATATTTTCTTAAGTTGTAATGATTTCAGTGGACAAAGTTCAGACCCTCTATGCATATTGGTACAGTTTAAGATTTAGCTTGAAATGGGCTTGTTTTGATTTCTGGAGAAATGTGAGTTTAGTGCAAAGATGCTACAGGAAGGGTTAGCCATGTGTGGAAAAAATGCTGTCCCTGGGCTTGAGTAGCAGGGTTTTGATTTGGGTCCTTCGTAAAGGCAATGGTAATGGTAATGGTGCTGTCGCCTCAGGCTGTTCATCCAGATGGTGAACCTGTCCTCCTTTCTGCTGGCCAGGAGAATTACAGCTTGTCCCCTAGGTTGGGCATGCCAAAGCTTTACCACATTCTCATCTGCATTTGAGACATGAATTTAGAGAGAGTAACAGAAAAGACACAACACAAACAGATCGGGTGTCATCCAAGGCTCTTGGCATCCAAAGCTGCCTTCTGAGCAGCATCAAAGCTTCCCTTGGCTTTGGCAAACACTTGATGGCCAGGCTTCTCTTTTCTTGATTGTCAAAGAAAGGCTGAAGTGTTTGGAGAAAGTGAAAGCTGCAACCACATGGTGGTTTCCTGTGCAGAAACTGTGGCTGTGGAACATGAGGATGTGAGGAACTTCTTAATAATGGTTTTCTGCAGCAGCAGAAAGTTAAGTGCTCTGAAAATGCAAGCTCTCTCCAAACTTTATTCCTTTGTTTAAAGTACAAAAGCATTTTGAAATGTTTTGATTATTTTCTAACGATGTTGACTGCTGGGAATATTATTGCAGTCTTCAGTTTCAATATTGAAACTGCTCCCTGGGTGGGCCAGATCTGGAAAGGTTTTTGAGGATATTATATTCTTCTTGGAATAAAATCCCTTCACCTAACATGTAAACATGCTTTCTTCTGTCCGGTGTACTTGATCCCTCAGTTTATGACCTGGGATTTCACCTGAGACCTGTGACGAGAAATTTCTGAATGTTAAAAATGTGCAAACACGTGTATTTTGATGAAATAAAGTGCTGTCCCATTGACATTTGAGCAGATCTGCACGGCTCCTTTTTTAATTGGACTCCTGTTCTGAGCCACAATAGCAATAGAGCACACATTCAAAGGTTGATAACTACCCAGGGAATCTGAATAGTCATTTTTGTAGTTGCTTTTCTATTTTCCTGCAGCAGAAAAGCAATGGTACACTACTGCCATCAGCACTTATTTTTGATTTTCTTATGAAAGAAAGTTACTATACTGTGACTTAAATATGCAAGGTATAATGATTTCACTATTGTGTTTCTGGAGCTTCTAACCCTTGTAGTATGGGACTTTGTTGTTCTTCCATGGTGGGACAGGATGGGACACTGAGACAGCAGAAGTCTGAGTAAAATAAGCCTTTTAGCTTAACCTTATATTCCACTATTGGAGGCTGATTCCTCCTCCTGATGCCAACGGAAAGGGAAGAAAGGTGTGTTTCAGGAGGAGAAGACCTGAGGCTGAACTGTGGCTAAGCAGTGGCTCCATTCCCATGTTGGCAGCAGGGAAGTGCATCTGTCTATCCATCCTCACCAGTAACTGCAGCTCCAATAGCTCCTGCTTACCTGCTGCCCTGAAGTTGCATATGCAGTACCTCTCACTGTGTGTTCAAAGGCTCTCAAGAAGGAACAAGCCTGTGTTTAACACTGGAGCTGTTAAACTTGTAATGTATTATTAGCCTTAGAAAATGCTGGGTGCTGCCAGTGTATGGAATTTGGCAGCAGAGTCTTGAGTGTTATTGTGGGACTACAAAATGAGTATTTCTTTTTTAAAAATGGGAACTTTCTTTTTTTTTTTTTTTTTTTTGTCCTTTAGAAAGAGCCTACACCAAATCTAGTGAAACTTTCAGCTTAAGAATAAAGACAATAGTAACTCTTTCAGACTGTAGTTGTATTTTTCCCTTTGGCCATGATATCCATGGATATCTTTATATATACAAAGAATATAGAAGAAATACGTTTCTGAATGCACCAGCCTTTTTCCAGGTCATTGTGAGGAAGACTTAATATAAGCCTAGTAAATACATCATGTCTACTTACCTTGTCTTACCACTGTCCTTGGGTCTGTGAGCTTATAGTGCCCTAGAACTGTGCCGTACAGTTCATTACCAATGTCCCTTACCATAGAGATCAATCCATCATAAATGAGATTTGTCACTGCTTGTTAATTTATCGTGTTCAAATTGTAGAGAGGTGACTGAAGTCCTGTAAGCGCCAGGTGATGCCGTAGTGAAACTTCAATGGTTTGGTCGGGTTGTGATTTTTTTATTTTTTGGGGGGGAAGGGAAGGGGTTTGGGTTTTTGGGTCCTCCCGCCTTTTTAGGGGGGTTATTTTAGTCAAAGGATTCTTGGTGTGTTATTTGGTTGCCTGTAGCATTCACCCTAGCCTTCTAAGCAGCCCTCAGCCCATGTGGGAGTGGACTCTGCCTGTGCCTACTGCTCTGGCAGACCAGCATTAAATGTTTGCTTTCTTGCTTGTGCGTATTGCAGGGTTAGTGCCCAAACAAGTTCCCTTTTAATTGACAGATGGAATAACAATAGCTGTCATTAAAAGCAAGCCAAGTCTTTTCTTTGGGTTTCCCTGAAGGGCCTCCTTTGTCTCCATGGTCTCTGCTCAGGGAAACCCATGCACTTTGCTTAATGCAAGGGTGCTCTTGAGATGCTCTAGCTTCTGAAGGCAGAAGTGGGTCAGCACCCATGCAAAGACTTCCATCCACTGTGCTTGCCTGCTAGCAGGAGTGACTGCTAGGTGAGGATTTGCAGGTGGTCTGTGTCCAGAGGGGTGTGCTCTTGCTGATGCAGGCAATTTTGAGCACCCCAAGAAAAGGGAGAAACATCCACAGCACGGGGAAGGAGAGCAGAGGAAGGAGGTGCTGGTGGGGTTTGAGCTCCCCGAGAAGAGGGAGAAATATCCACAGCACGGGGAAGGAGAGCAGAGGAAGGATGGTGCTGGTGGGGTGTCACATACTTGATGTGTTTGTGTCTGTTAAAGTCAAAGGAGGAACAAACTGAACAGTTGGATGAGCCTGAACAGAGGTTTTCAGGTGCCTGGTGTTGCACTGCTTGTAGCCCTAGCCCAGCTGTGAGAAGTCAGCAACTCTCCTGGGTTGTAGGGATGTCCTAATTAGCTGCATATTCACAAGGAGGTTTAACAAGTTGAAAAACAGGATTTTAAGGTCTATTTTAAAGCAAAACCAGTACCTAACATAGTAGACATTACTAGCAGGCAGGATTATTAAAAATAAATAAAAGGGTGGGAATCTTCTCCCTAGTTTAATTTGAGAAGAGAATTAAAGGGGCACATTCACCTACTGTTTCTGAAGTGGGTCCAAAAAAAAACTCTGAGGACACTGAGCTTTCCTGCCATCACTGCTCATTTGTGACAATTATTCTTTTGGTTAAAAAGAAATGCCTTCTTGGTGTTACAGATTGAAAAATCCTATGCAGTTTGAGAGGAAAGTGTTACTTTTGTGAGAAGCTGCAGAGAAGAACAGTCATGAAGTGGTAAGCAGGGGGAAAACAGGGAGCGGGAAAATAACAACTTCCAGTCCCTACAGTCTTAGATAGAAAGACTGCTAGAAACAAGTATGCTTTTTCAAACAGACAACTTCAGACCAGGCATTAGCTTTGTAGAGAAGCCTCCTTTATGAATATGAACATCTGGAAGGAGTGGGAGACAAAAAAAAAGGGAGGCCGGCCACTAGTTAGGCTTATGAACAGATAATCTTGGATGTAGTGCTTCACGTGGTAGGGAAGCAAATCTGTCAGGTGTCAGGTCTGCTCCATTTGTATTGAAAGTCGAGACTTTAATAGTACTTAATACATTTTCTTAGGAGGTCTAGCTACATGGTATCATCTCCATCCTTCAGCAGAGGTGTCTTCAAGACTGGTGGAAGAATACAGGACTCATAGGGCTATGAAGCTTTGCAGTGTTTCCCAAAGAAATTTTGTGTACTTAAGCATCCCACCGTAGAGGCTTAGGATGATTTTCAGCTGGAGTTCCTTCATGCAGGTATGTATGTGATGGTGTGTATAATGTTTTAAGTGCTGTATGAACAGAGGTTTCCCATTATTTCAAGTGGTGTTGATTCAGCAAGACGCAGATGCCTGCATGTGACATAGCAAGTTCAGTCTGACTGTAATGGGGGGACTCACATTTTTAAATATAGGCATGTCGTATGCTCACATATTTGCCTGAGTGTTGCTAAGAGATTCCCCAGAGGAATCTCTTCCTGGTTAATACCAGAGTGGGTCACCCGTGTCTAACCCTGGCGCCCTTTGAGAGTTAAGCTCGAAAAATCAGTACTAATAACCAGCACAAGAGTTCATCCAGTGTCTGTAGGTGCCTTCAGGAACATTATGAAGAGGAAGCCTTAATTAATACATCTTCAATAAAAGTATGAAGAGGAAGTCTTAATTAATACTTTGCCAATAAAGATGAAGTCACATAAAGTAGGCAGCTTGACTTACAATCATTCTGGTTTCTTTCGTTGGACAGGGATTAGTGGCTGTCATCTTGTAATTTTTTATTTATGGCAGTAGCTTGTAGCCTTTACTTTATAGATTTCTTATTAATTCAAGTTCTTTGGTTTTTTTTCCAAGGTATTTTCTGATTGTTAGTTCGACTTCATTAGAGATGTACAGCTAGAGTTCCTCAGCGAAGCTGATGCTGTTGGAAAGTCTGTAGGGACTTGCTTCTTGGCTACCTTTCAAGTGCATGATGGCCGTAAAATGTTTTAGTGTCAGAATCACTACATGTATCATTGTTCTGCTTTTCTCTGTCAATAACTAGTCTCATTCAGTGACATATCTGATCTTAAAGAGAGAAAGCAGCTTTATCCCTGTGCCGGCACCTGAGTCCCTTTCATTTTTCTGCTCAGATAATTGCCGGGCTTCAGGTTTCAGTGGTTACTTAAATTAATCCCAGTGCTGTCTTAGTCTCTTCAGTGTTTGTGTTGACAGAAAGGCCAAAACATATTCAGTCTGTCAGAGGCCTCTAGACACCAATCATCTTGTGGGATGCAAGAGAAGTGCACCACAGACTTCAGAGCTGACTTCTGTGATGAGTGGCGGCGGTGAAAAAGAAGTAATTTTGACAGAACTTTTTACCCCCAGCCAGGACAATGCTGACCAACAGAGGTGTGTTGTCTCGATGTTCTTGTTTCCATGCTGGTGAACATTTTCACTGAGTGGTTTGTGCACCCATTTTTAATTTCTGAGGACTTTCCATTGCTTTGAATCATTTACATTGCCTCTTGTCCTGGTGAATAATAACTCACTAGTGTAATGGTCCTCAGCTTTCTTTAGTTTGCAGATTGCTGAGTTTCCAGTGGAAATACAGCAAATATAAGTGGCACTTCTCACTTTCATCTTTCTGTAGACCTTTTGGAAAGGAGTTCACAGGTCACTTGGGGTTGTGCAGACCCCAAGTCGGAAGCCACTGACCTTGCCAAGCCCAGCATTAGCACCTGAATGTTTTAGGTACCTGTACAGCTGAAGCTTGTGCTTTCCTACCAGCATGCACCTTCCCTTCTCGTCGTTCACAATTCATCATCTATGACAGCTACCCTGAACCTCAGTGCTCGTTCTGAGCCTTTTCCCTTTCTCCACTTCAAGGACATCTGCAGTGATAACTATTGGAGCAGCCCTCCAAACCATGTTGGAAGGGCTGCCTGCTGGAAAGCTGCTCCTTGTTTTGTGTGTGGCAGCACAAGTGCATTGGGGCAGAGACCTTGATGGCTCTGTCACAATGGTGTTGTGCAGGGCACTGCAGCACTGATCTGGGGCTGAAATCTGTAAGTGCTCTTGCTGTGCAAACCCCTAAGATACTCGCATACGAGGTTACCGTGAATGAAAGTTAATCTGTAAATAGGCAACCAGGCAAAGAATTCTTGCTCAAAACCTGCCTGGATTTGCTTTACCTGTTTTCTCACTGTTAGGGCTGTAGTAATTACTTGTTGTGGCAGCCCTTAGCCTGCTTCATGAATGAATTGCATGTGTGCGTCTTTTGAAAGCTTTAGAGGAGTTATGGTGAGTTTGCAATGACAGATACTTAGATATATGTTTAGCTTCAATCTGGAGCCATAAATACATAATACTCATAAATGGCTATCTTTATTGCTCTGATTGTTCATTAAGAAAATGAGCACAGAGCCCTTTAGATCAGTAGATATACAAGTAGATATGTCATACTGTCTCAAACTCCTGGCGTATGCCATGAAAACATCAGCAGTGATTGCACAGTGTTACAGAGCTGCAGCCTGTAATGGTTTAGATGGTGTTTCTTTCACTAAACTGCAAAATAGTGATTCTTGTGTGATTTTACCTATAGGTTTTGGTATTGTCCATGACTTCTCATGGGCTTGTTCTTTCGTAATTACGGTAAGAATATATGAGATGTGCACCTCAAGGCAACTCTGTGTCTTGTACTGAAGCACGTTTGCCAGTACTATCCAGTTCTCTCCTCTCCGTGGCAATACCCAGAAGCATATGTGGGGAACTGACCTACTCTGAACCTCGAGGGTGCAAAGGGAAGTGGTATCTTGTGGGGTTTTCTTTTCCTTTCCTGAAACCATAGGTCTCAGTGCTTTTGCAAGGTGTCTGAGGTTTGTTTCATCATTAGGCTCCTTGATTTTTCCTGCATGTGTTGCAGCTGAACATAAACGTATCTGAGCTGGCTTTGAGCTGGCTAGCTCAGGTATGGTTTGCATTCTTCAACTGCAGCAATAATTATGGTTTTCAGCTGTGGCTAATGCCCCTTGCTGCCCAGGGAGCCTGTGATGAGCTGCTGCAGTAACGGATTTAAGTCCCTTGATTAAAGCTAACTCAGGTTTATCTGGACTACACTGCAGTGTTGCGATACTGTAACCCTCTTTTACAAACTGAGCTGTTGCAGTGAATTCCTCAGGGCTTTTTACTTCTTGCCTTTTCAGTTGCCTTTTCTGTGAACTTAGCAAGTGTGGCTTTTACCTTTATCCATGGCTGACCTTTTCTCAATGCTATCTCTCTGTTTAAAAGCTTGTGCCAGTGTGCAAGCTCTTGTCTTCCTCTGCACTGGTGGCTTTGCGCCAGGATCACACCAGCCTGAAGAAGTGTCAATAACAGCCTATCCCTTCCCAGCCCACCTTCCACCCTGCTGCATGTGGCATTGTCATTTTACTGTTTGCTCTGCTCTAGCTGCTTCTACAAACCTCCACCTTCCTCAAAGGCATCTCGTCTCTCCTGATGGCTCCAGAAATGTTGTTGGCTGCATTTGGTGCTAGCTGGGGCTGAGCCTTCCTGAGGAAGTTGGCTCTTGGCATGGATATGGTGCTATTTTGCTTTGAAGTCAGACCACATGTTTTGTAAACTGTGGTTTTGACCTTTAAAAACACGAGATGGTTAAGGCATGGCATGGTGCTGAACAGCATGGGAACAATAAGGTTAAGAAACCATCCAGTGAGACCTAATAGGGTACATATGGAAAGTGCTTGCGGCAATCTTTACCAGTGTTGTCCCTAACTTGCCTTTTTTATCCCTGCCTGAAGAAGGCGCAGGTCCATTTTTAGATATTTGACTACAGGAGTATAGTCCCTCCTTATCGTTCCTAGCAGGAGGTGGAATTCCTTTGTATTGCCACAGTGGTTTGAGCTGGTGTGGGTCAACACCATGAAGGTCTCCCAGCCTTTGCTTTCCCTTTTGCTGCAACACAGGAGCCTACAGTGAGCCAGGTCAAAGGCAAAAACATAACCTGGGATGAGGGGGAAGGAAAAGAGAGATTGCGATAAATTGCTGTGGACCTGCAGCCTTAACTTCTCAGTGTTATAGTCTGCCAACAGATATTTGTGGGATCATAAGGTAATTTGTTGGGAAGGGACCTCCAGAGGTCTCTGGTCCAACCTTCTGCTCACAGCCATGTTCGCAAGTCATCAGGTGGCTCCCATCATCTAACCCGTAATGCCCCATTGAAGACGGCAGCAGCTAACAGCAGCTCTGGTGGATCTTCTGCATTATTCCCACATTTCCTGCACGTTTGGCTGGGGACAAGTCCTTTTGTAACTCTGGCTTCTGCATAACAGGTTCCCCTGGTCCTCCTGCCTCCAGTTGCTCTGCCTAATGGGAGATCCGGGAGCATACAGCGCCGTCTCACTGGCTCTTCCACCCATGCTGTTTGGACACTGGCTTTTTTTGAGGCAAATAGGATGTCTTAAATACACAGCTGAGATCAAGCATCTGGTGCCTTCAGTTGTTTGTGTTTGTTCTTGAAAACCAAAACAACCTCAACAAAAAAACCAACCACCCAAAAAGCACAAAACCCACCACAAAATGCTGGCCTGCCTCAGCCGTATTTGTCTGTTTTGACAGATCCTTAAGGTGATCCACAGAGTCATCGATGCTAGCAGCTTTTTATAGGAGGATCTTTTCTTACCACATTGTTTATTCTTGGGAAAGACTTCTTTTTTTGCCAGCCACTTAATCCATGTCTTAGTTTTTTTTGCCAGAACCCCAGCAATAGCTGCTTTACCTGATTGCGGTTGATCTTTTGCAATGGCCAGTGAGCCTGCCCTTTCTTTAATTTTAAATTAGGTTGTAGTGACTTGGTGAATGGGAGTTATGGAAAACAAATTAACCAAGTGCACTTTCTTTCTCTCATATCTTTGTTTCCTGACTTCTTTTGTGACTTTTCTGTCTGCAGTTGACCTGCTCCTTGTGCAACCAGAGTCTCTTTATGCAGCTCATTAAATCATGTTTTCAGTCTGGCTTTAAACTCACAAATTTCTCTTGTTAGTGAGCATTTCCTTCTTATCTCTTTTCTTTCATTCTTATCTCAGCCTTTTGGCAGAAAGCACTTAGTGGAGGCTGCTAGCCTTGAAGTTGGCCTCAGTGAATAGAGGGGTGAAGGAGCCATTGACACTTTAATTTCAGTGTTTCTGCAGCCTGATGGATGTGCTCTGGGCTATGAAAACGCCTGCTTCACTGACTCCCAGAGAATTAATCTTCTGAATAAACGATTTGAAAAGAGTCTGCTCTTGATGATTGGGTTTGGTGTGGCTGCTCAGCAGATTTGGGTGTCTACACGAGGGAGGATCTGAAAAAGGGGACTAGTCAAAGGCAGAAGCCAAGTAGATGGATGACCCCTGTGCTTTTAGGAGCTGTTATCTGAACCCTGGTGGGTTGTTGAGGGAGGCAAGCTTGGTAGCTATAGACTTCCCAATCCCATCTTTCATGAAAGATTCAGCCTTTATTTACATCAGTGGCAATTTTCCAGTGGCAGTGTTTAGGTGACGGGAGTTAAACTGTGTTTCTAGTGAAATGAGAAATAGAGATGCTTCCAGCTAAGAGCGACAGAGAGAGACTATATGAAAACACAGACTTCGTGATTTGTCTTATTCTTTCCTGTGATATCCATTTCCTCTCCTCTTGCCAAGAAAATACGTTTTGCTGTTGAATTAACAGATCAGCTTCTGAGGCTCTGGCCAGGAAACACTTTCTCAGTATCCAGAAATGTGAGTGCTCTTTCAGAAAAAAATAGCAGTTTTCATCATGGTTGTGAAGATAACAGGAATAAAGACAGTTCTGTCAGTGCTGGAGCCAAATTCATGGGAGTCAGTAAAAAGGGGAGATCACACTTTTTCCTGATATTCTGTCTAATTATGACAGCTGCTGGTAAAGTTCAATGTTCATGGTATTTAGTTGCCAGCAAGAGTAAATACATTTTTCTGTTATCTTCTGGACAAACTGTAGTTTTCTTTGTAGTGCTGTAAGTGGCTGGTTTCAGGTGAGTTGTAGCAGGTACAGTGGGATAAGATCAAGCAATTCTCTTCTTGTGTTTTAGTTACTCAGCTTTACATTTAAACAGTTCAGAAGCATGTGTGTGTGAGCAGCATTTACTGCCGGTTGAGCAAGATTATATACATTGCCACATGATATAATTCATAGAAAATATGCTGCCCAAAGCATCGCTGGAAATACGATATAGTGGCATTTGCAAGTCCAGGCAGTTATATGCAGGATTTTCTAAATGTAGAATCCAGAGGTGCCTGAATGACTAATATGTTGGTAAGGGCATGCCTGACTTTATTAGATAGGAGTCTATTCTTTGGCTTTATTAGACAGCTTTAGTTACTTGATCAAAGAATAGACTCGTATTAGAGTCCTATCTTCTTTTCTATTTGTCCCATCTGACTAGCTAGCAGTGTCAGGGCAGGCTATCTCACACGGTTAGCTCCTGACTCCTTGAAAGTAACAATATAGTCCTGTTTCTTTGGAAGTTTCTGAAATTTATTATTGTACATCATAAACAGGGAGGGGAAAAATACAGGTGTTACGTTAAAAGGATTACTGTTGGTGCAGTTTGTATTTTCTTCTCTGTCAGTCCATTTGCCACTCACTTAAATAAAGTCTGTCTTCCTGCCCCGTCACATGCTTGTGTTGGGTGTCGGTGTGTGTATTGTTTATGGTGGTGGTACGGGGCATCCCACAGTCCTGGAACTGGTGAGTAAGAGTTCATGCTGATGACTGGACAACGCTGAGAATGCAGGTGCACAACAAACACAATTAAAATGACTTTGTTCCTTTCAAGAACGTGTTTGTTAGGTATGTTTAAATGCAAGGGTGTGAATTCCTTTCCAGACTACAGTTGGGGTTTTTATTTTGAAGGTTACAGCTTTTTCCATTGGAGGAGTTCATGTGTATTAATTCTGGCTGAGAAGACAACTGGACCAGAGGTGTTTGCTCAGCGTTCTTTAGGCAGCAGCCCAAGTACTCGGGCATTTTCTGCCTGAAGGATAGAAAATATTTCAGAAACACACTCAAGTTGATAACAGAAAGGTATATCGAGAATTGCAGAAACCAAGGCAGGAACATAGGCTTTCTCTTTGACTTTTTGGAACTTACAATGTTTTACCACTTTGTTTTGAACTTTGTTTTGTTTTCTCTTCTGTAAACTTACGGTTTAAGAAATAGAAAATAAACTGGAAAATGATGAGGTATCACTGTGTAACCACTGCGGTGCCTATGTTGAATACTGGGTGGAGTTTGTTTCCCCATGTTGGGGGAAAAAAACAACCCAGACAAAAAACCCCAACCAACCAAATAAAACTTAGAAAAATAAATTTCTGGAGAACTAGAAAAGATGCAAGGTAAGGTCGCAAGAGTGCTCCAAAGCATGGAGCAGCTGTACTGTGGGAGCTGTTTGAGTCATGAGTCATGTGGAGAAAATGAATAGAGCAATGATGTTTTTCTGTCTTTTCTGATGTAAGGATTTGGGAGCACAAAATTAAATTATTAGGAGGTAAGCTTGAAACAAACAGAAGAGCTGCTTTTTCAGAAAACATAATAAAAACAATGAGAAAGTCATGTTTTAAACTTTTAGCATCCTCTGTATCTTATATGGAGGATCTCTCTTAAACCAAACCAAAAAACCAACCAAGCAAGCAAAACCCCAAACTAAACAACCTTACCCCTCTCCCCCCCCCCCCAAACCTGAAAGTTTTTCTATTCAGGAGTAGATAGATCTGTTCACAGCAGAAGAATCTGGCACACACAAAGAACCTCTTTGTGTGCTGTCAGACCTTCCCTGGCTCCCCCGATGACTAATGCAGAGCCTATTTCCATAGCCACAGGTGGCTCCCAGAAGAGTTCACAGGAGGATTCGTGCGTGAAGACACTCCCTTTTCTGCTTAGTGTAGCATGGGGTAGTTGCCGAGTCCCAGTGGCCAGGGGCAAGCACCTTGCCTGTGGTCTCAGAGCAGTGAGAGCTTGCCAAAGGTGGCCAGTAGGCACTGGAGAAGGGGAGCCCTTCTCCGTCAAAGCCAAAGCACGGGGTGATGGAGTGGAAGATCCCAAATGCTGCGTTTGAATACCCCATTGCGGGTTGAAGGGGGTCAGCGCACTGGTATGCCACCTATTATGTGATCTTCCTTCTGCTTTTACAGATGCATCACTTCTTCATCTGATAATTTGCTTCAAGGACCAGAAAAGCCAGTCTGTGGAATTTGCCTCTGTTGCTGAAAGAAAAACCTGGGGACCTCCCAAGAGCTTATTATAGGGCTTCAAGGACCTATGTGAAGCCAGGGGTTCTTGGTGTCACGGGCTCATTACAAAAGAAGACATTTACTGTGGTATTCATTTAAAAATGGGCAGTTTTACTTAAACATGCTGAGCTTGGACAAACTGAATGCATGTTAGTGCTTTTTGGGTCCTGTTCTCTGCAAATGCCTGAAGAGGAGATTGAATGTTCCTTCACAAAGGACTTCGGTGTGATTACCTGTGAATATTTTCCATAGCGTGACTAAAAAGTACAAACATTTGGGATAACATGTCACCTGGGGAGGTGGGGATGAGAATTCTTTTGGAAGATCGCCTTTTTGGAATAGCACGAGCAGAACAAAGATAACGTAGTTCATTAATACCACCAATAAAAGAAAATAAATAATTATTTGTGCAATGTGAAACTACTTGACAAGTAAAAATATACCTGCTGTGAACTCCTGTGGAACATGTGGGGTCTCACAGGGTCTCATTTAGGATTTCTGCTCATTTCTGATTGTTGCTTAGGGGGTTGGTTTTCATTTTGGTGGTGGTTTTTTGCTCGTTTTTTTCGTGTTCCTAGTGGAATAATTGACCATGGCACGTAAGACAGCATGAAACAGTTGTGGTGGACTTTCTTTTGGTATCATTCTATAAAGTTGGGTCTGCCAATGAGAATGGTTTCCCAATTTTGTCTTATTGTATACGGCTATGTGTAATGGGTATGCACTTTGTGGGTGCAGTGACAGGGGAAGCTGAGCATATTGGACACTGCACACTTAGCCACTGTGCTTACGTGCAAGACAGGCTGATGACAGTGTTATGAACAAGGGTTGCTGATGGTGGTGTGGCAGGATGAGGAGAAAGAGGTATTTTTTTCTTAATTAGTCCTTTGCAATGGCTTTTCCTTGCTGTGGTGGCTTCAGCACCATTGAATATTATTCTCAAAATCACACCCTTGTTTCTTCCCTTGCATTTGCTAGTGTGGCTCAGCCACACCACATCCTACTGCAAAGTGCCTTTTGAAATGCCACATCCGAAGAGAAGCCTTTAAGTCCTGTGGGGTGCTTTGGGATAACCGCTCCCTTATGCTTCAGCCTGCTGGGCAATATATAAAATTGAATCTTTGACAGAACATTTATTACACCTGCAAAAGCAAAGTCAGTTTGTGTATTAAAGAAGGTTTATGCTGTAACTGCATGCGAGGGAATCAGGCCTTCAAGTGTAAGGAAACTAAAACTTTTGGGACCAAGTCCTAATGTCAGAGCTTAGTCCTTTGTGTAACCCAGCTGTATCAGCCAGCCAGATTGGGAGCAAAGAGACAGCATCTTTATATAGGACATGTTTATTGTTAGCTCAGTGTTATGGAGAACAGAGGGAAGAAAGAATGTAAAGACAGGAATTTGACAGAAATAATAAAAATTAAAAGAACAGTTGGGATATACATTCATTTGGATAGGAAAGCCAATGTAAGTCATCCTCTGGGTTTTGTACTTGTATGCGTGTATATTGTGCTGTGGTGGTGGCTGTATTCCCAGACATGGCTGGAGTTTCTGTGCTTTGTTTTCTGTTTAAGAGGAATGTTGAAAATGCTTTCTGTCTTGAAGGTGTAGAAATAATTTGAAAGTTTAATGTAGGATTGAATGTGGAGTATTTAATGATCGGAACTTGAACAGAGTAGGCAAGGCTTTTTGAGAAACTGGGTCTTATCACTGGATTTTGGGTTCCCAGTTTCCTTTCCCTCACGACTTTTCTTCCCCATTAAAAAGCTGAGATGAGGTAAGATGTATTAGTGTAGGACCCAGTGGCTTTCGTTACCATCGTGTAGGGTTGCTCTGACAAGTATTTTGGAGGATTTATTCGTGTATGGTTCTGTTGACATTATAGGTACTCACGCTCCACTTCTAAAATAGTGGCAGAACTTTATAAAACAGGGCTTTTATCTTTGCTTTAGGTGAGCTGTTTTTATTACGGGCAGCAGTCTGCAAGTGAGGATGCACTTTGCATTGATCTATATAAACATAACTGTTCTTTGCCCTCTTGCTTCTGTCTCTGTCCAGCTTATTAGTTGCCTTCTGGAAGCAAATCCTAGCTCATTTTGCTCTAAGCCGTTTCTTGCATTTATCTTATGAAAGGTAAAGCTCTTTGACACAGAGCAGAGGTTCAGTTATTAAGGATGTAATTACCTTGGTGAAGAATGCAGGATGGTTAAGTGCTGCTGTCAAGCTGGGCTGTGTTTTAGACTGATCTGACAGGTTAAAGAGGCTATGAAATAGCCATATTTTGCTCCTATGACCTTGTTTAAAGGTACTGAAGGACCTTTCTCCTGTGCTTTTTCTCTCCTGCAACATACACAAGTTTTGGTTAAGCACTGAGCTTGCTGCTGTCTTCTCCCTGCAGTTGTGTGAGCAGTTTCAGCTCGATGAGGAATGCTTGATGTAATCTGCTGAAATTAGACATGTAGGTGTGTTGTCATTATTAGGCTACTAGTGGCCGTTTAGCTATTTTATCTCAGTTATAATTAAAAGTGTTACCTGGAAGGGAGTGAGAAGAGGTGGGTCAGGAAGCTGGAGCTGGAGCCAGATCCAAGGCAGGATGTGTTTGGGCCTGTGGGTGGGATGCATCAGGCAAAGGTAGTGCCTGTAACTGTCTTTTAGCTATCAGACTTCCTTTATACTGAAAAAAAAAAAGAGAACTCTGGTCCCAAAACATCCATTTTACACTGTTATTTGAACAGCTTTTTTGCCACTTGGTGCGAACTTCTGCATAGCTTCCCTCAAATCAACCCCAAATGCCCCATCAATGTATGGGGCTTTTCTGTCTAACTGAGATGAAGCATTTTCCTCTTATACAACTATTTATTTTCCCCTGCAGAGAGGTGAGAAGGTGTGTGTAGTTTAAATGTGACCTGCAAAGAGTCTCTAGTCTCTGTTTGAAGTATTTTGTTTTATGACCTCACACAATCCACAGCTTCCCTTGTGAGCTGTGACTGACTCTTCAGGTCCCGGGGAAACGAACTGTGTCTTTGTTCCTCCTCGTTCATCTACAGAATGAAAATAAAGTTGGAGTCTTTGTTGTTTGTCCTTCTACTGTTATTGATTTTCCTTGGAGTGAATTTGGCAGGGACGTCACTGGAGAGCTCTTGAAAGTGGCTGGTGCTCTCTGGCTCCCTGTTCATACATCTCTGGAAGATCTATAGATAGAGAACCCTAAGCAAGTGCCAAATCACGTTCAGAGGTTGGGAAATCCCTTGTGTCTAAATTAGTGCATTTGAAACATTGGAAATTTATTTGTAGGGATAAAATCCTTTTAAAAGTAACTGGTAGTGTCATCATGGGAGTGGTAAATGTTGTAGCATCCCCAAGTGATGAGGAAGCTTAACCAAAGCCTTCCTTGCCGAAGGCGTGCAGGAGAACAATGCTCGTTGCTTCACAGGAAAACACCCAACCTTGTGATTACTTGTGATGGGCCGGATGTGGCCTTCTGCCAGGCTTTAGTAACAATTTACAGAAGAACGAAATTTTACCTCTGAATGGGGCAATAATGGTGTAAATGAGATTTTTTGACATGTTTTTAAAAATAATTTTAACTAGTGCCAAGTGAATTCTTTCCGTTATGGACTGAATTGTGTCTGGTAGAAAATGAAACCCCATTTCTCTAGTGAGGTGGAAGGGGTCTAGGACAACAGCCACAGACTCAGAAAGACGCTGAGCATCAGCAGGCCTCTGATGAGGAAGGAAACTGGCTATAGCTGTTGTCGAGGAAGGGGCGCTGCTTCTCATAATCCAGAGGAAAGGGTGTGAAACCTAGCAATAATTGCAGGAAACAATTGTCGTTGTTCTAGCCGGACTGCGCCCTATACAGCATATGGAACCAAACACAGGTCTGAATCTCATCACTGTGCTGGTTCAGCCTTGTGGTACAGCGAGAAGGGAAGCTGTGAAGTAAAAGTGATCTTGGGAGGCTTTGGTTTTCCTCTGCGGAGAGGTGGGAAGGTGAGCAGAGTTTAAATGTACCTGGCAAAATGTGAACGCTCAGTTTCAAGTATTTCAGGGTCAGGCATAAGGCAAAACACCTATATAAACTCCTGGCTTCTTGTGCCTGTGGGCTACCTCTGTTCGGGGTTCTGCTATTAACACTATATAAAAGTTTTGGGTTTTTTGTCCCCTCTGTCTTCCCTGTAATCTTTCTCCTGGTCATGAGGAAACTTTTCTCTCTGAACTCTGATTTACCTTCACATCTTTTCTCTCTCAAGACCCTTTCTTGGTCAGGTCAGTGCCTGTCACCATCCACATTTGGCTGCTTTGCTTTTGACTCTCCTCTGTACTGATGCCCAGATCTTCTTTGACCTGTCCTGCCAGTGCCTCCTCGATTTGGTCTCGCTGCCTCTTTTCTGGGCTGTCCTGCACATTCCTATTGGCTGTCTGAGTAGTCAGGCTCCTTGCCTGCTGTACAACAACCTGCTCCAGGGTCTCAGCTACCATTTCCATATTTCTCGGCTGCTCTTGTTCATCTCTTTCCATCCAGCCTTTCATTGCCTTTCTTGTGATGTTCCTCTCTGTGTAGCTTACTGGTGGTATGAGCCATCTCCTTACACTCCCTCCCAAGCACCATTTCCTAATACCTCCACAATTTGCCTATCCCATCCCATTCAGGCATGTAGTGAGTAGTTCTTCAGTCTTTGCCTCTTGCTCATCCCGTGCATCTGGACTACGTGCACAGTCTCAAGCTACAAACTTTCGAAGAAATCTAATTCAGTCTTTACGAGCTCAGACCTTTGCAGGGTGTAATTACCTCTTGCCGTCATCACTGAGACCTCCTTCCTGCTGGCTTACCTGACGCAGGCATGCATGCACACATACATACATATACAGCATCCCTATTTCCCGCAGGTCTTTAGCCTGTGCAACCACCGGATCACTAGCGCTGGATCTTTGCTGTCATTGCTTCTTTGCACGCCTCATTCAGCTGTTCCGGGCTCTGCCCAACTTTCTTCCCATCTGCTGAGCCAGGTATTGTCCCCACATTACCCTTACCCATCATGCAGGCAAGGAAGGACTTGCTCATGCATGTATGCAGTGTCTTTCTGGGTTGGCTGGGCTTTACTTTTGCCATATTGAAGTAGCCTTGGTGGTTACCTCCTTTGAATACCTTCATAACCTTTGGCGAAGCCTTTTTTTCAGCATCTCCCTCCTGTGTCAGTGCCCAGCCTCACAATAACTGCCCTGTTTTTTGTTGTTCCCTTACTTCTCTTATGGTCTAAGGCAGGCAGGCACCCTTCTAGATAAGGGTACTTCCATATCTCAGTCTGTCCTGGGAAGTGCATGGCTTTTTATTAGGTACTGAAGTATTTATTAATAGCTCTGGTGAACATATCCCTGGTGTGACATTGTCTGTCAGTGAAGTTAAATTCTTATACTGACCTTGGTAACAGGGGCAAAAAAATGTAATAAAAAGGCACTTTGGAAATTAACTGCAGGAGGATCTCTGAATTTATGGATGGCATAAAAAGAAAGTATGCTTTCTTGGAGAAACAGCCTTTTGTCAGTGTACCTGCTTCCTCACCCTGAGATGTGCAGTGAACATTGTCACTACTGTTTCTTGGGTTAAATGCCAAAAAAGTCCTAGGATATGAGGAATGAAGCAGTGTTGCTGCATTCACTCTGGCTTGGACATGCTTGTCTGGTTTCAGTGTCATTGGAGCAATTGTGGTATTACCCTTTGTTTTCTCCCTGCTTCTCCTTGGAGGCTGTCTGGCAGGTCCTTGAGAGGCAGAGGGCAGAGTTTGCAATCCAGGATGGCTTCATCCTGGATTTGAGAGCAGAAACCCAAGGCTTCCCTTTCCTGTCCTTCGTCCCCTGGTTCGTTTTCCCCATTTCTTGGTGTACATGAGGTCATTTAATTCAAGCAGTGGAGTAGCAGAACAAAGCAGTTTTCAAAGGAAATACAAACTGTCTTTACTGGTTTTCATTTCCTTTTTTTCTATTCAGCAAACTGTACAATACTTAGTAATAAAAGACTTGCTAGTTCTTGTATTGCAGTTACTGAATTATTAAATCTCAGAATCTCTGATTTTGCTAAAGAGTAATTAGTGTGTGCAGTGTCTTCCTGGCACGTGCTGGAGATGTAATCAGGAATCAAGGTGCTCTTAGCAAGAGCTTTGTTAAAGCATACTTTAAAATACCATCTTACTAGAAATGGAAAGAGCCTGTAGTCATATAAAAAACAGCTCTCAGAAGCTGAGAGGTTTGGGAAGATGGGATCGGATATAGGTACTGTTAGAGGCTTTGCTCATCTGGTTTTATCCTTCATTAAAATTTCAGCATAGATCCTCATAACACAGTGTCAGCAGAAATGGAGGCAAAGCTTAAAGGATTACTCTGATTAATACGAGGATGCGAGTTTTGGGTTTTGTTTGTTGCATTAGAGCTGAAAGAGTCGTTTGGGTGCTTACCTTGGACTCATGCCCATGTCTAACCATATGGCACAGCAGTCAATGGAATGCAGATAACAACTTCATTTTCTTCACTATTTAGGTTCAAACTTGTGCTAACAGGTCCCCTCCCAAGCTTTGTTTCAACCCACTATGTGAACCTAGTAGGGAAATTCACCTCTCTATGCCTCAGTTTCCCCATACTGTAAACAGCAATAATAATATGCAGCTTCTCTTTTAATGTGTTTGGAGCATAGGGATGAAAAGCACCAAATATGAGCTTGCTGTTTAATTATTTGGCCTATTGCTTGTACTCAATTTGTCTGACCATGCAGTGGGAACACCCGTGATTGGGAAATCTGGGCTTCCCACGTTTACCTGGGCAGCACCCAGGTGGTGGTGCTAGCCTGACCAGTTGGGCCGTGACCTACAGTGCTGGCAAATATAGCTAGCATTATCCAGCCAGCCACTTCAAAGGGTGAGGGTAAGAAGGGGATGAAAACTTGCAGGGGAGAAAGCATGCTTCGTACCTGAATAAAGCAAAATTTTCCTCTTCTGACCAGGGAGCCTGAATACACACATGGGCAGTGCTGCTTCCTAGGTAATTTGAAGCTGTACTAACACTTCAGAAGAGAAGTGAGTCAAAACAGCTAATCCATGTAAACTATTGTCATAGGTGTGTGGTGAAATCCATGTCTGTCAGCGCTGAGAAGTTGCTGTGTAGGGTTGAGTCAAGGCATATTGGGGCCCCCATCTCCTTGAGTGGCATGGGAGTAGGGTCTCAGGGAATCAGAATACTAATTTCTCTTTCCCTAACAAATTGCTCATGGATGACCTTTCACATTTGGGGTCCTGAGACACACTCTGTCAACACAGAGCGTGTTTTTACTACTTTTTACATGTAGACAGAAGGAAACTGCCTTGGAAGGGACTTTGAAATTTTGGAGGTAGGCTAAACCAGCCCCTGGAAGGCTGCTAGTAAATTACTAGCATGCTATCCAGGTGTCATGATCTTCTGAGGCTAGATATCGATATTGCATGTATGGTAGATATATTACATGTCTATTTTACATATTCCCATTTTAAAGTAACTGTTTAAACCTTGCAAATAAACCAGTAGCTTAGGAAAAAAGTGTAATATGGAGCTATTGTACAAACAATTGTATTGTGCTGTAGTATTACACCAACTGAACCAAGCCTATGAGCAAAGCCTTATGCCTTGGGTTTAAGAAGTACGTGGTGTGTCCCAGTCTCACTGTAGAAACTGCACGTAGGAGGAGACAGTTTCAGGATGCAAGACCTGTTGTTATTAGTTATTCCTCTGCTTCCTGACTCTAAGGCTTCTTGGCCTGAAAGTGGCAAGCAATCAATAAGGTTATTTTAGGGGTTTTGGAGCCGATCTACATAATTTTTATAATGTCTTCAAGGAAAAATCCACTTGTGGAGCCGCACGTTACTCTCTGCAAAGTTTGAGGAGCTGATAATGGCCCAAAAGGTTTCCATAGATATAAATATTGGAGTGCAGTTAGGCAAAACGAATGTTAAGTATGTATAATTCAGAGTGCCCGTAGCTTTTAAAAGCCCTAAGGTTCTTTGCCTTTCAGCAGCTGATGAAATCTTCACTCTCTCTTTCATGTTTTTGTCCTGTTGCTTTACATCTTTTATTTGACTTCATTGTGTTCATCCAGTTTATGCCAATAGTGTTAACTTCCAGTAACAAAATTATGTCCTTGAGATACAATGCAGAATCCTGTTTTCTCTTTTAGATAGGTGAAATACAAATTCATTGATGTGGTCTGAAAAAAGTCTCAGTATCGGAGTATTCCTGATGTCTATGAGATAGTTTCAGTCCAGCCGTTTTCCTGCATGGTGTGACCTACCTGACATATTACTTACTTTTTCCTCCTGCTTTTCTCCTTTTCCGGTTTCATTGCTGTTTTGCTTTCCTGTTGCGTGGAGACAATGCTGAAGAAATTTTCTTTTCTGCATGTGTAAGCTGTCTTCTCTCCTCCCACTTTGTATCACTGCTGTTGTTCCTTCCAGCAGACTGACTTTCACAGCTTCTATGTGAAATGGAAATTATTAAATGTAAATGGTATCTTAACAACATTTAAAAATTTCAGTATGTATAATGAAATTGTTCTTGCTGTAAAAGAACAAGGGGAAAATGACCTTGTATTTGGTTTTGACACCATAAGCAATTGCTTGTTTATCTCTACGGCCTGCATAACTTTGACGTAGATTCTGCTCTTACATGTGGTCTGCAGATACCTAGGCTTGGAGAATTATTTGTGCACCAAGTAATTCATGATGGTGAATGTTTTGAGTCACTATATGGTGCAGTTGACACACTAGAGGGAAGGGATGCCATCCAGAGGGACCTTGACAGGCTCAAGAGCTGGGCCCACGTGAACCTTGTAAAGTTCAACAAGACCAAGTGCAAGGTCCTGCACCTGGGCTGGGGCAATCCCAGGCACAAATGCAGTCTGGGTGGAGAATGGATTGAGAGGAGGAGAAGGACTTGGGGGTGTTGGTTGACAAAGAAGCGCAACATGAGCCGGCAGTGTGTGCTCACAGCCCAGAAATCAACCGTATACTGAGCTGCATCAAAAGAAGTGTGACCAGCAGGTCGAGGGAGGTGATCCTGCCTCTCTACTCTGCTTTCATGAGACCCCACTTGCAGTACTGCGTTCAGCTCTGGGGCCCCAACATAAGAAGAACGTGAACCTGCTTGAGCGAGTCCAGAGGAGGCCACGAAGATGCTCAGAGGGCTGAAGCACCTCTCCTATGGTGACAGGCTGAGAGAGGTGGGATTGTTCAGCCTGGAGAAGGCTCTGGGAAGACCTTACAGCAGCCTTCCAGCATCTGAAGGGGGGGGCCTACAAGGATGCTGGAGTGGGACTTCATCAGGGACTGTAGTGACAGGGCAAGGGAAATGTCCTTAAGCTGAAAGAGGGTAGATTTAGATTAGATATAAGGAAGAAGCTCTTTACTGTGAGGGTGGTGAGCCACAGGCACAGGTTGCCCAAAGAAGCTGTGGCTGCCCCATCCCTGAAAGTGTTCAAGGCCAGGCTGGATGGAGCTTTGAGCAACCTGGTCTAGTGGAAGGTGTCCATTCCCGTAGTGGGGGGGTTGGAACTAGATGATCTTTAAGGTGCCTTCCAACCCAAACCATTCTGTGATTCTGATCACAAGGTTTTTACAGCAATGGTGTTAGAATATCTCACAACTTTTTCAGGCACCTAGCTAGCCTACACATAGTGATTTTTATATGTATTTTCAGTTATGCTTAAAGCCCAACCCCAGAACTTGCTTAGGTAAGTATTAGCTAAATATTTCCTTGGTGTGCAAGCTGTCTAATTCAGACTGAAGTCACTGTAGCATTCAACCACAGTGCAGAAAGCCAGAAATATGCAGGATCCAGGCCATTAGTTGTACATGGTGAGGGAGGAAAACCCTGCAGCATCCCACACTTAAAAATTCCCATTTAGCAAACCTCAATTTAATACCTGATGTCCTCATTTGTGCTGTGTGGGACACAGTTTATATGCCAGGAAGTGGAGAAACCTGCTCCTGTCTGTTATTTTGACACTGAAAAGAAAACATCACATCTGGTTCCTCTGCATGCTTCTGCCAATGAAACGAGGTGTCATGATCTGGTGGAGTGAGAGAAATGGAACAGGAAGCATCGATCGCTGACTGCCCAGCTGGTAGGCAGCTCCATGCTTTGCTGTGGTCTGGACCAGATTTTTCTTGGCAGATGCTTCCTGCTGGTGTTGGCAGTGATGACAGCAAGTGTGTAAGCAAGGCTACTGATTCCTGCTGTCATTAGTCATGTCACTTAGGTCATTACCGCTGGCCTCAGGAGCCCTCCTTCCCTGGCCCTGCCAGCCACGTCCACCTCATGGGAGAGGTGTGCTGGGAAGCGCTCAGCTGTAAAATGGTAGGGTAGAGGCAGTCTAGGCATGTACTGTTGGTTTTTTAATTTTATTTTTTTTCTCCTGCATAATACCTTTTCCAGTATTTTCCGAAGGTCAGGAGCTGCAGAGTGCTTGCTGTCAAGCTTGCACTTGCTCTGCTGCTTTTGAAATCTGAGCTAATTTTGCCTTCTTTCAGGCTTCCTGCATGACTGCAGGTCTTGGAGGTTTGGTGCTTCACATCACTGAATAACTTACTGCTACATGTGATGTATTATCCTGAGTTTTGGGCATGATTCTGCAGGCTCATTTCAATGTCTGCTCTGTTTCTGAGGGACACTTATTCAGGTGGCAGCTTTGGTCCTCTGGTAGGAGATGTCTCGCGTGGCTCTTGGTAATGCTGTTAGGAGCTCAGTGTGGCTGGCTTGGTATTCCTCTGCAGGGAAAGTGAATAAGGACGTGAGAATTTGCCTTTTAGCATCAGTAATGGTTTGGAGCTGACTGAACATGTCCCAGGCTAACCATATTTTCAGGTCCTGAGATCCTGGGAATACTGCTGTGGTTGCACGCTGGGAGTCCTATGGCATCATGGCAAACACCATAGTCTTTGTGAAATGTATGCACTAATGTTTGCAGCTTCTGCACGGTTGGATAGACACAATGTCTTTAGGACTCTGGCCACGCCCTGTGATAACTAGTGGCTGCAAGAAGGTCTCTTGACTTGTGGAATGAAAAATCAAATGCTACTGTGAAAAGTTCTTGCAGACCTTCCTGAATCTCCTGAACATGGTTGTGCCTGGTTCTCTCTGAAAGTCCAGCCCTGAAAAAGCGTTGGGCTGTTGAAGATGTTAGAGGGTTTCACACCAACCCAGGAGCTTCTATGTTCAGGACTACCTGGAACCATCTCTCAGGTAGATCATCACATGGATGGGCCACCTCTGAACAGGCTCAGCCAGCTGGTTTTGCCACACCACCATTTTGTGGATCTTCACGTGAACCTTCCTTGGTGCTGGCTGCAGGAAGGCCATCCCTGCAGACTGCTTAAGCTAAGGATGGGTTTTGTTAATGTGCAGAAAACCAAACCGGGAATGTGAGGGGTTAAAAGCATCCCCTTGGGAATGGATCTGGAGTACAGATTTTGCATGGATTCATATGAGTAGTGCTATGACCATGACCCTTAAACACTGTTGTTTCCCTCCTGCTGCTGCTGGATGTCATTACCTACCAGGAAACAGGTGGAAAAAGTGTCCAGGAAAAATGGAACAGGGTTTTGAAATAGGCAATTTGGGTTTTGGCAGCTGGGGTGAGCACGCTGTTTCCATTCAGCATCTGTTTCTCTGTGCAAAATGGCAGGAAATCTGGTCTTTCAATTCCTTTGACACTTGTCTGTGCCTTAACTCAAATACCCCAAATATTTCACAGTTGAGATAATATCAATAACAAAATAATGTTTAATTTCAGTGTTGCAAAAATCTGAAGCAACATTTTTTGCATATTGCTCCCATCCAAAGCAACCATTGCTAAACCAACACTACGTGTAGCCTTGCATCATGTGAAGTGGTAACTACAGAAAGCATCAGCCTCCCTCCTCTATTTGTCTTTCCCTCCTGCTCCCCACTTGGTAGACCACTCAAGACGTCTACCCATAACAAATCTCTTCAGTTCCCTTTATCATGGGAGCAATGCAAGGGAGCTGAAGAGTAGCTAATGGCAATTCTTTCTAACTCCCTTCCTCTGCCCCAATACTGTGCCTGCTTAAACATGCTTTGCATAACTGGCAGGTGGGTAAATCTGTGTGTTCCCCTGGAGTCAGAGATAAGAGGAGCATCAGGAGACTCTTGTGTTATGAATACTGGTGGAACTTCTCAGGCTTTGCTCTCTACTCCTAGATCAGGATGATTGTAAAACGCTAACATTTTTGTTTAAGGCTCCTTGATCAAGATGAAGGCCACGACTGTGCAGATATGAGCCCCGTGTCATTTTAGGTATGGAGGAACAAAGTGGGCCCCTGGAGGGCAGGAGGGAGAAGGCTGGTCATAGGCTGCTTTGTTTCCATCACCAGAAATGCTTTATTGTATATTTTTATTTCTACCACCCTGGAAGGGTCTATAGCTGCAAGCCTCAGCATAGGTGAGCTGAGCAGAGTGGAGGGCGTCACACTACCTAGCTCTGCCCATCACAAAAATAACACCAGCTTTCCTCTACCCTCCGCATCTCCTCCATTGAAGTTGGGGGCCCAGCTAAGCCCTCTGCAACCCAATACCCAATTGGTTTGGTTTTCCTTTGCAAATCACTATGAAATCCTGCTACAATACTTTACAAATGGCAGTGCAGTTTTTTAATTCCTCAGAACCACCTGTGCAGAATTTTGCTTCTTAAGTGCTGAAAAACCTCCAAATGTAGCTTTTCTTTTTTATTAAAAATAAAAAAATCAGTTACAACTATGTAAAATTTATGAAACATCCAAGTTTTCAAGTGCACAGTGTACAACACAGTTGTACTTCCAATTTCAAACCATTTTTTCTATAGTGAGAAGGTCAGAGCTCTCCTGCAGTTTATCAGCAGGGCTGTACCTTTCAGTTGCTTTGAAAGTGAGCAAAGGGTTCTTTCTATAGTGCCTTGCTAAGTGTTACACTAAAGCAGCTTGCATACATTCAACTGCTATGGTGAACTGAAAACTGAAGAGATTCCTGCCTCCCCCCTCTTTTTTTAAACCCGTTTGAACTGCCTTGGAGCAGAGATGAAAACCACTAAAACCACTAAAAGTCAGCAATCTAGGATTTCTTTTTTGTTTCATCTTGACTGACTGAAAAACAGCTGGAATGAAAAGCATCCACCTTCATGCCTGGAGAAAAAAAGTCTTTGGGTGTTTCTCCAAGTAATTGCAGTAGCTGAGATTTGGAGCTGGTTGTAAGGCCCGTTGCTGTTCCCGTGTAACTACTAGTCAGTCTGGATTGACCTCTGTATTTTTATGGCATGGGCTCAATCAAGAATCTGATGACAGAGCTCTTGTGCAGAGGCTGTGGGTGCTTGCTAAACCTTCCTCCTCCTCCATCACTGCGTGCTGCGGCTGAGCCTGGCTGCTGAGGCACCCAGCTGTATGGGATCTGAGTGGCTCAAAAACGAGATGCCACTCCTCTCAGAAGAATGAGCTCAGGAACACTGGCCCTATTAATATATTTTATTTGGCATTATTAGAGAAAACCCAGCCCCAAGCCCTCTGTTGTCAGGATTTTCTTTAAATAGCCAGTTCTGGAAACAGGAATTTCCTTTACCTCTGGAAACAGGAAACAGATCTGACTATTACATATTTGCTTTAAATCTTTTAATTATCCATTGCTGCCCCTCACCTCTGACTTTATTTCCACTGCTCAGCAAAATTCTCTATTTTTGATAAGCCAGTATCCGCGGTTGTTGTGCAAGACTCAAGGGTATGCGCTGTGGAATAAAACATTGTATTTTGTTTTTAGAGCTGGCAGGACTGATGTTTTCTGTATCCATCATGTTTATTATATGAATACAAGAAGTTCTCTTCCCTCAGGTTTGATACAGAGGTATGGTCTGGTAACTCAAACAATGAAAAAAAAGGGAGAAAATGAGAATTGGCATCACAGAACTAAATGAAGGACAAGATTTTTATTTTTTTAATTATTTTTTAAGGCTAATAATCAGAGCCTACTGACAAGAAAGAGAATACAAGTGGAACTGGAGTACTTTCAGAAATTCAGGGCCAGAAGGGACTTCAAGATATCTTCTAAACCATCTCCTTGCCCCCAAGAAGAATAGATGTTTATCTTCAAACCCTCTGATGAGGGTGATTTCACAACCTGACAACAAATTCTGTGCCAGGCCTTCATTCTCTTTGTATTCCGAAAGTTTTTTTCACGATACCCTCAAAACTTCTTAGGTGTACTGTAGGGTTTTGTTTTAATTCGTGCAGTAGAAAAACTGATGACTGTCCTTTTTGTACAGTTATCTGGTCTCGGGACTGTATATTCTCTGGATGTATTTGCCACCTCTGTAACCTCTTAATCATCTAATTAAAATGTTCTAGATATACAGATATGTAGATCATGTCTCTAAATGTCTTTTGGCTCTTGTTGCTTGCATTTCGGACTCTATACCAAATGGGCAAAATAACTCTTTCAGGAAAAGGCAGGGACATTAGGGATAAAGAGTTATTTTCCAGGCTGAGCAAAATCCCCATCTGAAGCTTTAGGGCTGCTGAGCAGAGAGAAGTAGCTGCCTTGCAAGCTGTGCCCATGTTATTCTGTAAGTCTGTGCTTTGGTGGTCTTTGCAAAAGCTGCATGTCATTGACCCCTGACTGGCTTGCAGTTCTCTGTAATGTAACTTTGGTGTTTTGGTGGTACTGCTGCCTCTCCATTTATTTCAATTCTGTTTCTGTGGAGTCCTCCTTTCTAAGCAGAGTGCAGTGCTATTAACTGTCCTGGGAATGTGTTGGCTCTTAAATAATCACAAGCAGAGCCACTGTGCCAAGTTTTGGTTTGGAGTAACTTTTTTCTGCTTCCAGACCTTGATGTAGCTCCAGAAAAATAAGGGTGTTTACGGATGCATTATGAATTAGCACCCTGGTTGCCAGCTCTTTGTAGCTGGGTCCTGGCTCCGGCTCTCATGCTGTGATGCTTCTTGTGCTGTGAATGTGTGCTCAAGCTGGCAGAATCATCTCTGTCTATCTCTGGCGTTCGTGTCTGGACCCTCTCCCTGCCACAGTGCGCTGGGTTGCTCTCAAAGCCTTTTGATAGCCTCTTGCACACATGGTAGGATTCATCTTTGCTCACCCCAGCTCTGCTGCTGCCCTGGACACTGAATTTATTCCTTCTTGCTTGTTCCCTCTGAAGCTGGCAGGGTATTGATGCCACACACCCTTCTTTCCAAAGCACCCCAAGATGTGCAGAGCTGTAGGGGTGCAGAGGATCAGTGAGGCATATTTGCTGTCCAACCTGTGCGATGCTGGGCTGTAGAGACCCCCTAAGCTGGATGGAGAGGGGCTCTCTGCTGTTCCCCAGCACTGCAGCTCGCTCCCACAGTCCCAGGACACGGCATCAACATCCATCTTGCATGCTGGCTGTTTGTAACCTTGCTTTGTGCTTAGCTGACCCCTCCTGTAAGGGTCCTGGGAACAAAGGTAGTGGCTAACACTGGTTTAGCAGTTACCTGCCAATAGGTGCAGCTATTTTAATCTCTATACACCCCACTGGGTAGCCAAGCAGAAAGCAGCTAATAAGCTGCTTTTAAAAGCTGGGGAAGCCTGTCTTGTTCAGTAAGCAACCCCTAAATGTATCAACAGCTTTAATTCACTTCTGGTTAGCACAGAATCTATAGTATCTCGTCCATGCTCTAAGCAGCATGTCTGTGCCCAGCACAGTGCGCTGCACTGCTCAGCCCTGCAGCTTTCACCTGATCCCTGGCATTGGTCTGGCCCAGGACACAACTGCTTTTGATGTTAACTTCATTAGCTCTCAGCAAAGGGTAGCTGCTCTTGGCAAGGGATCCTAAAACAGTCGCCACATTAGCAAAGAAATAAACCAGAAATAACTGTTTGTTTTAATTCCAGTGTAACGTGTCAGAGCAGTTTGAGTATGCTTTGGCATGCTGAGTGGTAATGGAGATTTTTTTCTCTGTTGGTTGGTTTGAAAAATAGCCATTGATTGCAGCTGAAAGAACAAAGATGTGTGTCTTCTGGATCGGTAGCTTTGTAGCCCAGAGAGTCTGCACAGCTCACTGACTGTTCTGATACCTCCTTGTTCTGAAGTAGTGTGATGCTTTTCTCTTTGAAACATAACCAGTGGGAAAACAAAGAAGTGATTAGCCGTAAGTTGAAGGTAAGCTTCCAAATTATGTCCCCAGAAATATCAGGAAAAAGAAAAAGTGGTATTAATTTTTGTCTTTGTTGTGTTTCTCTGGAGCCTGTTGCGGAGTGTGGTTGAGTTTACCTGAGGCTGACGGAAGCCTTGCTGGCGATTTCATCATATGTCTTGGTGTGGCTCTGTCATGGTGACAACTCATTTTTCCAGCTCACTTGGGGAGCAAGTTGGAAACCCTGATTCCGATGTGGAGGAGTGGAATAGCCAGCTAACCAGTCTGGCTGGGTGGTTTTGGTGCCATCTTCCCAGGTTGCAGAGAGGCAGCTGAATCTGTACTTTTTATTTGGTGTCTCTGAGCCAGGGTGCTGTGTTTGTGCCGACATTTGAGTGGCAGCTCTTTACCGTTTCAACGCAGTGGGTGTGCTGAAGTCATTTTGTGCAGAGGCTCAATTTCCTACTTATACAGCAATGACTTGCCAGGGCATCTGAACACGCGTATGAGCTGGGCTTGGGCACATGCTCTGGCTAACACTTCTTATCTGCTCTGCCTAAGGATGTGGTTTCTGGCTGTATCAGAGGAGTAGGGCTGCTGCTAGAGTAGCCTCCCAGCTGGCTACATGCAACCCCTGTGCCTCTTTCACCTCGGAGTTTTATTCAGGACTTGTACTGTTTAATTACTGCCATTCTCTATAACATATGTGAAGGTGCTAACCATTCTTCTAGTTTTCCCTAAGCCAGGGCGCTGAGCACAGTCTCTTGGACTGCCGTGTGTGTTCTTCTAATGTCACACATCTTGCTGCAAATAATTTACCTGCATCAAGTGATCATTATACTCCTGTTTGGTATGTGAATCAGAGGACTGTTGGTATAAAGCACACTAGCATTTCACAGCACGACTCATACTGTAGGCATTAAGTATTCAAGGAATTAAGAATATTCAAGTGTATTTCAGAATGAGGCATGTGAAAAATGGTAAGTAGGTTCCCTCTGCTGCCTTGAATGAGGTTTGCCCCTTTTTTTTTTAAACCATGGATGATCTCTACTGTTTGCCTTTCCTTTAAACAAATGCACAGCTGGTATATTTGTTGCTCTGTCGCTGGAGAACTATTGAATCTTTGACCTGTGGCTTCACACATATATTTTAGCATTTCTTTTAGTTTCTATAAAATATGAGTAAAATGTAAAGCAGTCAGATTGTTGGTTTTTCTGATGACCAAGGGCCTGGAGCATGTGCTGTGGAAGAGGCTGAGGGACGGGCTTGTTCAGCCTGGAGAGGAGATGGCTTTGAGGGGGAACCTTACAGCAGCCTTCCCCTACCTGTTGGGAAGTTAATGAAAAGATGGAGCCAGGCTCCAAGGGGCAATGGTTGCAAACTGGAGTGGGATTTTATGTCAAAATATTGAAAAGATATAATCTCCATGAGAACAATTAGGGATTGACAAATTGCCCAGAGGGGCTCCGGGAGCTCTGTCCTTTAAGGTTCAAGGCCCAACTGGGCCAAGCCCTGCGCAGCATCACATGAAGTCAGGGTTGGCCCTGCTTTGAGCAGGAGGCTGGAGACTTCCCAAGGTCTGTTCCTACCTGAACAACCTTATTTAGTGACATTAGCCACAAACACGGGTATTTTGTGAGCGAAATGCAGCATGGCAGGAGCTTGCATTGCCTTTGCCATTCTACTTCTAAATGGGAGTAGAAAAGAGGACTCCATCATGATCATGCTGAACTTGGTGTTTATAGGAAATTCCATCACAGCTGATGTTTCTCCAAGTGATTGACTGCTGCCTGCCTAATTACAGCCCCAAGGGGCTAGCACCGGGAGGACAAGTGGGGTGGTTATCTGCGATGCAGCAAATAAGCCCTGAAGCCATCCTAACCTTGCTATTATCCCTTTTCCTCCAAACTGATGGGCAAACACTGACAGGCTGCATGGCTTTGACACTGCAAATCCAGATTTCATGGCAGGGAACTGAAAGGAAAATATGGTTAAATAAGATGAGATATGAGTCTTCCACGCTGCCTACATCCTGCTTACCCCAGACATGCTGGCCTCCAGCTGTCGGGTGCCTGTTCCAGTGGTGTGGGGTTAGGATGTCCATGCATGTAGAGGGTGGACGGTAAGCCCTTGGCAAACAGGCTGTGGAGGAAGGCTGATGTCCGGTGGACCTCAAATGTCACTCCAGTCTTCTAAAAGGGCAAGAAGGAGGACCCGGGTAACTATAGACTGGTCAGCCTCACCTCCATCCCTGGGAAAGTGATGGAACACCTTATCCTTGGTGCCATCTTAAGGCATATCAAGGATAAGAGGGTTATGAGCAGCAGTCAACATGCTTGACCAACCTCATAGCCTTTTATGAGGAAATAACACGGTGGACGGATGATGGCAGAGTGGTGGATGTGGTCTACCTTGACTTCAGCAAAGCATTTGACACAGTCTCCCACAGCATCCTCATAGCTAAACTGAGGAAGTGTGGTCTGGATGATCAGGTAGTGAGGTGGACTGCGAACCGGCTGAAGGAGAGAAGCCAGAGAGTTGTAGTCTATGGGGCGGAGTCTAGTTGGAGGCCTGTATCTAGTGGAGTGCCTCAAGGGTCAGTATTGGGACCAGTATTATTTAATATATTCATCAATGATTTAGATGAGGGAATTGAGTGTACTGTCAGCAAGTTTGCTGATGACACTAAGCTGGGAGGAGTGGCTGACACGCCAGAAGGCTGTGCTGCCATCCAGCGAGACCTGGACAGGCTGGAGAGTTGGGCAGGGAGTAACTTGATGAAATATAACAAGGGAAAGTGTAGAGTCCTGCATCTGGGCAGGAACAACCCCAGGTTCCAGTATAGGTTGGGGAACGACCTGTTAGAGAGCAGTGTAGGGGAGAGGGACCTGGGGGTCCTAGTGGATGGCAGGATGACCATGAGCCAACACTGTGCCCTTGTGGCCAAGAAGGCCAATGGCATCCTGGGGTGTATTAGAAGGGGGGTGGTCAGTAGGTCGAGAGAGGTCCTCCTTCCCCTCTACTCTGCCCTGGTGAGACCGCATCTGGAATATTGTGTCCAGTTCTGGGCCCCTCAGTTCAAGAAGGACAGGGACCTGCTGGAGAGAGTCCAGCGCAGGGCAACTAAGATGATTAAGGGAGTGGAGCATCTCCCTTATGAGGAAAGGCTGAGGGAGCTGGGTCTCTATAGTTTGGAGAAGAGGAGACTGAGGGGTGACCTTATTAGTGTATATAAATATATAAAGGGGGAGTGTCACGAGGATGGAGCCAGGCTCTTCTCAGTGGCAAACAATGATAGGACAAGGGGTAATGGGTACAAACTGGAACACAAGAGGTTCCACTTAAACTTGAGAAGAAACTTCTCAGTGAGGGTGACGGAACACTGGAACAGGCTGCCCAGGGGGGTTGTGGAGTCTCCTTCTCTGGAGACATGCAAAACCCGCCTGCACACCTTCCTGTGTAACCTCATCTAGGTGTTCCTGCTCCGGCAGGGGAATTGGACTAGATGATCTTTTGAGGTCCCTTCCAATCTCTAGCATACTGTGATACTGTGACCTGTGGCCAGTGTTGGCAGCTTGGATGGCAGCCGCAAGCTGATCTCCATCTTCACCAGCACAGACTGGCTTAGTGGCTGCATTTTGATCTCCTGCAGAGTGAAACCTGTGGAGCACATGGGGACTCTGTGGTTGTGTTCCTTGTGTGGGTGCGTATGAATGACACGCGTAGTTCAGAAAGCCAAACAGCCGTAGCTCTGGCATCCGTGGCGTCTGGCTACATACTGCAGGCCGACTGACGCTGTGTGCCGCGCTGCTTCAGACAGCAGCAGTCGGGTGGAGGAGCCGCCGCTGCGCGGTGCGTGCGGGAAGGAAGCCGGAGTGGCCGCGGCTGCGTGGCGGCGCGCGCCGCTAGAGGCCCCTCCAGGCGCGGGGATGGCGCGGCCGCGCGCGGCCGTTACCTCAGCGGCGGGCCCGGCTGGCTGCGCCTCCCGGGCGGGAGGAGAGAGCGGTCCCGCGGCCAGGCCCGGGCTTGGTTTAAGGTTAAAATAGGCAGAAGGCCTAGAGCACAAGTCCTGGGAGGAATGGCTGAGGGAACTGGGGGGGTTTAGTCTGGAGAAGAGAAGGCTCGGGGGGGGACCTTATCGTTCTCTGCAACTACCTGACAGGAGGTTGTAATGAGGTGCTTGTTGATCTCTCAGGTAACAAGCGATCAGACAAGAGGTAAGGGGCTCAAGCTGCACCACGGGAGGTTTAGATATTAGGAAAAACTTCTTTGCAGAGAGGGTGGTCAGGCATTGGAACAGGCTGCCCAGGAAAGAGGTGCAATTACTGTCCCTGGAAGTGTTCAAAAACTGCACAGATGAGGCCTTTAGTGACATGGTTTAGTGGTGGACTTGGCAGTCTTGGGGTAATGGTTGAACTTGACGATATTAAAGGTCTCGTCCAACCTACATGGTTCCATGGTAAAGGCGGCAGTGCACTGTGGCTTTCTGGTTTTGTGGGATCCTTGGTGGTGGCCCCTGGCTGAGCCCTGCGCTAGTCAAGCTGAGCTGAAACAGTGGCCGTGGGTCTGTGTCCCATGTCCGGGTGAGGGACCAAGGCAAATACCTTTCCAAACCTGACCCGTGGCTCGGCCTTAATATATCCCATGCTTTGCACCATGATTTCCATGAGTGCCAGTCTTGCTGCTGACAAGCAATGTGAGATTGCAGAAATATGAAGTTGAAAGTATCACCTCTGCCTTTTTAGCTCTAGATTATTTTGTTCTGCCTCTGCTTGTCACTTTACCTGGGAAATCTGTGCCACTCCAGGTCACTGGCACTTCCATTAACCCCTATTCTTTCTTTGCTTTCTCTCCTCTGCCTTTCTTAGTCATTGAGGGTTTTAAGGCAGAAATTACTGGTGGTGTGAAAGCTCCAACTGCATGAATTTACCATACAGATTGTGTTTGGCCATTGAAAAGTATATTTGACAGCACTAAGTTAAGTGGCTAAATGCCTTGGTGATTGATAGTCCACTTAGAGTACAAACATAGTCATTTACCTCATCGAAATAAAATGTTCAGTGTTAATATGTGTTAATATCACAGCCTGGCTGCCCTGACATAGTTTGAGATGCAGGGATAGCAGCTAAGCTCTGCGGAGCCTGGATGCTCGGTGTGCTTGGGGAAGGTGTCACTGGGTGCTTGCCCTCCCCTTGTAGCCTGCACTATCGGGGCTTGCAGTAATTTCAAGTGAGAGGGAAAGGAAATACATTTTTGTTTCCTAATATGAATATCCCTGGGTATATTTTTAGGGTTGTTGGGCACTCTCCTACTAAGTATAGTGTATATAGTATCTATAATATCCAGCATTATGCATTTAAAAACTGTCCAAAGCTAGTTTTCAAATGCAGGGTAGCCCAATAGTACTGAGGTTCTCCTTCACATTCTGAAGCTTTATTGAATTTTGCGTGAACACTTTTGTGAAAATTATATATATTTATATATATAACAAACACACGATTGACTGATGGAAAGCATGTTTTGTACCATTTTCCCCTTTTTTACATCTCCAAATTTATATTAATTTTTAGGTAGTTTAGAGGCACACTGAATAAGATTTTTCAATATAGACGCATTATTTTTATAATCTTAAGTACAACAGCACTAGGAATGTAGTTCTGAGCTGAAACTTGAGCTCCTAACTTTCGGCCTCACAGTGAGAACTTTGTATTTGCATTTTTCAGCTTGTAAAAACTAGGGAGTTAGAAGTTCTGGCAAACCGTGCTTCAGCATGTTGGAATAACACTCGGGATGCAATGCCTGTCTGCACAGCTCACCACCATCTGCCTGTCTCTTCCCCTCTGCTTTTTTATCTCTTTATATTGTTTAGGTTTGAATGACTGTGTCTAAACAACAGGCTGGCTTCCTATACACAGTGTCTTCTGCTATTTTAAAGCAAAAGTTTACAGAGTGGAAAGACAGCAGGAAAATGTTTCAGAGATGAGAAGAATGGTGAAAGGGAGGCAAAGCCGCCTTGATCCATGGCTTTTAAGGGATAAAGGAAAGATACACTTCTACTAACTATGGTTCCTGAGGGTTTTGACACACCTTTTTCTATCTTCTTCCTATAATGGGAGATCTAGGAGAGAAATTGAACTCACCCATCAACAGTACCCTGGTTTATTCTTCTCCCATCCTAACTGCTCAGTCTTCAGCAGTTGGGTTGCTCTTCCACAGTCTTTTTTGTTCTTTTTTTCCTTTTTTTAGTGGCCAACTTGTTTCTGCTTTATCTCTTCCTTCAGAGTTGCTTCACAGGCTTTTCACAGAGCTCTCTGTCCTCATTTTCCACCTCATCCTGCTCTCCAGCTCTTTTGCACAGGCAGTGCCCTGTGGGTGGTTCCTACTTGTGTCCCATGGTGGTGCATGTTCCTGGGAAGAGGCATGGTCCTGGGGATCCAACAAGCAACCTGAAGGAGGCAATCTGGCACACAGCCTTTTACTAACCCACAGGTGAGTGTGCAGTCACAAGTCATGACAGCAGGAATGAAGGGCAAGAGGTGTGATGGAGCACGAGCAGGTTGGGGATAAGCATGACATTGGCCAGGTTCCTGCAGCGATGCTGCCTCCTTGCCCTCTCCTATGGTCCCACCTCAGACTGTGGCACTGATGCCTATCTGACCCTTTGGGGGCTTGTGTAAGCTTCAGCGGAGTGGGTTGAGACATAAACTTTCTTGTCCCACAAAGGGGAAACAGAAAAGATATTTTGAAAAGTTTCTCATTGATTATCTAGCAGCAAGTCCGAGCAGACTTGGGCTGGGGCTCAGCTCTGATCTCCCACTGGTGTTTACTTTTGAAAGCATGAGGGTAATAAATACAGCAAAATGTGAGAGAGACAAAGAAAACCTCCATTCCCTTTCCATCTCAGTGTCTAGCTGTGCTTTTCTTTGGTCCTGGGAATGTTCGTCTTCAGCTGAAGAGGGTATAAATTACGAGATTCACTTCTGAGCAGCTCCTGAAATAGCCGAAGGCAAGTAATTCCTAGAAGATGCTTTCTCCTTAAATGGGTCATTAACGTCTGGAGCTAAATACCGCAGGAGGGAGATGAGAGAAACAAATGGGGAAATAGTTTCCTGAAAGGAGGAAGAAAGGGCTGTTATTCATATTCACTCATCTGTTCAGGATATTCTTAGATCTGCGTGGGAGCAGCCTAACAAAAGGAGGAAGCTTTAGAGAGGCAAGCCAGGTGACAGTGATGTGCATAGGGACAGTCCTGAGGGAGTTGGAGCCATGTCATCCTTAGGCAGAGACATGGTAATTCTTCCCAAAGGAGGTTTCTTCCCTATTTACCATCTCTGTCCCGTGCTCCCAGTACAAGGGACAGGAGAGAGTGGGAGGTCTTCAAAAAAAAAAAAATATTTGTCAGCTTTGGTTGCTGCTGTGCAAGTGTCAGTCGTGATGTTGCTGGTGCTCTGGTGCAAAGAGCTCAAGGGAGGCATTGTGACGCAGAGTGATCTCAGGCTGCTGTCTGCTCACATGTGATCTTCCAGGTTAGCGGGATTGTGCCAGTGGAGCAGGGACAGCTCTTGTAAAGTGATGGGGAAAAATATGGCTCTTGGAGAGCTGGACAAACACTCTGAACAAGGAGTCTGTGGGGAGCAGAAAGCTTCTGCTGGCTCATGTTTGAGGCAAGTTTGGAGAATGGCAAAGGATTAGGCTTGCCACCTCTCTCTGTTCTCTACTGGGAATCACTTTTGACCCCAGTCAGATTTAATTCCTTCGGAGAGGTAGTTAACAGGCACTCTTATTCAGTAATTAGGGGTGTGGTGATTATATTCTGAAGGGAAGTGGGGGAAGCTTATGGCTGAAAAGTCCAGCCAGCACTGCTGCTTTCATCTCCGTGGGACATTCAGCAGTGCAAGGTCCTAATACCCCTGCAGCTCTTCACTCTCTGTGGCAGCAGCCAGGGGAGGTATTGCTATAGACCGGCTGCTTGGATGTTGGTTGTTTTTTTTACCCTGGTCACCTGAAAGGAAGGAGTAATAAAATAGATCTTAAAGGATGATATGCAAGAAGGGCAGTTTCTTTGTGGAAATGGTGAAAATGCTGGCATTGCTCTGCCTGGCTGGCAGGGCTAAGGGAGGGGTTGTGCTCAACTTCTGTGGCAAGAGCATATGGACAGTTTGATGGTCATCTCTCTAGGCTTTCATAAAATACTAGATCTTGGATTATAGCAGCTGCATCAGGATTTAAATGTCATATCTATTACGCTAAAAGGAGACAAAGTATACTAATGGGTAGCAAGGTTCAGCACCCGCCTTATCAAATTATCCATTCTTGCTATATTTCACTCCTGTAGATGCTTCTAATGGGTGGTGATGGATATACGATGGCAGAAGAAAATAACATTTGTGTTGCCTGTTACATTAATTTCTCTGATAAACTGAGGCTACCGGGATGACCCATCTGATTCTAGTGATATTTTTATAAAGAACAAAATCGAGTACTATTGTTATGATTAGCGTATTAAAAGTATTAGGTTTGTTGTCTTAGCTGTGCTGTGTTTTCTCATGCTCTCTCTCATGCTGGTTGCTAATGACAGGCTTTGGCAGGAGCTAGCTTAGGCAGTCTTTCCTGTGATGGGAACCAGATGGATGGTTTTGCTCTGGCTGCCCCTCCCATTAAACACCAGGAATGGGAGGAGGGGGAGCCCTTTTTAGGGGGGGATTGGTATAAAAGTAAATTGAGTGGTGAAGGACCAGTTCTCCTCTATTCCCTACTTTTCTTCCCTTGAGGCTCCGTTTTGCAAATTTCAGCCTCATCCTTGGCTTCGGCATCTTGGCTTTCATGGGATTGTGCTGCATGCTACATTTTCATTACTGGTACAATTGATGGAAAATCACATTTTATTATGTGAAAAATGCAGTGTTCTTGACTGTCAAAGCTTCATTCAGCTGGAAAAAAATCTCTGTGAGGCACTCTTTTATATTTCATGTATTTTGTGCATTGGTTGGAATGAAAAAATAATGAAAGGCTGTGTTTTGTCAACTTCTGCATCTGTCTGACTGGCAGCGCTGACTGATTTGTTTTTTAAATGTATTTATTTCTTGCACTAAGCACTATTATTCTCCACCCTTTCACAATAAATGCAAATACCATGTGGAATATTGGGAAAAGATAGATGCAAATTGTTTGGTCCCTCCAGGTAAGTCTGCGAAGGAACTGGAAATGTGACTGCAGTGTGGAAAAGCACTATCCCTAAAGGAGCTGGAGCAATGAGAACAGGGCTACTCTCTCTCTCTGTGATTCAGGTTTCTGTGGACATGTCTATTTTATTATATTATTTAGTTTTTTGTTTCTTCACTTTTCCCCTTTCCTCTCCTGCTGTGAAACTTTAAATGGGATCTGAGGACTTTGAACATCCGAGGTATATCTCTCTGTCCATAAATCCCTCTGCCCCTTGTGGGACCACTGCTGCTCAGGCGTGATGTGCCCAAACTGCTGAGGCTACTGGGTTGGGTGCTTAAAGGGAGGGAATTCTCTTAAAGGGAAGTTATTTCTTGGTTATAACCGAGAATGGGCAGTTACCTCTCCTGAGATCCAGACTTGTATATCTTTTAGTATGAATCAAGCTTTCACTTAGGGGAAAATGTGGCTTTCCTCCCTGCCATGTGCCAGCTGCATTGATACGTGGGCATGACTGGGATGGAAGGAAGCCAAACTGACTTGGCATTGTGAGATGCTGCAGCTCTTGGGATTTCTTTGCAGGATGACTAGCTTTTGTTCCTACCTTGCCATTGCCCCTCCCTGTGCTCCTGCCCAGGAGAAGATGATGCCACTCTGTGGTGCTTGGCAGTGGGATGTGGCCCTGGGTGCCTCGGCCATGCTCGGCCAGTACCTCATGAGCCAGTGCCTGCGATGCAGGCGATAGACCCATCCTGCCAGCTGCTCGGGTGTACTACATGATTTAGACATACCTGTGATTCAGGATCTCACTGAAAACAGCATTCTGTTTATTTATAATATATTTATAATTTATAATTTATAATTATCTTCATACCTAGATCACTATAATTGCAATTTCAGGTGAAAAACCTGTGAGGTGTGTGAGCGTGCCCCTTCTTAGCATTGTTTCATTATTGCCACTTGTAAAATTCACTCCAGATTCCACTTAAGATTTTAATGTGACACAAATTTTCAGTTATTCTAAATACCGAAAAAGTGATGTCTTTATTCTTGCTGGATCCAAGCAGATTCTCTTTCAATGCAAAAAAAAACCAAACAAACAAACAAAAAAACCCAAAAAAAACCCCAAACAAAAAACCAACAAAAAACCTGAGCAGTAAAAGCCTACAGAGAAAGTTGTAAAAGCTTATAGAGAAATCTAGAAAATCCTTCTTTATAGATGAGACATAGTTTATCCCTCTTCTTCTTGACTACCAACCCTGTTTGTGGTAGGACGTTCAGCAGGGCCCATTAGGAGGACCTTGGTCTGGAGACCTTCCTTGCTGGAGGAGGGTGCCTCACTGTGCCTTTGTAGTGAATTGGCCCTGAAATCCTTGCAAGGCTTGTGAGGACTTGCTGGTCTGGATAGTAAATGGTCAGCAGCACATTGGTTTGAATGAGAAGGTTAAACATAAGAGGATCCCAGGAGAAATCACATAGGCAGGAACCTCAGGTCTTTGGTCTGACCTCCTGCTTAGGGTAGGGCTAGCTGTGAAACCAGACAAGGTTGCTTTGGCCTTGATCCAGTCAGGTCTTTTGAAAGCCTCTAGGGATGTGGATAACACAGCCCTGCTGGGAAACCTGTTCCAGGACACTCTTGGTAATTTGCTCTTCATTATTACCATCTGGCACTTAGAAAAGTCAGAGGTGGTGAGAGGTAAATATGTGCTGCTGTTCTCTCACTCTCTAGAAGGTTCCTGAGACTCTTTTTGTTTAGGAGACAGTGTAAGCAACGACCTCACAAGTCTGGGATTACTTCTCCATGGCACCACCTGCCATGAAGAGGTGTGTGCAAAGGATGAGGACCACCTTTGTCCTCTTTTGGGGGTAGGTGTGGGGCAAGCAAAGCCACCCTGCTGATTAGGGGGGTGAGAAGCAGTCCAACCACTTCTGTCACTGGTTTTCCCTGATCTTTTTGCTACAGTCACATCTAAGTGATGGAGCAGGGACTGTGGTGCTCCCGGGCTGTCCTCTTTTCTCCCCAGTAAGATATATGTCTGTCCTGGCTGAAATAATCAGCCCTGGATTGGTGACGTGGTGGCTGTCACTGCAGTTAACAGCAGGGCTGAGCCTTGGTGTCTGATGTTGGCAGAAGTCATTCTCTCCATCTGCCTTCAAACACAGGGTTTTGAGGCATGGGGACATTGCAGCACCTCATTTGGTGCCTGAGGTCCCCAGTGTAAACCTTTAGTGAGCTGGGCATCTCCTCGAGCCTCAGCTGGGAATGGAAAGCCAAGCCTCTCGGGGCAGAACACAGCCCAGGAGGTGCCTATTGGACTCCCTGTGCATTTGTATTTTCTAATCTGCTGCCTAAAGCATTATCTTGCTTGCTCAGACAAGTAATTCACCACATGAGGAGCATGTGGGAAAATAACTCAGTCAGTATAACCAGAGGAAAATAAATGGTTGTGTGGTTGGGCATTTGGAGCTGAACTAGCTTGGGATTTTTATCTTTTTTTTCTTTCAGCAACACCCGGAAAAAAATACAGTGTGAATGGGCGTGAAATATAAAGAGAGTTTGCTTCCTTCTTGCATAGGCATATGTCCAAAAGAAAGGCAAAAGTAAATATACAGACAACTACTAAATGCTTTGGTAGGGCTTTACAGGATCCAAATGCTCAGTGTGTTTGACTAGTAAGACATTGGATCTTCCCCATTTGAATTTGAGCTTTGAGTACAAGGGAAGTCTCTGACACAGAAGAGGGGAGAAGCTGTGGTGTTCACTTGGGGTGTTTCAGTGTGCTGCTCATTCACCCGGAGTCTACTTGTCCTCTTGATTCTCCATTTGTCTTTGAAGAAAAGACTCCAGATGCAATGTAAGTATGGAGGGGCAAACCATGTCCTGTGTTAGAGGCAGCTGCAGTGGGGCAGATCCAAAAAATGGCTGAAGCTTGGTACCAGAGTGAGAAAAGGAGAGAAAATATGTCCAACCTAAGGCAGTTCTGAAGGATGTGGAGTTATTTTGCTTCTGCAAGATGTAAAGTGGATTTCACAGCTACTGTTTGCCGTTGCTATTTATGAGATGGCAGTGAAACAGAATAGGATAGTGTCTTCTGCTGTAATAGAAATGCCAGTGTAAATAATTTATTTGCTAATTGGTGGACATTGCTCTAAAGACAGAGATCTTTAACAACAAGTTATTTGTATCATATCAAACCCTGTATTCTAAAGGTAGCTTTCCTCCTCTATTAGGTGTTAATGCAGTTGTGTGGATCCATCACACTATAATGCAGCTGAACAGCTCTTGTCCCTGCTTGACTCAGGGATCAGAGGCTTTCTGGCTTGACAGGTGCATAAGAAAAATCACATCCAAATTTTACAAAGTGCATTTTGGAAATAAAGGCTGAAGTTTGATTAAAAAAACCCAAACAAACCACTTTTTTTTCCCCCAGTAAATGAGGTCATGCAGCCTGATTGCCTGTCCCATCTGTTGCTGTTCTTAAGTATGTTGCTTTTTTAAAGGGCAATACTAAATGCTGTTATGTAGTTATCTACTTTTTTATGCCTCTTGGCTTGTCAAGCACTGTCATTATATCAACCGCTGTTCTTAAAACAGGATTTTGGTTAAAATAGTATATACCTGCCATCTGGTTGAAAACTGTAAGCTTCCTACACAATAAAGTGGAGTTGTACTGCAGTATTAGGAATAGCTCCTGTTCCCTTGAAAATAGCGGCTGACGGCAGATTGCAGAAATCAGCCAGTTATCAGTTGTCATTAAGCTATTTGATATCTGACACACATAGGGAGCATGCTATTTATAAGGATGCAATTATGTTATAGAGCTATTCCTCTCTTTTTCCTTTTCTTTTTTTCTGTCCCTTTACTCATTTTAATTTGTTGGTTGGACTGGACTGGGAATCAGAAGCCACCTTAATATCTGCAGAATAGATGTGCTGCAGACTGGAGGTGTGCCAGACTGCATGTAACATTTCTGCCATCAAAAAGTGGTCTGATGGGGGTGTAGAAATAAATTTGGTGTTCCCATGCTATAGGTGTCTAAAGAGAAATGTCAGGTATACAGAGCTCAGGAAACAGAAATACGTGGAACCAACTAGTAGAATATTGCACAACTAGAAACTGTAATGGAAGAGATGCACTTTAATATGTATTTGCATTTCTGCTAGGAGAAAAGAACTTTAGTCTTTGGATTAACTAAGCAGAAGCCCTAAAGGTGTAATTACTTGCTAAATCTGGGGAAGGTACTGAAGAATTTCAGAGCTACAGGCTAGTCACTAACACGAAAACTTAATACTAACCATTAAGTGAGTATTCATGTACAATGCAGGGCAGAGGGTGCTGCTGGAGAAGGCAGTAAGGCATGGTGATGCTATGACCTGTTCTCTTGCAATACATTTTGAGGTAACTGATGATTACAGAAAACAAAGCAGAAACAACCTGCTGAAACAAGAGAATTACGTATTATTTCTGTGAGTGGAACCATGAACTAAAAGAGCAGTCAAATTATGTGGGGTGCTGTAAGGTTATTAATTTTACTCAGATATGGTGTAAGGAGGTATTATTTTCATGTGGGCTGGGGGTTAGACCATGATTAATCTGCTTCAGTGACACTGAAATCTTGTGAGCACATCCTGCAAGATTTTGGTCAAACATGCTATAAATAATAGGTTTTTATTTTCACAATTTTTTTATTATATTAAACTAGAAGTATTTTGAGAACTACAAGGAGTTTGTCGTGCACACTGGCAACCCCCACATTCTCTTCTCCTAAATAAGGGTTGACTGGAAACTTAAGGTCTTTGGTGTTTTGGCTTCAGCACAATGCTGATCAGGTTTGAATCTGTTTGGTATGAATCTGAATCCTCTTGGCTTTTCAAATGACATCTGAGATTCTGGTTGTGAAGGGTCTCTAGTCACTTTGCTTTTAAAACTCACTTCACCCACAACCATCCGTCCATGATGAAATGCATTCAGCTTCGTCATTATAAGTTTTAGGGTGTTACAGTCATGAAGAGGTGTATTCTAACAGAAAATGGTGTAGCAAAGGTGTAGGTCAGAGATTGTAGTTTGTTTTTTGTTTGTTGACTTTTCCTCACCAGGAGATTGTTTGGAAATTTTATGAAGGCTAATCACATCTCCCTTGCTTGAGGCTTTTGGGGACCTTCTTAGACCATCAAAGCAGCTTTGGCAATCCCAATATTTTGGCAACATTGCAACTGCCTTGACCATAAAAAGACATGAAGCTGTTGCAGAGAGCACTCCCTGCAGAGGGAAGTTTCACAGGCATGAGTGGTGCCCGCCCAAAAGTGACTGCAGCTCTCAAGCACTTCTCTCCAGGTGTGTGCACACACACCAGCGCCCTGCGCTTTCCTGCTGACGGAGCTTGTTCCCAGTGGAAAGCCACAGCCTGCAGGTGCTGCAGAAGAGCCTTCTGCTGGCACACAGGGAAGGCTGGTGGAGGAGCCTTTACTGCAGGGTGAAAAATGCAGGTGTTTAACAGTTCAGGGCAGTTTGGCAGAAAATCTCTCTTCCTCTCCAGTTCCCAGGTGGTGTACAGTTATTTGCAATTCCTACCTGCTTATCCTCTGATTTAGTAGCTAACCACTTAACTTACCTGCTCTCGTATGCTCCTCCTTCTCTCCCAGCCACCAGTTCTCCCTGCTTGCTCACTTGCTCTCCAGTCTACAGGCACAAATTTGCTCCCTGGATTGGTCCATTTTGGCTTGACCTTCGCAGGCCATTTCAGCTTCCCCACTCTGGCAACAGGTTAGTGAAAGCCCATTTATATACCTCTCTTCTTGGTTTGTAACTTTTTCAGATGTTTATCTGCACTAATACAGGTTCATCAGACATAATAATAAAAAATATAATCAAGTAATCTAAGTTTGTCTTGAGTGCGTGGGTTTGCGGTGACAATTGGGAGGGAGAACAAGCGCTCATAGGTCAAAAGTAGCTGTGTAGGCAATTTTCTTGAGGGACAGAACACATTATGGTGTTTTGCTTCTCACATTTGAGAAAAAAAAATGTGTTAAAAACAGTGATTATAGTTGAAGAAAGCACTTTTAAGTGTATAAAAACTTGTAAAGACTGTCAGGAGTGGTGCACGGTAGTTGGGCATCAGTGTGAGAAGCAGGCAGCAACCCGGAAGATGAGAATGTTTCTCAAAGGAGCTCAATGGTTTTGCAGTCATGTAATAAAAGTTTTTCTTTCTCTGTACCGGAGGCAGATACCAATAGGACTGGATATGGCTGTGTGTTACTTCTAGCATCTGTATAAGGAGGTTAGAAAACAATGTAAGACTGTGGTAGCAAAAAGCAGTTGTTTTTTCAGATAGGTTCTGAGTATTGCGTGTCCAAATGAATTCATTGTGTCAGGTGTAAATGTGAGAACTTGCTCTCAGCAGTCCTGAACTGCTAAACTTTTCCCAGTAGAAACTTGGAAATGAGCTTTCTGGGACATCGTCCTGGTGCCATTCTCAGGTTAATTGTTCCAGGTCAATTTTTCATATGGAAACTTAAATCATTTTCTCACCTTCTCAAATTCTGACCTCTTTCCATCAGTGGCAAATCTGGTAACACCCGTATTTAGGCCACCAAATGCACTGTTATGAACATTTTTTTTTTGTTACCTTTTTTTAGGGGAAGCAGGGTGTGGGGGAGAAGAACTCTAAATTTGGATTTGTTTGCAGCAGCATGTAACTTGCCTTTGGCTTAGGGGAGCATCTTCAACTCAGGAAGTTCTGCTCTTACCAAGAAAGAACTACAAAGTGAAAATTTTCTTACTATGGCCTACATTCCTTGAGAAAACTTTAGGTGTGCCAGAAAATATGTACTCTGTCTGACCACACAGCCTTCAAAGCAGCAGCAGCAGCTGCCAGAACAGCTCTGGGATTGCCTAGGAAATTCCAAGGCAAAGGAGAGCTTCCCAGTGCCCAGCACATGCCCTGAGTACCTTGCTGAAGAGCACCAGGTTATAAAGGAGTCTCTCATCTTCCAGCTTGGCAGTTGCCCAGGAACACCCTCTAGGCCCCGCATTTGTTGCTAGAGATAGAGCTTTCTCTTGTTCCTGCTTCCTCCCAGAGTAACCACAGCTTTTCCCTGTCATCTTGTGTTGCTCAAGAGGAGAACATGTGTGCTGAAGTTCAAGATCAAGCTCAACAGGCAATACCCAATGTAACCTGTCTAATCTCAAGATTATTTTTGGTATAGTTCAGGTTTTTGATGACTGTCATGTAGTAGCTGCTGGTGCCAACAAGTATTCTGCATATATATGACTGAGTATACTGCACAGAAAAATGATGTTTGTCTTAAGATGAAAAAAGAGATTATAACTTCTAAAGCCTGTAGACTTGGCTCAAAGAATTCTTGGTGGCAGCTACAGTAGAGGCAGCATGAGATTAGTCATCAGTAATGAGGTCCATCAGGGCAGTATATTCTGGAATTTACACAATGTAAGAAAGGAGATATTGGGGGTCATACACATATAGTGCATAGGATGTGCACATGTTTGTAATTATCGACCTTTCTGTTTTCCTTAAGATACCTTAGAAATTTGTGTGCTGAAACCTAAAGTTAAAAGCTGTGAAGGCAACTGCTGTCATCTTAAGAAATTACAGATTTATAATTTCTGGTGCAACCTTAAATTTTGATGCTCTCCTACATCTGGCTTATGGCGGAAAAGACTCTTTAGGGGTATATGTATGGATCTTGTTACCTCTGTGCCAGAACATATGTGACAGTTTTCTGTCTCTGTGACCAAAGAAGCTCCTTAGGAAAGGGTGTGTTACTGTTGTAATTTTACAGCTGAGAGCAGAAGACAGTGTCTGACTACGTACCGTGCTCTTCCCCAGGACTTCTGCTTCACACTAACTACACAGTAGGGGTATGAGGTAAAATACAGTGAGGGCCACTTGAATCTGGGCTGTTGTACTTGGAAGGGTGTCCCCTGGCAATGCACTTATGGCATTATTGCATTGCCCCACATGTTCATACATCTTCTCACCAACCTGGTATCTTCATAAGAAGAAACAGGGAGAGCTGGAAACTAACATGCTTTACCTGACTTTATGCAAAGATCCTTGTTAAACACTTTCTTTTTGCTGTAGGGCAGACTCATTTCGTGACTGTGATTATTATGTGCAGATATAATGGTTGTGGAGTACTCTTTGTGCTCTGCTAAAAAAGATGGTTTTGGTGTGTGGAGTTCCCGTGGGCTTGGAAGGGAAGAGGCCTGTGTCTTTGTGATCCTGTACCATTCTGTGTGAAAGAGAGGTATCTCTGCTCTAGATAATATAAAGAATTAACACAAAGCTTTAAAAGAGCAGTATCCTTTGAGCTTTTTTCATCATGAAAATCTAACACTTTTCATTGACTACAGGAAAGATGCATGCATTCACATTACAGTGATGCACTACATTGCCTTCTCAGGTAGCAAGCAGAAGCCCACACAACACTGTACTTGAGGACTGATTTGGGTTGCCCTTGGAGCAAGGTCTTGCCTAGGTTAAAGGCTCAGACTGAGTTCTGTGAGGTGCTGCAGCTACATGCTTACTCTTCGCTCATGGCAACTGCGAAGTTATTTGACTTATTTTACATGTCAGATAAAAACTGTGGAGCTAATAGTGCAGAGATAATGTTCAGATGATGCCTGGTAGCTTCATTATGAATTGACTATTGAGAAGAAAGCAGAAGTGTCAGTATATATGCTGCTGGGTTGGTTTCATTGACCAGACCGCTCCCAGCTGAAGCCCTACTTAGTGGTGAAATGCAGGTTAGCTTGCTTCAAACAGGAACAGGCTGAATTCAACCAGCCAACACACATCTAAAGTAGACTTGCCAAATGCTTGGGGGTTGCATGGCGTGGGATGCTTCTCAGACCTGCTTTAAATGGATATTTGGCATCACAAGTGTGTTATTCCCATAGCCCAGCAGAGATGCCATGCGTTCAGCAGGGCTGCAAGATGAGCTGTCCGGAATAGCTCATGATCATGGAGCGGAGCTCCAAGCAACTCATCTCGCTTTGGATTGTCATGGGGGGACTTGTAGGAAGAGATGACAGAGGTATTCCCCCTCTTCCACTGTAGTGTCTAACATGCTCTTCTTACTTCAGATAGACCCTAGTGGAGCCCATGGATTTCTAGGAAAAAAAAAGCATATGGAAAACTTGGGACTGGGCTATCTGGCACGTTATCAGCTTGGCTTGCAGGCAGAAATGAAAGAAATGGGAAGGATGGCTCCCTCACTTTCCTCTGAGGGAGGGAAGCTAGCCTTAGCAAGCCAGCTGGCTGTACTTCCCCTTCCCTGTCAGTTTAACTAAAGGAGAAAAGGAGAAGGCTGAAACTTGGCCAGTTACATAGATTCATGGGGCAGAACCAAGCACAGCGATGATATTAGCTGTCTGCCTTGTACTCGGTCTGTGCAAGACAGAAAAAAGGATGTATGAGTTCTTCCCTCTTCTCTGGAATATCTCCTTTCATTCCAGGCTACAGCAGAGATTATCAATTTGGGAAACTTTTTTTTTTTTTAAGAAAGAGCTTTTCTACCATAACACGTTCATGCTGGTTTTTGTTCAAGTACACTGTGGAGACTTTGAATGTTTCATGTCTCATGTAAAATAAGATACCTTACATTTTCATGTCTGTGCATGTGTGTGACATGCCTGTTTCAGGCAACATGTATGCACACAAATAACTTTTTTTTTCTCTATGACCTCACTTCCTTTAACAGGTTTTAATCTCGATCAACTTTGCTAAATTTGATTTTGAGTAGAATGCTAATAAACTAGTTTAAATGCACAAGCTTTGCTTCTGGAAAATATTCCTAGTTGATGAAATGGATCAGAATTCACAGTCTGCTGCAAGAGAATTTCTGTTAATCTTCTTAAAGGCAGCAGATAAGATTTCAGAATCAGATTAAATATTTGTATTCCACATTAGGAGACCTCCTCGGTTCTGTCTGACAATCAATAAATCCTCTTCAGGCTCACAGTTCCCACTGTCTGCGTTTACCTCTTTCATGTTGTGTGCAAAGGACCTTCTGTAGACTGCTAATGCACATTTATTTGAAAATTGGAAATTACATCAGAGGTTTGACCCTCCCTTATGTTTGTTTGTCTTTGTTTTGTTTCTTTAAGCTGAGAGTAGGGAGAGATAGGGACTTGCAGCTCACTTGAGTTAGGAGAAGCAGCGAGAGCAGTATGTAGACCACGTCCCACTGAGCTGTTTAGCCGTCATGAGTGTCTTATGATTAAACCTCATGCTGAGGGTGCTGCAGGCTCCCCCCACCCAGCCGTCCAGTGCCTCAGCTCGCTCTCAGCATGAATTTTCCACTATGTAGGTGTGGGAGGCGAGCTGACAGCTTGCTCGCCGACAGAATGCAGGATATTACATGGGAAGAGAGAGTGTAAAAAACATCTGCTCTAAGCTGGTACTGCCGAAATTTGCATAATGTATTAGTATTTTTTAAAAAACAAGCATAATTAAGGAAATAAATATTTGTCATACATACAACATAGCATATTGTTTAGTATCAAGTGATGTCATTGTTCAGTGGTGCTCTGTCTATTACCTCTATATGCAGCAGAGGGCACTGCATGGTGCTTAGCTTTTAAAGGATAGCAAAATTCTGCATTCTTTTTCTTCATTACCTAAACAGCTGCCTCAAGAATACTTCTTGTGTGTCTCAGTTACAGTCTAGTACTTTTTTGTGTGCCTTTGTCAGATTCTTTCCATTGTGTCCTCATAAAATCTAGAGGTATGGCTCATCCAAGGCAGTCTGTCAGCAGTTTTACATGTTTTAGGGAAAAAAAATAAAATCAAATGTTATACTAATTTTCTTAGTTCATCTGCGGTTGTACCTATCATTATGATTCCTTTAAGTTTCTAGGCACAATCATGATGAAACTGGGAAAGACCTAGACAGATCCCTCATCCTGCAGTGATGATTTCGGTGAACTCCTAGCAAAACAGTTTGAAGAATTTGCCAACCTAGAGCAACCACTGCAAGATTGGAGGCTGAAGTATTTTAATGATGTCTATAGACAGGATATTTTGCACAATGCTATAACCACTTTTCAACATTAAAATAATCTATAATAATTGTTCTGAAAGCTGTTTGATATAAAAAATGTGTGGGTTTGGTCATTACAAGTTTTATAGCTCTACACTAAAAAGTAGTTTATATCAGTAGCATCTCTTGAGTACATTCAACTTGCCTGGTTCAAAAGTAAGTTAAAATAAGGCAAGAGTTCATTGCATTTAAATACAACACATCAGGGATGGAAGCATTCTTCACTGTAAGAGATTAGGAGATGAATTGTTTCTTCTCTGAAGAAGGAGCATATTGTGATCAGCCTTTGCCATGCATGTTTGTGCATGCAGCCTTGGTTAGAAATTCCAGTATTCAATAATGCCACTGCTGAATTTCTTCTATATTGAGAGTGATGCTATCCTCAAAAAACAAAGCTGTTTGAGATGTCCAGTAGCCACTATCCCATCGAATCAAGCAAAGTCAATAATGTTGTATAAATCTGTGCTGCTATATAAAGACCACATAATCATAAGGTGTAGTGACATGATGCTTCAGCTTCTAGCCATACTGCATCATGTGATACACTTTAAAGTTGTTGCTCATCCAGGTACTGCTTGCATGGGCAAAATCATTTCTAGGGGAAATAAAAGTGAAGAGAGTGGGGTTCAGAAGGAAGAGGAGGTGATCCCTCATGCCAGAGAGAGTAACCTGAAGGATTTCTGGCTGGACAGTGCTGTGGGTGCAAGAAGTTTACATAGGCTGATGGGGAGACTGGGCAAGCCTTTGGCAGAGAGGTCTCATGGAGACTACTTGATAGAGGAATCACAGCAGGCACAGCAAATCCCTTGAGCCAAGAATGGAGGGAGAGATTATTTGGGGAGGAAAGAATGCTGCCTTATTCTTCCTTGACTGTGCACTCCTGGCCTCTTTAGGAGGCTGAATATTGGGCTAGATGTGTATTGGGGACTGCTGAGGCCTTTCTTCTATTTTAATGGTCTTATAATTCAAAATTTAAAAAAATGAAACTGTTGAAAGCAGTTCTTGTGCAAATGAATCGTAAATGTAAAGCAGTTTCAGGTTGCTGACAAAGTGCATTCATTGCTTGGCTATCAGGATATAAATCATAGTTATAAACCCACACCCATGGAAGATTTCTGTATTTATTCAGATGGCTCTCAAGACTCACTTAAGAGTATGTTTTTCTAAATGTTTTCAAATGCTACCTTCTTATATTTTTTTAATAGCTTACTAAAATGGTATGAAGTGAATAACTGATATTAATATTTCTCCCCCGACCTCCCCTGTTCTATCAATTACACTAATAGATCTCCAGTTTGCAGGATTTTAGAATAGTAAGTTGAGAGTCAAGGTATTTGAGTAGGTTACAAATGCTATCTGCTGTTCAAATGACCAAAACATAGAATTCTGGACTAATTTAATGTGTGTTCATTGCAGGAGTCCTGTGGCCACAGTAGTAAGTCCAGTCTTGTCTTCTAGTGGGAAGGCAGCTAGTACCGGTAGGGAATTACAGCTGCATGTCTCGCACTCACTGCATCGCTGTCCAGCAGAGTATTGCCAGCATCAAAGGAATGGCTCAATGTCTTTGAAGGGAGTCTTTCATTTAGTTGCAGCATAACCTTCCTAACCCTGCACTGACAGGTTTTATTGAGCCAGGGGAGCCCATCTCATTGCATCTGTGGCTCATGCCTGGGCTTTGTGCAGGAAGATGAGGTACACCAGCATGTTGGTGGGCTGGTTGTTCCCCTGCCTGTGCAGAGCTCATCTTCCCTGTGTCTGCCAGGGAGAGCCAGGGACAGAGCAGGGTGTGGAAATGCCAGGGGGTACCAAGATGCTGTGGATGCCCGGAGCAAGCTTCTGGTGGGTGGTGCATGATGTATTTCTGCCAGCCTCTGGAGGAGCAGCTTTTCCCTTGGCTGGGCTCTGCTGCAGCTGGCTGGCCTGCCCAGGCTTGGGAGAGCGCTCAGAAGTACACACTCCAAGGTTTGATCTGCATTGCTTTAATCATCCCAAACAAGCCAGTCCTGTCACATGCAATACTCACAAAGTGTCAAAATGTGCCATCCTTTTGTGTTTCATTTAAGTTTCATATGTTTCTTAGATTGGTAACTGCTATGTCTTACGAAAATCGGAAACTATGCCCTTGCTTGGAGTTGGCCTGTTCGATTATTTGTGTATATGGTTTCAGATAAGCATTAGCATTTTAAATCCTTCTCTTTCCTCTTCTTTCTGCCTCTGAGCAGAAAGTGCCAGTGCTGGGATCAGTGAGATGGTCCAGAGGCACGCAGGCATGCTGGCTGGGAGCTGGGCTGTGGTGGGGCAGAACAAGTTTTCAGAGTTTTCAGATGTAAGCTGATCACAGCATGAGCCTGGGGCTGGTGGGGCTTCTTCTTACAGGTTAAGTGTTCTGGTGTGGTAATAAGCCCTGTGAGCAGTCTTCATTCTTCTTCCTGCCTTAAGTCACTGCCATGTTTTTTTCCTATGCCTTTCTTCCCCATGTCAAACAAAACTTTAATCATGAAGTTCAGCAAAAAAAATAAAATACTTTTAATTATTTTGTCAGAGGACATTGTCCAGATAGCTTAGCATTAAAGATAAATGAAAGCTTGGGATCATTTGTATCCATGTGTCTCAAAGATATCCTGTCCTTCTGTCTTTGCTTGCCAGTTTTGGGAAAGCTGACATATAGCCCGGAGCTAACATGTGCATGAGGAACATCTTTCTGATCTCTTGTTAAGATGCAGGGATTGGCAGTAGGAGATGCGAGTGCTATGTCTTGCTCTGCTCCCTGCTTGTTGCTGGATGAGCTCCTTGGGATACTGGAGAGCAAGCAGCATGCTGGGGTGTTTCTCTTTAGGGCTCTCAGTTGGAGCCTGCTGGGAAGTGATTTTCTTCTTGTCTTTTCCTGGGATGCTGCAGCCCAGTGACCGCATTTGCAGTTGTGGGAGTTTGGGCTTCTGTGAAAAATAAATTTAACAGCATCATCCTTTTCATTTCGAAAGATGAGGCAAGTGACATCACTGTGCAGTTTTTAGAACCAGAGTTACTGTATTGCGTGCCTCTGTCTAACTAGCTGTCGTATCTCCCACAGTGCTGGGAGGTTATTTCAGTTACTTGTATTCCAAGCTACAGAAATGCTGTAAGTAATATAGTCTGTAATTAACAGACCACACTGTCATGTGGGATTAATAAACCCCACTGACATGACAACCCAGGTACTTGGAAATGTTTTACTTTGTATTTTGAAATGTGGATGTGAATGGGAAGAAGATGGCTAGTGAGTTCACCTATTTGGAAAGAAGGGTTTTTTCCTGGTCTGGATTGAAGTTTTTCTTGTATTTGCATCAATGCATGAAATTTAATGTTCTTTCTTCATAGTAGAATGAATAAAGATGCCACAAAAAAGCCCCAACCCAATAAACAAACCGAAGTTGTTTCCTCTATAGAGTTCCTGTACAGATGTCAGTATTCTGCATATTTATGCCTGTTAATTTTTACTTTTACTAGAAGAGTTTCCTCTAGTTAAACTTAATGCTCCCACACTATTTCTTTTTACCTTTTTTTTTTTCTTTTCTTTTTTTAAGAATCAGTGCAAGCAAATTCCATTAGAAGAGTAAGAGCAGTTGTGGAAGATGAAAAGTACATTTGACTTTGTTTTTTCTTCATGACGTATAGAAATGGAAAATGCAGAATTGCGTTAGCGCACTTAGACCATCTCAGACTATTACATGCTGGAGAGAGGGAGTCAAATGCTACAGTTAAGCAGATGGTGTTCATGAGTCTGTCTGTGTAACGCTTCCTACACGACGGAGTGGGTGGAGGGATAGGGGTAGACTGCTCTACATTGGCACAAAGGCTCAGATGCACAAGATACAGCGCTGGGCTGTCTTGCACCAGATGTCAGTGGGTCAGGTGTGAGCATTCCTTCTCACAGCCCAGCTTTCCTGCACCATACCTGCTTCCTTCTTCTGGGCTTTAGTCTCTGGACTGCTGTTCTGGGATCTGCCATGCCCTGCTGAAGTCCTTAAGACTGCAGGGGTATTTGTTGCAAGAGGAGTTGTTTAGAGCTTAGTAGTTTATTCAGAGAGGTTCCCCTGTCCATCCCCAAAGTGATATACCTATGGATGTGAAAATGTGAGGAGGATCTGATCCATAACCAGCTGATACATGCAGCCATCCCACATCTTTTCAGCACATTCTGGTCTGTGAGGGCACCAATAAGCATATCCTGCATCACATTTGCATCTTGAGAATTCAAAGAATCTACCAAAAAATGTCTTGCTCTACTTTCAGGACTCTTACCAGTATGCAAAATTACACTGACTACTTCTAACCCTTTACTCACTTTGTTGCAGTACAAGAATACAGTGAAACTTTTGCTAGTAGGAAAATGAGGTAAAAGTTCTTCGTCCAGAAAACATGGACTAGGAGGTGGTTACTCATAGCCTTCACAATTGTAAGGCTGGTTGTAACTGTAGCTGAGGGCAGTAGCACTACTGTAACTGCAGACAGAAAATACTTCCTGGTGATTTTCAGGGTGTTAAATGGTCACACTCTGACCTTTATTTCCTGATTTGCAGCAGCTGATCTGTTAGGTAAAACATTTTAATTCTTTCCCCAACACTGTACTTATACATAATTGGATTTTATGTGCTTAGAGAGGCTGCGTTATTTTTCTATGCCCAGAAGATAATGAGAACAGTTAAAGAGAAGATAATGAGAACAATCTTAAAAGAGGGGGTGAGATGTCTGAAAAGAATCTGTATTTTTCAGGGATGGTTCATATGACAGGCAGGACTCGCCAACACACAAGCAGTGCCTGTTGCTTCAGGACCATATGACAGAGGTCTCATCATGCGTCATGCAGGGTTAGCATGGGTGTTGCATCAAGAGGGAGTAGTGAACAGGCAGAGGAAGCAGTTCCTGGGTAGTGTGGAGGGCATAGCTGGTAATTACAGGCTCATTTCCCTGCCCTGGAGGACCTAAGCTACTTCTGTCCTGTCTCCAAGCCAGTGAGTAGAGCAGCTCTAACTCTCTGATCCCCTTTTAACCCTTTCTTGAGCTGCGCTGATAGACATACCAGTCACTTAGCTCCCTGGCCCTGGGAAGGGAGGGTCAACTGTGACTTTTGTCATTGTGGGAGAACACGTGGTAATTTGAGGGTATATACTCGATCCCTTGATGTTGCGTGTAGGTAGTGGTATGTACTGTGTATGTAATACATACATAATGTAGCTGCTGCTAACATAAGGAAAGGGTTGAGAGTTTTTCACAAATATGTGAATAAACAAACAAGTTTAGCCCACGTAAGTCATCAGACCAATAGTGATAACTCATTGGCCATCTGCTTCTCTCTGCGACATTGTTTTCCTTGCCTGCTTTTTCAGATACAAAAATGTGTCAAAGAGAGCTTCAGCTTGCCATCCTAAGATAATTCAGTTGTCTCAGTCATCCTTGGGAGTGATGGGTGCTTATGTTTTGTTTCTGACCATGAAAATCATGATATCGAAGAAGAAGCTGACTTCCAAACAGTCATGAACTCATACGGGAACTATAAACAAGATTTATCCAGTTTTCCAGAATACCTGTTTTGCTACTGGAGTTACTTATTTTTAGTCTAAAGCTAGTAATTACCCTTTTTGGTAAATGTGGAACCCTAGCTTGTGCAGGAACAAGTTGAGTTTCTTTAGGAGCATTCAGTACTCGATAACTTGCCTCCATCACTTGGAAGATGTTCCTGCTTGTAATATCTGTAGTAATTTGAATTCATGTTACTGCATATGTCTCTATAACAGACTCCAAAGCTATACATCCTGTTTTGGAAAGGATTCGTGCAGCTCTTCCCATTAAAGGTGTGTAGTGTCACCTTTTATTTTTTCTTTGAGAGTGCAATGATAGTCCAAAAGTTTTTTGAATTTGTTCTTGGTTTTGACTATCAAATTTTCTCACAGTTGATAAGCTTAGGTCTCTTTTCTTAAACATTACTTCATGAGTTAGAAGGCTTGAATTTCTCACCTAATTGCTCCAGAGGGATGGAATATTGTTATTGGGAGATAGATACAGTGAAATTTGTGGGTTTAGCTATGTCTTCTCTTGGTCTCTTTGTTCTGAAATCACTAAGCTTTGCACTGATTTTCAAGGCATAGCAATCTGGGAGAATGCAGGTTTCTGAAGTGGCACAGATAAATAGGAATCTGTTCAGACACCCTCTGATCTTACCACTTTTGAAGTGGCCTGCTCAACATCTCAATTTGCTAAAAGAGGAATCTGTGTTATTGTAGTTGTGTGCTCAGAGACCAGTGTTCTTGTTTGGGTTTTTTTTCTTTAAATAGGGAAAAAGTAAAATATGTTGGAAGCTTTTCTAACTGCTTACAGTGTAACAAGAAGTGGAACTAAATATTTGAGTTCTTGACAGCATTCAGTTATGAAAAAATATATAACATATTCTATATGTTATTCATATTCTATATTCTCTTCTATAACATTAGTGGTATATGTCTACAAAATTGACAAGAAGTCTTATCAGAAATATATAAATAAAATATTAATATTGAATCATCAACATAATTTTGTAACTAATGGGTGGTTGGTTACGTTAGTTGAGGACTGAGACTACTAGAAGATTTGTTTCATATTTATCTGTATTTTCTCTTGGACAAACCAGGCTGGCTGTCTGTAGTTGGTACTGCAAGCAGTGTGAGTCAAGGCAAGCCTGAACCATGTCTGTGAATCATTGCTTCTGACTCTTAGGAAATTTTGTGGACCTACCTACTATCTACCTACGAGGGCTCCTCGAGGGGTAATTTTTTAGCTGCACATTTTGTCGAAGCCTAGGTGCAGGTTACAATTACCTGGAGTTTGTTCTTGCTTGTTTTATAGGGGTAAGGAGTCCAACAGGCAGAGATCACTGTGTACATTGCTTTACTTCCTGACATGAAGAGTGAGGATTGAATACAAGAAGCAGTTTTGTCTGCCAGGACTATGTCCAGCAGTGCCTGTTCTCCAGCATACTTCAAAAGCTTTGTACTGCTTCACTGGCCTAAAGCAGGGGCTCAGGGCAGGACTTCTCTTTCACAAGATCCCTGTTTTCTTTCAAAGTGTGGACAACCAATACTGCCTGTGTGACTGAAGTATCGAGGCATGTTCTTCTGTGTGCTGGTTTGGCATGTTATGAAAGATATCTGTGATCTGTAATCATAGTTTCTGTGCTTGTTTAATCATCAAGGAACAATAATGCTTACCTTCCTTTGCCTTTCATCCTCCTCCATCCCACCTTGCCAAAAGCATGGGATGTTCCTGAGCTTGCTGTAACTTTTCAGTAGTTCCTTTCTGTAGCTGAAACATTTCTGCCAACAGGTTTTCCCTCCTGTGGGTACCTGTTGTACACTTATCACAGAATCACAGAATCCCAAGGGTTGGAAGGGACCTCAAAAGATCATCTAGTCCAACCCCCCTGCAAGAGCAGGGTAACCTAGAGTACTTATGTCTAGAAGCAGAGGACAGTAGCTTGTCAAACATGCATGCAGTCACAGCAATGGCAGTTTCTGTGGGCTGGGCTACACTAATTTGCAAATAACCCAATGTTAAACAGCTTGAATAACTTCAAACTGCAGTAGCTTGGTTATTCAGGATCACCAGTGATTTAACTATGCATTTGCTGCTGGATGGAGCACTTGCTTCCATTAACCACTTCATCTAATTAAAGGTGTTTTTAACTTTTGATACCTTTCATGAGACTGAGGTCCAAAGGCTCCTCTGACTGCAGACATCACTGTGACAACTGGTTATGTTCCTCCTCAACTCCACAATCTGTAAATCTGGACAGAAGTGTTTCTATGGATGTGTGGAGGAGCATCTTGCTGGCAGGTAGTATCTTCTGGGCTCGTGAGACCTTACAAGACAGGCAAACCAAACACAAGTTCTTCAAAATGAATTTATTTTCGTTGAGTTTAAGGTACCCAAATGGGGAAGGAAAGGCATTGAGTGTTCAGGGTGGGGCAAGGGCCAGAAATACAACTACCACCCTGTTTACCTCCAGGGGAATGCAAGTGGACAGGAAAACTTTGCCATCTACCAGCAGCTTATCACTACCTGCTGCAAAGCTCGTCATTCCCATCTGGGACTTATGTCAGCGGCAGTGCCCCATCATTGTTTGCCTGCTCCCGTATCCTGAAAGCCACTCTCTCATAGTTTAAGCTGACAGTACTTCTTAGCAAAGCTGGTATGCTAAACTTATTTGGGGGTTTTTGTGGGTTTGTGTTTTGGTTTCATGTTTTTTTTTCTTTTTATCCTACCTTGAAATCCCGTCCTCCTGCATAATTACCTGTCTTTGCTGAGAAAAATTGCAGTGGAGAAAAGGCTGGTTAGTTGATGGGATAAGAGGGGATGAAACAGGTATCTCAATCCTCATTCCTTTTGTGTACACTGGAAGCCTCTTGGCACAAAGATAGCTGGATTTCCAGTGCAGCAGGGAACCACACTGGCTTCTATTGAAATAATAGGGCAGATGCTACAAAAGATTATGCAATAAAACCTGTATGTTACTTTTAAGAGGCTGGGTTTTTGATAACTGTTGTAGGACTGTTTATTAGGTAAATAATTAGTCTTTCCAGATAAGAGGTAGGATACAGTATACATTGGAAAGATTTATGAGAGCTAAAAAGTAACATATGCATATATTGGCAGCTGTTTACAGCACTAGGTTGTGTGTTTCATTTCATTCCTGAATTTTATTTCAAAAGCTTCAGACAATGCGGGATTGAAACTATGGTGGCTGAAAGCAAAGCAACTGAGAAATGTATTTGAAAAGCCTGCATATGATATACATTCCTTTTATGAGGAATATTTCCTTTATGACCTCCTCCTGCTTTGTATTTAACATTTCAAAGAACTTTGGAGGACTGTCTGTAGGCTGTGTCTTCATGGAGCCAGTAGCCAAGGATTTAAAGTATTGTCATTGCTGGCCTGAAGCTGAAAACTCCAGTCGGTTTTAATCTCAGGGTGGGGGATGGGGATGTGGGTGTTTAAACCCAACCTTTTGTGTTCAGATTAGGAGTGCAGGAGGACTTAGGGGGTGTTAGTGAGAGTTTTTTCATTGGTAGCTAAGTAATAGCATTGGGCGTTGGAAATACTTTTTTCCAAGTCTTTGTTATTTCAGTAGTTACTATGTGGTGGGTAGAAATCCATAGGGTTTGTGGGTTTTTTAAGTACCACAGCAATGACACAGGGATGTGGGCAATAAAAAGCAGTACTTGTTCTTATAACTTTTTACTCCTTGGACGACTTAGGGCACTTAAATGTCTTCTTGGATAGTCTATCATTGTTTCAGTCCTGGATGTCTGTGTTTATTTTGTCTTGGTTCCACCAGCTTGGATAATAGTAATATCCATCTTTGGAGAGGAAGGAAGACCAAAACAATTTGGCACTAGCATCGTGCTTGACAAATCTGAAATCTGCCAGCTGTGAAGGCAGCTTGCCTGATCTACCTTACAATGTCTGAGAGATGGAAAGGTTACCAAACATCTCCCCCATCAAGAAAGAGATCAAGAGATAAGTTGCTGAGCACTTGCGTATAGAGTTTTTTTACTTTCTGTTAGAATCTAAGAAACGTTGGTCCCAAGTATTTCTTGATTCCTGGAATAGCTGAGGGTAAAGAGCACTTGAAATTTTTATGTATGACTCCTTGCAAGAGTTTCTTAGATGAGCACCATAACTAACAAGATTTACCACACTTGGCTTGTGTAGGTATTCAGTTCAGTTCAATAGTGATCAGTTTTAATGTAGACTAAAGACTTTCTAGCTCTTAATTTTGTACATGATTCTTATTCAAACAGAATTCTAATGCTAGAAAATTGTCTCACTTAAGATGCTTGCTTCTTTCAAAAAAGGTATTTTTAGATTTTCAGAAATGTAAAATTCTGCCTTACAAAAATTCATTGTAATATAAAAACCATTTTGAAATAAACCTCATCCTATGCCATTGCCATTCACATGCTTTAAAGGATGTAAGTATGCTTTTGTGGTGGGAGGGAGGAGTGTGCTTTTCAGAATTAGACAGGAAATTTTTTCTTTATTTTTGTAATTTGATTTTAGTTTACCTTTCTTAATTTGACTATTTAAATTTGGCCATTGTAATGATATTCCTTTGTAATAAGGGGTGTTTTTCTTCATAACATCTACATGTTTCACTTATTTTTTGCCTTGACTCTGATAGGAAAGTTGTAGGTTGAAAAATTCACACCAGAGACTGCTCTTATATGTAATGTGTCACTGAAGTGCTATGTTAGAAGTATTTCGCTAAGATGAGGCTCTGGGTGCTGCTCCCCTCTGCTTAGCTCCATAGAGGAGTTAAAGATCTGGCACTGACCTTCTGACAATCTGGGAGGTACAGTGCTGTGCTGGATTTAAGTCCCTCTTCATGTTTAAAAACATATAAATTAATAACAAAGTAATATAGAAAGATACATAGGAAAAAAAAAAGTAGTAGAGCTCCGTGTGGTTGATACATGTACTTTAACAGATTGCAGTTAAAGCAGGGCATCCCTTAGTAAGACAAAAATTATTTTGTTGGACTAGTCCCCAGCTGAAAAATGTAACTTTCTTACAAGGTGATGGGAGAAGTTTGAGACCCAGTGCTATAAAATGTTTTTTTCTTGTTCCTCTACTAGAATACAAAAATCTCTACACTCAGGAGAAATGCTCAGAACAGCTTCTACAGAGAGGCAAGTGCAAGAGATGCCTGCATAAACCTTCATCTGAACAGGGCAATGGGAAATTGTCTCTGGGTGCACACAGGTGGGTAATGTCAGAGCATCAAAAGCTAAGTGGAGGGTGGCGAGAAACTGTGGTAAGCAGGAATAGGCAGGGTAGCTGTCCAAGAGTGGGGTCTTCCTCCTGACAAGTGCTACTGTGACTTCAGAAGAGAAGAGAGAATCTCCAGGGTCCCACTGAAAACTAATGACTAAAGAATGCCACCTTCTTGGGAACAAATTGACTCTGCAACTCTGCAGTGTGATCTAGAGGACATGCAGGCTGATAGTTTTGCATTGATTTTCCAGAAGCCTTTGGGTCAGGCATGTGTTGAGTCACCTAATTTCTGTTTCTGTTTGACTCCTCTTTAGTGTTTTTCCTTGCCCAAATACTAGGATATGACAATGAGACAGCCTCTGAATCTGAGACTATAATAAAATATCCAAGAAGTAACTGAATTACTTTTCTGTAAGATGATGAACCAATGTTTTTTTGCTCTTGACTTTGTCTCTTGCTTGCACTCTCTTCAAACTGATTGATGGGACATGTACAATTTCAGCGCTAAAACACTGTTTTGAAAGCAAATTTAATATAGGCAGAGCTTCATGGACACATGAATGTAAATTCATGACAAGAGGTTGTTTACAAAGGGTGGAGTAGCCTATTTTCAGGCCTCTCAACTTTTCTAAGGTTTTTAAGATCTCTGCTTGTTACACAGGCTATAATCTATAAAATATACTCACTATATTGCACAGCTGTAAAAGCAAGAATTCTGAGAGGGAGCTTAGTATTGGGTTGTTCAGCAAATGCTTTGTAGCATTATAGCAGCTGCTGGGATTTAGTTCCCTTGGTATGCTGCTTCAGTTTTTAGGACTGTCCATCAACTATGTTCACTGTCCCATTTGCAAACATGCCTGTGGTGCTTTGTTCGGTTTTGTGTATGGCGAGTAATTCTTCTAAACAAGACTTTAGGGCTTAAAACTAACATACTAAATAATAGCCATGCAACATGCAAAACAGTGCCCACTTGCTATTATCAAGGACCTTCTTTTCTTTCTCAATGCATTTTTCCTTAAAAGGTGCCTACCTGACATGCAGAATCTGTGTGTTGTTTATTCTGCTGTGGCACCCAGGAGCTTCACCAGAGCCCAAGTCCTGCTCGTGCTTCGTGCTGTCTCGTAATCTTGTGAGGTGTTACACAAGCATAAAGCAGAAACATGGGCTCTGTGGAGGAATGGAAGGAGACACAGAGATGTGTGAATTAGTCTTTAAAAACATAATCTGTAATGGCTTTTACTGCAGGTGGGATCTACATTGCCTACTCAGCTCTCGCTCTGTGTTTTTTCAACTTGCAAAGCGAAGGATAAGCTGTCTTTCTAACTTGCAGTACAGCTGGCCCCCATATATCAGTATGTTACTTAAATACCAGGGTACTAATGATATGTGACACCAGTGGAAAACAAGAAAGCTGAGGCCAACATTTTTGGCATGTCTTTTACTACTGTGTCCTTTGGAAGAGCAGGCAGTGAATGAATTGAGTTGCTGTAACTCCACTTCTCCGAAGTTTTGAATTCTATTATATGTGAGAGATTTAATAAATGCTTGACTTTGTGCAGAACTACTCAGGATTCATAGCTTGCCTCCCTCTTCAGTTGGTTTTGTATATTGAGGAGTTACAAACCCAGCTTCCATCCATTTTTACTAACTGGCTTTGAGTCAGTGATTATGGGGAAGGAAAAGCATACATCAAAGTGAAGGCTGTATCCTACAGCCTGTGTTCCCTTTGGAAGGGTGGTACACTTTCAGGTAGTCTTGGATACCCAGACTTAAAACCCTTCTGCATCAATTGTCTTCTGTGCAGAGCAAGCACAAATGTGATCAGGTCTGGCATGAAAAAAACAGGGGAGCCTTTCTTCTCATAGCGGAGGCAGGTTTGTCCTAAAAATCATGCAAGTTAAAATAAATACCACAGAGCATAAGCCAGCACACAGAAAAATGAACTGGTGAGCTACAGCATGTGTGCAGCAGCAGTACTGCATTCCTGTCATCACACATTCCCAAAGCATAACAGAGAGAGAAATATGATCCGAAACTGGTTTAAGAGGTGCTGTAATTAAGCCAGGATTACTACCATGGTATAACACAACCTGATAGCATTCTGGAGTTAGACTGAAGACTTGCTTGTGATAAGCTCTAAAACATTTTCCTTTTCTTATATTTGGAAGTTTGGTGGTGGTTTTTTTTTTTTTTTTTTTCTCCACTTATACCTTTGCCCCTGGGATTTTTAATTTCCCTTTTGGTGGAGTTCCTCAAATGCTCTCTCTAAGGAGAGAGGGTTGTCTCAGCAAGCCCAACTTCTGTGCAAATAAATCCATCAAGAGAGGCTGCCTTATTTTGTGACCTGGACCACAAGCATAGATTACAAGTACTTGGCTTCTCTTGCATGTTTGAGTAACAACAAGTACTAGGGAGAGGTGACAAATTAATAGCGGTGGTGTCAGAAGTCTAAGGGCTGCTGTGAAAAGAGGATGTGCCTCTTCAGGCACAGTTTTATTGTTTGTTCTTGCCAGTATATCTGATTACAAAGGCCTGGAAGGAAAAACTAATGCTTCCTACAGCCAGGGACAGTTGCAGCCTGTTGGCAGACCTCTGTAACCAGTGTGGGACTGTGCAAAAATATCTTTTTTAGAATCTGAGTTCTGTACATTTATTAATACAGAGACAGAAGAAGCCACACATGAAAATGGAGAGTTCATGCAGTGGACAATTTATTTCCTTCATGGACGTATTAATATTAGAAATGTCAGTAATGTATTTTCTCAGGAAGGCTATTATGCAGAGCTGCAGATCTAATATAACCATATATTGACAAGGCCTGTGATGTTATACCTGAATTTGAAGTTTTTCCTGAGTTCCTAATTACATTTTTTCCACCTCTTCTTGCACTCAACTTTCCTTCTCCCGCCTCTGCTTTAAGTGCTTTTCAGCTGCTTGTAATACAGGCTTTTTCTTCCTCTGAGGCTGGCAACTGGGAAAAGGACGCTACCATAGACCTGCAGAGAGTGAACCCACAAGGCTTTGTGCTGAGCACCTGGCATCTTGACAGTGCTGCCTCTTCTGGTGGTGTTGGGTGCTTGTAAGACACCAGCTCTGATGACTGTAATAAAGCAAAGTCCTTTTCATTTCCTCCCTGTAAGGCAGCCATTTGACTCTGTGCAACAGGCAATGTAGTGACAGGGTAAGGGAGAACCCAGGGTTTGAATATATAGCTTGAGAGGCAACGATTTTTGAGGTGTCTTAGCAAAGAGGGGGATTGCTTTCCCCTGGTGTCCCCTGTATTTTGCCATTTTTATTTTAGGGTTTGGCTTGCATGCTTATTTAATTTGAAAACCTCATACAGTCAGTCCCCAGACCAGGCAAGCTGAGGCAGTAACACCAGTCCACCCTGCTACTGAAGCCTGCTGCTCTCCCCTATAGAAACTTGTTTGTCCTGGGGAGGGAAAAAGAAGTAGCCCCAACTGAAACTTGAAATACCACATTGCAAGAGAGCAATTACCATATATGCACACGTGCTCAAGCATGCATGCACACACACATGCAGAGAAATATGTACATCTACAGCTCACCATATTGTACTCTGCTACATAATCATCATTTTTCAATTGAGGAAAAATAAGCCTTTGAAATATTGCCACTGCCACTCTTCTGGGCAGTTATGTCATTTTCTTCTTGCTATTTTCCATTTATAAAATGGGAACAGACCTGCTTAGCAACTAGTAAGTGAGTGTTTATGAAGCTCAAATGCAATAGATATCCTTAGTAATATTTGTTTTCTCACTTTTTTGAAAGATGACACAGAAGGTTTTCAGAAGCTCAGATTTTGAATTGCTTCTCCAAAAGCCTTCAGGCTCCCTATGAATTTGGACTGAATCAGGGTTGTGATTGAAAGCTTGAGCACATAACAATCATTTGTAATGTCTACATGTACCTAAGCTTCTTTTTTTGAAATTCATAATGTTAAATCAGCGCCTTTGAAATGGCTACTGTTATGTTGCCAATTCCTGATAAGGAATTGTTAGGTTAGAAGGGAGGCTGGATGCCTAGTTCTGGTTTAGTTCAGACTTTTTTCAATCCAAGATTTCTATGGTCTATTCATCCAAGCCTCACCTCTCCCTCTAGTAACTCAAGAAAGAGGTGGTACCTGTTGGACTTTAAATGATAAAATTATAAAAATAAATGCTTTGTCTGATTCTGATTCTCAACAAAAAGATTCTGAATCAATGCATCAAGCTTTGAAACCATCTCCTTTTCGTTTTCGCCATTGACAGCAAGTGATCAGATGCCCATCAGCTCAGTTCCTGCTTGGAAGGAGTATTTTTCCTTATCCAACAAACTCCCTCAGATTATTTCCATTCTTCTTTTTACAATTAGGCAAGACTTCACCAATGCGTAATAGATAGGCAAAAATATTTGTAAATTAAATTAACATTTCCCAATGGTTTTAGTCAAAGAAAATGAGTTCTCCCTGCTCCCGTTGGGACTGTTTGATTAAACAGCCTATTTTTAGTATTTCAAAATGTACTACTGCTCACCAAGCACAACAGCTGTTTGAAGCTGGGAACTTTTCTTCCCCTACTCTGCTCTAAAAAGCTGTATGAATCCAGACATTTTTTGTCTTTTATTGGGGGAAAAAAAGTTAAAGAACAAAATGTTGTGGGTTGCTTTTAAGCACTCAAATTTTAGCTAATGATTTTATTTCAGTTTGGGCACTGAAGCAAAAAATCAATTACACACACAGTTCTAGCAATTTTCCAAAGAAAACAGCCCAAACTTAAATTTGGTCTTTAATTATATATTTGATTCATCCCAGTAACAACACTTGACTTCAAACAATGCAGGAGCAGGAGGAAACTTGCTCTGAATTCCTCTCTTCAAAGAGAAGAACTCTTTCAGATACATGTCAGAAAGCTTTTAGCTGAAACTGAATAAGATAACTGTGAGAGGACTGAATAGGAGTTTTAGCTGACCGCAGGTCTCAGTACTGAAAGGAGGCCTCCAAAATGGCTTTTAAACAAACCTCCCCACATTTGGGAAGGAGAGCTGACCTTGCTAGGTGGATTGCTTATTCCTCTCATTCCCTGCTCCCGCCATATTAACATGAAAATAACTTTTCATAGTTGCAGGAACAACTTATTTTTCGCTTAAAATTATCTTACAATGAAAATTCATCCTGTTATGTGTGCCAAAACCTATGAACCAGCCTGATCCTACAATCAGGAAGTAGAAGGTATCATGTTTAATTGTATGCACTATATTACTCCCATGACAACTCCTGCTAGTGTACAAATTAAATTGATTAAAACTATTTGAAGGACTAACATGCACTGCTACTGGTTCATTAGTGCACAGTAAATTGCTCAAGCAGAACTGGGATATGTGTGCTTTATCTGATAGCTGCAAAGCTATCCCCTGCTTTTTTATTTGATACTTGTTAGAAAAACTCTGAGACTATACTCATGTATTTCTAGTTGGGAATAATTATGCAGAAAGCCAGTGTAATGATCACTGGTCTTGTTTGGTGTCCCCCTCCGCTTTGTTCTGCGTTTCTGCTTCTGGGCCTCATTTTTCCTCCTCATTGCTTGTTCCTATTTGTCTCATGTCTTTTTTTAATGGAACAGATTGATATCTACGGCCATGTCTAGATTAGGAGCAAAGGCTGAGTTTAGTTCAGCCATAGGTTGAAGTTAGCTGGCCATCTGTTTACAACCAGTTCCTGACAGCCCTCATCCATTCAACTTTGAGACACAGAATTTACCCTCCTGGCTAGAATTTAATTTGCTTTTACATCTCGTAAAATGGGTAGGATTTTACGTTTGACTTAGCTGGGCAGTGGTAACCAGTCTATCCTAACCTCAGCCTTTGATGAGAAAAGTTGAATGATTCTAGACATTCTTACTGTTTTTCTGGTCTGAGGGTGAAAACACGCTCTATTACAAGCTTTGCGTTGGTTGATGAGTAAATTGCTAGATAAGTAAGTTACATGATGGAAAATACAGTTTTATTAGTAAAGCTCTAAGCCATTTTTGTCTTTTTTTTTTTTTCTCACCTTACTTGTTCCTGTTGCTACCAGTTTACAAAGTACCAATGGAAATGTGTCATTCCTGGTGGCTTTTCACACAGTTGGAAGGACGTGAGGCTGAATGGGAAAGGACTCTCTAGTATTTAATCTTCAAAATTCTTGCTGGATTTCATCCATGCAGTTTCTACTCATGTGAAAAGGATGGCTGCATACAAAAACCCTGAATGATTCTCCAGTGTGTGTTCTGCCCACAGCCATACAGCTAGGTGCGCTGAGGTGGGTTCTGGAATGATAAGCCCAAAGATGTACAGCAAGGTAGCAAAGGGGTAACGTCTCAAGGTCTGCTGGCTTTGATGTTCAATTTATTCACCAACAAGTCATGCTTTTACTGGTTCACCACTACTGAAAATGTTAAAATTACTGACAGAATTACAGTCCTCTGATTTTCCATGCTCTCAGAAACGTGGCACAAACCACTGTCAGACAGGTTAAATACATATGTAAATATAAGTAGTTCACTATCAACTTCTTCAAACCCCGGCATTGCAGTTGTGTCCACTGGTAATGCTGGCACCACATGATGTCAGGTATGCTCAGAGCCGGCTCACAGAGGAGGCACTAATCAAACCCTTCACATGGTTTTGGTTAACTGGAACTTATTTTTGGTAACTGGAGTTCATTTTCAGTTAGCCGGTGTTCATAAAGCCCATTTTCCCTTGTGGCTCGGCCGGTTCAATATGGCACCCTCGGCACAGATGTGCACAGCACCAGCATGAGGATGTGCAGCCACCTTCCCGCCGGTGTGATAGGCAGGCCGGGTGTCCTGGCTATCCTTGTGGGTGCAATGGGTTTATAACGTGGTCGTGTGACTGACCAGGCCCCTCTGGGGAACAGCGGGGAAGTGGTGGGTCTTCTGAGGAGGAAAAGCACCGCCACTGAGGGAGGATGCCTGGGTGAACCCCGCCAGCTCCGCGCAGGGGTGCCCCGGGGACACAGATCTCTCCCGGCCTCCTTCCCTGCCCTGTATCCACCGGCCCCGAGGCTGGGCCGGGCCGGGCCGGGCCGGGAGCTGTGCCCGCAGGAGAAGCCTTGCCGTCACCGCGCCCCTCTTTCGCTGCTTCCCGCCGCTCGGGGTGGTGCGAGCCGCTGCCCGCTCCTCATTGGCTGCCGAAGGCGGCGCCCGCAGCCCGGTCGTGAGGGGTGCCCGGCGCTGCGCACAGCGACGGGCGAACGCCTGCCCCGGCACGGCCAGAGCCACCGCCAGGCAGGCGGAAAGGAGGCGGAGCAGAAGCGGGCGGGAGGGGGCCGCCTCCCCCCGCGGTGCACGGGGCTTTGTACGCGGGTGCCTGCGAGCCGACCCCAGCCCCCGCCGGCGCCTCACGGGGGTGCGCGGAGCCCGGCGGGACCCGCAGGCCGCGCCGGGACTAGCATGAGCCCGGGCGGCGGCACGGCGCCTGGCGCTCCAGCGGCAGCTGTTCGCGGCGCGGCGGGGCGGAGGGAGGGCGGCAGGCAGGCGGGCGGGGTGGCCAGCCGCATCCCCGGTGGCCGCGTCCTCTGCGCCGGTCGCCCCTAGCGCGGAGCCGGCGGCTGTCGGGCCCCTGGGACAGGCGGGCAGGGATCGGGGTCCGTGTCAGCCATGGCGAGGCGCGACGCTGCCGGAGGCCGCGGGCCGCTGCGGACCTCCCGAGCACAGCGGGCCTGAGCGGGGGCGGCGGCCGTGGCGGTGGGGTCGCAACTGCTTCCGTCGGTCCCGCGGCAGGGAGAGGCGCCTGCAGATCCTCCCTCCTTGCACCTCCTCCTCCTCGCCTCCTCCCCTCCCTCCTCCTCCTGCTACTGCTCCTCCCGCCGCGCCGGGAGCCGCCGCCGCCTCCCCAGCGCCGGGCGCGCCGCGTTCGGGGTTGGAGCCGGCGGCCGCGGGGTTTTCTTCGTTTGTTTGGGCCTTTTGTGTCGCGGCTCACAGTTGGCTAAGCACGGCCGGGCTGAATCGGGCCATTGTTCGGGACCCCCGGGCTCCCACGCTGCACATCCCTCGTCCTCATTCCCCCCCCCGTGGCCCCCCTCCCCTTTTTTTGCCTGAGAAGCCACATAACGTGCCTTTCCTCCACGCAAATCTGGGAGCCGTAAGCCGGACCGATTGCAAATGAAGTGTAATGCATTGTGGGACGTGTGTAAAATTGGATCATTCGAGGGGGAGAAAGAAAAAAAAAGGAAGGGACCTGCGGCTGGCGCGCTAGAAGAGGCAGCGGCGGGATGCGCTCAGGTTGTGCCCCGGCGGTACCCGCGCTAGGCATCTGATGCCGGGCAGCGCCCGTCCGGCGAGCCGCGGGGCCTGACCCATGCTGCGGTGGGTGGATTAGGCTCCGGCACCCTCAGCATGAAGAAGACGCGGAGTACGACCTTGCGGCGGGCCTGGCCTAGCTCCGACTTCTCCGACCGGGCCTCAGACCGCATGAGGTCCCGCAGCGAGAAGGACTACCGGCTGCACAAACACTTCCCACCAGCTTTCATTTCCCAGGCATCACGGGGCTACATGACATCAGGTTTGTAACAATTTGTGTACGCGAGGGAGCTTTATTGCGAGGCGGGTGCGGGATGTGTTCCTGGCTGGGAAGGCTGTGTTGGTGGGTATGGAGGGGAGCCTGCGACCGAGAGCCCAAGTTGATATGAATAATGCAAGAAAAAAAAAGAATAGCAAACATCCACCATTTTGTACCTCTGCAAGATTCACAGCGGGGCCCTCGCAATATGGTGTTTAAAATCTATTAGTCGAGTGAAATAATAGTGCGAGAGAAACGGTCTCGTCTCTGTCGTGGAGGGGCAGATGGAAATGATTGAGTGCGCAGAGCATGGAGCCCTTTGCGCCTTTTGTGCGGAAAAGCATGTGCTGGATATTTACTGCTGCCCCACACATGCCCTTTTAAATGCCATTAACTCCAGTTAACTCATTGGGGCTTTCGTATTTTTCCATTTCGGAAAGGAAGAGGGTCACCTGTGATTGCAGGCGCTGCCGCCTTGTTACATGCAGGCTCTCCGGGTTTCAGCTGCATGCTTCTGCAATGGCAGAGCACGCTTTGGAGAAAATTACTGTAAACACATTTGCATTTGTTATTTGAGGTGCAGAAAGAGACCAGACCTCTGTATGTGGGGCAGCACACACGTGCGTCTACATTCATTTGTTGGTTGCTTTCAAGGAAGGCTGTAGGGAAATAATGGACACTGCACCAACATGTTTGTGCATGGGAAAGGGAGAGCACAAACAAAACAAAAACCAGCGCGGGGGAAGGCAGGCACTGGGGAGAGGCTTGGCCTCCAACAGAGTGCTGGTGCAATTTTGGAATGCCTCAGTACTGTTAATGGAAGCTGCTCCATCCTGAAATGCATCTTAATGGCCTTGGAATTAAGACATTTCATAAACACCTGAAAGAAGACTTGGGAAATGCTGATGGGGAGGGGGCCAGGGGCAGAAAATCCTGGAAACATCCTTTGTTATTCTGCCGCCTACTTATTGTGATGATCGAACATAATGTTTTATTACTGTGATGGCAAATTCCAATTTATTGTGAAGGCTAAATCACGTTTTCCCTCTGAGGCTCAATTTAGGTTGAGTAGGCAGATTCCTTTGAAGGACAAAAAGAGGGAGAGAGAGAAAATGAAGGTATTTATTCTGCATTACTGAAAATGTTTCCAGTCGTGTGCCCTGTCCCCCCCCTCCCCATTTCTGCTGCAGAGGTTGAGCCAAAGATTGTAGTTGTCAGTTATATGCTCACTTTCCTGTCTCTGGCCCTAATAAACGTATCTGTTTAGCCAGGATCAGTTTCTCATGTTTTAAAAATGTCTCGTGACTGTTCTTTCTTTAAAGCCCGAGCACAAGGGAAATAATGTGCATTTTATTGAAAGATCGGCCCGTGTAAGAATATTGTGCTATTTTGGCAATAGCTGCTCTGATTTTTCTCTTTCCTGGGAAGCCACATATTGATAGGAAATGACAAGGATAATTTATGCTTTAACAGCTGAAGAAAAGGAGAATGGTGGTGCTGGAGGGGTGGTTTTGTTTCCTTGGTGCTGCAGGACCTGAAAGCAGCTGGAAAGCCAAATCTGCCCATACTGCAAAGATTTCTGTTGTTCTGCCTGAACGTCCTGATATTCCCACTGTAAGATAACGCTGTGTCAGGTCTGTTGAAGTTGGTGCTCTAAGGCCTCTCTCAGTGTGGAAGCCTGTACCGAAAAGAGAAAGAGCTCACCTGAACGTTTTGTGCCAAGCAGTGTGGAGTTTTTTGCTTGTTTTTAATTCTTCAGGGAAGCATTCTGGCTCTTAGGAAGCTTTATCTTGGCAACATTGATACGATCCAACCAGACAGCCAACCACCAGCGATCTGCAGAATCAGATGTGTCACCCTCCATTTGTTTGCAGATACCTGTGTCCTGGGGAAGGGGGTGTAGGGGAGGCATGTGTAGGGGGGATCATAGGTTTGTAGTCTGCTATTAATGATTTAAAGTACTCTCCAGACCCCTGGAATATCATGTTTGTGAATATACAGCACGTTGGTTTCAATTGCAGTAACTGAAGAAGAACAAATGTCACGTTCAGTTGGAGTAATTTGCTGGAGTTGTTGGAGGGGAAACAGATTGAAAATTAATAATAGCAAACGTTTGTTTGGGTGTTTTTTTTGTTGTTTTGTTTTTAGATAAACCTAACAGCAACTTAGTAGGCTTTTAGCTGGAAGTGCAATTGTTCTCCCTTGATGGACAGTTTCCACATTCATTTATTTTTAAAGGATCCTTATTCACTGCCTTTCCAAATATTAGTTTTGGGAGGAATGACTGCCGTACCTAAAACTTCTTGCTATTTGAAGGAAACTCTCTTCCTTGCAGGAAATCTATAGGAAGTCCTCTGGCCTAAAACTTGTGGGGATCAGGAATACAAATACGTTCTTTGTCACCCAGAATGTTGCAGGAGAGAAAGCATCCCGAAACACATGGGCTTTTCAGAGGGCTGCATTCTGTTTATCCATCCATTTAACCTCATCACCATTAGCATTGTTGTGGTTCTCTTTTAATTAAATGCTTCATTGTTTGGGAAGGGGGTGGAGGGTGGGAAAGAAACCTTGGGATTTTGCCTCAATTACTCTGCTTAGGGAAATAAGGAAAAGCAGAGAGTCAAGTGGCCTTCAGTAAGATGCTAAAAAGCTTTAAATGTTAATATTTGAGCGTGCCTGAATGGGGCATGGAGAATCGTATGTGTATTTCTTTCAGTACAGAGAAATACTGAGTAACTGTGTTGCAGTCAATGCCATGGTGCTTTATTTGGGGAAAAATACAGTCTCTAAGCAGAACTGTCTTTATAATGGAAGTGCAAACCTCATGCCAGAGTGGTGAAGCACAACTGATTTTAAGCAGCCCTTTCAGTAAAACTTGAGTGAGGACCAGTTTGATACTAGCTTGATTAAGAGCAGCAGTCTGGCAGTCACATTTTCAATACTTGGGGAGCAAACTGCCCATAATTATAGAAAATGGATGCAGATGCAATCGATCTGAAATTTTCAGATCGTTTCACAGATGAAGGGAGATGGAAAAAAGCAGGGAATTTAGAAAATCACGCATTTTTACTGCTGTGCAATCTCTCGATATGTGCTATTGAATCAGCTGTACTCCAGGGTTTCTTCAGGCCTCCAAGCAACCACTAGGTTCAAAGGCCATGCAAGGAGTTCATTGTTCATGTGGAATATTAATTTCCCACTGGAGGAGTGACTTGGAGAAAAAACACTGAAAAAGAAAACTACAACAATGTAGAGCTTTGACCTTGAGTGAAAAGAGATGTTGAAAAGTTTGAATCCAATAAAATTCATACGCGATGCTGAGAAGAGGGAAATAGACTTGCAGGTTTTGACAGATTGCTGCTTAATTCAAGGGAAAATAAAGAAATCTTATGGAACTGCCAAGTGGGATAAAACTCACTGAAACTTAGGAGGGCTCCAGTCAGTCACATGAAATAACGCTTACAGCTTGCTGAAATGTTGGAAGCTGCTTGCTTTCACTCTTTTTTCCCCTCTGAAATAACAAAGGCAAATCCTGGATTTTGTGTTAGCGGGAGAGGAGCTGCACCGTGTGGTCGACCCAGCCATTAAACGTCACCAGAACTGAGTAGCTCCCTGGAAAGAAATATTTCTTCCTGCAGCCTTCCTTGAGCTACTTTAGTTAAAGATCTTGGTTTTGGAGGTAGCGTGTCAGTTTGAGGTGGGCTGATGTAGGGTAACAGTCTAGCACACACAACTCGAAGGATGTCTGAAGAGCTTTCTACAATGGTAAAAACTAATTCCAGAGTGTGTGCATTTGAAGGTTACCCTCTGAAAAGTTTGTGATCACTTCACTGCTCTTTGCTATGAAATCCCCTTGCAGAGGTTTCAGCGCACCAAAGTTGAAGGGTAAAATTCTGTGTCAGTGTTGCCCTACTGCAGCTGGAGTTTGGTTACCAAGTTGAAGCGGAAGGGAAAGGAGAGAAGTATGCAACACTGCTATCCAACTGATGGTATCTGTGTGCAGAAAAGATACCCTTGTTCTCTGTTTCAGGGATGTTTGTGAAAGGTCTAGGCTTGCCTCTTCAGCCTTCTTGAACAGTAAGAAGGATCTTGAGAGCCATTGGGGCAAGTCTGAGAATTTGAGAGTCCTAAGTATTTTTTAATTTATTTTTTTAAGCTTGAACCTCTAACTAATAAAAAATAATACTTTGAGATAACCATGCATGATCTGAAGAACTCAGTTCAGTGTAATTGGGAAAGGACAGATACATGCAAAGCCTTGAAGCTTGTTTGGTTCTCCTGTCCCTTAATTCAGTTATCTAAAGGAATATGTTCTAGCTTGAAAGTAGCCGTATTGTAATTAATATTTAATGGAATAATCAGTATTGCATCACCTTCTTTTCTCTCAGTGTGGTATTAAGAAACACCTTCCAATTCATCTGCTTAACACTAATATGATCTCTTTGCCTCCCTGAATCCTGTGTGATTTTAGGCTGTCTTAGGGAAGACCCATTAACAGGACAGTGAAAACAAGTGTCAGTGGCTAGCAGTGACTTTGTCTCTGGGCCCCTGCTCCATATCCTTTGAATCAGCCTGTGCTGACCTGATGAACTCCAAGTGCATCACTCTGTTGTGCTACTTCAGGGGCTATACTTGCTCTATTGCTTGGAAAGTTGCTCCTGGACTTGCTGTGCTTTCCAGTCTCTTTTGGGATTGGTCCCTTTTGTCTTCTGCACTATCCTCTTACCTTGACAGAGCAATAGGAACTTTCACTGCATCCTGATCTGGGGAGAGGGTGTAAGTGTGCTCATGGACCAGTCATTTTTGAACCGTTCTCACCTCATTTCGGTCCCACCTCTGGTTTCTCGTGTAAAAAATGAAAAAGACAATCTTCTCTCTTCTCCTGCTGTAGAACCCTGGTGTTTACTCCTGTGGATGAGTACCCAGTGTTAACTCATATGCAGGGCTATGCCCATGCCTGTGTATAATGCCACTGTTTCTGTGCCTGGTCTTTTCCCACCAGCTACCAAGATATTTTTGCATATCCATGACTTCACTTTTAGACCAAGCTGTGGACTCTGTCCTGTGTACTGCTTGTACGCTGTGCTGACCAGACTGCATTTGAGTATCTACTTTCTTCCTGGCTGCTGTGGCCTATGAGCAAGGGGATCCAGAGTGGCTTTTTTGCCCATTGCATTAGAAGTAAAATCAAAGAGGAATTAATACAAAGAAGAAACAGAAGTCTGTGTGTGTGCCTATCTTACCTAGGCCTATTCATGTTTCTATCTCAGTTCAAAGCACTCGTCCCTGCAGGGCTAAGTTTCAGCCTCTGTCACCGCTTGCGTTCAGAGTCCCAGTGTTCTCTCTGCTGGTTTGCTTGGACCTTTGGCCAGGTTGGAGGGCACAGAGGTGCTCCAGGATCAGGTCACCAGAGGCTATGATCCCATTGGTGTTTGTCCAGAGGTGTCAGTCTGAATCTGAATGCATTTCTGGGTGTGTTTACCCATAGTCCTGTGATTGCAGTCATTTCTTATATGCACACTAGGCACCATGATAGCCTACTGAAGATACAGGAAGCTCCTTTTTCAAGAACAGACAAGAGTTCAGAACAAGCACTACTGATTCATCACAGATAGCTCCCAGTCTTTCACAGGTGTAGAAGTTACTCTCTGTCTTTGTTGGCAACATTTGATAAACCTGGAGGGTGTTGAGTATCTTGCCATTTTGGAGTTGAATAGCAGCCACATCTTTGCAAAATGCATTACTTGGAGGAGGCTGAAATGTGAGGATTTTGCAGATCACCTTGATGTTTAGCCTAGTGACCTGCTCTGTTGTGAACGGCAATAGGCCTTCATTTGTATGCAGGAGAGCTCATCCCAGAATGAACTACCATCTTGGCAACATTCTTTGCACAGTTTAAAGGGGTAGAACAACAGTCAGGTATGAAGACTAAAAAGATGGTATTTTGCTAAGCATATTGTAGAAGTCCTCCAAAAATTGGGGGTGTCTTTTGAGTGTTTTGGGGAGCGTCTTGAGCATGACTTTGGTTAATAGCCCATAGCATGTTGTAGAATATCTCTGGGAACAACATTAAAACTGAATCAACATTCTGTCACCTAAGCTATGGGCCATGATTCAGGTAAAGCAGTGCTGAAAAAATATTTCAGATATGATTACTCTTGGCTCCTTCTGAGCGTGCTTTTACCTGCTTGGAAGAGGCCAGACAGTATCAAAGCCGTGATCAAAATTGTCATCTAATTAAGGACTTCTACAAGAATTGCTGAATAATAAAATACTGATTATGTTTGAGTGTTGGGGGTTTTGGCTGGGTTTTGTTTGTTTGTTTGTTTTTTGCTTGAAAATTGTAATACGTTACATTCTTTTAATTGGTAACGCTACCATTAAATTATCAAAACTGGGTATTTGATGTTTTTGCTGGAGTAGATGTAAACCTGAGCCTAGAAATATGGGCTGCCCTTTGTAAGAAATATCCAGTGAATGCTTCATGCAATTCTGCCTGACCATTTGATTTCATTTTGCCTAGAAAGAGGAAAAGGAGTAATAACCATTGAACCATTGACCTGAATGCCTGAACTTAACCAGAACACTTCCAGTTACAGGTCATCTTTTCTAAATAGATTAACTATGAGGGTGGACAGCAAAAATGAGGATTAAAAGCTTCTCTAAAAGTCTCAGGAAACTGTGCTTCTGTACCTGTCCTTGCAGTAATTTTTGCTATCAAGGCCAGTGGGAACCTGAGCAGTCCTAGGGAAAAAGCTTGAATACTGAAGCCAGAAGCCTCTTCCAGTCCAGCATTTGTTGCTCCCAAGTGACTGCCTCTAGCTATGAGGAGGGTATGAAAGTTGTTCATAGCTACTGGCTTGCTTTTTTCAGCACATTTATTGAGTTGGCTGCTCTGCTGATGCTGTTGTGTATCTCAGTCTTGGATGACATACAGGTGCTGGAATTATCTTGCTCAAATAGGCTGTGGAGAAGAGGGGTAAAAAGAAAAAAGAAAGCATATTTTGAGTGTGCAGCATGGTGGAGTGGGTAGAACAGTCTAGTTTAGACACAGCCCTGGGCAATATTGGCACCTTCTAAGCAGTTTGCAAAAGGTAACTGAAACAAGAAAACTTGATTTTCAACAGGCTTGAATTCCCTATAAAAAGGATAGCAAGTTTCCCTTTTCCTTCCTCCAAAGAGAGATTAAAGTAATTGGGTTTGGAATTCAGGAGGTGAGGGAGGTGTTCCCGGTAGTGTCAATGGTCGTCATTGTTTTGCTGGGCACTTTAACTGCTTCTGCAGTTTTTTACACTTAGGTTGTTACCTGTTCAGTAGAACTGTCTCCTTTATTTTGTACTGTAATATTGCCAATCACAAAAAAAGGTCTTACCTCAACCCAGGCCATGAATTGGTGACAGTGGGTAAGAATGAGCATCCAAAATTAGGTGTATTCAGTGTGAACAGAGCAGTCTGTTAGTGAAGTCCTGCGTTCAGACCAACCTTTGGATGCCATGGTGTTCATAAGAATTTTACATCTCTCCTTCCTGCAAGAAGCTGGAAAATAAGGCCTGTTTATAATACCAGCAGTACATGGCATGGAATGACGGTTATTCAGTAGTGCTATCACTTCATCCTTATCAGCCAGCTTTCTCACAACCCAGAGATAGTTCTCTTTTTCATCCAGTTGTTGATGATGTGATTCCTATAATTCTTACATAGTTTTATAGGAGTGGGTGTTGTTACTTCAGTGGGAAATACTAACTGCAGGAGATAGCCACAAATGTACAGTTCATTAGAAATTTCGAGTTGTGGTGTTTTAAAAACAGCAGTTTGAGGAACTGCTTTTAATTTGTGGACTTTTATGTGGACCTGATTGTTGAACCTAGGATAGCCTGTGTATTGCAGATGGATTTCAGGTACTGTGAAAAAGAATGAATGAGAAGTTGATTGTATATACTAAGTTTTTCATTTAATGAAAGTAGTGGGAAGAGGCATCTTGCAAGTCTTTGATTTTTTGTGTCTTGTAAAGTTATTCCTAACTTCTGTTTCTCTGTGATCCATTAGAGGTGTTGGTGGCTAGGCAGTATGTTGCATCCTTTTGCTTTCAGCTGAAACGATTAAGCAGTAACTTCACAAAACTTGTCCGGATAGCCTAGATGAACTGTAGCCCGCTCTCCTTCTTATGCCTTATTGACCAGGGGGGTATTTTGAAAAGTATGCCTTAGAATAGAATAGAACAGACTCCTGGACACTGATTGTCATCTTCTCAGACATGGTGGAGAGTAGAGGATGCTGGAACTTGAAGAAGTAGGAGAATCTCCTCTGGAGTGTCCTATCCTGAGTGTGGTATGCATGTCCATCTTGCACAACTGTTCTTGAAGTGCTGATAGCAAGTAGAACTCTGCATTTAGTTATCTCAAAACACCTTTTCCAGCTACAATCTTCTTTCCCAGATGTATTGTTTAAGGGAAAAAAAATAAATGAATGGCCCTTTATAGTGAATTTGACTGTAAGATTTTGAGGCCTGAAGAGTATAATAGACAATTCAGAAACGCTTGCTTAGTGTGGCCTGGAAAAGGCAAAGTTCACTATGAAAGCTGAGTTCATCATAACAGAGGAAGCTGTGCTGGGAGAACCTAAATTATATAAACTGGTTTTCTTGCCCATTTGTGTTCTTTTAATTTCCTCCATAATTTCCTATGAATTTCCCGTTGATGACCTGCGACCTAGGTTCAGAAGATGAACTTCTGACTGTATTCGATAACATTTTAACTGTCATGAATTGGACCATTTATGTTATAAGCCAGTAAAGATGATGTACTCAGTTTCATTGTGGTACTTAACTTTGCCTCCTAAATTTTCATAGCATTTTAGAGCAAAATTACCGTTCTTCATAGGATGCTCTAAATTCTGCTCTCCTGAGGATTTACTTTCCTGGATCATGCAGTGACCTTGTTTTACAACGCTTAAGCCTTAAACTAAATATTTTTCTAAACAGGGTGAAATGGAAGTATTTTTTTTACAAGGTTTTCTTAAAGATTTGTGTGCTTTTAGGTGTCAGTGCTGCGTGGCTGGGTGAGCGGAGGGAACAGAAGCCTCAGAGGAAAACATTTGTTGGCTTTAACGTTAAGTTTGAAATGGCTGCAGCCCCCACGTGTAACTCGGGCACATCTACAGCATATCTCTTTTGAGAGATGGAGGGCAGATACCACTGGCCATGAAAAGTTCACCCAAGATCCACGTGGTCCCTCAGCCTCTGGTGGTTAACTTAAGGGCAGGTTTACTGACAGAGAGACGAGATCACAGCGGGAACAGCATGGCTTGCTGCTGTCTGTCCACACACTGAGTCCCTCCCTTTTTGCTAGTCCAGTCCAAAATTAGCGACAAAGGAAATCCATCTTTGGGGAGTATTCAGGAACTTATTAGATATTGTAGGTCTTTAGTCTCTGCTTTCATTGTGGATGGATGTAGTTACTTTCTTGCTCCTTAGATACAAGTATTTTACTGTATTACGTGCTATATTGGTTTCTGATGGAAATAACAAAGAATCTTAGGGAAATTATGGGGATTGTATATATGTAAACATTTAGCAGTAGGATCATTGTATGGAAGTACTGTGAGACCGTATCTCAGTGAGCATCACTTGGGCTTCTGTGTGGGACAAGTGTCCTTCCATGAGCATTGAATTTCAGGAGTAAAATCTTGAAACTGTATTTGCATGGGATGTCTGCATGAGTTGGAGTATTTTCACAAAACAGAAGCAAAAACTGGTTTTCTGAAGTTTTGGGGTTTTTTTGTGATTGTTTGTTGGTTTTTTTCCAGTCAGCTCTAATGAAGTCTCAGTTTCTGAACAACTTTTTAGGGTTTCTCTGGAGATGTGGCCATCTCTAAGTGAAACAGTTTGCAGATGTTATTTTTTTTCCTCTCTAAAATCACAAGACATTTTCCTTTCAGTCAGTCTTGGGTTCAGTCTGTATAATTACTTTAGTTGCAGAGGTAGCCTTCAGTAACCATGAGTGTAAAATTAAGGCATCTTTTGGAAACCTTATTTTAAACCCCACATTCTTAACTGTCTCTTTTCCAAAGAGTAGCTATGTAAGGTATTGTTTGTTGTACAGCCATGTGCCATAGCTTTACATCACATACATGGTCTGCCATATTGCCCTGCGCAGCACAATGAAGCATAGTTCATGTCAGTTTATTAAACTTTATATGTTGCAAACCTGTGCTCTGTGTGTGTGCTAGCGGTTATATATGGGAATGCACGCTAAGTCCATGAGGGTCTGATTCTGTCCTTTAGTGGGAACAGTGCACAAATCTTTGGTTGACTGTTCAGGGTGGAAACCTTAAATCCCAGCCGTGCTGCATCCTCTGAACAATGCACGTACCAGTCTCTCTTGCACATATTCTTGGCCTACATCAGGGAATTGGAAAGGCTGAGGAGGGCATAGCTGTAACTGCTGAGTAATGCTCCCTTTTAATTGAAGTCTGCCTTTGAATAAGGGCCATAGATTGGACAGCTGCAGAAACTGGGGCAGGCTTACCAGAAACGAGGGTGGATGTGATGGCAGTGAACAAGAAGAGGAGTTGTGGGCAGAGTTACTGTTCTGCCAGAGCAGGCTTGTGTTCTTATGTCCTGGCCACAAGAAATACGCTTCCCCAGCTCACCCTTAGCTTTCAATTTAAGTCATTTAACTCACTGAGTTTAAATCAGGACCATCGCCTCTTCACTTGTGTGTCTCTGAGCTCATTTCAAAGGTGAGTAATTGATACAACACTTTTGTGCCTACCAGATGATAGTCATTCAGTTTTCATTCCAGTGCTGATTGTTCCCACAGTGCACTCAGCTTTTCATCATTGCCCCTTTTATCCTAACAGTATTACCTTTTTCTTACAGAAATAAGATATATAATAAGATATACTCTACATCTACAAGAAATGTACAAAAGGAAAATGAAGTGTTTCACTGTAGCTTGTGTTTAGAGTTAAATCATGAAAAGGCAAGTTAAAAAAGCTAAGGATGCCTGTGTCATTGTAATTCATTCGCTAGTTAATGGGGCAGGTGAATAGGATGGTGTATTTCAAGCAATGGGAAAGCACACAAAGTGATGTTGGTGTTGGATTTTACTTGTGGCTTGGTGTCAAACCAAGCTCTGTCAACCTTAGGTGTGGGAAAACAGCTGCCCTCGGGAAGAGTCGTGTTATCTCTGTTAACAAATTAGCTTCAAACCCGACTTTTCAGATCAGAGCATTTGACTTGTGTTTTGTGCTCCTAAATGGATGTGTGTATGTGGTTGCTGTGCCTAATACTGCAAGGGTAATTTGTTATGGGGGACCTTCTCAGCTATGCACTGCCATGCAATGGCAGTTTTGGTTGATGTCTTCCAGCAAGAGATGGGAAGAGTATGGAAAATTTTCCTTTTTTTACCACAAGTGAGCACCTAAGAGTGGCCAGGTCAGTTAAGACCCAGGTCCATCTTGCCCACTCTGCTATGTCCATCTATGACCGAAACCAGGTGCCCAGGGAAGTGGGAAAAGAGAGCAAATGCATGTAGTGCTTCCCCTGATACGCTTCCCCACAGACAACACAGTTTGTTTAGCAGTCCTCAACAGGTTTTCCTTGCAGGTGCATTGTGGTACCAGAGAATATTAGGGGAGTGACAACTGCTCATCTTGTATATAAGGAGCTGCCCTATAGCAGCCCCAACTTACGCGCATTGTCAATGCAAACTTGCGTTAGGTCTCGGTCCTTTCCTGTCTTGTGGCATTTCTCATTAATGATGAATATATGCACATGTGAAGAAGGTTTTGAGGCTCTTGGTATTTTTGCTGGTGGAAGAGCAGCAGATCAGCTTTTAGGTCAAGAGGCAACATCAGTTCCCTCTCTCCAAATACAACACACACAAATTCCAGTTTCCTGTAACTGAGATATTAATAGTATTCACATCATCACATTCTTTTCTGAAGTCATGAAAAAAGCATTTGTTAGTTATTTGTGTAATTCCACTTATTCCTTCTTTCACTTAGTTTTATTCCCTTAGTTCTTCCCTTTCCTTCCCCTCTGAATTCTGAGCATCATAAGTCATCTCATCTTAAAGGTGACACATGCCTAGATTTAAAGGCTCGCATTAAGCAGGAGTTTCTTGTTACATCAACTCTTGACATTCCAAAAATGTCAACTCCTAATTCACATTGCAAGCAGGATCTGGTGCCAAGATGTTAGCCGTTTCCAAGTCTTACGCTTATTAATAAGTCAGAACTGCTGTTTCAAGACACAGTTGACCTGAGAAAATACTGCAGAAGTGGATCCTAACTTTTCGTGTCTCCAAGGTATCCCATTTCCTTATATTGGAGGCATTGGCTGGCTCACAAAATTAATCTTGGTTGAGAGGTAATTGTTCAGCTAATAGCTAAAGGCCATAACTTTCCAGCATGGCTTCCTGAGCTTGTCACACGTTGGGTGTCTCAGAAAAAGTGCTGTTTTTTGCAGGAGCAAAGCATTCAGCATCTCTGAAGGCTGGTAAATTGAGCTGTGCAGGTTTCAAAAGCCACGTATCTTGATTTGCATCTGTGCTTGAACTGACTCTATCCATGTGCTCAGCAAATAGATTGCCTTTGAAAACGGTGGTGGAGTGTAGAGCAGAATAGCTGCGGGTTGCCATCATCTCTGCATAGCTGCCAAAGCATCCAGCAAACTTCTGTCCCTAAGCCACTTTAATTCATAGATCAACATCATACAAATACATTTTCTGAAGTGGATTTCAGGTGTGTTGTGTAAATGCGGGTGGAGATGACTGCATGTGGTGTTTTTTCCAGTGATGCTCTGAGTGTGTGCTGCACGTTGTCCAACCCTCCCAAAGGACGCTGTATGCACGATCAGTGACGCTCATGAAAATTGTCTTTCTGCTGTTTATGTGCAAAATGACTTTATGCATGTGCTCAGTGGCATAATATATAGGTTATATATAATTTTACCTTACACTTATGTTCTTTTTTAGATGTCTTTTTAATCTCTACCCTTCTGCTGAGGTTTTATTCTGCTTGTTCGTACAGCGTCGGCGCATATCCATTTCATATATTCCATTTGAGGAGACAATATTGGCTTTGAACAACCTGGTCTAGTAGAAGGTCTCCCTGCTCATGGCAGTGGCATTTGGAACTAGATGATCTTTAAGTTCCCTTAAATCCAATCCATTCTATGATTCAACGATATCGTGTAGCAGCATGAGTGTATTTTGTTTATGCTTTGTGTACATCCGCAGGTGTTTAATTTAGATGTGCATGCTGTTAGTAATTGTAATTGATGTTGCAGATGTGTTTCCTAGCAAGACTAAAATATAAACATTGGAAAAATAATGCAAATAGTAGAAAACATGGGATGCAAACCAACAAAAATTACAGAAAAGTGATGAAATTTAGTTATAAGTTCTATCTAAAAAATAAAAACCAAATTCATTCTTAGTGATCTTTGAATTTATCACTTCTTGTTTCATCTGCAGAAGTGTTGTTAGCCACTGCTGCAGCACTGAGATTCACACAGGAGATTGATTTTTGTTCACTGCAGTCCATGATCTAATCTGTATAGTGGGTGCTTAATGAGAGTAACTCCAAAGTAGATGATTTTAGACTCTGAAGTTACTATTACATATTAAAAAATTAGCATTTTAAATTATAATGTGCAGTAAGAATGTGTCAAATGTCCGTTTCAGAATCTAAAACCCTTATTTTGTGAATTCTTGAAAATAGTATGTGCTTTTAATCTGTATTATCTAATCTAGAAAAAACACCAAAGGTCAAATGTGAAGTGTTTAATTTGGCTTCTCTAATTGTAGGATCATTGAAAATGACCTGATAGACCATGGTGTCAGATTCTTCTCTGTATAGCAGTGCAGTTCTATTGATTTTTTTAAATGCTTTGTAGCTAGCTTATTGTAGCATGAGAGTAAAAGCAAGGCCTTTGAGTCCGTTGCTGGCAACAGTATGGTAGTTTCTCTAGCCAGGCAACCAAATTTGGATTTCACTTGATGATGGTCAAGGAAGACCAAGGATCATTTACAGCATGAGAATCAGTACACTTTAGTCCTCTGTTTGTTAGTGGTGTTGGTTTATTCCTAATTGTCTGATTTAAAGGGAGATATACATGCTCACATTGACTAACACTGTGTCTTTGCGTCAGCATCATTGAAATTAATGGTGTTACTGCTGTGACAGTGGTGGTTGCAGTGTGGTTTTGCATGTGCACATAGGCTGGTGATCCCTTGTGTGCACAAGGGTCGAAAGGGGACTTAGAGCTCTTGGTGCTCAGGTGGAAGTAAAGGAGAAGACCTTGGGGCACTTATGTCAGAAGCATGTAGGTGAAGGAAGGGAAAGAACTGGAGCCTAAAGCAGTTATTGCTGAGAATTACTAGCAGACAATCCTAAAACCAGGGCGAGGTGCCAGATTTCATGTTAAGATGTCATGCCTGCTGAAACATGCTGTGGTTTGACATCATAGAGTTTACCTTTCCCTCCTGTGATCCTGAGCTGCACCTAGTGTCACTGCAACCTAGCGCTCCCTCCCCTTGATTTTACCAGTAGTTTGGAAAAGCAGGTGGAAAACTCAAGTGTTCAAAGGGAGATGTCTCAGAGTAGAGGCTGCGGGGCTTTCCCCGGTAGTTATTCACAACCAGCTATTAAAGTGAAGTGCCAGGAAGTTTGTGTGAGCTGTGTTTCCCCACTGGTTTCTTTCACAAAGCTTCTCTCTCTTGTGGGTGCTCTGATGTCTCTTTGTATGGCTGATCTTTGGCTTCTGTCTTTCCTCAGTCCACCTTGGATGGGCTACCAAAACTTGTGGGGACATATGAGCTTTGAGACTGTTCGCCCTCTGCCCAGATGTGCTTGATGCTGTCCAAGAGTTACACCATGGAAGAACTGGCAGTGCAGGGCTAAAAGAAACAGATGTGTCACACCATGTGTTCCATTCCAGACCCCCCCAAAAGGTCTATGGATGTGGCTCCTACCAGTATATGGGGGCCCCAAATTCAGGGTATTTAATTTACTTAATAGTTAGATTATAGAAAAATACTGTTAAACCCAAACCATTTTACTAAAAGCAGAAGGTGAGTTTTGATAATCCTAATTTCAGAGCTTGTCACTATCAAGTCTTTTAAGATACTCCCCTTGCCTCTTCAGCAGTGGAGAGGAGTAAGCTGTGTAACTTCTAGAAACCTGTGGGCTATGCTCTCTGTTGGAAAGCGTAAGTGCCCCTTTATACTTTGGGAGTAGGATAATTTGTTTAGTTCAGCATCAAGGGGAACATTGGATGTGTACATATTAAAGGAACGGGCCAACAAATAAGGTTGGAACATTCAGCAGCATTTCACAACTCTGAAATGAAATATATGAAGTGCAGTGTTAGCAAATGTTTATATAAAACATCCTACGGTATTACACTGAACAATTATACCTCTCTTATCTCAGGCACTTATCTCTAGCCAAAGCCAAGTGGCTTGCAGGTTTAAATTGCTCAGTATTTTTGAAGTCAGTGTGGTAATGAAATATGCTAAGCAGCTGGGTTTCGTGTGTGAGCACTTTGGGTATTTTTTTTGGCCCGACTGCTTTTATCTTTGAAGACACAATAATCATGCAGTCAGAAGGAAAAGGCCAAAGTCTAATGAGTTTAGTTGCAAAGAGCTGATGTTCATAGTTGCATTCAAACGTTCTCTTTAGCACTGGCATCTCAACTTTGCCACTTGGGAAGTCTGTTGTATAGAAATATTTATAGAATCATGGAATCATAGAATAGTTAGGGTTGGAAAGGACTCATGTTATTATCTGAATGTAAACCCTGTGTTCCCCCTTATCACTTCTTTCACAGCCATGGAAGGGTGGTGACACTTGGAGACCTCTTGCACTAGGAGCTGATGGCCTGCCAACAAGCCTGTCTGACCAGGCAACTGTGAATGGATAGGAATAGTGTAAGCTAATTTATTGGATGTCTCATGGCTCCTGCTGTGTTGTATGCTTGTGGAAGCTGTCTGAAACCAGCTCAGAGCAGCAGTGAGAGTATATTGAGGCATGGCTTGTCTTGGAGATCTAGAAATCATAGTTATGCTCGTATCTTTCTTGGTACATGTAGGTTCCTTGTATTGGTTTTGTTCTGTTAAAAGCAGAAGGCATAACCTGCTCTTGTAGCTTGTGTTTAGATAAGAAGCTCATGTTTGCTGTAGAGTTTAAAATGGAAGAGATTTTTTTCTTTTGGTATGTTAACTGCAGAAGTTGGAATCCTATGTTGCTTGTCCTCACTTTCATGATTAGGGAAGACAATACCATCTCTTTGCAGTGATGTCTCCATTTTGATAGGAGCTATAGTTTACATGGAGGAATAACATTAGGGAACAAATAAATATTGGATTTATAGTTCTTCTTTGGGTAGTTCATCAAACAAGACCAGCCAGCTCTTCATGTGACATCAGCAAGTGCTCTGTGGCTCACCAGCAGAGCAAACCTCTGAAATACCGTGGCCTGGCTTTGGAGGTCAAAGATGGGACGTGCTTTCTGGTGGTTCTCAAAGCATCAGCAGTACAGGACGAGTGGAGGTGTAAGGGTTTTTATGATTTTAATGGTGAGTGCGCATGCCTTTAAGTGGTTTCATTTTGATATAAAATCTAACACTCCTGAAGTTCCTGTGTTTTGTGACTAATCAAAGGTTAACTTCCCTACCCTCCTTCCCTTGCTTCTTACCCTCCTCACTCTTCCCTTTCACTCCCCAGGTTGTGATTGGGAATAAGTAGGACATTCAGTGTCAGAATTCCTAAATTTTACTCTGTACTGGGACCAGTGAAGCCGAAGAGGCAGGTACTTCTTTGCAGCCAAAAAGACAGGGAACCCAGCAACTTGATGATATTTAAGTGCTGGTTCGTAGCTTCTCAATGCCGCCTGCCATGTTTAGCGGTACTTTGCCCGCTTCCATGTTTGGATTTCTTTACTACCCTTCTAGCCTTGTCTCACCTTGGGTCCAGTATGACATTTAAGAACTATAGATCATGCCCCTGGCTCTTGAGAGAAGTATCTTAGCTTCTTTTTCACGATGGAGAGTTGAATCTGCCTGGAAGGAACTGAGCTGTGGTACCGAGAGGAGCAGCCAGACAAGTGAGACTGGAGAAATAGCTCAAGAGTCCTGAAGGCAAAAGTACTGATGTGTCAAGGGATTTATAAGCTGTGTTTTTTGCAGGATTTATAGCCCTTTTTTTCTCGGAACACCACTGACAAACCTTCCTCACACCAAGGAAACAAGTTGTATTTCAAAGGTTGTGTCACCAAGAGAAAGAGACTGCATTTGTATTTTATTGATCTCTTAAGGTGTCCTCTAAAACACCTTGAAAAGTCTCAGGAATGTTGGTGTCCTGACAGTGAATGGCTCTATTCTGAGTTATTTACAACATAAAACTTTTACCTCTTCCTGTGCACTTTGCCAGCCACTTTCAGAAAGCTTCCCGTGACGTTTGTAGGAAGTTTGACCTGTAAAATGTCAGTAAGTATGAGGAGAATTCCAGAAAAACAAGATTAAGCCACTGATCCCGAGCTGCCGGCACATCTGTTTTACCTCTAGCTCTATGAGATGGGAGTCCATCTGCAACAACGAGACATTTTTGCTCCTGGCCTTTACTCTGAGACCCTCTTGCTTTATTTCACCCTCACCTCTTCTGGGCACTCTGGCCCCAGCCGATGACCCTGCTTTCAGGAGAGGTCCCTTCCCACAACTCTGCTTTCTGCTGCTGTATCATGTAGGCAGAGCTTGGAGTGCAGGGCTTCGATGGTTTCAAGAAGCAAGACCAAGTTTGTTTTTACAAGGGAATCAAAACAAAGCTCTGACTGGTCAGCGTATACAGGATATCAAGACCTATTGGATTTTTGGGCTGCAAGCAATTGCTTTTCAGGCTACTTGCTGTGAGTATTTAAATACTGTCATTGGTGAGAGAATATGATTTTTTAAATTTATTTTTTGCTGGATGGTGTTTTTTAATTTATTTTTTTGCTAGGTGGAGACATGTTGTCTCCATATGGATACATTTATTTGTGCCCCAAAATAATGCTACTTCCCTCACACCTGGTCAGGATGTTTTACTGGGGTCCGTACAGTGCTTTCAGACAAAGCTTAATGCAAATTGGAGTGGCTTCTCAGTAAGGATGCAACAAGAAGTCATAGCAAACTGAATGTATTTTGAGTTTTTCCTGGTACCTTTTTATTAAGAAAAAAAATCTTAATTTAAAGATCAAAACCAAATATGCACTGGTTATTGGCATGGCTTGTGTTTTTCATTTGTGGTAAGTGTAGTTGGTTTTGTTGATGTGGGGCCTTAGGGTTTGAGAGGGAGAGGTAATTGTGTTGATTTTTTGCATGAGCAGTGGGATATTTTGGCTTCCAAGATGACAGTGGTATTTTGAAGTAGCAGTTTAAAGCTATTTAGACGCAAACGCATGTTTGTTGGGTAAGAGTCACTAGCTGACAACTGAAATAAAACGATCTTGAATTCATTGACCTAACTTTATATGGCAGGTAGCAAAGAATCTTCATCCTGGAAATATAAATTCCAGTGTTAAATATGACCTGGGATGCTACTTTTCTCCCATTCTTAAGCCGTTCATTAAAAAGAAGGAAAAGAAAAAAGAAACTAAGAATTAAGGTTACTCTGACCTTCAGTTTAGTCATTCTTCTGTGCAAAAAAGAATGTTTTTAAATCACGTGGCTCACTTATCTTGCACTTGTGTTCCAGTGTTCCACACTGTTCTAATTCAGAGCATTCGGAATTTTGAAGTAGTTTAGTCAGACTTTTATATTTGAACTAAAATAAATAGGCATATGGTAAGTGGAAGAACATATAATCGCTGTGCTGCCTCCAGATTCTTTTGAGGTCAAGAATTTGAAAACAGGAACCTGTAGCGTGGCTTGTGAACACAATAGGAACAGCTGGTGCTCAGCACTTTTGAAAACGAGGTCACTTTATTCTTGGTTGAAATGTGCAAAATGGGTCATGTGGGCATAGGCTGAAGACAAAGGCAAAGCACGTGGCCATTTATTACCAGGTTGTCCACGTTTCCAGGACTAGTTGGTTGAAAGGATTCAGTTAAACAAGGGACACTGGGGTAGGTCTCCGTTTCCCCCAACTTTTGGAAGTGTAGCTCCCACTAGGAAAATAAATTGCTGCCATGTATTTTCAGAGGTCTGCTCATCCTGAGTATGACATCATCCATATTTTCTGCAGCCACACGTCCCTCGTGTGCCTTTCTGCTTGTCCTTCACATAACCTACTTTAGGAAACACTGCCCTATTGTACAGTCCTTGGGAATGCTGCGTCTTCACCAGTCTCAGCCCAGGGACTTCCCTGGTCCTGACAGCAAAACAAAGGAGAAAATACTGACTGAACATGCACAAAACCCATAGCATTGTCAGCAAAATCTGAAGGTGTATTAGGAAGGACAACAAGAACTCTGCTTAGACTTGACCGTTGCATTTTCATTATAAATATTTTGTTCAAATTATATGTAAGTTGGGATTCTGCGCTTTTGGTTAGTTAAACTGCTGTTGCTAACACATCCAAGGTGATGGTACGAATCATAGGATGCAGATATATCAGTGTTTGCAGATTTGAGACCTGATAATGGTCGCTTTTGATTGTTGCGTGCCATGCATCAGAAGTTTAGCATGGCAACTGGTATGTATTTTCAATAGGAGTGTGCAGGTCTTGGGTTCCAGATCCTGCCTCCAGTCATCCTCGTAGCCTCTACAAATTGCCATCCAACCGAACACCTGGAGAGTCAGGTTCATAGGAAAAATCAGATTGAAAGGGATCTCATGTGATTATATTCCAAACTCTTCCTTGTGAATTCAGGCCATTCCTCTTAAGTGGAGTTGAATATTTGTGCACAAAGAATACTTTTTAAATTAAATTAGATTCTGTTAATGTAGTTGGGAAATAGTACATGCAAATCACATTGGCCTCAAACAAAAGCTTGAAGCCCATGCTAAAATAAATTACCTGCCCCATTGAAGGACTACCCATTTTTATCATTAATGACCTTACCTAGAAGTGATTCTCGTTAATTGAGGCCTGTTTTATGCCATTTCTTGCTTTAAGTGCAAATACCCCCCCCCCCCCCCCCCCCCACACACACCCCCCCCGATTTTGTTGATCATGTAATACTTCTGTATCATTGTTCTCATTCTTTGGGCAGTTTTGTGTCCAGTTGCTGAAATAACCCAAGAAAGTATGTTGTGACATTATCAAGAATAAACAAAACAGAAGGAAAGAAAGCTGTTCTCAAATCGTGTGCATTATGCTTCCTGAGATGGACCTGTGCTAGAGTTAGCCAAAGCTACATCTCATAGCTAGTACCGGATTTCAGAATTGCCCATGAGAATGCTTTTCATTCCTTTATTATTGTTGTAAATTTAATTTACTGAGACAGGCTTGGTCATTGCCTTCATACAAGTGAGGTACTTTGCCTGCCTAAACCAAGCTTACATTTTGGCTAGTTTTTAACAAAAGCTGTCCAAAAGAACACAGAGGAAGATGACAAAGTGGTGATGGCAGCGATGCAGTGAGTTCTGGACTGACAAAGCAGAATATAGGCAGGTAGCTCCATGGCTGGCAAAGTGAAGGTAGGGCTAAGCTGGGATATCAGCACACATCATTGCAGAATACTGTTGCTTGTATGACGTGTTAGTTGTAGGTTTGTTTTAAGAAGTGTTTCTCTTCCATCAAAGAAACTTTCATTGAACCATATCTAAGTGTTCAGTAGCAACTAAGTAGCTAATATGAGGATTCAAAATGGGTCAGTTGGGGGTTTTTTGTTCTCTCTACCATGAGGTGTTGAAATCTTTCAGCAGCCATAACTACTGTCTTGTGATAGCATGTGGCTTTACTACTTTCAGTTTCACTGGTAGAGGAAAGCACTTTAAAAGTGAAGCGCAAGATTCCCACAGTGTCTTTCTGTTTCCAAGGTTTGCTGTGAATGAATTGCTGCACTGAAGAATGATTAATCGCTAGCCGGGAGGTGGAACAAGGGTGGCTGGCATAGCAGACAGAAGCAAAATTGGCTACTGGACACCCAGATGAATGGGCTGCGTCTGGAGGAGCAGTGATGGTGTCTGTCTTGTTTTCATGTCGTGAATTGTGTCTCCCTTTTGACTTCATCCCAAGTTCCAGTAGATGGTTTTCACATCACGAGGGAAACTACTGCAGCTTTTGCAGTCGTTGTAATTGATTCTTGCTTTGCAAAAGAAGTATTTAAAGGGTAACAGTGGTATTTACTAGTCATTCCACAGTACATCTTGTATTTCATTTCATCCTCAGTTGAAACTGTTGCTGGACTAATAAATGTAACAGTTCGTAAGTTACTTGTCTGGGATTTAACCTGTAGTCATTTCTGTCCTTGCAGGAGTTGCATGCTAAAGGAGGTGTGTGTGGTGCGGGTTCTGTTTAGAAAAGAACCATTTCTTAATGGCATCCCTGCAGTGTCTCTTACATGACTATGTTTGTGTTTCCTACTCAGACCTGAAAGGTTTGTGCATGTGTTACATGGATAAAACTATTTGGTGCCCTGTAGTAAAGCAGCGGTGATTTTGGAACTTTGTATTGCGTAATACGTTTCCCTTGAAGTGGGTAGTTTTCTTTTCAACTTTCTGCACAGCCAAGACTTGAAAGAAACTCACCACCAAAGTGTACATATCAATACAAGTAGGTTAAAAGCCAGTTCTAGTGGTGCTTTAAATTTATTCATCAGGAACATTTAGACTGAACGTGTTCCCTTAATGTGGAGCAAGAGGGATAGAGGGGTAGCTCTTTAAGGCCTTGCTCTGCCTAGAAGAAAAATGTCGTCAGTGCAGAGACTGGAAAGAGGTCTTAGGGATCCCTTTAGAGGACAGTGCACAAGCCCTAAATAGGGTAACTTAGGGAAAAAAAAAAAAGAAGGTTTATTCCTGGGTAGAACTTCTACACTTTGTAGACCTTCAGGGAGATGGTTGCAATCAGACCCTATTGAGACCACAGAGCAGGGCAAGGGCGGGAAGCCCAAAGGGAGTGATGTTCTCCAGTAGTCACCAGTGAAAGGAGACCAGAGCATAACTTGCTGCACTAAATGTATGTCCTGCAACAAGAAAATTGCCCTGGTCAAACAACTCCCTGCCTATCAACTCTGCCCAAGTAAAACTTACGGCACTTCACTTCCTTACATACCTAAGGTAGTGTCTGCATAACAGTTCTCATGTCTTCCATTGTGAAATGCACTATTGCAGCTTGCCATACTTAGTGTTGGATGATGTGTGGAACTCTTTGATTTAAAAACCATTCAGGGTGTAACTGGCTTTGTTTGCAATAATCTAGTACTAGCTGTTGTAAGAAATGGGACTGAACATCTTACCTGTGCTAGTCTTTCCCACCTGCTCCCAGCCTCCACCCCAATACTTACTTGTCTGTAGAAGAGAAGTTCATTCAACAAGTGATGCATGTTTGCATGTATGTATATAGCATAAATACACAAACTTGATTCTGCACTTTTTAACTTTTCTGTGCTTTTTTTGTTCTGTACCATTTAGTTTATTTCAGTGCAGTGTACTCGGGTGCTGAATGCTGTGTCTGCTTTGTTAGATTTGTGTAGTGTTTTACATTTTTAAGTGGAAGCTGTGGGGGCCTATATAGATTCCTTGTTATGCATATGAGCACATTATGCAGGCTTGCTTTATTCTATCTTGATGAGGCTTGCTTTAAGTGCTTTCTGTCTTTCTTTTGCTTTTTGAGCTATGAGTTAAATCAAATACATGATGCTTTTGTTTTGGTTCTGTGGACAGGTGACTCCCAAACTCTGAGACCCATCGTAATCTCCCTGTGAACAATGTCATTATGAATACTTATATGAATACAGATTTTTACTATCATTTTGTATGCTTCCTGTCTCTGAGCAAAATTCAATTGAAATACTCATGGAGATCAAGCACAATGTTTTGTTGATACTGCTACGATGGATTTGCATTCTTACTTCGTCAAATTGATACATTTTCCCCAATGATAATACTGAGGTCTTCAAGTATTTGGTGCAAGATACTTTTGTCTCTCTCTTTTTCCAGAGTATTTTGATGTGCAAACTTAAGCCTGTGCTGGTTTAAATAACTTCTTACAGTAACTGGTATCTGTCACATTGTAAAGACACTGCTGATTCTGAGGGAAAACAGCAGGAAGCACTGAAGGAGACAATTTCTTAGGACCCATAATGATGGTGAAATTCTGGTTTAGCCTGACCTCTGCTGGGTAGGCCTTGGACTTGACCCTTCCTTTCTACCCAAACCCAACCCAGCTCTCTCTTTCTACTGACCATGAGCCATTACCTTCCCTATCCTTGGTGGTTATGTGCAAAATAGCTGAATTAAACGAACCTCCATAAGTGATGTGTAAATGATTCATTTTTGTTGAAAAAATATCAAGAAAAAAAAAAGAGGAGTGATTCTTAACCTTCTGTCATTCAACCATTGCCTGATACTGAGAACCTGTGTGGGTATGTTAGGGAGTATGTATATAAATGGAGAAAACTGTTGGTAAGATAGACGGAGCCTGTCTATTCTGAAATGAATAGTCCTGTCAGCAGCAAGGATGTAGTATGTTTTTTTAGCATTTAGGTCACCTCTCTCAGTAGTTTGATGTTAATCTCTGTTTTCCTAAGACACTGGGAAAGTAGAAGGAAAAACTGGGAATTGCCTGCCAGAATTTCCCAGGATAGCTGTCTTACCACAGTGGCTAGTGAAGTCCCTCCATGATGTCTGCAAGGCTGGACTCAGTAATGTTTGCCTGGGGATGTTGAAAACAAAGCTGGGTTGCAGACCTGCTACCTGTCATCACTGAGGCTGGGAAAATGGGAAAAATGGAAATGTGGGGTACCATATTCTCGCATGTCAGCTTGAGTTGGCTGAGCAGTGCTGCGAGGGAAATGGTGTGCATACGCTGTTGTGGCACATGTTCAATATGGATCACTGTGCTGGGTGCTGAGGATGTAAGTGATACTTTTTTTATGGGGTTTAAGGAACTTCGAGAACTTGTTAAAAGCTATGACTCTAACTTGCTGATCTTTTCTTTCTTTTCTGAACACTGACACCCATAGACTGTGAAACTAACCCAATATGTTAACAAGCAAAAAACCTGGGAGGAAAAAAAATTGATAAAACTTTTGAGGCCATTCTAGCTGCTTGTGCTCAGTTGTATTGTGCTTTAAACATGTAAAATGAAGGGTGTCCTAGTGCATGGGAAAATAGGGCTTCTCATTTCTAACTGAGCTTATACTCCTCATGTGGGGGAGTACAGGCCCTGGTGTGAGAAGAATAGGATTTGTTGAGGTAAACTATAATACCTGGTTATATATTCACAGGAGATAATATTTTTTGCCTGTGTAGCAAAGAAATGGAGATTGGTAACCCATGGAGGCAACCACTGGAAAATTATCTACCTGGGGTCTCATAAACTGTCTTGAGCTTCTTCTTAATGAACAGTTCTCAGGTGATATATGCCTAGACTGGGAGAGATTATGGGTAGATATTAACAGGATGTTGAGCTAATCGCTGACACAGAGCTGGTTTCCCTTCTTTCTTCACTTTGAACCTTAATTACATCCTGAGAATGGAGAGTGAACCAAGAAAGAAGAAGAAAAACCCAACCCAAAACAAACAAACAAAACCTCAATCCAAAAAAGAGTGCTTAGGAATCGATTTTGGATAGCAAGTTATGAGGGTGCTGCTGCCTGAAAGGTATTCTGACTCCTGCAGTAACCTGGGTAGAAATCCTTCCTCTCTGCACCAGGTTGTCCCATGATTGGATGTGCCAAGCAGCATTTGGAGACTGTGGATTCCACCCCACTTCTAGTTCTGCCATCCCCCAGGCCAGCAGCCCAGGGCTGTATCCAAATGGATGCCTGGAAAATGTGTTCAGGATGCTCAGCCTGTTCAGCGGTGCGGGCCAGCCTAAGGCTTCTGCTCTGGTTTCACTTGTCATCCCCCAAAGGCCATCCCTTCATTTCCCATGATCAAGTAAAGAGCTTCTCAGTTTTGTCTCGTTGGTCTCAGTTGCCAACGGGACCGTTGTGCTGATGTGTGCTTGCTTGTAGGTCTCCCCCAGTCATAGACTTGTCCAGTTTTTCTTTGGAGGAAAAGCATTTTCCAGACACCTTCCCCTTTAAATGCCTGTGCTTCATAATCGATGGCATTAGCATTTACTGGGATACATCTATTTCCCTAACGCTGTGGACTTTTTTTCCCTCAGGAATTTAAAAACGAACGCTTTGTCTCTTTTTTTCCTCTTTATAACTCTTTAGATATGTTCCCTTTCCCAAACTCCCCATCTTCCCTCATTCTGGAAGAGCATTTCACCTTTCTCCTTCTATCATGTGTTCTTTTGCTCTCCCCCCACATCCTTCCAGGCAGGATAGAGCACCTTTCTAATCACCCGTACTTTTTATCTTCTTTCTGAATCTTAAGCAAAGCCTGTCTGATCTCTGTGTGTGTGCTGGAGCAGAACACGCCAGCATCGGGCCAGGGTGAGGCTGAAAGCAAAATCACTGAAACAGTGATTGAGAGTTGTCTTGAAAGCAAAAAGTTAACTTTGTGATTCATTATCTTCTCGCACGAGCTAGAAGGTTCTTTCCGTGTTTGTACGTTTGAAGTGCTTGCATTTTGAATGAGCTCATTCAAGTTTATCTGAAGAGGTAAGGTACTGGGTTGAGAATTTTAAGTGCACTGTTTGAGCACATTCATGTGTTTTGAAACGTGGCATTTGTCAATTTGTCACATCAGAACATTTAGATTGTTCTCTTTTGGGGTTCTTTTGTTTGGCTTTGTTTTTTTTTTTCTCTTTTTAAGGGGATGCAGGGAGAGTAGTCAGAGAATCAGGATAATGGTTTTAACAAATAGAAATAGTCCAGGCGTTATTAGAAACACATTTGAAATCACTTTCACCCATACAGTTTTGTGTGCATCCTTTGAGTATGTAATAGAATGCACAAACCAAACTCCTCTGAAGAGGCTGCAGGGCTTCATCCATGGTATCCCTGAAAGATGGTAATTTTCTTTTTCCTTTTTTTTTTTTTCTTTCAACATGCTTGGAATCTACCTGGATTTTTGTGGCTGCTCCCTACAAGGTAGGAGATCCAGTCAGATAAAGTAGAAGTTCAGGATAAAGTTTCTAGCTAAAATCCTTTTCTGCCTCTTAAAGTTTGTCTGTGTCTTAGTTTACTGCACTTTCAGAAAGTTGGTGCTACTTTTTAATGGATATTTTATTTTTTTCAGTTAATAGCTGGTTAATGAATAGCCCTGACTGTTAGAAGAATGATGCATCCAATACAACAGAAGCATGGGGACATTCCCAGTGGTATGTCTGCCTTGTTTTGTGAGACGCTATCCATCATTAAATTTTCATTTAAAACAGCTGGTGTTAGGTGCTCATCTTGTGGGAGGCAATAGGAATGTTATGGGACCTTCTCATTCACATCTTGGTCATAGATAATTAATATTAAATGATGCTATTAAGGATCTGGACTTCAATAAGAGACTGTGGAGAGACTCAAATAATCTATATATTCTTGGCCACAATGTTCAGGCATAAGATCACAGAGATGACAGAAAAATGCCTGAATGTTGTGTCCAGCTTCAAGAACCTGTCCACTAGTTAGATCCTCTTTTGACAATGCTTGGTTTTTACTGCTATTTGATATGTTCACTAGCAGCAAGAAAATGCCCGCTTTTCAGGGGCTTTGAGTGCTGGCGAGCTTTAAGGCAGAACTGCAGCAGATCTTTAAAACAGTCTTGGAGGTTTTGCCGTGCAACAACCAAAACTCATTTTTCTAGGGTATTTTCGTACGTGTTAGAAATTGGTGACACAATGTTTTCTTAGCATGATCTATTCACTTAAAGAAAGGTTACCCTTTCCGATCCCTTGAATATCAAAGTAGGAACAGACTGAGGGCTGGCAGTCCCTTCCTACAGAAATGCTTGGGTAAACACTCCAAATCTTATTCCCAGGAGCAAACTGTCTGCTCCTGAGGCTCCCTCCTCACTTACGTTGCTTAATCTGCAGCCGTGTACCAGGTCCCAGCCTGACCTGAAAAACCCTGCTAGATCCACATTCTTTCACCAGCAAGCCTGGGCTGCTAAGCTTGACAGTGTCCCTCAGAGCTGATAAGCAATTCTTAAGGCGGGGAGGATGAAATCACACTCTAGACAACTTCCCTGTTCTGGTTCCTTTGCTTAGGGCTTGTCTTTATCACTTCAGAATCAAGATTTGAAATTAAAAAGAAACATTTCCAAAGCAGTCCTGCTGCCCTGCAGGGGTTTGTCTTAATGCTTGCTCCTTTGTAGCCTGTCTTCCAGGTATTCAGATGCTTCTCCAGCTACGTTCCCACAGCTGCTTCTGGTAGGGGCCTGAATCTAAAGAGTGGGGTCTTTGAGTCCCATCTCTTGCTGCTGCTGCAGGTGACTGTTAAACGTTTTTACCAGTAGCTCTGGATGCATTTTTTTAAACCAGATTTTGTCACTACTGGTCCCCTAGAAGGCTGTGCCATTACCCTGCTGCTGTCCTGGCTAGCAGTCTTAGTCTCGGTTCCTATCTGAATTTTCTGTTTGCTGAACCAACACTGTTTTCTTGGTGATGCATGGTGAGCGTCTCCCCCAGGGCTGGCTGGCTTTGCTGTTTATTGTCCGTTCTGCCTAAATGTGTAGCTTAGCATAAAAAAGTGGTCAACTTATGTGGTGCAAAATGAGGTGGGTTTTAACTTATATTTTAGATTAGTAGAATTACTGAGACAGTCATTTGCTTTAGATGCTGACTTAGTCTTTGGAAAGAATCCATTCTACACTTTATCAGCTGTTTCCTTTTAGTTTCTTTTCAGTTTGTTTTCTCTGTGAGTGTGATGGACAAGATCTCTGTCTCAGACTTAAAATATTCCTGCTTTCTTTCTGAAACAGTTCTTCCAGCTCTTTTTTATTTTTTGCATGCATGAAGTGCTTAATGCCCTCAATCTGCATGAAGATGTTTTGTCTATAACTCTAAAAGCTCCCTTAGGACTGTAGACTTTTTTAAAATGGAACAATTTAAACACTTTCCACACAAATGGGCACGTGGGGCAAAAGTCATTATAAAAATTGTAAAAATATTGGTTAGATATTGTCACTGTTTTCTGGTTGGGTTTTTTTGTTTTTCTTTAAGACCTGCCTCTAGTCACGGTGGAAATTACAAGTCAAATAGAGTCAGCATGATTTCTGTTACTGGCAGAGAAGTAATGAGTTGGTAAGGCTGGGAAGTTAGATGTTAATAGGAAAGATAAACAATAGACGGTCTTCTGTGCTTCAGTCAACATGGTGCAGGTGTTGAGGCTGATGTAATGGTGTTGCTGCTTTCCTACTCAAGTTGTACATACATATTTATAAACACATGCAAATCAACTGAGTATTGCGTTTGTGAGATAAATTAACAAAACAGGGACTGAGCTGCAGAACAAGTAAAAAATGCTTCAAGTTCAAATCCTGCTCAGACTGAATGAAAATTTTCATTTGAAACTAATGCGCTAAGATTTTCAAGTTTCACATAAGGAAATGGATGATACGGGATATTCTTGTAAGGCTATATGTTGAAATTTGTGTTGTAAAATTTGAGGCTTACGTATGGTTGACTAGGAGACAGAAGCTGTATTTTGTGGAGGTTTTTGGATTCTAAGGAAATTGTTTTCTGATTTGAAACACAACTCTAATGTAGTCAAATTTCATGTGGAAGAAAATCCTAAACCCAGTAATTTTAGGGTAGATGAAATACTGAATTCCAGCAGAATCAGACTGTTTTGTTTCAAATTTCACTGTTTAAATGTTTTAAATATTGTTCTACCTAGCGCAGCCTTTCAGAACAAACTAATGTGAAGGGAAAGAAACACTTCATGTAGGAATACAGTAACAGGAAGCTCTGACTTTTGTCAAAATATTTCTCCCTCTCTCCAAAACAACTATTTCACAATGTAAGTGTGTTTTTCTGTTACATTTGAATAGCAGTGGAATTGTATTCTACACAGTAGGACATCGTTCATGTGAAGCAATTCTTTATGCCTGTGTGTCATCTGTCGTTCTGGGAAGATAACTCCAACAGCTGGGTGGAGAAATGTGGGTTCTGCCTGTCTTCCGGTGCATGTTATTTTCCACTTGAATGGTTGGTATCTGATGTCTAATAGACCATATTCCTTGGGAAACTCAGTTATAGCTTGTGATGGTTTTTAACAGATCCTTGTTACTTCTGATGAAGATGGGTACATGCTGTCTCTGTCAGAACAGCACTATTTTTAACACATTCTTGGAATGGGTGCTGCTTAGATCCTTGTTTATTCCAGCTATGTGTCTTTACTTTGTTCAAGTGTCAATGGGCTATTGGATCTGACAAACTATGCTTGCTTTTGCAAGCTCTGCCCCTTGTAAATAAAAGCAGTGCGGATAGGCGTGAACACAGATGCTATTAAACCAGATGATTTTAGTAAGCCTTTTTAAAACACTGAAAATTCCAGCTGTTACGTGGACTTGCTATCAGGGTTGGTGACTGTCATTTCTGTGGTGAGTGGTCATACTGCAATGCAGTTTAATGATAAATGAGCAGTGCTTACTTATAACTAGTGACCTCCAGAGCAGGATGTTCTGCTTCTCCATACCTGTGTTGCTTGTGGCCTACTGCCTCCTACTTTGCTCTGGATCAGGGCCTCTTCTGCCCTAACAGGGTACCCAGTCAGGGTTTAGCATAAAATATTCAGTGTTTTTTGGCAGGACTAGCCTTCTGCTGGGTTAGCTCCCTAAACTAACTCATGGGGGAGGATCAACCATAAATGCTGGCAATCCTGGAGTTGGTAAGGAAAGCAATAGTTAGTCTTTACCTTGGTTAGATCTATTGTGTAGTTAGGCATCTATGAATACTTGTCTGTGTAAGGACTTACAGTTTCCTATGAACAAAGGAGAAATAACTCAAAATACCACCAGCTTGGTGATAAGATTCTTCATGCCATCTGAAGTAGCAGTGATAACATCCGGTCAACAGCATTTGCAGTGTTGGTCCAGAGGATTTAGCTGAAAACAGATGATAGCAATGGCTTTGTTTTCCACTGTAGGGCAGGCTGGGATAGTTCGGTCTTACTGAGGCTTACCCAAATGTACCTGTTGTCAGTGCAGCTGAACAAGGGTTGAGTGCTATGTTTTGAGCACACAGTTCAGCTTTGCTTTCTCCAGAGCTGTTGGGGGGAGTTTGGTTCTGATTCCACTGCTTAGATGTTTTGCCGATTGAAAGCACTTGATTTCGTAGGGTTTTAAGTGCAGAGTATATAATTTCTTAATTTCTAATGTATGGATCTGACATGAGTGTTTCAGGAGCAATATGGGTGTACATGGAGGGTTTTATTGCCTGTTTAATACTATCTCTGTTATACATGGAAGATTTCTGGCATGGGGGAGACCATTTTGCATGAACTATTCAGTAAGGCTTTCCAGATGCTTAGATTTAAATAAATAAATAGATAAAGTCTAAAAGGGCCAAACATATGTCTAGGATATACTGAGTACTGGGGGCTGTAAGCATGAATTCATTTTATATAGGCAGACCAAAGCTAACTCTGACCTAGTGTCAGCTCTGTTAACATAAGCAGTGTGACTGCTGCACCAGTGTTCAACATAGACTATTTGAACAACAACAAAACCTATGTGAATGTTCAGGGAGATACCCCACATAGACAGTGTGAAGCTGACCCAAGCACATTTCCATCAGCTACCCTTGGCTTTTGAATTCAAAGCTGTTTTCCTAATGGCAGCTCAATAGTGCCATTTAGAGAATCCTGAAAATTAGCCTGCAGGAATGAGGTGTGCTGGACCTGCCCTGAAGCTTTTCCTGGTGGCTGGAAGAATTCAGATGTGTTGTTTGAGGGTCTCCTGGAGTTCTTCCTGGTCAGTGCATGCCTCAGATTGGTTCTTGCTGTAACTAATTTGCTTGATGATCATCTGTTAGTTCAGTTCAGGTTGACATTTTTGAACCTCCATCTGAGAGAGGTGGGAAATTGGAACAAATTGAGTGCCTAGCCTAGTTTAATCTTTGCCATAATCTTTTCTTTCTAGCAGTGAAGGGGAAAAGAACAAAAACATAGGTAAACTTACAGCAAAAATCCAGAATTTTACTATCTGGGCAAATCTTATATGTTAAAAGTAGTAGTTAGATCATTCCAGGCTTCCAGTGAACAGAAACTGTGAAACTGTGTGGAGAAAGTTAAGGAATCTTTTGCTTTTGGATACACTGCAGAAATATGCGAGCACCAGACTTTTTTTCTTACTTCCTTTAAATAAAAACAAGACATGACAATAGAAATGGTGGCTTTGATTGCAGGGTTATCATCCTTAAGCTCATAGTCAAGGCACATCTTCTATGGATTGTGCAATTTGGTTGAGCAGTTGCTAGTTTAGCTGTAAGCTATTGTCAGTCATCTTGTCCTCTCTGGTTGTTCGCCAGGTTCTTCCTCCTGTACTTGAGGAAAAAGGAAACCATGAGTGTTTAATAACTGAAGACACTTGGTTGGCCCAAAGCCAAATACCAAAACTGATAAAATCATTATGAGCCTTTTTTTTTTTTCCTTTTTCTATTATTTTGTTTCCTTCCAAAGAAGCCTCTTAAATAGGAATAATAGCTAAATAGGATAAGTATGTAAAGCTGAAGATCATGACAAGAAAGTGATCTCATGCTTCCATGGCCTCATAGATTATATCTGAAACACGTTGGCTCTGTCTGAACTAGGCTGTGAATTCCTTGGGGCAGGGATGATATTCTTCAGATCTTATAAAATGCCAGACACTGCTGAGCTCACCCACTAAAGAACCATTTCCTCATAACCAGCTTGTAGAGGAAGTCATGGGCTTCAGTAGCATTAGTGAAGGAAGGATGATGGCCAGCATTTGAAGGTCTCAAAGATTAATGGCAAAAGAGGAGCCAAAGCAATAGTATGGGAAATTGCTGCATGGGCAAGAAAATGCTTTGGACCCAGTATGGTGGTATGCCTCTTTAAAACCCTTCACGCTGTCTTTGCTTGTAGCTTTTATGCTGAGCCATGATCTGGGGTTTCCTGTATGCCAGAGGTTGCTTGATGATAGGAATTGCCTGCTGTTGCTTTTTTATACTGCCTGGCATAGGGAAATTTGATTTAGATAGGAATTTTTAAGTTTTTTTGTTTGTTTGCTTTTTCACTCTTTCACCTATTTGTTAAGAATGAAAGGGTTGTGCCAATGGTCTTATGGGTTGTGTGTGCATTTCCAGTGTGTAGTTGCAGGGTGAGGGAGATCCTAGCACTTGTGCTGCCACGTAGTAGTTCTCAGTCTTGCTTAGAGTGGTGGCAGTTGCCTTTCAGAATTGGTATTACTCTCCTGTGTTACCTTCTTAATCTTTTTTGCCGTTGCTCAATCAGAAAGTTTCCATTTCTTTCAAGTTAGCTAGCTCCAGTAATGGGTTGCATGTCAAAGTATGGAATAAAAGTATTTGTGCAGCTTCCTTAAGTAATTCAAATTGCGAGTGAGCTCATAAAGGGAAGAACATTGAAATTCAGTCTGAATCAGTGGTTAATTGGCTGCTAGTCTGATCTCAGCTTCCCTTGTGCCCGAGTACTGGAGAAGGATGAGGTCATGGTGCTGATTCTTGACCACAGCATGCTGCAGACCTCCTGTGTCTTACCAGGGCTTGCATCAGCCGCTTTCCAAACAGCGAGTTACTGTGACACAAATACTGCTTTAGCTTTCTCCTAAACATCTATCAGCTTGGTCTGATTGGGCTGTATATGTCGCTGATGCCTGTGGACCATGAGACACACCAGCCCTAAAAGTCAAGAAGCCCATTTACACTTGTGAAGAAAGCCTTTGGCCTAGGTTCAGAGCAAAGTTCAAATTCGTCCGCAGGGTCCACAGTAGGCACCTTTTGTTACCCTGCAATTTGCCTTTATAAACCAGTTCTTCTCTTTGCTTTTAGTGTTGGTTACTGTTTTTAAGGCTATATAGTCAGACCATTTTTTAAGTGGAAGCAAGAAAGATGGAAAACGTGGTTTGGTTTAGCTTTCTGATATGCTCTACAGCTTTGTTTTTCAGCATGCGTGCTGGTCACTATTTTTACAAAGCAGGTTTGAGTCATGGAACCTCCTGCATCTATTCAAAGTAGAAGTAGTGGATTTTTCTATGCTTCTTGTACAAAACCACTTCCTTTATGTTTGTCTTTTTAGATGATAACTCCTTTTTTAAAAGGTGGAAAAGAAAAATCAGCCCAAGTTTCTGTTCAAGTGTAGATTCTACCACAGTAGCTCCAGAGGGGAGTATTTTGCTATGGCCCTTTTTACCTTCTTAAGTGTTAAAAGCAAAGCAACAGCAACCTTTGATCAGTTACGACGCCATGTAGAGTTAAATAGTTGCATAAAATCCTTGAAGGGTTTAACCTTTTGAAGAACTGGGTGAGTTTGGTTGCAGTGGCTGTCCAAATTTACTTATGGCGTCAGCAGCACACGTCCCATCACGCTGCTGCCCTCAGGGAGGCAAAGGGGGTTTTGTGCCTTCACCGCTTTTCTGGGGTTACCAAGCCCCTGCCATGCCCTCGCTTCAGGTGGGAAGGTTTCTCATGAGGACAGTGGTGATACAGGAGTTGGATGCAAATCTGCTTTACCACCATGTAAAATCCCCAGCCTCAAATGAAAGCACAAAGAAACCCCAGAAACCCAAGCTCACACAAACTAATAAACAAAAAAGTCTTTTACTTTTGTTTCTGAGCTCCACCTGACTGGGACCTGAGCGGTTCCTGAGGCAGCAGCTGCAGCACAGAGGAGCGAGTCCTGGATCCAAAATGGCAGGGGCACAGTAAAAACACTGCCCCTGGTTTTGGTTGAAAATGCGTAGTGCAGGGGCGGGGGTAACATCGCATCTTCGAACTAGGTGATTATTGCTTCTCTCCCCTGTTTCTGGGGCCCTGAGCAGTTGCCAGATCTCCTGTAAGGGCTGGGAAGGGAGATGTGGGACGGGCCCTGCACGATGCCGCCACGCGTTGCCATGGCGACGGGTTGCCGTGCCCCCGCGCGGGGCATGCCGGGCCGGGGGCGGGGCGGCCGCGCCTGAGCGCCGCCGGGAGGTGCCGCTGGTGAGGTACCGCGTCTCCGGGTCGGGCCGGGAGGGCCGAGGTGCGCCGGGGAGCATTGCTCCCCGTTTGTGTCGGTTATCCGCTTTGCTGCACAATAAAAGCTTCGTCGGCAGCACGGGGTGGTGCGTGGCTGCGGTGCGCGTCTTTCTTTGGTTCGCGCAAGAGTGTGGGTTGGTGCGGCGGGCCGGCATGTTGTGCCAGTGGGGCTGCCGCCCTCCCTCCGGGGAGCAGGGATGGTGCCTTGTCTTTTGTAGTCGGGATTAGCACGGGGCCTGTTGGCGGTTAACGTGCGTTGTACAGCAGCGGGACGCTAGGAAATTACCGTTGCTGTGGCATGTTGCCGTTCAGTGAGGGTTTGAAGAGGCGGCCACGGTCAGACCCCGCTTTGGCGCAAGCACCCAGTTCGTGTTGAGGCAGTGTGTCTTACAGCGTTGCTGGGTTCAGCCGTTATCTGCAGGCCTAGAAAGCTGTAGAGGTTAGTGGCAAAGCGAGTAAATCTGGTTTATCTAAGCACTTCCTTTGAGATTGTTGATTGCTACTGCTGGAGGGCAAAGAAACGAATAATGTTCTTAAATAGGTTACAGAATTTCAAAGTGTATTTAAAACACTATGAAACATCTTCTCAGTTTGTCTGTGTTGTTTCTTCACAACGTTTTTAACAGTCGTTCAACTGCAAAAGAGAGATCTAAATCTTCCAGACGGGTGGGTGAAGAGAACAAGTCTTATAAGGAGCAGCTGAGGGAACCGAGGAGGAAGGGGGTTAGTCTGGAGAACAGAAAGCTCAAGGGGCACCTTATCACTCCACAACTGTCTGACAGGAGGTTGTAGTGGGGTGGGAGTTGTCCTATCGCTTGTTAGTTGGGAGAAGAGATCAAGAGGTAACAGCCTCGAGCTGTGCCAGAGAGGCTTAGGTGGGATATTGGGAAAAATTTCTTCACAGAGAGGGTGGTCAGACGTTGGAACAGGCTGCCCAGGAAAGGGGTGGAATTACTGTCCCTGGAAGCATTCAAAGATGAGGCCTTTAGAGACATGGTTTAGTGGTGGTCTTGGCACTCCTGGAGTAAAGGTTGGACTTGATGATCTTGAAGGTCTTTTCCAGCCTAGTTTAGTCTATGATTTTAAGTCTTGATCAGCTACTGCAATGTTGTGTAATGCTTTCTTCAAGTCTTAGAATGGGAATTGGTATTAGTACCTATGCTTAAAATGCTGGAAGTATCTCCTTCAGCTCTGTGAGCTGCAAATAGGCCCTTACACAAAATTTTCCACTGCTTCATGGTCACATCACAGCTCAGGTTGTAAATTACAAACCAGGCTCTTTTAGGATTTTTAGATCTTAATCTTAAAATCTGGGACAGTCCCTGATGGGTAAATTATGCATGCATACTACACCTGATATGTTGGACCTGCTGCACATGTGAGGTGAGTCTATATGCATGCAGTAGCTAGTTTCCAGACATCAGACAGCCTGAGTTGCCAGGCATCTGGAAAAGTGGGCAGTTATTTCAAAAATATGAGGAAAAGTGTTTTCATGTGTAAGCATGCATGGGGTATAGGATTTCTGTGAATAATGTAGTAAGTCTGTTCTCACCTGGTATCATACTTCCTTTCATTCCCCCTCTTCTCAAGCCCCTCCCCCTGGTAGACTGTAACTCCCTTTAAAAGCTGAAACCAAGTTAACTTTCAATTTGTGCTCTGGATTGTTGAATGGAAGCCTCAGTTATTCCTTGAGGGGCCAGGAAGTGTTTGGTGGGTGATTGTATTTGTGCTATTCCTGATTTGCTCCACGGTGGGGAAGTGAAGAAATAAAGGTTTTGGGATAGTTTCAAACGGGTTCTGGAATTCTGTATTTAATAAAATCTTCTAAACAGGATACTCACTGAGGTGTAAGCCATATTCCTAGGTAAGTGCTGGAATCACCATCCCTGGAAGTATTTGAAAACGTGTAGATGAGGCTCTCAGTGACATGGTTTAGTGGTGCACTTGGCAGTCCTGGGGTAAAGTCCTAAGTAGGACTTGATGATCTTAAAGATCTTTTTCCAGTCTAGTTGATTCTAAGATCCGTATGTTGTTGGGAAAAAATTAACCACTAAGAGTGTAATCAAATTGTTTGTACGAGTGTGTTATTCTAACAGTAACGTTTGCCATAAAGGTTCCCATGACTGCAAGTATATTTTGCAGGGAAGGTTCTTCTAAATAATTTTTTTTTTTTTTTTTTTTTTTGCATTTTAGACAGGTATTTAAAGCACTGTAACTTAAAACGGTTTTGTTTTGTTTTTTAAATCTTTCTTGGTAGCATAGACTATATTTTCACAAATGCTTGCCTAAAGAGTAGGGTGAGCTAAGGCAAGATGATCACTTGTGATTAACCAGCAGACAGTTTGAGGAGAGTGGTCTCAGTGCTGCCTGCACTTGCAAAATGAAATGACTGAGGAGTCTTGAAGATACAGAAGTTGTTTCAGGATTCACCTCTCATGTACTGGCTCAAGAGTCAGACTGCAGTTCACTCAGTTACCTGGGAGCTGTCAAAAAAAGCAGTGTCTTATTTTACAGTATTATTGAAAAAAAAGGTGCACGTCAGACAGAAACAATTTACAATCCATTTATTTTCAGCATTCTCCTAATTCTCATTTTTAAAGTAAAACCCATCTTCCTGACAGACCAGCTTCTTAGTTCCCTTAATCCTGCAGCAAAGTGATAATCCTTTATTTGTGACCTCATAGGCTGTTGCTACGGAGAATGCTGTGATATCACCACACCAATGCTGTGACTTCACTGTTGGTGGAAGCCATAGTTGAAGGAGATGGCCCACTTTCTGGAGGCTTGGGGGGAGAGTTTATGTACTTCTGGTGTTCTGCAAGCACTTCCTAAGGAGCAGCATCTGGCAAACAGGCTTGCATAACGTGTCTGCGTAGGTGATGAATGATACAGTCAGAAGCTGCGTATGAGGGGGAAATTTGTGGTGATTATGTTTGGCAAGGTTACTCCTGCCCTTGAAAGAAGTTATCAGGAAGAAAATGTCACTGGGAAGTTACACAAGGCTTTCTCATCCTCAGTCTCCAAAGATATCATGAGGAAATGACTCTGAATACCAGAATTATTTTCTGTAAAACCAAGAACACCTTACTCTGTATCCATCTTCATGTTCAGAATATCATTTTGCAAACCCAAAACTTTTCTTGGAAACACTAATTACATCAACACTTCAATTGAAAAAAGTTTGTCAGGAGCAAGGCAAAAGACATGTATATCACCTTTATGCACTAAAGTATGCTTTCAGGCTCTTACTTATAATCAGAAGTATGAAGGAGATATGTAACTTAAGGCATTGTGTCTGAGACTTTCAGATATTCCCGAACAGCTTACCTGGATGGATTCTTTTCATGTTCAAGACTGAGCTTTTATGCCATGTTCCAGAAATGAGTGCCTAAAATTAGGCTCCTAAGTAACACCTCAGTAACTCCTGATTTTTTTCAGAAGTACTGAGAGTACAGCAACACTCAATGGAGATAAAGGGAAGTGCAAATCTGCATCAGTTTTGAAACTCAGGCTGTGCCTATTAGAAACAACATATGGCAATAGGAACCACATTTGGCTCCTTTAATATCTCTGCCTTTGACCATAACAGGAAGTTTTTAGAGAGATAGTACTTGCAACTCTAAATGTCAGTGATTATCTACTCTTTAAGAGTGAAGCTGTTGGAACCCAGGAGAAACAGTAATAGAAGAGGGTAATTTCCTTGTTTTAATGTTTACTTTTTGGATACATTAGTGAGCATATGATTGAACAACAGGAAGACACATTCTCATGTCTAATACAGTTAATATTTTATTTTTACTATTGATTATTCAATTTTTAATTTTTACTTTTTAATGTGTGATAAGATAGGTCATCAGAGGAATTTAGCAGGATTATGCATATACAAATGCCCCCATTGATATAGGTTCTGGAAGTTGTATAAGCTAAATCAGGTTAAAAAACCCCATTCTTACTGCACAATAAATGGGGATTTACATATGTATAATTACACCAAGATAATTCTAGCAGTAAATTAATCTTTTAGACCAAAGCCAATTTCAGTCTTAGCCCTGTCACACAGGTGTTCCCCATGTTGTGTTCAAAGAGTGTAGTAAATGCTGCATAACAAATCTACGTTGCAATACCTCGAGTAAATGTAGTACCAGAATGAAAATAAAATACCAGAATTAAACTAAAATATCACAATTAGGAAAAAAAAAATAAATCACAAGCCTCATGGGAGAGGCTTTGCAGACCACATGTAGCATGCAAGATGCACTTCTGGCAGCCCTGCATTTCCAAGGTCTGGTGGATTACACCTTTCTCTGAAAGTACATGTGCATGTATGTTTTGAAGAGCTTCTCATAAAGCAGCAGAATATTTCTAAAGACAGTATTGGTGATGATGTGCTTAAATGCTTTCACATGTTTTCACTCCAACTGCCCAAACTATTAGCATGCTCCCTCAATGGAGTGATGTTGCATGTGTGTCTTACTAGAATGCATGCTACTAATTTACTCTCAGCTTTCTTTATTGTCCTGTAAGCTCCCATCCTTCCCCTAGCTTTGCTCTTTTGTTATAAAAGCTTAGGAGCAACCCTTTGGAGAACAAGTTGAGTGTTTATTTTTAGTTACTCTGCTTGTTCCAAACTCCGGGAGGGCTCATTCAATGCCACTGAAGGATGCAGGTTCCCCTGGCCAGAGCTCATGTCTGAGCTTCTGGGGTACTCCCTCTGCTGGGTCACTGGCATTCAGTCCTGTTGGGCTCAGGCTTTGGGCTGCAGCAGAAGATAGGTTTGTTCTTTCAGGCTTTTAATTGAGACTTTGAGCAGAGGCTTTCATTGAATCCTTTGTGTGACATGCTGTGAAGCTCAGTCTAGAAAACAAAACAAAGGCAAATACCAAGTGGATGCAGAGCACATGCAGATTGGCCTTCACAAAACAACTGTCCTTTTGTTCACTTCTTTCTTCACTGGTACAAGCAGCCGTTCCCACTCTAGCAATTCTGTAGACCCTTATATTTTCCCAGCCTTCCTACAGCTGGAGGTACTAATTTTATTTCTTACCATTTGGTGGTTATTCCTGCTTCCGTTTAACCCTGCTAAGCATTTGGACTCTTTAACAAGTCCTCTTTCATCAGTAACATCACATATGCTGAATCTCCTGCTTTAGGAATCAAACAAAAATCATCTCTTCCCTCACACTTCTTTTTAACCTTTCCTGTGTTTTTTCTTACTTGCATTGCTTCTTTTTTTTTCTTTCCTATCTTCTGCTACTAATTCAATCCTTAAGACTAGAACTTGTATCTACCAAACAGGCAGGAGGAACAGCAGAAGTTTCAAAAACCACTTTCAGGGCTACTTATATCCCATGAGGTGTTTCCAAAGGCTGGTGTACGCAGCAGTTCCAGCCTCCCAAAGGGGGTGGCCAGGTGGGGAGAGAGGCATGCACCATCCCCTTCACCATGTGCAATTCGGTGTTTACTGCTTTTGAAGCAGAGAGCCTCGTCAAGCTCCAGCTCTGATGGAGACCCTTTTTTATGCTTCTAAATAGGAGTCATGTGCTTTTGGGCCCATACGCTCTGGGTGGGTTCAAGTACTACCTGTGGGGGTAGTTTGTTGAAAGAATATGGCAGTAGCTGTAAGCCCTTTGTTCTTATAGTCTGGAATAAGGGATGACAGCATAATGACAAGATAAGGAATAACCCTTTGTTTTTTCAATGTGTGTTAAGAAAATATTTTGCTGTGGCATAAAATGTCATCATTCAGAGCTTGTATTTCTACATCCCATGTACTTTGATCTCAAAATTTTGTTACGTGATTTTCTCTCTGTGTCCAGTGGTTACATACCAGGTTTGTTCAAGAAATTGCCCCAGATCTCTCCTTTTGCTAGCCTTTTGCTTTAGTTCAGTTTGAGATTGTCATCAGCTCCTGAGATCATCTCAGGAATCTAGTCTTGATATTGTAGTTTAGGTCTCTATACTGAATAAGAGGGCAAAGATACAACTATTTTTATTGCTTTCATCTTTCAGAAAACTGGGTCATAGTGACACTTGGGGTGCACAAGGACTCTAACATGCTCTAGTGCTTTAAAAATGCTTGGTGGAAGTCCAAGAGAAAACTCTCGTTGAGTTCAGTTTAAAATACAGAGGAGAAAAAAGAACAATGGCCAGTTCTGGTCTCTAGAAATGGTTAACAGTGTTCTGTGCTGCAGGGATCAATGCCAAATGTTCTGTGCAGCGGGGATCAATACCAAACGTTTGGGGTTTAATAGCTATAATAGAAATGTGAAGGATGGAATGGATAATGAAGTGGTAACCCTATCTGTCAGAGCACAGTTGTTCAGGTTCATTAAGACTGCTGAGTAGGACTTCAGAAGGCTCTAGCGACAGCTGAGTAAAACAGCTGAGCAATTCTGCAGAATAGTGACATCAGCAATATAATGGGAGGCAATACAAGGGAATGCTGACAAAATAGTGCTCAAATATGTTGGGTTTCATACTTCTTTAGGAGCATGGTCTGCATGTCGCTGGACTCAGTGGTGAACATGCTAGATGAGTTGGGGGGTGATAATTCAGAGTCTAAACCTAAGACTGTAAATAAGGAGATATGTAAGATGTCATGCAAGAGAGGCCTGTGAAACTGGTAATTTTATCCTTGTTTTGGAAACCAGGTTCAGTTTTATGGCTCATGTACAGGGATATTTTCAAATTCCTGAAATTTCACTTAGAGAACAGGAGGTAAGGAGGTGTTACTGTTATAATAGTAGTAAAATGGCTGTTGTAGGTTTTGGGTTACTGCTTCCTGTAATAAAACAAATGCTCAGTAAAATTAAGAAACAAAACCCATGTGAAATGGACAGGAGGAAACATTCAGTCTGGATGTTTCATTTTGGGAACCCCTGTTCCAGTTATGGTCATTTGTTTGGGGAGGTAGCTTTTGATTGCTGCATTTGCTGGGAGTCATACTAATTAGGAGGAAAAATTACAATCTGCCAGCTCTTAAGGATCTCAAAAGAACTGTTTCTGTCTAGGGCAGTTTAAGATGCAGTATGTGTGTGTCAGTGTGTGCAGTTGCTTTTTTAATGCTTCCTCTAAGGTGCTTGATCAGCATGAGAGAGGCAGCAGATGTAGTGAGTTGCTAAACTGTTCTGCCATGGCCTTTGCCATGTTCCCATTCTCACAGTTGATCCCCATGGAGGGGAGACTAAGAGACAGAGTTGGGAAGTGTTTTGAGCTGCTATGGGAAACAGTGGCCACTGTATCTACCCCACACAGGTATATCATGGAGGCAGAATATCCTGATATAGCTACTCCATGTATCAGGGTGTAAGATACTTTGATTTCATAAGCATTAAAGTACATCTTCTTAAATGTACTCCAGCCATAGTGAAAACTCTGCTTTCCACCACAGGGAGAAAATGACCCAGTAAACTCTCAACTGCTAAGTCTTTGGGGTGTCTAACCTTTTCTTTTTAAATCCACTTTGGCACTATTTTAATTGATTCCATGCCTGGCCTTTTCATCAGTTCTTTCCCAGCCAGGAAAAACTGGGCTGTTAAAGGCTGCTGTAGTACCATGGGACTTGTGTTCAGTGTTGCAGGTTCTTATTTTAACCTGAAGTTATCTGCCGGTCATCACGATTTGTTTGAAAAGCTGTAAGCACTGCAGTATCATCTTCAGGATAAAAATCTTTCCATGGTTACAGCAGTCAATGTAGATGAGAGAGAATGTGCTATGTTGCTGGGTTGCATTGCTAATCGTCCTTCACCTTTCAAGAATTTTAGCTGCTGACTAGACTCTTGCTGAGTATGTGCTGCAGCATCCCCTGATCCCCATCAGCCACACTGAAAACGTGTTCTGGCTAAACTGAAGAGGATAGTGAAGGATGTTTGGCTAAGACGCGCTGATTGTTATATTTCAACAGCCATGTTCTGTGCTTTCAGGAGCGTTTGCAATGAGGATTTTTTTCGTCTGCCTCTATAAAGTTTCCACCCTAAAAGAAAACATCTCGGTTTATCATTGTTGGTTAGGTTTTTTTTTTTTTCTCCCTTTTGTTCCTCATGTGCTCACTCGCTCTTGCCAAATTTCCTCTAGTGTCAGATTTTTTTTACTGCTTCTATCTTTCCTTGTATTTATTGTTTGCTGCCAGAAAACAGGCAGGCGTTGTTTTTGAGAGGGTGAGGTGGTGGCATGGTCAGTGACAGTATTGCTTTAACATTAATCAAATTAATTTAAAAGTAACGGGTTTCTAGCAGAAAAAGGCCCAAACCTTCCTCCCCTCCTATCCCATGGTCCTAGGTAGAAAATCTGTTAGAAAATTCTTCTGTGTGGTTTAAAATATCGCATGCTTACTATTGAGCTATAAGTGAAATATAATATTCTAATTCTAAAAAGAGAATTGTTTTACCTACTGGGCTTTTGAGGGAGGGAGTTTTGTGGTTTACTTTGTTTTTCCGATTGAGACGTGATAGGTTCATTCAAATGCTGTTTACTGGGTTGTTGTATTAGCAAGTGTGTTATGGGGTAATGGGTTTGTCCTGCATTAGGTAACATTTAAAGTATTGTTTATTTCCGTTTTTATGATACTTTTTATCATGTGATAAAGTGGAGATGCTTAAAAAATGGGTAACAAATGAAGATTGGATTATCAGTGATCCTTCATCATATCCATGGAGTGAGCTGTTAAAGTATAATGGGCAAGATTATGGTCTGGGGAGTCAAACCCAGGAGTATTTGCATCAAACTCATTAGTTGCAGGCAGCATAAAAAAAGATGTGGAACTGGTGACAGTGAATGTAATACAATGTAGTACAGCTGTGAAAAAAAGCAACTTACTATATATAGAGCAGGATATTTCTACTAGAAGTGTGGAAATTTTCATTTCCTTGTACCTTGATGCAAGCGAGAGGTTAGCTGGAGCACCAGAATATGGTGCAGAATTCTGGTGGTTGCTTTTTAAAGCAAAGTTACGTAAGTTTGAGTGAATGTAGATGAGTCCTCTAGAAAGATTAAAGGGACAGGGGGGCAGACATACGAAAGAACGCCAAGAGAGAGTGCTTTTATTAAAGCCAGTGCAATGACATCTGAAGGAGGGGAGGTATGTTCTCTGCAAATACATCAGGGTATAAGCAGCAGGAGAGGAAAAAAGAGAGTAATTTAAGCTTCTAGACAACATTAGCACAAAAACAGATGGGCATTACTTGTTGGGATATTGCTGAATTTAATACTCTGATCATGTTCCCTCTTGTGTTTTTGTAAGTGATTTCTTAAAGAACCAGGAGATTTGTTCAGGTAAGCCAAGTGGAACTTATTAGCATTCTGCAAATAACTGGTTATTAGTAGAGCACTAATGTGTCAACATTTTTAGGATTAAGAAATTTCCTAAAGAAATATCAGTGTACATTTTTATTTATCTGATTGAGGGCAACCTCAATCCATCCCACTCCTACCAGTTTGATACCAGTGTGAGATGCCCAGAGCCTGGAGGGGGATTACAGGTCATCAGGAGGGCACCTGAGGAGCATCACAAAGGCATTCAGGCCACTCCAGCCGGTAGGTTGGCTTCACTGGGAGCCCAGCTTGCATGTGTCTGCACATAGGCATTTAGCATGGGGAATAATAGGAGTTAGATGTGCACACACCTGCAGGGCTATGATCTTACTGGCATCACAGAGACGTGGTGGGATGTTTCCTGGGGATGGACTGTTCATCAGGGACTGTAGTGACAGGACAAGGGGTAATGGGTTCAAACTTAAACAGGGGAAGTTTAGATTGGATATAAGGAAGAAATTCTTTACTGTGAGGGTGGTGAGGCACTGGAATGGGTTGCCCAGGGAGGTTGTGAATGTTCCATCCTTGACGGTATTCAAGGCCAGGTTGGATGAGGCCTTGGGTGGCATGGTTTAGTGTGAGGTGTCGCTGCCCATGGCAGGGGGGTTGGAACTAGATGATCTTCAAGTCCTTTCCAACCCTAACTATTCTATGATTCTATTCTATAATCTGTTCAGAGTAGTCAGGCTGGTCCAGATGATCCTTTCCAACCCTAACTGTTCTATGAATCTATGATTATGATTCTATGACTGGTATGTTGGAATGGAAGGATATAGGCTCTTCATGAAGGACAGGCAAGAGTTGTTGCCCTCAATGTCAGTGACCAGCCAGAGGATGGAGGAGGAGCCAACCAGGAGCTTACGTTTCATGATTAAAGGGCCAGCAGGCACAGGGGACATTACAGTGTGGGTCTGCTACAGGCCACCCAACCAGGAAGCCTGAGTGGATGATTCCCCTAAAGACAGATAGGGGTGGCCTTGTGTTCTCAAGCCCTGGTCCTTGTGAGGGACTTCAACCACTGATATCTGTTAGAGGGGCAACCCAGCAGGGCATAAGCAATCCAGGAGATTCCTGGAATGCATTGATGATAACTTCCTTCTCCAAGTGATAGAGGAACCAATGAGGAGAGGGGCTATGCTGGACCTTGTTATCACCAACAAGGGGGGGTTGGTGGGGAATGTGAAGCTCAAGGGCAGCCTGGGCTGCAGTGCCCATGAAGTGGTCGAGTTTGAGATCCTTAGGCAATGAGGAATTTGCACAGGACTTCAGAACTTCAAGAGAGTGGACTTTGGCCTTTTGTGGGATCTGCTTGGTAGAATACCATGCGATGAAAGCTCTGGAGGGAAGAGGGGCCCAAGAAAGCTGGTTAATATTCAAGGATCACCTCCTCCAAGCTCAGGAATGATGCATCCCAACCAAGAGAGGGTCAGACAAAAACACCAGGAGGCCTGTGTGGATGAACAAGAAGCTCCTGAACAAACTCAAACAAATAAAGGAAGCCTACAGAGGGTGAAAGCAAGGACAGGTAGCCTGGGAGGAGTACAGAGAAACTGTCCAAGCAGCCAGGGATCAGGTTAGGAAAGAGGAAGCACTGACAGAAGTAAATCTGGCCAGGGACATCAAGGGCAACAACAAAAGCTTCTATAGGTACATTGGTGATGAAAGGAAGATGGGCCCTCTCCAGAAGGAGACGTGAGACCTGGTTACCTGGAATATGGAGAAGGCTGAGGTACTCAACAACTTTTTTTGCCTTGGGTCTTCGCTGCAAGTGTTTCAGCTGCACTGCCCAGGTTGCAGAAGGCAAAAGAAAGCAGTGGGAAAATGAAGAACTGCCTACTGTAGGAGAAGGTCAGGTTCAAAACCGTCTAAGGAACTTGAAGGTGCACAAGTCCATGGGACTTGACGAGATGCATCCACGGGTTCTGAGGGAACTGGCGAATGTAGTTGCCAAGCCATTATCTATCATATTTGAGAAATCATGGCAGCCTGGTGAAGTGCCTGCGGACTGGAAAAGGGAAAACATAACCTCCATTTTTAAATAGGGGGAAAAGGAAGACTCTGGAAACTACAGACCAGTCAGTCTCACCTTGGTGCCTGGCAAGATCATAGAGAAGTTCCTCCTAGAAACTGTGCTAAGGCACATGGAAAATAAGGAGGTGGTTGGTGACAGCCAGCATGGCTTCACCAAGGCCAAGTTGTGCCTGACAGATTTGGTGGCTGCCTGCAGCAGTTACAGCATGGGTGAGTAAGGAAAGAATGACTCATGTCATCTGCCTGGACTTGTGCAAAGTGTTTGACACTGTCCTCCACAGCATCCTGCTTTGTGAAGTTGGTTCTTGTAGAAGGAATCATGATAGATGACCGTAGTCTCTGCAGCTATAGACTGAATGCTGAGTGCTGACGCTAGCCTCCAAAATTTGGGATCCACTGAAATTGGTACAGGCTAGTCTGAATTTTCCTATGCTCTTGATAACCACTATGGCATCTTCTAGTGGTGTTCATTTTTAACCCTTTTGTTCTCTCTCCCCATATTTGAGCATATTACTTTTCTCCTCTTGAATTTTCCTCTGGTGATGATAAAGGGGCTGTGGCAAAAGGAAGGGAATCCCAGGCTCTGGCTCAGGAGAACTCAAGGATGTATGCAAGCTAAAATGGAGTTTCACAAAGGAGTCTGTATTCAACTCCACAACAATGCATGTGCAAAGGAAGAAAATGGGATTTTTACATCATCTGTTTTCTCAGCATATGATGGGGATCCATCTGACTCAGGCTATGTTGTATTCTGTACTGGTCTATTCAGATATGCATGTGCATGCATGGAGTTATACAGAGAGAGGTACATGGCATATTCGTGCTGTACACTTTCAGTAAGGCAGCTTTTGTTTCAGTACCAACTCCTGTCATATGCTGGGGAAGATGTGGGATGGAGGAACAGGGTAGCTACCTTGACTGGAAATTTTCTCTAGGTCTTCCCGCTGAGAGGTCACACTGGGTATCATGACTAATGATGGCAGTTTATTCATCAACTTTAGCTCTTCTAAATGTTCTTATTTCCATTTTCTCTGCTGCTGGTTTCTCCTTTCACTTTTTCTCTCTGCCGTGCTTGAGGTATCAGGCACTTCTTGCTGTTCTTAATACTGATTAAAGAGCTGTGTAATTGCTGATGAATTGAGTAAAGGATATCCAGGTACTTATGCACAAGAGATGTATGTGAACCCTAGGTGCATGTGCATGCTTAGTGCATTCTAGGTGTCTCCAAGGTGTCACATCTGCAAGGGGAATTCTCTCACTCAACTTACAGTTGTATAAATTAGAATTAAACTTGGCTAGGGATCTTAAGGATAACAGGAAGGGATTCTACAGGTACGTAGCGAATAAAAGACAGACTAGGGACAGCGTAGGCCCTCTCCAGAAGATATCGGGAGAACTGGCTACACGGGATTTGGAGAAGGCTGAGGTTCTTAATGACTTCTTTGCCTCAGCCTTCACTGGCAAAGGCTCTTACTGCACCACCCAAGTCTTGGAAGGCGGACGCAGGGACTGTGAGAATGAAGACCCTAGGCCCACTGTAGGAGAGGATCTGGTTCGAGACCATCTTAAAAACCTAAACATACACAAGTCCATGGGACCTGACGAAATCCATCCGTGGGTCCTGAAGGAGCTGGCGAATGAAGTTGTTAAGCCACTGGCCATCATATTTGAATAATCATGGCAGTCAGGTGAAGTTCCCGATGACTGGAAAAAGGGAAATATAACCCCCATTTTTAAGAAGGGGAAAATGAATGACCCGGGGAATTACAGACCAGTCAGTCTCACCTCTGTGCCTGGCAAAAACTTGGAGCAGATTCTCCTGGAAGGCATGCTAAGGCACATGAAAAACAAGGAGGTGGTTGGTGGCAGCCAGCATGGCTTCACTAAGGGGAAATCCTGCCTGACCAATTTGGTGGCCTTCTATGATGGGGCTACGAAACTGATGGACAGGGGCAGAGCAGTTGACGTCATCTACCTGGACTTGTGCAAAGCATTCGACACTGTCCCACAGGACATCCTTGTCTCTAAATTGGAGAGACATCAATTTGATGGGTGGACCACTCGGTGGATAAAGAACTGGCTGGATGGCCGCACGCAAAGAGTTGTGGTCAATGGCTCGATGTCCGGCTGGAGACCGGTAACGAGTGGTGTCCCTCAGGGATCGGTGTTGGGACCGGTCTTGTTCAACATCTTTGTCGGTGACATGGACAGTGGGATTGAGTGCGCCCTCAGCAAGTTTGCCAATGACACCAAGCTGTGTGGTTCGGTTGATACGCCGGGGGGAAGGGATGCCATCCAGAGGGACCTTGACACACTTGTGAGGTGGGCTGATGCCAACCTTATGAAGTTTAACCATGCCAAGTGCAAGGTCCTCCACCTGGGTCGGAGCAATCCCAGGCACAGCTACAGGTTGGGCAGAGAAGAGATTCAGAGCAGCCCTGCAGAGAAGGACTTGGGGGTGTTGGTCGATGAAAAAATGAACATGAGCTGGCAGTGTGTGCTCACAGCCCAGAAAGCCAACCGTATCCTGGGCTGCATCAAGAGGAGCGTGACCAGCAGGTCGAAGGAGGTGATCCTGCCCCTCTACTCTGCTCTCCTGAGACCTCACTTGGAGTATTGTGTGCAGTTCTGGTGTCCTCCATATAAAAAGGCCATGGAACTGTTGGAACAAGTCCAGAGGAGGGCCACAGGGATGATCAGGGGACTGGAGCACCTCCCCTATGAAGACAGGCTGAGAAAGTTGGGGCTGTTCAGCCTGGAGAAGAGAAGGCTGCGTGGAGACCTCATGGCAGTCTTCCAGTATCTGAAGGGGGCCTACAAGGATGGTGGAGAGGGACTCTTCATCAGGGACTGCAGTGACAGGACAAGGGGTAACGGCTTCAAACTTAAACGGGGGAAGTTTAGATTGGATCTAAGGAAGAAATTCTTTACTGAGAGGGTGGTGAGGCACTGGAATGGGTTGCCCAGGGAAGCTGTGAGTGCTCCATCCCTGGCAGTGTTCAAGGCCAGGTTGGATGAGGCCTTGGGTGGCATGGTTTAGTGTGAGGTGTCGCTGCCCATGGCAGGGGGGTTGGAACTAGGTGATCCTATCTCCTTTCCAGCCCTAACTGTTCTATGATTCTATTCTATAATCTGTTCAGAGTAGTCAGGCTGGTCCAGGCTTTATAATTTGGGTTGAAGTACTAGAGAAATTTGTTAGAGAGAAAGCATATTCAGGCTGTGGTGTTACCTTTATCTTTCTTCTGTTAGTATTTTAACGTTGGTGATAGTAGCCTGACTGCTGCTGGAAGAACTTGTACCTGTGTGCAAAAGCAGTACTGCATGCACAAGCCCAGCTATTTAGCTTTGCATGAATGTTGTCTGGTGCAAATGAAAAGCAGATCAGAGCACTTGTTTTTTGCTTTCAGTAGATGCCTGTTGTAATTCCCTTTAAAGCCTGCAGAAATTTTTCTACCTGGAATGAGTTTGGTTGCTGTAAAGTGGGTGTTGGCTTAGCAACAATTCCGCAGGGTGATCCTGGGGGACCCAAACATTGTAAGTGCCAAATTGGATTCATTAGAGGATTTGTGGCTGATCCTGTAGCCCTAGGGAAGGCAAAACTCCTGTAAAGTTGAAGGAAGATTTCCTGGGATAAAGCCTTTCAGGGAACACAGAAATAGATGACTGGCAAAAGCCAGCGGTTTAACGTTGAGATCTTGGCTACTGTGTAACTGCAGATGTAGCAAAGCAACCAGCTTACCTTACACTTGTAAATCAGCCTGTTTATCATATGGCCTTACTGCGTAACAGTGCCCACAGACCTTTAAGCAAAAGTGAAGTTTGTTGTGTTTTTCACTATACAAGCTATTTACTTGTCCTCTTGAAGCACTTCCACAGACCTATTTTAGGCTGGGTTTGACTCTTTCACTGCCAGGGTAGTTGTAAGCCTACTGCATCTTGCAGCATAGGGAGGTGGTGACCTTTGTATTTCATTCAGTCCTGAAGGCTTGGTGTGATCATTTAGGAGAGAAGCTGGGAGAACTGCCTGTTCCAGCACAGCACAGGTGAATACAAAAGTGCTGTGTTTCAGGATTTTATGGGTTATATGCCTACTATGCTTCAAACCGTTTCAGAGTGCTTAGGATAGAGGAAACTTTAATAAGTGCCTCATGGCAGCACTCTCTTTCTCTGTTGTTACTCCATTTCTGCATATTGGACTTCTCATTTTGATGACTAGATCACACCTAGAGCTACTTCTTTTGCAGTTAAGGTAATTTTAAATGTTTCCTTCTCTTAAAAGAAAATTCCCAGCAGCTGAAAATGTTTCTCCTAAACAGCAGCATCTGTCACTGCACACTATTCTTATGGCTTCTCCTGTGTTTTCCTGATGCTTTAGCTTAGCATATCCTCACCAAACAAAGGCAAACCTAGCACTGAGAGTGAGATCCTGACACAGTGACCTCGTTCTGATCATTACCTTCTTTGTCAGTGGCAGCAGAAACCGAAGCAGCTCTGCTGGCTCTCGGCAGTTGGAGCAGTTTGACATTTTCTGTCTGGCGTGGTTTCAGGGCTGACTTTGTTGTGAGCCCTAATGGTGAATGGGATGATGAAAAATGAGCTTGCAAGAGCTTGTCCACTGCTCCTAATTTTTTGATAAACAGTTTGCAGCAGCACAGCTTTGATCCAGTGTACAGCAGAGCCGTATGTTATATGCAGGTCTGCAGCATTCTTCAGGACTGACAAAGAAGAGTAAATCTTTTTAATCAAGAGTAAAAACTGGTAAGTGTCATGGTAAATGGTGGATAAGGAAATACCGCTGTGTCCTTACATCTGTTCATTTGTGGTGTGGTGTGTTGGGGGTTGTGTATTGCATCAGGAAGATATGTTAGGGGTAAATTTTTTGTCTTGATTGGAGGGTTAAAGCTTTAACTTGCCTTTGTTAATGCATGTAAATAGCTTTCTTGTCCACTTAATGAGGAGGCTGGCTTGTTATCCTGTACAATGCAGCTGGGCACCGTTCCAGAAGCATAGGCACTTGGTTTTAAAGACAAAGAAGCCAGTGCAGACGTAGGGAGAAACCTGGAACATTGCGCTGTGGATTTTTTCAGAGCGATGACTCATTTCAGTTCACAAAGGATTCTGGGCAGGGTAGTGAGAAGTCAGGTTGGCTGATCCATTCCTATGACTTCACTTTGCAGAGAGCCAGGCAGAAGAGGAGTGACACTGCAGAATCCTGAGGCACTGCAGTGGAGAGGTGCTTTGCAAAGACTGTGAGTGCCTTCAGAACAGGGGGTGGTGTCAGAACGTGATTCCAGCCATTCCCTGAAAATAGGGCAAAAGGAGAGAGATGTTTTCAAAACACTGTGGGGGAGTTATATTTGTAGTCCCTTTTAGATTCTCTGCCTCCACCTCCTCTGTCATTTCTTAACCATTTGTTTCTTGTGCTTATGTGAGAATTGTGAGATATGTGCAATAACATTCCTTTCAGTGCACCTGCATGCACTGATACCACATTATTTTTTGTTTTCTGGAAGCCCTGATTTCCTTCTTTAAGAGGTGGGTGTTCAGCATATTACTGCCTAAAAGCATGCTTTGTTTTTCTTCTTTCAGGTCCTGTGGCACTGACCTATGCTGCATTCTGCCAGCTTCCACAGTGATATAAAGCCCTAGTATGCACATTGTTGTTACATCACAGCTACTCTGGATACTGTACTGGAGCATGGAACCAGACCATAGGGGTTCAGGTAAGTCCTGCTTTTTTAACATATTGTGTGCCAGGAATATTGACATGGACATTTATTAAAAAATGCATTTGAAAAATGCCGTTTGAGGAAACAAATTCTAAAGCACACAATATATTAAAAAAATGCAGTCCCACCCTCCTCCTTCCCAGGGTAAGCAACACCACCAGAATCTCCTTGACTGAATCCTCTGGGAAAGTTCCGTGCTCCAGCAGAAACTTTTTATGATCATAGTTGTAACATGTGCTGGGATATCACTTTGGATCAGGAGGCAGCTGGCCACAGAACATGAACAAAGAAAAGGTAATTTAAAATCACAGAAAATACACAGGGTGAATGCATATAAGACAAGTCTGCTGATTGTGAGCAGTTTAACACCTCTTTCTGAAAGTTAGTGCCACTTGCTGAACCTGGAGATCATGATTTTAGCTGGGTCAGAACTATTAAAAAGATCAGTTTGCATGTGTGAAGTTAATAACTGGCAAGGGACTAGAACTTTGCTCAGAGGCAAGTGTTTGTCATACACCTAGTCATTATTAAGGTTGCTGTGTTTTCTTCAGGCTGGTTAGAATTGAAGTGGTCACATTGCCAGGTCACATTCTTGAGGCGTTTGTGATTTGTGTCTGCAAGGGAAGATATGTTTTTGTGTGCATGCATGTCATAAGTGCAGAAGGAGCTAGCTGGCTAGCAAATGTGTGTTACTGTGTTTGTTGAGCCTTTTTGAAGCTGTTTTTAAACAGAAATAAATGGACAGAACTTTAATGTAGTTTTTTTTATTGTTGCCAGTTATCTTGTCTAGTTTAACTGTGTCTAGTAAACACAACCAGCAGCTTTGTTCGTAAGATACTCTAGTAAATGTAGTAAAAAAGGAGGATGTCTGAGAACAGCATAAGCAATGCACATTCTAATTTTCTTTATTTCAGATTTTCCCAGTAAAATATGTTCTTTTGTGTGGTAGTGTGCTAGTGCACATCCAAGGTATTTCAGAGTAATCTGGGTAATACAGAAATCTACGTGTTCTTCCTATTCTATCCTGTTGTTTAATCAGATGGAAATATTATTGTTGTGAGTTCACATAAGAAAGATTTTGTTTGCCACATTTGTGTCAAATGTTCTGCAATTAGAGTGACTCAGTTAAGCTGGGGTTTGGGGGGAAAAAAGGGCAACCCAGGCCAGACATGTAAGTTCTGCATCATCTGTCCAGTCTTTAAGAAAATCTGAAAATATGCTTTTTCTAGAAGAGGCTTTTTAATGGTGTTCTTGAAAAAAAAAGTTGTGATGTTCTAAGCTGAAGAGCCCTCTTTTTATCCATTGCCAGTAATTTTGGTTTTGTTAGCTACCTTTTTTTGAAAAGGACCTTTCTGTAGTTCTTCCCGGAGTGAAATCACAGATGAGTGTTGACAAGAACAGGCTGTTGGCAAGAATTTTTTTGTAGGGGATTTCTGTTGCAACCACCACTATAATCATGAGGTAACATGAAGTTATGTACTCTAGTTTGATGTTTTCTGATTAAAAACATAGTTCTGTAAGCAGCAAAAGTAGTGAAGTCAGATTTCCATTGACAAGTGTTTTTTGACTGGATTCTCTCTTGTCTAGTGGGATGTGGCTGTCCCCAAAGCTCTGTGCAGATGGAGCATGCGTAGCAAACACTCATTTTAGAATCTCTGTTGTCTAGTGAGGCTCAACCTCTGGCACATGCATGCACACAGATTGTGATTGTGCAAGCCTCGTTTCATGTGGAAACCAGACTAAAAATCATATTTACAGTTTGACTTGATCTGTAGGGAAAAAAGAGGTTGAAAAGGTGTTGAGAGGCTGGACAGGGAAGTGAAACTGTGCTTTGGCTTCCTACCTTTTACAGGATCCGAGTGTAATCAGGGGGTCTCTTTGTATTTCAGGGAAATAGTGTGTATGAATTCTGATATATTTTGGCTTTGCACTGTAATTCCCTTAATTTTCCTTCACAGTGGCTGTATTGAATTGGTTCCATTTATAAGTCAAGAGGTGATTTTTCAAACAGTCTTCATGCAAACTTCCTGAGACAGAGTTTGACTTCGAGGTCACTTCTTTGCAGCAGGGGCATCACTAATAAAAATTCTCTCATTAGTATGTAGTTGATAGTTTGATTGCTGATACATGGTGCAGAATACAGTGTACCTCCTTTTCTCCCAAGATGGTGGTACCTAGATTTTCAGAGAACAGTGACACTAGGTGAGCTGGCACAGGAAAGGTTCTGGCTGGTATGGGTTCAGGATGTGTGAATTGTCATTCCCTGCTCTGTTACGGACCATCACTTTCTCATCATGTGTGTTAAGGATAGTTATGGTTACCCAGTTTTCCGGACTGTTTTGAAATAACTGCAGAAATGTGGTGTGTAAGAGCCAAGTGTTTATTTTATGTACTACATAATCTATTGTTCTAAGTAATAATAATTATTTTTTTCCTCTCAGGGTAGCTCTACAAATCCCCAGGGCATAAATGAGGATAAATCCCATTCATTGTCTGTTACGTGCTTAGATATTTTTGAAAATTAAGTGCCACTGAAATCAAGAAGTCTAGAAAACATTTTCTTTTTTTTTTTTTTTCAATTCTTTAGGGAAAAGTGTGGAAAGACACTACAGAAACAGAGCTAAAACTATATATATCTTGATTGTATTTAAACAAAACATGCAGTCAGCTGGCAAAAACTGCTTTCTGAGACTCAGTTTTCATTTAATTGGGAACATAAACATATGAAAGTCAAGGATAGTAATTTGATTTCAAAAGAGAGCTGCTTGAGACAAGCATCAGTCAGAGCTAACAGAAGCCATATGCTAGACGTTTTGTGTAAGTGATGTGGTCTTCAGAGTGTAGAAAAAGCATATTTGATTTTTTAAGCAGATCTGTCCTAAAGAAGTTGTAGTAAACCTTCTGCTCAACAGGCTAAAAAGTATTTATGTGCATAATCGATGTTAATATTTTAAATCATAGATGCAAGATATTTTCTGTTGTGCATCACAGAAGCTTGTGCGCTTAACTATAACCACAGAGTACTTGTAATTTCCCAGAGCCACAGAATAGTTAAGATAAAATTTGGCAAATCAGAGCTTCCCTGAGTGAGGGGGTTCTGGCTCTATATGACTAGGTCTGCTGAAAGTTTTGCAGATGTCTGCTAAGCTTTTTAAACCAAGAGCCAGTAATTATCTCCAGCAGTTGTGGGCAACAAGCGATGAAGGTAATTCTGGAACAACAGTGGTGAAACAAGAGCTCCCTTGTCATGATGAAGAAGATTGAAAAACACTCAGTGGAAAAGAGTAGGGCTTAACCGGCCATAGTCTCTTACAAACCAGGAAGGCAGGCTGTCACATAAACCAGCATTTATTGGCCATTTCTATTGCATTTAAAGCCATTTAAGTTATGATGTCATGGATTACTCTAGTCATCTTTGCAAGCAGGATGTATATTACCCTGGCATACTAACTATAGCATGCTTTCCTAGAGATTTTGTTAATATTAAGGAACTGACACGCTATATTTTGTATTGATGAGTTATGTGCAGTATAATTAGTATTTTGGTGAAAGCTCTTGGCTTGTTCCTGTTGACAAGAGTCCACTTTGCAGGGGGCAAATGTGCAGACTGAATGTTTTATGCACACAGAGCAGGAGCCCTGCTTTAAAAGGAAAGATTGTGCAAAGTGCAAGGTTATTGAAATCCAGATGAACTTTATTATTTGTTAACTTGTACTTAGTTAACAAGTTCTGACTGGGACTGATCCCAGAGGTGGATCTCTGCAGGCTCTTGGGAGTCAGGATAGAGGGATGGGCTGATCCTTGTGGATGAGCAGAGTAACTGATCCAGGCTCTTGTCCAAGCATCCCTCTGGGGGCAGCTGGGAGGCTGAGAGCAAACCTATGTAAATTAGCAGCACTTGCTAGGCTTCATGTATAACCTTCCTTGAGTCCCTTTCCCACTTCAGGAAAATTATTATGGTATTAAGGCCTGTTCCTTACATATTAAATATCATTCTGATTACCTGTAAGTGGATTGGTCTGAGTTCAGGAAAGGAAGGAGGTCTTCCTCTCACTCTTCCATCCTGCTTGCCTCCATAGGTGGCAGTGTGAGTGTGCAGCTGGGAGTAGTCACAAGGATACTATTGCCATGGTGCTTTAGTTTTAAGAAATGGCCAGGTCTTTGATGATCCAGATAAAACACTTCAGGAAGTTACTGCCCTTCACCTGGATGCCCTTAAAGCTACTCAGGGAGTCCATTTCAGTGCTCAGTGAACCTGGTAGGATTAAACCTCATCTGAGGACATCATATGCCCATCTGTTTGACATTGCACTGAACTGAACTTGGTAGTGCTGACAAGGATACCCATGACACAGATAATCTCCATGTGAAATACAATAATTTCTTAAATTGCTTAGCAAATTCTGCATAATTCTTAAGATAATTCTGATCATTCTTAGACATGAAGCTAACCATGGAGAAACCTGATCCCATACACAAAGTACATGATGACTGTTGGTCGAAGTTGGTAAACTTACATGTCTGAATGATTACAAAGATTCCTCTATGACAAAGTTCAAGCTGACAGCAGGTTTAGTTATGAATAAATAGTAATATAATAACTGTAATGTTCTTTAACCATTCTCAAATGATGAGGGAACAAATGGTGTTTGCTCCTAAGTCCTGTGAAAGCATCTCTCTTGCATTTACTTATAAGCTGCCTAAGATCATCTTGATTGCCATTGTCAGTCTGTAAAGCACATGGCATGAACTTTTCAGTTGTATATGCATGAAAAATGTTCAGAAAAGGTTATGTTTAAGGTCATCATTCTATTGTCAGGTAAAAACTGTGAAAATCTGGGGTGCTCTGCTGAAGCCGGAGGAATGCTCCTGTGTTGGGATTGCAGCATTGATCTGGTCAGGCCTGGTTAAGCAGAAGCAGTCAGGAGACAGCATACCACAAATGTGTGTTTTAAATCATTGTTGTGTCTTGGGTAATGTGCATCACTGTTGTACAACAAATTGTACAACGGGTATATTGAAAAATATTGCTCATAAGTCTCACTGAAGCAGTTATGCAATTTGCTACTCCCGCCATTTTTTTTTCCCAAAGAACTGAGTATAATGCAAGGTTAACTGCATTTTGATGATCAGTTTTAGAAACTGCCATTCCTGCCTCTTTAGTAGACACAACGGGAATATAGAATTAGTAGGGCAAATATTAGATCCTCTAAATTGTGGGGGGAAGTTTGAATTTGAATTTCCACTATTTGATTCCTGATTTGATCACAAGGTATTGCTTCATGACAACTGAAATAGTGGGATTTTCCTGAGATATCAAAGCCATTTAGGTGAAATTTAATCCTTGGCTATTGACTAACCTGTAGCCAGAAAAGGATTCATGGTCAAACACCCCTTGTTCTGTCTGTTACTCTTTATTTTTCCACTGGCAAAAGACATCTTTTGCCTTCTGCTTCCCCCTATTTGAGATCACTGGGGAATTGTTACCATTTCAAGCAGAGGTACAAAGCAGAATCTAAAGCGTTTCTATACTTACATAAACTAAGTTAAAATGCACATGTATATTTTGCTCTTTTGAGACCTCACTTGGAGTATTGTGTACAGTTCTGGTGTCTTCAACATAAAAAGGGCATGGAACTGCTGGAACAAGTCCAGAGGAGGGCCACAGGGATGATCAGGGGAGTGGAGCACCTCCCTTATGGAGACAGGCTGAGAAAGTTGGGGCTGTTCAGCCTGGAGAAGAGAAGGCTGCGTGGAGACCTCATAGCAGCCTTCCAGTATCTGAAGGGGGGCCTATAAGGATGTTGAGGAGGGACTCTTCATTAGGAACTGTAGTTGATAGAGCAAGGGGTAATGGGTTCAAACTTAAACAGGGGAAGTTTAGATTGGATCTAAGGAAGAAATTCTTTACTGAGAGGGTGGTGAGGCACTGGAATGGGTTGCCCAGGGAGGTTGTGAATGCTCCATCCCTGGCAGTGTTCAAGGCCAGGTTGGATGAGGCCTTGGGTGGCATGGTTTAGTGTGAGGTGTCCCTGCCCACGGCAAGGGGGGGTTGGAACTAGGTGATCCTATGGTCCTTTCCAGCCCTAACTGTTCTATGATTCTATGTGTATTTGTGTAGTCATGCTAATATTACCAAATTGTAACTTCTGTAACTTTCATTTTTAAGGCCTTTTAATGATTTTTTAAGTATGGGTTAATGAATTCTTTTTAAAGACAACATGAGAAAAGTTACAGCAAAGTTATTTTTTCAGGCCATCCTGGAACCAGTGAAACCTCTAAAAAATACATATACTGTACAGAGACATTTGACACGTAGATCCAGGAGAGATTTATTCAGGGTATCAATCTTAAGGTGTTCGATGCTTTCATTCCTCTAAAGAATGTCTGTGCTTTATCAACTGAGTGAAAATGTTACTTATTAACTTGACAACATTTTTTTTGTTACTATTAATAAAAAATTCTGTGAAGTGGAAATCGTGAGTGATCCATGCCATGAGCCTTTGTAAGGGGAGTGAAAATCTCCCCGTTTATGGCCAGAGAAATACATGCAACTATTTTGTTTGTGCAGTTACCTAGTAGGATATGCAAGCACAACATTTTGCAACTGTAAGTGCTAATTTGTTGGCATTTTTTCTGAATCTGTCTATCGCACCCTTTGAGAAACTATGTCTGCGTAGTGTATATCTCCCATTTTCCAAAGTTCACTATATCTAAGTTTTGAAATAAGCTGTTGGATGGTTTTCCATAGTAAGAGTTTTATCTCCAGCTCAATACAAAGTCTAGAGAGCTGTGCACATCATCTCCAATTATCTGTGCATCCTTGTTCTGTGAGCAGATTTTTAAACAAAACACTTCATTGCGCATCTATTGTCTTTTTGCAGGTGATGTATCACCCATCAGCATGTCTCCCATCAGTCAGTCGCAGTTTATTCCACTTGGGGAAATCCTTTGCCTGGCCATCTCAGCAATGAACTCTGCCCGAAAACAAGTCACACAAGAAGCACTAATGGAGCACCTAACAACCTGCTTCCCAGGTAACTGGATATCAATAAATCATTGGTCAGATGGGCACATGTCTGTAAAAGGGCAGAATCTCCAGTCCCTACCCAAAAGGCTGCTTATCTTTTTGGCTTGCTTAAAGCAGAGAACTTCAGGTTTTGATAGCCTATTTTTCTTCACTGTTCTGGATGGGAATATTAAGTAATCCTGAGATGCTACCCAAAATAAAAGGAGGCTTTAGGATTCTAATAACCTTTCTTATGACCTCTTCTTTATTCTTAAACATATAGGGAATTGAGTTCTCTTTTGACAGGGCCATTCATGTGGGATGCATTTTGCAGGGTTTTGCAGGTCTTTATGTAAACATTAAAGATTACTTGTGGTAATAAACAGCAAACTGTATCAGCTTGGGTTTTTTTTCAGACTGGTATCAAAATCAGCTTATTTGTGTTTTTTCTCACAAAATGAATTCTTTATCATCATAGTCAAAAGAGTTTAGGACTTCTGTAATAGTTACGGAGAACAAAGCATGTGTCATAACCAGAGCAGGCTTATTCCACCTTGTGGCTTTCAAGCCAGTTGTAAGCTAACTCGTAATCATTCTGTTGACATCATTCAACCAGTTCAAGTGTCATTGTCCAGTCTCTGCAGAGATAACCTCATGGGGGTCCTTGTGTAGAGCCGTCTCTCTTAAAAAAACAGTTTTCCCACGTACTGTACCTCTTCTTTCACCTAGAACAGGCTCTAGGAACTGGTGGGGTAAGTAAGTAACAGAGTCCAATGAAGATGACATGCCTGCTTCAGGGAGAGGTTATATTTAAACTGAAAGGAGATTGCCAGCCTGTTTTCCAGGGCTTTTCATAGCCTTCTTGGACACAGTTCTGGCTTTTGCTTCTGTACTGCTCTTGCTTGAAAAATCTTTAAATTTTTATTTTTTTTTTAACTTGACAGCTGTCTCCAAGACTGAAAGGCTTGCAGAGCCATACATATACTTGCTGTGTTCATAAATGCTGGTATACTGTTCAGAAGATATTCTTGTCAGCATTTGATCATATTAATTAAATGGTAGAATGAAAATGGCTTGGATTAAAGATACTGTAACATCAAAAAAAAAGGAAACCTATATTAAGAATGTACTGTTGAATATGCTGCTTCCGTACTGCAGTCTGTATCTGGAGTTGGTGAATCATGCAAAACGCATCTTGTAGAGTTATCTAAAAAGGTGGTGTAAAAGCATTGGGCAGAGGTTTACTGCTCCGGAAAGCACAACTCTTTCACTTGTGCTCTGTGTGATCCTGGCCAAGATGTTTTAACTGTTCTGTGCCTGAGTTAAGAGTTCTCTAAACTAGTTGAGAAACTTCACTGTTGTACCTCTTTTACAGCTGTAGAAAGCAGCTAATTAAAAATGCTTCAGTAGGAAAACTACTGATGCATCTGCCTCATCTAGGCAGCCTAACAATAGCCGTGTTTTGATGTCTTGATTTTTTTTGCTTACGTTTCAGAGCAAGAGTTACTTAAATCCTTGAAGGTTACGTGGCTTTTGCTGTAACTGGGACTAAATTCTGAGATTTTAAAATATAATGCTGCATTGAGAACTGTGTTTGGAATAAACAATTCCTTCTGACATTTAATAGTTACGCTTTGGAAAAATGTACTGCAAGTATATTTTGTAAATACTGGCTTTCTGTCCCAGTTTGTGGGTTTGTTTATCAGGGTTTTTTTTGAGTATGCTTGACTGATTTGAAAATAGGGGTAAAAGTTGTAAGGGACAGAATGTAAAGAAAGCAAAGTTCACAATTAATAATTCCATCTTCATTAATTTTGATGATTTTTTTCAAAGTCAGGTTTGCAAGTATTTTTCCAGTGATTCTATCAATATTTTTATGTAACCATTATTTTATGGTGGAAATGATAATTTATTGGGGCATCCCTTCGGTTTCCAGGGAGCATGACTTGTATATTGTGTTATTCTTGCTAGACAGGACCATGCAATTCAACAGGCTGGATTATTTTGTAGACTCTGCTTAGAAGCAGCCTGAGGCAAGTTAGCACACAGTCTCTTGCTGCCTCTCTATTTTCCACTAGCCATGAACATGTGCATGTCTCAAGTCTGAGAGATTAAAAAAAGGAGAGCCTTATTTTTCCTACCTCACTTCCCAGAATGTAAAGAAAATTATCTGGAAAAAAAACCCAAAACACACTACTAAGCCACCCTTTGTTGTCCAGTTCTTCCCCTCTAGAAAAATGCCTTTCTCTCCCAGCCCTGATATGTTTAACACAGCAAACATATATGTTCTCTTGGTGTAGGAGGATTATCCAAAAATATTGTCCTTTCCAATAAACAGAACCTCTTCTTATACTGATATTTTTCACTTGTCTGTCTAGACTCTCATAAATCAGACATGGCTTTTTGAGCCCTTGTATTCACTGTGGCTATTTTAAAATATCTGATGTTCTCCCATATTCTGATAGTTTAATTTCCCTAATTAGGTGCTGATGCTCCGAGAGGAAGGAGAGCATTACCATTGTAAATGTATCTGTCATTGTCACATAACCTCTCTGTGTCTCACCCTGCAGCAGCACTTGTCTGCTTGTGTTGTTTGTGTTTTAATGAACAGATGCTTCACTGCGTTTCATGGAGTCTATAAATTTCCTAAGACCCCAAATGCTACTCTCAAACTGCCTGAGAATAATAAACCTTTTTTCCTCAGTGCAGGATCTTACACTTGCAGTTTAGCCCTCTAGTTTGCTGAGCCATTGTACAGGCATAAATCTGGGCCATGGCTCTATCTGAAATAAGGTATGCTAATTATTTATAACATCACATAGCAACCACTCCACATCCTTAACTAGTATTTCATGAGCCAGTCAGAGTATTTCTTTTATCCCTTGTTAAGCCTTAACATCAGCTCAGGAGAAAATCATTTTAGCAGAGTTAACACGATTTAAATACTACTTCAGATGTACTTTTCATGAATTCATTTTATTGAAAAAGTTTGTAATGATAATGCACATCTTATTTGCAGCTTTTGTTATTTGTCAGGTTTTTAGAAAAGCAAGAGGGCTCCTGCTGCATGTGCTCCCATTGCTCTAATTTAGAAATAAACAATAAGATGTTTGTACAGCCCTACTTTATAATTTATTGACCATGGTTTAAATCCCTTACATTAAAAGTGAACCTTTTAAATCCAGTATAAGGAGCTAAGAATGTAACCTCTGTTCCTGTGTTTGGCAGCCAGCCCCTCTTATCTGTATGAGCCTGGCTGAAGAAAGCGTCAAGCCTTAGTCTATACTGCCTTTAATAAGGATTCCCCCTCCCCCCCCTTTTTTTTTTCTCTCCAATTCTGACAATATACTTCTTAAAATAATTTTAAGGAGTTCAAAATTCTGTTGTAGAAAATGCTTATGTATTGCATTAGGCTGCTTTTGAAGTAAACTGATTCCTGAAAGCTGGCAAATTCCTCTGACATTCACCTTCATAGCTGTTCACTCTTTAAAACGTGAAATGTATATGTAGCACTTAAACTAAGTGTTTTACATTAACTGAGTTCGCTCTAGGTCAGTGTTCTTTGTGAGCAGCAAACAAGACATAATCTTCTGTCTGAAAGCTCAGTGGCTGGCATAGTAGACTCTCTTGAGATGCAGAAAATGTACATGTCTGATGATTCAGTGTCCAGACAGTTTCTGCTTTTGAATTATTAAACCACTACATAATCTTAAATAACACCACTGCTGTCATGAAGTATTTTATATGCTAGAGTCTCTAAACTACTGGTTTTTATCCTCTTGTCCCTATTTAATGGAAAAGGGGAGAGCATAAGGAGACTTGTGAATGCAGTGGGATAGGTTACTTATATACATGATGTGGATAGGTTGCTGTAAAGAGAAAAGTCTTGAGAAAGCCAGGAAATTTGTATTTAAAATAGGAACAATGGGAGCCACAGTAGTGTCATTGTTCCTGTCCACCATGGAGGAAAGCCTAATTTGAGTTAGGACTTAGAATTAGCTGGCAATGCTGAGCACCAGAGATTTGCATCTGCCATCATCACTGCTGGCTTAGGGAACCATAGGGATGTGCTATATGCTGGGAGTGATAAAAGTGATAGTCCCCAACTCCAGAGAGAAGACTGACACGATTAACTTCACAGCATCATTGACTGCCCAGGCACACTCTTTTTTTTTTTTTTGCTATTGGTATTTATCTGCACATTCTCTATTCTCAGGACTTAGTCAATTAATGTAAGTACTGTGCATCCATCATTTACCCAACACATTGTAGTCATTATGGTTTACTGGGTGGAAGGTATGTATTACTATTTTTACCATATATTTGCAGTGCATTTTTGCCTAAGTTAGTGTAAAACATCAGGAGATCCATTTAAATCTCTTTCTCTAACTTTTCTGTAAACATCTGGAGAATGTTTTCCTCTCTTATTTTTGTTCCAATGTTTTTGTAACTCTATGTTAAGAAAAGTTTTTAAGCAAAATAAGGATGAAGAACCAAGGTCTCACAGTCAAAGGTAGGTATGTGTTGAGCTTTTATTGTGTAAGCTCTTGGAAAATGCAATGGATCAGTCAGGTTGTCTGTGTAGAGACAGGAAGAGAGATTGGCTTTTGCACAGCACGTGCATGTCAGTTGGACCGGGATTGGACCCTGCAGTGCATTTTCAGCACAGTATCAAGAAGCACATGAGTTTAAGTTCAGGATCATCCACTTGTGGTGATGTAAGGCATAATGTAAAAGGGGTGGTATTACCCAAGTAGACACCACAGGATGAAGAGGTTAGATGATGACTGTTGGTTGTTATGGGAATTGAAATCACTCTTCATGTCCTGTGCTTTTCTGAAAGCTCATATGGAGGGCTCTCCAATTGCCACTGCCTCGCAGTCCAGGGGAAACTCAGCATACTGCTCTTCAATGTAGAGAGAGTCAGGACTGTGGACTAGGGAGGTGTAGTCCTTTTTTCCCAGCTCTTTGGATTTCAGCTTTTCACATCTGTTGCCATTTCTGGCATGTTTGCTCATCCAACAGTTCGGGGGGGGGTCTTTGTTAGTCTTGCTAGGATTATCACATAAATTGTGGACACCACATGAAAAGGGGAGAAAACACACATTCCTGATTCTCCATTTCATTTGCATATTTCTTTCAATTTTCAGTCTCAGTTATTCTCTCAAATTATATCCTTTCTTTACCTCTTCTACTTCCTGTGTCTGTATCAGCTCAAGTCTTTCAGGTCGGTGGACTATGCACGAAATATATTTACTGCCCCCATGTACTTCTCGCTGGCACCTTCTCTACTGTAAATGCTTTCACTCATGTGTCCATGATAGTCCTAACTCTTTGCTGCTTCCATTGTAAGAGTTTTAGTTACAGATATTACTGGTCATGAGCAGTATGGTCATGTCTCTAAATTCAAACAACATTCAAAGCTAGGCATAAGAATATTTATTATGTTGCCTGCAACCCAGTAGCAAGGAAGAAAGTTGAGTTAAGGAATTGGTACAACTTTCCTATTTCTTGTCACTAATCTTCTAACGGTGTGTTGGTCACAGTGCCAGAGCCCTTGCTGTCACCTTCATGCTTGCTACCACAGGTAGATCAGTGAGCTTGCAGGCTCCAACCTTTGACATGTGGGAGAAGAGCTGGTGAGCAGGCACTATGTGCCACTGAAGATACTCTGTTTGTGGCAAGTCCACCTGCTTGAGAATTTTCCATGAAGTATTTTTGTAATAAGCATATGCTGTGTTGACGTGTTTTTGCATATGTGATTCCATGGAATTTCCGTTCTTTAGGATAGTCAGTTTGACTTGACAAGGCCCTGACCAACCGGAACTGTGTTGGTCTCCTTATGAGTAGGGGTGTTGACCAGATGACTTCATGAGGTCCCTTTCAACCTACTTTAGGTTGTTGCCTTGTTGGTTTTTTTTTTTAGTTGGTTTTGTTGAAGACTAAGACCTAGATCAAATAATTTTTACTTTTTTACTTTAAAATAGACAATCTAAACTTCTAGAAAAAATTTCTCTGCTTCTAAAAATGTAAACCAGGTCAGTACCTAGCATTAAGTTAAAATTCAAATGCATTTGAGTTCAACAGAATGTATTGATTGAAGATAGCTTTTTCCACTGAAAATTTTGAAGGATTTTTATTTCTTATTCAGCATAAACAGATTTTTTTTTTAAACAAGCTTTTGGAAAATCTCTTGTTTCCTCAGAACTAGATGGAGCTTAATTCTGTGCACAGCAGATTTGGTCCTGCACCACTGAACACAGTGGGAGTACTGGAGGTGGGAAGGATCAGGCTCACAATGCCAAAACTACTATGTGGCTGATGTGGCATTGATGCAGAGTTGTCATACTTGTCCATGTCTCAATATGTACTATAGGCACTTAGGGAGTGTTCCTCACATCTTACATGAAAGGCAGGTAACTCTGAGAAGCAAATTTTCGGTAGCTAAATCTGTAACTTCCATCATAGTGGAAAAGTCTGTTCGGGTAAGATGAACTGTGTCACTTACAGAATCATAGAATCATAGAATAGTTAGAGTTGGAAAGGACCTTAAGATCATCTAGTTCCAACCCCCCTGCCATGAGCAGGGACACCTCACACTAAACCATGCCACCCAAGGCCTCATCCAACCTGGCCTTGAACACCGCCAAGGATGGAGCATTCACAACCTCCCTGGGCAACCCATTCCAGTGCCTCACCACCCTCTCAGTAAAGAATTTCTTCCTTATATACAATCTAAACTTCCCCCGTTTAAGTTTGAAGCCGTTACCCCTTGTCCTGTCACTACAGTCCCTGATGAATAGTCCCTCCCAACCATCCTTGTAGGCCCCCTTCAGATACTGGAAGACTGCCATGAGGTCTCCACGCAGCCTTCTCTTCTCCAGGCTGAACAGCCCCAACTTTCTCAGCCTATCTTCATAGGGGAGGTGCTCCAGTCCCCTGATCATCCCTGTGGCCCTCCTCTGGACTTGTTCCAACAGTTGCATGTCCTTTTTATGTTGAGGACACCAGAACTGCACACAATACTCCAAGTGAGGTCTCATGAGAGCAGAGTAGAGGGGCAGGATCACCTCCTTCGACCTGCTGGTCACGCTTCTCTTGGTGCAGCCCAGGATACAGTTGGCTTTCTGGGCTGCGATCGCACACTGAAGCCGGCTCATGTTCATTTTTTCATCGACCAACACCCCCAAGTCCTTCTCTGCAGGGCTGCTCTGAATCTCTTCTCTGCCCAACCTGTAGCTGTGCCTGGGATTGCTCCGACCCAGGTGGAGGACCTTGCACTTGGCATGGTTAAAACTTCATAAGGTTGGCATCAACCCACCTCACAAGCGTGTCAAGGTCCCTCTGGATGGCATCCCTTCCCCCCGGCGTATCAACCGAACCACACAGCTTGGTGTCATCGGCAAACTTGCTGAGGGCGCACTCAATCCCACTGTCCATGTCACCGACAAAGATGTTGAACAAGACCGGTCCCAACACTGATCCCTGAAGGACACCACTCGTTACCGGTCTCCAGCCGGACATCGAGCCATTGACCACAACTCTTTGCGTGCGGCCATCCAGCCAGTTCTTTATCCACCGAGTGGTCCACCCATCAAATTGATGTCTCTCCAATTTAGAGACAAGGATGTCCTGTGGGACAGTGTCGAATGCTTTGCACAAGTCCAGGTAGATGACGTCAACTGCTCTGCCCCTGTCCATCAGTTCCGTAGCCCCATCATAGAAGGCCACTAAATTGGTCAGGCAGGATTTCCCCTTAGTGAAGCCATGCTGGCTGCCACCAACCACCTCCTTGTTTTTCATGTGCCTTAGCATGCCTTCCAGGAGAATCTGCCCCAAGTTTTTGCCAGGCACAGAGGTGAGACTGACTGGTCTGTAATTCCCCGGGTCATCCATTTTCCCCTTCTTAAAAATGGGGGTTATATTTCCTTTTTTCCATTCGTCGGGAACTTCACCTGACTGCCATGATTTTTCAAATATGATGGCCAATGGCTTAACAACTTCATTCGCCAGCTCCTTCAGGACCCACGGATGGATTTCGTCAGGTCCCATGGACTTGTGTATGTTTAGATTTTTAAGATGGTCTCGAACCAGATCCTCTCCTACAGTGGGCCTAGGGTCCTCATTCTCACAGTCCCTGCGTCCGCCTTCCAAGACTTGGGTGGTGCAGTCAGAGCCTTTGCCAGTGAACACTGAGGCAAAGAAGTCATTAAGAACCTCATTAAGAACTTAGGATGTGTCTTTTATGTTTTTGATCAGCTGATATAGTTGAAGCATGAACAAATCTGTTCAGGTTTGTGATAAAAGCATAGATTGGGGGAATGTTTTTTTTCTGTGTAGCATTCTTATGCGGAAGAACAGTTTAGGCATCCAGAGTAACAACCACTGTTGTGTATGTGACTGGGCATTATAATAAATAGTTCTGGTGAACTGGGATATGAATATTTAATTGGAAGAAGAAGAAAAGTGAAATGTTTCCCCTGACAGCCTTTGGCTTCCAGTAATTCCATCTTGTATCTTAAGGTCACCTGCAGAATGGAAGTGACTAGAAGTTCTCTCTCTCTCTCTCTCTTTTTTCTTTTTAACACTCCATTAATGGCCTCCTTTCTGTTTAATTAATAATTGACATGTCTGAGGTGTAAGAGATAAATGGGAAAACAAATAGGCAAGAGAATGCCTAACAAAATGCTTTACTGGAGTTGTTTGTTCAGCATATTCCATCTTGCACATTGGGAAAAACTACTTTTTGTTGGGGAGGGTGGAGCCAGAGAGTCCTGTATGGTTTTATGTACTCCCTGATATATGTTTACTGTCATTTCTAGGAGTTCCAACACCCAGTCCAGAAATCCTTCGACATACCTTGAATATGCTTGTACGGGAGAGGAAAATATACCCAACTCCGGATGGCTATTTCATTGTAACCCCACAGACTTACTTTATAACACCATCTCTCATACGAACTAACAGTAAATGGTACCATTTGGATGAGAGGATACCTGACAGGTCTCAATGTACCTCTCCACAACAAGGAACTATAACTCCCTCCACCTCGGGATGCGTCAGGGACCGAACACTACCCAAAAACCACTGCGACTCCTGCCATTGTTGCAGAGAAGACATGCACAGCATGCATGCATCTACCCTACAGAGGAAATCAGCAAAAGACTGTAAAGACTCGTACTGCCCTCCTTCATTATGTCAAGTCCCACCTACTGAGAAAAGTAAAAGTACTGTCAATTTTTCCTATAAAGCAGAGACACTCACAAAGCCTAAGGATGTAGAAAAGCAGTCTAAGAAATTCGGACTCAAATTATTCCGATTAAGTTTTAAGAAGGACAAGACAAAACAGTTGGCAAATTTCTCTGCCCAGTTTCCTCCAGAGGAGTGGCCGCTAAGGGATGAGGACACTCCTACCACTATACCTAGAGAGGTAGAAATGGAGATTATCAGGCGCATTAACCCAGACTTGACTGTGGAAAATGTCATGAGGCACACTGCACTAATGAAGAAACTTGAAGAAGAAAAAGCTCAACGAAGCAAAGCAGGATCTTCAGCTCACCACAGTGGACGAAGTAAAAAGAGCAGGAATCACAGAAAGTCTCATGGGAAATCGAGGTCACACAGCAAGACTCGGGTGTCCAAAGGAGACCCATCAGATGGCTCTCATTTGGATATACCTGCTGAAAGGGAATATGAGTTCTTTGATCCCTTGACTCGATCCCCACGGGAAGGCTGTTTTATAATAGAGCACAAGGGAGATAATTTTATAATGCACAGCAATCCTAACATGATTGAATCTCACTTTCCCATGACACCAGAGTGGGACGTGTCTGGTGAGCTGGCCAAAAGAAGAACTGAAATGCCTTTCCCTGAACCTTCCAGGGGAAGCTCCCACTCCAAGGTCCACCGGAGCCACAGCCATACACAGGATAGAAGATCAAGGAATGAGAGGTCCAGTAAGGCTAAAGAAAGGTCTAGATCCATGGATAACTCCAAGGGACCTCTGGGCTCAGCTACTTTAGGCACACCTGAAGATATGGGTGAAGGCTGTAGCCCAGATGACCAAACAACTAGCCAAACTTACATTGATGATAGTACCTTAAGGCCATCTCAGTCGCTCAGTCATCAAAGGGCTCTGATTACATCCGCAAGCTACAAAGAGACTTGCATCCCTGAAAAAGCTAGTGGCAGTGTAGAAACCCCCAGTTCTTGTAGCCTATTGGAACAAAACAAGCCTACAGAGAATTTGCCATCATATAGTGAGCTCAACTCCTGCACAACAAAATCTGCAGTCGATGACTATTTTCAGTGCAACACCTCCAGTGAGACTGTGCTTACTGCTCCATCACCACTGGGAAAGAATAAAGAGGATCATGATACACTGACAGGGACAGATGGGCTCAAAAAAATGACTCCCACAGAAAGACAATCTCAGCATATTGCTAGGGAGCCTGGGGTGCACAAAGAAGAGTCCCCAAAGGGCCCAAGCAGTGGTTCAGTGGTTGCTGGCCAAACTCCAGAGGTGATTGCAAATGGGCGGCTTGTTCAACATCATAGTGCTGAATCAAGCAGCCTTGATAAAAGGAAAGAAATATTTAGCAAGGATACACTCTTTAAACCTCTGCACAATACTCTTTCTGTGAATAGTTATCATAAGTCTAGCACGCCCCTGCTAAAGCCCCATCAAAAAACCCCCTCTGACACATTGCCAGTCAGATGTGAGAAACTTGAACAAGCGATAGTAACCTCAGTTACACAAGTCATGCCTGTTTCACAGAGACAGCAAGAGACAACTGGAAACCAGGAGGCCTCCTTCGACTACTACAACGTATCTGATGATGACGACTCAGAGGAAGGAACCAACAAAAATGCCGAGGACGAAAAGAACAGGGATGATGTTGGTACGATGCAGTGGCTCCTAGAGAGAGAAAAGGAGAGGGATTTGCAGCGGAAGTTTGAGAAAAATCTCACTCTTCTCACCCCAAAGGAAACAGACAATAGCAACAACCAGAGAGCCACTCACTCAGCCCGCCTGGACAGCATGGACAGCAGCAGCATTACTGTGGACAGCGGGTTCAACTCTCCACGGTAGGACTGCCACATTCATTGCAGCTTTGCAGACTAGAAAGTTCCATTTATAAGTATATGTGTGTAATATTGATGACAGAATGTAGGGCCGTATTAAACAATTTCACATGTTTTCAGACAGTGTTTTCTACAGCTCTAGAATCTGCCATTCAGATGTGTGGTTTTCAGTGTAAGCAGCCAATAACCATTGCGGCACTGACTCTGTATTAGTTTTTCTGTTTGCTGAAAACTCCCTTGCATCCTTTTTTTTCTGTATTGAACTTGTGTTTGCATTTAGAATAGATGGGATGAGCTGCTGCATACTCCCCCCTTCCCTTTCCCTCTGCTATCAAAACTAATCGCATGACTAAGCAGCATAATCTTTGGCTCAGACAATAAAAACCCCACCAACCAACAAACCAGACCAAAAGCCATGATGATTGGTTTGGGTATTTTGTTTCTTCTCTGAAAATTTTTGGAAGTGTCTCTATCACCTTTCAAACTGTTGAGACTGGAAAAGCCGCTCTCCCCACAGGGCTGGAAGTGCTCAGGATATTTGAACTTCAGAAGTGACCCAGCACTGCATCAGCAGAGAGGGGGGTGCTGTGCCTCTAAGATATTTGGGGAAAGAGTCCAGATGCTTGTGTGTGGTGGTGCTGGTTAGTCATTTCCATTTCAGGGATCTCAGGCATCATGGAAGTCTCAGTGTGCTAGGAGTCTTACAGGCATAGGGAGGAGTTGCTGGTGTGTTCCCTGTCCTGGAGATTTCACAAGCTCATTTCCAGGTTCAGAATCGTCCACGCAAGCCTTCTTCCTTCTCTCTGACCTTTGACAGTCCTAGGTCCCTACTGGGATGAAGCTTGACTGACTTTGTTTGCCCTGGATAGCAACCCATCAGAGTTCAGAACAGTGACTCCAAGAGCACAGAAATAATTTACAGTAGTAATTCTTTTATAGTGTTTTACTTAAGCTTAAATTATTTATTGTCTGTGTTTAAAAATATAACCTCAAAGGCTGGATTTGTATGAGGTGAAAGACAGTTGCGGTTTTGGGGGTTCTTTTGCTGGTATGTTGTGTCCACCCTCCCTTCCCTCTCCCCCCCCCCCCGCAAGGTGTTCTTATTCCTCAGAATTACTTTTATTTTTCTAATCTCTAGTGAAGGCTCTCAGAAAGACACACAAAGCATTTCCTGCTTCTACACAGGACTGAATTTCATTTTCAGTTAAAGTCACATCACATGGCTACTCCCACTTGATGTTATTGACAAGGCAGCAGTTACTGGGCCTGCTGCAGCATGCAGTGATTATCAAACTAGAGCTGGCTTTTAACATATGTATCATTTTCCTGAGTAAAAAGTTTGAAAAATAATTTGAGTAAATTGTACCACTTACAGTGAGCCCAGCTTAAAAAAGAAACTTAAGAAGGTTTTGAATTTGTTCTTGTTACTGATTGTTCTGCAGATGCTTGGCATCTTTCTCACATACGACTGTTGTATGGGGCGATTTGCACTGTTCTTTAAATGTAATCTCTTCTTTTAGCTGAAGTGCTATACTTGCAGTCAGTTTTTGTGGGGGAGTGTGTGGTGGTGGTGGTGGTTCATTCTTGCACAGCCTGACTCACTCCGCAGAGTGCATTTCACCTTCAGGATAGGATGTTGACTGGATAAAAATCAGTTCTTAGACTACTTACGCGAGCTGAATATCAGGTGTATGTCTCTGGTTAATGCAAAGGCAGACATTTCATTCCCTAGTTATTTACACAAAAGATAAAATTTCTGTTGATGTTAAACTTAGCAAGAGAACAGAACATGCCTAATATACTGGATTTAGTGCTGGTATACCACTTTGTTTAGATGAAAAGGAAAACAGATAAGCAGCTTTTTATAATCATTGTGTTTTACACATCTCTTTTATTTTACTGTTATTAACAAATGCCTTTTTTTTGGCAAGGCCACATAAAGTAAGCTTTTTTTTTAAAAAAAAAACAAACAAACAATATTTTGTGTGGTTTTCTTGCATATTTGTTTTGTAAGACCAATGGATAGTCTGGATATTTCAAAGGCTTTTTCATGAGCTTTGCATCAAAATTATTAAATCGGATGATTTTGCTGAGTTTTGGTCACTTCTTGGTATAAGTCTATAAAAATATATTGAGCTGAGGGTGAATTCAGCCGTTTGTCTATAATTGCAATCCTGTTTTACATTCCTACCTTATAACAGAAATGTACTGCACAGCTCTTTTCCAGGAAATACAAAAAAGCCACCCAGCATCCATCTGGTAAGATTCACCTAGATCTGACAGTGCCTATTAGCAGATGCCTAGGGAAGAATAAAAGAACAGGATGTTCATGTAGTGATATTCCTCAGGTATACTCTTCTAGCAGTGGTATATTTTCATTTAAACTGAAATGTACAGTGTTGCTTTGGGAATCAAAACTACCAATTCCACACTGTGAAAGAAAAAGTATATTTTTAAAGTGTGATAAATTAAAAAAGGGGCATTTAAAAACCCCGAACAAACAGGAAAAAACCCCAAAACCCAGGATGCAGTTAAAGAGAATTACAGTGGTCATTTGACTTCAAGTATTTTGTGTGTTAATTTGTGAACGCATCACCGTTGGGAAAACAACCTCACAGTATTTTGTTCATTGCTTCTATGCAAGTTGTATATATAATAAAACTTAGATGTCAGTATTAATTTTATTCCTTTATTTTTAAAGCTTATATAATACGGCTGCTCTTTTGTCACCTAAAGAAAGAGCTAATCTTAGCATTACTCTGCATGCAAAATTTTCACTGCAGTCTTTGTGTATACATGTTGTAATGGTTAGTTTGTAATACCAGAATTGAAAATGTTTGAAGATCTCGAATTGGTGGTCCCATAAAGAATGATATAATACTGAATGATCTCAGAAAACCAAAGTTTGCATCTATTTTTATTAAGAAGCAGAGGGAGGAGAATCAAAAACTGAGGAACAGAAGTGCTCCACACATCATTGCAGCTCAGAGAGATCTCTTGCTGTGTGTGTCAGCCATCATAGCTGTTTGGAAGTACTGACAATAAGGTGATAATTGGCAGAAGATGATCAGAACCAATTTGACCAATTTAAAAGATATATGGGAGTTTTCCTAAAAGCATAATTGATTTTCCAGATTCAGTCAGTTTAAGATGATTTAAATCTCCCTACAGCTGAACAAGTTGTTTCTTCCTTCCCCTATGCCATGCACTGGCACATTTCTCCCCTGCCACATCCAAAGGTGTTTATTCCTACTCTTCCCCTTAAGCTAGTACTAATTTTTTTTTATCTTTTTTTTGTTGTTCTTTTCTTTCTTCTTAGGGCTAGTATTTAACTGAGAGCAGTCCCTGATCTGGCTGGCTGCAAGGCTCAGCATCAGGGAAGCAGCAGGAACATGTGGCAGGGTCAGGTCCACACAAGGCAGGCAAGAGCTGCCCCTTTCAGTAGCAGGTAAATTTAGGTTGATTTTAAACTGACTATGAAATTCTGTCATTAGTATCTTTGTTTTTAGTGCTTAACAAACCCATTCAGTTCTCTAAATGTATTCTGTCAGCATCTCCATAGCAAGTGGTGATGTCATTTTGCAAAGAAGTAGGGATAATAATAGGTGAAGGATACATAATCATAGAATCATAGAATAGTTAGGGTTGGAAAGGACCATCTAGTTCCAACCCCCCTGCCATGGGCAGGGACACCTCACAGGGGTCACATGACTGTTTGTAAAACAAATCTGTCTGCACAGGAACACATTCTTTGGAGATGAAAAAATACTAAGAGCAGAAAGATAACAAAAAGTAGTAGTAGTAAAACTAGCTGTAGCATATCTTGGCTGAGTTTTTTAAAACCTGTCTTTTTAAAAGACTAAAATGCAGGCTCCTCTGTGTACATAATAAGATGTATCATTAAAGGTTTAGTCTTTAAAAGTGCTCCTTGTCCTGTCCCTCCCATGAATAACCGACATGTTAGAACTGAAGGAATGTTGTCCATTTAATGAATGAAATAGCTGCACTAGTTGTTGTGTAGGGCATGATCGCAAACAAGGCAGTTAAGATTTCTCAGCATCCTATCAGTTGCAGTTGCTTCAGCTTCAAAGCAAAATTTACGTGTTGTATTTAGAAGCGTTGTAAGTTTAATGTAAAGTACCGTTTTTAGTTAATATTTTGTGTACAAAAACATAAGTAGAATAGGAGACAATAAAGGAAGCTGTGTTACATGATTGCTGTCCTAGCTCTGCCTAATCACAGAGCTGATTTGATGAAGTTACATTGCAAAAATGCATCAGTCAGGGAAGGAAATTAGTATATTCCATATGCAAAATGGAAGCTATTTCCTTGAGTGAAAAATCCAGATACTTGGTACTGGTTCAGCTTCCAGTTTGTGTGACAGCTTCAGCTCTGCTTAGTGCTATGCCTATGTTACAGTATGATGACTGCTGAGTACCTCTGGAACCCGTTTTGAAGGAACATATGTGTACTGTCAAAATGAGATGGTTCATTGATGTGACATTACATACAAACACAGGAAGCATATTATAAAACACTCTATTCTCCTTTCCTGTCTGGTCAATAGATATATAGGCATGTTGTATATGAGCATGTATACATATTTCTTTTCCGTTCTAGTACTCGTGAGAGCCTGGCATCCAACACTTCAAGTATTGTTGAAAGCAACAGACGTCAGAACCCGGCTCTGAGCCCTGCACATGGTGGCGCGGGCCCAACATTCAACTTCCGAGCCACTGCAGACCCACCCACAAGTGAAGCTGAGAAACTGCAGAAACCTGCTAACTGCCTGCAAGCTTCTGTCACTAGCGTCTGATAGTCATCCTGCCTCAGATCCTCTGTCTTGTTCTATACAGCAAAGTTTACGACACTGGGACTGATGTTTACATCTTTGGGGAAAAATAAAAAAAAAGCATCTCAACCACAGTTTTAGTGTTTACTTAAACTGTGCTGCTATGTAGACTAGGGGCAACAAAGAAATCTTTATTTCAAGGTATCGCTTCTCACATTTGCGGCTCTGTAGCAACAGAATAGCAGTAGGGATAATACGTACACTTTTTGCTTCACTTAATTGTAACTGAGCACATATATGAAAGTCTAGACACTGTAAGTGTAAATCTGCATTTTCAATGCCCATGCAGTTGCCAACTTCATTTTACAAAAATGCCACAGATGTGTGATGCCCCTGGTCAGAGGCTAAACTCTGCTGCAGAGTTGATCGTTTTTTGCTTCAGAAACTGAGCCACTGCTGAAAGTAACCAGGCAGGATCACCATGAGGAAAAACAATGCCAAACATGACAAGTGATGACCTCAGCTCTATCTGTGAATTATTAATACTAATCAGTCATTTTCACTGTGCGTTCTTGTGACACAATTCTGCAAATACCCGTTTAAGCGAGTAAAAAGAGGTTTGGGGTTTGTTTTGGTTTTTTCCAAGTATGGAGGGTGGGAAGGGAGGCGCTTCTGCTTTTGTGTTTCAAAAGTATGAGAGATGTTTACTTAATGAGACATGCTACTTGACCTTCAATAGTCACAAATGAGGAGGTGGGCCTTTGCATAGGGGGGGGAGTGGGGAGGGAAGGGGAAGTTATAACTGTCATGAAGCCACAATGTGGAGTGACACAAAATACAACAAATGTCTTCAGTATAAATCAAGTACTTAAAAAAGATAATCTAATTCTTGTGTCACTTCTGGTATTGCAACTTGCCATTAATGTAGGAGTCAGAATAACTAATTTCTTGGAACAAAAATATTCTTTATGATATAAATGACAAGTATGGCCTGAAGAATTGATTTCTTTCTAGTGGAAGGACATAAATCTATTTTATGTAGCTTATTAAATAGAATGCCTAAATTAGGCTATTAAAAATAGCATACATTGTAGTGATTATCAGAGAACAAAATTTAGAGAATTATGAACTTCTGGCCTTTTTATTCAGTGGATGTTATTTGCAATTTAGCGTTTTATGGATGCATCTGATTTCTAGAAATTAAATGTGTCCACATGGTTGGCAGTAGAAATCTGAGTTCTGTTCATATGGTATATCCTAATTGCTCTCCCCTAAACTGTTACTCCAAAGTAATTAGTACTATGCTAATTACTGCAGAGTAACTTCTAAGGATAGCTAAATTCCAAGAGTAATTTGTAGGTGTAGGGTCACATTCTGCTCTGTTACTCATGCAACCTGGTAGTGCAACAAACTGACTTCAAATTTAACTTTTTTTTCTTTTTTCTTTTTTTTTTTTTTAATCAGAACAGATGAATTGGTGGAAGAATAACAAAGATACTAAAATGTTCAACAGCCCAAATTGTTGCAAAGAAAAGCGACTTTTACATTGTCTAGCTCTTGTAGTACACAGGTATGAAACTTAACTATACATGCTGAAAACCAGTATTTTCATCAGGTTCTGGTGACATGTATTACTCTGTACACAATGTCATTTGAGCTTCACTCATGTTCTCTGTTGTCATCAGAAGCCTTACGTTACAAGTTGGATATCATTCATTTACTTATAAAATGGCTTTCTAACGCTGGACACAATCAGTTTCCCATTCTATGAAGAACACACAGTCAATGCACAGGTCTGTTTTCCTTGGTTTCACTGTATAATTTCCATTTCATAGGAGCAATAAGATCTTTCAGTGCACATAAAGAAAATTATTGTGCTTTTGGTTGGTTATCAAAGTCACTTGGCCTTTAGCCTTCTGCCTTATCATACCTTCCAAGATGTGCTCTAATTACCATATAATGCTTTGCATGACTCATCTTATTATTCGATATGTAACTCCAGCCGTACTTATTCCATGCAAACTGTACAGTCAGAGTTTTTGTGGGGAATTGTTATATACTATGCAGTGGCTGACTGTGATTTTGTTTCCAAGATGAGCTCTGACATAAGTAGTATGTATCAATTCAGTAAATAAAAATGTCGAAACGATAAAGAAATTTACAGTGATGATCTGAAGTACTAACAGCAGCATTAAAACGTGAACAGCAGAAACAAATTTCACCTTTGGAGGAGGTATTTGTCATAAACTAATCAGAATTTATGCAGGCAGCTGGTTGTACAGAAGACATAATTCCAACAAAATATGACGGTACATACCTATAAACTGTGTAGTATGATATTTCCTAAAGTTCCCGGAGGCCAGCAGACAACATAAATGTCATATTAATGTTGACATGGCATTGTACCAATATTAATGTGACTCTTGGAATATGGAATGTAAACGGAAGTTTCAAATAGAAACGTTCTAATCTTGAATTTTATTTTTCTTTTTCCTTTTAATATCAACAATGGAATATAAGGAAATTCCATCTTGAGGTTCTAGTAACAAAGCCACAAGAGTGGAGCTTGAGTGCTTTATGTCACCCTAATCCTTTGATGAAATCATAGCCTTGTATTACATGGTTGCTTATCTATCATTCTTCTTCTAATGTATCAATTTAAAGGTTTACAGAGTTAGATTAGGTTGAATCTGTGTTGTGTTCAACTGTAAAGGGTCAACACAAATCTGTCGGCATTTTGCACACTTGATATGTATTATTATAATACAACATGTTACTTTTATGGTAATTTTTTTTACACATATAACTACCTCCATGAATTTGATGAAATGCAGCAACATGAAAAGTGTATTGTACAAAGCAAGGTTAAAAACTTTGAAGCATTAGATCATGGCGTTCTCTTGTGTGTCAGTGCTTGCATATGAAGTCATCATATCTCCATTGCCACAGTTTCCTTCTACAATATTAAAAATCTGGCTTTTAGATGAGTCACTTTAAGACTTTGACAAGGCTGCATAATTGGGGTAGAAGTGAAAAGAAGGCTGAAACCTTCTATCCTCTCTCCAGTTACTGCTAAAATTTCTGCCTGGTAGAACTTGAAAATGTATTTGTAATTTAGCAAATTAGGAACATCTACAGTCTGTGAAATATGATTGACGGTTTGGGGTTTAACAGAAGACACTCTGGGTATTTTCTTGGCAGCCTTCAAATATTTTGGGCCCTATTCTGCCTCCGTCTTTGTCAACATATCAGGTCGTGGTTTCTCTGAACTGGCAAGGGTGTTAAAACAGCTCTTCCTTTAATGATAAACACTGTTCTCTAGGTTGTGTGCATCTGAAATGCTTGCTCCTATGGAAATTACCAACAGCCTTTAATTGACTTTGCTGGGAGCAGTATTAGGGTCCTTACTCAAGGTATGTGCCTGTTGTTCAAAGAACATGGGCAAGTTGCCAAGAAAAATCAAGCTGGCTTTTGAAAAGTAGCCAGCTGCAACAAGCCACCTTTCAGGAGGGAAGCAAGAAGGATTTTTCCAAAAACCAAAGGAAGAGAGTGGCAGTTGAACCTAAGCAGATCACATTTATATACAAATCCTGATTTGTGAACACCTTTCAGCAAACCTAGTACCATTATTGTGATGCAAATTAATACACAATCATCAATTGAGCTAATTTTGCCATTCTAAGGGTTTCAGTTTAAAAAATGTAAGAAATCGTTAGCCATTTGACTTCTTGCACCACTGTAAAATGTCTGCTATGCGCAAAACAATGTTCATTCAATTTTAAGAAGTAAAATGTATTGGAAAACAAATATTTTAATGAAAACCATGGCCTAAGTGCTTGCCAGCAGTAGTTGTTATTAGAAAAGAGAACAAGCAAACCAGTATTCAGAGGGCATCGTAAATACGGATAATACTTGGCACTTATATCACACCTTGTTGCCTGAGGGCCTCAAAGCGCTTGTCATGGCACCAGTTAAGCCTGTGGGGTAGGTAGGGTTCACTGGCCCTGCTTAATGTCCAGGCACATTGGAAAACATGAAGGCCAAGAGCCTGCAGGATAATTTATTAATCAGTTGCTTTCTCAAAGTTACTGGATTAAATTTAATAGTTAACCAAAGTGTTTATTGTTTATACTCTGAAGTTACTCTTTGATACGTTCAGTTTAAGTAACAGAAAAACTACTTTGCAGTCCTGCAAAGACTCTTTGATTAGCAATGCCAAAACCAACCTGGTTTTTCCATCACATGAGTACTGCCAGCGGTGGTTTTAGAAGTAGTTATTTTAATTAGAAATTTGCTTTTCAAATACATTTCACAGAGCTTTTCCCAACACGGTTGTTCAAATTATGATGCTGAGAAAGCAAGTAGCAGCCCTAATCTGGTGTCGCACCCACGGTTTACAATTCTCTTTGCTCTTCTGAAGAAAACTGTACAGTATTAGAGAGAAAAGTTCTATTTTTTACAAAATTCTTTAAAAAAAATGGTATATATCTAAAATGTTCCCCCCAGCATAAGTAAAGTGCATCGTTACTGCATGAGAAGCGTGCAGTGGACCCACCAAAAGCCAAGCTGATGCTAGAAGAAAACGGGACTATCACACTTCTTATATAGCGGCGCTCTAAACGGTGGTTTATGCAGGTGCAAATCTGTCGTAACTCCCCTGATCTCCCGCGGATCTGACGGAGATGGGAATGGGTCGTTAACTCCATTGAAGCTCAGTTCTGAGCTGAGGGTTTCCGTGTTCCTCCCCCCGCCCTGAGACACTAAGTGCAGAGAAGGAGCAGAAGGCCACCCGCACGCACCTGGCTCTGGAAGAGCAGCCTGGGCACAGCCACCCAGCCGAGATGCTGCGACAGCCACCGCGCGTATCCCACCTCGGAAGGGCGATCTTTCACGTGGAGCGCCTGCCCTCGTGTTGTATAGCAGTTAGAGCCACCCAAAGGACACCCACCCAGAAGTATAAAAGGGCCCTTGGAGTAATTGGCACAGATGTTACTTTTATATGTGGAGGAAATTTAAGTTTAAAGGGATCATAATTCTGCAGGTAATTTTCTGTGAGTGACTGAATGTGGCTGTTGCATTAGGTTTAAATGAGTTAATAAATGCAAGTGGGACTTACTGTATGTTAGAAGGGAGTTTTGCAGCCAAGACTGCCTTGTATAAATGTGTTTGCACTGAAAAAAAAATAATTAAAAAGTTAACTTGGTCTCTGGTTGCTGTAAAGGTCATCCAAGATGGATGTTCTGTTTATATTGTATAGTATTTCATATGAAATAATTGCAGTTCATGAAATGTCTTCCCTAACGTTACTGATTTATAACAGCACATTTGTAACATGGTTTTTATTGTGTCAGTGTACCATATTGTAAATGATGATTACTTGTCATGCTTAGTATAATAATTTAAAGGAAAAAAAAAGGACAGGGATTTTTGTAAGTCTATATTTGAAAGTCCCTCCATATGGTAATATTGTGTTCATGTTGTTTATGTAGTGTTGTGTGAAATATCCATTTTGGATTGTGTTACTTTTTAAAATATTAAATAACATTTGGTTATATGTTTTAAGTGGATTCTTTGCACCGATCGGTGATTTTTAGAGAAAATACTTAACATTTCCATGTAACACACTGTTTCTTTCCCTCACTTAGGAAACCTTGCACAACAAACCAAATACCTCAGGAAAACAAGGGTTGTAACAACTTGCTGTTTTCATGTATGCTTCGTAAAAGGTCTCTGAGTCATTCTAGTAAGAGCATGGGAGAAAATTCACCAATTTTGAAGCATCCCGGTTTGGACTGGACATCGAGGTGACGGGTGCAGCGACAGTGTGATCCCCACTGAACCTATGAGCGACCAGCTGAGTGCACCCAAGCTCCAGGAAATGAGAAGTCCATTGGGGCATCCTGATGCCGAGAGCAACAGCTGTCAGGTCCCTCTTTTCCTCTTCCCTCCATACTCATGAGCCAAAGGAGGACCTGGTGCACACCCCCCATAGAAAGGGCTCTAGCAGGGAGGTTTTTTCACATTCTTAAAAAAGAATAGTAAGTTTTGCTTTCCACACTGTGACAGCGGCTGATTGGAAAGGCCCAAGTGGACAACATAACGTTTTGTCTGCCTTCCACCACCAGTTGGAAGAAGGTTTTGAGAAAGTTTAGGCTTCAGGAGTTTGCAGTTTTGCCTTGAGAACTGCTGTTTGCCAAGGTGGGCTGTGAGTATTTACAAGATGTACAAGATAAAAAACAAAGCAGCATCTGTTGGAAGTAGGTGCTGTTGTAAGCACCTTGGCTTGTCACCTGCTAGTGGTACATACTATTACTGTGCTGCTTGTAGTCTTTGTTGGTTCCCCTTCCATCTCCCTGTGTAATCCATCTCCTTGGAACTGTGGAATTTTAATTATAGGGGGGGGAAAGCCGAAGCCAGGGAGGGCTTGATCAGGGCTTTGTGCTGGCACTGACCTTCTTAGTGCCTTGCACAGGCAAAGCCAATTTTGGATGGTGGTCAGAATGAGACTTTCAAGGCTTTCTTAGTATTGCTGGAGAAGTTTGCAAGTAGTGTTTCCTCCTCACAGAGCGCTTTGTTTCTTTTTCAGTCCTGATAGAGGGCTCGTATTTTAGGTGACAGATTAGTCCGATCATTACCTGGAAAGAAACTACTATTGTCCAAACCTATCACACCTTGCACTTCAAAACTTGCTTAGAAACATGGCTTTAGTTCTCTTTATACTTTGCTGACAGGTGAACTGAAAATTTTAAGCAAGTGACATGTTTATGGTGAAACATGGCATATGACATACTTAAAAAACATCTAGGGCTACTGTTCATCTGAAGAACTATTCCCTTGCTGTTGGATCATGCCTTTCTGCTGGGAGCATTGAGTCAAAACAGCAGGTTTCCATCCCTCTGTATCTAGAGATATCTTACATATGTAACATTTTTTGAAGTTCTCCTCTCTAGACTCCTCCGTCCACCTCTCAACTGTTTCGTTAGTCTGCTGTTTTCCTTCCAACCCATTTTCTGTATTGTTCTTCTTCCATTTTATTTTTTTTTTCCCATCTTGTAAAATCTCCTTCTGCTCCTTTTTCACATTTATCCTTTAGGTTGTGGGGGGTTTTATCCACACATTTCTTGACATGAGATGTCCTCCACCCCTTTTCTCACCCTCCGCTCTCAAATGTCACCCTAATGCTATAGTGTCTTCTCACCACTTTTCCATTACTTTTGCTTTTTCTCTCTCCCTGATCATCAGAAAGACCTCAGAGAAGAAAGGGTGGTCAGCTGCTTCAGGACAGGCGCTCCTGTCAGCACTTCCCTTCAAGCCATGCTGTTGCAGGTTTGTGATCTTAAAAAAGTTTAGGAGTGTAAATATGCCCCCACTTCCAGTCCCTTCTGTTCTCTTCTTACTTCTGACTGCTGCTCCTTTTTTTGACCATGTTTTTCAGCCCAGCATCCCTGTGCTTTACAGGCTTAAAGAGGAGACCCAAACCCCTGAACAGGACTGGAACAGGTCACATCGGTCTCCCGCAGGGCACCCAGCAAGGCCCCAGGTGAATTCTTAGAGAAACAATTATAAAAATACCCACCTGTGCTTCTCAGAATAGCTATAAGGGGAATCTCACTGGCCTTTCCTGAACGGCAAGGAAGGAGCCCATTGCCCCAGCCCTGTTCACCGCAACTGAAACATGAAAGGGTTTGCAGCAGAGTCAAAGTAGCTGGGACTTTGATAGCCTCTGGTGGTTTTGTGTCAAGATGGCTGAGCTTGCATTTGTAACCAACTTCCTTCTAGCCTTTAGGTCCTCATGTTTAACCATGTATTTTTAGCCCAGTTCTCACAGAAGTGATGAATTGGGAAATCCCAAGTACTTTTTTTTAGGTCTTTATCTCTCATCCTAATAAGCACAGAAAACTTAACCCTCTGGTGCCAGATATTTGAGAGTAAGCAGAGACAGTAGATACATCTACAGCATGTCTATGCATACACTGAAATATATAGTTATGTACCCTGTTTGCATGCTTCCTTGCTTATGGAAACCTGAAGCCTTTTGTTTTGAATTCTTTGCGTCTCTCTCATTTTGTCCCTGTGCTTGTCATCACCTGGTAAAATTGAACTTGGTGTCTAGTAGGTGCCAAAGAGGGTCAGTCTGGCAGGAAGCTGCAAGAGCAGCTTCCAATGCCTCCAGGCTTTGCACTAGTAGTGAGAAGAGCAGGAGCCAGCGGCCTGCTGTGTGTAGGCTGTCCTTGTGCAGAAGTGAAAGGGTACACCAGTGCTAGTGCTGAGCTCCGAGCAGCACTACTCCAGCAAATGCCCTGCTGGTTGCACACGCTCACCGTGCTGCAGTTCCCACTGCAGAGTACTCAGTGCAGGTGGGCTGTGCCGCTTGCTGATGAAACTTCTGTGTCCTATTAGCTGGGGGTTTGGAAAATAAGGACCTAGACAGGTAATTTTGTGGGGCGGCACGTGCATCAAAGGGATTTGAATGCAAACCATGTCTTGTGACCCATGGAGCTGGAGCCTGCCATTGCTACACAGCTGTGATCTCCAACACGTGCACACCTCTGTGCGCCACTAGGCAGGAGCAACCATCAAGGTTCTGAACTTGAGGACTGAGAAGAGCAAACCTCAGAGCTGGGTGTGCCTTAGGACTGTGGGCAGTGACCAGGATGGGACAGCAGAGAAGGGCATTTGCCTTTCTGGCTATGGCAGGTGAATGCTGCTGCAGCCTCAGTGGCGAACCCCTTTCCTGCCTCCGCACTGCTGCTCCTTGCCCAGCCCACCCCAGTCACCTTGACCCCAGCCCCAGGCTCAGCTCCCTCCCTGCTGAGCCCTGAAGCCCAGGCCCTTGCTGCTGCTTACCCCCAGCACAGGAAGGCTGTTAGGGAGAGGCTTTAGGCTTTTCTGTGCCCAGTTCTGTGCTTGCCTCTGGCTCAGGCCCAGGGTGAACCTGCCAGAGAAGTCCTAGGTAGCATCCAGCAGTTTAGCACAAGCTGGTGATCATTCTCAGATGCTTGTAATGGAGCCAGCTGTAACCCTCATCTAAGGCACAGCCCTGGCAGAGCTTTGCAGTAAAGCAGTAACCACCACAGTCTGTGGTAGAAGCATCAGTCAGAGGAGGCACAGGAGCAGGGGACACTTTGTCCATCGTGGTGCAAGTGCTCGAGGCCACCCCAGTTCCCAGCCTGAGGAAAAGAGGTGCAAAGCCCACAGAGGGATCTCGACCCCAGGACACTTACCTTGTCCCACTGCGGGGAAGGACACAGTAGGCCACACAGTAGGAGAGGAACCCTGAAAAGCTCCTCAGCTCTGATGTTGCTCTGCCATTCATTGGCTCCTGCGTGCGCTGGCAGCACAGACGGCACGAGTGTCCCATCTTCTCCTTCCCACTTATTTCTGAAGAAAATCATTGTATGTTCCAACTGTAACGTTTTATTCGCAAGTAGTCACCAGCAGAGATTTATTATTCATTCACAACGAAGCAACTCACGAGTCCTCGGATCTAAGGCAGCCAATATGTTTATTGTTCCTCCTTAAAGGTAGACCCTTTGGCTGTTACAGTTTTATTGTTGCCTATAACCCACTATGGAAAGACTGTATTTCTCATGCTTCACTGTTAGACAGTAGATAATGGTTTCACCAAATCACAGCTTGTACAGAAAAAACAAGATGAGAAACCCACTCACTTGTGAAGGTAAAAGTAAAAACCCAAACCCCAGAAAACTAAAGCCCCACAGAATGACAAACAGTTCTGAAAAGCTCTTTGCTGCATTTAAAACATTCGCCTGGAGACAAGTGGACTTTTCTTGAACCAGAAACTAATAAAACACTACTGCTTAAAATATTTAGACCACTGCAGATTTCAGAGCTGTTTGTCTTTCTAAATGAGCCGCTTGGGACGCTGCTAAGGAGCAAGCTGCCTTTTTGGCATCAGATTAGTAGCAGGGCTAACTAATCATCTGGTCCAGCCAGTCAAGACCACCAGCTTTGGTCTCAAGACAGAGCAGAGTGACTGAGTTAGTCCCACATGCTGGGCTAAAAAGGAAGGCTGCTGGCATTTATTTTTTGGTAAAAAAGAAGAAAATAATCTCTGTCACTATACTGACATGTAGTGTGTGAATTCTGCCTCATGACTGCTGCCTTGTGCCATGGATAATGCAGACAGTGGTACAACCACGGTGGGAGTCCCCATGAACAGAAAGGTCATCAGGCAGCCAGCTTCTGCCCAGATTTCTTCCAGGTTGGGGTCTCTGCAATGTGAGGGGAAGGGAGGGAGGGCAGATGCTTTTGTCCAGACAGAGAATGAGGGAATCAGAGCACCAGGGTTCAAAAACTCAAAAGTTTCACTAAAACAAAGAGGAACGTGAACGTGTACATCAGTAGCTTGGGAGTCATTGCTGGGACCACCTGTTTGAGAAGGATATCAACTCAAGACAAGAAACAAAACCCTCTGCATTACATGGAGGTTAGAGGATGCTCGTCTCCCAAAAGCCAGCTGAGGCGGGGAGCTACATGTGCCTGTCTGGTTCATACAGACCTAAACCAAAGAGTGATTGGTACTGGTACATTCTGACCTGTGTCTATGGATGTGATGTAAGGATGTGGTGTCCCCTGAGCAATGCCCAGACAGGAGTGGGACTCACAGAGGAGGGCAGCCAGGGCTTGCTCCCCCTGGAGGTGCCCATTCACAGGCATGGTAGGATCCTGGAAGAAGCCCTGTGACAAGGGATAGAGAGGGATCCCAGCAGGGCCTGCCCAACAGCACTGCCATGGGTGCTCCTCCTCCCTATTGCCCAAGTGCCATGACCCTCCTTACCCCTGGCTAACTCCTGGCCTGAAGAACAACTTGCCATCCTTCATCCTCTAGGTAGGAAGTAGGCACAGCTTGTAAACCCCGCTAGGCACTCAGTGCTCCTGGCAGTACTCCCCTCTGCTCAGGCAGCCCTCTAAAGCCCAAGTCACAATCACTTGCCTCAACCTGTCAGCCTTTCCCCTCCCTGTGTGCTCGTGAAGGTTGTGCTCACCCTCAAGGCTCCCACATTTGTCTTGGAACAAAGCCCCCCTTCTTTCCCCCGTTCCTATTGTACGTGCAATAACTTGCTGTTTGTTCCCTTGCAAAGGCTGCAGAGCGCCTCTAAGCTTAGTTTGTGTCCAAAAAACCATCTCTCTCCAGCAGGAGAAGATTCGTGATGCATCCCAGATGTTTGCATGTGGCAGCAGTCTCCAGGCACAACAGATTATGGAAGAGAGATGGATAAGCAACGAGCAATTGTTTCTCCTCCTCAGAGGCAGGGAAGTTTTGGAACTGGCTCTATTTACCACACTGGTATATGAAACCTTTTAAACGTCACTGGGAGGTATTTCTGTGTCTAGCTGTTGCTGTCACAGGGAACTGGAAGGGGGATGCAGAACAGTTTCAGATCATTATATAAGACTCATCTTTGGTTACCTACCGCTGGCTCTAAATTATCCCATTCCTGTCCCTTCAAACAGGAGAAAAGTGTTGGCTGAGACTGTCTCAGCCCTGCAGCTGCAGTTGGTGTGCTCAGTACAGCCTCAGTTCGTGTTTGTGGCTCACTCTGGTTACCTCTTTTGTTCCACCCTTGCAGGACTTTTGGCAAGGACTGGATTTTGAGGCTGGGTTTGTTACTGGCCAGCTGGGACCCTCCTCCCTGGCCCAGGCCTGATGCTGACCTCGGCATAGGAGAAATTATTCAGTCTTAGAATGCATTTCTTTGTATGAAAGCTGTTAAGCCAAAAAGGTTCTCCATGCTGCAATCACTGCCATGCCCAAGCATAGAGGCACATGGGTATTTCCCATGCTAGAGCTGCCCACCTGAGCTGTTATTCGGCATGCTGGCCAGGATGGCACTGTCAGGCCCATCATACCCACACTGGTGACAAACAGCAAGGCTAGTGGGGGGTGAACGCAGAAAGAGAATTCCTTTTACGTGGAAAATTTCCCATGCTTCATCAACATTGTGCTGGAGATAAGGCCAATGAAAATAAGAAGTGGCTCAAATACTGATCTTCACAGAGACAGGCAAGGGGCTGAGCAGCTCTTCACGAGATATATTTTTCTTTTATTTAGAGGTTGAGACTGGTGAAGACCTTGTCCACTCTGCCATGTGCCAGCAGCCTCAAATGGAGCCCTGCTGTGCTCAGCTTCCTGGAAGGATTATTGGATGCCAAAGCTCAATGTCAGCGGAAGAAATCCTTTCCTATTGACAAAGGGGGGAGAAAAACCAAACAAGTCATCTACAGCAATCTGTGTCAACAGCTTTTTCTGAGAAATAGTCCATATCATTCACAATGGGAAAGGGATCTGTATCAACAAATTACCTGGGAAGAGCAGACTTTGGTGAGGCAAATGGGACCAGTACCCCAGCCTGCCCTCTGGTAGGAGGTAATTTCTACAAAATGCTGTCCCAGCGGTACCTCACACCACTGGATGTGTGGACAGAGGTGGAACAGGAGTAAATACGGGAGGAACAGCACAGAGAAATTGTGATGACGATCATGGTGGCATCCTTTTCCAAACAGGATGAGGAGCTCATAGTTTGCTTTCATGACATCTGCTAACACTGCCTAAATGGTAACCCTGATAGCAAATTACAAATCCTTCAAGATTTGACATGTATCTGAATTATTTTATGTATTTTCAATGGGGAAAATGACCATTTTCTTGGCTGATTCAGAACAACGAACACTGGAGATGGTGAACGATCAGGAGCAATGAAGCACCATATGTAACACCTGGCTGGATACTGCCTGTTGGATCAGAGCAGACCTGTCTCATTGGAGCTGATTTGGGAAAACCCACCCTCAATCTCAGCCTCTTGCCTTTTCCATCACGAAGTATGCAGGCATTACCAGAGGTGCCCAGGCCACCAGCTTCAGACACCCCCGAACGCAGCACTCCCTGGGCACTGTGGGATGTGGTTTGTGCGGTGCTTTGGTGGGGGCCTCATTTGGAGCCCATCTACGTTAGGCGCAGGGCGGCTCTCCAGGGCAGTGGGGACATGTGGCTGTCACAGCTCTGCCCATTGCACATGATGAGGCACTTCACCTGCCATGGAGCAACCCCCTTTGGAGAGCAGACCCTGTCTCATTCGCCTCAGCTCCTACACCATTAACGCCTTCATCCTCCTCCTCCATATTAATTCTGAAGCTGCTCTAGCTGTCACATCTGCACACTTACCAGCTGGTTTCTTGGTTTAATTGCCCTCAGAGGGCTTCTTCAAGAGCCACACCTGCTTTTGTAAGGGCCTTAATTTGTCACTGTCCAAACTGGAGCAGCAAGCATCTAAAATTCAGCCCCTGTGACTTTGTTGTGTTTCTTCAAATGCATGACTAATTGCTGGGCCTTTGCATTTGGCTATTTCTGCGTAAAACAGCTTGTCTTTTGCTGGAAAGCGCCCCACATCATGGATATTAAACATCATCTTGTCAGTGGGATTTGCATTTGTCCATCCCATTTGTTCTTGCAGAAAGAGGCTGTATGAAACAAGGAAAACTCAGGGCTCTCTCGAGCTCATTCTGTTTAAAGGGCAAAAAAATATTTTTCTTTATCAAAACTATTCTCACAAGAAAACACCTGAGATTAGGGCAGGAGGGGGTGTTCCAGGTCATCCCATCCAGCCCCTGCAGCAGTGTTGTATAATCCAGCTCATAAAGTGCTTGAACTCCATCTTAAAAGACATTAAGGTTTTATTCTGCCCTCCTTCACAGCTGCTGTGGGAAGTCTTGCCACCAAAAGCCTATCAATATGGGGAAGACATGGATGGAGTAGCAAGGGAGAGAGATTTATGGGCGGGTGGGTGGATGGATGGAGAGAGGGAGGGAGGAATGGATGGATGGATGGATGGATGGATGGATGGATGGATGGAGGGATGGATGGAGGGATGGATGGATGGATGGATGGATGGAGGGATGGAGGGAGGGATGGAGGGAGGGATGGAGGGAGGGAGGGATACATAGGCAGCCAAATAAGCACTTTTAACAAATTAATCTTGAATTTGACAGAGCCTCCCTCTGCCCAGGGGTCATGTAGAGGGTGGGTGGCTCCTCTCAGAAATCAGAAGCAGATCCCTCCTGAGTCAGTTTGTATGGCCACGGCCTGCAGGAGCAAAACTACCCTGCGCAGGGGAACACAAAGCAGTGATTGCCAGTGCACTGATTGTTTTAGTGCTGTAGGATGAGCAGCATATTGACCACTGAAGAAAGGCTGGAACTGCCTGTTTTGAACACGTGCCTGTGACTCCTCAACATGGGCCACAGGGGCAGCTCCTGTGCACACACTGGTGCCCCTGCTTCCCAAAGGCTGCTGGAGTTCTGATATTAAAATGTCTCATTTTCTGCAGTCAAGGGAGAAATTAAATGAGCTCCCCAGAGCTCAGCTAAGCTCTGATCCATGGGGCTGGTGCAGAGAATGGGCACCATGCCTCCTCCACCACAGCTCACTCCTCAACCCACCTCACTGTTTCATTGCTGTCTTTCATTGCTTTAATGAGAGTCCTCCTGTGCTGATGAGAGCTCAGAGTCCTCCTGGGCAGCACTGCTGGGAATGCCTAATACAAGGGTGGCACGTTTAACCTAGAGCAAAGCTGTCAGTGAGAACAAGTAAAGTGAGGAGCTGTGTCACTCATCCCTGCTGCACCCTGCTCCCTTCTCCTGCATTGCTTTGTTTCCCACTAGTGGGATCAGAGTTTAATAACAACACAAACAGCTGTACATGCAGCCCAAGTCCTCTGCGTCTGGAAGTATATCCAGCCGATTCCTGTCAAGGAGCATTAAGGGCCACGTAAACACCCATGTCTCTCTGAGGCTGCTCTACCTTCTATTGAACTTAAAGCAGAAGCAGGCAGGAGGCTCACTCAGAAAACTACATGGAGTCAGCAGGTTTGGCATGGTGGAGTTTGGTGCTGTGGCAGGAGGAATGAGCTATAGAATAAAGGGTAACAGAATTAAAAGGTGGGAAAAGAATAGCAATGAGAAACAGAGAGTGAAGCAAAAGTTCTGATTGTTACTTTGCTCGCTTCAATCCTCCTGCCTAAAAAGTACTGATTCTTTCCCAGCTCTGCCTGTTTATATCACCCCTTCTGCAGGGAAGCTGCTTTCCTCTCCCCTTCTGTGCTTCGAGGTATTCCCAGACATGGCAGCTCCTGAGCTCTGCACTGGTAAATGAGGGCTCTCTCCTCCCGTCTCCCCCAGCCATCCCAGTCCCGATGCTGGAGGCTGCACCCCTTGCAGTGCTGCTGCTGGTGGGTGTCTTCCACTCCAGAGTGGGAGCTTATCAGCAGGTCCAGTGGGTGACACTTCCCAGGCAGCCGGGAAATCAGTCAGAGCGATGGAAACAGGCAGCCTCATCAGGTGGTGGTGGTGGTGTGGCTTCAAAGGAAGCCACTAAATGGGTTCTAGGCAGGAATAGGGGGAAACCAGGCAGCGCTGAGCAGCCTGCAGTGATTTCCTGATAGAACTGTGCTGGTAGAGCAGAAACTGTGCCATTGATACAGATTTGCCAGATTTGGGATAATGTTATGCTGGTTTGCAAGCCCATAGCGACTTCCGTATAATTCAGATTTTATCAGACTGATCTATACAGCTGTAAACACCTGTACAAAGCTTGAGAATTACGGTGTCCGGACAACCTTCTGAAATGCTCTTATTCTTGAGCACTCCTCAATAGCCTTCCCTTAACATAAAAATGTTTCAGTCCCTACACAAAACACATTTTTCCATGGAGATGAAAGCTGCCTTTCAAAGCAGCTATTAAAGACTCATTATGCTCAAATGGAGGGTTTCAAACTTTTCCCTTCATTAGGTCGTGTTTTCTTAACAAAATCCTGTTGGATTTGCAGCCTCCTGCCTGCTCTGCCACAGCCCTACAGGGAAAAGGAGGAGGAGATGTTACATGGAGCTTTTCCAAAGCCTTTCACTTCCCAGAGATCATGTGGTCTGCATTTCACCCTGAGGTGGGGAGTTTTGACTTCTGCTGAGCAATTAGGAGATAAGGAAGGTGGCCAGCATCACAAGATCTTCAAACTCACCCCTTAGTTGTGAGGTCCTGGTACTTGCATCCCATTTAGGTGAGAAATAGTCATTTTTGGAACTATTATGGGCAGCTGAGACTGATTCCCGTGCTGTTTCCATGCAGGTGGTCCCTCAGCACCCTCCTGCTTGTGTGACCCATGTCCATTGGACACAAGGGGAGCATCTCTGGACAAACATAGGCAGTGCTGCCAGTTCAAAGGAAGTCCTGCTGTGAATTAAAGGGCTTGTTAGTATACCTGCGCTGTTTCTCCTCCATCATTCCCTCGCTGCCCATATGGTCAATTAATGTAAGGAAGACAAGATAAATCCCACTGAGTAGATCTGGAGACTTATTTCTATTAGATCAGTCTCTTCCATGAACATTGTTGTTAGTTTGTGGAGCTTAAAGCAGGATTAGAGCCCCTTGTCCTTGAGGCCCTTGGTGTTGGTTTTTGAGGCCTTGTTGCCATTTGCACCATCCTGTGCTGGGAAGTGGGGTCTACATGAGGGCTCTGAAAAGCCTGAATCAACTGAACCCTGGTACAATGCACCCGACTTCTGTGCAAGCAGCTGACGTGACGGTGGGCTTGGATAAGTGGGTCTGGAGAGAGCATCCTTGGCTCATTTCTCTTCTAAGGAGAAAAGGTTTGTTGTGTCCATGTGCTAATGTGAATTACATGTCCCTGGGTGGATGTTCAACAGGTTAAATATTGAAATGCATCTGGAAAAAAGGACTGTGTATACAAGCTACAGTATCTCGTGTGATGTTTTTAATGTCCCTAATTTACATGCTGACAGCTTTGCCATTTCTAAACAATGTTATCATTTATCTTCCTGATGATTAATCAGCACAAGCTTCAAACACTGTTTATCACACTTTGATGCAGCAATCAAACCAGAAAGGCAAGGCATTATGGGAATGTCTTTTTTTCCCCCCCAAACCTTACAGCATTTACAAAAAGATGCACATTTTCCCCAACACCATTCTTAGAATTATTCACTCATTCACAATCAGTCATTATATAAAAACATCATTCAGAAATAGGTTTTAAAATACACCCGCCTCTTTTGCATAGTATACAGAAAAATAGGCGAGAGTCAAGACACGTGATTTTGGAATGAGGATGTGAACTGATTCAGGGGTACAACGCTTCCCAGGGAGAAAGATGCACTTCTCAAAAATAATCATCTGTAGCTCTCCTGAAGCTAATGAGCTTCCTTCTTAAAGGTCTACCATCAAATCCCCCTTTTGCTGTACACAAAATGCTTTCATTAAGGTCGAACAAATCATATTGCAATTAGATTTACTTTGCGGTACCTGCATGTGGACACTGACCAAAATGATCGGTCACAAAAATGAGTTACACAAAGTACTCACAAGGGTCAGCGTTGGTTCCATGTGTCATGTTCCATCCCTGGAACAACTCGATGGGCTCTATTTGTTATTTCCGACTTCTGTTGGTATAATTGACAAGCTGAATTTACCCCTATCATTTTAGGGTCTTTCCTTCTGTAAGAAGACCTTGGGTTTTGCTCATTATAGAGTTAAAATGGCAGGCAGTGGGGGGATCAGCAGGCACTGGCTACATCCTGTTGATTTTCAAACAAAACTTGGTGATTTAGTCATTTGGTTTCTTGTATACTGATTTTTTTTTCACTTCAAAAATATGCTCCAGCAAATTCATCGAGCCTGGACCGTTAAAGAGCAACAGGGAACTCTGAACAATAGGTGCTTGTTTTACAGCTACTACAAATGCTTCGAAAGCACTAAATTGCCTTTTATACTCAACAATCTACTAACAAAGACTGATTTTCTCCCTTTTTCTTCTCCCAATTGATTTGATGGTTCACTTGAGCTTTAAAAACACATTACATAAATCTTTATGGCTATTACAGAATCTTTTGTCAAGTTTAATTTGGTGTTTGGTTTTTTTCTGCAGTGTAATCATTCACCCTTAAACGCGGTGTACCACATGCACACACATGGATCGTGCTTGACTCTGGATCCACAGGAATAGTAAGTCCTAGAGGTTTATTTTGCATGGGGAGGGACCTAAATCCTTCCAAAGGCAGTTTGTCATGGAAAGCTCCTGGTTCAGAGGTATATCAGAACAAGCGCTGAGCACTCCCAAAGGCACCTCCAACAACAGCTCTATCCTTTCCTGCTGTTTAACATTGCTGTTATGACTTTGCTTGGGCTTGATAGCCTGTGGTGGAAATATTAGCTAGGATTAACTGAGAGGGTGGGAGATCCATCAGTGCAGACCTCTCTCCCTGCCGCAGGTTAGAGGGGAATGTGCTGCTTACCAGGCAGCAGTGGAGAGAGCAGTAAGTGTTGAAAAGTCTTCAGGTACAACTAGGTACAAAACCCCCAGACCTGAGCAGATGATATTATCTTCACCAGGAGAGGCAGAGAGGCTGTTAATTGCCAGGATTCCTCATCCTTCTTTTCTGGAGGCGTGCAGGGCCAGGCCTCGCTTTGCGGAAAATGAAGAAAGAGAGGCTGAGAGAAGCAGGATGCTCTCGCTGCTCTCCCACCGATCACCGCTCTCAGCATTATGGTCATTCAGCAAAGCACTTGGCTCTTTGAAGAACAGGTCGGTATAGACAGGGCTTGGCATTGTAAGAAGAAGCTGGGGCTGTGCTGGTGAGAGAGCTGGAGATGAAGGAGTGAATCAGAAAGAACCCAGTTAAATGCACAGAGGTCTATCTCCACCCTGAGCTTCTCAGGACTGGGGGCCAGGGTGAGCCTCCCAGTTGCTGGGTTAAGATGTGTTTGGTGCTCAGAGATCCCCACATGCACCCACCAGAAATTCTGTGGATTCTGCTGCTGTTGCCAGTGCTGTAAATATGGAGTAGCAACACCAACTTCCCTGGCTGTGTTTGGAGCAGCACGGAACCTGGCTTCAGGTTATAACCGCTGTAAAGGAAGGACAGGTCAGATTCACGCCTGGTGGAGCAGTGGGAGGCAGCACTCTATTAATGAAGCTATTATTTGAATGAAGAAGAAAAGAGAGGGGTGGTGCTGCTGGTGACACTGCGGCATTGCTGGGGGTCACAGTAAGGAGATCCGCACGGCCAGCAGGGACAGCAGAGCCAGCAGTAGGGCACAGCTGCTGCGCGGGGCCAGCGGTGACAAGGGCGCCGTGTTTCGGAGCATGCATTCCACCCTGGACCAGGAGCCGTTGTTGGGCAGCGGCTGTATCCCTGCCAGGCTGCACATGATGTTGTAAACGTCCACGGATCTGATGGGAGGTGCTCGGTAGTTGGATCGGAAATCTGCAGGGAAACGGGCAAAAGAGAGGAGTTGGCATCATACGGCTTGGGGCTGAGCTCCTGAAATGTGGGGTGCTGTGGGGCAAGGGCAGGCTGGGATGTGGCATGCTATACAATTTACAACATAGCCCAACAAAAACCTTCTGAATATTCATTATTTTTACTTCTAGTCCAATTTTAGTCTAAAACCTTAAAACCTTAAAAAATCAGTAACTGCAGGAGCTACTTTACTGCGTGTGCTTATTTAATATCTATTATTATATATTATATTATATATATTATATAATTAATAATAATAATTATATTATTATAATATATTAATATTTAATAGCCTGCAATAATTGTATTGCACATTCTGCTTTGCTTTTTCTCCTGCCTGCAGCTGTAGCCTGGTGCTCAGCAGTGTTTAAAGGGCCTGATGAAATGGCAACCAGGGGGTTCGTGTCTGCCCGTCAGAGAGGTGGGTGAGGAATGCTGCAGCCTTCCCAAAGAAAGGGCTCTGTGTTAGTGGGTGTGAATCCACCAACAAAAGGAGGACAAATGTGTTTCAAGTAGAATTAAAAATGCAGGCCAAAATTTAGGCAAATAGGGCAAGGGGATAAGGTTACTGTGCTGGGATGTCAGAGAGGGGCCGATCAAATCCCTTCACATCCCTCTGCCTTGTTTCTCCAGCTATAAAAGAGACACAGAGCTAGGAGCCTGCCTGTTATCCAGCCATAGTGAGGAAATCCTGCCATCTATTTGTAATTCTGGGGCATCGCAGAGTGCCACATCGGGGTCCTGACATGCCAGGAGCTGCAGGGATACTGCACCAGGGCCATGGGGCTATGGGGGAGCAGGACACCGGGGATGGTGGCACTGTACCTGGCCCATATGCAAGGAAGAATCCTCTCATGTCCATGAGCTCGTTGTCATAGCCGTGCCAGCCGTTCTGCCAGGCCTCCTTCTTCCCCGTCCCGTTCTCCCAGAATGGGAGCTTGTCCCTGCTCTGGGCAACAACAGCAGAGCACAGTTAGTGCCTGTCTCCTGGGCTGTGTGTGGGGTGCCGTGCAGTGCCATGCTGCGTCCCCATTTGCTGTACCTCCCCACCAGGCCCCCCCCGGCTTTGACACCTCAGCCAGTAGCCCATCTCCCGGCTGAGCAGGGAGGACAACTTTCTGCCTCTCACTCATCTGAAGTTCTGCTGTGAGCACAAAGTATCACAGCCGTGTGTGACATGTGTAAGCATGGTGGTGTTCCTCTCCTGCTGAGCGCTAGCATGGATCTGATGGTGTGTTGTTCTGCCCAACATGCCATTGGCAACATAGAAGAAAGAGCCATTTTTGATAGTCAGCCTAAACAATACAATATCACCCACGCTATATGCTTTCTAATGGTTATTATTTCTTCTCCCTGCTTGTTTTAGTATTAAAGCACTGAGGTTCCTTCCAGGGAACACAGGCTCAGGCAGGCCCCTCTCCTTGGCATAGACCACCCTCAGTTTTCTCTCCCTGCTCAGTGCATCCATGCTTTAATAATTTGTCATCATAATTCTCATTCTTCCTTGCCCATATTGCACTTAACTCATACTTTTAAATTCCTTCCTTAATTTCTTCTGCTTTGTATTAACAGCTCTTACCAGACTACCTACAGCAGTGCCCCCTCAGGAGCAGCAGTCCATAGGGGCTGCCCGAAATGCTGGACCAATCCTCTCTGTGAGTTTCTCTTGTCCCGTGCTCGCTAGGGATGGCAGCAGATGTGACACTACAGATATCCCCAGAACTTAGACAAAACCATCAGCTGTCAGTTCATTAGACCCCTGGCATTAATTTCTCCAGTCACTACAGAAAAGGAGCTACAGTTCCCTAAGCAGCCAGGTCTGGGCTTCACACTCCATTACGGAAGCACAGAAAGTGCCCTAGCAGAGTCTCCCACATTCCCATGAATGGCACGAGTGGTGCTGCAGCCCCTGCAGATAGTGAAGCAGATTGATCGAGGATCCCTTTCCTTTTGCAAACGTTTATTTTGCCTGATTTTCATTTTCCTCGTCTTCCCAAGTGCAGGAGCACTGAGGACAGCAGTGATTATGGCTATGAGGCTATGGCTATGAGCTCTTCCAACTGTTTTCCAGGGGACCCTCTGGAGTATCCTCTGCATTTCTTTGCATGTAACCATCAGCAGATGTACCAGATAATTAAACAATACTAGCTGATAAATTAAATGTCTTTCCTTATCCCCATCTGTTTCACTGACCACACTCAGAGCAAGCCAAAGGGAAAATAGACTCCTTCCCCTCTTCCTACTATAGCACCTCCTTACGTGCAGCTCTGCTCACTGTGGTTCCTGGGGACTAATTGTCACTGGGCTGCTCGCCATCAGGCAACCTGTACATCTTTTGTTAGTATCAGCTCCACACAAGCCAAGCCACATCTAATTTGTGGTGTTTCTTTGGCAGGATCACGACATTGCTGAAGCTACACCCCTCCGTGGTCCTGTCAGGTGTCTGGGCTCAGCTGTTCCTCCAGGGATGTCAAGCGCAGGAGGCAGTGTGCCTTCCCATCGCCCACCAAGACACCAGGAGATGCCTGTTCACAGCCAGATGTGCAGTCACAGCCATTGCCGTTATCTCTGCTGCCAGTTGGATCAGAAAAAACACACTACTTTCTTTCACAGCTGCAGCTGAAGTGGGAGCTCATGAAGTGGAGCCGTTAGCAGCAGTAGCTTGAGGGAAAGGGTTGTGCAAGCATCTCGGTGCTGCCCTTCTAGAGCATCAGGCTCTAGAAGCCTTACAGCAAACCCCACAAAGCCCTGGGGCTTCTCTGGGGCCAGGGCACTGGCAGCACTCTGACATGCCTGCTTTGGCAAGCCCAATGGGACCAAGGACTCAACTTAGATAGTGATTTTTCAGGCTCAGCCCAAGCCTGGTTTAGCGTTGCTCCTCAAGGATGAAGCAGGCATGTCTGGACTGTCGATAATGGGCTTTCACCTGCATGTGCAAGTTTAGGAGCTGTACAGCAACTGTTCCCTAAAACTGGGGAAGTACACTGGGATGTATGCAGGGTGAGCACACAGCCCTGAGGATTAAAGCCATTGTTACATGCAAGAGAGCAGCTGGGGGACATTCTGCTCAGAGGATGGGGACCTGTCACTCGTGAGGGACTGAGATAATGTTAGCAGACCAGCTTCGATATGGCAGGAGGTGCAGGAACTCCCTCCTCATCCTGCTTTAACCAAAAATGCGGATGGCTTTGTTCCTATGCTCTTTGCTGGAAAAAACCCCAACAAAACATTGAGCTTTCAGACACATTCCTCCTCCTCCCCCCCCCCAAATTCCCCTTTTTCAAACAGCTTATAGCTATCCGATAGCCAACAGAGGGTGAAACACCCCGCGAGCATGATAAGGAAGAGCTAAACATCCTCTCTGCAGTGGTTTGGGCAGAAAGTATAACAGAAGGCTCAATTATTGCTTTAAAACCATGACAGGAAACTTTCATTTTCACGTCCCATTCACAGATAATGAAAATGTACCCAGGAGAAGGAAAATCTGACAGCATTAATGAGAGGACATTCTCGAAAATCAGAAACAATGGGAAGGAATGGGCAGAGAGACAGGAATAATTACCACGGCAGCAGTGTTTGCTGCACTGTTATTAAGGTTTGTCAGAGTTTCAGTGATATTTTTTAAAGTGCCTTTCTTTTTTTCCACAGAATATGTAAAAATGTTCTGTGTTGAGTTCCATACAAAAGGGTTGAGTTGCAATTTTTTTAAAGTTGTTTTGGCAAAAATGTTTCAGATTGTTTCAAGAATGCTTCAGGTGCCTGAATCTGAACTCCAGCCTTTATACGTATATTTTCTTTTTAACCAGAAATGGTTTTTAACCAGAAATGTATTCAAAAGCACTTGGAGTTTTTTTAGGGGTGCATTTGTATTCAGCTGTAGGAATCACTATCCTAAAGTCAGGTTAGTTAGTGAGAAATGTGGTGGTGTGGGTCATCTTGAGCAAAGCCTGGGGAGCAGTAGCTCTGAGGGTCACGAGAGAGGATGCTCAACTGAGTTACAGTGATCTGCAAGGCAGTGGCTACACTGGGACAGTGTAAAAACCCAGGACTCCTTGGTTCTGTCACCACCTTACTGACTTAATGTATGGCCTTGGCAAATCACTCAGTACTGCTTCTCACTTTACCCACTTGGAACATATGTTAAGTTGCCTCACCTCTGAGCTGTCTGAGATGCTGTTAATAGCTGTAATGTGGAGATGATCAGTGGTGATACACGGACAAAATAATAATGACAATAATTATAGTAACAACATAAGTTGTTATGAAAAATCTCCTCTTGTGTGCTTAGCAAGCTACCAGGTTGCAGTGTCTGCACTGAGCACCTCTGAGGAGTAAATCCTCAGTCTGACCCTTTTGAGACTGGAGGACATGGGAGAAATGACGTATTTTTAGGACAGGGTCTGGTGGGTGGGAAGCCAGGCAGAAGGAAAAGTTGCCACAAAGTACAGATGAATAGAGAGACAGCAAGGTCTTGAAATGGAAACACCCTTTCTCTGTCTGAAGTGAAGGTAGGTGGGCAGGGGAAAGAGAAGTAAAGGAGTGAAACTGGAATGGGGAACAAACAAACTCCTCCTGTTTTATGACAATGCAGGGAAAGGAACCACCTTGACTCTTTAACTTTGTCTACCATCAGCATAGCTGCTGTGCCTTTAGGCTGTTTAAGCACACAGCAATATTTGACATCAGTTTTGTAGTCAGCCCAAGTGAAGGATGTAACACTTGTAGTTGTTACATTTTTCTGATTGTTTTCATATAAATTTCACCTTTCCACATTCATGTGTAAGTATTTTCCCTCTATATTTTACCTCTACTATGAACCATCCCTTCTCAGCCACGAGAGTCAGAGGAGACACAAATTTTCCTTTTTTGTAGAAAAACCGGTCTGGAATATCCTGCACATTATAAACGTCCATGTGTTCCACACCTTTCAACTTCTGATATATCTGCAAAGAAAACAAATATTAGGACACCTCATGGCTGTAAAGAGCGTATGTACACCTACGGGTACCTGGAAACACCTAAATTGGTAAAATGGCTAAGCCCCTTTAATGGCACACTCAAACTGGGACTTTTCTGATCCAAAGATGGTGACTATGCAAAACCTGTATGTGTGGTTTAGCAGGTTCTCAAAACTTGGATCATAAACACATAGGAATGCGTGAATTCAGGCATTATATGCATTTGTAATACAGGCACTCAACGCATGTATGCATGTGAGTGTATCAACCTACAGAGATAGACCAGTAGAAACCAAACCATCACAGGAGACAGTAAATTAAGTGGTGAAAGATGCTCAAAAGCACTATGTGGACTGGGTACAGATGCAGAAAAGGGATGTTGCCTTTGGCCTCTGCCACCTATTCTCTCTTTGTGCTCTTGAGCGAACAATTAATGTCATCTCATCTGTGTTTCTTACACTTAACCATTCAATCCCTGTCATAGTTAGATAGCATTTAGTTACCTGCTTCATAAGGATGCTGTGAGCTTAATCAGCCTGTGGCTTTGAAGCTGCACAATGCCCTATAAGTGGTTTATTAATATTAATCATACTGTCATGAATATAATCACACAAATGTGGACAAATTATTGAGAAAAATATTTTCAATGCCTAAAGATGTTCATATGCCATACAGAAGGCCATTATTGGAGCCCCCAGAATGTACATTGCTTTTTTTCAAAAATATATAGAATCTTCAGGAATAAATAGGAATAAATTCTGCAAAGAATGAAAGCTTCTTCACTAGCCTTTTAGCTATGTCCACTTGTGTGTATGTGTGTGCAAGAGATTTGCATCGATACGTAGTTGGTGTAAGGATGGCACCAGGGTGTGATGGTGCGACTCAGCCAGACCGTCCCGCCATGACCTGGACTGGAGAGTGGTCCTGGTGTTTCATCAGTACCACAGGTGCTTCAAAATGGGGTGATTCTTAAAGGTGGTAACCTCTATGTTATGATACTATCTAATTCCTAAACATGTATATTTAAAGTAAATTAAGAATAGAGGAATCTGGCTATTGGGAAACAGAAAAGCAGCTTATTTTGCTACAAAAAAGCAACACGCCAGTAAGAAGTCCTAAAAAGAAATGAATGAAGAAAACAAAACCGTGGTGTGAGGCGTTGTACTTTATTCTCCTTAGGGATATTATGCCGTTTAATGAGAGAGAAGCATGTACTTTAGAGTTTTGTCAGAAGAGACCCCATGTCTGCATGAAGTTGCAACTTGTACTTGCCCTTGCTTGAAGGTCTGGCATACAAACCCAGGGATCTCTGAGTTCAGGCTGAGGAGAGCACATATAAATGCTGTGATCCCTTACAGGAGCACTGACTGAATTTTGCTTAGACACCCCTCTAAGTCAGCTTTCAATTCTGGCACTAATTTGAAATATTCAGAATATCACAGCTACACAATTCCTGCAGAGCCTGTTTGGGAGCAAAACATAGCAAGTATTCTCTTCAAAAAAATATTGCATAAGCTACAACAGACTGGACGCGGCTAAAATATAATACAGTAAACAAAGTTATTCACCTGGAGCTTGCGCTGCCCGTTTTGTACATCCACTCATCCATATTCTGAGGACAGCAACAATGACTTCTCAAGCACTGGTTTCTGGTTAAACCATAAAGTACTGGTCTATTAGTTACAGATGCTGCATTTTCGTCCTTTCCAAGTGGTTCCCCAATTTTTTCTGTATTGCTTTAATTTGTCCCTCAAAATCCTGCAGTTCTGGCCTTGGGCTTTTATGGTTGATTCAATCCAACACGCTTATTCATCAAAATTCTTCAGAGGAGAATATTGTAAAGAATCATTTTTTGTAATTCCAGACTAATGGAATTAATTCCTCAAACTCTATGGGATTTTACCGGAATATGAATGCCAGACCTGCTCCTGATTGTTTGGAAATCCCAGCTGCAGTGTCAATAAATCAACTAATGTATATTTAAGAAATCCTGAACATGGATTTTGAACTAAAATCTTTTAGCTATTTATCAACAGTACATAGTGGTGGGCTTTGAAAGCAGTTATCTGTGCCAAATAATGGTGAAAGTTCATGCTTTTTAATTTGCCTTGTATGACTTCCCTTCAGAAACCAGCGTCACAAGAGTGTCACAGGATCTAAGTCTGACTCCCGATAAGAGCCTCAGGTTGATTTTTACACACATCTCTGGGAGCAGGACTTAGGTGTTGTGAGCAAACCAAAGACACAAATGTCACAAAAATGAAGGAAACACAAAACTGAGTAAATCCAAATAAGTTGCCCTCACCTCCGTGAGCTTCCCTGGAGCTGGCCAGAGGCTTACAACAGGACCTCGGTCCTTCATTTGTATGGTGTCACTCATATTGATATAGTTTTTCAGCTCAATCACTTTGTCCACCCAGGAGATGTCTGTCATCCCGTGATCGGAGAAGAGGAGGACATTGACATCATTCTGAAGGCCCTTGCTCTGTGAAGTGAGTGCATGACAACCATTAAGGACAGGTTAGAGCTTCACACTCTCTGTGCCTGCTGGAAAAGCTTAATCCCCATTTGACCCCACTGATTTAAGGGAAGTTGGCCAGAAGGAGCACGGCCACAAATGCCCTGCAATGTGCTTTGCTACCACCCACACTGGTGGACATTGACTCTCACTTGCTGGCCTGACAGAGTCTGAGAGGTTAGTGCCAAAGAGAGATTTTCCAAAGTAAATCCATGCCCCTGTTAAATAACCAAGTCCTGTATCCCAGTCCCACAAACCAGTTGTCCCAATTGGTCCTAGACAGGATTTTACCCAACTATTTTTCATATGTAGACCAAAACAGCTGAGGAAGAGCAACTTCATTATGGTGCTACCTGTGGCTGGAGTGTTCCTCTCTTCCCCTCCCAAGCACAAGCACTTAGCATCAGAGCTTTTATAATTTAGTGGAATTTAAAATACATATTCCTCTCCTCACTGGAACACCTAAAGAACTCCAGTCATTGTCAGAAATATTCACAGAACCCATATTTAGCCAAAAGCTTGGTGTCCTACTTTTCTCACTGCAGTATCATTTAGATAATGTTTTTTAAAACAAAGTTTAAAGTACAGAGTTCTGAACAGTCCATAAAAACTGCTATAAAAGTTAATTGTGTGCTTCCACAAACCTTAGGAAGCAAGCAGTTTTGTTTCGTTTGCCTACTATTAAAGCCCAGCCAGTAACACAAGTTATAAACAGAGCAACATCTATATTGGTTTACGGCTTCCTGGGGCTATCGGTATAATAATCTGTTAGGAGGATTATAACAGCATCGATGAAAATAAAATTAGGGGAATGGTGCCTTGACATCCACGTGTTCTTGGTAGCCTCTCTTTCTCAGGAATTAAAAGTTTACAGCCAACAAACCCAATTAACAGGCAGTAACTAAGCTCTTGGCCATGCCTTAAAGAGCAGGTTTAAAAGCCTTTTCCAGACTCAGCCGGGAGCTGGGTTTTTGGATGCCACTCACCTTGATGAGCGCGATCATGTTGCTCAAGGCTTTGTCCACCTCCTTCAAAGCATTCTTACGCTGCTGGGATGAAGGACCATAGTGGTGGCCTTCCACGTCAATACGCTCGTAGTACACCGCGGCCATCTCTGCACTGCCATTGCTGGAGGTGGGAGGGAGGAGAAAGAGTGAGAGGCTGACACACGTGGATTGCTCCCGGCTGCCAACCTTGTCCTCACTACACACAGAGCTACAAAACCTCGTTTTCTGCTTCCAGCCTGTGCTTTCCTACCTGCTGTTGCACGGCTGGGCTCATTATTCCTCATAGCAGGAGACGTCATAGCAGCCTTCCAGTATCTGAAGGGGGCCTACAGGGATGCTGCAGAGGGATTCTTCATCAGGGAGTGTAGTGATAGGACAAGGGGTAATGGGTTCAAACTTCAACAGGGCAGACTCAGGTAAGCTATAAGGAAGTTCTTTACTGTGAGGCTGGTGAGGCACTGGCACAGGTTGCCCAGAGAAGCTGCGGCTGCCCCGTCCCTGGAAGTGTTCAAGGCCAGGTTGGACAGGGCTTTGAGCAACCTGGTCTAGCGGAAGGTGTCCATGCCTGTGACAGTGGGTTGGAGCTGGATGAGCTTTAAGGTCCTTTCCAACCCAAACGGTTCTATGATTCTATTCATGCCCAGTCTCCTGAGCTTACCTGAGATCCCATCAGAGCTTCCAGGTACAGACTGACATGTACAGCTACAGGCTGGCTTGGCAGCCCTCTACTACCTCTTTGAATAAGGAAGGCAGCTTTTCCTTTAAGGACAAAGAAGGACCCAGAAGAAATACTGATTTCTGTGCTGAATGCCCTTATTAAAAGAATTGTGGGAATTACCAGTCAAATGTGCTTTAATTAAAGTTTGGCACTTGTGGCTGTCTGATGTGTGAGGTCTTCCAAACCACCAAGGTCAGCTCAGGACGAGCTTTTCCATGACCTTGCCAAGTGGTATGAACTGGGGAGAGATTTTCGGTGGTGTTTTTATTATTAAGGGAAACTTAATTATTATTAAGGGAAACTCAGGTAATCTCAGAGCTTCACAAATTTAGCTGATCACATGTTTCTGCACTGAATGCCTTCAGCCTGATTAGTGTGGATAGTACATACATCAGGGCTTAATTACATTTTCATGTCCGCTTTATGGTTCACTGTAAACCTCTCTGGGAGCAGTTGTGTGGATAAAATCACAAATCTACACTCACGAAGCTCATACACAGTCTTCTACTGTTATTAAGATACGACAAGGGTGTGCCATCCACAATACATGCCCTCATCCAGATCAAGACCCCTACAGAAAGACTTTGTGTGATGTCCTGACAGTTCCGGATTCTCTGATTAATGTGATGTAATACGTGAGACAGAAGAGAAAATATCAGAGGTGAGGGACTTAATGCATGAATTAGGGTTTGTCATTTGCATTTGTAAGTTTGCTGAAGGCCTCAGAGGAGCAGCCCTGTAGGAAGCTGAAGGTCTCTGCTGTGGTGGGAATTTCTCCACTGCTGGCTCTGCAGAACAGTGTTCTATCTCACTCTTCATGATTTTAAAATCATTTAAATGAAGCAATCCTTCCCTGCCCCCAGTTTCATGTAAGCACCACTTTCCATCTGTATTAGCCATAAATTGACTGCTAAGATTTAACCCTGTAATTCCTACATTGCATACACACTCATTGAACCTATTGAAATAGTTCTCTTCTGCTGCAGTGCCTGTATTAATTAGCTAGTTAGACTGCTTTGTGTATTCTCACCTGTAACTAAATGACCATTTCAGTCAAGACGGAAGCTAAGAGAGAGATTTACTGCATAAAACAAATGGTCTTATTTAGGCTGCAGCGAGATTTCGCAGTGAGGGCTCAATACTGTAATGTTGAATGTTCAACTTTGCACATGACTTCAGCAGGAGAAGCTGTAGTTACGGGGCATGCTTAGGAGTTTGCAGGATTGCGTACAGCACATCCGAAGCTTGTAAGGTTGGGTTTGACTTTGTTTCCATGTTTTACCTGTTTTCCTAAGAAAACTAGGTATCTCTGATCATGGCTTGCATGGGAAAAGTAATCTGTCTTTCTAACTCTGTGTTAGTCCTGTCTTCTCCGATCATCAGTACTTTTAGCAGAAATGGCTAAGGAAAGCTTGCTGAAGAAAGCTGGACAGCATCAATGGCAATACTAAAAAGGGCGTTACATTTTATCAACACGCTTTGAAAGTACCACACAAACTTCATAACACCTGTCCAGAAAGATAGGTAGACTACAACAGACCTTAAATTACAGTTATGAAGGGATAAGGAAGTCTTTAGTTTTAATTGCTAGAATGGGTGCTTGACTTAGTTTTGTGTATTTTTTGTCTGCACAATGGTCTCAAAGCATCTGTTTGAAGAGACTGGAGAATATTCCTGAAGGATGCTCCCTTTGGTTGCAAGAGGATCTCAGTGGCCTGATGAGTTGGATACTCCTGCTCTTGCAGAGGGCATTAATAAAACTCCCTTTGACCTTGGTGAAGTTAAGATGGGCCAGGACTTTCCTGTAACCAAACTCAGGTTAACCCCTAGGCCATCAAGGTGCAAATAGTCTCTCTACCCTGAAGTCCCTGTAAGGTTTGCATGGTGGGAGCATAAATGCAGTTCATTAACTACTAATACCTGCTATGGGCAAGGCACTGCTCCAGGCGACAGACTGCCCTTGCCACAGGCTGTTTTCTCACATAGAGCTAGTGCCAGCCTCAGCCTAATGGGCTTTTTCAATTAGCTGGGGTGTGGAAAGGAAACACGCTGCATTTGCCAGCCTTTGAACAGCTTTAAGTGTCAGAAGCTCTTGCAAAAGATGTAAATGACAGTAAAATGCAGCTCAAGGTTCTTGTACCTAGAGATGCTAACGCCTGCTAAATGAATATGACTAACAGCAAGGACGTTTCAGAAGCTTTTCTTCTTATGGGCTGGCACAGCAGCATTGACAATAGTCTGCTAAATCTTAAAGGACTGAAAAAAGAGGATGAAATGAAAGAAAGGAAAAGGAAAACCTACCTGATCTTTAATTGGTTCATTCTCTCCCCTCCTTTCTTATTGTATATCCCTGAAGTATTTACACCTTCAAATGATTATTGAAGAAATTCAAGAGGAATGGTGTGTAAATGGATACCCGAGACCTGATCTCCTGCAGGTTCAGGACAATCTGTAGGACTTGGGCTGTTCAGCAGGCTGTAGCTGGTGTTTAAGGCAGACATCGTGGTGGCAGAGATTTGCTCTTCTCTTGAATCACCAGGTTTGACCTCTTCTGAGCTGCCTCACTGGCACCGTTGTGTCCCTGCCCTTTTCTTCTTTTGCATCGAAGGAAGCAGCAAGCAGCCGTGTGACTCGGGGTGAATGAGCTATTGAAACTCTTTCAATGGGCTCCAGCAACTCAAAAGAGCAGCTTGGAGGGCTGGAGCTTTCAACAGTTTGTGCCTCACTTTTAATCGTGTTCACAATTACAGAGCTGCAAACTGTCCTGAGCAGCCTTATGCTTCATAGAAACCAGGCAGGAAAATTCTGGCACATTTCTATGGTAATTCAGGGTTTCCACCAGCAGACAGAGCTGGTGCCTGTATTCAGTTTTCCATTTCCTTTTTTATTCAGTGAATTAAAAGTGTAGCAGAAGCTCCAGAAAGCCTCCTATGGCACAGGTGACCTCCTCATGTCACATGCAGATAAATCTTAAAATCTAAGCTAAATCATTTCAGGATTAAATGTTTCATGTTCTAAGACATCTTCTCTCTAAGCCCCAGCCTGTGAATGACACTGTGATTTGAGAGCCTCTGTGCAGCAAGACCCAGTGTGCAACTGGGAGCAACATCTCCAGCAGCGGTCTTATAATTTTGGAGCCTTTATTTCATGGACAATCAGCACTCAGTGTCTGAACACAGAACTTTTCAGATTCAAATCGCTATGCCTGTACACAAGTAGTAAAGTAGAAATGTACCCTGGGATTGAATAAATTATGAAACCAACAAGCTTTTAAAGAGGACCCCTAGTTATAGCTAAGGTAAGGCACTAGCTCCACATAATTACCCCTGGTTTTGCAACTTACGTGTAATTGTCACTTGTTAATGTTTAGATCAGATACGGTGGAACTGGAAAGCTGGGTGTGGAGCATGTTTTTCCTAGGAGTTGTCTGTACCATCATTCCCATCAGTTGGGCTAGATGAACACTGTAGGTCACTTCCAACTGAGCTGTTCTATTCCATTTCATACCATCCTAGCCTAGCCTAGCCTATATTCATATTTGCACAACAGGAATGCCCACTACAAAGTCATTGTGACTGAGATGTTCTAAAATGTGTAAGGAGCTTAAGTGTTGAACTCGCAAACAAGTGACCAGAGCTGAATTTTGGAATGTCCAAATTCCCAGAATCTCTCTCTAAATCCAACCATTTCAAAGTCTGCTCTTGCGGGTCAGTGAACAGATACTCACAGACCGATCTTGAAGTGGTTAGAAACAGCAAATTAAAAATAGTAAGTTGGGATGTCTCCTCTGTCTTGTAACCTACATATGGAAACGGGCGCATCTTACCTTCTGATCTTAACGTAAGGGCCTATTTCTAGGCGATGTTATGGCGATGTTTCTATGACAGTGCTACAAGGCAGTCTCAGCTCCCATCTTCCTACTGGGATCTAATCCTGAACATCTCCCTAGAGCAAGGCTGATAGCAAACCCAAACACTCATCCGTGCGAGAGGAAACCCCACCCCGCAGAACCCTAATGACGTACCGCAAAGACTCAAGAGCATCGCTGATGGCATCTGCAAAGTTTTTGTCTGTGGGGATGCTGAAGTACTCGCGGCAATAGCTCGGTCTGACTCCCAGGATTTCGACCTCGCAACCTGCAATGAAAAATGTGGTAAGCTCTGCTGTTTCACCTTGATCACAGACCCCACACCGTGGGGCCCGGGTTCAGGTCTGTAAATTCCCTGTGACATTACTTATCTTACACCTTCCCTGCAGGAAACCTTGTGGTCGGAAAGGGAAAATGGGGCGAGAGGCTGGTTTGACGAGTGCTTGCAGCAAACCGTACATTGGATCCTTGTATTTCCCTCTCTAAAAGGAAGGTCTCTGTGTGACCTCACCACACGAAAACTCTTGGTTCCCTCGGGGCAGACAGTTTCCACCTAAATCGCTAGCTTGTTTTCCTTTTAACTACTGTGGTCACATAGCCTCATTTCCAGGCTTCCAACGTAATAGATTTAGATATCTGAAATTCCCTGAAAGTTCAGCAAATACTTTCCAGTTAGACACACTGTATCTTACGCTGTAATATCCTCTATTAACTGTATTTTATTATGTGATACTGGCACTCCACTATTCAATGTTTCCCAGGAGGTCTTATTAAAACAGTATAAACCAATTAAGTCTCTAGGTAACTTGCAGCCTTCCTTGCAAAATGCAGTCTGTTTTGTGGCACAGAAATTTATGGCAGCAAATCCTACAGGAAAACATGGCCCTGAACACACAGAAACATGTTTTTGTGGGATTTTTTTGCCCTTCTGCTCTCCCGTTACTATGCTGCTGAATAACATTAATATTTAAAAGAAATGTGCTTTCAGAAACACCAGATTCATGCAAATTATCTTTTGAGATCCCCGGAGTCCTCCCATCACAGTTAAGGCATTTTCTGGTGTATTCCTGGGGCACAAGCTAAAAAAAAAAGAAAGAGTGCTTTTGCATTGCAAAATTGACTCGGTATACATCCATGCAGTCAGATCAAAAAGGCAACTCTAAGCCATAGCCTGAATCTGCCTACATTTGGGTCCCTTTGCTTCTCCTTTGGGATGAAGGGAATAGGCATTAAGGACACAAGGTCATAAGTTGACTCGTTGCTTGGGGGGGGAAGAAGGTTGCACAGGAGGTGTAAGTACAGAGAAGGCACTAGAGCAAGCGGAGCTACCTTCAGAGCTGATTTACAGTGGTTTGCTTACTCAGACACTTACCTGCACCTCAGCCTGCATGACTTCACATTACAGAGGTGCAGCACTGGGACACAGGGAAAAGCACGCTGCTTGCAGGCTAAGCTGGCTAAGAGACTTCCTTCTGATTGTGACTTCTCAGGGGCACCATGAAAGGTACCTAAATATTTAAGCTTAGGAAACCTTGAAAGATCTTCACTTATTTGCAGAAAGCCAGGTAAGTCAGACAGAGGTACCCTTTCCAAGAGATAAAGAACCCTAGCACACATGACAGATTCAGTCTCTTCACCCAGCGGTCCATGGCAACACTACCCAGGGCTCCACATTGTTTGTATGTTTCAAGGGACCGCATCTGTTATGATTTGTAAGAATTAATTATTTGCAATGATAACCAGAAAATGTAGTAAACTTTCTTGTTAAAACATATTTACATCTTTTTGAACCTCTATCTTTGTTTTTATAAAAATTGTGGGAGTGTGTGATGGTGCTTACTTTTTATTCTTCCCCTGTTGCCCCAAATACAGCTTAATCCTTCCCTTTCTGTATGGAGGTATGTTAGTGTTTATCTCTCAACCACAAAAGCCTGCAGACTGCTAGACGAGAACTGACTCTCCACACCATCCCACAGTAAGTCTTCTATACATCCCTACACAGCACCTTCAGGAAGTTACATTGTCCAACAGAAACAGGTCCCAGCTTCTGCCTAACTAAATCATCATTAAAATGTGTTCCATGCTCCACCTGAAGTCATCTCCACGAGAAGGAGCCTTTGCCCCCAGCCCCGAGTGTGTGTAGCTTCAGTCTTCTGCATGATGTCCTGGGTGCTACCTGCAGAAACACATGGGCTTTCACCTTGGATGCGAGAGGTGATACAGGAGCCCTCTATGGACTTTGCTATTATTTCAGTAGTGAACTGGAACTTCTGAGCCAATTTCTCCTCCAACACTTGAGCCTGGGAAAAGATTAGCTCCAAAGGCAGGCAAGAACTTAAGGACACTTTTGGAAATGCATTGGAAACACCTAGTATTTTAGTTTGAGTGGATACTTGCTCCTAGCCAGTGACTAATATGATGATTTTGCCTCTTTTTTTCTCATAAGATACTTACATCATATTATAATTTTCTCAGATAACGCTCCCCAAAATTAGTCATAAGATAATTTTAACTGAAGCATTAACATCTTGAGGATCTCGGATATTTTAGTTGTTGAGATATCTTTGCTATTTCTAGATTGTAAAGTGATGAGCATGACATAGAAGTCCACAGAGACAGCAACAATTAGAAATCATTTTGGCTACTAAATATTGGTCTTTGAGCATGTAGTTCATTGGCAGTAACATTGAAAATTCCAAGAACTCTGTGATGAATAGAACTTGGAATTGGATTTTTGATGTTAAGGCTTGTTACAGTTCCATAATGCTGGCCATGAAGATCCTTTAGTATGTAAATTCTGTTTTGATAGAGGCCAGGACAGGTGGTAAATTTTCTCGTTTAAATATTACGAGAAAGGAAATGTAAAAATACTTGGAGCCAGACAAAGGGATTGTTCAGTTTTTCTTGATTAAACTACAAATAGATGAGCTATATTTAATAAGATGCTACATTAGATAGCTTTCTGCACAGTTTTGTATGATGCTAGACTTTTATTTTAAAACCTGAACTACTGGAGCAAGAATAAGGACTTCTTTCACAGTGATATATAGCCTCCTCTTTATCTATCTGACATGGAGACCTGAACCTCTGCCAGCTCTAAATTGCATTTCTAAACATTGATTTAACAGTCGGACATTTCATGTCATAACAGAAGGTTTTGCAAACTTTCCAGGCTAGCTCCATGGTCTGGTAAATGTTGTGTTTAAATGACAAAAGTTGCATTTAGAGACATTCCCCCCCCCCCCCCCCCCCCTTTCTTTCATTTCAATGTTTAGCAAAGATGTCAGCTGAAGCAGTTGCATAGGCTGCTGGAGAAGGAGGGAACTGGAGGGTCTTGGGTGTCATCACCCACCAGGGTGAGCATGAAGAGCACTGTAAAGCTTTGACTTTGGTGATACTGCCAGGAAGCTCTTGCACTCCCCTGAGGCTCCTCCATCCACTGTAGTGGCAGTGCTTCAGACAGGCAACTTGGGCATTTCACCACATGTACGGTGTTGTGTTTTACTTAGCCACCAAGCAGACAGAGGATACATGACTTTTTCCCCAGGAATGCTTTGAAGAGCAGAAAGTGCATAATAAACACCACGAAGAAAAGAGAAAAACATCCCTACAAGTGGTTATATTTTGGCAGAAGCAGTGGCTGGGACCCCTAGCATGGTAATATTTTGGCTTCTCCGCTTCTAGTGGCAGGAGAGCCCAGATGAATTCTGCCCATGAGTTCTTTTTGTTTTGTTTATGTTGGGCTCACAAAAAAAACTGTGATGGATGGGTGTTTGCATCTGACAGCTTTCCTGCTCTGTGTCCCTCTTTGCTAGGGTCTGGATTTTTTTCCTGTAAGCACTGACTATGTGTGAGCAAGGAACACAGGCAAGAATACGAAGTAGCAGATTTTGGCTTCAGACTTTACAAAGCTTGGAACTTGGTTCTGAGAAGGAAATGGCAGTAGTGTAAGTTAACCTTGGGAATCAGCTCTCTGGCGTTCACAATGCATTTCTGCTACATTTGATTGATCTCATTTGTCTTTACCACTGATTAAAGAGAAAATGGCATCCTCCAGAATGAAGTGTGATGAATTTGGCTGTACATTGCTGTTCCTATTGTTTCTCAGACTTTTCCTGATCAGATCTTTGTCATTACTAAGCTGCACTATATCCTCAGACTGGAAAAGTTAATCACTAATAGCAGATCATAAGCAGTGCAAATGTCCGTAGGACCCCTACCCACCTTGGTTATTAAGCTCTTACTTTTTTCCTTGATTTTATTTGGCATTGCTGCCCATTCAAATGCCTAGTTCAGAATTAAAGCTTTAAAATAATAGACATAGATGTTTTAGAAAGGATAACATTCTTACCATGGAACTAGAAAATAGATCAAAACAGTCATATAGGGAAAATGTAATAAATACTATTACATTTGGGGTGACTTCTGTTTACTCCTGTTAAACCTGGAGTCCTACTGCAGTCCAACTGCCCTGTGCTTAATTCAGCTGTTCTACATTTCACCCTGGTTCCTGCCCTGTGCCTAACTGTGTTATGGTCAATGTGCCCTTTGAGACCACGGACACCTTTAAAACAAGCATGTTTTAAACGCTTAAGCGTTTGCTGAACTGAGACACTGAGGACTTTGCCAAAGGTCATCTATCACAGATAAATAATTGACAGATGTACACATCACAGTTCACAGCTAAAATACCTGATCCGTGCAAAAAAAACCTGCCTCTGTGTCACGAGAAAGTCAATGCATGTACTGGCAATATTAGTGCTGGGAAAAGGAAGGTTCTATTGTCCCTTGCAATTTTCTACTGGAAATAGCAGGCAGATAAGTGTAAAGGTTATATATATACATGCAGGGATACACACATGTAGACCTCACACGTCTTCTCGCTGGGAGACACTGCTCAAAGGGCAACATGAAGGAGCTAGGTAAAGTCCAAAGGAATTTAATGGAAAGCGATACAGTTCTTTTGGATTTCAGTAGCTCTTTGTAGACTGTTACATCTATTCAGTACAGAATTATATCTATTCAGTGCAGTTACACTAGTAGTTAAAGATGAATAGTCTATAGAAACAGGTATTTTTGTGAATCTTTAGAAGAATTTCTACATTCTTGTATAGTTTCTATATCCTGCTATTAGCACTGCTGTTTAGGTCACTTGGGTGATCTCCAGTAAGAGGCAGCTTTTTTTTGAGGGCTGCCTTCCTCTACAGCATTGAACAGGACCACTTGTCAGGGCTCCTCTGGTTCATTCTGGCTGGGTTAATGCCTGCTGGTCATGCATCACAAAGGGGGCCACAAAGATGGCCCTTCGTGCCCTGCAGCTGGGGGCAGGAAGGCTTTTTTTCCCCCACGGTGAACTAGCAAGGGTACCAGGGTTTTTTTGCCTTCCTCTGCAGCACTGAGCACAGCCCCTTGCCTGGGCTCCTTTGGGCTATTGTGGCCAGCGGTCTGCTGCTCCTGCTCCATGCAGGTGGCCCTCATGCCAGGCATTTAGGGAGAGGCAGCTTTCTAGACTTCGAGGGTGACCCCAGCGTGGCCCCCGGGGGTTGCTGCTTTTCCTCTGTAGCACTGAGCACTGCCCCTTGTCAGGGCTCCCTGAGCCCTCAGGGCTCAGTTCTTGCCCGCTACTCTAGCACCTCCAAGGCACCACTCCTGCCCTGGTGCTTTCTGGCTCCATTGCCCAGTGCAAGCTTGGGGTGGGAGCAGGCTCTGCTCTTCCCTTGGCTCCATTTCCCAGAGGGTTCTTGGCTGTGCACAGCAGCCTGTGCTTAGAAGGGTTCCAGCCTTGCTGCCCCATCAGCAGCTGCCACATTTCAGCTCTCCCTGTGTGCAACACAAGCACTGGGATGGCATAAGACCACTTTTCATGCATCACTGGCCAAGAAGCACAGCAGCAGAGCAGTTTTGGAAGACAGAAGCGTGATTGTCATTGATACGTGTCATACTTTGGGAAATAACCCACAGTACCACATACCTCTTCTTCTGCAGAAGAGGGATGCAGAGTTGCTTGAGCGAGTCCAGAGGAAGGCCATGACAGTGATCAGAGGGCTGAAGCACCTCTCCTATGGAAACAGGCTGAGAGAGCTGAGCTTGTTCAGTCTGGAGAAGACAAGGCTCTGGGGAGACCTTAGAGCAGCTTCCAGTGCCTAAAGAGAGCCTACAAGAAATCTGGAAAGGGGCCTTGTACAAGAGCATGCAGTGACAGGACAAGGGAGAATGGCTTTAAAATGAAAGAGGGGAGATCTAGATTAGATATTAGAAAGAAGTTCTTTACTGTGAGGGTGATGAGGCACTGCAACAGTTTGCCCAGAGAAGCTGTGGCTGCCCCATCCCTGGCCGTGCTCAAAGCCAGGTTAGATGGGGCTTTGCACAGCATGGTCTAGTGGAAGGTGTTCCTGCCTGTGGCAGGGGATTGGAACTGTATGATCTTTAAGATCCCTTCCAAACCAAACCATTCCATGATTTTATCATTCTCTATCTGGTCTGCATCTTTAGTCTTTTAGACTATCTCTGAGTCCATAAGACAATAGCGTCACACAGATCTTTCTTGCTTTTCAGTACTGCAGAAACATTCTGGATGACTTTTCAGTCTTTTTCATCTTGGTACGCTCTTTCTTCCCTTTCCTGAGGACTGTGGCGTTTTTTGTGTGATGCCATTAGCTACATTGCATGGAAAGATCATGACCAGTCACACGTGCGCTGGGATGCGGAGATGAGTTGGCCGGGAGCCCGTGGCGTGAGTCAGCTGCCCCTGCCCTACGCACTGGCACTGGCTGTGTTCACTGCAGCTCTTCCAACATGTGGTCCTATAGCCTGCAGTTGCACGTATGAGGATATTTGCATACTGCTTAGCTAGCAGGGTTAAAAGGTCGAAAATTTGAGAGGCTAGGTACCTTGCAAAGGGTTTGGTCTGACCGCACAGACCCTAAGGGTATACCCTAAGGGTATAGTCCCATTTGTTAAAAAAGACTTGTTACTATACATCCCTAGTGATTTCAGTGGCCCAATATCCAGCACATGAGGAATGGAAAGGCCAAGTCTCTCTAAATGAATAGATCAGACTCACAGCAACTGGGGCCTCATCTGAGTAATGATGAAGGAGAGTATGATAAATGGTGGAGGAGGGGATGCTCTGCAAGCCAGCCTCCTGAAGGTAATCACAGAACCATAGAATCATCTAGGCTGGAAAAGACCTTCAAGATCATCAAGTCCAACCATTCCCCAGCACTGCCAAGGCCATCACTAAACCATGTCACTGAGGGCCTCATCTACATGGGTTTTGAACACTTCCAGGGACGGTGACTCCACCACTGCCCTGGGCAGCCTGTTCCAATACCTCAGCACCCTCTCAGTGAAGAAATGTTTCCTAATATCCCATCTAAACCTCCCCTGGAGCAGCTTGAACCCATTTCCTCTTGTCCTATTGCTTGTTATGTGGGAGAAGAGACCAATCGCCACCTAACTGCAACCTCCTTTCAGGTAGTTGTACAGAGCCTGAGCCTTCTCATCTCCAGAATGAACAACCCCCACTTCCCTCAGCTGTTCCTTGTAAGACTTATTCTCCAGACCTATCACCAGCTTTGTTGCCCTTCTCTGGACTCACTCCAGCAACTCAGTATCTCTCTTTCTCCAGTGACACTTCAGTTTTTTCCTTTCTATCACATGCAAATTGTCATGGCCTAAGAAAAGAAAATGCATTTCTATGAGTGGTTAGTAAAACACTTGTAATTCTTGTCTGTATATCAGAACTGTATTAAAGAGCCATCCTACAGCGTGTGGAGTGCTTAGATGTAAACATGCACAGTTAAGATGGTAGCAATTTTTGACATACTAACCTGGCCAGTAGTACATGTAAACGTTCTTTTTTTCTTTCATCATTGTGACCCACAGAGGCTCCGATCCATTCCACCAGAGAGGCAGCAGGCTTTCTTTATTCACACCAATGTCAAAAGATACATTTGCCTTTTGGTCCCACATGTAGTTTCCAATCATCTGATGGACCTCGCAGTGGCGACCTTTGGGGGTGTAGGAAAAGACAGTACAATCAGGTTGTTGTTCTCCAGCAGAAAGATGTCACCAGCACCACCACTGCTACCACTGCATCATCAGCAAACAGCTGAAAAGCTGCTTTTCCACAAACAAGCAAAACCTAGGCTAAAACATCTATATATGAGTTTTATTTTGTTATTGTTGTATTTGTTGTTGTCGTTCGTTTTAAACGAACACACTTTGCTCTTGCTTGTGGGGACAGCAAATATTTCACTAGACATTTTCAGCCCTCTTACTGCATCATGGAGGGCCTTGGTCAACTTTATATTGCAAGAAACTAGTATATAATAGCAGAGAGACGTCTTCCACCTCTTGTCATTGTCAGAAGAGAAGATTCTGCATTTAAAGAGCTAAGCTTCAGGTGAATTAACAAAAATAGGAAAAGAAATGCTGAAGATTGAGTTGTATGGGGAGTTCATGATTTCCATATCTTAAAAAGCAACCACTGATGCATGTGTGAGACACTGTCATCATTAGCTGGTGAGTTATGATACTGCAAGGATCCAGATAACAGGCTTTGATTATTGTGAGACTCAGCATGGTGATCAGACCTGAAATAACCTTGTTATGCTTGATTTAAGAAGGCATCATTTTGAGCAGAGGACTCTGTATACTTTGGGTACATGTGACCTTGAAATGGATTTTGAACTATCCTTCACTACTATGAGGTATTTCAACATTGCAAAACATTTCCTCCTCCCCAGCGGACAAAAGCAGTCTCAAGTTGTGGCAGTCATGACTTACCATATTAAACCAAACAAGCTTAATATAGGAGAAATGGTGGGTTGAATGGGCAGTAATCTGTCCTCTTTAGCCTGCCAAATGCTTTCTTCACTGTAAGTCTCAAAAGAGCTCGTTTCAAAAGAAAGCCTCTACAGTGCATCAAAAATGCAGCCTTCCTACTGAAAGGGCAACCCCATCTCTTCAGCATCTTGAAATCCACATATTCCTGAGCATGTATCAACCTGCTAAACTACAGGCAGGCAACTGGTGCCAGCCTGGGAAACCTGCAAGTCAGTGCTGAAGGTGTTAGGTCATGTCTTTGTATGATGTACAGTGTACTCTTCATATACAGCAACATGCTCTAGGTGCTACCAATGTGAGCTCTGCATGGGATCTAAGGTCTACTGTCAGTTTGCCCACCTCTTTAGGGAACAGAACGGAGATTGCAGTGTTGTTGGGATGTTTAATGAACTGTGTGCATTATTACAGAGGATAGTATTCTTCTAATCTTCATATCAGACAAGTTCATTCCTTTATGGACTCCAACTCTCTTTTTTTTATACAAAAGATGTCTCCCTTATAGGAGACGATAAGGCACCAGTTTTCATTGGTTCACAGGGCCAGAAGGGAATTTCAGATGAACAGACAGACCAAAAGACATGACCATTTAATGCTGCCTGGAGCCATTCACGTCTGCTTGCCTTGAAGCCTGTGTCCTTGGAAGACACTGACAAACAACTCATCAACCTCATCCTTGGGCTGTTCATCCCAATATTTACCATCAGTAACACTGTACAAAAAGTATGCCTGATCTCTAATTTTGTTTTTGACCTTTGTTAATCTTCAACCATGGCTATTCTATACCTTGCTTACTAGATTAAAAAGCCCTGCAATAACTGGCATTTCTGCCCTCCAGAGACATTCAGACACTCAGAGACAGAATTAAGGTCGCTTAGCAAATTTCTTTTGGGTCACCTGTACAACTCCAGTTCTTTACATCCCTTGTTGTAACTTATTTTCTCCAGCCTGAGAAAATGACCTTTGGTGATCTTCTTTTTTTATGATTATCAAAATAGCAACATGATGTTAGTCACCATAACATGTTGAATTTATTATTGCTTCCATTACTGCAGCTTTCCTCTGTAATCAAACATCAAGAGTCTCAAAAGTAGAAACAGGGCAAAAAGCAATTTCAGCATACAGATGCCATCATTTAAACTCTCTGCAACTGTAGTAAAAAGCACCCCTTCCTCAAGCAACTGAGGAAAACAAAGAGGATATAGTTCCCAGGAATATGATAACTGCTGTATCCTTCTGGCAGAGAGCCAGCAAAAGCATTTGCAAGTCTGCATGCTACAGCTTACTTGGACACTACACTTCTTACAACATTGGCTTTGTCCAGAGCACATTCCCATGTCTCCATGCACTTTTGTCAGCATTCAAATCAATCAATGTAAGCCCAAGATGAAATAAGAAAAAACCTCAAACCAGCAAAAATCCCAAAAAACCCCATGCAGTTGCTTGGCCACCCACAATAGCAGCACAGTAACACTGAATGCTATGAACCCTACATTGACCATAAGTGAGATCTGGAAACCAGAGCGAGTGCTCCTGTAGCATTTGCTACTGGAATGACCTTTTCTTTCTTTGCTGATCTTTCACTGACTGCAGGCACAGCATGCAAGATCACTAGTAGGCATGATATATCATATAGGGACCACCCGTGCCTAAACCTACAAGAGAAGATACTCTTCTGAGACGCTCAATGATCTTTTCTTAAAAAGTGAGAATGTGTGTGACAGATGCTCAGTGCTACACCTGGTGCATCAGGCAACGAAACACAGGTACCATCTCTGCACTTTGCAAATCAGATTTATCAGAGAACCCACAGTGTGTATATTAGCCAACACAGTAAAGGTACCCACGTGGTATCCATCTAATGATAAACATACGGGCTGTGGAAGGGTTAAGTTCCTCTACACGAACCGCTGCACACACCAAGGTACGTAGGTTTTAACAGCCCAGGTGAGACATGCAGGTCCCTTTTTCCCCTTCTTCCCCTCCCTACAACATATTTCCTCTGCTATTCCCTTGAAGCATCACCTAAATGCTGACCCAGACTGGCTCATTTATCTGCTCCTCACCCCACTTCTAAACCCCCTTGAGACCTGCTGGATGACTTGCCCTGGGAAATGCTCTGCTACTGCTGCCTGCCATGAGGAGAAAGAGAGTAGGATTTTAAAGTCACCAGCACCATATTCCCACTCCAGAGCAGGTATGGTAGTGCTGCCACCCCCAAGGCCTGAGCCCAGCCTAATGTGAGCAGAGCATCTTGAAGAGCCCAGCTCTGCCTGCTTTGGTACGTGCCCTGCTCTGCTCTTACCCTGCTGGGTCTCATCTGCCCTGCTTTGAAAAGGAAGGCCACAGGAGAAAAAAAACCAAACAAAACCCATGTGCTCATCCTTAAGTGGCCTGGAGAAGACCAGGGCTCATGAGAATTCAGTGGGGAGTGCTGATCTGGGCAAAGTGGCCCTGCCATCTGCAGCCCCCCAAGCAAAACAGTACTTGCAAGATGTGCATGGACATTTATGTTCCCAGAAGAGGTTGCTGGCAAAGTCTTTACATTTTTTTATAACCTCCAATAACACACAGATCCAAAGCAGAAACACCTTAGCCTATATATGTCAGGCAAGCCACTGCATCCAAGAAGGATCACACCAAAAGTCACAGAAAAATCTCTACTATACACAGCATTACTTTATTTTTTTTTCCTGAGGGACATTCATTTAACAAGAGCATGAAACTAATTCAGTGCTTTCATAATGGGGCAGGGGCTGGGGTGCACTAAAATTGTTTGCCAAGCATACAGGTTAGGCTTTGCAGATGCTTGCTTGTGCAGGAAAGCAGGTCTTACGTCCCTGGAGAGCACGTGCTCTGGGCTGATAGTGGGTCTACTGAACCAAGTGGCACTGGTGGGCAGAGGAACCATGCTGGGACCCCAGACTGCTCACAGCTGGGTATAGCTCCAGGGCAGCACAGCTCCAAGCACTACAGAAGGTCTGAACAAAACGATGGGCACAGCTGCTCTCTGCACCATTAGAGAGGGTGAGAGCCCCTGGCAGTTTTCTGTTCATCAGCTGTGACTTCAGCTCTGGGCAGAGAAATACCTTGGTATGTGAATATCCACTTACTGCTCCTAACAGCTGGTAGCAGGTATGCTAGTTGTGAGCTGTGAGGCTGTAGCTAGTAAGAAGGAAGAAACACTGTGCTTCAATTTGTAGCAGATGAACTTGTGTTAGAGAAAACTTTCTGTTCTCCACTTTGAAAGTGTTCCCATTTTTTTCACTGGTAGAAAGCAAACGCAGTTTTTTACAGCATTTTGTGTATGTGTGAAAGAGGAAAATCTTGGCACTTGGCATTGCAGCCTTTCTGCAGGCAGCAAGTAAACAAAGTGGGATGAAGAATGCGAAAATGAAACACCCTCCCAGTTCCCACTCTCCTCTCCAGCCTGTCCTTGGTAGAACAATACCCCTTCCCTGCCAGTATTACCACAGACTTCTTCATGCTCTTTTGCTTCCTGTTCTTCATGTTCTTTTCATCTCAGAAATGAAAAGGTGCTGAGTCCAAGAAGAAAAAGAGACTACTGATTTTAAAACTGTATGTCACAAACAGAATCTTTTAAAGCTTTGCTGCTTCTGGCATCTGTGCTGGTTAAAAGAGGAGCAAAAAGAAAATATCTTATTCCCTCATAATGTTCTCTGCCTCCTTCTGGCTTTTTTCTCAGCTTGGACAGCGAAGTTGAGATAGTTTCAGTTCATGTGTACAGATAATGAATTTCCCTGTTGTACTCCTATCCCTCCATTTTTTCATACCTCAGACAAAATGCAGATATTATTTATGTAATTAAAAACTTGCTTAACTGCTAAACAGAAACAATCAGCATCCTTTCCTGGACCAGGATGGAGTCTGGATATTGTTAACTTGGCAGCTGAAAAGAAGCATCCGATAGAGCCATCACCAGGCTGGGCTTCTTGTGGGTACCAAGTGAACAGAGAGTGGAGATGCTGTGCTGTGAGACAGGAAAGCCCTCACAGCAAACAGTAAATGTACTAGTGCACATCAGCCAGAGCCCAGAGGACTCCAGGGATGGAAGCCCAAAGGACATTTGCTCCCAGAAAACATGGAATAAATGGGGTGCGGCGTACGTAGAGATTTGCTGTGCTCAAGGGAAAGCAGAAGCTATGTATCAGACCACAACACCATATACCAAAGCCGCTCAGCAGTCAAGTATGGCAACACTGAGAGTGAGGAGTGCAGGAAGGGTGGTAGAAACACAGAATATGGGTAAAACCTTCACTCTGGCAGAGTAGACCTTGACCGTCACCCATCCCTGGGACCTGTGCCATGTTGCCCCTCTCACTCCTGCTGTGCAGAGAAGGCGATGGTACATGCAGGGCTGAGTCCATACCTGGGTTGCAGGAGACTGAAACATCCTTGGTTCAAACTCCTCCTCCATCCCGCAAGCTTCATGGGACCTCACAGCCTCTCTGCCAAGTATTTAAGATCAGCTCCTGTCCAAAAAGGAACACGAAGGCCCCTCGCTGGCTCCTCTCTGAGCAGCTCCCCACTCACTGCTGTGAGCAGGGACTCCCTCTGCTTCCCATGGAGGCCAAGAGAAATACAGCTGACCAGGTGGCTGGCACGTCCTCGTGGAGGACCTGCCAGAGAAGGCTTCATCTGTTGTTAGGATCTTGGAAAATAAATCCTCCTGGGTTTCCAGCTCAGATGTGGTGCCGTCCGCTCGTGTTGATGCTGGCTGGGGCTGAAAATGTGAGAGGCCCCTGCGTACCCTGAGCTGGGGGGACTTCAGGGGAGCTGGGATGCAGGGGGTGCCCCGGCACTCCCCCAATGCCTGTGGGTTGGCAGGTGAGGAAGACCCAAACCCCTCAGCATGAGCAGCTTTTCTTGAGGGATAGGGCATGAAGGGCTCTGGAGCAATAACTTGTGCTTGCGGCAGTTAGAGGGGAGACCTCAGACTTTCCGCTGAGCTTGGTATGAGAGCTCCCTGCAGAGTCAGGCCATGGCAGGAAAAGGGAAGAATTAAAAGCTCCCCACAGGACAACAGCCCGAGGTGGCTTGTGGTCTTAATTCCTTTCTACACAAAGCAAACAGCACATGGTGTGATTAAATGAGCCTTTGAGGATACGTGTATTTGGACTCCTGCTTGTCTCCCGTGCCAAGCTCATGTCAAGCCCCACAAAGTTCTCTCAAATACGTGTCAGCAGCAACAGTTCCTTTTACCTAATTCACCATTTTATATCATGCCTTTCAGGTCAACAACTGCAATATCATAACTGGAACACCGAAAGCTAGGACAGCAAGTAGGATTCAGTCTAGCAACTCAGAAAACAACCCAACCACCCAAGAACCAGTCCTTACACCCCTGTGGAAGCTGAAACTGAAACACGGCATGAATGAAGTTGTTAGAGAAGATGGCTTTTCAAGGAGCTGGATTTTAAGCCAGTACATCCCTGGGCTACCTTGCACACCACCAGATCTCTGTAACAAAACAAATTCTCCAGTTGTACATCAGCGAGATCCCTTTGCTCCAGCAGTGACCTGACTCTTGTTTGGTGCTTCTAACAGCAGGTCATGATGCATGCCCTGGCTTGCAGAGAGACTGCAGCTTCTCCCTAAGCTCTGAATCACTGGTGACTTTAAAGGAAGAAGCCAAACCATTAGCATTTGTCTTGTTTTTATGCTCTGGGTTTAGTTCTTATAATTGCTGTAGATGTAGATGAAAGCCCAAGGGTAGGCGTTGGGCTTTGGGCTGAGGCTTTTTGCATCAATTAGGGAAGCTCTGGCAAACATCTTCTCATTGGTCGGCAGCAGTGGCAAGTTTAGGTAGGAGGGTGACCTATGGAGAGCTGTTCCGTGGCCCTGCAGCACTGCATGACCACAGGCAAGTCAGCTCCCTCCCCTCGCTTCCCCTCCAAAATTTATCCAGTTTGTTTACTTAGGTTGGGCCCTATTCCTCCCATTGTGCCTGAGTGTCGCCTAGCTTCTAGCCTCTGCAAAACACAGATTGCTTCACATTAGCATACATTAGTGAGTTGTTTTTAGATACATGGCTCTTGGTCATCAGTTATGGTTGCATCTATTTGGTTATAGCTTTGAAAATCTTGGTGAACTTGCTATTTCTCATGAATAATCAAAATCAGCTCTCTTTAAACCATCCGTAAAGTAAAATGGAATGACTAGAAGGTCTGACAGATAACTGGGCAGCTGCACTGCGTGCTACTGCTTGTTAGCTGCCCCTTGCAGAGGAAGGCTGCATTCTGGCAGGGCTGATGAAAACAGTTTGGCACCATCTGTCCTAGTGTGTGCAGCCATGTCTGAGGAGTAGACCTCTGTCCTAGCATGTGCAGCCATGCTCACTCCTATATGGATGTAAGGCCACAATACCTTGTGAATGAGCAGAAAAAGAAGGGATGGGAGTGTTTATCTGAGAAAGCAGTGGGGTATAATGAACGAGACAGAGGTGGGAATGTGCACATGTGGACAGATATTTGTTAAGCTTATTTAGATGGAAAAAAGCCAATATGCTGTGAAACTGCATTCACAAATGTTAAAATACTGCAATTTTGAGGTTAAAACTTGAGTTTCTTAACAGCTCTTTCAGCAGCAGTGTAGGACAAGACATGAAGAATAGCTTGTAGTCACTGATTTCCCACAAGAAACTGGCAGCATTCAAGTCCCACACATCCCAGCTGCAAATGGAAGCGAAAGCAGTTATAGTCATGCGTGTGTGTGTCCCACAGAAGAGATGCATGACGGCCGAGATGTGATGTTAAGCTTTCCCACACCCATACAACAGCAATAGGGAGATGGTAACTTGCCAGTCCCTAAGCAGGTCACCACGGCACGATGCTCATGTCACACTGCCATGCTGTGTTTCCTCCAAAAGCTGTTCCAGCTTTGCAAATCAAACATGCACAGGCTGAACACAGCTAATGCTATGTCTACTGTGTGCCACACACTCCTAACCCCACCATCACCTAAAACATGACACCTCCTTTCTGTGGTGACTGCACCACATGCACTGGCACCCATGGGATCTTCTATGCTGTCTGCCAGGACAGTGTCACGGGGTTCACTAACACCCCAAAGGCCCAAGTGCAGCCTTGGATCTTCCTTTGGACCGGTTCATCACCTAACTTGGTCCTCAATTGGCTCCTGACCTGTTTAACACTGCTGTGATTCATGTGTTAGGAAGGTGAATAGTTATTTGCAGTTAAGTTGTATTTGCATTGACATCCTCATCATGAAGGCCAGGAGACTTGCAAGAGGAGTTGAGTTTGATTTCATAGATTGTCTCATTGCCTCAAGCTGGGGTGTGGAAACTCTGATACTTTAAAAATGTGAGAAGTCCAGCAGTGGTGTTTCATCATCTAAACCAACACTCTTTCTTTGTGAGTACAAAATAGGATGTTTTCAAAACTCCTTGAAAGGCTGATTACAGACTTCATTTTGCGCATACGCACTTACTAGGAGTGATGGTTAAATATGAGAAGGAGTGAAAGCAGTCACTTTCCTTCTTCTCTTTAACAACTTCGTCCAAAGGCTTTTTTTACACTCATGAAGTGTTAAACCTGTCTGCCTAAGTACACATGAAGAACATGGTCTGGGTGAAATGACATCTCTGTTTTCAACCATGACATTTCCTGTGCATTCATGGATTTGCACCAAGGCATGAAAAATCCCTGTGGTGATTTTGTACTTGATCCTGTTCAGAGATGAGCAAGAGAAAAGTATTTCTCTTGAGAGAGAGGGAGGGAAGAAGGGGTTAAGCGGTTTCAAAACAAGCTGGGCACAACTGATGTCAGATTTTTGTCTTACAATGGCATCTATTTGCTTTCCCAGCAAGCGGTATATGGACTGCTGTGCATTGTACTGTTCCAAGGACAGCAAAGATGCCATGTATCTTAGGAGAGGATGGGTTTTCTCACTCCTCCACATTAGGTGGAAGGTCATGCTTGTTAAATAATTCCAGATAAATTATTATCCAGATAAAAATCCAGTTGGAAACTCCAGGAAAACTTTTCTGTTTGTTTTTATTTAACTATTGTTTCCAGACTGCCTCTGGTGAAAATGGCCCAGCTATACTCTATACTCTCACTATAACCATGTTATTCCACTTAGACTAAAAGCAAGTCAGCACTATGAAACCCATGACTACCCTCTCCAGTTTCTGAAAGCCTCTCCTGGGCATTCAAAAATACTGTAAGGGAGGAAAAGCAAAAATCTTCAATGTTTTCCTATTTGGCTATTTCAGACTATTACAGGTACAAGGGCTTAGGGCAAAGTTAAGACAGGGACCTGTGAAAGCAGAAAGTCTGTGTAGTTTAGGAAGTTTAACACTGAACTTGCCAAAACAGACCTGCTGACTGAATGTAATTTCTTGGCCACCCTCAGTTTACATGCCTTTTTATTAACTGGAAAGGCTCTGAGCAGGCTCTGTATTACTTTTCCATGCCTTTCCCGCTTCTTTTTACATTCCATGTGCAGTAAGCACGTCAGTTGTCCCACTAGGGAGCCCTGGATGGCCATGCCGTTGGTGATGGCAGCTGCTAGGGACAGGGCAGCACCGTGGGAGAGCAAACTCCAACAATCAGCTCCAAGTGACGTTTCGAAGTTCAGAGCAGGTTCCAGACAAGCTATAATGCCACAGTGCTTTTAAACTCCCAGCTAAAAGCACAGCTTGTGATATTTTTACATTGTCTTTGGGGGAAGAAGTCACAGCGAGCTGGGAGCTCTGAGGAGCATCACAGCACAGAAATGCAAGTACTCACCCGTCATCAGCGTGTAGTAATTTGGGTAGGAGAGGCTGGGGAAGTCTGGCGTCATGTAATCCACCTTCACCCCCATGTTCACGATGTCCCGAAAGCCCGGCAGCCCCTCCAGCTCGCTGTCGTCGATGTAATCGAAGCGAAAGCCATCGAGCAGGAACAACAGGAGCTTGCGGGGGGCCGAGGGTGCAGCGGGGGTCGGCAGGAGGGAGGTGAGGGCAGCGGCCAGGAGGGCGGCGGGGAGGCGGCAGCTCCCCATGTCCGACGGGACCGGGCAGCAAAGAGGGCTCCGCAACGGCTCCGGGGCTGAGCCTGGCACTGCTTGTCCTCCCTCCCGCTTGTCACAGCCCGTGTTAAAGCTACAGCGCTGAGTGGGAGGGCACAGGTTAATGACAAGCAGCTGATTAACTTCGAGCGGAGGGAAGAATTGGATGCTTCCCGGCTGCAGAGAAAATGCTTCACAGCTCTGGGGAAACACGACACAGAAATAAGTGGAGCCTCTCAGCGGGGGAGGGTAAAAGACAGAGAATGGAGGGTAAAAGGGTGGGAGGGTGAGTAAAGATGGGAGGGAGAAATGGAGGGAAGGAGGGAGGGAAGGAGGGAGTGAGCAGTGCTGACTGTTCCACGCGTGGTGGGATCTGAGCCCCGTGGCTGTGCAGCTGGGCCCCGCATCAGGGCTGTGCATGGCACATCTCTTACTGAGTGAAGCTGCTCACTTTACACCGAGCATTACATCTCCAGGCATGCAGAGCACATCATGTCTTTCTGCCAGTGGTTTGTGATAGAGAGACTGAGATTAAGGCAAAGCAAAGTTCAGGAGGTGGAGGGTATGAGTTGGAGTCCAGCATTTCAATGGCACAGCTGTACCACAGAGCACTGGCTGAGCAAGCTCACATCTACATGGACCTGAGTCCCTGCAAAGCATCCTCTCTTCCCCACTTGCTCCGTACTGCTGTGGGACTAATCCTGCTTCCAGCGCGCTAGTAGAAGAATCCAGCATTAGACAGAGCAAATTTACTCTGTAAATTTATTTTCTAGATGTTGACATTATTAAAATATTAAAGAGCTAGTCAGTACCATATTTCATATTAAAAATGAAAAACTGTTCATATTTTAGTCACAGGTCACCACCAGGTTCTTCTCTTGCCAGCCACAAGAGCTTATTTATACCTCTAATGCAATGCCAGCAGCTGCTGTATACTATAATTACATATTAAATCTCTTTACTTGAATTGTGTTCGGTTTTCCCAAATAAAAGAAGTTCATGGCACTGTCTCACTCATCATGGGAACAGCCCTTCTCAGGTGCTTACACCTGGGGAGGCTGCAATAGCTGGCCGCTACCCCAATGTTGAATCTGAACTTCTGCTCTTTACAAGGCTCTCAGTCGCACATTGAGCGTGTTTAGTTGCTTCTTGGCAAACACTAGGCTGATGCAAGCTCAGCAAGGTGGTTTTCAGCCTCCCTTGCCCCAGATACTTATGTACCCCTGTGCAAAACCCCCTCGCATCCTGCTGTGCATTTAGCAAACTTGCATCTCATCGCATCGCATCCTGTGCATTTAGTACAGCTTCATGATGGCTGCAGGTGCCTGTGGGCCAGATTAGGTGTCTGCAGGTCACCAATCCTGGGATATGGCTGGACTGATGCTGTACTGCCCTTTTCCCATGGGGCTTCCAGCTCAAGGAAGAAGATGCTATGTCAGGGAAAGGGGTGCTGGGATTTTCTGTAGGAGGGAGTAATTTCAGGCAAGTGGAAGAGGATGGAGGGGGAGCCTGCAGTCAGGCAGGGCTGCTCAGGCTCTTCAGCCAGCTATGTTTCTCTGTCAAGTTCCTCGATGCTTCCTCCCTGCCAGTGGGCTAAATGCATTCCTCTCTACAGCTTGCCCAGCCATTCTTTCTCTTCGTTTTCTTTTTTTTTTCTCGTGTTTGCTTTTTCCATCTCCTATCCCAGGGTGCAGCACTTAAGATCAACCCTCACAGCAGAGTTACACCTGAGACAAGGACTCAGAGCATTTCTAAGCTCCAGTCCAGGGATCTTTAGAGCCTGATAGTGACTGAGCCCTGAGCCCTTTGGGGGTTTATCCCTTTTCACATAGCATTTAATTCTGGAGCCTTGCACTGCCAGTTTTCCTCATCTTGGCAACTTTAATTCTGTCTATGTTTTGACTTTTCTTACCTTGCTGGCTTTAATTCATGTACTTTCTCACAGTGCAGCGGCAGTTTTCTCAGCAAACCAGGCCAGGGTCACACAGCTGTGCTGCACATCAGGTCACAGACAGCTGAGCCCTGGGGGCATCCGTGCAGCCCCGTGCCCAGGAGGACAGATGGACTATGGTCCCCAGGCTGCTGGGACAATAACAGGTCCCAGAGCAGCAGCTGAGCCCCTGGAGCAGATACCACCCACGGGACCCGGGCAGTACCAGCGTGTTGGAGCCTGAACTCTGAAGGAGAACACGCGAACCCTGCAGCGCGGGGGGAAGCCACAGTGCTGTGTGACCCGGGCAGCGGGCAGCGTCCCAGGCTGTGCAAGGCTGCCACTGCCCTGCCCGCGGGGACGGGGCTGCAGCTGCACACAGGGCTGGCGGGGACGTGACCGCCTGGGCAGCGTGCGGGGCAGCACGTGCTGCAGGGCAGGCCTCCACGGGGACAGACGCTGCTCCTCTGGACATCTTCAGCATCCACAGAGATCTGCCTCTTCACCTGCCTCCCGAAGGGCATATGCACATCCTCTTCTTGCTTATTCCTCCAGTATGGTATATGGCCCTGAAGAACCTGTGCTCAAAGACAGCACTTCTACCAGTGCTTACTGAGGATTTTCACTGTAGCAAAGACTGTGTAATGCTCTTGGAGCTGCCTGTAGCATTGTGTTGTGGCCAAGCCACTGTGGTAGTTAATTGTGTACATACTTAGGCTGAATGAACTCAGAAACTCAGGGTAATATGATTACACACCTCTTGGCAAACCCATGGGGACATTCACTCTGATGTCATGGCTTGTCCTCTAATAAGTGGCCTCTGAGCTTGCCAGAAGGGCTCATCAGGAGCAGCAGCTGCTGCTCGTGAGGGGATGGGACAGTCGAGGAGAGTCAATCAAGTTTTCAAGCAGGACACCCACCTTGAAAGGATGACCAGGGTTTTGAAGTGGTTAGGACAAGAAGCCAGGCTTCCATCATGAGCTGGTACAAAGATATGTCTTCTTATCATTTCGTGGCATTAAGAAATAACACCTTTCTTTCAAGAAGGTTGCTGTCTACTGGTTGACAGCTCCTAAGGGAAAGGTCTACTTCAACCAACACGGTGACAAGGGGGGCAATTGGTGAAAGATACCAGAGCATAAGGACTGCTTTTAGAGCTGGAGATTCACAGGTCTCCACTCAATAAATAACAAGAGTGTAAGGCCTCAGAGGGGTTAAAGGAGTAGTGAGCCATGTAACCATGACTCTGTACAATACCAAATTGTGTTTTGACAGACAATCCCCCTGAAGAGTGGGGCTGGAGCCAGTCTAGCTTGGCAGAGACAGACCCTAGCAATACATTTCATCCCTGCCAAGCAATGTTGATTTGCTTTGATTCACATTCATTTGTAAGCACCCTGTCTGCACAAAGCCCCAGATGGCCTCAGAGACTCCAGCACAACAATATTTTGATACAAATGCTCTTACAAAAGCTATCAGAGCCTGATCTGGTGTCCAGAGACAAGAGTCCTCACTGATTGGCTCTAAGATCAGGTTTAGGAAGAAGCGTGCATGCAGGAAAGGAAATCCTTCATCCCAATTTGTGCATGAGGAGATACCCCACTGATCCAAACACAACCACTTAGATTGCTCAGGAAATCCTCTTGGCAAAAAGCAGATTTCCAGTTTTGGAAAACTGCTTCCAGTGTCCTTGAATCTTTCTTTTTTTCCTTTGGTCTTGCACAGATCACAAACACGACAATAGGAATGCAAGATAATTCTCCAGGCTCACACTGATGGTTCAGCCTGGCTTGTCAGATGTTCCAGCTTCCCTTGCGGCTCAGCTCTACATGTGCCATTAGGTCCAGGAGTACACGCAAGAACAAAAGCTGCTATAAGTAAATTGTGATTTCCCATTTACCCAGTGACATACAGAATCTAAGAGGGAAACCTGTCCTTCTTTCTCTTCCATAGGAAAAACAAGAAGGCATAACATAACTCATGGTTGCCTTGTAATTCCTCTTCAGTTCCAGTTCTCCCTTCACGCACAGAAGTAGTTGACCGCTTCGACCAACACAGCCTGACTTACTTGTTTGGTCGTTTCTTTCTTCTCATTAGAGAAGAAAGCATGGTCACCTCCAGACATGAAAGCCCTGAGGGCAATGATAAACTGCTTACTTTTGAAGAAGAGGAAGGGGATTTGTGCCAGTCTGAAATTTTAAGGTCAGAACTCTGTTGGACTAAGGCCCTTCTTCCTCTTTTCCCCACTAAACCCACACTGAAAACTTCACAGGTGGTACCAACCCCTGTGCTGACTTCAACACAAAACCTCTGGCAATGCGTGTACCTGACTTCTGAGCTGACAGAAGGTCTTATATAGGTAGACATCATTGGCTGCAGAAGTTTAGTATCAGCTTCTTTGCTCCTGCACTGTGCATTCTCACCAATGCTCCTGCATGGAGGGATGGATTAGGGAAGGCATCTGCTGTTCTATCAGATCTTCCTAGAGGATATTTAGCATAAAGTCAGTTATTTCTGTGATCTTTTGGTGTGCAGTAGTTCAGTCATGAGGAATTCAAGCCATAGCGAATGGGTTGCTCTTGCATCAGTCTTGAACAGATGTATATGATAGTCACACACTTGTTAGCTACAGAACATTTCAAAGCTAGGAACTTCAGCTTTCCTGGAGAAAAGCAGTGATCTTTCTTAAGCTTCTCGAGACACAGTTTTTCTCTAACCTACCTGGCTGGTATGATACTTGCCTTACTGGAAGCATCCACATGCTGGATAATGAGCACATCAAAATGGGACAGAAGTGGCCCCGATGGACAGCCAGGGGCTAGTTAAATGTTCTTTCAAATGTCTCAGTCAGGGTGATTCTGATGTTTGGGGAGCAGCTCTCCAGATCTGTTACTCCATCCTGCAGTGCTACAGTCACAAGTCATATTAATAACTTTCCTATTTGAGGCAAATCTAGTGGAGATGCAGAAACTGAATGAACTCGTGGAGTTCCTTCTGTGGCTCCCAGTTTCCTTGCAAGTAGCTGCATGGGCTTGGTGCATCATCCCCAGCACTGCCCTTTCCTGTGAATGTTCCCACTGGGGAACAGGCTGTGCTTCCATTTGATGAAACGAAATCAGGTTCAGAACAAGCAAAGGAGGTGGCTCTTCACACCAAAGCACCATTTGGGTGTGCAATGCCTTGTCCCTGAAGACTACTACTGTTAAAAGCGGATGTGGGACAAATTCATGGGAAAAAAATGTGCACCCGGGCCAGGGAAACACAAAGAGCACTGGCTCCAGCCATCCTAGCACTTTATGTTCTTATGGAGGGTGAAGAACGGGAGTATTTAGTCAATGGGACAACCTTTTCAGTCAGTGTTTTGCTTAGTACCATTCTTGTTCCAGCTCTTATAAAACCAGCACCTTCTTCTCTTCTCTTAATGGCTTTCCTTGGGCAGTAATTTCAGCTGATTCTCCTCCCTCCATAAACACATGAATTATCTGAACTACTGGAGCAGATATTCGTAGTAAAGGACAGAAGAGCAGGGTTGAGGGGATGGCAGCAGGTAATGACATGTCTCCAATGGGACTGAACACAGTCAGCAATGTCCCAAATCTGCTAGCTGCTGTCACCCAGCAGGAGAGGCTGCATGTCTGCAGGGCTGAGGTGGGAAGGAAGCTGCAGACATCACGTTGAATAAACCCCCAAAAGATGTCCTTAAGGAAAAACATATTTTATACAGCTAGTGTGGGCTGGAATAACAATTTTTACCTGTGCTCTGAAGAGCCATGGAAGTTTATGAAATACTTCTTAGTGGTTGTGAAGGCAATTAAGAAAAATAAGCTGCTCACCAGTGGGCTTAAACTCACAAGGCAGTAAGCCTCTGCTATTGGAAGGTATGTAGGAGCTCAGGAAATGTGAAATTGTGAAGCCCGCATCAGATCATGGCATCTCATGGCTGCATGTGACAGAAGACCACCTTTTTTCTCACCCCATGGTGTGTCAGCCTGAGCATAAGACTGTCTGGCTTGAGGAGACAGCATCGATGCCTTGGACTGAAACCTATCTTCACTCCTTCCAAAAGATTGGAGTTTTGATTGGATATCAACCCAATCTCCACCTCCAGTACCTCCCCAGCATTTCTAACTGTTGTTCCTGCAATGTTATTGCTTAATTAGCCCAAGACTCTGCTTGCCTGGACATCGGTGTCCTGTAATGCAGGAGTCTTTACCTCATTGAGGAAACCTTGTGCAATGCATTTCTCTGTCAAAATCACCTAGTCAGGTTTGCTAAATGGCAAAACCAGATGGTCTGAAGTAACTGGATACTGTGTTTTCTGCTTCATCTCTTCTGTCTGGTCATTTCCCTATGTGGTGGGGGACTGCTGTGAAGGATTTTGCTGCTATTCTAGAAACAGGGGTCAACGTGCAATGGTGTGGGTGAGGATAGAAACTTGGCAAGCTAAGCAAATTGACTGAGATTAGTTAATATATTTAGTATAAAAATAAAACCATAATCAGTAAAATAAAGTAGGTGTTACTAATTCTGCTGTGACACTAACATGTGCTTCAGGACATTGAACTCAACACATCCATTTGCATGCCAGTGGCTCCTGCAAGAGAACAAAGGGATATTCTGCACATCCACCAGTGCCCTGCACAGCAGTTTCTGACAGTTTATTACCTTGCTGGAGCAACAGCCTTGAAAAGTGAGAGTATGAGCTTAAAAGTCTAACAACCTTACAATCTTGCAGTCATCTAGTGCAAACCAAATGAAGACCTATTTAAGCAAAGTGTTTGGATTTCAGATTTTCTGCTTAAATGAGGGGTAATTTGAGAAGCCCAGTACCTAGTGAATCAGTGCCCATGTGCCTGCATTCCAAGAATAAAGTAATATTCTATGTTTGATCTTTCTGCTGCACTTTTACACAGAGCACAGAAAAGACTTACAACATTGGCTTGAACTTAGTATAGGTACAAAGTAAACTATCCAGGACTAGCATAAAATGTCATTTAAAGCTCCCTAATATTTTGTATTTGGCGTCCTTTATAGCCTGGAGGTTATACAGAGTTCAACTTTAACTTCTGACATCAGTGCTTAAGGACTGCGGGAGCTGGGCTCACAGCATGACCTAATGAGGAAAAAGGCCTTTATTCTGACAACAGTTATTTAAGCTAACCTAAGAATATTTATAATCAGGCTCTAAAGGCTGATTAGCTAGGCTGCCTGCAGCCGGCATGCCCTGTGTGGCAGAGCTTCCAAGTTGCCTCCTACAAGTGCCATTGCACTTTGTTCATTTTGGCTTTCACATTTTTGATGTCATCAATCCTGGCTTTTGGTTTCTTATCTCATTCATCAGTAAGGCTATGCTGGCAGTTGAAGGCCTCACCTGCAGGACACCCATTAAAGTCTTGGCTTTGCCCATCATGCAGAAACGACGAGTATCTGGTTCTCATCTTGCTGACTGCTGAGTCACCTCTGAAGAATTTGCTCCCACAGAGAAGAGGCTGCTTTTCCATAGCCTAACATGTACTCTGGATAGAGCAATATTCACATGATATCTGTTTCCCAGGTTTGGGTGTTTCTCCATCAGCAAGCTACAACTTCTCAAGCAGAGCCGGATCTGCATCACATCTTCTTATATGTGAGGTCCCATCCCTGTCTAGATACCGTTGGTGATGCCCTTCCCTGCAGAAGGGCAAGGCCATATCACTTTATCAGGGTCAGCATTACTTTCTCCCTAGCCAAGTACTCATGTCAGGAAATACTAACATATTGCTTATGGCTTGAGTCAGTCTCAGTGACTGAAGGAATCTTTCATCTGAGGACAGGAGCTAGGACAGCCCTCAGCCTTGGGGGGACCTCAACTGATTTTTCTATTTGGGCACTTCACAGGTCTCTGTCTGAGATAAATTGCGTTGATTCCTGTCCCTTTTAGCTCTGACATTGCAACTCAAAGCAGAGTTCAGCAGGACTTCAGTGGGATGTGGACGTTTAGATCATTGCTCTTCTGCCACAGTCCTGAGATTTATCATCACATCTTCTGATTCCAGTAGTGGAGACATCCATTGTTTGACATCCTGCTCCTCTCTGTTCACACAGCTGATCATACACGTGAGTGAAATCACGCCTTTGTTTTCCCTGAAATCTGTCCCCAGTGTGGAGGCCCCTCTTTAATGCTCCAGCTTTATCTCACATAAAAATGCTCTTCTCTTTGTATGAACATCCTCAATTCAATGTTTGCAACCAACCCCACTTAAAACTCCCCCTATCACTTTTTGCTGATAGGAGAAGCTGGAAACCTGGAGAGCCTGGTCTCTCCTTTTCCCTTTGCTCTGTGAATGGCTCTGAGCTGCTGGGGCCATCTGCTTGTGGAGAGACCTCACTGTCTCCCATGGTGGGGATCCTGCTTGTGCTCCTGTTTGCACGTCTTCTGGCAGCACAGCTTTCCCTCTAGCCCACTTCAGCACACCTGTATGATAGCAAATAAGCAAAGGGAGAGCACGTGTAAAGCGCAGCTGTACTTGTATGATCTTGTCCCTCTAGCCTGAGTGGCCAGCCACTTCAGTGAGCTGCCTTGAGCTGTTCCATTTAGCTGGAATGACTCAGAGGAGTAAAGGATGTAGGTAGTTTTGGGTGGCTTTCTGGTTTTCTTTGAGAAAAACAAAGCTCTGCTCACCTGAAATGAAGACAAATAAACAGTAGGAAGGTTTGCTCCTTCTGGGGCAACCATCTTCCCGGTGGGTACCGAACTCACAGTGCTTTGCTTTCTTTCTGGCTTCAGGACCCTTCCCTCAGGAGGTGTTTTTCTTCTGGGACTCCTCCAACCCCAGCTGCCTGATCAATCACCCTTTCAGGGGGCAGGGAAGGTTGTAATGAGTGAACCCAAATCAGTTCAGGAGCTTGTTTTCCCATACTGTCCATTGTAGCTACAAGGGAACCTGAAGCTGACACAGGGCAGAGAAGAATGGTGGTGGGCTGGAAAGCACCACACTGACCATCGACAGAGAGAGGTAGGTGAAAACATGCCATTTCCAAGGCTCAGGATAGCCAGTAAAACTTTCCTCTTTCTTCATTCCTCTTCTAGCACCAAAACAAATAGCACATGAAAACAGCACATGCATCTTGACAGAATGACATGTCATTCACTCTCAGCAACCACCATGGAAGGGCATGACAAAGTTGTGGTCATCCTGCACTTCATACAGAACCTCTGCTGCCTGACTGACCAAAACCAAGGTCTGATCCCGTGCCTTGTAGCTGGGGGCTTCACTCTGCAGAGAAATTTGTGCTTCCCCAAATTCATTTTCAGGGAAGCCCAAGCTGCGTCTGTGAGTGCTGGAGGCCACCACTGCCTGCTCTAATGATACCACATCAGAAGTAGCTGTCCTCCTCAACATCTTTTCTGGTCAAAACCTATTTGAAAACATGGCTCCTTGTTTGCCCTGGGCCAGGGCTGTGGTACCAGGCTCCAGACTGTAGCCCATTCGTCTTGTCCCTGCCTACCCACCACAAAGTGGAGTGGAATAGCATGGCCAAGACCACATGGGCTGAGCAGAAGCAGCTGATGGCCCTGACGTGGAAAGCATAGGCTGTTCCTCCAGCATCAGTCCCCTGGGGCAGCCCAACACCAGCAAAGCTCTCTGCTTAATCTGTTTTAGTAGCACGCGGGTTATATTTTCTATGTTTTCCCTCCTGACATTACGTTGATGTGCTAATCCACTGCATGGTAGCAAAAACCCTCTGAAATTTCCTATGGTGCTGTCAGCTGCTGGAACTGGACACCCTGCCATAACCTCCGGAGCTGATGGCCCACTGCCTCCAGTTCCCAGTAAGGTCTTATTTTCCTTGGCATGGCCAACACATGCAAACCCCTGCTTTGCTAGCTTTTTAAAAGAGAAAAATATGTGGCAAAGTACTTAGCTCTTTCAAGGAAGCTTGGAAATGATGGAGAGCAACCTCATGCCATGTGAGCACTGAGTGTGGCTGTCCAGCTTCCAGCACAAAGCAGTAAATCATCTCCCAAATAGCTGTCACAAGCACACCAGATCACCACAAAGAAGCTGGTCTTCTTTCATTGCAACTGCCCATTTGAGATCCAACACTGCTGCTAATGCATTTAGCGGGTGCAAGAAACATTTAGAAATTGATTTCTTTCTTCTTTTTTTCCAAGAAACAAGATTAAGGCTTGTTTGCTCGGTTTGTTTGGAGTTTGGCTTATTTTGTTATACTCCTGTGCAGCTGCAGTTTCCTCCACATGCTGGAAAGTATTGCACATAGTCTCAGAGCAAACAGCAGTATTCCAAGTACTGCAGGCAGGGATTTACAATGTACTTCAATGGGGCATCCCAAACTGCATCCACATGTTACTGCCTACTCACTGGCTGGACTGAAGATGTACCATAGTCCCCACACCTGGATGCAAAGCCAAAAGCCAGGAGGTGGTGCTCTGCTGCAGAACCACTGCCTGTGCCCAGTTGCTTTCAGTGCTCTGTGCACAGCACTGGAGTGATTGCTCCTTCCCTGGGGGAAAGGGTCAGTGTCACTGTGGGAACACCAGTTTGGGGCTCCCTGATGCAGTCTCATCTCATCTGACATGCTGGCAGCTCCTGCTGACTCTTGCTTGTCACTGCACTATTCCTTAGGTATCTCATGTCCAGCATCTTTAGCATCCTTCATGGCTCTGCCTCCATGTCAGACTGGGAAGGTGATTTCTAGTTTCTGTACTCACTCGGGAATTAGTTTTGCACAGGGTACATCCTTTGGGAGTGCTGTGCGGTTGGGCACTGCTCCCTGCTTATTCAGTCCTCACCAGCCATAGCACTGCTGCCAGGGTAGAATGCACCACAGGAGTAACCTGCGAGTGGAAAATTGGACCAATATTTCCCAAAGATGAGTTACAAGTGTGTTATTTTAAAACATATGACATGAGCATCTGTCAAAGAAACACTGGATGAATAGAAATTAAAGGTACATTGCACAAGCCATTAAACACTTTCCTAGTGACAGCACTTTGAGCACTTTTGAAGACAAAGATGGGAAACTGGAGGGGAAAGGCTGCTCATATCCCAGCGTGGGACAGTTTCTTTAGACAATGTCTGCATGGGGATACACAACAGCATCACTGCCACCAGCCAACAGGCAAGAGTCAAAGTGCCCTGAGAGCAAGTCAGCATCTCCCTGCAGCCAAAATGCTGGGCTTAAACAACAACAGTTGCTGATCAGAAGAGCTTTGGAAAGCTCTTCTGGATAAGGGAAGCAGCAGTTTCTGAACCAAGTTTCCTTCTGAATAGTCCATAGACAGAAACTCATGATTACTCAAGCAAAGCTGTTGTGTTTTGTGGCCCTCATGCAGCTGTTAGTATCCCTTTCCTCAAAGCAAAAGTAGTATATGGTATATTACAAAATATGAAACCACTAGTGTCTTATAGAAATAACCATGACAGCATGCACTGGGACAAACAAGTGGGTTTTGTCTTCTTCTTTTGAGCCAACACATTGGATTTTATAGCTGAGGTGTGTTCTCAGAACAGTCCCTTCTGCTGTGTTTTTTGTGGGAGAGGTTTCTTTTCAGTGAATGTTTCTACATGCCAAGATCAACTCTCTGATAGTTTGGTTTTATGCTGGAGAAGGGGGTTGATGTGACATGATGGCAGTGAACAAGAATATCGTTAATGTGGTTATGAAGAAAAAGACAGGGGCTGTACCAAACATAAAGTGGCCATAAATGCAGATATGTGTATATGTGAACAATGCATGAAGTAAAATGTACTATAACTAAAGCAATATGAGGGCATACTTTGTCGTTAGATGGTTTGAAGTTGTACAAAATATCTCCATGTACTTTCTGGAGTTCAAGTGTGTGTACAGAGCAAATAATTCCTGATTACAAAAGGTGCCCTGCACCATCTGAGCTTAAGTATGAATTCTCTGAGTGTCTGAAACACTTAGGGAATCTGAAAAGAAAGACCAGATATTTAATGGTTAAATAGGATCGGAGAACTTCCTGAGCTGAAACTTCAAGGGCAGGGTGCCTGCTCTGTCAAGATGATAATATCAGCTCCCTCACTCCATCTGGCCCTTTCAGCAAAGCTGTGTAAACACCACTGGCTTTGACCAACAGCACTTAGGAAGCCCTCTTGCACAAGACTCCTTCCCAGTTATGTGGGGAAAGCAGAGCACAAAGACGTTTTCTCTGATGTATCTGTAAGCCTGAAGCCTGTTTCTGCAGTTTTGGATAAAATGCCTATTATGACTGGAAGGAAACCTGCCCAGGCAAAAGGGGGGTGAGGAGCAGGCAGTGCTCTAGGGAGCCCTAGGTGGGAAGTGGCTATCATTCCTCTGGAGCTGCCACTGGGACCTTGACCCTGCCATGCCAAGCAGGTGGCATAACTGCAAGGAAAGCTGCAAGAGAGATAAGTGGAGCAGTCAAGGTGCACTTCTGGTACCATCACTGAGGAACGAGGTGCACAGGGATAAGGGTCCCCCAAAAGGCACACTGGAAGTTGGGCAAAAGTGAAACCAGGTCTTCTGCTGGTGCTCAGGGCAAGGGGGCAGGACCGGACTTTCTGTGTGAAACACTGACAGTCCTGCTACTAGCATCTAGGTAGGCAAAAATAAAAGCAAACTTTGCAAGTGCACTCAAAGCAGGATTGTCCCACATGCTTCTACTTTCTCCTTTTTATCCCCTTTCTCTGCTTTTTGTAGTTCCAAAGAGCCTATCAGGCTTTCCAGGTGGGAACATGGGAAAGGGTATTTTTAGGAGAAAGCTCCATCTTCTTTTGCTTTGCAGAAGTACTTTTTTCTACCTGGGTCATGTAGGAGGGTTAGAGCAGACCTAAGTTAAAAAAACACTGGTAAATGGCGATACAGGGTGATACCCCTGCAGCCCTTCTGGGCCCAACCAAAGGGTCATCTACAGGCCAGCAGCTCCCTCAGACAGAGGCCAAAGCCAGATGCCTGCAGGGCAGTATCAAAACAGAGCAAGCACCTGATGGTACTTCTGCCAGATACTTTCCCAGCTGGCAACAATTCAGGCATTGTCTGAGCCCCTTTCTGTACTTGATTATCCTTGATTAATGTCTCTTCCTTGAACTTGTTCAGTCACTGTGGACTTGAGTTTTTGGGTGAACTTAGGCACCCAAAGCAACTTATAGGAAACACTTTCACGGCTGAGCTGCACGCTTTTTCCTGTTCACCCTTGGATGCATGATTTTGAGAGCTCTTGAGTGTCTGTATGAGCAGCTTCTCTCTCCGTCCTTGAGTTAGATGAGCAATGTCCATCCCTGTCACATTTGACATGTCCATGGAGAGGCTGAGACCACAAATGGCTTCTGACTGGCACTGAACGTCTCCAAAAACAGTGTGTCAGGAGTGAGACAGTGTGATGGTGAACTGATTTGAACTTGTGCACTGGTGGGAAGATCTTGTAGTGGTTAGGGGAGGATGAAAAGAATGAGCCCACATGAGATGTGGTTGGCAAGCAAATAACGACACATCAAGGAAGCAGCAGTGTGGTTTCCTGAAGCTCATCATACCAAATGCTTTTGATGGGATAAGTCCCTTGATATCACATCCAACTCTTCAAGAATACACCATCTTCCTCCCTACAAGCAACCTCTACTGCTCAAGGACAGTGGCTAGTCTTTGTGATGCTCCACATTTAAGCAATCTTCTGAGCTGCTTTTGTGATTTCCAGGCCTAAACCTACATTTTTACTTCTATTTTTGAGCGTTCTATTATTATTTTCTCCAGTAGTCAATCGAACAAAGATACTCATGGGCTTATGGGTCAGGTCTTTATCCAAATTAGAAGCACTAAGCCAAAGAAATGTCATCTTTATTCCCTGCAGGTCACCGTCGGCACGCTGGGAGAGACTTTCAGCTGCTTTTTCATCCTCGTCCACGCCGACACTAGATGTCAGCTCAAACACGCGAGTGCTGCTGCTCTGAACTGCAAACAGCTTCATGCAAACCCATGGAGGAGCTGCCTCCTTCAGGCCAGCCTTCAGCTGCGCTGGCAATCTTCACCCCTGAAGGAAGCTGCTTTGCAGCGGCAAGGGGTAAAAGGAAGGGTAGGCTCTCGCACCTTTGTGCAAAGTCCCTTTTATAATGGACATGTATTTACACAAGCTCAAAGGAGATGCTTTTTACGGGGTAAAAGCTCCCATCTGAAGTTCTTGCCCCTAAGTGCTGGAAAGGGATTGATGTCTCATGGGGCCCATCAGCAGCAGCGTCCCTGCTCCCTGCACGCAGCAGTTTTGAGCAGGTTGAGGCTGTCGCGGCAGACCCTGCCAGGGAACACTGTCAACTGCAGAGGTGTTATTGCTGTTAACCAAGAAAGCAGCTGTGACCACAACCTCGAAGAAGCTACAAGTTGCAGACTGTCCTGAGCTCAGATAACAGGCAGAGCAGGCACTTTCAGTTTTACAGTGAAGTGAAACTGATGGCAGGGAAACAGGGCTCACCGGGGGACTTTCTGCAGCTAGGGTTAAAAGCTCCGTTAGTGTGTTCTCTCCTTGCAGCAGTATTGTAGTCCCAGTGTTTAGCTCACAGACACCAGTTACCAAGGCTTGTGTTGACTGAAAGCCCTGCAAAGACAACAGAAATTGCCCAGGGGTAAAAAAGCATTTCCTCTTATTTCCACTCTGGCTGGGGACAGAGGCAATTTCCCCTTCCCTTGTTTAGAAAACAGCCTTCCTTCCCCGTTTCCCCATCATTCTCCCAAACTCTAGCTGTGGGAGGCTGCAAGCTGGAGAGACAAGATACCCATGTGGAACCTGGTGATAAAAAATTAAAGGCTGGCAGTGAACTCCTGCTCCTACACCTCTGTTCCTGCATTCCCACCTTCTGATTTTTAAAATACAAATGTATTAGCTTCCATGTTCAGTCCCTGTCTTTCCTGGTGCCTTAGTATGCAATGAGAGACAAGCAGGGATCACTCAGCCAAAACCCAGTCAAGCAGCAGCTCTGCATGGCACAGTGTATTTCTAGCACTCTTGCCTGGACTCCCTGGCCTCACCATAGTAGGGACACGGCTCCTGGCTCTGAGCTGGCTGGCACAGAAGGGCTCTGGCATCCCTGCATCCAGCTCTCCTGCTTCCTTAGTGAATTACCTGTTGTGGAGACAAACCTAAGAAGACTTCCAAGGTCTGGCATTTTTTATAATAGCTCTGTCTTTCAGTGAAGAGATTTTCAGGAGAGCAAGTGCAAATAATTCTGGGTCAAAATAACAAGTATTTAAGCTGCTCCAGTGTGGTGTCCTGCAATACATGGCCTGTTCTGTCAGCTTAGCTGCTTAATGATATATGTTTCATTGTCCGAGCCACTTCCTTAAAGAGCAACTAGATGAGCAGTGGATACAGTTTGTTCTTGTTTACCAGGGGGAAGTAAGAAAGCAGCAGCACAAACAAGCACACGCACTGCTCTGAGCAATGACTCTTCAGCTGCTGGGACCCGGGTCAGCTGCAACAAGGCTGGATTGCAGGGGGCCAGCGTTGGAAAATCCGTGTAGTGCTGGGCAGGAGGGGTTCCTGGATTTCAATGGCTTGACATAATGCCTTTCCCTGGGTTGACTTTTTTCTTCTTTCCTTTACGAAGCTCTGCTCCTGGCCAGGATCCTGGCAGCACTTCATCACACAAACAACAGTTGCCATGGCCACTAAAGGGGAGGCAGCAAACAGCCCTGCTGCAGCCCTGGTAAGAGCTGCTAAGGCTTCCCGGGTGCACAGGAGCATGGGGACATGGGGACATGAGTACATGGATGCACGGGTGCACAGATGTGCAGGGATATGAGTGCACTATGTATGAGTGCATGGGTTCGGGAGTACATGGGTGCATGGGTGTAGGAGTAGGCATCCCACCAGGATCCCAGCATCTCTCTTCTCACTTGAGGTATGAGCATCCCACGAACTGCCACCAGCCATAAGCAAGTCGTGCATCACAGAAAAGCTCTGTTGTGAACACAGCACAATATTTTGCATAGTCTCCATGTGGGCATCTGCACCTTTATGTCAGCTCTGGAAATGGGGATGAGTGTTAGTTAGAAAGGGAGGGAGTGGGGCTGCGAGGATGTTTGGCATGCTGTGCACATGCAAGTTGTGAGTGTGATGAGCAAAAGCCAGCACCCAGCAATTCAAAAGGGAATGGGCTTCTCTGCAGAGGCAGACCACCCTTCCTGCTGGTCATCTCTCCTGCTATGCACAGGGCTTATGAAGGGATGGAACCGATCAGCTGAAGTCATTGGGGCCCACGTGGTCTGTAAACACACTGCAGGTAACAGCCAAAGAGGGAAGCAATGACCAGCAGCTGCCGGCCTGAAGCAACTGAAGTCATGTACAGTACGTACTGGAGCCAGCTGTACTGAAAAGAGGTTCTGGTGCAGGACATCATCCAAGCAAGGTGTTTGTTCCTGTTACCTCACTGCTGCATGGACTTATTGAGGTCCCAGCAGAGAAGGTGCTGTCAGGGGTTGCTCACAGCCACAAGGGGTTCTTTCTGTGGCAGCTATGGAAATTGGCACCCACTCTTTCCTTCTTGTCCCTGATATTGAGGCAGAAGCACTGGTAGCAGACCTGCACCAGCCACCCAAGCTCATGTTTTGTGAGCCACACCTTTAGGCTGGAAGGACTGAGGATTTAAATTTGCCACGCAGTGGAGGGGAGGCTGCCCTGCCTGCCATGCTGCTGCCTCAGTTGTAGTAGAGGTGCAAGAAAAGGGACTGGTAACTCGTTGCAGCAAGATCAGGTAGTATTAATTTTCAAGAGCCCTTGGTTACATATAGTACCCTAATTTTGTTTATATTCTGTTCTGTAAAACTAAATAGTTCCCTTTTCTCGGTGGCTTTACACTCTCTAAATAGCTCTAGCACATTTGCCATCCCTAGTTTTATATTTGCCTGCTTGTTTCTCAAGCCAGTTCTTCCAGTGTCTCTTGAATCATGTCTGCTGTTGTTTGAATCCCTGCCAGTTTCTTCCCATCTGTTCAATGCCAAAGTGAACAAAATGTTCATGGTTCATAGCAGTATCCACTATGACAGAAACAGGAGCCTTCTGTATCTGAAGTTTAGAGCCTCCTCAGTCAAATAACATAAAGATTAATGCATTGATCTTTGTGACTCTAGTGATTGCACCTTTCTTTGTATGCTTTAACTTAGAACAAGTGTGTAGGATTTCCATGGATAAGCTTTTAAACGTTCTCTCCTCTCCTCTTCTCTCCTGTCCTCCACTTCCCAGAATCCAGGGCTTGCATTTGTTTTACGTTAACAACCCACTAAGGCAAAACTTTAGACCTTAGTTCATTGCCTTTTATGCTGTTTCTGATCTCTGCAGCTTGATCACTTATTTGAATACTGGTATTGTGCTCTGCAGTCTCTTGATTGTAACACTTATCGTGGCATCAGCCAAGAAATGCCCTGAAATTGATCTTTGACTTCTGTGGCTCAAAACATCCAGGTGGACATTTCAGTTGTTCTGGACTCAGCTGGGGTCCTGGTTTGTGAAATCTGATCTTTATTTTGTTTTCAGAGTCCCAGGGAAGCTGTGACCCTTAGGAAATCGTGAGCAAGCTGCTCTTTTGATGAGTCTTCAATCAAGTTTTACTCTTCCCAGATGTTAATAATATAATGTTCACAAAAATCAAGCCAGCTGATCTTACCATTCGCCATTCATTCCTGGAAATTGGGAAAATGGGATGTTTTCCTTTAATTCCAGAAAGATAATTCTCCCCAGACTCTCTGCACAGTCACATCTCCCATTGTGCATCAAAGAAACTTCTTCACACCCAGGACAACACAGACTGTTATCAGGTTCCTGATCCTTGAAGCGCCTTTTCTGGGAGGATGAAACACAAGCCTTCAGACGTCACTGTGCTTACCTCAATCAGCTAAGTAACCTGCTTAGCTCTAGATGAAGCTGATGGGCAAGGCTGACCCATCAGAGACAGCACCTTTGAGCAGTCCCAACACACAGCAAGCAGAAGCTCCAGGTTTTGCTCTTCTGGTAGTATTGGGTTTCACAGCTATTGCAGAGCTAGGCAGAAGTCTCTGCAAATGCTATTCACTGTTATGTATAACTTACTTGACAGCAAATGAAAGCCAACGTGACTGCTATCACTGTCCTCAGAAGGTGATGTTCATTCTTAAGCTTTTCTCTCACTTAGCCAAGACTTCTCTCCCTTTGCTGCTTCACATGTGGCATTTTTCTCTGAGGTAGGTCACTTTACAGCTCTGTTGCTGGCTAATGTTGGTGAAAACCTTTTCCCAGAAAGGTTTCATCATGATTCACTGGCATTATCCAGAGCGCAGATTCTCCTGTTTAAGCAGCTCACACAGTGCTGTCAGCAGCATGTCTGAACACCAAAAATTGCCTAGTGATGACAAGCCCAAGAAGGGCTGGTGGGATACGTTGGCAGGGCAAAGGATTTTTCTGTCATGTTGAGATTACAGATACTTGAGCACATCTGTTCTGGATGCACAGCTGTAGATCTCCTCTTGAAGCACCTTGTCTCCCTAGTAAGATCATATCAAAAAGGAATACTGATCAGAATAACAATGAAAAGGTTAAAGGTATACTGCATAGTGGGGCATCAGAAGAAGCCTCAGGTGAACATCTGCCTGTGTCAAGGTCCTGCAGTAGGCTGCTTTTTGTCTCCGCCTATCTTTAGCTCCACAAGTGGAAGTGAGGTTGATGAGGTTCAGCGCAAGCATTAGATGCTTTGTTTCAGATACAGCTTCTCATGTAGGTGGGGGGAGGTCGGGGCTGAACTTGTTCTCTTCTAGACTCTACGAGCAACCTGAACATTTTGCAGCTGTCAAGGCACTGACCGTAACATCTCATAAACCATTTGCAAACCTTCCTGTGCGGGTGAATATGGAAGGTACAGAGAACAAGCTGTGTCTGGGGGCTGTGCTCATTAAACCATCTGATGCAAGCCAATATCTGCTGCAAACTGCAGTTTTTCCAACTGTATACTGGTTTTGGTGTATGTCAAGGGGTCATGGGATCATCTCACATTCATATGGCAAAAACAAGTGTTTGACAATTAGTTTCCTCAAGGACACGCACTGTAAGAGTGATTGTTAACGCTCTCTGGTTGCCTGTTAAAAGCACAGCCTAGCAGGTAACAGTAACAAGTCCTCAGACTGCAGGCCAGTAAGTCAGTTTTCTGCAAAGGCCAACAACCATCACAGTCTGAAATCGTAGAATTGGTTAAAACACTGTTGCATCTGGGGATGGGAATGCCCTCACCATACAACAGCCATACCTGTTTCTTCCTTACATCTGGTCTGAGGACTGTTTATGGGGGGCTGTTGCTGCTGGGGCTGTCTGCTCATCACTGTCACACAACCCATTTCTGCATCCTCTGGTCCAGACCAACACACCTGCTTTGCATCCAAATCCTCTTTGCCAAGGAGCCTGCAACAGTGCAAGTCCCACTGTTTCTTCTTGTCTGTACCCTTTTGCTAGAAATAAGTTTCAATTCCCAAATACGGGTGAAACCAACGCACAGCAGCGCCTTCGCTGGCACCCTCCACAATACCTGCAGCAACTAGTTAGACATAGTTGCTCAGTTCACGTTCTGCTGAACTGGGCAATGCTCTTTGCTGTGTGCCCATTGCATCTTGACTCAGACACGCTGCCTTGTGCAGCCCATTGCACGTGGCAGGGGGACAGGGAGCATAACATAACTTACAGTTAAGTTGCTAATGGTAATGGTGGCTACTTACTGATTGCTTACAGTGAAGCCGCAGGAGGCTAGAAGGGTGGGATTGGGGTGCCTTGATACCCCTCTGTTTACCTGCTGTCTGCCCAGGGCAGCAGGGCAGCTCCCTTGCCTCCGAGCTTCCACAGCACAGTGCTAACCCCCAGACTCTCAGGACCTGCCCAGGAGCAGGATTTTTTGTTTTCTAAGACATGCAGTGATTTTCCAGCGAGCTTTTTGGCATGGTTTATGCTTTCTAAGAAGTGAGCTGAAGTGAAGCCTGACAGCCAGACAGCGATGCTGCTTACCTGCCCCTGGGACAAGGGGTGCTACATAGACATGGGGGATAAAATCCCTGCAGGTCAGGAGGAGATGTAAAAACCCCATGAAACCACTCAGGAGAGCAGGTGAGAGGTTGTTTTTTACAAGAACACTTTTAAAACTTCAGTTGAAATTAAAGGAGGATGGGTTGGTTTCATTATCTCTACTAGAAGCATTTTTCAGTCTGACTTAAAAATTACATGAAACTCCAGCCTCAAAATAGGTTTGTTTATAGGCTTCTGTCTAAAGAAATCCTTGTGGAAGGAGGTAGAAGTTATTCCTCAGTCAGCAGGCAGCCAGGGAGATGGATGGTGGTACTGGCTCCTTAGGTATGAAGTATGTGGCACTGCTGTTGGTAACTGCAGCAAAGAGTAAATACTTGGGTGAGGAAGCCATTTATGTCAAAGAACAAGGCATGTCAGCTAACCCACTGTAAGCTGGGTCTGGACACCAGAAAACATAAAACACAAGAGATCTGAGGTCCGTCTTCCTATGAATGCCAGATGGATATAACTGCTTTTAATACAAGGAGTTGATGTAACAGCTATTAATGTGAAGCTTTATAAATTTTTTAAAAGACAAAGTGGCAGCATGGTTGGAAAGGGAAGTGAAGGGGTCAGGCAAGGTCTTATCCAGGCTTACAATGGGTGTGGAGGCCACTAGAAGGACACAGGAGGAAGTGGGTGACAGATTAACCACTGCCAGCAGCAGCCCTGTCCTCTGCCCCGGCCTTTGTCTAGGGAGTTGGTGTTGGGAGTGAAAGGTTTAACTTAGTGCCCTTAGTGGCTTTCTGGAGCACATTTCCACCAGAAGCCATCCTCTTTCCAAGGTGGCTTCAGCTACATGAGGGAGAAGAGCCTTGACATCTTTGTGGCCTGATGGCGTGAGGCGAAGATTAACTGCACACAGAGATGCATCTCAGCCGTCAAGCTTTCCTGAGTGATCTAGCAACAGAGGCAAAACTGGTGTCTTTCAGCTGTGTTGTACCATTTTCATCTCACTTTTCTGTTTATATTTAGGATTTGCTTGGGTTTCTTTTTTTGTTTTGGTTTCTCTTTAAGCAGGTGAGGTGATAGAAGGTAGAACTGCATGGGAAAGAAAGCTGTTACTCACCAGAAACAGATGAAAGAAAGACTGTCACTTCTATAGCTGGATGAAGTACTTTATTTTCACTTCTGACATGTGTCTTGCTGTGCCATGGCACCTTGCTGACACTTACTGAGACACAGCTACCTGCAGCTGGCTGATCAATTTAGCTGTGTTCAGCAAGCTATGCTCTCCAAGGGGTATCGGCCTTACCCTCTGCAAGCTGAAGCATGGCTCCAAATTCAAAGCATCACAGATTATTTCCACAGGAAGAAGAAATCTACAATGGAGACTGGAGTGCCATAATAAACCTTATTTGGGCTTTTTAACTGCTTTTTGTAAAACCCACCACCCAAAGGCAAGCAGCTGTACTCATCCTTAACAGCAGCCTCCAGTTAGATTTCCCCCTTCTGCACAACGTTTCCTCACGTCTGCCATTTTTGTTACAGAAAGTTTGGCAACTCATCAGCAGGTGCTACCACGCTCTGAAATACACCAGGACGTGGGGTCTCCATCCTTGTCAAATTTAAAGAAATAATTGTGATAGTGATTAGATAATTCATTTAAAAGTCAGCTATGGTTGCATCTTGCAAGATTTCATCTTGCTCTGCAAGATAGTTACGTATGGTAAAGCCTCCTTGTGCAGCAGTGACTGGACCCCCCAGCAGTCCTCAGGGCACCTCTGTTCAGTTCCCCTCCGAGGTGGCTGTGGCCCAGACTGCAGTGTATTGTGACCACCGTGTGTGAGTATTATTGGCCTTGCAAACCAAGTTTGCACTGCAAATGGACCACTTGTCCAATTGGATGGAAACAGCCAAATATGAGCAAGTGCATTTCCAGTTAGGGTTCTGGCAATAAGCTTATCTTCAACAAGGTCAATTAGTGCTCCTGTCATGACATTTCCAGAGCTGTATTATGTAGAAAATCCTGTATTTTCCCCCCCCATTTACTACATACTCAATATAACACAAATGCAGCTAATGTGTTGGTTTAGTATGACTTGGATGTTCTAGGCTACCCTGCTTGAGCAGGGAGGTTAGACTAGATGACCTCTATTGGTCCCTTCCAACCTCAACCATTCCAGTCCTCATTTAAGTACATAGTACATACTCAGGGCTTTCAGAACAAGTTGTACAGCAACCTTTAACAATGTATGATAAAATAGAATGTCTGGTAGGGAATTAAATCGTCTCTGGGAACGGACACCATCTGATGTCCCCATCTGAACCAGCAGCCTCCAAGTCATGTGATGCTCGCTCATTAACACCAATGCCACCATCATCTGCCCACTTGTCATAGTGGTGCTGCTTTCTGATGAGGCAGTGTCCTACCAAGCACAAAAGGTATGGATTTAATGCTCAACACATAAGAATCTCCATCAGTCTGAGGATGTGCTGAAGTGATTTTACAGCTTGGGATGAAGTTTGGTGGAAGGCTTTAGTTTAATAGATCCACTTTTTTAATATGCAACTTGGCAATTACATATTGATACCTCTTTTGGTAGTGGGTAGTGTTAGAATCCGATTGGAGAAAACCCCCAGTGCCGGACCCTGTTTCAGTTCGTGATCCCAAGAGTGAAATTAAGAAACAAACGAGGTCAAATACCATAATCAGACAGTTTGTCTATTACAAATTACAAAAAGACAGTTGTAAAAAAGGGAAATTATTGTAATAAAGGAGATAGCGATATGACAGGTTGGAAAAAAGGTAGAAAATGAAGTAAGAATTTGGGGTGGAGAGAAAGAGAGAGAGAGATAGTCACCACCGTGGATCCAGTGGTGTCCCAGGGATCCATTGTCATCATCATTGGTGGTGGGAGTTCTTCAGGGTTCATAGTCTTGTAGTACCAGAGCAGAGTGTCCCCCAAGAGCCCATCGGAGATGGGTGTCCTCATGGAGGCATCCTTCTGGAGTCCCCTTGAAGGTACCCCATGGAGTGTGTCTCGTGGAGTTGCCCTCATGGCCATGTCTCATGGAGGGTGTCCCCCAGGGTCTGTAGTAGTCATAGGTGGAGAGTGTCCTCATGGAGGTGTCCTTCTGGAGTCATCATTATGGCAATGGCTCCCTGGCGATGTGTCTCTTGGTGAGATGTGTCTCTTGGTGAGGTATGTCTTGGCGATTACCTTTTCCCCTTTTGTAAAGAGTTGGGGGGAGCACCTCTAATCTTCTTGTCACGTATTACACGCTCCTGGTCAATCAGTTTCCCTAGTCTTGCAGCCAGCTCTTTGACACACATGTGTCTGCAGCAATTCTTGGGATAAGAGCTCACACCAGTCCTCAAAGTAATGGACAGAGGAGTCTTAGCTCTTTCCCACTCATCCTCAGGCAATGGTTGGTGGAGTCTCAGTTCAGCTCCTCACACCCTTTTCCCAGGCAATGGACATTGGAGTCGTAACTCCTCCCACCCCTCTCTGAGACAAATACCGGTGGGTTTCCATCTCAGCTTCTTGGAGCAATCTTTGAGACAATGGACAGTGGAGTCTGATTTCAGATCAGTCTCTTACAGGTAGCTAATTTTAAAGCTTTGCTCTGTTTTTCAATGTCTTTTTTCAAATTGGGTCACACAAATGAAGAGAAGATTTAAGTGGGTTTAGTTTCTGTTAAAAGATGCTTTAGTTGACCTTGCTTGATTTAGATCTAGTCATAAAACAGAGATTTTGGATGGACATATTCTAGTGTCTATACCACCTGAGATGGAAGAGCTCCAGAACAGTGTCTAGTCCAATAAGTCAGCAACATTTTTCACATATACTTTCATTTAAATGGGGAAAACTGAGGAAGAACAAGTCCCTAAGGCCATCCAGCCCCTCTAGTGGGGCTGGACTGTCATCATGCTCACAGAGGCAGCATCATCCCTGCCATGCTTGGCTGCCCATGTGTCCCTGTGCTCATGTGTTTACACTTCCATTTAAATTTACCTGCAAGTCTGATTCTTCTACAGTTCTTGCATGCTTGGCTTTGATAGATGATTGCTACAGTCCTGTAATATGTTTTACTTGGAGTTTATTAATCTGCTCCCAGCTGTAATATCATCTTAGCCTAGTTTTGTCTAAGGAATATGAAATGTTCCTTTATTCCCAGAGCAACAGATGCAAATATCATCCTAAGGATGGGAGGCTTACCAAATGGCCAGTACTTTTCACTAATATTTTAAAGAATGTTTTGTCCTGTGTTTCTCTTGGAAAAGACACTGCTTTCTGACCTCCGGATCACACTGAAATTGTACCTTACGGAAGCTGTGGGAGAGCATGTCACAGTTTCTTTGCTTTTCCTAAGGAAACTGAGTTACAAATTATATGAAGTCCTTTTACGGGTTAGTCATATACACTGCAGAACAACTCTTGGGTTTATCCCGTTTTTTCCCATTTGTAATCTTCAAACAGGGTTTCCTCTTTTGATCAAAACTGGTTTTGACAATACCTGGGAGATGCAATGAAGAAACCAGAAGAAATCTCAGGGCTCTTTTCCCAATGATCAGAGTTGGCAAATGCCCAGCAATACCTGCAAGGCCACAGGTCCCTGCTAGCAGGTTCTTCTCCTAGAACTCAGTAAGGGTTTCAGGCCAGATTTGCACTACAGTTGAGGCCAAAACCTTCCTGACTTGCCATTCGGTCTTACCACCACCCACTTCTGAAAGTCCCGCGGGGTGTGAGTTCCCACTGTGCTGCTATCAGCTTCTGTAAGTGAAATTATATGAACTATTCAACTGAAAACCAGGCCCACATTTCTACGGTGTCAGATGTTTCTGAGGGAAATTTCAGTTGCGAAGTGTGATTTCACAACCATACGTTTGGCATTTACTGTTTTTCCTCTCTTTCTCTTTTGGTATTGTTTCTTTTTCTGACCTCTAATGCAGATGCAGAAAAACAGTCAAAGTGCTGTGTATTTTTAGGCTAAGATAAGGATGTGATATGTCATACTAACCACAGCAGCTGTACAAAGCTGCACCTTCTTTTTTTGTAATGCTTTACTAATAACTCAGAAACTGAGGCTTAATCAGTTTTCTTTGGCTAAATTTCACCCCAGAGGTAGCCTGAGATTTCCCTGCCTATTGGAAGATACCAAAGGAATGTTTCATGTGATGCTAGCTGATGCTTCATACAGATATTGAATCCAGCCATTCCTCCACAAACCGCAGCATGGGAACTGCTCATTACAAGGTTAGCAAGTTTAACACTCTTTACTAAAACCAGCTCTTTTCATTTAAATTTCACTTCTTCTCTCAGTTTTGGGATGATATAATTCCAAAGAGAAGTTCTCATTTCTTTTCTTTTCCGCTTTCCATTTAGTGGGGCCCAAGCAAAGCACCGCTGAAGGGGGAGGACCAGGCACATCGTCCCCCTCCCGCGCTCATGCCCAGGCAGCCCCTGCATTGGGCAATACTAAATGTCTGGGGGGGAATGTAAGCAGCTGCCACAAACCGCTAACACAACATGGTGGTGATTTTAAAGAGAAAAGTCTTCAGGGATTACACACCGAAATACTGCAGGGTGATTGCTTTCCTCTGAAAGCGCAGGTAATGCACAGGCTTTTCAGACCAAAATAGATGCTTATTTCAGTGTGCTGGAGCATCTCCTGCCCATGAACTGAACAAGCTGTACCAGCATGAGCAAGCATGATGCTCAAGAACTTGCATGACTGTTCATTTCACAGGACATAAGGGAAATGATAAACCCCCATGGGGGGTAAACACACTCCTGAAGCACAAAGAAAATACATGCTTCTTACTCAGATAAAGCAAACCAGGCTTAAAACAGGTGGGGATTGGACTAGATTGATGTCCAGATGTCCTTTCCAACCCTAACAATTCTGTGACTCTGTGACTGCATGCTTAGTGTGGATCAGAGACTGCTGTGTGTCAGAATCCTGCCTTAACATTGTGCTGGTAAAGCGGGGTGACGTCTGATGCATGCATCATTTATCGTGTTCTGTTGCATTTGGGAATTGCCTCACATGATGCTGGTGAAAGATGAATCAACTCAGATCTCAGCATACGCTCCTGAATGCTGGAGTCATAGCATGGCAAAGCAGAAATATGGGACTAGCTCAGGGTATGGAGACCCTATCCCCAGCACAACACAGAGCTTGGTTCTCCCCAGCTCAGCTTTATGCAGGGAACAGGCCTGGAAATCAATCCAACTTTAGCATGCTTTTTCTCACTGCTGGTCCCCGAAGCCACATGGAGCATCTGAGCATGAACAGCACAGCCAAGTGCAGGAAAGCCAACCCAGGTCAGTATACGTGCAATTCACTGTCAGAAAAGGTAAGTGAGGGTGGCTACCAGGAACTCTCCCCAGGTCTGTAAGAACTTCACAACAAAACAGCATTTCATCCACAGCTGCTACAGAGTGATCAAAGTATTGGTGAAGCAATGAGATAAAACACATCTCTGGTTAAAACTAATTGCCTGTGTTTATTTCCTTGAGAAAACTGTGAATTAGGAGAAAAAAATCTTGTCTTCAGCTTGTTTTCTGTGGAAGCAGCCATGCCAATTGCTTCTCCAGCCAGTAAATCCTGCTCACAAACTTCTCAACCCAGTGGCCACTTTCACCCAAGCTGGAAAGAAATGGTAGAAGAGATCTACAGGCACAGAGCAGGACAGAGAAACACTCGGTGCTGTCTTTTGCTCCTCCTCCCTTGCTTGCCTTTCACATCTAGGCTTTGTAGTGAAAGTTTGCAAAGGTCTCAAAGGTACACGGCCCCTGACTGACAGCGACACTTGTTTTCTGCCGTTTCGTCACCTTAGAAACTTGCCTTTTATCTTTACTTTTTTATCAGAAAAGGTAATACCAGCTTGCTGCCCTTCACACTGCAGGGATGGACAGCTTGGCGCACCCCAGTGTGCGTCCTGGGTTGTCCCAGGTAAGAGCAGCAGCAGCCCCCATCTCACCGGCTGGGCTCTGGAGGGATGCGCCACTGAGAGCGGGGCTTTGACCCAGGCAAAGTGGGGTTGAGCCAAGACTATGGTCCTGCAGTTTCCCCAGCTGCACACACAAATCCTTTCTAAGCACCTGCTTCCTCTTTGAAAGAAAGAAACACTCTTCAGTGAAAACCAAACAGCAGTGTGAAGGAAGGGCTTTAAAAACCCTTCAAACCCAGGTTTGTTCACTGCACACAGTGGGCTTTTTAATTTGCATGGGTGGAAGTACATTTGTGCAAGGCATTTGCAAGTGCTGCCTCTTCAGCGTGTGCTGTACCCCCACGGTCAGGCAGGTAGCATCACAGCAGGCAGTCCTGGAGCACTTTCCATAGCAGTAAGAACCAGTGATGCACTGCTGTTATTATGCTCAGCTGATGCTTGAAAGCACCGCACACATCAACAGGTTTCCTCTTGTCAGCAGTGCTCATTTCAACCCACCTTTCCTACAACCCCCCATGCACTTAGCACTGAATAACTAGCTGCTATTTTTAATCCCTAGGTATGGTTACACGGCTCCAGTCCATGCCACAGGACCCTTAAGCAAAGGCTGGCCCTGGTTCAGTTGGGCACCCTGAGTATCATCACTGCTGCCACTGACACCCTGCCCTGGTGCCCCACTGACCTGGTAAACTTGTTTTTTGTAGGTCTCGGCTGGGCTTCTGCAGAGATGGAACCAGTTACATGTGCCCAGAAGTGTCACTGAAGACTCTCAGTTGCTCATGCATTTGTCCAGGTAACCGAGGTTTAATGTGTGCCCAAAGCATGCACACATGGTTTGGAAATCTGAGCACATGAGGCGTGTCTTCGCTTTCCCAGCCTGCATATCTGACAAAATCAGAATGCTTGTTTTATGGTTAAATTATCAGGCCATCGCTCAGAAGCAGCTGAAGAGCAGTACACAACATGTAGCTGCATGGAGAAACTCATTGCCAGGGGATATTGGAGTGCCTAAAGGCATGAACAGGGTCAAAAAGGAATCAGACACACTTGTGCAAGGTGTGTCCAGCATGCCTATTAACTACAGTCATTCATATGTAACCTCCAGCTCATTAACTCAACAAAATGCTGATTAGTAAAAGCTGGAAGGATTTACCAAGTTAAAAACCACCCTGGCTCCAATAATCTTGTCCAAAATAATTGTCTAAAATCCTGGAGACAGGATACTGGTCCAGTCGGGCCAGTGAGCTGACGCACATCCCTGTCCTGCTGTTGTAAAAACTACCATGTGTCTGTAAGAATTAATCAGTTGGAAACATCCCAAACCCGAAGAACAATGCCACAGTACTGAGCACATATTTACTCAGTCAGGGGAAGCAATGAGAAAAGGAGTTTTGCTCCAAACAGAGCAGAAACACCTATCGGAGATATAACAAAAGCAGAGTGAGAGTGCAGACCCTATGGAAGATATGGTCGGACTTCCCCAAAACTGCTGCCCATTCATGATGAAAATGCCCAGTGCTCTGGGGCAATGCTGCCCATCTGATAGTAAACGCACCCGTATTTGCAGGAGACATTCAGTTTAGTAGGATTTTAAATAGAAATGAGGTCACAGAGGAATGATCTTTAATTTAAAAAATAAAGTTTATGAATTATTTATACTGATTTATTTGTAAACACCATGGTAGGCAGCTTGGCAACAAGGCTCTGCCCTGGATCTCAGAAAGCAGCAATGATGTGTGGTGTGGGGCTCCCAGTGGAGAAAGTATCAAGTGTGAATTTCCAGGGCAGTGCTATGGCAAAAACAGCTACTGCTATTTTATGATGTGTACTGAGGGATGTGGATTGTCAGGCAAAGGACAAGACTGACTGACTGACTCTTAACTGCATGAAAGGTGCCACTGCTACAATAAGGGGCATGTGAAAAGTCTTCAAACCAAGCTGAAGCCCAGAGAATGTTTGTAAAAGTAAGGTCCTCACCAGCTTGGTTCTGCCAAAGGTCCAGAAGAATTTGCCTCAGTCAACACAGGTAAGTTCTATCACGAAGGTAAAAATCAGGGTGTAAATTGGGCACAGTTTTTAACTGAAGAGCATGATTTACCCTTCCAAGAAAGAGGGTCCTGGCTCTTCTTAAACCAAGACACAGCTTCCAGGAGGGGGTCCCTCCCCAGATCCCATATAGCAGCACTGCTCTAGAAACCCTTAACCCCACTTTGATCCATCATTTGTCTCCAGCAGTGTTCAGGTCCATTTCTGGGTTTCAGAGCACAATACCAAACCTGACAGCCTTCCCTCCATCCACTGGGGCAACTGGCTTGGGGCAAGAAGCTTGCTTTTCCTCACACTGCTTTTTAAAACTGAAGCCTACCTTCATAAAAACTCCCTTCAAGTCAGCACATGAAGAAACATCCAAAGGATGACAAAAATAAACCAGGCAGCTGCACCCCCACCAAGCTCAGGCTTTGCTTTGTAAGGCAATCAGGCAGCTTGGCATCACATGCCATTTAGTACAGGGGTCAAAAAAAGACCCTTGTGTAGAGAGTGCCAGCTGATGGACAATGCGCATCTGGCCACTGTACCAGCTCCAGCACGGCACTGGGGCTGTTTGTGCTGCTGCTGCCGAGGGAAGGGAAGTCACTGCACATCCTGTTGGCTTTACCTGGAGTGACCCAGCTGGGATGTTGTTATATCTTGGCGGGCCTGCAGTGCTGACATGTGCAGAGGGCAATGATCCTAAGGCAGTGGCATGCACACGGCTGTCCTGCGCCTGAGCGTCTCCGTCCCCTGGAGCAGCGAGAAGCTGCTTACACAAGGAGATCGTGTTTGGTTAATTAAAGCAGCTAAATAAAACCACCATCACCCTGACCCACTGGGGTGGATATTCCTTTAGCTAATTCCCTTCTTGTCCCTTTCATCAAACTAGCATTTGCTGCAGACAGCCAGAGTGGATTGGTGGGATGGGGTAACTTGCTCCCGCAGCTGCGCCTGCAGTGAACTAGATTTAGTATTATCTGTCTGCTTTTAAAGATCTTATTCAGATGGAAACTTAAGTGATTTAAGTAAAATTATTTAGAGCTCAGTTAACCAGATTTCATGAATAAATGTAGATTTGCTGCAAATGCAATTCCTTGCTGTCTATCATGCTGCTCTAGTTTCAATTCTCCTCCATCCTATCTGGAACCTGAAACTGTGTAAAAACGTAAAATGAACAGGTTCTGCTGAGGATAACTTCAGCAGCAGTGATCACTCACTGAGCTGTGTGAAGGAACACTTGCAGTTACAGCGCCCAGCTCACATTACCTGGTTGCTATGCCAGCTGGGAACATCCCACTCTCCAGCTCTGGCAGAAACTGGTTGGGGTTTGGCAGAAGCCATTTGGGATGCTCAGCTGCATCCCAGTCCCCAAGGGAGGTTACACTCGGGCACAGGTTTTCTGGGCAGCCTCCCCAGGAGAGCTGAGGGGGCCAGGCATGGTAGAGTGGGTCACTGATCTCTAGGTAGCTGATCCTAAACTGATCTGGGGGTTGGTTTGCACTGGCATTGATTCATTTTGGAAGAGCCCTTTGAAACACGAAGAGATCTTGTATCAGCTTTCCTCACACACATAATTTACATTTTTCCTGTAAGTATTCCTCCACCACCAAAACAAAAAATGCTCGTAGTTTCTCTGGAGTTTCTCTGCAACCAAGAATCCCATGTATCCAAGCAGCACTTGCTGGAGATATAGCAATATCCTCCCAAAACACACTGTGCCATGGCACTGTAATGCCTTCCAGCAAAACAGGAATCATCTCGTTTTCTCCAGCAAGTATGGCAAACGTAAAAGGAAGCGTCAAAAGTGCAAATACTAGGATGAGTTGTGCTGTGTGTGCTAGGGCAGCGGAAACCTTCAGGGAAACAGGTTTTAGGGAAAGGCATCTTGAGCAGCACTGGCTTGAGGGCAGAGAACCTCATGCCAGTGGTGATGTGGCTGTGTGGGTACTGCAGCACCCCACAGGAAGGAGCAGCATCATCCCATGAAGGCAGCCAGCCTGTGCGGCTGCATGGATGCATGTGTACCCCGCCAGTACAGGGCTGCCCAAGCCGTGTCCCCAGCATCATGTCAGGAGGAGCAGGCAGTGTTTTTGGCAGTGAAAAACCCCACACTGCTGACTTGAGGTTGCTCCGTGCTGTGTTTTATATAATCCATGTGAATTAGTTTACCCTCTTCCATTGTGTGGCAGTCCACTGGAGGTAAAAGGCTTGGGCAGTGCAATAGGCAATGCTGGTCTCTGCCCCAGGGACATGACAGCATCAATGTGCTCCCTACAGATGCCCAGATTGCTGCTGGAGGCTACTTACGAGAAGGTGAAAGCACCAAGCCATACAACCCTTCTTTTATTTACTGAATGGAGAAAACCGGGAGCTGGGGTGGCAGGGGTTGGTGGGGCAATGCAAGCTAATGGAGGAGCATGCACGGGAAGCTGACCAGTGAGGAGGGATGGAGGAGGACCAGACCGAAAGGGGTATGAAGCGGGCTTCAGCTGCCGGATTCACACTGCGCACTTGTGAAATTGTTAAAAGCCAGCCACAGAAAGCAAGAAATGGAACACAAAAACGAATGCAGGAGGAGCTAGGGCCAGGGTGCAGCAGCTCCATAACACCCGGGCAGCCAAAACTGAACGTGGCTACTCCCGCGAGCTCACCACAGCCTGTCCAGGCAATGAGACTGACCCCACCACCGCAGGTATGGAACAGGTTTTAACATACATCAGTTGCATGGATGTTAAAACCCGAAACAAACCTGCACCCCTATTTACGTGTCCCTATTTTCTTGCCCTCAAGAGAACTGCATTCAGAAATGTATCCTGGCTGCTGCACCCGTCAGACCTGCGCCTTGTCACATGTAATACGAACAAAAAATGACCTTTAAAATGTCACAGTGAGTCAGGCAGCGCTCGGGGGGTTCAGTTCTTTGAAGAAAGGAAAAAAGAAAATAAATTTGCCTGAGAGTAAAAATACAACTGAAAACTGAAACCTGGCAGCACTGGCTGCGAGAGATAGCATCTTTGAATGGGCACATGCAAAAGCAACTGCTACAGCAAACGTCCTCAGCACCCGCCCCATTTCCTGCTGCTCCCCCACATCTCAGGGCAGGAGCTGCGAGGGGTTAATAATGCAGCACCCCAAGCCCCCAGCCTGCTGCCTGCGTTTGGGCACCCTGAAAGTTCTCCTAAGGAACAGTCTGGAAAAACATATGTAAAGGTGCTAAGTTTAAAGGGTAGGATGAGTTGTATCGATCAGCTGGGAAACCTTGTATCAAATGAAGGCAATAAAGGGAATGAAGGCAATGCTACTAGTTATTTTCCTTACAAAATTAAAACAGTAACTCCGATACCTCTCCACCATCTCCCTACCAGCTTTAGCCTGTATAAAATAAGAACCCATTTCCAGTGATGTTTCACCTCCTGATGTTGGTACAAAGCCAGCTCTGAACATAAATGCTCTGAGGAGGCCAGGCAGCGCTGGGGCTGCAGCTGTGGGAAGCTCGGCAGCACACCTTTCAGCTGCTGATGAATTATTTAGTCTACAGGCATGTAATTGAGAGCAGAACCAGCCCGAAGGAGCCACCTATCATCAGCTACTGATCAAAAATAACACGCTGAACTCAGATAGGGAGTTGCATAAAGAGCTGCCACACACAGTGAAAAGCTCTTCCAAGGAGCTGCAATGTCCAGCAGATGAATTTCATGCATCCCAAGCCTGACTGCAACTTCACCTCCTCAGAAAGCCTGGGATCCTGGACAAGGCGCTGTCTGTGGCTGCAGTCCCCATTGGCCCCCGTGGTTTCCTTCCTCCCCACCATCGTTTTCAGCATTGTTGACAGAAAACCCCTGCACCTGCTGCTCTGAGCACCGAGGAGGAAACCCTCCTCCCAGTGCCCGCAGAAAAGGTCATTGGGCTGGTTTTTCTGCTGCAGCATCGGCCCCTGCACTGGCTCCTCCTTGTGAAACCCAATCAGCAACAGCAATTAACAGACTGACACAAAAACAACTAGCGTGAGGCAAGGGGGGTGGAGCTAACCTAGCGTCTGCATCACCAGCTGGGATGCTGCTGGAAGGAGGCAGGGAGTGCTTTCTCCGGGCATCTGAGTATGCGAGCCGGGAGTCTCAGCCCCTGGTCCTCATGCTCACTCTTCCAAGGCCACCATTGCACAGCCCCATGTGTGGCCACCTCGCAATTTCCATGCCAAGCGATGGGGAGGGAGAGGCTGGAGCAAGGGCACGTGGTAATGCCTGTTCAACCTCTCCGGGGAAGCCCCAGCTGCAAGTAGGGTGGGAGAGATAGAAAAGAGGCACATCTTGGGTGACAGGGAAATGATTTAAAGGCAAAGCTGGTTTCTGTCGGTCCAGGCAGGAGCCCTACAGCAAACGTCCAAGAAGCCTTGAGGAAGCCCGAAATGTGGACAGGCATTTCACGCTTCCTTCAGATGCATCCTTCTCCCATTTACCCAAGTGCAAAGTGAAATGTATTTAGCAGTCCCATATCAAAAAGGCACGCAGGTGTCATACAACTACTGTCTCCCAGGTACTTCCAACAAAGGTGCAAGTGCATCAGGATGTAAACCAAGCCTCAGTGCCTGTTGCAGTGTTGATGCGTGGAGGAGGGGGAGGGAGGAGGATGGCCGGATGGTTACACACAAGCAGGAACTGAGACCACTGTTACTGGCTGGGAAGCGAAAAAGTAAGGGCCTAGGCCTAGGGAAACTACCATCATCCATCATCATTCTGAATGGGATCTAAGTGTCTTTGTGTGTGTGAGGATCTCGCCGGGCTTCAGGAGGACATCAGGAGTGGCAGCCCCAGGCACCAGCAGGAAGCTGGGATGTAACACTATGTGACTCATAAGCACACCTGGATACATTTATGCTTGCAGCCGTTATTCCTTCTTTTTCCTGTTCTCCCTCACTTTTTCCATTATTCCAGTTGTGTTACAGAGGGATGATCCTGCCTTCTCAGGGCTCCTCCAGCAGCTTCAAAATCCAGGAAAAAAACCTGTTTGTTCCATTTTTAAACTCTCCTGCAGAAACCAGACATGCCTGGGCTTAGCTTTCCTGGGCAAGGGAACAGAGCCCCTCCAAACAGCCCCTCTAACCCATCTTCCCTTCACTGCTTTGCCTGTAAATTCATCTCCTACATGCAGACATACATGTTCCCCTTATGGAAACACCATCCACCTTGAGACACCATCCCCTCAGTAGACTCCTGTTTGGGATGGGAGCAGAAGAGCATGTCATGGCACGTCAGACTCGCACCTTTTGAATCCCCAAGACCCTGTACCTGACCTCTTTTTTCCCTCAGGTGCTACAGAAATGTTCTTCTCACTTCTTGCTTCTTCTCCAAGCGAGGGTAGGCTGCCTCCAGTCAGCTTTGGAAACCACAAGGAACACAAGCCAGGGGATGGATGTCAGCAACAGCTGAGGGCAAAGGCACCCATGGTAAAAGGGGGGTGATTCCCCTCGTGGTAAATGTGAATATACAGGAGCAGCCTGTGCTCTATCATCGCCTTTTTGCTGCATACCGCCACTCCTCACTTCTGACTTCAGCTCTCTCTGTGGCTGCAGTATCTCATGCAGCCAGATCCCCAGCTGATACAACGGGGACCTGGAGCTGCATGGACCAAACCTCTGACTTCCCAAGGATCTGAGACACATGCTCTCATGTGGAACCCCATCAGCCCATGCTCCCCACTTCGCTCACACTGTGAAACCACCAAGCATGGGCCCAGAGAGGCAGCAGTTTCCATCTGTGGGGATTCTCCAAACCTGACCAAGCAAGGCTCTGAGCAACCTGACCTCCCTTGAAGCAGTGGAGCAGGGGTTGGGCCAGGTGACCTCCAGAGGTCCTGCTGACCCAAAGTGTTCTACAGCTCTGCAGCAGGATGTGTCCTACCAGAGAAAAGTTCCTGAAGGCTTGAGAAAACACGTGCCTGGATAGAAAAGGCAGCTCTCACCAGGCTCTCAATGAGGAGAGGCTGCCGTGTAGGTTAACCTTTCAATAGGAAGTTCATAAGGAGACTGGGTGGTGGGAGAAAGGGAGGCTCTGTGCATGCCCCAGCCAACAGGGTGGCTGCTGCAATATCCCCCACCGGAGGAAACACCTCTGAACACAGCCCAGATCTCGGGCAAAAACATCTTCCCGATTTCTGCTGCTCTGCAGATGACTTTTATCCTTCCTGAGCCCTGCAGACAGCTCTTTAGAGGGGATCAGATTTTACCAGAGACTTGGTATCATGGCACCTTGCTAGCCAAGCCCCCCGAAGGGGCCTGCTTTAGCTGTCAGAGCATGGGCAGCACCCTGGCCACAAGCCCTGTGTGTGCTGCAGAGGAGGGCTTGGCCCTTACCTTGCTCAGGGCAATTTCTGCAGGCTCACCTGCTGACCACATCACAGAGTTGCACAGCAAGATTAACTATGAGAGTACTTGTAGTGCTCATGGACAGGCACCCGGTTTCCAGTGTTCCAGAGCCAAATCGGCGGTTGGGCCAATACCGAATTTTATGACTACAGAGTTTTGCAAGCAAATGTAATCAAACATTGCATTTCAGAATGAACATCTGACGTCCTAGCCTGAAGAAATCCTCCTTTGCATTTGCATCACCCTGCGGTTCACCAACTGCTTTTGGTCTGAGCAAGTTGCAGCAGCGTCACGAGCTTTGCGCGGTAGATATTCTTCTCTGTAACTCCCGTGCTTGGATACTTCTTGGAAGAGCTTCAAACATATAAGCTCTGGGAAGAGGGGAATTTACCAAGTCTGCATGCCGTTCCCAGAGGTATGTCTGTGTGTCTCTTCTTGCGCAGGGTGGGGGTTAGTGGGACCAAGGGAAGGGCAAGCCAAGTTACCCAGCCACCAGTGCCACGGAACTCACTTTAACTATGTAAAGGTTAATGCATGGGTTAAACTGGAAATGCCTGCCTCTCCCTGATGACTACTTCTAAGTTTCAGATGCCTGATGCTAACTAAGAATGGCAAATCCTTCTCCTGGCAAGTGACAGTTGACATTGCAGACAAGCATTTATGTGCCTAGAATGACTTGGCAGCCTTTGGGCAATCATCTCCTTACCCCAGTAACCAGCTGGGCTGACTGAAGGCAGGCTTTCACCCAAAGTCATGCAGAACACACAGAAAAGGCAGCTCAGACCTCACTCCTCTTTGGCAGCCCTGTAGGAGGCCAAGCTCCATGTAGGCACCAAAGCGAGCCTGGGGGACTCAGAAAGCCAAAGTGTTTCATCATGAAGGGCAAATAAGCTCCCTCTCTCAGATGGACACACAGTACTGAGATCAGGGAGGATTTGTGCCAACATTTAACACCACCAATTTGAACAGCGAGGAGAGAGCAGGCCATGGCAGATGTAAACAGCAGCCTTGCTTGCAGCAAAGCAAAAGCTTTGAGTCAGCTCTGTTTACTTGGGAAGATGCTTTGCAGTCCCCACACAACCCTACCTCTGGGCTTTCTCTTGGCCGTAACTCTCAACACTAAATCCAGCCTGTGCCAGAGGCAGAAGTCTCTCTCTGTCCACAGACTAAATACTGCTCCTCAGAGAAGATGAGTGTCAGTGCTTAGTTTACATTGCATGATGCTTTCCAGCCCCATGTGACTGAGCCTTCTCTTTCCTTCAGTCCTGACACCCACCCTAAGATCAGACTCAGGCTGCAGCTTTTCCTTTCCAAAAACAAACCCAAGAGGAGGGTTCCAGCATCAGCCCTCTGTTGAATATGGCTGCCCCTTCCCAGCCCCCCTGCAACCGTAGCCCCTGGGCTATTCCTTCTATCTAACCCAAGCCTGCCTTTCTCACAACAAAAGTTCATCAGATGACTCTTCTGCAGGCCCCAGGTCTCCCCAGACAGCCCCCTTCCATCCACACTCCACCTGCAGCTCCCAGCCCTAACCACAACAGTACCCTGATGCCCAGCTGCAAGGCAGGCATGAATTCATGAAGCCTTGCTTGAAATATTCAAGACTTGGTTTGAATAACCTAGTCCAAGATCCTGCTTTCAACAGAAGGTTGGACTCAACATGCCCCAAGGGGTTCCTTCCAGCCCTGGCTTGCCTGTGACCCTATGAGGTCCCTCCCTAACAAACAAGGGCCCATCATCTCACAAGGGGATAAGAGATGCTGATCTTTACCAAGGTTGTTTGGAAAAATTTTCAAAACCCAAAGCAGACCATGTCGAGAATATATGAAAATCAACCCAAGAGCCCCCAAAACAAGGCACAGCAGCTGGCCGTGAGCCTGCTGGTGAAGGACTAGGGATGCTGGAGACACACTGCAACAACCCTGTGCACACACACAGGCACAAGCTCCTCGAGGAAGATCAAACCTTGTGGCCTCTGAAAGGGTAAATGCACAACCATATGAAAGGGACAGAGACCAGAAAGTTTACATACCATGGCTGCAACCAGTACTGCTTTTCAGCCTCATTTCAAACACTGCTCATGGCTTCCTCTTCCTCCCAACCCTAACCAAAGCTCTAACCTTGCCTTCCCAGCCTACCAGGCTATGGGCTAGCAAGACTAAATTGCAAGTTTCACATGGACTTGTGATGAAATTTAGAATCCTGGCACCAGCTTAAGAACACAGCAAAATCTATTTGTCTTCCCTTTTCAATAGCCAGCTGTGCCAGTGATATCCCAAAGCGTACAGCACTTCACAGAGTCCATGGCACAGCCTGACCACCTCCACCATCAACCCTGCAAGCCACTGCACACTCAATTAAATACTCAACAGTTTCCCCCAATGACCCAGAGGAATCACAATCTGTCATCACACTGTAGATGTGAAAAGCCTTAGGGAATATTTATCTGACCTCTGATTCATTTCACTAATAAGGAGCTATTGTTTGAAACTCTGCAAAAGAGATTTTTCTGGACAAGGAAACTGTAAGCAAGCTAAACAGAGATCTATGAGGAATGGGGCAAGCACAGATGAGCCTGTGTGTTGGGTGGGTGGTGGACTTTCACAAGATTCCTTCCATGGGATGACATGCTCAAAGCCTAACGACGGAATAACAGCAGAAGAGGCACCCCAACTCCCAGCCTCTGCACGTGAAGCCAAACTTGAGTACACCACCTTTAACCTCTAGTTCCTCTTTCTGCCTTGAGTTTCCCAGAGCACAGCACTTTCCACCCTGTTAGATGGGTACTCCAGAAGTTGTAAAGACAGCTCACACTATTGCTCACTCCAAGAGGGTCTCACTCCCCTGTCAAACCCATGCCATCTGGGGCTTCTGAAAGATTAAAAAAAGAGAGACCAACAAGAGGATTATTAAAAATTTAACTATATACCGTATTTATTATCAATCCACAGGATAATCTGATTGCTACATGAGCTCATAAAAGCTATTTCACCTTTACAAAATTAAAAACAAAAAAAAATGTGCCACAAGGATGTAATAACTGCTGATAACCAAGGACTGAATCTGAAAATTATAAATTTGCTGTAGAAAAGATTAAAAAAAATTATATTCACTTTAGAATTTTACTTTGAATAAAATATTCCCCTGTATAAAAAATAAAAAAGCTTGCTCTGGTTAGAATTATTTTTCTTCTTCTTTTTTTAAATCTGGGAATTTGCATAATATCTCTGTAATAGGTTTCTTTTTTTTTTTTCCTATTGTACCACGCGGCATTCAAGCATAGCAGATTAGAAACAAACATGATAAAAGCAGTCTTAAAACATATGAAATCCATATGGGAAGTTTTAAATTTCTTTCCTTTCCTCTATTCTTTAAAGACACTTTAGCAAGAATAGCCTTGGAAAAGAATACAGGTGGGGAGGGACCTTCAATGTGCCATTAAGTAGAGCAAGGTAATAAAAGGCCTTTTGTAAGTGCTTTCTTAATAAGGTGCAGAAGCAGACTGCAACGTTGCTAGTACTGCACTATGTACAATATTCACAATAGATTTTTCTTTATTTAAAAATATTCCAGCTAGTTCACATTTTCTCTTCCATTCCGAGGCTTTCAGTTCCATCACAGCCTTGACAGCAAGAAGCGCAGCAGCACCACTTCCCCTGTGGTCGGTTGGTCCTCTTACGAAACAGTGGAACCTGCGAGTGGGCCAAAGTTCTGGGGTTGTTTTCCTACGCAGCAACCTTGGAAATCTGGGTTCAGGTGTACATATTGATGGCTGGAGTCCTGAGTTAAAAACACTCCGGCAAGCGGAGTTGGACACAGCAATGCTTTATATTGCCAAGGCTTTACCTTAGATTTGTCTTGTGTGCGTCAAGGGATGAACCTCTCCTAGAGAAACGTAAAATACAAAACCAAACAAAAGAAAGCTAAAAAACCACACTGTCAAAGGCTTAGCAGCTCTTGACTCTCGACTGGGTGATGTCTGATGTTTTCTTGATGACGCTGGCCCGTGTCTCGCGGTCTGGCCGGCTGCTGCTCGTGGAGGCTGTGGAGACTACTTGTTGCAGAGGGATGTCTGGGAAAGGGGGCCAGGAGCTGTTGTAAGGCAGTGGGCAGCTTTCTTCTTTGATGGTGACTTGGAGGTCAGGCTTGTTGGCTACAAAAGTTGCCATGCTGGGAAGCATATGAGAAGTGTTCCTAATTCCCAGATTGCTGAGATACTGTTTGCCTTCAATGTTTCTCTTCTGCCAATGAAGTCGTCCCTAGAAAAGTGGGGGAAATAGGAGGGAAGACTATATGAGCAAATGCAACTTTGAGAAGTGCTCCGAATAACAAGACGAAGACAGAAACACCCACAAATTGCACAGGAATTACCCCATCTCTAAAAGCATAATGCTTTTAGAGCCTCTGGCCACTGGCTTTGAATGTCTTTGCTCCCAGCCACTTCCCTTTCTGAAGTGTGCTTAAACCCTGGTGGCTCTCCAGCACTCAAGAGGTTCCGCCCTCTCTTCTGATGGAAAATAAAGGGCTTACTCCCAGCATGCTGAACACAAAAATAGACACGGATGACCAAACACTCCAACAAAAGTGTCTCCTTCATTACCAGAGACAGCATGCCCTTGCCAACAGGCAGGCAACAGAAACCCAAGCCCTCTCAAGCAGCACCACCCAAACTGTCAACATAGTTTGGTGAGGCTGCCAAGAAAATCACCATCACTTGATGGTGTGTCCCCTATCACAGACAGAGGATCATCAAGGAAAGATGTGCATCCAGTCCTTTCCCCATCACATATGCCACAATGGAATGTTCTGTCAAATGAGGTTTGGGGAGTCATTATTGGCAGTCTATATATGGGCTTCACCCTAACCAAGGCACAAGAGACAAAGCAAGAAGGTTAACTGTGCTGTTACACAGCTGCACACAAGCTGCACTTCTCCAAGAATTCAGAGGCTTTCTGAGGGCACAGCAGGAGAGAGATCTTCAAGAGCTCTCCTGCAAAAATACAGCTGCAGCACAGGGCTTCTAAGTGCCTTCAGGGGGCTCGTGGCATCTAAGTACTCATGGAGATCAGCAGGTTTGGTCACTTGATGGCAGCCCCAGAAGAAAAAGGCAAGTGCTGGTGTTGCGAAGGATCTTGTCCCACTGATTCCTTTCACCCAGCAATACCCAAATGAGTGCTCAGGAATGTTTTTTGCCTCACACACCTCAAACATTCAAGTTGCATTTCTATTGTACGTGTAAGCATTTTCTCCAACTGTAAGAGTTCAGGAGCCACTTAAGGAAAACAAAGTGAGCATGGTTTCAACCAAGACTAAATACTCACTACCCAGCAATGTCAGTGCATCATATTAACAGACTAGCTGGGACTGTTGATGGCTTTCCAGAACATCTTATGATGCAAATTAATCTCCTTGTAGTCTGGACAGATGAGGAGGAAAGAACTTGTACAGATTCATTCTGTGACAATCATCAAAATGTCTGCCTCCCTTGAACCTTCCTGGCTTGTTTTTCTTCCCCAGCTATTAGGAGGGGGAAGAGTATCTCAGGACATTGTTCTTGAGACCTTGCTCCAAGGTGCTAAAATCCCAGAAAACTCTTACCTCTGCAGTTTCTTCATCACTTGGAACGCTGTCCGTTGTTTCGCTTTCTGTCAAGCAAAACAAAACCAAAAATGAAACTTGCACTATTCTATCTACAGTAGCAAAATGCAGCTCAAGAGATGTGATCCATTTCCAACAAGTAGAAGCAAGCAGAGTCAAGTCAAACAACCAGAAAACAACGGAGAAGCATGGACACCCTACAGCAGCAATAGCAATCCAAGGGCTAGACAGCACAGCTGCATTGAACAACTGGGATAAATTCACATGGTTATCACAGTTAGCATGGCTATACCCTGGACAAGACAGCCATGGAGATGGATGAAGTAGATTTGCGCATTCTGAGCAGAGGGAAGAGCCTCTGGCAAGCAGGGATGCCCCTTCTTCCTCTCTTGGCAGCTTCAGGCCTGGCAAGGAGCAAAGTTCTGTCCAAATCCTTATTTTATCTCCCTGCAAAACCAGCAACAACTCCACCCCAGAGGAGATAAGTGTGTTTTTGTTTCATGAACTGTTATCTCAGCCTGCCGCCTCAGGGGCTTGTTATGACTTCTGGTGCTTTATTACTGTTACACTTTGCTCTCATTTCACTTCTGCCACCCATGCCTACCCCCCCTAGCTTATTTCTCAGCCCTTCACCCACCACTCAAGCAAGAAGGAATGCTGCTTTCTCCAGCCCCATCACCTTCCTCCACTGTAAAGGCCTCCTTCACCTTCATCACTTCAACCAGAGCACAAACACAGGGGCACAGCTGCAGCAGGATAGCCATTCTCCTGCTGCTGTATCCCTAGCTTGCAGAGGAGCCTGAAATCCAGGAATTCTGACTGCATTTTCAAGCCCATGTGTGTCTGAACACAGGTCTCCCAGTGCCTGAGGGTCAGGCTCCTGGCCCAAGGGCTCTTTTAGAGTGCTGTGCCTCGGATACCTCTGAGACAGGGCACAAACCCCTCTTTTCAGAACTAGTTTGCAGCAATGGCTGCTGCCTTCAGCACAGCTGCCCAGTGCTCAGAACCTCACCCAGAAAAGCGGAGGCTTGGACTGCAGGTCCCCTTTGGCTTGCGGGGTTCTGAACCCATGTGTCCTGTTTCCTAGGCAGGTATCACGCTACCAAGAGCATTTGAAAAAGCCCCATCAGGGCTGAACAGAGAGGGCTCATCCACACCTTAAGCCAAAAGGAACACAGAAATTACAAGGTTGATGGAATAATGTGACAACTGTAGCAGGCAATGAAGCTCTGAAGTCCCATTTTCCACTCTCCATTCTGCATTACGCATTTTAGCCCATGCAGACTGCTTTGCACAGCCCCTGCATCCCTGTGACCATAAACCATGATCCTGCCCTCCCAGAGAGCAACCCGATGCTCTGCACTGGACATAAGTGCTAGGGGTGCACAGACTGTCTCATGGATTGTGCCCCTGCACATCTTCAGATATTGGCAGTGCCTTGCCCTTCTCTCAGGCAAGGTGAGAGGTCAATAGGTGTAGGGAGAGGTCAACAGTCAGACCTCAGGGTCTAAACTGCACCCAGTCTTTCCAAGGTGAGGAAGCAAGCAGCTCAGCTACTCCAGACTACGACTTCCAAAGCCAGCACCTCCCCTATGCCAGAGTCTCTGCCGCAGCACGCAGTATGCCGAGGAGCAGTCTGAAATGTTGAATCTAACTGTGAAGTCCTGTGAAGCTAACACTCTACAGGGCTTCTCACTCACTGGCCCAGGTAAAGAGAGATGTGTCAATGTGATTAATCTGACTAAGTAAGCCATACTCTAAGTAAGCTTCCCCTCTACTCTGCCCTGGTGAGACTGCATCTGGAATATTGTGTCCAGTTCTGGGCCCCTCAGTTCAAGAAGGACAGGGACCTGCTGGAGAGAGTCCAGCGCAGGGCAACTAAGATGATTAAGGGAGTGGAGCATCTCCCTTATGAGGAAAGGCTGAGGGAGCTGGGTCTCTATAGTTTGGAGAAGAGGAGACTGTGGGGGGACCTTATTAGTGTATATAAATATATAAAGGGGGAGTGTCACGAGGATGGAGCCAGGCTCTTCTCAGTGGCAAACAATGATAGGACAAGGGGTAATGGGTATAAACTGGAACACAAGAGGTTCCACTTAAACTTGAGAAGAAACTTCTTCTCAGTGAGGGTGACGGAACACTGGAACAGGCTGCCCAGGGAGGTTGTGGAGTCTCCTTCTCTGGAGACATTCAAAACCCGCCTGGACACCTTCCTGTGTAACCTCATCTAGGTGTTCCTGCTCTGGCAGGGGGATTGGACTAGATGATCTTTTGAGGTCGCTTCCAATCTCTAGCATACTGTGATACTGTGATACTGGGGAGAGGCAGAAATTAATCTATGTAAAGAAGAAATGGCCCCGAAGATAGAATCAATAGGAGGAATCCACTTAGAGACAAAACCAGATATTCCTTGACATGAAGAAACAAGTGGCAACAAAAAAACAGTGATGCAGCTGAAAAGGAATCTATGCTTGGTGTTTATACATAACAAAATGCTGAGCAAGAGATAGCACTATAGTTAGCAAAGCCAGGGAAGCTAATCACTCAGGCATGGAAAGTTAGGTTATTTCAATCATGAAGATTATCTGAATCAGTGTCAAACACAAGAGGAGGCTGACAACAGTCTTGGTACTAAAAAAATGGTTTTCATAGACGTCAGAGGAAATATGAGAAAACACACAAGGGCCACTCACGTCATTTGCCTGAGTAACCTCAGAAAGGAGCTAGAAGTGGTTTTGAAATAAAACAGACTTATGCAGGACAGCTGAAATCTCAGACTACTTTTTGTTATTGTAATTTCAGAAGAGCTAAACTAACTGTTCCTGCACAGCTGATATGGTCATACTCTTTCCTGCCATTCATGGTAGCACCTGACAGAGCAGGCAGCTCAACCCAGCAAAACCATGAGCCTCCTGTTGTTCTCACAAGGGTTTTTGTGGAACAAGACAAAGCCAGAAATAGTCACAAGATGTCCTGTAAGCTTCAGGGTTCTAAGAAACCATAGACCCCTGTCATCTCTCCTGCTTCAAGGACAAATGCATGCTTCAGAAATAAAGGTTTATAGAACAATTTGGGCTGGAAGGGACCTCAGGAAGTCTATAGCTCAATCTGTTGCTCAAAGCAGGGCCAGCTATAGGACAGGATTGGGTTATTTGTAACCTTATCCAATCAGGTCTTGAAAACCTCTAAGGATGGAGGCAACACAGCCTCCCTGGGCATGCTGCTCCACTGCCTGTCAGTCCTTGTGCTGAAAAAAGTGACATTTTTTCTTGTATCCAGCTGGACCAAGTTCTTTTGCTTCAGTTTATTCCTGCTATTCCTCATTGTCCCACCACACACCACTGTGAAGAGCCTGACTCTATCTTCTCAATCATATCCCTGAAGGTAGGGGCAGGCTGCTATGAGGTCTTCAAAACCATCTCTTCTTCAGGCTGAACAAGCCTCAGTCCCTCAGTATCTCCTCACAGAGTGAGTGCTCCAGCCCTTTATCATCTGGTAGCCCTTCCCTGCACTTGCTCCCATTTGTATCTTTCTTGGACTGGGTAGCTCAAGACTGGACCCAACCAGAAAGTAATGTAACTACTGCTGAACAGAGAGGGCTAATCACTTCCCTGGCCATGCTCCTGAAAGCTGGCAGACTTCTCTGTGGCTAGGGTGCTCTGCTATCTCACGTTCAGCTCACTGCCCCCCCACCTGGTGCAGACCTGGTCGCCATCCCATCAGCCCCACCCTCTACTGCTGCAAGTGTTTCTTCCCTCCCAGGTACAGGACTTGGCATCTGTCCTTGCTGAATTTGGTAAGGTTTCTGCTGGCCTGTTCCTGCAGTTTCTCCAGGTCTCTGATGGTGGCCCTGCCCTCAAGCATATTGACTGTTGTCCCTTCTTTAGTATCACCTGTAAACTTCACAAGTGTGTACACCAACAGCTCCTCTGCTCACTGATACATGAAACAGGACTTGCCCGAGGGCTGACCCTTGTGCTACTCCACTTCTTACTGGCCTCTAGCTAGAGTAACCAGGATCAACAAGAACTGCCTTGAGATGCATTCAGAAGCATGTCAGTGGCTTGAAATCATCTCAGTGTGAACCGAGTTATGGGCTAGCAGGTCATGGTGTAAGTTAGGACAGCTGAGGGTCACCAGGATACTAAGACAACATAAGAGGATAGCAGAAGTACTTCAGCCATGTCTCATTTTCCTTATGCAGGCTTGTTGCATTGACTTTAGGGGAGGAAGCTCATGACTCTCTCATATCAGGGTGGTTCTCCTGTCACCAGACCACCCCTCTCTATCATCCCAGCCCAAGCAAACACCATGACTTCCACAAGGCCCTCTCTCCCAGCTGCTAATAAGTTAAAGCACCCTCATTCCCTGCCTTACACTTTGCAAAGCTCTTCTAAATGCTCTGGCCATTACAGACTAAACAGACTGGGAAGCATAATGGTTTATTAACATGTGTGAGACTAACATTGGAGGCTATTCAAAAGAACGTAACATTATTCACCCGGACCCAAAGATAAAAATTACTAAATATGTAATCTATAAAATGTATCTGGAAGTAATTTCAGCCCAATGAGTCACAGGCAAAACCATGTGTAAAATAGTAAATTGTTTGGGGAACAATTAATACTTAAGTTTGCCTAAAAATATGAGGTTTGTATTTCTACCCTGTCTCCTGAGGCTTGCAAGTTAGTAACACGTTATAAAAGGAAGGACAAGTTGGATCTGAAACAACTTGTACTTTCAAATGTGGCTTTGTCCTGCTTCCTACGGAAATAAGGCTTATATGATTGCAGGGACTCTATATAGCACGCCCACATGTGCATTTATGTCTGTTCTGCCCTAACAACTTCTGAACATACTGTCGGACTTGGATAAGGGATAAATGAGTGACAAAGACTCTGAACTTCCTACCAGTTTAATAAAGGGCCCAGGACAAAAAAGAAAAACCATTAGCACCCCTGACTGGGAGCAGTGCAAGGGGAAAGCTTGTTATCTCACCCCTTTTTAGATATCAGTGAACCCAGAAGGGAGGCAGACGTTGGAAGCCAGATGTCCACAGCTCTGCTGCTTGCAGGACCACTTGTTATCAGCCACTACATGGCTGTTCTAGTTTGCAGACTGCTTGTAACAAGACAGATCTACTCCCCCAGGGCCCTCAGCTCCGTGGTTACATTATACATCATTAGTGCAGCCCTCAGCACTCTGTGTCCACTGTGGTAGGCACTGAAGAAACAAACAGGCAGAGGAAAGGCACAGAAGACCTTTAATCCTTAGTAAGTCAGGGGCAAAGGGAACACATCATATCTGCAGCACAAAATATGTACCACTGAAAACGTCCCTCTAATAAAGGACGAGAAGACCTCTCTGCATTACATCTAAAAAGGTTCTTTTTCCGTTAGTCACAGGCTAAAATCTGCAGCTTACATTTCCCACCTCAGATGCGCAGAGTTGTTTCCCCAGGTGGAATGACAACTGTGAGTTTTTGAGTTGCATTAAAAATGCAGAAGGTGGATGAACATGTATTTCTACCCTGGAAGAGCCTCCTTTCCCTCAGTGGCTTCCAGACAAAAAAGAGTGTAAAGAAATGCTAGGATGCTTACCTGCATAGGAGGAGACAGGGGAGATCTGTAGGGGGTACAGCTGGCTCATGCTGAGGGGCTGTTCATCACTTTCTGTTGTCACTTCTACTACCTGGCAGACATCAGGAGGATTGGCAACTATCACCTGCTCTTCGCTGCTGCCATCAAGGTGCGGTTGTCCTACAACTCGGGGTTAGAAATAAAAATTGATTACTCATCACACCTCAATCCCACTGGATCTCTAAGAGTCCATCCTTGGAGAACACTTGGTATGTGAGTTCTATTTTGCCTCAGCACTCTCTTCCATGCCCATCACCTGCTTTCAATGGCACTTTTAAAGGAAATCCATGTGACTGACTTAGTTTTTATCACCTTCAGAGGCCTCTATTTCCTGATTTGTGATGACTGAAAATGCCCAGCTCTCTCCTGGCTCTCACATATAACACCCTTGAGCCCTCCTTGGCATGGCAGCTATCCAGAAGCTTTTGCAAGGAAGACCACAGCCACACTTCTCCTCCATCCATAAATGTGGTCTCACCAGGACATACAGACCACAGCAATCTCTCCGGATCTGGAAAAGCATCCTCACCAAGCAAGCTGCCAACATCCCATGGCCTCTGGATGCTCTCATGTAAATTATGCACCACAAGGCCAGAACTGGCATGCAAAAGCTGGCCACATGGTCATCTAAAACATGACTCTGATTTATACATGACATGGATTTGTGAAAATTTTCTCCTCCAATTAGATTACTACTTTCACGCATCCTTGCAATACCATTGATAGTATGTGGAAAGACAGTTGTACCTGTAGTCTTCAATCCCCATGGTCTGTGACAGAAAGCTACAGTCTGGTTAGTTATTGAGAGAGGGTTTTCTTATTCCCTCAGGTACCTATTTAATACCAAAGTAACATAATTTATTTCTACAAAGTGAAGGCACCATGGATGCTTTGCAAGTGCCTCGAAGTGCTTTTGCAGACATTAATTGTGGTACAGAACACCCTTCTGAAACGGGAATAATCCAAGGTACCAAGAAGCTACTTAGTAAAAGTGTAGCGAAATCCAGAACCTCACTCCTCTGGAGCTGCTTGAGACTATTTCCTCTGTCTTGTATAACTCCTCCATCAGCCCCAGCAACATGAACACATGACAACTGCATTAATCCAGCAAAGAGCAGAAAGTCACTATTAGGTCAGAAGAGTGCATGGTGACGGAGCCATCTCAGAGGACGGCGAATATGAATCCACAGTTGTCCAAGAGAAAGGCAAGGACTATAGGTATTTTTTCACTGGAGCATAAAGCTTCAAAAGGAGCAATCTTCATACAAACAAAATCTGTATAAACATGGTGATGTGTTGTTAGAAATTCAGACAGTACATTTTTCTCTAAACCCATGATTGGAAAAACGTAGGCAATGAAACCCAGTGCATCTTGAAATTCTTCTGTTAAGTAATCCCAGCACTCTAATAATTGATTTTTAAAAAGTCAGAAGATAGCATCTGTTCCTGGATGAACTAAGATACATATACATGAATGCACATGTATATACACACAGTCATTCCTGCCTTCAATCTTTTGACAAGGCTAGAACACGACTTTTCAAAAGTGACAGGTTTTAATCCCAGGGAAAAGCTGCCTATCATTTTACTTTGTGAAGTGCCAGGTAACCACTGGAAAATCCCCCAAACCTAGGTATGTATTTTATGATACAATTCCAGCATAAAGAAAATCACATACATACTGAAGAGTTGTTGGTTGTTTGGTTGGTTTTTTTAACGTTCAGTCACTACAATTACTGCAATTTTGTTCCAGATGTTTTATTTCAACTCTATTTCACCTTTCCTGCTTCTGAAACAATCAGTCTTTTATTGAGTGGGGTGCAGGGGGCAAGAGCGCACACACACAGAGTGAATTTTTATCTGAGTGAAACCAATATTGTGCAACCCTGTCAGGGTATGACCAAGCCATCTGCACTGCTTTATCTTTCTCCTCAATACCTGACAAATTCCTATGCACCCCAAGAGATAACTTGCACAGCAAAAATTACTGCTCACTTGGGCAATATGCCACAACTTCCCATGAGCTGCACGTATGTCAGAAACACTGCAGGTGCTGTTTGCCTCTCCTCCCATCCAGCCGTCTTCCCTCCTTTCTGCAGAACAGATCCATTTTACCCTTTTCTACCTGTTTACATTAAAATCCCAATTGCAATCCTAAATAAGGACTTCTTTCTCCAGCCTGCATAAGCAGCACACTTCATAAGCCATTAAACAACAGTGGATGACAGTTACCCACTCAAGCCTTGCTGTCCTGCCCCTGAAACTGGACTCTCTCAGTCCAGAGAAAAAACAGTGCCCTCAAGATGCAAATTCAGTTCTACTATTCTGAATCTCCTGGTTTCCACAATAGACCTCTTAGATGTTGATGTTGCTACTACGAGTCCTGCCCTGTAAACTGTTGCTGAGATCTTCTAAGGTGCAACATGCATTCATCTCGTCATAAAATCATGCAGGAGTTTTGGATTCACTGTACTGTAGAAAACCGAGGTGTCTGCAGCATAATGACTGTATGATGTTAGTGGGTTTTGGGGAACACCAGGTATTTTCCAAAGACTACTTTTACATGATCTCCGTTTGACTTTAAGACTGTAAAATAAAGCAAAAGTGTTCAAAACTTCTTCCCTGGGACTGCATAGTGGCCTTGGGAGTGTTTCAGATTTCTTAATGAGTCAGTCAGGAAATAGGAAGCACTAATAACACTACAATGCTACCCCTTCAAGTTATAAAACTCTGTGACAGCCGAAGTGACAATTGTGTTCTAACACTCTTACAAAGCAACAGATGATTAAATGAACTGCCATAAAGAGAGGAAGACTACTCACAAACTCTTCAGCCACAGAAGTACTTGAGGGGAATGACTATGCAAAGCCTTGCAACCTACGAAATGGGGATCAAAAATAGTCACTGCACATGATTTCTGCCATCTCTACAAGCAGAAGACTAACATATCTTTCAAATACTTGTTCGTCCTATATAAAAGCGTAATTCTAGCAAAAATGGTATATGGGTCACATTTTTATGAGCCCTCGCAGCTGTGACAACCTCATCCAAAAAAGAGCTGTCAAAAACCAGCCCAATTAATTCTACTGAGAGCCAATTATTCATATGCTGAGATGACAGCTAATTCCTAATGTACCTGTTTCTAAATGCAGTCTTCACTGATCCTTGTTGTTAACTCAGTGACATTAAAAACTAACTCTGCTACTGAGGTTCCAGTAAAAAAAAACAAATCCCTCAATCTCATCTGCAGGTTTAAACTCCCAAACGAAACAGTACCCTATACAAACCTTTACTCTGAGCAATGGGAAACCACAATCTCACTACAGCTTAACACATGACATTGGCTACAGTCTTCTCATAGCTGAGGACTACCCTGTGGAATAGGTTCACGTCAGGAAAAGCCACCTGAGCATGTCTATAAATGTTTTAGTCTGGAGGGGACCCACCACACCGCTACAGTGCTGCTCTCTGTCTCTGCAAGATGGTGGGGCTGACCTGCAACCAGGACCTCGTGTGGCTCAGGCTAGTGAAAAATGGGTCAACTTGACTGCAATCACAGCCTTCTCCAAAGTGCAAAATGCTGATGGCAGCTGAGTCTGGCAGAGTCAAAAGAATTCTGAAGTCACCTGTATGCTTAGCATGTAAGAAAAGCATAGAAGTACTTACCTACAAAGTTCACTGTACTGTCAACTTCATTTTTTATACTGGAGGACAGCAAATAGTCAGAAGTGACGTCATTTAACCCATTAATCCCAAAAGATGATTCAACTGGCTCTTGCTAGAATGAAAACAGTACAGTTGGGTCAGGTTTGATTTATTTTAGGAGCCTAGACTCAGTTCATCTCTTTGTTCTGTGCCAGTAATAAATCATATTGCTTCTGCCTGCCATTATACCCCCTGCTCTCTGCTAGACATGGTCTTAGAATGACTATATTTGTTCTCTGAGAAGAAGCCAGTCTACTCATTTCCAAACCTTCTGCTTTGAGATGAAAGCTATTTTTAATGCTCGGATTTAGAGTGAGCCTTCAGAGACCAAGAAATCAATGTGCAATTTACTACAAGAGATTAACATTTGCAACAAATAAGGAGGAAACACTGCTTTAAAACGATGCTCTATTTAATATTCATCCTCATTCCCTTCCAAACATGCTGTATCTCTTACTGAAAGCTTCTGTAGAGCAATTACTAAATTCTAACCTTAATTTTTCTCTGCAGCAAGCCTGAAAGCAAACCAAAGTGTTTACACTAAACACAGCCTTTTAGACTGCATCATAAACATTACCACAGGGCAATAGCGTTGGGAAAACACCACCTGTTCTACATAGACTGAGCTTTCCACAAGATACATCTCCGTAGGTCTGGTACACTCGAGCAGGAATCTAAAAAAACTCCAGAATAGACACCAAAATGTTTAATTCCATAAACTCAGGTTTTCTTTAAAAAGTTATAAACACATCTCAAGAATTATCTACAGGTCCAACTTCCTCCCTGGTATTGGCTCCCTTACAGGGTTATCGGTTACAAAGTCTAAAGTCTTCTCTCACCCTGGTCTGGCTATGCCAGCCCTGCAAGGCAAGTTCTACCTTGCTGCTGACCCAGAGACACCCGCAGAAAGGTGCAGGGCTGCCAGGTGGATGTGATGCCACATCATGCTCATTTTCACTGCTTTAAAGCATTTTGGCAAGAGCAGGGCAAATGTGAGCCCCAGGACTTGTGGTGCCAGCCCTTCACAATACTAACCATATGAGCTGTTATCACAGGGGGAAAAAAGTAGGGACAGCATGACAGGCCTTTCTGGATGCCACATGCTGTGACTGTGATCCACTCAAAATGAACTGTCACTTCGACACAAGTCTGCACCCTCCCAGCCATCAAGTGAGGCAAACACATGCCCAGTCCCAAGGCCCCTCTGCAAATCACAAATGTGCAAAGTTAGTATTAATGGCAACTAGGTATTTGAGGAGCCGCACCGGTTGTGTTGACCCACAGGTCAAAGACCTGGAGAGCTGGAAAAGATAGAATTAACTGCTATTGATCCACTGAGGATCACAACTGAAGAGACAGCTAGGGCTGTATGCTGCAGCCCTGAGCCTCTGGTGTTGTGCAATGCCCCAGCAAATACAGCTGCCCCATGGGAATGCTGCACACACAGAACTTCGCTCAGCTTTGCTGAGGCTTGGTTTCTGTGAAGTTTATTTAGTAGCCCTTTTCGAGTTGCAGAAATAAATATGCATCTTGGAACTCAGGTGATGATGCCAGATCCACAAAGGGACTTGGACACTGGCACAGTTGGTGTTAAATTACTTAAATTTTCAGTGTCCCGACGCCTTGCCTAAGCTAAATACATGAGGAAGGGTGTCAGAGTTGAAAAATGTCTCAATAGGGACCTACATGCATAGTCAAAAGGATACATCTAGGATAAGACAGGTAGCTCAGTCCTTTGAAATGTTTCAAAGGTAGGAACTTTTTTTTATCTGGGCTATTTCGACACTTATGGCTTCTTCCCATTGTCAAGAACTCATTCTTTCAATGGAGAGACTCCATTTGCCCAGAAGCCCAGTGGTAAAGAGACGTCTGTGAGGTAGGAAACCTGCTTGCAGCCCCTGCTGCCTAATGCAGAGCAGGGATTTAGTAAGACCCAGGCCTCTCACATCCACAGGGACAAGCAAGGAGAGCTCCAAGCACGCTCCTCAAACTCAGCAAGGTCTGGCAGGGCTCTTCACCCTCACCACTGTTGCCGTGGGTGCGCACAGCGTGCACCAGTGGCAACAGGGGGGGAGCTCAACGTGAGACTCTTGCTATGCTCAAGTCCCTTTGCAGATCTGTACTCAGATCCTCATCTTCTCCCTTTATTTCCCCTGATATTGCCCCATGGCAGTTACCAGGCAGATCATGAAGCAGAATCCCACTCAGCTCCACTAAAGAGAGGTGTTTACAGTAACTGCAAGACGTTCAATGCAAAACACACAACTTGGATCTCAGGAATTCACATCACCAAGCAAAGCAATAAGCAGCCTTTAATGCTCAGAAATGTGCATTTGCATTAGTTTATCCACCACCCTTCTCCACTATTAAAGCTTTCAACATTCAATAGTCAGTCTAACTGTAGCTGAGCATGGAAGGAGCCCTCCTTTAAAATCTGGAGGCCAGCCCATGTACACCTTTGACAGAATAAGGGGAAACAGACAGGAATACTACCTGGCCCCAGCTCAAAGCCCACAGTTGCCAAGTGGCCATACCACAGTCACTGGCTGGTGAGCTGTATGCTTATAATAGGTATCACTAGTAACTGTGTGCGCTGGAGGCATAGCCACCTTAGCTCATTGCTCCCGCATCACCTGGCTAATGTTTCTGTGCAGCTCAGGGCAACCAAGCAGGAGGAAAGTGCTCCCAAAAGCTGTGAGCATCACCCCGCCAGCACCTACTCCCAGGTGTAATGTCACATGTACTAATCTGCCAGGCATCACTGGGACTCCCTCAGCAATGACTATTTGTGAGATTAATCTTAATGAAGAGGACAAGATCATTCAAGCGCCTCTACAGCTTTTAATGCATTTAATATTGTATTTCAATTGAAAAAAAGATTATGAAGGAGGGGAATTGACAAACTGCTACTGCCAGCTTTAGCAGGCATCACACACTGCTCTGCTCTGACTAAAGGAGTTTACTGGCTCCCTCTGAACACAGGCTACCATCAGTCATGTTATAACAAGCACATGTGGCTGCATGATCCAGATAGGATGGTTAAAAAGTGGTTCCTTCAAGGCAATTTAAAAATCGCAGTATTCTGACCTGCCCTTCTGCAGCAGACACAGCTGCTAGCAACTGTGTCCCAAAGACAGCAACTTTAGTGAAGGCTGAAAGCAAACCTTTGCAAAAATGTAAGGCAGATGAAATCTTGCCTGTTTGTAATACTGAACACCTAGTAGAGGAGCTCGTCGGAAGTAAGAAAGCTAGAAAACACCATGCTTTGTAGGGAAAGGTAATGTCAATCTGGGTCCACGCTCTGAACAAGCAGAAATCTCTGGCAGTGACTGAGGAGCTTTACACCTGAGGTCTTCTAACTGACAGGAACAGAAGGAGCAGCTCTGGAAGAACTCCCCTTTGCCTAAAAGAAAATGCATTTCCAATGCCTGACACACACAGCAATTAATTGCTCCAAAAGGTAGCTCCATTGTTCAGAAGCATTCCTTCCATAATTACTGTATTTCTACTTACACAGACAAACAAAAGGCAAATGTATTCCTGCGGCTGCCAGTTTTCCAACCTCCAGGCATTGTAACACAAGGGCTGTGTCAACTGATGACGTCAGTCATGGCTTTAACAGCCTTCACGTTTTAAAAAGAACCCAAACATCCCATGTAACTGTAGCTACTTAACCAAACCACAAGCATGAGAGATTCGCAAATATCCACCGCAATAAACTACTGGGGCTATTAAAAAAATTTGCAACAGATTGTTTTCACAAGCTCTGCACTATTAAACAGCCACTTCTTACCTTAATCTGTTTGAATTTGTCATCCTTCTCGGGCTTCGTTTTTTTTCCTGCAAGGACAGAGGAAGATTTCTTAAAGTCCTGTGTACTATGAGTTATCCTTCACACTTTCTATATTCACCAATAAATACCCAAAAGGTGCCTCAAAATGGCAACACCTCCCAGGAAAGCGAGAACACACTTTGCTTGATTTTAAATCCCCTAAGGCCTGGGCAGTCAAAAATTCACCTTGAACATTCTGGCTTTGTGGTTTGTTTTTAAAGGGCTACAAAAAAGAACTATGATGGGACTGAGGAAATCAAGGTGAAAAACGTGGAAGAATGACAAACTAAGTAGCAAGTCCTGTTAAAAAACAGAAGGGAGGGGGAGAAAATATTTAAAAGGGGAAAAAGCTAAATATATGTCTCATCACATTTGTGACACTCTCACTGTAGCTACAAAAAAAAGAGAGATTGTTCATTGATTTAACATGAAAAGAGATCACAATAAACTTCAACAAATATTTTTGTAAACAGTTGCAATCTGAGGGGGGAGGTGTATTATAATTCATGCACCAGTGTTTTATGCAATCATGGTGACTTGAGAATCACAGAACTTACAACCTTCACACAATGGCGTGTGCCTTGGCAGATCCTCATGTTGCTGCCCCTGCTCTGACCTGACGAGACCCTGATGTGGAAGCTCAGACTTGCTACTGCAAGCTCAGCTCTACCCCACTGTTTGCACAGACATGCCCCAGGAATTTCCCCCATCTCTACTACAAGATAGCACTGAGAATTAGAAATGTTTGCAGCCAAATTCTTTTGCTCTCACTCACACATAAATTTAGCCACACAGAAAGAACATGTGAAAATATATACAGGGCTCAAAATATGTCAAGAGTTTTATAATAACTGGACTTGCTACAGAATCCTTTCCTGCTACAGCCCCCATCTACAGAATCTCAGCTTTCATGATGAACTTTTCTAGTTCTCACAGCTATGAGAGGAATCTTACCACAGTGGGACAGGTTACGGTTCAAGGAAACTAACTGAATGTAGCCCATCTTTCATACAGCTGTTAGGAAGTTCTGGGGAACTTCAGGATAAAAATGTTCAGCTTCACACAGAAGTAGAACTGGCACATTTTGCAGGCCCCACAATAATACCGACGTCCCCACCACCATTTTTGTGTTGACAAACTCTCCCCTCTACCTTTTTTGGAAGGTCTTTCAGATAACGGCAGCATCCGGTATACCCTGAAGGCATTATTTCCTTTCTTTATACTTTTGTCCTTTACTTCTTCTATGTCAGGCAGAGAGTTCATAGCACAACGGAAGTTTGCCTTCCATGTCTTTGGATCAGGTTTATCTACTCCTGATTGGTATTTTCCTAAGCAAGAAAAGAAATTTAGGCACATACGACTTGCAATGGAAAACCTAAGGCAAATTAATAACAGTGTAGGTTAACGTCAAGTTGTCAGCCTTCGGTTCCCATGACAAACATTTACACAATAGCTGAGGATGCAAGAGAGTGTTGTGATCTTATTCCCATGCACATTTCTAGACCACATGATGAACAGCTTCTGCTCAAGAAAGACTCAGGACACTGCAGCTCAGATGTGACTGCACAACAATGTGGAAAAGCTTGCACAGCATTTACCTTTATTATGCCTGGCTCAAATCCATAAAAAGGCATATAAAGCTCAAGGGCCCAAGTCTACAAAGTGCTGAGTGTGCTCACTGACTGACAATTTTGTTAACGTTTAAGTCAATTAAGTTTTACTGTGTTCCTCAATGCAAATGAGTTATGGCACTTCAGCAAAGCTGGAGAGTATTGCAGACCTTGAAAAAAGCACTTAGCCTCCCACAGATCTAGAAACTTAGATTCACTTTCTGTGTGAGTACAAGAAAAGACAAAAAAGAATGAAAATGTAACTTTAAAGGGAAAACAACGTGAAAATCTGTCCTGCAGAAAGAGGGTTCCAATACCTGTGTGAATTGCCCAATTTCTAAATAAGGGAGCATCTTTTTCAACGTCCCACCCATGTCTTGCAGCATGCATCCAGGGAATCTGAAAAATCTTCTTCTCCTGGAAAGGAAAACAAACAGGAAATGCCAACACTGACTGACTTGAGGGATCTTCTGATGACTTTAAGTCACTTACTTAAAAGCACAGTTCCAGCATCTGCAAGTGTTTTGCTTCCTTCTAACCCAGTGCTGCTGTCACTGAAGTCAATAGGAAAATATCCACTAGCGTCACAGAACATAAACTACAGCCCTAAGTATACAAAATACTCAGAAGCCCCTTCACAAATGATGAGCCTGGCAACTTTCCAAGCTGACACATGGATAAAACATGCAGTGCTGCACATTTCTAAACATTCAAACAAAGGCTAGTTTTGGCAGCACACTCTTATGATTAGAAAAATTACATCTGAAACTAAACAACAACAGGAACACAGCAAATTCAAGGGATTTAGCATTCAGCCAGTAAAATATTAGGATGGTAAAAGAAAGGGATCCCTCAAAGTTATATGCCAAGCAAATGGATATATGAATCTATCAACTGTGCACATCTCTCCAGTGGGGATAAAAAACATCAGACACGCATGTGAAGGGGTGGCACTGAAGACAGTTGAACGTATTTTACTTTAGAAACTTAAGGCCAAAGAGACGTGCTTTCAAAGGAATCCAAAGGAAAGCTTTTTCTAAAATTATTTTTTAATACACAGCATGCAGTTACATCAGGACATGCCTTACGTAGTGGAAGTATAAACTGATTCCCAATGGGATCAGAAAATGATTTAACGATGATAGTTTTGGGATGCAGCTCCAGCTCTGGAAGACCAAGGGCTTCCACAGTCTGAACAGCATGTTTCCTATACTCCTCCCACCAGCACTGAGCATACAGAATACTGGGCCAGACGGATGCTGTGTCAGATGTGCTTGTACGTCATGCAACACCAGAACAAATTACTGTATACTGATCTACAGGGCTGACTCAGAACTCTTCATGCTCATTTCTGCAAAGCCATATAGAAGTTTGTTCCGCAACACTTGTTTTTCTCCCCTACGAAGGGCAATACATCTTATCTGACTTCACATGCAGGCATCTTGCGCTATAAACACTGCAACTACAGGTTTAGATCCACTTCTCAGTCTGTGAAAAGCACTTCCAGGGCAAAATGTAGCCTCCTCCTGAGGTGGCCACCTAAGCCACGCCAACTGAATTGCATCCTAAACAAGCTTATTTCTCTCCAATGACAGCAAACAACTTTAGACAGGCAGCTCTCATTTAAACGACTGCATTGCAGATGTCAGTGGTCAGCTGAGATGAATCCTTTGACCTTTCCCCTTCCTCCAACAACCACTTTTCTTCCTTGTCTGTCTGGTTAATATTTCACTAATGTCAAGGTTAGGTTTATTTCCTTTCCATGTGATCTCTCCTTTTTTGATCCTGCTTTTTGTGTTGTCCTTCAATACTTGCCTTCAATCCTTTCTTTCATTTACATTCACTTGTTTGGGATTGCATTTTTCCCTTCTTGCTTGGCTTAATCTTTTCTTTAATTTGCTGAAAGCACAGACTTAACACGTTCCTCATTGCCTTTCAAGCCCTCACACTCTCCTTCCTCCTCTTAAATCTATTCCCATAACTTCTTTCCTGTGCCTTTTGCCTCCTTATTCTTCTCCCGTTATACAATTAAATCATCCTACAGAGATGTTCTCCTCTTTCCTCAAGCAGAATTGGTTTAAAGAAAGCCCTCAACCCCACTATCCTGTGGTCCACAACACTATTGTATTCATCAGAGCTAGAATAACTTCATTGCCTTTGCTCTCCCACAGAGTATAATGAACATGAAAAAAAATTCATATTTCCAAAGAAAACTATTTCTATTAACAAGAACTTTAAGAACTGACCAGATTAAAAAGTCTTCTCATGCTTGGTGACAGGGAGAGGATTGAACAATGCTACAAAATGATACGGAAGTTTTATCATGGGTTCCATATTCCATATGATAATTGAAAAAAATTCTATAGGAACTAGCAGACTGAACAACACTCCTGACAAAGCATCCTGCAATCAGCAACCATACTGACTGCTTCAAAGGAAGGTGCCAGGACACTCTTAACAGCATTCTAAGTGTTCATTACAGTGTTTCTGGTTATTATAGAAAGTTACTCCCAATCCCAGATGTCTTGAAGCACATGGACATTTAACTAATTATAATATAAATAACAAAGTAAGAGAATCCATGTGTATCATGATTTTATAATACATATATAATTTTACATATCTATACAGACACTACAGATTTTCTTATCAACTATCAAACATCTAATCTTTTCTGAAATCCTGCAAGGCTGCTGACTGAAGCAATATCACGTGGCTGTGTGTTCTGCTTTAGTTCATCTAGATGCTTTCTATTCAAATACTAATTTTGATTTCACACATTAGCAAACATTTACCCATCTCCTTCTTCAGTTAGTGCTTTCTTATTAGGAAAAGGCTCATCAGTGCTTTCTCTTAAGCCTTGGAAAACCATGCGCTGTCTGGTAGAGAACTCCATCACTGGACATCTGTGTAGCAGTCTTGTATTTCCATTAAAAAATTAGCCACACCTAAAGCCAAAAGCACTACCCACAAAGCTTTTGCAGTGTAACAGGAATTGCTACCAATCTCCAGTGGGGACATCAACATGGAAAAGGTGTCACATCCTTAGGAATAGCCAGGAAGTGGAAAATAGTATCGAACACTTGCAACCCTAGCACTGCAAAATGCTCCAAGCAGGTGAGTGAGCATGAGATCACATACTACCTACAAAGTCATAGGACAAATTTCAAATAGTGGCATCTGTCTGGAGGGCAGTACTCCAAGCATCCATCAAAGCACTAGGCTGCCCCTCAGCTCTTGTTACAGCTGCTCTGAATGTTTCCACTCTATTTTCCTTTTCCAGCTCCATGAGGGACACTGACTTCTCATTACGCCCCACCTCACACCACCTATGCCCTCTACTGAACCATGTAATTTCCTTCACACCTCCCAGTTAACTCTCTCTGGCAAGGTAAAGAAATTCCCTTCCTCCCTCATGTCATCCAGCAGGATAACATTTTCATCAGTGAGGTGCACAAATACTTATTTTTTAACCCCTACAGAGAGAGGTCTGTTCTGGGGGGGGGACAAAGGAGGTATAATGGGATCAACTGACAGTCAGGGAAGGAATTAGGTGAACCACCTGTACCTGCTTTGTCATATTTAATCAAAAGAGGTTTAATTCCTTTCTCAGTCTGGAAAAATTTCCCCCGAGACAGCCGGTGACACACCCGGAATGGGGATTGTTTCTATAGCATTTCAATCTTATTTCCTTAAAAGCTGTCCACACACGAATGCCATTCTCTTGCTAATCTGACCCACCTTTTCTGTATTGTGAGCTGTCCTTTGCCATATTCTGTTTAAAACACACAAATCCCAAAATCTTACAGCCTCCAGAGTTTATTCTGTGGGTACAGAATGGGCTGTGATACCCATGACACTGTATCACCCATTCCATCCATGGCTTTGTTTATCATCAGGATTTACAGTAAAAATAGAAATATTTTTGGTTTAATGATTCACTGTTGGAATGAATGTTTAAATATTTTTAAACAGAAATACTCAGAAGTGCAATTAGCTTGCTGAGCACAATAAAGCCAACCCAGAATGATGCCAAATCAGAGGGTAGAAGTGGGGAATCCAACTTTACTAAATGTCAAGGCAGGCCACTTAGCCTGGTATTCTCTCCCTGGTAGGAGCCAGGGCTTTGTTTTAGACAAAATAATAAAAAATTAAAAATACTTTATTTGTGAGAAAAGCCTTGGTCAGTATAGACTATGCTAAAACCAAAATCTTCTACTGACTCTTGCATGCTAACGGTTTATCCCAGAAGTACAAAGCAGAAACCCCTGTAACAAGATCAGAGACCTAGGAACATTAAGCAACATGATGTACCTTGCAAAATGCCTTTATGGGCTGGTGGGCTGAACTTGTTAAAATGAAGCCCTTAGCACAGTGGCAGTGTTTTCACACTGCAGAGCAAAAGAGGCAAGTACGTTCCTGGGGTGTACTGAAAGAGGTTACATGAACCTACAGATGATATAATATTTAAGAGCAGTATGCTCAAATCTGAAATACTGTGCCCTATTAAGTAAAGAGAAATTACTTCAGGATTGGGCAGGAATGCTCAACAAAGGACAGCAGAGACGGACTGTCAGCAGGAGAGACCTGACACCAAAGTAGAGATACTCAGGGACAAGAATCCTCAGAGACCTGAAATGTGGGACTCAAATTACAAAGACAACAGCAAAAACTGGTCTCTTCTTCCTCTTCATCTGTGACCCCATCATGCAAGAACAAGGACCTACTCAAATTCACAGGGCAGCTAACTAGGGAATGGATAAAGCAATATTTATTTACCCAGCCACAGCATGTGAGAGTCGCTGATGCAGGAAGTTCCTGAGAAACAAAATTTGTAGCAGAAATTTCATGGGCTCCTGAAAATTTCATAGTCACAAACATTTCTAGCTTTGAAAGCAGTAATCTTAATTGCCATTTTTCAGCTCTAAAAATTAACACCTGAGCACCACAACCGCTACTATAGGGAGGATACCAGACTAACTGGGTCACCGTCTTAACCAGAGTGGCACCTCCAGTTTCTGCACCTGATTGTGTACCCTTCCACCCATTTTGATAACAAAGTAGCCTCTGCAGCCAAAACTGTTTCATGCTTTTCAGTGTGGCAAATTGCTCTCCTGCATACCACATAACATGTGCAGTACTTCCAGGGTTTATTACCGTTCAAAGTCTCAAATACACTCCTTGGTTTTATTGAGTCAACTGAAAAATCAAATTGAGCACTGACATTTTGGAGTCCACAACAGTGATCTCCAAGTTTTCAGAGCTCTCAGGACGAGCTCAGGACCAGGAATATTAGGTTTGGGTCTGGCAAGGGAAAAGTCACCCCATTTTCTCCCAGGCTGAGGAGTATCAGAGAAGTCACACAAGTTTGAAACACGAGATAGTTGCTTCAATGCACAGTCTAACACAGAACATAGCCTTCCACCTCAGAAGAGCGTTTTGTTCACATCCCTCTGACGCTACTTGGTGAGCAATCTGTTACCAGCTTAAAAAAATAACCTAGTGGAGTCTCTAGAAGTGTTCGCTCCAACAACAAAGAGTTGGAAAATGCTTTCAAAGGAGCCACAGATCCACCAGGCCAAAACAGGGTGCCTCAGATCTGGCAGGCAAGGCCGGAGGAACAGGTTCAGCAGGAAGCATTCAGCTTTGCCTTTCCTCCCTGTGTCACCCCTTTGAAAACCAGGAATGAGCTGGTTTAACCATCCAAACCTCATGCACTGCTATAAAGTCCCCTCTTCAGCACACGAACACATGCATGTGCATGCACCCCCCTTACCTTATTTAGCCATTTCAGCCCCGGTATCCTGTTAGAGTTGATTTGCTCTTCCAGCCAGGGGCGCATCCGCATCCTTTCGACAGGCATTGTCACCTGGGAAGGAGCTGCAGTGAACAAGGGACAAGTTTTCCAGGCAGAACTCCCAGGCAGCTCCCCCATTTCTGCACAGTGCAGACTTATCACAGCTTTGCAGGCATAAAAAAATTATAAATATAACAGTGGCTCTGTATCTGTGCTGGAGCCTCCCCGAAGAGCAACTGAGATGATAAAGCTTTCTCTACGGCAGAAAACACTCTTCTGTTACACCAGGATTAGGAAAACCTTCACCTGAAGAAGACGCATCATAGTGGCAAAAGCTTGCCTGCTGATACAGGCAGGATACCAGAGGCCACAAAGAAAAACAATTACACTCCTGTAGAGACCGCTTTGGACCATGTACCTGCCTTTGCACAAGACCTTTTTCTGACAAGAGAAAAACAGTAACCAAAAAAATTCACATGCAGGAGGCATCACTGTGCTAGCTAAAACGATGCACCTGCTAATGAGAGTGCTTTTAAATGGCTGATTCTGTCCCATAAACTTAACTAAAATTATGAAAAATACATTATACATCACAGCAATTCATAGAATCACAGAATGGTTGGAAGGGACCTTAGAGAAAACCTAGTTCCAAGCCCACTGCCATGGGCAAGGACACCTTCCACTAGACCAAGTTGCTCAAAGCCCCATCCAACCTTGCCTTGAACACCTCCAGGGCTGGGGCAGCCACAGCCTCTCTGGGCAACCTGTGCCTGTGGCTCACCACCCTCACAGTAAAAAATCTCTTAATATCTAACCTAAATCTCCCCTCTTTCAGTTTAAAGCTATTCTCCCTTGCCCTATCCTTTACATGCCTTTGTAAAAAACCCCCCTCCCGATTTCTTGTAGGCCCTATTTAGGTATTCGAAGGCTGCTCTAAGGTCTCCCCAGAGCCTTCTCTTCTCCAGGCTGAACAACCCCAGCTCTCTCAGCCTGTCTCCAGAGCAGAGGGGCTTCAGCCCTCTGAGCATCTTTGTGGCCTCCTCTGGACTCACTCCCACAGGCCCATGTCTCTCTTGTGTTGGGGGCCCCAGAGCTCAACTCAGTTTATGATTCTGAGTAGTTCGACCCCTTCCTTCCAGCTTTCTCTGACCAACCCAGTCACTGATTTTTTAGCTGCTACTTTACATTTTGATACTGCTTAAATAGGAAGTGAGTGCTTCACATCCCCTTCAGCTGCACCATGCCACTTTATATGATTCAGTTGAGACTCAAACTGGCTTCTTTTTCCTCTCTCTTACACACACACGTGACCCTGCTGCCACTTCCCTGTTCAGAGCTGTAAATTATTGACACAAGAGTCCAAAGTCTTGAACCTGAGGCAGAAAATTTTCAAAATATTAACCTATCTCAGGCACCGCTCTGGAAGCACCAACTGGCACTAGATGCAGATTAAAGCACCGCATTAAACTCCTGTTAAGCAGCCTGCGACCCATCATTTCTATGTTCAAGTACTTGCATTTAGGCTTCTTCTTCTCCTTTCCCCCTCCGCACCGGGCTCAGCTCCTTCCTCTTTCCTTTGTTCTTCACATCTGTGTTCTCTGCATCATTCTTAACTTCTCTGCTCTGCTACTCTTGTCACGTTTGATCTTAAAACATAAAAAATAGGAGAAAAAAAAAGAGCAGGTCATGTATTTGAAAGCACACAGCAATGACACAAATGTAAATGGGTTCTTGCTTCCTATGGGAGTACAGGCATCAGACAGACTAACAATTAGGCAGTACCAAGCCCACACCCAGCACAAGAGGAAGAAAAACGTTCAAAGTTTCCTCTCATTGCTCTGAGGACATGTATTTCCTGAAACTAATAAGGAATTAAAACCTGAGTGCAACAATAAGGCTCTTTGATGTGTTCACAGAATTTACCAGCAGCTGTGCTCACACTAATCTCTTAGCAAACATACTGGCATTTTATTTACTACTGTGTGGAGCTGGTCACTCGTGCTCCAGCCGCAGCCCTGTCCAGTAACTGAGTTTCTAAAATGCGTCAGAAAATAGTTGCAACTGCTCAGCTCCCTTTCGGGTTCACGTCAGACACGAAAAACAGCCAATCCCAAGACCCAACAGTAGCTGGGGCCTGTGCAAATCCCCTCTCTGTACAAGAGTGAGGCTGCTTCTGGGTAAGGGTGATGTGGGTACAGTTTTCTCAGCCCCTGGGATTGTGGTGAGCAGCCACCACACCACTGCAGCCCCTTCCACTTGGCACCAATGATCCTCATCTAGGCAGCACAGTGAGTATGGGAGATCTGTACCATCTTCCCCTACTACATGCTGGGTCAGAGCTGCAGAATGCAAATGACAATGTACTGAAAATGTGAGCAAATTTTTATTCATCTTTCAAGGAATAAACAAGTAGATGCAATGATTATCTTAGATGTGTTTCTTTGTAAGATATATTTAAGTATGCATGCACTTTGACACCACTTCTGGAAACGCTGTGCATCATCTTCAGCATTCAATAGATAAGTGTTCCTGTTTAGCAGTGGGAGTTGTCTTCTGGATTATGAGCCCCCTTAGACAAATTTCGAGCCCACGTGAATGAACAAATTAGATGGAAGACAGAAAAGTTGTCTTGAAAGCAGCAGCAACAAATCCCTCTTGGGACAGGCAACACAGAAGAAACAGAAGCTGCCTTTGTGCAAAAGCAATGTGTTTCAGGAGACGAAAAAGCTGCCAACATTGCAACTACAAGGAAGCTAGTCTTGCCCAAAACTGCACAGTTGAGCCTGTCATCTCTTCTCTCCCATGTCCCCAGGGGCTCCCCCACTGCTCGCCCACAGATGCTGCAGTGCTCATCTCCTTTTCAGCACGCTGGGACTCCTCTGAGATTAACACCTGCAGCTGTCAGCACACACCTTCACATCCATCACACACACACCAAGGCAGATTAATCCAAGGTAGCCAGAAAAGAGGTCTGGCTTGTGAGAAAGGAGTGGCTCCCAAGATCTATTTATCTGAAAGTAAAACCAAACCCAGCTAAAAATAACTTGCAGGTGGGCATCCTCTGGGGAATGTCTTTCACAGAGGGGCAAGCACAGCATACTTCTGCTCATCAAAACACACCCTGTGTTCCTCTGCGAGCACATGCTGCTGGAAATAATGCCTGATGTCTTCAGAAGACACCCCCAGATCTGTCTGCATCAGGACAGCACTGACCACAACAGTGCTAAGACATAGTGGGTTTCTTAGCAGCTGCACACCAACAACATCCTTGTGATGAAAACAGCAAGTCAACTCGACTGAGTAATGGCCTGTGGGAAATGAAGGTGCCACATCTCCCCTTCCTCCATAGCTGTCAAATGCATAATTTAACTGTACAAAAAGAAATACCAATTTCTGCAGTGCCTTAAAAGTAGCCTGAGTCTGTCCTTAAACAGGGTTAATGGGTGTGACTGGGAGTCTTATTCTGATGGTTGCAGGTGGGAGAAGCTTTAGTCCATCCATTAGTGAATAGAAGCACCTTCTGCCATTAAGTCATTCAAGTTTGCAAAGACCTTTGAAATTCTCCAAAGCAGGCAGCAAAGACATGTAAAGTTTCAGCTTGATGTTTCACCTAACATCAAGCCAGCTTCATCCTCCATCAGAATACATTAATTATAAAACAAACCTACAAAGCTAGAAACTAAGGTGAGCCATACAAAACAGCAGACGTGCCAAGTTCCTGCTCCAGCCTCTCTCTAGTGTTTACCCAGCAGAAAGGAAAGCAGAAACAGTCAGTCCTTTTAAGGAGAACGAAACATCAACAGTTATACTCTGAAGGAGGCTGTAAAACCGGGGAGCACTTACGCACCTATCTCCCATTCCTGGTCAATGTTAACACTGAACTTCTCCTGCACATTTACACATAGAAGCAGCTACATAAGGTTGCCTGTATTTTTTGTTTCGGGATAGGTGGACTTCTACCAGCATCTTCTAAGCTGCTGAGGCATCCAGATCCCACCTGAGTTCACCACCACTGTGAGCTCTTGAGCAATGGGTACCCATCTGCTGGCCTAAGCAAATCTCTCCAGAAGCTTGGTTACCTCTGACAGCCTGAACCTTCACACTCGGGTTAACTGGGAAAAAAAATGGCTTAATGCCTGCTGTGGGTCATTTGGCGCCATATTCCTCCACCTTGGAAAGGCCATCAATGGAGATGGCCAGGGAAGAGGAGCATAGCCAGCTGGGGCTCCAGGGGGAAAGCACAGCTCCAGCTCCACCAGTGGCAAAGGAGCACGTCCCACTCCATCACCTCCACCCTTCAGTCCCATCTAAATCTTGTTGCATCCTAACATTACTATTTGTGCACGCAGGTTTGTGAACAAGACCACGAGTTCAGTAGGCTTACAAGTAACATCTCTTCCCATAAAGCCTTTTCTGTCTGTTTGAACCCGCACCATGGCTCTTATCCTACTCAAAGACATCACAACCAAGACAGGAGAGCACTCCTGCATGGAAGTGGGAAGGAGCAGCTGGGTAGACAGAGAGGAACTCCTTAATCCAAAACCACTAATGAAGCTCTTGTGCTTTTAGTCCACAGCTTCAAACTTGGACAATACTGACCCCCAGCATCTCTTTGGGGAGAACATAGGACAATGCTTGACACTTCCAGAGACCCACACTGGAGACAAACTTTCTGGCATTACTTGAAAATAATCCCTGTTTTTTCTTTTGGTTTATCACTGTCCCATGGTGGGGGAAGGGAAGAATAATCACCAAGAAACACAGTCAACTGCTAATGAAGATGTGACCTAAGAAAGCATATTTCTGCCCTACAAGAAAAGAGGAGCTCATTTAGAGATGGAAGCAGGGCTACCTGCCGTGAATTCATTTTATGAAGACCTTTTTAAGAAGACAGTCAATCTTTAAGAACCACAGTTTTTAACCATGCCTCCCACAGTGGCTGGTAGCTCCACAAATATCACTTCCCTCTTCTTGCTCCATTTTTATCACCTGCCTTCTTCTTACAGGGGGCTGTAGGCAGGGGCGGTTGCCTTTTCAGTAGTAGGAGCTTAATATATCAACAGACATTAACACATCAATAAAATAATTCCCAAACAGGCACCAAGCATGTGAGACACAAACCCCAACAGCATTTGCCAGGAGGAGGAGGCCACTGGGAGCCTGCGATGAGCTACACCCCACACAAGAAACGTGGCCCATGAGCTGATGCCACAGTTTATGGAGAGGGCTTATTTTGACCTGCTTTAAAGTTTTATTTACTGCACTATTTATGCTAGTCCTGCCGTCAGTTCAGCCTTTTTTTTTTTTTTCGCAACTAGATACCACAAAAACACAGTGGAGGCTACCCCCGGACAAGCTATAAACTGTCCTAACCCTGCAGACGTGACTTGGAGGAAGTGCTGCAGAGGACAGACAGCACAGGATCTGCTGAAGCCATGGCCAGCACAATCCAGTTAGGAACACACACACCGGGAGGAGGCCAGTCAATAACACCACTCCTGCTACCGCACATTGCACTTGAAAACTAGCTTTCTACAGGGAAATCACACTGGCAGTCATGGGTGAAGCCAGCTTCCATAGACACGGCTGAAAGCAGACTCGTAACAGTGTAAAAGAGGGAAACAGAGATATAGCAATATTTTTAGGAGTAGTCACACAAAGGGCATTGAGCAGGTAGCTGTCACCACAGCATCCTTTAGATTCAATAAACCGTACTCAATTTCAGCTCTATACTTTTTTCAAAGATGTATTTTTCTAAGGTTCTTTATGTGACTCTTCAAAATGAAACTCACACCACTCATTTATTTTTAGAGATATTACAAAAATATTGGTTATTTTTAAGAGCTATTCATCTTTAAAGAGACATTAGAAAAAGACAGAAGTAACGGTTGCATCTATACATACATATAAATATTTCTACTCCATAATGTTCTATAGAGAGCTTGTAGTCCTCCCTGATCTCTGGCAAAACATTCTAGTAAGCTAGACTTGTTTTTCTCCCTGACAGAGGTAACTCTCGTGCAACCTCTGAGAATGAAGAGCTCTTCACTAGCATTACGGCAGCTGCAGAGAGAAAGTGAAAGCAGCGGCATGGCAGGCATTAAATCTGAGCAGTATGAGATGTTCTCTTCCCTTCAGTTTCACTCCCTCAGACAGGGATAACTGGAAAGGCACAAATGTTATCCTGAGAACACAGCTACTCTGTGCCTGTGGATAGTTAAAAAGAAAATTGTGAAAGTAAAAAAAAATAAATAATCTGAAAAAACAATTCTTCTTTCCTCATCATAGAGTATTCAGTGAAAAGATCTGTCAGTACATGGAACTATTCTAAATGGTTGTGAGAAGGTAAGGTGGGCAAGATACTCGAGGGGACATTTGTGAAGTAGGTCACAGCCTTACCCCAGAGCTGTGAAGAAACATCTGTTCCCCAGAGGACATGTGCAGAATATTGCATGGTATCTATTTCTCTTTTCTCTGCAAATACAGAACCGACAATCATTATTTCATTATTTTTTTAAAGTTATCTTGTGCTTTGCTGATAAACTTTTAAGTACTCCCTTTGTTTGCTAACACTGCTGCAGTTCAGAAAAGCATCAATCACCCTGTGTGACCAAACAGATATGCTGAAATGAGGCCATATGCTAATTTTAGGATTCAGAGAACTGAGTTCTGTGTTTGTCCCTATGCCAAGACTGTTCCAGGATACAAGGAAATATGATCTTTTTTTAAGGAACAGTACTTGCAGCAAAATTCTGTCCCTTGGTCACAGCTCAGATTCTGCCTTCATACAGGATCTTGCATGCAGGATCACTTTTTTCAGCTATGGCACTGTGGATGCCCCTTTCAAAGGTTTAATTATATGCACTATGACTAAAGCCCTGCTTGGAAGTCTGACTCATCAGAGGCATAGAGACTTTTCCTGGGTAAGAAAATCTGTTAGCCTCACCTCTCACAAGTACTTAGGAAATGTGAGGTTGACATTGAAACACAGACAACTGAACTGCTCTTTACTCAGGATGCCTGGAATCCCCCTCCTGCAGTCCAGGCAGATCTCTGCCCACTGCACCTCCCTCCTGCCACAAGGAGAAGGAGAATCTCACCACGGATGCTGTGGAAGCAGAATTAACATGCCTTGTTTCTGATAACCCCAAACTATGCAAATATCCAGATCTTTTTTGGAACCAACAGCAAACCATGTAATTAAAGTTGGATTAGTAAACAAGGAAAAGTGGGTATCACCGTTCTCAGAGGTGCAGCGGTTAAGGGTTCAAAATAAAATTCTGAGGCTCTTGGCTTGGAAAACAGATAGGAAGCAAGAAAACACAAAAAACCCTGTAAGAGACTTTCTGGATTAATGGACAGTTACACAGCAAAACCTACCCTGGCCTTTTAATTGCATGTAATGGTGCCTCTTTTGTTCCACAAGAATATTCTGTCTGTGATACTCTGTTGAACAAGGAGGAATGGGGGAAACATCACCCTTCTGCTGGCAGATTTGCTTATCACTAATCACCTCTTGCTTTGTGCTCCCTTAGAGTGTACCCCATGGCTGACTGCTCCACAGATCCAGCTCCTGCATTGGTTGTAACGCTTGACCCACGCTGTCTCAATGGAAGTATCTTTTCTGCTCTTTCCGAACACTCTGGTGACAGCTGCAAAGATGCCGTGTGCATGCTATATCCTTCCTCTCCATCACCAAGAAAAATAACTTACTGTGGGCAGGAAAGGTGGTATCTTATTTGCTCAGGTGCCTGCAGGAAGGAGGAAACTACATCAAGACAGGATGGAAAGCCAGGTATTGGAGAGTAGGCACAGAGGGAGGTCACAGATCCTGGGCACACCAGCATAAGGCATAGCCTGACCATTGGGAAGAACCTGCACAGGCAATCAACAAGCAACACTCCACCTGCTTCCCCAGGTTCCCAAACCACACATGGCAGGGCTACAACAGGAGCATGGCTGGTAAGGGGACAGCTCTGTGGGGTTGTGAAACACCTGGGAACCCATACTGCTGTGCCATGGATTCAAGTTAGCAACAGCTACAAACTTCCCAAACCCCTGCTTTGCTGTGCCCACCTCAGGCTGTAGGGAAGTGCAAGGCAGATGGATGAGGAGGCAGGCATTCAGCATGCGCTCCTCTCATGCTGCTGTAGCCAAGAAAGATACACAAAGGTAGAGGGAAGAAAAGCCCTTTCAGGGACAGAGGGCAAAAACCACCAATCAACACAACATTGCCTACAGAAGAAAAAACACAGAAACAAAGGCAGCAAATACCTCAAATGGTTATAATTCGAGGCATTACAGACTGCATGATAAACATGACCAGGAAGATGTACAATGGGAACTCATACTTTATATAGAGTCTGTTTCATCAGCCCTATAGCATGTCTGTTCCACCCAAAGGGTGTTAACATGCCCTGGCTGGGATTCAGGCATTACACATCAAAACAGACTCTTTCCTTTAGTTTCCATGCAAAGCTTATTCTCCCTCAGCAGCAAAGACATGAGTTGTTATTTTGCAGTGATCTCAGGCATCATTAAAGGTAGCCCTTGGATTTGAAGACTAAAAGTGTACTGAAGAAAAGCCATCTTATTTTAATACAACAAAACTAGAAGGCTGGGTTTTGGCTCTGGATTTAGCCATAATAGAACAATGCCTCAACCTCTCAATATCTACAACTAAATTTCCCTTCCATTGGCTCCTATGTTGAACATTATCATGCCACTTGAACAACACAATGTCTGTGGCTGAGCCCATTCACTTGTTTGGCATCACAGTGACTTACATCAGCTGGGAACTTGGCCCAGGCTTCTAACAAATAATTATTAAAAATCACCTCTGCAGTATTCTGTGCCATCATCTGCACACACACCAGTGTCTGCAAGTCTGCTGACAATACAACGTAATGGTCACTTTTACCTTCAGCTTTAAAGGAATACTTTGTTTCCAGGGGGTTTCCTTTCTTTGTTTCCCAGGTCTTGCCTGGAGTGAAGATGAAGATGCCAGGCTCTGGTAGCATTGGGATGGCAACGGGTCTGTGCAAGTGAGAGTCAACAGCATGCGATTACAGAAAACTCTCCCCTGGACACCTCCTCCAAGAGTCTCAAAAGCAGCCATAACTTGATTATTAATAACCAGTCCAATACCTGATATACTTGCTTCTTAAGATATGTGTTACATCTGATGAGTGATCATGATTTGTCTTCATTATCTGGCATGTCTAACTATTTTTTCCCAAAATGCTGCCTAGAAAAGAGGCGTTGACTTTTCAGTAGTAGAGTTGTATTTCACTCAGACAACTCTGGGAAGGGCTTGTTTACAACAAGCAAATTGCTGGCATGGTTGTCAGAGAAGAACTAATTCCTTGCATTGGGGAGCAGTTATCCCCCAATAAATCAATTTTATTCTGGAGTTAAGTGCTCACACATGAATCCACTCCCGAATACCCCACACATAATAGCTGCTGCTGCTTAGCTGTGTCAGTCAGCATCCACGGAAGCCAAACCCTGTGCGTTCTTGAAAGCTGCCAGGAAAACTCAGCACTTGACACCTGATTCATATAGACTTTTCCAGCCTGGTGAAAACCAGAAGGTTATTAAGACTCAAACAATTAGCAAGAATCCCTTCTTTTATCACACTGATGCAACTTGAAACATTTTTTTAAGTCTCTCCATGTCTCTAACACACTCTTACAAGCTCTGTGTCTAGGTTTATAGGAGACATCCCTAAAACTTTTAATAAGCTCAACACGTTTCCTACATGTGTCCCTTCAAAAGCAGTGGAAAATCACATATGTAAGTATCTGCAAGATCTGGGCAGACTTTATCTCCATGTCCTGTTTTGCATTCCTCTGCCTAAGGAGAGGGTCAATGCTTTGTAGGGTGCTATGTATGAGAAAAGCAGCCATCGTAAAACAAAAGTCCTTAAGCTCAGTGTTCCCACAGTGTTGGCCTGTGAGGCTATGGCAGGATGACAGAGAAGACAAAAGCATTTCAGAGGCACTCAGAGAGGCAGAAAAATTATTCCAGATAGCTAACACTGAGAAATCTGTTCAAGGAAGAGTTTTCACATTCCCCGGCCATGACCTGCACCTGATGTAATTCACCTTGCTCGGATTGGTCTTGTTTCTCACAGCTACCTTTGTTTGTATAACATACTGTTCTGCAACACACAGCAAAAACTATTTGCACACCACACTAAAGTGCAATTTAATATTTGTTTAAAGCTTTCATTTTATTGTCTGGGCAAGGGCAGTTTCTACCACTGAAGTTAATCGCTAACCCACACCTACACTTTTGCTACCAGAATTTCTAATCACCCATGCAGCACCCAGAACCAAGAGCAAGAGACACAAACTACCTCCGCTTAACCTCACAGTGAGCACCAAACCCAGCTCCCTCAAAAAAGCAATTTCTCCTTCACTTCCAAGAGAAGATAGTAAAGAAAAGTATACGCTACTCCAAATTTGTAAAAACACTCTCCTGCTTACTTAGATGCTTTCTTTACAGACCACAGCAGGCACAGACTTGGGGGCTGGGATCCTCTGAATCACCCCCACTGTGAGCTGGAAACATGTCTGGCACATGCACTTATTTACAGTTACAAAAATAGCACCATGAAAGAAGCAGAAGTGTTGAGCACAAAATTTAAACTGAATTAGTTATTTCAGAGATATTGTTTTACACTCCAGAATTTAGGAGAAAAATGTCTTCGTTTTGTACGTACACTTGAAAAGGCTTGCACTTAAAGAGAACCAAGTATTAAATGCTTAATACTGACGCTTGTTGAAATGGTATGATGTAATTCTCCTTTTTATAAAAATGCTACTCTGTCTGCTGCCACATGACATACAGGAACATCTTAACTCATTTTCACACGGAGATATGAATAGTTAATAGGATCAGTTACAGAATGTGCTCTTCATTTTAAGATCCTGTGTTGACCACAGACCAGCAGCAGCGAGACAGCCTCAATTTCTGATGTGCAGCAGCTATTTCTATCTTGGAAGTTTCCTAAAATACTACTGAGCTAGAGTGCGACCACTGAACTCATCTTCATTTCTCATCTAGGCTGGACAAATATGATTAAACTAAACAAAGCTAGTCTTCATCAGCTTCCGTCATCAATCGCAAATCTCCAGAACAGTTTCGGCATCCAAAGAATTTAGTTTTCATATGCTCAAATACAATGCATGCAAATGTGTGAGAATTAACCCTCTGGAACTGAAGTCTTTCGTTTCACCCTAGTACAGCTCCAGCAGAGCAGTGACTGCCCAAGGCTCCCCTCAACACCCAACCTTTTTGCCCATTTAGCCAAAATTTTCATTCAAGAGTCCACAGCAACCCAGTGTTTGGCCATCTGACTATTTTACCCGCTAGTTCTCAAGGTCAAAAAGGGCCTTCTAACTGTCAACTGATCTGTGGAAATGGAGTGAAATCATTCACAGTCATTTCATGTCATCAGCAAAGCTGATAACAAATAATATCTTTTAGTTACTGTGGCTGACCCAGATCCCAAAGGTAAGGAACAAGAAAAAACCCACCATCTATTTTATACCTGATCCTATTTAACAACTCGAATCTCAACAAGAATAAAATTCAAGCGCATCTCCCAGCTGAATGACTCCCTTTCATCATACTGGACGTCATCACCTCCATTGTACTTTCTGTACACGATTGCCACAGCATTTCAAAACGTTACTTCCATGACTGAAGAAAACGCCACTTCCCATACTGTGGGGCCATCACCCGGACCACTGGGTGAGAAAAGTGGTACCCAGATAAACCAGGGAGAGAGCAACCCCTGCTCCTCCTGTGTAGTCTGCTTAAGGAATGTTGTCATACTGAAGTCAAATTTACTGACAGATGAAATAAATAATAAAACTGAAATAATTTTTCAAGTTCAGCTCTCATATGTCTTTGCTCTGTGTTTATTCTTTCTTTTTTGCCAACTGGGAAATGAAAACCAATGGAGTAGGTTTCACTTTTGTTTATATTTGGTTTCAATTTTATCCTCAAGTTTTGCTTTCATCTTTTTCATGTAACACTATTGGGATTTCAGATCCTGCAGGAAAGCTTTGAGTAATTTAAAAACATGACTTCTCCTATCCTGCCTTTTTTCTTACTGTGCAATTATTTGTATTTTAGGTAAACTTTTTAAGATGCTGTCACGATTCTGGAATGCATTTGGGGATGGGGAATGCTTGATTTTGATTTTACAGATTTATATGCCACATGCAATTAAATTCAGCAGTTCAGTATTTTCCACTGGATTCAACTCTCAGTTGCATATGAAGTATATTTACATGATTCAACAAAACACCTTAGAAGAGCAGTCAATGCACCAAATTCACAAAACCCCACATCACGCACCAAATGCATGTTATATATATGCATTAAATGCACATAAAGACCTAAATTTACTGCTGCCTTAATTCTTGAATACAGGGTTGCCTGTAATGCTGCCAAGCAACGTCCAGTATCAACAGGAGTATTACAGTACACTTTGTCTTCTGTGCACTCATCAAGCTCTTCAAGTCACAACAGAAAGCAGAACTTAACCACACTTCACACTTTTTAAAACAAAACGTATACGCAATCCTTCCTTTGTTCTGTACTATATCAATGTTAAGTACGTAAGTCTTTAAAAGTGCTTAAATTATTTTACAGCAAAAGAGAAAATGGTAAGACAACATGCACTGTCTAAAACTGACACTTCTGGTTTTGTCACACCTTAACTCCATTCCTAACATCGGATCTGTTGGGAGCTACAAACCAAGCTTGTAAAGTTTAGCTGAAACACTACCAAACCATAACCTGCCCTACTCTTTAAGGGCACAGAATATGGAAATTATTACTTCCAAGCTCATCTCGAAAGCTAACAACCAGCAACAGCAACAACTGAATGTTAAAATAATTTGAAGTTAGGATTTAGCTCTGCACCTTGAGTGAAACATGCCACGTGCACCGGATTTGCTCCTGGATGCCTGTGTCCAAGCAGCAACAAGATAAAACATCTGCCTTGTCCTAAGGACTGCTGTACATTTTTTGCAATCTGCCCCCAAGTAAACAAAGGGGTCAGAAGATTTCCAACATACACAAAGCCAGACTTGCAGTATATTACACACTGAGAAACCAAACATTATTTTACTGCTTACCACTTCTTTCTTTCCTCTCTAGCTTATTCAAAAAGCAGTAATCTTTTCATCAACTTTCAAGAAATTGAAAACCTATCCAGCGCTAACTGGAAGAGCAAGTTTTAAAGCTCTTTTACACTCTGTCAATAATAAATGTGTGCTGTACAATATTTTATTTATGCTATACACATCTGATTTTTATATATATGTACCTATGCATTTGTGCATATATAGACACATACAATCAGACACTAAATTCTTAACTGTTAACATGCATTTCCTTTCACTGTTAATAACTATTAATTGCCAATTCCAGTTTTTCTTACTGGCTATTTCAATCTTAACACAAGAGTTCACACATAGTCAATATAAGGAAGAGCCTTCGTACAGTTTGAACAAAACTTCTAAAAAAAAAAAGGAGGGGGGGAATTATTTAATTACACTGAATGATTTTTTCCATAATGTCATTCATACATGAGGAATATGCAACTTAATAAATCTCTTCCTCTCATTCACTGTACTATTTGGCTTGCTTATTTCTTGTTTTGCTTTTGCATCTGTGATTTGAAAGGACAAACCAGAAAATGTTTTACACTAATCACAGTTTATAGCACTATAAGCTACAATAAAATTTCTGTAAACACTACCTTATGGTTTATGCCCTCAATATCACAGTCATAGTAGGCCTTTGAAGAATAGAATTTCAAAAGGGCAATCTTTACGAACAAGTCGCAGAGATAAGTAACACGTGATTAGTTTTACTTCTTCACCTACAAATGGACCATGACTTTCAATGTAAGATCCACAAAATATAAATAGAGGTTCTAATCCCGCAAGTATCAGAGAAATCTTCCTGGGGTACCACTCCCATGCACTCCCATGCATACAGGATACACTTAACCTGACTGTAAATTGTGTCAGGTTAATAAGTCCAAGGATAACAAGCACAGAGTAAACAGGATCGTCATAGAAAATTTTTTTTGCTGCAAGTTTCGTAAGATCTTATGCCACAAGATTCACATAACAAAGGGCAATTCCCGGTCTGATTTCTCAATGTTATCTGCAAACGGACTGTAGATTATGCTTCTCAGTGGAGGTTTGTTTGCAGTTTTCAGCTATAATTCTTAATCAGCATCTGCAGTAATTCTTTGTGAGCAGTCAGTGCCCAAAACTTGATACTGAACTGTTCTGACTGCTAAACTGCTTTCTTACCCTTGATCGTCTTTGATGTCCTTCTCTGTAGCTCATCAGATTTCACTACAACCTTCTTGCAATGAGGAACAAAAATTGTCAACCCTATTCAAGAGAGGGGAGCAACATGGATTTATAGTGGCATGACGGTGTTTTCTATTTGTTTTTTTCACTCCTTCCTAGTAACTCCTAGCCTGCCCCCTCCCTTCTTAGCCACTCCTGAGCACAGACCTTATCTGTGGATTATCCGTGTAGTATGATCTCCTCCTGAGTAAAAAGTCCTTATGTACAGAAAGTGAAGATTTGCATTCCCTTCCATGTGTGTTACACTTACATTGGCATGCACTGAATTTCACCTGCAAACTCACATCTGGACTTTCAATATGAGATCCTTCCACAGTCTTTGTGGTTCAGCTTTCAGGATTTTTGTTCTCCTAATGAGTTAATACAACCAACAAACGTGTCACATCACCACCTATCCCTTCCTCCATCCATTGAAGGCACAGACTCTGGGCAGACTTTGGAGAGGACAACTAGCACTGAGCAAACTGACCATGACCATACCACCCAGAGCAATCTAATCCCACTTTGAAACTGGCCCTGCTCTAAGGAGGACTGTATCAAACAGACCCCAACAACAGCTCAAGAATGCCTTCAGAGAACTCCAGAAGACTCCCAACACACTCAAGAAAAGTCAGGTCTAGTCTATGTCAACGCATTATGTTTATACCTGTATTCACTAATCCCATTCACTAATCCCTGGCAAACAAACAAGCAAACAAAAATGACCACCTTGGAGTTCTCAGCCTCTCTGAGAACCTTGAAAGCCTGACAGCTCATTTGTCACCTTCTATTCCCAGAGCACTAAGACAAGCCTACACAACAAGTTACACAAAACAGGCAACATATCAGCAATTTTGCATTTTAAATTCCTTCAAAACTGTTCAACAAGTATCACCTGCCATCTACTTCATCCTTCTCAATGATTTGTTCTGACACCCTCTCTTACAGAAAATTCAGTCTCGGAGAAATGCTCCAAAAGGCTCACCCCTTAAAACAGGAAAAAGCCTCCTGCAAAGGAATCTCCTTTAACTCTTCCTCAGTGAAGCAATGGCCAAAAACTTGTTTCTCTCTTCTGCTATGACTTTATCTTCCTTGGGCACTCCATGTACGCATGGATCACATATCAGCAGGCTTCCTGCTTTTGATGCATTTCAAAGAGGATTTACTAATTGTTTTCATGCCTTCAGCAACTTGTTCCAGGACTCTTTTTGGCCTACCTCATTGTGTCGAACACAGATTTTCTGTTCTTTTCCACCTTTCCCATTTGGAGCTTAAACTTCTGAAAGATGTCTTTTTACTTCTACTGAGATCCTTTATTTTGCTTGTCAGCCTGCTCAGCTTTTTTGGTATTTCTGACAGATGCCATGCAATTGCTGTGAGGTTTTACTACAATTTTGAAGAATTACACACCACCTGCAAGTACTTTACACTTTTGGCTGCCTCTCCCCACTTTATTTCTTTTTTTAGTTCACTTTATGAACATTTACTTCAGAAAATTAAATGCTGCCACAACCACCCTTGCCATTACTGCCCCCAAAGCAACACTGAGTCTAAGCACATTATGATCACTGTCACACCATAGCTGGCTGGCATTTCTAATGTAAAATTTTGAACTTAATTCTTGCTGGCCAGGACCTTGTCCAGAGTTGCTACCCACAAAGTACACTTACAAGCTACACCTAGGAACTAAGTTTTTCTGGCATCTAAAAAGTTAGTACCTTGGGAAATTCCATGTTGAAGCATGACATAATCTAGGTAGGGGCACCTATCATGGGAAGCCTCCCATTACCATCATATTTCCCACTTTTTTATTTTCTCTGCTCTCCCTTAATGTACGACAATAGCTGTCAGCATCCTGGTTGGGCAAACAGTCCTATAGGCCCTAATATCTACTCTTCCTTTACAGGCCTAGAACATTAATTCATGAGATCCTGTGCTACTTCCCTAAACAGTTATTTCCCCTTTAACAAAAAGTACCTCACTCCATGCACGTGCAAGCCACTCTGTCCTCTCTCTGCCATCTGTAGTCTGTCTCTACAACATCTGAGCTTCCGCAAAGTTTCTAATACTCCATGTATTACATCATGGTGATGTTTAACCCAAGTTTTAATACCCAATGCTCCTATTCAGAGAGGATGTGTCACGGCAAACTCTACGTTCTTTACCTGTCAGCTTTTCCCTACCATCTGGTTTTTAAACTTATAAAAATATATACATATTATATATAAATATATGTTTTAATTTAAGGTGTACATAGCCTGGCTGTGTGGTGCTTAAATGCTAATTAAAAAAAACCCCAAACAGTATTTATGTAAAGCCCATTCTTCTAATGTGTACTCTTCCCTCTTCCTACTCCACAAATATTTCCATCTCCTCTTGAATCCTAGCTCCCTTTTTTCTGCAACATTTTCTCAACTGTGCATTAAGACTTTGTCCCTTTCTAACTCCAGCTGGTCCCTTATATCAAAGACCTCCACTCATCGGAGACCACAGTCTTTAACCCCTCTTCCTAACAGCATGTATGTTACACCTCTCATACCTCTTGGCTACCCTTTTCCATGTAACATGGCCTGTGATGAACAGCTCCTCTCGAGAGGCTGACCTGACATCTTCTGAAATCTGTCACTTTGTAGTGAGCAAGTAACCAGGTGGCACTGCAAAGATATGTGTCACCCTACCCTAAAGGCTAACCTCTACTCATCTCTGCTGACCAGCTGGGACCCCCAACCTCAGAGGGGTAACACCAGGGTCAGCAGACTGACACTTCCCCATGCCTGCACCCAGCTGAAAAACTGCAGTGTGGCATATGACCACAACAAAGTGATACCATGTCAAAGGAGTTACTCAGACCTCCCATCACCATTTACAAGTGAAAATGAGCCGCTGCACACAAGGAGCAGGTGTAGTAAGTACCCTATGGGACGTTATCAACAGAGGCCAGAGAAGGCCACTAACGTTGCCAAAGGGGTTGGTGGCACAGAAAGATTGAGATTCAAACAGAAGCCATTCGCCTTGCAGATCAGTTCTGCTGCCTTCACAATTTTGTCATTTTTGTTTCCATATTAAGGTGAATTTAAATGTTTCTGCTCCACTCAACTCTCTTTTTATGGTGCTAACTCAGGCATTCTGCAAAGGTTACTTACTATCTGCAAACCATTCAGACTTCAATAACTATCAACTTAAACATGCTGTATTTCATCTCCAGAAACGGAGTCTGTAGTTTACAACTGTTCTTACGTTCAACTATCTGCAAGATCTTAGCATGGTGAGCTGGGCTATAAATCATAACCATGCACTAACCGGGAGCAAAGTTCTGCACTCTGAAATTCCTTTAACTGAGCTCTGTGTCTAAATAACAAATAAGCTGCAAACACTCTGCAGTTTAGGTGCTCACACTAATCTAAATCACAATTAAAGACCCAAATATCTCTGGGAACAGAAGCCGAGGGATCAAATCCTTCAAGGACTTGCAGCTTTGCCCCCCAGACATTGTGAGATGCGCTGTGAGATGCTTGGAATTTGACCCTCCCTACTACACACAACGAAACCCCTGCTCATGAACGTCCTCCGGGGGAAGACGTCCAGGGCCGGGCCCTCCGCTTGCTGGCGTGGAGCGGGACAGCCACGCAACCAGCCTGTACCCACAAAAAAAAAGAGGCTATTCCTGCAAAAAGCAGAATGAAGAGCGTAGATCAAGGCTGTGAACACGGCACTTGCAAAGGCTGGAGTCACCGGGACCACACGGGGCGGCGGACAGAAACGCTCGCTTTCTAGAGGCGTGTTTACTTTCCGATGCAGACGCAGAGGCGGAAAGGCCTGCTGCACAGGAGCGAGGAAACACCACCGCCCATCAGCCTGCCCTGTGCAGCGCTCCGCAGGACTTCCTCCTTCCGCCGCTCCCACATAGCCCACCCGCAGCGGCCCAACCGCCCCTCAGGCCCCGCTCCATCTTGTGCCAATCTCCCTTCGCTGCCGTCCCCTCACAGGGGTAGGCCCCCCCTCTCGCCTCGGGGCACCTCAGCCGCCATCGGGGGCCCTAACCTGCTAGAGACGGGACGGGGAGGAAGCCCCGCCCGCCGCTTGTGTAACGGGCCGTCCGCGGGGCGGGGAAGGGCTCACCGAGGCACCGCCCCCCCCCAGCGGCCTCGAGCACCCGCGGGGGCAGCGCCCCCCCCCCCCCATCTCGACCCCCGCCCGCAGCCCCGCCGAGCCGTCGCTGCTCCCCCTGCTCCTTACCGGGGACACTGGCAGCCGCCGCGCCTGCAACAAGTGCCGGGGCCCCCGGCCCGGCCCGCGCCGCGCCCTGGCCCTCCAGATCCAGCGCCCCCGCCTTTGTCTGCGGCCGGAGCTCCCCACCCGGGGGTGGCGGGGACCCCGCTCCATCTGCGCCGAAACTCGCCGCCCTCCCGCTCCCCGCTACCTGCTCCCCGCCGCCCCTTCCCACAGGCAGCGGCGGAACCCGACTCGGCCGCAGCCGCTGCAGCCCGACCTTTTGTTTTTAAACCGATGCGCATCTGCCCGGGAGCCCCGCACGCGAAAACAGCGGCGATGCGAACCGGAACAAGAACAGGGACGAGATGAAAAATCAAACACACACAAAACAAGAAAAACATAAACCAATTAAAAATTACCTTGCCGGCCCGTTTTCGCGGCCCTTATATAATTCTTCAAGGTTACCGCCGTTGCCAGGGGACGCGAAATGGAAATGAAAACAGGCGCTGAGCAATCGCGGGAGCAAAACTAAAAGTTAACTGCCTCCGCCCGGGCGGAGAGCGGTGCAGACCGAAAGCAAAACAAGGAGAGGAAGCGGCGAGGCCGCCGGCGCTTGGAAATCCCCCCGCCTCTCCGCCGGGCCGGGCCGGCCGCGCAGGCGGCGGGGGCAGGGCTGCGGCGGCGGGCGCGGAAGCGCGCTGCGCCCGTCACCGCCGTGGCACGGCACGGCAAGGCAAGGCAAGGCAAGGAACAGCACTCCCCCCAGCCGGTTATCCCTGCTATCCCCTTCCTCTCCGCGCCCCCTCGGTCCCGGGGAGCCTTGTTTCGGCGATGGATAATTTCGGTGCTAAAGGTTCTCGGGTGCTGCAGCGTCGGCTCCTACAGCATCTTTAAATATTTTTAATCCAAGGTCTGGCTTGCGTGTGGAAATCTTGGATTCTATTCATAGCCTGACTTGTGACTGAAATAACTCCCATGGCCAGCTCTAAACAAGCCCGGGGCTGCGGGCGGGTGGTGGTGGGAGACGTCAGCCGCAAGCCCCACGTCCCATTCAGACTGGGATGGCTCCGGGCAGCAGGAACTGAGCAGGCTTTATCCTGGGATGCACAAGCCCGTGCCCCAGAGCAGGCTTTCCCGGAGACCTCGGGGAATCCCTGCAGCTCAGCTCCTCAGGCACTAACCACATCACTCCTTGAGTCTCTTCCCCCCGTGCTGAGGTGGGAGCCGTGGTCTCAGACTGGCACATACATGTGCTGGGACTGCCGTTGCCTTTAGAAGAGGACTATGTGACAGTCCTGCAACGAGGACAATTTTAGATCAGGTCCTTTGAACTCGGCAAGTCTCAAGCAGCTGGATTCTTTCAAGAGATACCTCTTGGATTTCAACAGATTCTGCAAACTGCTGTTGGTCATGGAGTCTATGTAGAGACCAAGAGTATTCTGCGAACAACAGCATATAAAGTCAGCTGAGGAGGGGCTGCAATACATCATGCCTAACCTTACCCATAGCTGATGAAAGAAAGGCCCCAAGCACTGGAGGGTTGAGAGAGATAAGAAATGTAGTCATTACAGAAGATTGCATGGGGGGGGGGGGGGTTGGGGGTGGGAGAGAGAGGTGTACACTTCTCTCACATGCTATATGTATGCTATAAGTATGTACATACATCTATTCAGGTAAAGAAGCAGTACAGGTACATGTGTGGGTGTACGTGAAGCACAGCCATCAGCAGTAGGAGGAATGCTGGCACACAAGGGGTTGTGCAGACGGATGGGTAAGAAGCGATCTGCTCTCTAATGGGATGGCAAATGGAGAGGGAGCTGTTCCGCGGGTGCTGGGTGCTGAGGACCCTCTGAGGTGGCAGCCCTGAACATGCAGAGGACACCAAGCTAGTGACAGGGTGGGGAGTCTGCCCCGGTGGGTGATGAGTCCTCCTGTTCCAGAGAGTGCTCTTCTTGCACTGAGGAGAGCACAATCACAGAATGATTTATACTGGAAGGGAGTCACAGATGTCAGGAACCCACCACCTTCCAAAAAATGCTGGGGCCTAGCAGGTATCTATGGTTCCCAAGTGCACCAGTGAAGTAACAAAGGGCAGACAGAGGTTTTGGAAGAAAGATGTAGGGTGATAGACAGGAAAGTAAAATCAAGCATCTCCAAAACTTCTCCAGAAACACTCACAGGAGGACAGAGAGGTCCACACCGGTGGAGAGGAACACAGGTCCTCAGAGCAGCTGTGAAGGAGCAGCAAGAAAGGGTCATGTTCACATGGCAGATACTCCCAGATACGTCCAGAATAGTAGAGAAGAAGGACTGATATCCATGAAGCCACAGTGGAATGAGGATGAGGGACCTGGGACGCCTGGCTTTGGACTGGCACGTTGGCTAAATAGATTTGTTGTGAGAGGAGATAATCAGCAGGATATGATAGTGACAGGACATGGCTTGTACAGGAGGATCAGACTAGGCTGCGGCTGGAGGGAAAGGGACCATAGACTCCATGCCAGAAGTCAGATCAGCTAACTCCAGCAACTAAAGCCAAATTTTTATACACCTAAGTCTAACTAGGAAAACAGTAAGTATTTAAATGGTATCAATGAGTCTCTGACCAGGGTGGAGACAGTTACTATGCCAGGTGTGATTAGAGAGCAGTAAAGTGGTTGAAAGCAAGAAATCTCTAACCAGCTTGTTCCCATTCAGAAATAATACCTTGTAGTTATAATAACTCCATGGAAGGATTGGTTTGGTGCTCATGTACTGTCACAAAGCTGGTGAGCCATGCCAGGACAGAGTGCAATGGAGAACATGGGAGGGCTGCAGAGTGCCTGCCTCCAGCAGCTCTGGCCCAAATGTGACAGAAATGAAAAAGATCCAAAGAGCAACAAAGATAATTAAGAATATGGAGAGACCCTGATGTTAGTTTAGAGTGCTTCAAGGATTCAAATGGTCAGGATTATTTAGGATGGAGCAGGGATAACCAACGGCAAACGGTCAGATAGGAGGGAACATACAATCACAAAGTAGAGAAGAGTAGGGTTGAATTATTTTTTTTCTTTTCTAATATAAGAACTAGAAAGCATCAAGTGAAACTAGCAGATGGCAGAATTAAAGCAAACAGAAGGAGGTGGATTTTCATTTAGCAGACAGTTAAACAGTAGGACATCCTGCTTTTAGATGCCAAAAGTGCACAGGGGATCCATAAAAGCACCCATACACATTCACAGAAGAAAAAAACCCCATGAGGGTTAAAGGTAAAGACAGCAACTATTCCTCAAGCAGCCTCCTAAGCCACAAATTTCTAGGGGATAGAAGCTGTTTAGATGATGCCATTGTCCTAAGCCTGGAAAAAGGCCTGACTGGGAATGCCTGCAAATGGCTCAGGACCAGGGGAAGTGCTCAGTGCTGCTCCAAAACCTCCTTCCGAGCAACGGGAAGAGCAGCTGGGGCTGGCCTTTACAATGCTGTTGTCATTTCTAGTATGTGCTTTTAATTTGTTTACAGAATAAGCCAGCTGTGAAAAAGACTGTAGTTTATGTATCAGCAAATATTGTGGGGGGAAAAATGCTTACAGCCGTATTAATAATTTAATATCATGCTCGGAGGACTGTTTATTCACAAAGTGGCAATGCCGTGAATGACATTAATTGGTTTTGGTCAGATAAAACACAGTTGGCTTCCTCGAGAAAGACTAGCCAAACCATTGAGCAGAATCTGAACTTGCTCTTGCCATTTCTTCCCGTTGCCTTCAGCAAATCTCAACAGGCACATTCAAAGATCTCTATGGGGCATATTCAAGGCATTAACAAAAGCATTTCCTTCCAGGCCTTCTAGCATTACAAGTTCACAGGATATATATACCAGAAGTTGAATCTTCTGTTGTGATTCTGTTTTTTTGATGTTGAAAGGTAAAGGGAATGGGCAGCTTTTGTTTTCTAAACTTAACTTTCAGCAGTGACTCATTCCTTCCAAAATGAGACTTTTACCTCGAGTGGCTTTGCTGTTTCAGTAAGACCTGGCAGCTTTAACATCAGAAAATTTAACCCATAAGCATCAAATATTCACAGATTTTTCTCTGCAGAATTGCCAAAGTTTGCAACTTTTGAAATCACCTTCCTTTGGGATCCAGCTACTGGAATCAACTGTTTCCATTAGCATCCTGCCTTTCCATCACAAAAGAGTCACTATTCTGGCCTGGCCTGAATTTCTGTGAGAAAAACTTGAAACTGGGAATCCTTTAACTTCCAGAAGGTAAATAAGCCATGCAGCTTATTTTTTAAGTTTGATAATGTTTTTGAAAAGTTTAACAATATTTATGAATTTTTCTCTTGTTGTGGGGCTTCATCCTGTCTTTTCATGGAGCTGACTATACCATCATTTTGGTTCTCAATTATTAACAAAAAGGTAATTTTTGAATAACGAGTCCCATCTGCTGACTGCCCACCTGCATTCAGGCTGGCAGCACCAGTCTGTACGGAGCTTCTCCATAGCCTCTGCACACCCAACTGATAGTCCTCCCAAAGCAGGAGCAGAGGCAGCTTCTGAATACACTGAACTAAGTGAAGCTGAGCTGCTCTGTTGGCCCTTTGGTGCTAGCCTGTTGAGTCCAGCAAGTTCATGTTCTGAAAGGCAGCAGCTGGCCCTGCTGAGCTGTTTCTGGAGCGCAGCTCACCCATGATTCACGTCTCCTGCAACCCATCTCACTGCACTTCTCTCTTGACAAGTCATCTCTGTCACTCTGGCCGTTGCTCAGCTCTCAGGTTTGCTAAGCCCATATAACCAAGGAGAGGCTCTTTCAGAGGCACCATTGAGGCTGAACAAGAAACATGTCATGTTGTAGTAAAAGCCAACATCACTTTTAAGTCATCAATTCCCAGAATTTGCTATCACTACTAAGGTCTTGATGGGGTTGCCACGATATCAATGGAGCATGCTTCCCAGGAAACTCCCTTTGGGGAATGCCACTGGAAAGATGATGAGTTGGTATTTGAGTGCAAGGGATCTCAAACCCCTGGACAGGGTTGCTTTAAAAGAAAGAGGTGTGGGAGGGAAGGGAGGAGGAAAGCTGTTGGCTATTAATAGAGAATATGAGTAGGAGCTTTATTTTGAATGGCTTCTTTAATTAGTGCCATGCAGTGCAAAAGCAGGGCTCGCAATGCATTCTACTTGCTGACTTCCCAAGCACAGAGCAGAGAGAGGGAGACAGATAAAAAACCATCGCCATGCAGAGCCGAGCTAAAATGCCCAAATCAGAAAACAATCAGGAGATTAATCAACGTTGATCTTCAGAGGGACGGTCTCTGGATGTAGGCTGGTGGAGTCAGTGGGGCTCAGGAAATGCAAGTTACCTTCCCAGCCTCACCTGCCCTCCATTTCCCCTCTACTCTTATTCTCTCAGACTGTGTCTTTTATGTCTGTGTGGATGACAAGCTCCCTGAGATAACAGCTGTCTCGTCTTACTCAGTCTTACACAGTGCCTCGCACATTTCTCAGGAGCCCTGCTTTTATTCAGTGCTAGAAGAAATAATAGTGCTCCTTACAGCAGTTCTCCAGTAGCTCAGTTTATTTGTATTTGTGTTTTCTGTATCTCAAGGAAATAAACAACAACCAGAAGCAGCTATTTAGGTGACTTAAAGCTGGGATAAGGCTTGCTTCCTTAGCTCTGTAAGACATGGCAAGACACCTAGATCCATGAACCCAGCTGGACTCAGTTGTACATTAAATTAGTGGGACTGTTTTGAAAAACACAACTCAGATGCCTGTGGTTACCATTTGCCCGTTTGCACCTTGCTTTAAACAATTACATGTGGGATGAGATGAAATAATGAGATGAAATATCTCCTTCTAATGAAAGCAGAAAGGAGTACTCCACAGGTATGCATGTTATGGCGCTGATAAGCAGCAAGCAGCCCTGCAGGGAAGTTCGAGTATGCAGACACCAAAAGCAGAGGCAAGGGCAGACAGCTGCCAGGCCGAGGCAGAGCTCCTCCTTTCTCAGTAAAGCAGTTCTATGGGAATGCTGACTCACCTGCTCACTGTATAATAGAGGTGGAGACAAAGCAATTATATGTAATTTCACTGCATTTCTTTTCCTCCCGCACCACCATTTCACTTGTGGAGTGGATCTGGCTGAAAAGTCAAGAGTTCTCTGTGTGGGAAAGCCTTATAAAATTACACCTTGGGCTAGATACGTAAAAGCCTGATAAGCAGGTGTTAATAGTTCCCAGTCAGCTCCAAATAAAGGGTAATGTTTCACTGTTTGGCAAGCCAATGCTTAATGCACATAAACCAGTTGTAAATAATTTGTGGAACATTTGCAGAGAACATACACACAAAAGCTGTTAGCAGCTCTGCTGGTGGTGTTTGCACAGGCTTCCCTCTTTCTTCTGGCTGTGTATTTAAAGTTTGCATCACCTTATCTCCCTTCTTTTCCCAATCACGGGAAGAATCTTGTTCCTTGAAAAGAACATTTCAGCCCATCTGCCAATACTTGCTTGGCTGCAGGTGCTGGTCCATGGCCCGTTGTCCAGAGTGGTGCGATTTTTAGCCCCTGTTTCTCTCATCAGCAATATCTCCCTCACTTCTCCAAGCAGGAAGTCACAGCCTGTCTCGCTGAACAGCTTCTCTCTTTTGGCCGAAGCTAAATGCTGCTGCATTACATGGTTTCATGTGCAAAAGGGAACAAACACTGAAGGTAGCTCCGAGAAGATGAGACAATTGTCCCATCTGATCACTCATGTCAAGCACGTCAACTTCACTGTTCCTCTTCTGTCCCTTGACCTCCTTCCCCTCTACTCTGCCCTGGTGAGACCGCATCTGGAATATTGCGTCCAGTTCTGGGCCCCTCAGTTCAAGAAGGACAGGGACCTGCTGGAGAGAGTCCAGCGCAGGGCAACTAAGATGATTAAGGGAGTGGAGCATCTCCCTTATGAGGAAAGGCTGAGGGAGCTGGGTCTCTATAGTTTGGAGGAGACTGCGGGGGGACCTTATTAGTGTATATAAATATATAAAGGGGGAGTGTCATGGGGATGGAGCCAGGCTCTTCTCAATGGCTAACAATGATAGGACAAGGGGTAATGGGTATAAACTGGAACACAAGAGGTTCCACTTAAACTTGAGAAGAAACTTCTTCTCAGTGAGGGTGACGGAACACTGGAACAGGCTGCCCAGGGAGGTTGTGGAGTCTCCTTCTCTGGAGACATTCAAAACCCGTCTGCACACCTTCCTGTGTAACCTCATCTAGGTGTTCCTGCTCCGGCAGGGGGATTGGACTAGATGATCTTTTGAGGTCCCTTCCAATCTCTAACATACTGTGATACTGTGATACTGTGACCTGACAGCACGTCTAAACCAGAATATCAATGAAAATCAATTTCAGATCAAAAAGATCAGGATGCACTATTGTTTTTCTCCTTAAGTCACAGGCTCTGGGTTGTGGTATTCCTGATGAGCTGAGGGCACTGAGAAGGGCAAAAGAAGACAGGTTGCTCAAAATGCCCCTTTCTCCCACTTTATTAGTGGTGCTGGTGAAAGACATGGCCTCTCTCTAAAAGCCCAGCCTTGCGAGGTTGCTCCTCATCTCATCTCCCACCCCCCACCAGAACTCACATTCTGTTGCTTACACACAAAGCTGATGGTTATTTTGCTAACCTAAGGAAATGCCTGAAGGACAAAAGCCATGGGGCTTGGAGGGTTCGTTGGGTGTCCATCATCACAAGGCTCCTGTCCACAGGCCGTCTCTGTTATTCCGTGTTTATGGTAAACTGGGAATGGCAGAGGTGCAGCCCTGACCCAACACGGCTGTCTTAATTTTGGCAGGCCAAAGCCAGCTAATCCTGCCTAGAAATTAAACCCCCAGAATGCTGCAAGCCCCAATGCACTGCCAGGAACTCCAGCTAAGGTGGGGCACGCAGGTGAGACCTCACTGCCCATCACAATGCTGGTGAGGTTAGCAGGGCTGCCTGTGCCTTAAAACAACACTGAAAATCCAGGGATAAATTCTCCTTGATGGTTTTTTGCCCCTTCATCTCATTTCAGTCTCATTAGATCCGAGTTTCAGTTTTCCCATTTCCCAACCAAATTCCCTGCGGGATCCCAGTGGATTGAGTTTTGTTGTGGCCATGCTACCGTCTGTTGGATGGCTCCAAGACATGGAGTAAACGTAGCCTGGAAATGGGCGGCACCTGCAGTGCTGTTAACTTGCGCCTGCAATCAGTGCTTGGGGTATTTTGCAACATTTTGCAAGATGGCAAAACAAACGATCCTCTGTTCTAGAAAGGAGGTAAATGGTGAGCTCCGCTGCAGACACCTTATCTCCTGCAGTTACGCAGAGATCAGGACACAGCCAGAAAGCCTCAGAGAGGGGAGGCTTGCCTCTCTATTTTCACACTTTTTCAACTCATACCTTTGTGTTCCAGAGGTTCATGGCGTTTTGCTTGGATCTTCTGCAGGGCCCTTGCACAGGACTGCCTTCTCACTCAGGGCCAGCATCTGCATGTACGGCTATGCTGCCGTCTTGTTTCTCAGCTTAAGCTTGATACTACCTTGGTTTTATTCCCCTATTATCATGATTCAGCTGCACATCTGATTATAAGCAATATGGCTTTTTTAACCCTGAATAAAGCCACTGAGCGAATTGGCTCCCCATGAAGCTCCCCAATGCCTTGTGCTTGTAATGTAAATGCTAGATAGCAAAAGAAAGGTGGTTTGTTTACTGGGGTTATTACCAACCCTGTGAAATGTAGAGTGGGTTTTATTTTCAGATCGCCTCCGGCAATAAAACGAATGATTCCTAGAAGGTCATGCTGTCTTTGCACTGCTTTCACTCTGCTTCACGGTACGCAGGTTCCAGCACCGCATCAATCTCTGGGGTGCTGGAGCCCCACTTGATAATCAGGGCAAGAACAAATCACCCATGGCAGCTGTCACTGTCCCTCTTCCCCAGAGAAGTAACGTGCACAGGAGTCAATTGTTCTGATGAGGGTTTTGATTTTGCTTTTATTGCTGTTTTTCAACCAGCTTTCCTAAAGAAAAGAGGCTGCGTTTTGTCAATGCCCCTTCTCCCTGGCCCTCACCTCTGCTGCCTGGAGAAGAGGTGCAGAGGAGCTGCGGTGCTGGGGGGCGGGGGGGAAGGACTGTACAAAGCACCCAGAAAGCCGTGAAGAGAGCTCACCCTTTGTACATGTGGCATGAAAGGAACATAAACAGGAAGCATAAAGCCACAGGAAATTCAATGACTGACGTTTCACTGTTCATAGAAGCATTATTTTTACTAGCTCTATTGCCTTGCTTTATGTCAGTAAAGAGCATTCATTTTCTCACTCTGCTCAGACCTTGGGAAGGAAAAATATGGTTCCTTCAGGTTATGGATTGCTTTTACAACCTGGTAATGCTGAGCCCTAAAAATTCTCAGCAAGGGATGCTGAAGTCCAGACATAGGGGCACAGCACCAGCCAGAACTTGGGAAGACTGGATCAATGGGAATATTGTGTTGATTTAAATTGGTTTATAGAGCTTGGCATCTGTGAAAGCTGCTGCTGTTATGTTGTGCATGAATTCAAGTATCAGCAATAAGACATCTCTCAGTTGCTCTGTATGTTTCAGTCACCAGGAAAAGGCTGATAATTACTACTTTGTTTAAAGTAGGGGGAAGAAAATAATGTGCTTTGTAGCATCTCCGAGAGCACTCTTCTGAATCCTTCAGACCATTGTTTATGATGCTTCTGTCATCAAAATTCCACCATCTATTAATTACACAGATGAGCAGTTTTTCTCCTAAGTCCTCCAGCTTTGAGCAGTGAATGAGGGATGCTTCACACTGGTCTCTTCCTCTTGTTCTGACACACTTCTTGGGGATTACTTCATCCACAGACACAAACCCCTCTCCATTCCCTGTGCTGCTGACTGATGGATCCACTCCCCGCTCTAACACTGTTCTTCTGTCAAACTAAAATCCATATGGCCCTCAGAGGCAGGACAGAGAGAAACCTGCAGCTTCCAGGTCCATCAGTAATAACCTGTTTGTAGATCTGCCTGCACCATCAACCTGCACCTCAGCACCTCTGCAATTGGGGATGCCAGCAGAGCTCACCTTACCTACACATTCGCCTGCAAAGTATCGCATGGCCTGGCCTTTCTAGGGCTGGATACATGGATACACAGCTACAGCTCTTGCTCAAGAGCTCCACGTTTTGGCCACCACCAGTACTCTTCTGGGGCCTTACACAGGTGGCTTTCCCCGTGGACAGCAGCTTCCTGGAGGTGACTATACCAGTGGCTTTCCCAGCCCTCCACTGGTCATCACCCTGTGCCTCTTGCATCTTCTGCTGCTTCACCATTCTCTTCCAAATACTGATTTCTGACACAGCCTGTTTGTCTTTGCTTTCAAGGCTGTTCCTGGTCCACCACTGCCCACCAAAGCCATCCTTGCCCTGCTGTCCAACAAGCACTCCTCTACTTCCTTCCCAGCTGTCCTCCCATTTGGATAACACTCTAAAGCAGCATCCTACTCAGCTCCTGACACCTCTCCATTTTATCCTTCAAACTCTTCACAGCAACTGCAGAAAGCCCACAGCAGGTTGATACTGCTGCCTTTTACACCGCCCAGCACCATCTTTTCCTGCCCCTCTTGACCTGCTTCACGTTCCTTCCTTGTCCTTCGCTTGTGAAGTCTTTGAGGCTGTGAAGTTTGGGGATTTCCAGGAGGCAGTGGCTTTCCTCCACTCACCAAGGCAGCGCAGGTCTGGCAGCAGCTCCTGCCCAAACTTGTGGCTGATGCAACCACTGTACCACAGGATACAACCATGGCCATTCCTGAGGACATTCTGTGCCCACCTCACGGTGCTGGCACAGCTCTCGGCTAGAGCAGGTGCCCTGACCTCCTGGGTCATCCACCTCTTGCACGTTTTTCCCCACCTCCTTTTCCTTCTCTTTCTCCCAAGCTCCATCACACACTGCCAGCTGAACATGAATTAGCACCGATGGTTCAGCTGGCACTTTTTAGTTCTGCCATTCAGGGCATTCCGCTGGGTTTTAGGGTTTTGCTGGTTCCCTCGCCATGACTGTCCTCCCTCCTCCTTAATTTTCTCTGCTCCCTGTCCTGTTTCCCCTTTCCCCTCACCCCAGTTTTGTAAGCCAGGCTGCTTCCTCTTTCCCCCCCTCCCTGGGACCATTTGTTGAGCCATTTCCCCTTTTTCAGGCCTGCCATGCAGCCGTAGATGACGAGTGTGCGGCATCCCAGGCACACACTAGAGTAACCCTCTGCTTTGAACTGCCTGCCACAGCACATTTTAATCTCATCAACAACTGTGCAAACTATTTATAATCAGCTCTCTTATTACATTCCTAAGGTCAACTTCCAAGTTAAAAGAGAGTAGCTGATACACTGCTACAAAACCTCCTCTGCTCCAGAGGTTTCCAGAGCTGCTGGGTAGTATTGAAAGGCTGCAGTCAAAGGTGCCACCTCCCTCTTGGGTCTCCCATCTCGCTGCTGCCCCTCTCACATTCCCTGCCCTCCCCACTCCCTCCCATAGAGGTACCCTTGGGAAAAATTGAACAAAAAGTGCCTGCATTTGATCAAAAGAAGCCCCAGCAGGTAAGCCTGAACACCATAGACCACAGCAGGGTCTCCCCAGCTCACCCAGCCTGCATACAGCCCTCGCAGCACCCAGCTGGGGACAATGGGATGTTCGGAGGGCTCCTGTCGCTCCCTGCTGCTGGGGGTTTCAGCAGTAGGTGGCTGTTGACCCGCTGCCATCACAGACCCTGACACTCTGGGTAGCTAAACCACTTGTCATTTTTTAACCGGTTTCAGCACAACCAAACCCCACTCCTTCTTCCATCACTCGCAAAGGGAAGACAGTGCCACCCCTTGGGCTTGGCTACAGGAGCCTGGAGTCCTGCAGACCACTAAGCCCTGTGCAGCACTGGCCCTTAGAGCTACAGAGCGACCAGGATTCCCCGCTACAGCAGTGTGCTGGACAGTGAGGCTTATACATCACATACAACCCCTAGGAGGATTGCAGGCATGAAATACAGGGAAGAGTCTGGTTTTCATTTCACTCCTAGATATTTTTGCTCAGTACAAGCACCAACTACTAAGCTTAACACAAGAGAAATGGTACCAGCTCCTAGTGTGCCACTGGAGGCTCGGTAATGCTGTTTCCTGCTTCTGATGCTTTTCCCATCTTCCATAGATCTTATGAGACATTTTTATCATAATAGGTGTAATCTTGTAATCTTATATAGACCCTATCCTGGGCAAGAAAAGGTTAACCAAGAATTATGGACTGTTGGGTGGACCTGTGTCTGCTTTCAATGTCAAGCCTGAAAGGCAGAGAGACCATAGCTCACTTGGGGTTATTTACTGCCTTCCTGAGCTCTTAATAGGTAGGCTGAATGGAGAATGCCACACACATGGGGTCGCTGGTCTACCAGCAGTCTAGACAATGGGACCAGACATCAGGTGAGGAAGCCATGGTCCCTGAGCGCACATATGGGCTCAGGACCTCCTGCAGCAGCGGCAGCAGCAGCAGCATCATCCCTATCCCTGAAGGTCAGCCCTCACCCAGAAATCTCACAGCCTCAGCAGAGGCGAAGTGAGAGAGCAGAGAGAACCAGCTGAGGATGAGGAGGCAAAGAAGGGTGAAGGGGCTCTGCAAGAGAACTGCTCTATACACAGGGGTTATATCTTCCTTTAGCCAGCCTTTTGCATTGCATCATGCAAAGGTGAGGGCTCTGTGTTTGGGGAAGCTGCTTTTAGCTGAATGGAATAAAAGGGAACCCAAAATGTTTTGGGTTTAGTACCAGAAGTAGAGAGCAAAAGAAGAAATGTTTGTTTCTCTTAAGAAGGATCCTACAAATTTAAATCCCCCTGTAAGTCAGTGTTTAGCATTAATCATGGTTTTGTACAGAAGAGTGTAAATGCACAGTGGTGGTTGCTTCCACTGCTCTCTTTAAATGTCTTGTGGTTAAATAAATAGAACCAGATTTTCTTAATGGTCATGGAGCACTATGGTACCACTGTTCATCCATAAAAGTGCTCTTCATCCATAGATGTATCTTTGTATCAGATACTCTCAAACCCCTCAGATAGTAACACTATAGCTTTATGCATATGCAGGAAAACCTGTTGTCTGGTCCTCCTTTAGGAGTAGTGAGACAGCTTTATGTGGCCCCTTCAGCATATAATTTGAAGCCAGGAGGACCTATTAAATCATCTGGGTCGGTCTTCTACACACCCCGTGCTATTGAATTTCACTAGGTAAGTCCCTGTGACGCTCACCGTATTCAGCCGGGCAGAAACACTTTAATCTTGTGCACAGCAGGAAGAGGCAGAGCACCATCAGGGTCAGCAGTGGTGAACTATTGAATCTGAGGCTGAATCTTGCCTGCAAACACTAAACAAAACCATGCTGGAAAACAACAGCTGTGCACCTTGTTTCCTTTCGAGACACTTTAATTATGTGACCTTTCCATGACAGAACATCTTGGTCTCCAGCAAGAATAAATCATGTTTCATTTGGCTGGAAAAGTCAGGTCCTTTTTTGTGATTATCTGGGAAAATCCCAACTTCAGAATTTGATCTTTAAAATATAAAAATAAAATCTAAGAGCCAAGTTCTTCTGCTTCCAGTAATCTCACAATGCAGCAAAGCAAGATACTGCACCATCCTTCTGCCTAAAGACAGTCACCACAGGTATGGCAGAAGTTTCGTAGGGGTGCTGTGGGGGTTTTTTTCACTACACATTACAGGACTATCAGTGATACTGCAGGGAAGAATGCTGCATGGTTGGAAGTGTTCTCTAGGTAGGTCTAGGACAGCAGAGACAATGCTTTTTGCCTCAAAACAGGCTGATCCTGGTTTACTCTGATATACACTGAGATAGGGAGACAGCAACACGATGTTCTCACGTATTTCAGGATGCGAGTCTCAGGATGTAATAAACACTCAAGCTGACAGACAGCAACCAACCCCTGCGAGCTGTGACGGGATTGCTTCATTCAGGAGGGTTCTGGTTTTGCTTTTCAGTGGTTCATTAATGTGAGCTTGGCCACTATTGTGCTATCTGCAGTGACACCCTGTGGTGATGAAGCAGTAGTTAATCTGTTACCTCTAGGAAACAGTGAAACGCTGCTGTGACTGGCCTGCAGCCTGCAGCCAGTAGCAGGAGGAAATGCACAGCTGAAAGGTACTGCTCCCGGGTAATGAGTAGCATTCCTTACAGGTATGTATTTTCCCATTACTGTTATAATTTATCCATTATTACTCAAACTGCTAATATCTCTAAAAGTGATTTCATATGCATACTGCCAGGCTTCAGCAGAAAATAAATAAATGTAAGATTATAGTTAAAAATATAAATTGCATACAAATGCACAGTAATCTAGTTTAAAATGAAGGAGAAACCATATATACTTCCAAGAGGAATGCAGTATATATATTAAAGGACCTAATAACTAGCTAATGCATCATAGAATGGTTTGGGTTGGAAGAAGCCTTTAAAGCTCCTCTAATTTCAACCACCTGCAATAAGCAGGGACATCTTCAACTAGATCAGGTCTCTCAGAGCCTCTCCCAACCTGACCTTGAATGTTTCCAGCAATGGGACATCTCTGAGCAACCTCTTCCAGTGTTTCACCACCCTCATGGTAAAAAATTCCTTCCCTATACCTAGTCTGAATTTACCCTCTTTCAGTTTAAAACCATTACCCCTTATCCTATTGTAACAGGCTGTGGTAAAAAGCCTCTCCCCATCTTTCTTTTAGGCCCACCTTTAAGTATTGGGAGGCCACAATAAGGTCTCCCCAGAGCCTTCTCCTCTCCAATCTGAACAACACAAAAATTGCATTTTTGAGTAATCTGCATGGGTTTTCTTCTGTTATGGAGTGTCCCGGTTTCAGCTGGAATAGCAGAGTATCAGAAGTGTAGGTTCTGTTCTCAAGGGCAGACTGTTTCCACCGGACATACCAGCATCAGCACTTGACATGCTTTTTTTTTTTCCTTTTAACAAAACTAGATTTGAAATATGCACTCTCAGAGGCTACTGTGGGAAGGGGGTGGACTGACTGCATTCAGCATAAGGATTTGCATAGCCAGAAGGGAGCATTTGACCTGGTATAAACCAGGCAGCATAAATTGCCTCCCAAGTTTTAGGCTTGGTCTTTATTTTCTTCATCCTTCCATTTCTTAGCATCAAATGCATTTGAAATAAATAAAATTGATCTTTTAGAAAAGTTTTGCTAGAAGAGGAAACAATAAAAGTCATTAAGTGCCTTATATGCCATCTTTGTTAATCCATTATTGATTTAGGAAAGGTTTGTGGGCCTCATGGCTTTTTGAATCAGCAAAATACTAAAGTCAAGCTTTTTAAAAGCCTTTTGATTTAACTGATGATCCAGTTAGCTGTGCAAGTTCACATGAAAACACAGGTGTGTGCTTCCCAGCTCAGCTCAGAAACTGCAGCCACACTTGGCATGAAAGCCTTCCCCAGGGAAGTGATGAACTGTTCCCATCAGTATATTCAACTGTGTAACACTTTCATGCAAGTGTTTTTACTCAGCCTTTCATCTTTGGTCTCTGTGAAGGTCTCCATATTTAATGTTTATTCATAGAATCATAGACTGATTTGGGTTGGAAAGGACCTTAAATGTCACCTAGTTCCAACCCCCCCTACCCCTGTTGCCACCAGGTTGCTCCTGGTCTAGTGGAAGGTGTCCCACCAACCTGGCCTTGAGCACTTCCAGGGACGGGGCATCCACAACTTCTCTGGGCAACCTGTGCCAGTGCCTCACCACCCTCATAGTGAAGGATGTCTTCCTAATGTCTAAACTAAATCTTCCAGCTTAAAACTATTCCCCCTTGTCCTGTCACTACATGCCCTCGTGAAAAGTCTCTCTTTCAGATTTCTTGCAGTCCCCCTTTAGGCACTGGAAGCTGCTCTAAGGTCTCCCCAGAGCCTTCTCTTCTCCAGGCTGAACAAGCCAAGCTCCCTCAGCCTCTTGCCATAGGAAAAGTGCTACTGTCCTTCCCTTTCTGGAAAAACTAAAAAGTGGCCTCCCTCACATTTCAGAAGTGTGCTGGACGGTGCTGTCACAAAGCTTTGCTTGGGGTCTTTGTTTGGTTGGGTTTGGTTTGGTTTTTTGCCTTTTTTTTTTTTTTCCTCCCAGAAGATACATTAGGGAAAAAACATACCAAGCCGTATCTACCAGCCTCAGGCAAGGTTCCTGCAACTCCACGTCCCCAGGTCAAACCAGTAGCAAGGCTGATGTGTTCCTAGTAGGCACACACAGAGGGCACATATACAGCATGTATATACATGTTACCATGTGTGTAATCACACATACTTAAGACACTCAAGAGTGCTCACACAAACAACCCAGCATCAGCAGCCTCTTCCTGCTCCCCTCTGATGTGTTTTCTGCTGGGTTTTTAGCATGAATCACCTGTTGCTTCTCTCAAAGGCAGCTTCCTCTTTCTCATTACATTTTACAATCCCTCCTTTCACTTTGCTTCCACTCCTCCACCTTAATGTCCCAATTTTCTGTGATTTATTCAGCCAAAACCTACTGCAGTGATTAACTGGCAATTATGCCTTTATACTGTGGCCTTCATCCATTTCTGTGCGGTGCTCACACACCATGCATCACCCAATAGGTAACCGTTTTAATTGCAATAGAGTAAGCATTTAGGAAAGACATGAGGAATATAGGACAATCTGCCACCCCACTGCCTCTTCCCCGAATTCAACTTTTTGACTAGATCCCATTTTCCCAACTACCATGAACGCAGCTCACCAGCTCAAGTCAGACCTCCTTGCCAAAAGGAGCGAGCATACAAGGACACTGTTGCTTTCCCTTCTCCAGCACACTCTGTCTCCACGCACAGGTCCCACTGACTGAACAGCAGCCCGCCTGTCGCTGTGAAGGAATTTACTGGCAGGTGTGTCCTGAGAGGAAGCGATCGTCAGGCATACTACCTCTTTCCCTAAGCCCTACCTCTATGTCCTGCTAAATGACTGGTCACTTGTAGCTTAGCTTTTGTTTCCTGTATTTTAAATACTATTGGAGAAGCTATAGAATCATTTATCCTTTAAAGGACCAAGAAGGATTAAATCTGAGGGAACAGCAAACTCTGTGACAGGACTTTTTCACTGCAAAATAACTAAGAATTCAAGGAACATGCCTATTCCCAATTATTTTGACATAGATTAACAGGAGTCCTGTCAGTCATTTACACCATATAACTGTGCAGCTGCTCGCTTTAATTCACAACCTACATGAAGAAACCGACATACAAGTTTTTGTAAATGCTAGTTTTAGGTATGTTTAACAGGGTCCTATTTAGTTTTTCAACAGAAGTGTGGGTAATAAAATCTTCCTGCAACTGAGGTTTCAGCTATTTAAAACAGACTAACAATTTCTAATGAAAGACTTCTACAAGAAAGTGAAGATTCCTCCTATTCAGCAGGCAGTCAGCAGAGAACTCATCAATGTTGTTTAAAATTTCCTCTTTCGCATAACTTTTGAACCTGCATTTCCCATGTCTCAATCACAACTCTTGTTACCTGCTGTAGAGTACACAATGCTTTAAAGCAGCTTCTTTTCAACTTCAGGTGGTCAGGCAGATGGGGAAGGGGAAGTTGTATTTTGAGAAAAAGGGACATAAAGTTAAAATTAATTTGCAAAAGCCATCTGATCCTAAACAAATAACACACATAGAAAAGCATGATACAATTTAGGAAACAGTATTTAATTTAAGTAAAAAAACCCCAAACCCCAAATGCCTCTGGAATTGAACACAAATTTGCTAACATTGTTTATGCTAGAGTTTTAAGTCTTTTTTGCAAGCACCACAGAGTCATTTACCATTGTTTTCCTCTAATCTTAAAGACTGAGACAAGCTGAAACATCAATAAAAATGTTTTACAATTTTGTAAAAGCCAGTTCCACAAAATTCAGAGTCAAGATATACTAATTTACTATTTGTCTTGTAATTTACTCAATTTGATATTAGAGTTAAGAAGTGAAGTTTCTCCATTACCACAAATCTAGGCTTCCACACAGGTTAAATGTGGTAGGCACACAGCACGAAGCAAACTCACTCCTATTTACAGCCCGAAAGAGGAAAGCAGCCTGTTCAGAATGCAGGCTTCCTTTTGCACCGACACTTACAGCCCAAAATATGCCCAAACAGCTCCCCCCTTAGGGAGCTGCAGAAAAGGAAATTTTGGAAGGCTGGTCCCTCAGTCACTCAGCTTCAAGGTCAGAATATAAAACTTATTTTGAAACAGCTACCGTGTTGGTATAATTGCTTTACCTAATCCTCCATACAAAGAGAGAGGAAATGATCAGCAAAAAAAAAAAATCGACCGTATTCTGAACAGGCTTCCTAATGGTATGTAAAAAATGAAACTGCCACTTCCCATAGTTTATGCCCAAGTTATAAAACCAGTTTAGGTTAGTTTATAACCTAAATTTTAAGAATTGAGTTCAGAAGAAATTTACAAAGACACTACTATCATATTACCATCATTAGTAAACATATTCTGAATCTTCTTCCTTTTGGCAAAGATATGAAACCAAACTATTTTCAAGAACTATTTCTTTTCTCTGCCCTTTCAGGAAAGTGAAATATAGCACCAAATACATATGATAAGTGATCTTCCTTCAGGCTCCTCTTCGTAATTTTTTGAGATACTCAGAGCACTACTTCCAAATTTGTCTGTGCTTCAGCTACTCAAGTTTGCATTCCTAACACAGCCATAGCTTGTTTTCCTTCTAATAATGGACATGCCTAACATTATGCCACACACAGCAGTCAGTAGTAATTCAGACTTAAAAGTGGTATTCCATACTAACATTGCATATAAATTACAGATAAAAACATGACCTGAAAAATTACAAGGTGTTTTTTTTTTTTTTTACGAAGGGAAGTAAAATTCTTTGGTAAGCATAGAGACAATGCATGGAATCTGTTTCTTTGCATTAAAATCCTGCCGAGTTGAGAAGGACTCGTACTCTGCTACTTTGCGATTTACACGAGTTAAAATCTGCATGAGTTCAAGTTTCCTTGCATGTTCCCTCAGCATTTTACAGAGTGACTGAATGAACCAGGAGCCCTCAGCTGCATTCCTCCAGGAGTAATAGCCTGTGGAAAAGAGAGATGTCAAATTGATCAGATGTAGCATCCTCTCATACAGGACAGGATAGTGATTAGGGAAACAAAGCATTGTTTCTAATAGCAATCCATGTTTTAAAATAAAAACTCAAAAACACTAATCAAAATTCAGATTTTATAAGCTCCCCAAACTGCAACTCAAAAGATTTTTCTAATCCTCTCATCTTTTTTTAATCTAAGAAAACTTAAGGTAGGTAGAAAATCAAAAGGCAGGAAAACTACCTTCTGCTGCAACAGTCTCAGCTATGAATCACTTACTACTTCTTCACAGAGTACACGTGTATGAGGGAGAGGTGACAGGACAGATGGAGCCAAGATGCAAAATGGATTTCAGGGTTACTTCCTTCAGGACTATATGCATGAATTAAAGACTAAAACCTGTTTCTGCTAGCTAGTAATGTACGGGCCATACTACTGGCTCTGTTGCTACTGATTTTGCTTACAGCTGCAGTGAAAAGTGAAAATAGTTGATAGGCAGTAGGTGTTTATCACCTACTTCTGTATATGCATCTAGAGATCCAATTGTTTTGTTCTCTCAGAATTAACGCACTTTTACTTCCTGCTGTAAATTACATTCACAGCTCGGGTTAACTGAACTTACAGCAGATGAACATTTGAGGGTTTGCTAGTGAGAAAGACGCACATTCAGGGTTGGTTTGTTTGTTTTGTAGGAAGTCAGAATAGCAACTACCTCAAAAAGAAATCAGATCAGGGAGAGAAGAATGATTGAGGGAAGAAAAATACATGACAGAGAACAAGTGGTTACCCACTTGACTGGATACAACTGCAAACTCTCATTTACAACATCAATAAAGACTGCATACATAGATTTGAGGAACAAAAATTTCTTTGCAAGTCTCTCACCTGGAGCTGTGGAATATGCATACAGGAAATCTGCTTCTACAGGTATTTTCTGACACATTGTTTCTTCTGATCCACTGTCTGTCTCAATACCAGAATCTAATTCTGTCCCTCTACAAGCCTATTTGGTAGAAAGAAGAATGGGAAATAAAATAAAAACCAAAGAAATAAAGGCAGCCATTTTAAGGATGATAATATCCCAATTAAAAATAACAAGAATTTGTATGTCACATTTCCAGTAGACAGACTGAGAAGAAAACTAACTAGCATTTATTTAATCAACTACACAGTTTGCTTAAGATAGGTATTCATTCTATAGCGTATTCAGAAACTCACTACAAGATGGGCTAGTGTTTACAAAGATTTTATATAATCCAAAGAATTAAGATAATGCAATCTCAGCTATGACAAGTACTGCCTACCTAATAGGGCAGACTATGCCACTTTTAAACCTGAAGAGAATCTTATTCTGACAGTAATTCCATTTAAATCCATTTCAGAATTAACTTCTCTGCACTAGTAATTAATGGGAACAGTATTTTTCTTAAAAGTATTCAGTTGTTTTGATTATGACTGTTCAGCTGTACATCACCTGAATGAAGAAGAGCTTGGGTTTTCCTGCTAAACTTCTGCACTTGTCACCTCTGAAAAGGCTTGTTAGTACTTTCAGTTCAAGAGGGCCATCTGTACCATAGATGACTCCTTCATCACCATGGCTTAGCAACACGCAAACAAAACTGCTTCGGTTGCTGTGGTCTTCTTCAGAAACTTGAATGAAAAAAGGAAAGATAACTGTCTTAAGTTCTTGCATTCCCTAAAAGCTCTGAACACTTGATGCTTCCTATGCAACAGAAGTCTTTAAGAACTAACTCCTGTATTTAGAAACCTCCAACCAGTTTTCACTACTTGAACAAAAGGAGCCAGCCTACTTTAATTCAGAAGACTGGAGAGAGAAAACCCCAAATTAAAGGCCAACCCTACACATTCTAAGACATGGCCTCAGAACTAGGCCAGGAACACCATGAGGAGACAAAGAGGGTGTTCCCACAGCGTATCAAAGTCTGAATGGCACACCTCACTCATGCAGTAATGGTCAGTTTAATGATCTGGGATCGGACTGATAGGAAGTTCTGACTTTTGGGAAAGGATGGGGAAGTCTCATCTCTCCTTCCAATCAGAGATGCTTCAGCTACATATATTACATGGGTAATTAATGTGGCATGAAAGTTATTGCTGCTGCAGGGACTTAGGTACTAGTACTTCACTCTTTCACTCTGGCCCTGCAGCAAGGTCTAGAAAGATTTTTCAAGCTTCTGATTTTTGTACTTACAGACATTTAAGACTGATATAAAGCACTGACAGATTTTTTTTCCCCATCTTGTGGTACACAAAGAGCACAGAACAGATACTCTCTGATGTCTTTTGCTGCCTGACATTGTGCGGATTGTACTTAAGGATCAAGACGATTCCTTTAAATATATGAAAAAATACAAACGCAGTTTAAAAGAAAGGATCCAAAAGGAATTCTGAGCAGGAAACTCAAGAAGATGCAAGAGTAGATGGAAAGGGTAATAGTTCCAAAAGCTTCTGTTTAGAGCTTGCCAAAACACTGAATTTCTATTCTGGAAAAAAAATGAAGTATTTAGCTTATTCTCAAGCAATGCACACTGGGGCATTTCTACAAGCACTGCATCCAGAAGAGTCAGGAAAGGCTGTTTTTTGGGAATCTCTAGTTAGGCTGCAGTCTGTGGTTTACACTATCTATTTGGAGGCCTTATACCAAGGTAAGACAGACTGGCTACAACTATACTAATAAATTAATCATGCCTGGAAGCATTCTCTGACATAAACATTAACTGGCACGAAAGAACTGACATCTGTGTTAGCAAATACATTAACAACAAAAAAAGCCAAACCCAAACATGATTGTTGTAGGCTAACTGCATGTTGGGAATAATCCCTAGAACACTCTTACTGTTGAACTGTGACCTGGAACAGTCTGGGAGAGCACTGGTAGGCATTAGCCACAGTCATACCAGAGAACCTTGCAACAGGTTTCAGGGCTACAGATATCTCCAGGCACTGTTTAATTTACTAGTCTAGATGTAGCCAAGCCCAAACAAAGCAGGACTAACACTAACACTAGTATAAAGCTCTCAGTTGACAAAAGTGTTTTGTTTCACAAGTCAAACAAAACACAAATTGTTTCTCTAAGAGTAATTCAGTCCACACACTTGCAGTTCTGGTCCCTCCATCAGAAGCCCCTGGATGAGAACGCATCTTGGGCCACGCCACTGAGCATATAGCACAGAATCCCTCTACCCAATTAAGCAGGCTTCTTTCCAACTCACAGAGCTTCAGTGATCCCAGGGTCAGAATATGAATCAAGTCTGCATTTAAGTTTCAGCCTTTTTTCCAGCCTTCGTTAGAAGATGAGAAAGGATACGGAGACAACAGTCAAGACACAAAAGATGAAGAGACAGCAAAGACAAACAAACATAGAAACTGTGATGCACAAGCCATCCTTAGCAATAAATCATCAGTAGGTGTGAAGTATTATCTAAAAGAACCATGGAAGAAGAGATGTGAGGGCTACAGATGTAGTTGGAAAAAGTGGTTGATTTAATACACACTGAACATATTACTACTTACCACGTTTCAATAGTTCAAAAATGTCCACACATGAAAGATCATTGTTGATCTTTATTTTATACCCCAACTTCATAAAAACTTCTCTGATACTTGCAGCATCTGCATCTGTACCCGAACGGGCTAACATCCCTATACATAAGAGGAATGCATTATTTTTTATATGATATAGATGGCATGGTCATATTGAGCCAAATTCTTCTCACTTCTACCAGTATTAGTCTGGAACATTATTCCATTATTCCAGCTCCACTCCTAACAGAAAAAATACTGCACTGTTATACATGCACACAATCTCGCTCTCCCTGTATGTTTACTGTAGATTTATCTACTCCTTATTTTTATATCTACTAATAAAGACATAAAAGGATTTCATTTGTAAAACAGAAATCATGACTAAAAGGTAAGATAGACTTGTATTTCCTATCAAATTCCCCGCATTACTGCTATACCCTAATGTGTTCCCTCTATGCACCTTTGGAAGAATGAATCACACCTGTTCACAAAACAATTTGAGGTTGCAATCCAAATTGGTCTGCATATTTAATTTTGAAGAATAATACATGCCACTAATCGATCTAAACTAAGGAAAAAAAACTTTAAAATTTGAAAGCAGTACCAGTCTTTCTGTGGAAGTTCTTATTGTTTATTATTACACATTCCCCCATCTCTGGATAATCCATTCTGTAACTATGGTCCGGCACAATTCCAGAGTCCATGGACTTGCTAGCAGATAGGTTCTTTCTGTATAAAAATCAGACAAACTTTAAGTGCTAATTTCCAATCTTCCTTCTCTAGTTTCAAAATAATAACCAATAACCAAAACCAATGAAATTGGTAAGATTTGCTCCTTGTTCCCTAGAAGTTCCCTCAGCAAGTTTGCCAATGACACCAAGCTGAGTGGTGTGTTTACTTTAGAGGCAAAGGAACCCGGAGGAACCTTGACAGGCTAGAGAGATGGGCCTGTGCAAACCTCACGAATTTCAACAAAGCAAAGTGCTAAGGTCCTGCATCTGCACTGGGGCAATCTCAGACATGGATACAGGCTGGGTGATGAATGGATTCAGAGAAGCCTTGAGAAGGCCTTGGAGTATTAGCAGATGAAAAACTGAACATGAACTGGCAACATGCGCTAGAAAGCCCAGAAAGCCAATGGCATCCTGGTCTACATCAAAATAAGCATGACCAGCAGGTTGAAGGAGGTGATTCTCCCCCTCTACTCCACTCTTGTGAGACCCTAACCTGGAGTACTGCATCCAGCTCCGGGGCACTCAGCATAAGAAAGACAAGTTTCTGCTCATGCAGGTCCAGAGAAAGGCCATGAAGATGCTCAGTGGGCTGGAGCACCTCTCATATGAGGACAAGCAGAGAGAGTTGGGCTTGTTCAGCCTAGAGAAGAGAAGGCTCTGGGGAGACCTTAGATCAGCCTTCCAATATCTACAGGGGGCTACAAGTAGGCTTGAGAGGGACTTTTTAATAGGACATGTAGGGATAGGACAGGGCAAATGGGTTTAAGATAAAACAGGACAGACTTTGATTAGATATTAGGAAGAAATCCTTTACTGTGAGAGTGGTGAGACACTGGAATAGTTGCCCAAAAGGAGTGGTAAATGCTCCATCCCTGGCAGCATTCAAGGCCAGACTGGACAGAGCCTTGGGCGACATTGTCTAGTGTGAGGTGTCCCTGCCCATGGCAGGGGGGTTGGAATTAGTTGATCTTAATGTCCTTTCCAACCTTAACCATACTGTCATTCTATGATTCTAGATACAAGGAAGAAATTTTTCTTTACATCAGAGACACTGGACCAGGCTGCCCAGAGAAGCTGTGGGTGCCCCATCCCCTGAAGTTGGAAGGCCAAGTTGGACAGGGCTTTGAGCAACCTGGTCTAGCAGAAAGTGTCCCTACTTGTGGCAGAGAGATTGGAACTAGATGATCTTAAGGTCTTTTCTAACCCTAACAATTCTATGATTCTAGATATAAAGAAGAAATTCTTTACTGTGAGGGTGGTGAGGCACTGGAACAGGTTGTCCAGAGAAGTTGTGGGTGCCCCATCCCCAGCAGTGTTCAAGGCCAGGCTGGACAGGGCTTTAAGCCACCTGATCTAGTGGAAGGTGTCCATGCTTGTGGCAGCGGGGTTTGAACTGGATGATCCTTAAGGTCCCTTCCAACCCAAAATATTCTGTGATTCTATGATTCTAAGTTATGTCTGTGAAATAAGTTGGTAGATCCGATTTAAGACTAGTGAAGACTGTGCTTGCCTAGAGGCTAAAATAAATAAAACTGCTTGTTATGTTCCCAAATAAACCTTTTGTTTCAAGTTCAGGAAAATGTGCACATACACAAATAATTGGGGGTGAGGAGGAGAGGAGAAGAGAAGAGACATCTGTAGTTGTATTAATCTTCTGTGCAACTTGTTCCAAGTTTAAATTTTAAAGAATCAAGGAAGAACTATATCTAAAATGATAATGCCTCTAGATAGCAGAGCATGAAAAGTCAGTTTAAGGAAACCAACTCCTGTATCAACAAGAAATTAATTTGGTTTTTTTTACTACCATCTTTTGAAAGCTATGTACTAGAAGCAAGATCAGCTCTGAGATTGTAAATCTATTCTGAATTCTAACCAAAAGTCATTTCATCATTTAATTTTCACAAGTAAACATTCAAAACCTAGAAAGACCAAGACTCTATACGCAGCTGTAATTCTACCTTAATGAGCACACCAACTATATCACCCCTCATGACTCTGCAACATCTGTTAATTTTACTCAGTCCATATATGCTGAGGTCAGTATGGATTTTCTCATTTAAGCATATGGGTATTCTACAGATAAGAAGTCTGTAATGCTCTTAAATCTAATTTTCATTGAAATACTAAGTTCCTAGAGAGTGCAATCTGATGATAGTACTACACCAGCATAACAACCAGGAAGAACAGGCCTGCCTTTCCTTCCTTCCACCCCTGTAAGTTCCTCTTGCGCTTGTGCTTCTGCACATAAAACCCTCCAGCAGGTCAGTTCAAGCAGCTGAACTGTCTGCCACTGGTTCCAGTAAGCTCAAGAAGCAGTTCAAGCAAAGGGATGAACATTTAGCCTGGGGTGAGATAGAGAAGTCTGTTTTTCAGAACAGATAACTACTTGATAATACTGTTAAGCTAAGTCTAAGTGCACCTCAGGTGTTGCTTTTTAGTTCCTTGCACGTACACGTGGCCTGTTAGAGACTGTGTATTTTCAAAAGTAGTAAAACTCCTCTAATAGTCATTTATGATGATTATAATTTACCATAATTGAAATTTTTCCTTTTAGCATTACTTCTATGGATCTCACCTTCTGTTACAGCACATGATTCCTCAAGAATTAAATTGAAGACTTAAACCAAAAGTAGCTCACTTACCCTTTGGAACCTCTAGGAACAGATTTTGCATCTGCCAGATCTTCCCCTGAATGTGGGCCATCTCCTGTGTCTGCCATTACGGCTCTCAATTATTAGCTTGAAAACATAAGAAAATAGAAATAAATGATAGCTAATATTCATATGAAATGCTACCTTCAGATTTTTGTTTGGTTTCCTTAAAGCCTTACACAATCAGAAAGCAATTTTTTAGAATTGGGGAACACACTAGTGTTAAAAGGGGATATTCACACAGAATAACTTTAGCCTAGAAGTATTAGTATTGGCAGGCAAAAAAACCCAGCATTTCTGAGTATCCCCACGTATCTTATACTTGAAAGAAGAACATGAAATATTCTTCTAGATGACTGCATTCTATAGCAAGTCTGGGAAAAATAGTCTGTAGATCCCTGTGACCAAATCATTAAAAATGCCTAAGAAAAGCAGGATAAGAGACAAATTGAAAAAAAAATCTTTAAAATATTGTAATGTCCCTACATGCATCAGTATCATTTTAGTATTGTGACTGTTATGTCATTTACGGATTGTTACACATCAATAAGACAGAAACTGAGATTCAAAGCCAATCAATGCAATTTATGGGAAGCATACAAAGACTAACATAGAAGACTGGATTTTGGGTCATAGTATCTTGGGAAATAAATAAATAAAATAATAAATAAATAAAAGACAACTGCAACATAAATAACATAAACCCACAACAACATAACTTTAAATAGTTGATGAAATCAACTCTGTGCTGTGGGCTGCTATTTACTATTAATTGGAACACAGGACAAGAAATAATCATTGATACCAAGCCAGAAATCAATTTAAACACAATAAACCTCCCTCTCAATTACTCTGTGTGCACCCATGGAACACATTACCACAAGTAACCTTTAACTCAGGATTCATAAAAGGATTAAGCATCATAAAGTTAAATAGCCAGAGAGGATAAAGTAATAAATGCTTGGAAGTGAAATACATGCTCAGACCTCAAGAAACAAGCAAGGTACTACAAAGCAATAATTTAAAAGATATTCACTTAGCAGATATATTAATGGTATGTATACCCATCTTTCTTTCTTTGGTTCTTACAATAAGCCATTTACTTACATCTAGTTACTCTGAATACTATGTCCTTGTATCTTGGAGCACTGATGTAATGAGGATATCTTCTTGCTCACAAAATTATTCCAGACTTAAGAACTGTTATCACGTAAATTAGCAGCACACAGGAAATTCCCTGAAAACTAAATGACAAAAGTATCAAATAAGCTTGATATTTAAGAAATAAAATTTCTAGAATAGTTTATTGTGTTAAATTTTTCATGGCTTTTAACCCCCACCAGCAACGAAGTACTATGTAGTCACTTGCCAACTGGGCTACCAACGACTGCTTACAGAAAAACTGAGCTGAAGTATAGGGAAAGCTAACAATTCTGTCCAACAGGTAAGACCCTGGCATTCTTAGGGAGGATAAGTGGATCATGAGGCTGCCTTTGGTTCACATCAGTTGAAGATCCAGCCAAACTGTTGCATTCCATTAGGGACTTGTTTTAGTAAGCTGGTGGGAATAACACTGGTGAACAGTAGCAGGCTTCAGTAGGCAAAGTGGAAACCTAATACACTGGGACATGAATGCTTCTGTAACACAAATGTTGCATGCTGCAAACAATAAAAAAGATCTTCAATATTAAGTGACCTAAATTGAGACTTATCTCCTCAAAACTTTTGCAACCTTAAAACTTAAACCTCTAGAACTGTTGTCCTTGATCCAATCCCAAAGAAACAATAAAATTTGAAGTAGCTAGCAAACCCCACAATTACAATGAACTTTGTTTCTGAACAATGTAATACACAGCTTGTCTAAGAGTCTTTACAGAAACTAGACAGATAGTGAAGAAAAACTGGGTATAATACATTAGGTATTTTAAATACGCATGCTTTATCTTCAGAATAGAATCTGTAACTCACCTTTAACATCCATCAATTTCTGAGCACCAATCCACCTGCATTTTTTTGAAGAACAAAAGACATCCACAAAGAGATATCAGTTTTGTTGCTAGGCACTCAAATGTATGTTTTAACCAGCAGTTATGTTTTCTGCTCTAAAGCACTAGTCAGAGTAACAGCAATGCTCTCTGGAGCACGGTGCTGATTCTAACAGACTACTAAGAATTGCCTCATGTTGGTTTAGGTAATGCAGTGATGTCATGTTCTGTCAAGCAGAATACACATTTCCCTATAGAGGATGATCTCATGCTGTTAGGGATGGGGCTGAGGATCATGACAAAGCAATTAAAAATTTAACATTAAATTGTTATTCTGCTCCTTGATATTATTTTTCTCTTAAAGTTTAGGTAAATAAGAAAATGTTTTATTCAATGCCAGCCTGGATTTACTTATTTACCTGGACCTAATGAAAATAAATTAACATCATCATGTCCCACCACTGCCATAAGAACCATCAGGTTTCTTTATGAAGACACAAGAAAAATAATGATATAGTGATAAAAATAATACCAAAGCTTCTCAGACAGGGAAGGAAGCAAGTAACTGAATTGGCTCTAGTTACCAACTGTATCTTGAAATATGCAAACCACAGGAGTCAAGACAACACATGTTCAGTATATGCCAGCTGCTACAAAGCAATGATTGCAGCAGTATTAAAATACATGTCCAAAACAGAAAGCAGTATTGTAATCATGTCCTTAAAGATTAGAAATGGGCAGTTTTCCACCTCACATGACTGCAAGAGAAAATGCCAAGCATTCAAAGAAGGTATTTTATGTACATAAATATATGGCACATTAATACATGGCACATAATACAATATGGCACATAAATACATGGCACATTATAATACTAATGCAGACAGGCAGATTAAGGATTTTCCATTCTATGATGTATAATGGTAACAAATAATTATCTAACTAATAACGGAAGGAAAACATAGAAGCTGACATAAAAAACCCCAAGCAACTAAAAAATTTTGAAATACATCATTACATTTTCTGTGTGGCATTATCCCCCTGTTAAATACTGCTGTCAGACAAAGCATGACAGTATGACTTCACAGTACTTCTGGTCTGGATGTGGTTGCTGGGAGGCACTGACACCGGGCCAGTACTCTGATTTTCCAAAAGCAAACAGTTAGTCAGCACTTATCTGCAAAATCAGCAAGACCTAAAATCACTCTGAGAATAGATGGGTGCCTTGCTTATTAATTCATCCATACCTATTAAACACAGCACCACCACAACAGATATAGCCTTGCCAGGCTCCTTAGTGCTAAGGACACGGTGTGTTATTTTCAAACCTACCAAATGATGACTGGTAGATAATTAAAGAAGAAAATTATGGGTTGAAAGGTAGAAGATCAGAGCTGTCCTTCATTCCAGCAGGGGACAGGACACAACAGACCTCGGACAGGGCCCTCTCCACCGTCCCTATGACCCTCACCCCGTGGTGATGCCTCCCGGCAGCCGCACACTCAACTCTCTGTCAGAGCTGTTGTCTAGATGAGTTTTAACCGCTTGTCTCCAAAGCTTTACTTTGGTGGATCCAAATGCAGGTTTTGACCCTGTGTTTCCAGTTAGCTAACAGTGTAATGCAAGGCCACCGGAAACCAGTTTTAAATTAAAGCTCCTCTCCCCACCCCCCCCGTCCCCTTTGTTTAGGCAGCTTCTCCACAAAAGCAAGCTTAAATGAGCAAATTGTCCGTCTTAAGCCTTTGGAAAAGCAGCAGCTGAGTCCCCGGCCCCGGAGGCGGAGGCCGGGAGGCGGAGGGCGCTGGCGTGGCACTGTGGACGGCCTCCCCCGCCGCCGCCGGCGGTAAGCAGAGCGCTACCCCGGGCGGAGGGACGACATCCGCCCGCAACAGGCACCCGCCTGCCGGACCGCCCATGGCGGGAGCCCGCAGGCAGCCGAGGAGCGGGCAGGCGGCGCTCCCAGCCGGGCCCCCCCCGCCTCGGGCGAGCCACGGCTCTCCTCCGGCCCAGCTGTGGAGAGCCTCCGGCTCCCCCGGGCCGCTCCCTGAGGACGAGGCAAGAGTGGCTCCTCCAGACCGAGGCTCCTCGGAGCCGGAGAGCCATAGACATGTCCCTCACAGGCGCCAGCCCTACCCCGACCCTACCCTACCCTACCCTACCATACCATACCACACCTTCGTTTGATTCAGCCACCGTTCCCGCCGCCGCCCACCTCAGCTGCTGCCTACCTGCTCTCCCGGCGCTGCGCCCCCACTTGCCTTCTGCGGGACGCGGTTAGGCGGCAGGACGGCCGCCAACCGTGGTTGCCTCTCGGCCGGCGTGGCTCCTCCCCGCGCGGGGCGGGAGCCTGCCCCAGGGGGGCGTCATGTCTGTCGGGCGCTGGTGGCGGGGGAGCTCGGGTAATGGTGGTGAGTCGGTGTTTGTAGGGACTGCCTTCACTGTAGCTCCCCTTTCCCGCGTATCTCCGTTTCTTCCCCCGGGGCTGCTCCCCGCCGTGGGGGGTGGCTCCGGTTCTGAGGAGGGCAAGTGGCGTGCGGCTGAGCCGAGCGCCATGGCTGAGGAGGAGCGCGGCCTTCCACCTCCTCTCCCCGCCTCGGCCTGTCGGGCTGGGACTCCCGCCGTCCCAGCGCCTGGCCGGCCGAGCCGAGCCCATCGGTGTGCCCAGTCATACGGCGGAAACATAACGGGAAAGGGCATGTGGGGTTAGGGTAAGAGGAATGGCTTTAGGCTGAAAGAGGGTAATTTGGATTAACAGCTTGAAGAAGAGAAGGATACGTGAAGACCTCGTAGCAGCCTTCTAGTATCTGAAGGGGGCCTACAAGGATGCCGGAGAGGGATTCTTCACCAGGGACTGCAGTGACAGGACAAGGGGTAATGGGTTTAAACCTAAACAAGGGCAGTTCAAGTTAGATATAAGGAAGAAGTTCTTTACTGTGAGGGTTGTGAGGCACTGGAACAGTTGCCCAGATAAGTGGTAAATGCTCTATCCTTTGCAGTGTTCAAGGCCAGGTTGGATGAAGCTTTGAGCAACTTGGTCTAGTGGAAGGTGTCCCTGCCTGTTGCAGTAGGGTTGGAACTGGATTATCTTTAAGGCCCCCCTACTCTGGTCTCATGAGACCTCACTTGGAGTTTTGTGTGCAGTTCTGGTGTCCTCAACATAAAAAGGCCATGGAACTCTTGGAACAAGTCCAGAGGAGGGCCATGAGGATGATCAGGGGACTGGAGCACCTCCCATATGGAGATAGGCTGAGAAAGTTGGGGCTGTTCAGCCTGGAGAAGAGAAGGCTGCGTGGAGACCTCATAGCAGCCTTCCAGTATCTGAAGCGGGCCTACAAGGATGCTGGGGATGGACTATTCATCAGGGACTGTAGTGACAGGACAAGGTTCAAACTTAAACAGGGGAAGTTTAGATTGGATCTAAGGAAGAAATTCTTTACTGTGAGGGTGGTGAGGCACTGGAATGGGTTGCCCAGGGAGGTTGTGAATGCTCCATCCTTGGCGGTGTTCAAGGCCAGGCTGGATGAGGCCTTGGGTGGCATGGTTTAGTGTGAGGTGTCTCTGCCCATGGCAGGGGGGTTGGAACTAGATGATCTTAAGGTCCTTTCCAACCCTAACTATTCTATGATTCTATGACCATTCTGTGATGATTTATGATAAACAGCCATGCCCTTCAGCTGCCATCACACCCAGACTCCCCCTACACCATGCACACAGAAGTGCCCATGCGAGGCTCCCATGGGTGCAAATGCTGAGCCTGTTTGTTACAGCTGCACTTAATGCTGTAACATTTGACTTTGTGTAACCCAAACCCTATTGCTTGTGATCAATTGTTGTAGTTCCTCTGTGTGCTGAAAACCATCTACTTTTCTGACAGAATGTGCATTTATAAAGATAATTGCCATCTTGAGTAGTTCGTGAGGATGATTAACAAATGAGAAGCTATAAGATTTCAGTGAGCTAAGAAAGCATGGATGTACTGGACTGTATCAGAGCAGCACTTTCCACTTACTTTGGGGGTTTTCTCCCACCACCACATGGTGGAAGCTTGGAAATCACAGAACCAATTGACATATGTAGTCTGAGTATACTTGCCTGCTAGCGTTCCACAGCCCTGCCATTCAACCTTACACAACAGCTCTCTGAAGCTGAGGTTTCAGCTTCCTTATCAGCTTTCAGGTCATTTAGTTTCATATTTGTACATTGACCTTTGATTGCAGGATCAGAGTAAATTTCACATGAGAAACTTAAGTTTTCCAGCTTCTCCCAGCAGGCACTAGCCTACTTTTTGAGGTCTCATCACCAGGGGTAATATCCTGCATTTTGCACAAAATTCCTCAAATCTGAATTGTAGAAGCTACTTCTATTAGAAGCTCAAGGTGAAAATTTGACGGTCCTTGTTATTGTTGAGGGAAAATGAGTAGTAGATTTCAGTATGCCACAGTTTCTCTCATCATAAGTATAACTAAACTAACTTTCACTAACATTAAAGAATTTAGCACTGGGGAGAGTTATTTAATATATTATTCTAAAGCTGAAATCTGTAGCTGATGTTGCATCATCCACACTGGCCAAGACACCAATGTAATCATGTTATTTTGAGTAGCAGTTGACTAGTGTGTTTAAGCTTCATTTCTCAGCAGCTGTGGATAGTGTGTTTTGTCATAATCATTACAGGTTTTTTAGCATAGGTTGTTTGGGGTTTTTTTGGGGCGTGTGTGTGTTTTCTGTGGTGGTGTTTTTCTTACTACAATGCAGGGACACATACGATGAAATGATGTATTTGTCTTTCCCCCATAGCATGAGGGAGCAGATAATAATTTCAGAGACAGAAAGTCCATCTGTCTAAAAAAGCCCAAACAACCAAAAAACCCCCCAGTCATCTAAGGTATCAAAACACAAGATGTCTGCTGACACCATCACTTCTTCCCTCTAAAAAAGGAAAACGAAATAACAAGTTCTTTAAGTCATCTCCCAGGAGACACATTTTCCCAGGCACTTTATGCGAACATCCTGCTGAGTCAGAAACACTGAAGTACAAACGTGTCAGTGATGGCATTACTTTCTGGCAAGTAAAATGAAAATAAGGACTCCACTTACTTCTGGTGGGACAGAAGAGAGGAGGATGAAGTAGGAATTTCCCAGTAAACTCAGAAGGCTACTTACTCTGTGTTCCACTTAGTCTGTAAGGGTAAATTGCACATGGTCTAAATACATGTATTAGGTATAGATAAAGTTACCTTGAAAAGATATATTGGGCTGTTGCAAATCTGAGAGTGTTTGGACTGCAAGAACAGTGATAGATCTCAGTTTAAGGTCAGGGTTACCAGCCTTCTCCCAGGTTCAGATATCCACTCAGTCATGTGTCTGCAAAAATATGTCCTGATTTAACTAGGAAGTTTAAAATGAATAGAGAATTATGGAAATTCTTATTTGTTTCCCTTCTTTTTAATGGCCACCGTGTGTGAAAGTCTTTTGCACCCAATTGATTTACAGCAGAACCAACAGCATAAAAATGAAACTGAGGGTTCTGCTAGCACTTATGAGAATTGCTGATTAATGTCTCTAATTTCATTTTTCATTCCCAAAGAAGAAACTAATTGCATGAAAAGGAAGTGGAGGAAATTCATGGGCCAGGAGACTGGCAAGGTCTGCAGAGATAATATGTTTAAGCCCAGTTAGAAAAAAAACATTCTGTTACTTAGACTTGACATAGGCACTAAAATGTCAAAACCAGACAAGTATGATGTGTACAGTGGTCAGAAATGTAGGAACCTTTACCATGGAAAACTTGAAGGGGCATTCAGAGGATGTAAAATTTGAGCTTCAGGGCCCACAAGAATATTTAAATACTCAAACTCACCTTGTGTATTCAGCTTGTTAAACACTTGAATACTTTTGAGCAGGGTCAGTGTCATGTTTGTCTCATTTTTATCTTTTGTTGCAACTTGTGAAGTTGTTACAAGAACCAAGTAGTTATTGCAGGGCAAAACTAAAAGATACCCCTTCATCTTTGTTACTTCTTGCCCCTCTTTCTCTGTTTCACAGTTTCTTAGCAATGCTCTTTACCGATTTGCAAGTGTTCAGAGGGGCAATGAATTTTCCAGAAAAAAATTAAAGTTAATTAAACTTGCAAATAATTATATTCATGCTAATCTTGTGTTTATGCCTTCCTACATTACTTCATAACGTTTGGATTACTTGTGGAACTAGAAGTTGAAAGGTTGCAAGGCAGCAAGCACTACTGCATCAGGTGCTATTTCTTGAAGAGAGAAGATTGCTACCTTAAATTTGCAAGAAAGTACATGAGATTTTAAGCAGCATTACTGATGAGTAGCAGAGGTTGGCAGTGGAGAATGGAGCCCTCATTTTGGATTTCACATCTTTTACTTTGAGATGCAGTGCTCAGAGCTGAAGTCAGATACCTTAATTTTTCTCAGAATCTCAAGTGCTGTGCTACTTATACAAATTAATTATCTCATTTGTCTTTCCAGCCATTAATCAGAAATAATAGTATTTTTTCACTCCTTACTGATGCTGTGTGGCTGGTTAATACGGTTTGTGTATTTTTTTGAGAAGGAATATAATACTATTCTGTAAACAAAAAAGAAGCTTCCTACACCTTCCCTTATTGTGTCTACTCTGTTGTTTATCTTTGATAGTACTAATATGGAGATCTCTTACTTCTAAAACTGTGTGGAAAGATTTAATGTTAAAATTAATATCATAGCAAGATTAGGTGTTGATCTGGAATATTGGCTACTCTCAATAAATAAATTACGTTCAACAAAACTAGAATTCAAAGCCGTGATAAGTACAGGATATATTAAAATTGAGTCACAAACAGAAATTGATAGTTATTTGACTATTTGTTGTTGCTTCAGAACAAATGAAGAGAAGCTGGGAAGAAAGACTGAAGAAAATAGAAGAACTAGCGTCTTACTATGAAAGTAACCCTCTTCCTCCAGTTTATAAACCAAGACTGTCCAAACCCTTTTTGCCATCCCCTGTTTGGAAAATATTTTGTCGTCAGGCTGAAGCTTTCAATTATGTAAAAACCTGCAAAGAGGTATATTATTTGTTTGGTGAATGTCTCTGTTTGTTAGGTACTTTCTAGGTTGAGCTTCACTTAAAAGCCTGTTTGGCAATAAGGTCTTTATCAGATTGCAAGATCTTTATTTTTTCCCCCTTCTTCCCAATCCTGAAACAGCAAGTAGTTTTATTGTCTTTGTGAGAGATCCTGCTACACTGGAGGTACCTCTGAGATGTACTATTCTAACATACAAATTGGTATGTGATGTTAACCTCTAGCAGTAAAAGTGCTTTTGGTAATGTTGCAGTGATTTGTTCCTTCTGAAGATGAACAAGCTATCAGGGTTGGCAGGAGAATGGGAAAGTAGCGAGAGGTGAGTAAGCAGAAAGAGGAGTTAAAAACTGAGAAGGAAAAAGAGATAATCAGGAAACAGAGACAGAAAAATCTGTACAACTCTGCAGTGGCATTGGAGTAGCAAGTTCAGTGATAAGAAGTAATGAGCCAAGTGAATGTTAAGCAAAACACATCTTCTGTTTTCAGTTTAATGCTTTTCAAATTGGTTGCTGCTTTTAAAGAAAATACTGGGGTTTTCTTCACACTTTTTCAGGTGTTTAAGTGATCCTGACAGTCTGCTTTCCAGAAGGCACTCTCACTGGCTTGGCAATAGGGTTTTTTTGTGTTTTCCATTTTTGTATTTAAGTAATATAAAGTCTAAAGAATATTTGCTATAAAGCCATATGCTGCCATCATGTCCATGAGGCTGTTCCTTTCAGGACATTGTTCTTCCTTCTGTTAGATGCACTTGCCACTGATCAAAAAGAAAGAAGATTTTATAGAGAAAACAGAGCAAAGAAATGCTTCACATTTTTGCTTATGTAACTGAAATCAGAATTGTATTGATTAAAACCAGATGCTACTTGGCTTGAAAAAATGATAAATGATCTACTTATAGTTTCCTGGTATCTGCTAACCTTTGACCAAATAAATTAATAGGAACTTGTGAAAACTTCAGCTGGTTCTTTGAATTAAAAAAAAACTTCAATATTTTTACTTTAAAAGTGCGTTCATGTATTTGCCTTGGAAAAGAACACACAAAGTGGACAGAGGTTTTACCTTGTGACGTCATATGAACAGCTTTGGTTTTATTACACGTGAGTATTTGAAAAGGTATCCTAGATGTTACTGTAAGATAGCAGTGTAGTGGTTACACTGTTATGCAGTAATAGCTCTTACTGGATAGCTATCCTCGGTAGCCATCTGCTGCTCTGATAGAGCTGAAATGGGTAGCAGAGGTTTCATCTTGGCCATGGGGAAAAATTCATAAGGACAAACCAATCTATTCTCTACTGGATTTGAACTTTCTTTTGAGATGCAGACTGCAATTATTCCCTGTGAATTAAGGACTATGTCTAATGAACTTAAATCTAGTAGCAGTAGATTTGCTTTGGCTGTCAGGTTTCCTAAGAGAATCATGCCAACATGTGACACAAACATATTTCTATGATTTGTCGTATTTTCATTTAAATGGGTATTAATATAAATGGTAGTTACCGGTGTGTGGGTTCATGTTTGTGTTCAGTAGTTTCAAGTATTGGCAATTCAATTATATGCTAAACTTTTTATTCCTTTTATTTGTTTTACAATAAAACATTTGGTTATGAAGTAGAAGAAATCTAGGAGTCAATTTTTATATGAAAAGTAAGCACTTTTTTTTCTCTATTTGAAATTAAATTAGTTTTTAATTTAGGTAGAAAAAAAGTCTGTGTAATCTCAGTGATAACTTACTAAGTTTTACTTTTGAGTTTTAAAGGGTTTTTTCTGTCATTCCTTAAGGTCTCAACAGCATTTCTTTTGACAGTATGTAAGGTAAGGCTTCGGGGGTTTGGGGAGGAGAATACAAATTAAATTCTAGGCCAGACAAATGTCTTTGTTGAAACTTGATGCTGAAGTTAGTCACAGTTTTTTCCAAAGGATTATAGGGTTGCTACGTTGGTTCTTTTTTAATATGGGTGATAGACTGAAAAATGAAGGAATGTTGTGTGATCCTTGTTTGCTACTGATAAGTATGTATAATGTTTATCTTGCGAGGTTGTGATTTGCTTTTGTTTTTCCTTAGCAAAGGTTATAAAACAAGTCTTATGCACTGCTATGAAGTAATTCCTGAAAAAGATCCTTGCAAACTTTATTTTGATTTGGAGTTCTACAAACCAGCAAATCCTGATGCAGATGGCGAGAGTATGGTTGCAGAGTTAATTGAGGTAAATTAGAGCAAAGTCATGTTGTAGATTATTATGAATTCATTCCTGATTTAATATGAAACTGAAGTATTCACCACTTCATCTTCATTATTCTTTAGCAAAATGAAAAGGTATTGTAGACCTAGTGGTTATCTTTAATTAAGTAAAAAGTACTGTTTTAGTGAAAGCAAAGGCTCTCTTTAAGTAAAAGTGAAAAACAGAGAACGATATTTGTTGGAATGCTTGTATTCACTGTACAATGCTTGTACAGGTTTGCTGATACAAGCTTGCTGTTGCAGATTGTTTTATGTGCTCTGCCACTTCAAAGCTGTAAAACTGAAGGAATGTTTAAGTATTTTTCAGAGTAGCATTGATAAAAGTTCCGTTCATATACTCCTCTGCTCATTTCTTTTGCCAGTTGATACACTCATATATCATATTCAATCATATACATAAGCTACTAAGACTTTGACCTGAAAAATTGAAAATCCGCTCAGCTTATCACTGTTAGTATTTTCAGTGACTTGTTCATTTCAGCAAATACAATCTATGCCAAATTTGGTTAAAGTTTGCTATGAGCTAGTTTGAATTAATTGTATGCTCAAAATGAGAAAAAAAAAAAATCGGGAAAAAAAGATGCAGAGTCTGCATTTGTGTTAGGTTTTATAGATGCTACTGTTAAAAATACTAGAGAAAATAGCATAATCAATGTTTGTAATTTCAGCTTGTCAGCGAAAAATTAAAAGAACTTTATGGTGTAAATTGTTCAGCCAAAGATGTCTTGAATTTAGATTCCAGTACTGATGAAAAATTTAGTCGACACTTAATATTTCTACCCCAAAAAGCTGTATTTAAGGATAATATTCATGTTGGTAAGTGTGTTCTTTTCTCTTACACCTAGAAATAACAAGTGAGGTTTTGACTTTGTACAGTGCCTTCTCACATTTGAATATTTAATGGAATTATATGTGGAAACAAATACCTATTCCCAGCAGAAATTACCAATGATTTCTATTTCATTAAGCTTCATTATTTCTCAACTCATCTTCTACTTACTTTTTCTATAACTAGCATTTGTGATTGCTTATAATATTGGCTGCCAGCCCCGAGTGGACACAGAGCAGTTATTTCCTATATGACACTGTGGTAACAGCTACAAACCCCAAAGATTAAATGGGATTACTGCAATTTTTAGTTCAAAAGTATGGTCTTTAACTCCTCTGCCACTACAAAACTCTTAAATAATACATGGTTAATAATACATGGTAAATAATTTGGTATGACAGCAATTTTAACCCGTGATCTTGTTAAGTAAACTGTATTAGTCTGTTCTTTCAGTAAATGCTTGAACTGTTCATTCTGGCCCATTAGTTAAGTGTTATGTGTCTCCACTGTGATGTGACTTTGTCATGTTTACTGTCAGGCTTAAAATACAGAGATTGCGTGTTCATGTTGTGCTTTTGCCTTTGCTGTAGTAAAAACCTAAAAAGGCAGATAACTTCATAAAGTAATTTCTCAGAATCTGTAGGAAAATATACAAAATCTGAAAGTTTTTGTCTAATATTAAACTTAAAAGGAGTAATATATTTTTTAGACACATTGAAGTGTTGTCTTTTTTTAAAATTAATCATTGTGTTCTATCTAATAAATATTTAAGATCAGTTAGTGGTATTTATGTGGGATAGACTAGGATATGGACTACCACATCTTGGATTATATTGTTTCATAAGCATTTAATGTCAGGAGATATACACAAAGTGCATGGGCTTAAAATTAAATATGATTAAAACCATTTAGTATATAATTGGAATTATTTACTAGTTAGAGTTAAAAAACAGGGACTGAATTCATAGCTCGTGAGAAAGTATAAGAGATGCTGTAGTGATCAATGAATTTACGTATAAAAATACAAAATACTGTCAGTGGTCAAAAGTGGCAAGCCACCTCGCTTCTTAGGTCTCTCCATTCAGTAGTAAAATTGCAAAGGGGAAGATTGTGGCTGTATGATACAATTGACATATGCACAATTGTTTATTTTCTTATGTTTAACAAAGTTTAGTAAACTTCTTGCCAAGCGTGGGTTTCTCAGTCGTGAACCAGAGCCATTTTGTACTCTGGGCTGGTCAAAGATGTCATTTTTTCCTTTTAAATCCAGAAGGTGGGAAAAGAGACCCCAAACTCCAACCACTTCCAGCTTGGCTGTTTTGCAAAATGTTTGCATAGGAACTGTTGTTCTTTCTCGACTATTAAATGATGTTACTTGCGTTGAGGTTTTCCTGTTTATTTTTAAGGTAACTTTGTGAGGAGGATTCTGCAGCCTGCCATAAGGTTACTAGAGAGCAATGCTGCTGCTGTGATTCCAGAAGGAGCAGGACATGTTTTCCAGTGTTCTGCAGAAGGAGTTGGATCAGATGGCTCTCTTACAAACCTCACAGCTGTTGGAGATGCCTCCAAAGACTGGCCAGCCATTGCTCACAAAACAAAGGATACAGAAACATCATACCAGGGAGAAAATTTGGAATTTTCATTTCTAATAGTAAATGATAAAGCTGGCAGCAAGCAACTTCTTGTAGATCTAGGTAAGTATAAGAACAGCTTTTAAACCTCCTTGGGATGTTACAGAGGTTGTGAAAACAAATGTTCCTTAATCTTTAATTACAGACAGTAGGAACAGCAGTGTTTATATTGTTGTCCCTTCAGTCAGAATTTAAGCCAAATACAATATATGCTGAAACTGTGATCATAAATGCTGTACTTAAATTACTCGTAAATTCTGGTCCATGGAACTTCTTCAATTATTATATTTAACTCTTTTGTTCTGAAGTTTGAAGAAACTCTTGCCACACAAGACTCTAGTTTTGTTCCTAAGGACTTGGTGCTCTTAGTTGGATTAGAAAAGGATAGCATCTATATTGCATTTTTGTCAGTTCAGTTGAATTAGAAGCTGCTTCATTATGGAAGGCATGGCCTTCTGTATTGTTCTTCGTGTACGCATTGAGCCTTCCTCCCCTCTTTGGAATGGCAGTTGTTAGATTTTAAAGACAGAAGAACAGAAATGCGGGGTTGGGCACTTCATGGCCCCGCTGGGTTTCAGCTGCTCATGGTATTAAAATGTTAAAAATCTCCAGGAGCACAACGCCCACAGTCAAACTAAAGTCTGAAAGTTGCACCCTTCTCCGTCCCTGTGTCTGGTGTCTCTGCTGTTTGCCTTGGCTTAATGAAATGGAAAGAGGTTAGCATGCATTTGCACAACAGTGTGTTATGTACTTGAGGACTTCATCTGGCTTTTTTTTCTCTGAAAAACCCTCTTTCCTTCAAATTCTCTTCATGGAATTCAGGATCACTTTTACTGCTGGCCTCTTCAGTATGTCTGATTTGTTGAAACGTAGTTACAAAGTTAGCCTTATAGTAGGCTTCTCTGTTACTGAGTCAGAAGGATTACTTTGTACCTACTGTTCAGGATTCCTCCAAGCATATTAGTGAATGGGAATTACAGAAAACCAAATAGTTCAGTGCGTCATCTTTTAAGAATTTGGTGTTAGTCTCCCCAAATTAACCATCCTCAGCATTTGTTACACACATTACCTCAAAACTGGAAAGTGAAAATCAAATTAGCTTGCAGTGATAGAAAGCTATGTGACATTCTTGTTGAACAAGTTCTTTAAGCTCTTTTATCTTCATGAAAATTAAATGCAACCCACAAAGAAAGCTCTCACCTCCTCAATAAATCATAGACAGATCAGGCAGTGTTTAAGATAGATGTTCATTTTTTTGTGGTTTGAGATTGGAATCAAATTTTCCTGATAAATGCTTCAGACAAGTGGTGTCTGGTCCACAGAAAACAAAGTTTAATGAAGTCCTTTCTGATTAAAATAATTGTGCAGCTTTTTATTCTCAGGTGCATTTCACAAAGTTAGCATGAAAGCACTGATTTCCTACACTGAAGGGAAGCTTTTAGAAATGAGAATGTCAGAATGATTAAAATGCCTATGTAGAGGTGTTGAGTGTTTGTCTTAATTCTTCTGTGACATAACAGATGTACCTGTGTGCGTGATCTCACTGTGTTGCATTTCTTCTATGGTATGTGAGCCGAAGTTAGTAATAGTTTTTGTCCATTCCTTAGACCCTTAGCAGTCTCAGGAAAAGGATTTCATTTACAAGTGCTCAGTTTCTTAAACCCTAGCCAGCATTGTTATGTTAAGAAATATCTGGTTTCCTGTAGGAGTTTACACAAAAAATAGAAATTTCCGGATGTATAAATCGTCAAAAGCAGGAAAAAACGTGATTCTGAAGATAGCAGAGGATAATAAATTTGTCCCTAAGTGTGAACAGAATGTCTCCATGGAAGAAGCGTATTTTCTTTCCTCCTTGGTCTGCAACGTTAGGTAATTGTTTCATTCTGGTGGAATTTAAGTATTTTTAAACATGTATTTTAGTGATTTTTCTCCTCTGGCAGTTGTGAATAATTACTATCAATGGGCAGTTATTCCATGGACATTGTTACAGGGTAATTTAGAAGTTTCCAGTAGAATTCCTTTTTCTCAAGACTCTTTAAATGTTTGAAGAACACCACAGAACGCGTGGTTTGGCTTCTGGGTTGTGCCTTATCTCTCTATACACACATGCTGAAATGTTAACTACTGTTAATTTTGGTTGGATTCTGTATAGTTCTGAGAGGAAAAAGTTGATTTCTACTCATTTAAATATAAACAGTAAATATTGTCTTAAGTGTGATTAAAAAGGATTTTTGTACATGTTTATCTCCATACCAGATTGCCATTTTGGTACAGATACCTCCTTAGGCTGGATGCTGGTACATACAATAATCAAGTTTTCTGTATCTAAACCTCTGATATATCTTACCCTGCATTGACCGTACATTAAGATGATCCTAGTCATTACTGCAGCAGAAAGCAGAAAGTTAAAGTACTACATACAGCTGTATAGTATTGTGTGTAATATTTTTATTAAAAACAGGTATTTGTTGTGACTGAAGTTTTCATATACTGAAATGTTTGCTAGCCCATAGCCCAGTAGCATAAATGGTGTCATGTGTTCAGATCACAGGCATCAGCTGAGTCTGTCATAAATATGTATGAGAACTTCTGCTGTGTTGAATTTCGTCTTGTCTGATCATCTGCCTTCCAGCTAGTAATATGACAAGGAAAAGTAGTTCATTGTAAAGAGAAAAAAACATCTGAGACCTTTCAAAGTGTGTATATATATGTATATATATTATATCTAGAGCAAATACTGCTTCATGAGGGTGGACCAGCAGTCTTTAAATGAGAGAAGTGCCACAGGGATAGGGAAAGGTTACAGACAGCCTCACAGGCTGGCTGAGGCTGTCATGGACCTCTGGAGGTCAGTTGGTCCAGCCACCTGCTCCTGCAAGGATGCCTGGAGCCGGTAGCCTTGGACTATGTTATGTCATGGCATACTATGGAACGTTACAGTATGTTACGCCATACCGTGTTGTGCTGTAAGAATCACAGATTTTCCTTTGTATTCTCTTTTCTTCAGAGTGAGGGATGACACAAAAGTTCTGTCATCTGGCCTTCCAGAGGAGAAGGGGAACGTGTCTGCAGTTTTGAACAGTCAAAATACCAGAAGCAGTAGAGGTACTCCAAGCCTTTTCTACTCTTTCACTGGATATACTGTGACTGACACACCTGGTAACCTCGAGGAGGGCTTTTCTTCAGCAAACTTTCTGCAGGAGGCAGCGTGCAGCTGCATTGACGGATGCTGTACAGCACATGACTGCCTGCCGCTGAACCTCCCCTCAATGAGCTTCCATGGCGGCCATGCTTTGTCCCCTTTCCCCCGGCTCCTTGGGGGTGGCAGTAGCAGTTTAAAGATCTACATGAAAATAACAGTGGATTTATCCTGTTTTTGTTTAAGGATTTGGTGTGGTTCATGTACATTTTCTGTCTATGGTCTATACAATATGTAGCAGTGTTACAGTTGTATATGGCAATGGCAAAACCAGTAACTGGGCATATATGTGGCCTTTGTTTTAACAGATTCTATGGATGGTTATCAGGATTCACCATATCCAGAAATTGATTGTTTCGTTCGTTCTTTGGTTAATAATGATGGGGTACAAGGAGGTAAAGACCATTTTGCTATTTACAAATGAGTATTCTGCAGCAGTACTTTTCAGTAATTAATTCCCTTTTTAATTTCCCCAGGAATACGGCGATGGAATTATTTCTCTTCAGAGGAAATACTTGTGTATGATATTTCTGGTTACCGGTGGTGTGCAAATATTGGAAGAGCTCACAAAAGTAACAACATAATGTACGTTCTGTAACTATTCACTGCAAAACAGCTTTATTGTCCTGCTCAACTGTTACTCTATAATAATGCTGAAAAACTATTATGGATAGAATTGGCAGCTGTTACAATTTCTGCACTGGTTCTTTGTGAGGATACTATGCTTTTAAAAACTAACCAAACAAAACCCCCAATGTCCTTTGTGATAACTGAACTTGCATTTCTAATATTTCTATGAGGTAGTCTTCATGCTATTTAAAATATGTGTCTGAAGATGCTAACATACAAGGCAGAGTATATTAAAGCTATTAAGTGGTACTGTGTGCTTTGATGCTGCTTAGCAAGGAAGCTAAGCAGTCACAAGTAAGATAAAGAAAACAGAACACTTTAAAATTCATTACATTGCATCTTAACTTACGTTATTAAAAGAACAAAGGTAACTCCTGCCCCCATGTCAGTCTAGGTGAGTTTTGCTGGTCACTCTACAAGGACTCAAGACTTCTTACAGATTAGCAAAAGAAATCTTGCAAAGTTAGGTTTTTCAGATGACATTAGAATTGCAATATATCATCAGTGGAAGTATTTTAACTTGAAAATAATTTTATATAACCTTTAAAATAACTGCAAGGAATGTGTTTTGGAGAAACAAGGGTATAAAAAAAACCCCTCCACAGCCACAATGCTAGATGAAGTTGGAGTTTCTAAAGCACAGCTGAAAAAGCTGGGTTGTCTAATCAGTTGACAGGAAATAGTGCTTTTATCTGGCTTTTATAATGAAATTAACTCTAACAGCAGCAGCAACAAAACCTTACCTTACACTTAGGTCCCATATACTAATCTTACTGTATCCCATATACTAATCTTACTGTAATTACTTTTTCTTCCAAGCTTTATGTAATGAAGTTGAATAAATATCACTGCTACGCTTAGAATAAATATATTTTTAACTTAAGAAACCTGAAGTTTATTCTAAAAAATTAGGGCCTGTACAAAACAAGTATGCAGTAAGCATGTCAGAGAATGAAAGCAATATCCATAGATGGGGACAAGCAAAACCTGTTCAGTGTTAGTTTCCTTCTCTCTGCATTGACTTAATTTAAGTAGTGTTACTAAAAAATAAATTGCTTCGTTTTTAGGATTCTGGTAGATCTAAAGAAGGAAGTCTGGTATCAGAAGTGTCATGATCCAGTCTGCAGAGAAAAAAACTTCAAATCACAAAGTATGTATTCTGTGATTTCAAAGCAATTATACTTGATACTTTTTGGAATGCTAACCTTAATTCATGCCGTGTATTTGATTTAGGTTTTCCATTACCACCTAGGATCTGTCTCCCATTTCTTTTCAAACAGGTATGTTTTTGTCCTGTCAATATACTACAGTTCTTGTGAATAAAGCTGTTTCTGGAGTTCACTGGAAATCCCTGCTAGCACAGCCTGTTGAGCTCCTTACAGTAGTTACACTGGTACAGAATAGTTCCCCAGAGCAGCTGTGCTGGTGGGGTAGCTCCATATATTCATTTTTAAGTTCCCCAGCAGGAGATCCAGTACAAAACCTGTCAGCACAGATAAAGCTGCGTTAGCTTTATATACTGAATTACTGCAATAGCCTACCTTCCCCTGGGACTAAAGACTTTTTTGTTTTGGTCTGAGCAGTAGTTCCCATTGCATAAACCACAAGAGCACTCCAGGTGCAGAATGGAGAAATTGCCCGCATTAAGCTCTGCTGTGCACTTTTGACTTCATGCTGGGCCAGCTAAAACAGAAGTGCTCCCGGACCACTTGAGTCAGAGTCAAATTTAAGTCAGTGATGCTCAAATGTGAAGTCCACTTAACTCCATTTTAGTGTATTAAAGCAGTTACGTTTACCCACACAGGTAGAATATTTAACCCAACTGAATACTGCACCTGGATTCTAAACCCTGAACATAGTAATTTGTCTACTGAGGAGTCAGTAAGAGTTTGGCACCTCTGCAACTTTTAAATTTCACATGCTTAAATTTCATACTGCAGAATGCCACATCAAGCTCTACTGAAGCAGATCATCAATAGCTATTAGTGTTATTTCACAGAAAGTGTAATTTCAATGCATTTTCAGGTCCCAACAGAATCTTTAAACAGACACTAAAATTGGTTTTAACCTTGTATTATTTTAAGAAGTTGTATTCATCAGACTACTTGTAGTTTGCTAGAAAAACAGCATATTTCTATTCCTGTTAAAATAGGCTTCCACCGCTTAATGTGATTATAAATCAATGTACTGGAACATCTGTCTTGTTGGCCAGCTTTCTGTAGTATCCAGTAGATGTGAGTACAAGTTTCAAACTTTCAGGTCAGAGCAGTTAAAGATATGAAGGCCATTTTCATATGTAGTAAGTAGGATTCTTGTTTCTAAAAGGAAGAAGAGTATGAAAGCAGGAACATGGAAGTAAAGCCCCATTCTGATGTGTCAGACTTGTCAAATACCTCGGTATCTGTAGAGAAGAGCTTGTCTCAAGGGTTCCTGTTGTCAGACAGCGAGTGGGACAATGCAAGCGATGATGCCTGTTTCCTAGAAGCTACCGAAGATGTGGAACTAGCTGAAGCTGCAAATGACAGTCTGAATTATGCCATGGAAGAAATCCCTGATGAAATTCTTTTGGAAGCTTTAAGGAAACAGGACACCTGCAATAAAGAAAGCAACTAACCCCCAACTTGGCTGGCAGACTGCTAGCAGGGAAGTTTGCCTCTTGCATGCCTTCTGTGAAAGATACTGTGATATAGTTCAGAAGCGCTCTTGCAGAGCTGTAAGACAAAGAACTGAGTAATTGCCAACAACCAAATGTCCTCTCAACTGGTCTTCAACAGGCATGAGGAGATCATGGAGGACTATATGAAGGCTGAAGAGTACTGGACTGAAAACTTGTGATGAACACTGCTCCAAGTTTAGGACTTCTAACACTCTCTCTGCTGAGTGGTTTCTATCTTATTAGTTGTACGTCCAAGTTCTACTGACAAACCAAGGTAGATATCTTTACTTTCAGAAATGGAAATTATTTATTTCAAATAAATGTTTTCATGAAATTTCTATCTATGTCTTCTCTTTAAAAAATACATATTGCTTTCAAGATCACATAGCCCAAGATTAAATACTTAAAGCTTTAATAGCCCAAGATTAAATACTTAAAGCTTTAATAGCCCAAGATTAAAACCCAGCATTGTTCACAGAGCACAGAAGAACTTTACTACTTTAACTGGAATACCTGTTTCATTAATTTTACTGCCATCCCGAGTACATTCTCACACAGACTATTTAACTATAGAAAGATAAAACCTCTGGTTAAGTCACTGATTTCTTTTAAACACTGAGGCAACACAGAGCAGCAATGATTAAACAAGCTTTAACCACTGACCATTGTAATAACTGTTACTTGCAAGTGTCAAAAAGTCTATTAAAAACACTTAATGTTTCTCTGATAACTTCTCTCTTTGTACAGCCAGAGCCTCTTCCAGTTTCACATTAATATTCTGAAAGTGTTTTTCTGCTCCTAGAATTCTCCGTGACTCCACCAGAAGAGCAGGGAGGCTGGAAGTTCCATACTGTTGATAAGGAAATAAAATTACAAGGCAATCTTTTTAACTCTTGGAAAAATCGCTTACAGATCTCTATTTATTTTTCCTCTATATGAAATGGTGCAAGGTGATTTTTGAAAGTGTAAACCAGCCAACATTAGAGAGGCTTCTGAAACGGGAGGATCTCCCTTACACAGGCAGGCATTGAGCGCTGTCAACAGAAACCACCACACCAAGTCATGAGCCATGGTGACAGGAGAAGGAGTGCCAAGGCTACATGAGAAGTTACTGTCTTTATAATTAAACACCTTACAGAACACAAACGTAAGCACCACAGCATTCCCCACCTTTGATCAGTAACAACAAAAGGAATTCATTACTTGTTTTTCACTGTTAATCGTTCTTCGATTTCTATAAAGAATGTTAAAACCTGAGGACAGCTGCTGTGCTTCTGTGTCCTTTGAATTCCTGGACGCAGACAACAAGGTAGCAGAATCCTCTGAAATACTTACGTTTCTAACATGGGGCCAAAAAACCTGCGTGAGATACCACAGTACAGTTGCAGCAGTGATCCTCAAGTTGCTCCCACAGAGACAATTAACAAAATACTGCTATTTAATGTAAGTTAAACATTAACAGAAATGCCCATCAGTCTAGGAAAGAAAAAAGGGCAGGAGGGCTGATCCAGAACAGTTCAGGAACATACACAGAATATGTACTTACGACCACCTTTTCTGTTGGATTTTCTTCTCTATAATCCAAACAGTCTTGCTGTAGCTCCTTTAAATCAGTAAGTAATTCAGTTGCTTGCCTCAAGGCAGATTGCCTTTCCTGTACCTCAGCATATTCTGTCTGTAGGCATAGCAGTTGTGGCTCAGCTCTGAAAAAGATCAAGGCTTTGATTATTACATCTGCGTATTTATTTCATGAGTAATTTATGAACATATTTCCTCTGAAGATTTCAGGGAAAGGTTCATCAAAATACAACACATAGGTTAGTGTAACATACTGTTTAACTAGAACAACCAGCATAGTCTTTAAATGAGAGCATGAGTCCAAATCCACACAAGACACAAACCTTTTTCCCACATCTCATTTTTGAGTCTGACAATATAGCCACTCTCTCTGAAGCACTTGAGGTTTTTTCAAGTGAACTTCCTTAAGCACCTGGTGTTACACACACACACCTGCTTGCAGGCTGAGGTGTTTTGTTGGGTGCTTATGCTGAAGCATACTCAGGAGCCCCCAAGTACATACACCTCTGCCTAAGTAAAGGGGAAGGCTCAATCCATTAAAATTGCACTCCACAAACAGCAGCAGTCATTTAAAAGTGTTGCATCAAAAAAGCTTTCTTCAGATGATCAAATGATTAAAAGGCAACAAATAAAAGATGCGAAGACAGTGTCAGCCTGTGAGGGGGTTCAAACCCTGAGGGATGCCTTTAATGTGTTCCTCGAGTGAAGTTTATCCATAGTACACCAAAGAAAACAAAGACTCTCATGGCCATAGAAAAAGGGGTTTTAATCTGCCTTTGTGGATCCAAGGCCGTGGTTCCCCACAGAGTTGACTTACAGCATGTGTGTTACAGACAGCTTTGGTATAAAGCTTGCCACAACTAACAAACGGGTTATGTGGCAGTCCAGTGGTTCTTCCAAAGAACTTCAGTGTTGCACATCTGGATGATACCTAAGATTAATGCCGAGTTAGAGAAGTGGAATTGTGTGGCCACATGAGATGGAAGCAAACTATGTACCCAGAGGCATCCCTGCCAAATTGCAGAGGTGAAACACATTCTCCCAGCTCAAAACCAACAAAAAACCCCTTGGTATTACCTTTGTAAATTTATGATTCAAATTGTAATGTTTGTGTTTTTCTTATGAATATAGGGTCTGAAATACCATCCCAGTAACCAGTTACCGAAGGGAACTTGTAGGAATGACTATCCTGAGTTGTATCAGGTTATCCTGAGCTTTTGCAAAAGCAAAGCAATCGAAGAGTAGAGTTTCATCAAAATAATATGAAAGAACAAAAAACCCATTACTTTCACTTCTGGGTTACAAAATAGCAGACTTAAGTTCTTCAGGCTATTCCTGGGCCTCAGAAACATACCCAAATTGCTCTTGTTGAAGTTGAAACAGTTGCTGCCTTTTCTTTCTCACGTCTGTTAATACCTGAAGCAAACAGTGAGAAAAATCTTTGAAATGGTGCTGTAACTCCACAGGCAAATAACTCCAATTTTGTTGACTTTTTTCCTTTGAAGTTTTATGCTTCTGATTCTGGGTGCGGAAGGTTCCCAGATACCAAACCTTATACACTGCCATACTTTACATTTGTATTTTAAACAGTTCCAAGCTCTTTAAAACATCAAACTCGCATCTGCATCCAAAATTTCTCTTAAGGAACACTGGATCTACAAGCATGCAAAAGGAGTTTGTGACATTTTGAACCCAAAGATAACCAACTCTACCAAGGTTTTGTTTGTTTCTGTCGTAAAAATGCAGACTAACACGAATGTAAGGCTGCCATAACTAAGGAACTAAGCATAGTTAAGCTTTCGTTAATACAACATCCAACTTAAACCAAAACAAATCATAAATGTAAATTTAGCAACTAAAAATCTGATTTTAAAAAGATGTACAAGAGGCAAAATAAGGTTAACTCTGAGTGGCTGTGAATGCCAGATGTATATTAAGGTTTTCATTTTATATGCCCAGTAGCTTACCATATCACCTCCAACTAGCTAGACTTTAGCACATTAATTGCTACCTCCCAGAATAAGCTTTTTGTTGACTTTACTTGTTAAAAACTATTTTGTCACTGAAAAGTTGGCACAAGCTGTTAATCTCGGCAGAAAACCTCAAACAGACAGTGCTCAACCTGCTGTGGTAAGGCTGTCACCTCTCTCCTGATGAAACCACTGCAACCTTTCTTTGCTCTGACACCAGTTCCTCCTCATGTCGTTGTTCCCCCGTTACATGTTCAGTCAGTTCCTACTCGCTCTGAACGAACAGAGGAACTGCCTTCCTCTGAACATCTCTATTTCTTGGAGGTTAGCTCTCAATATTTAATTGGCTCTCCAGAGGCTTCACCATCATTAATTTAATGAACTATTCATGAAAAAGAATAACTCACAATCATAGACACCTCTTTTTACACCAGTATAGCAGTATATGCATGGAGTTTCCAATCCATTGTATTTACTCAGATCTTTTCAAAAAAGCCTCTGGTGGTTCTGTCATGGTTTAAGCCCAGCAGGAACTAAGTACCACACCTGAGCCACTTGCTCACTCCACCCTCTGCCCCAGCGGGATGGGGAGGAGAATTGGAAAAAAAGTAAACCCCATGGGTTGAGCAAGGACAGTTTAATAATTTGTTATTAATAATAAATATAATAGGAAATAGAGAGAGGAAGGAATAAACCTCCTCCTCCCCCCAAAAAACCCAAGTGATGTACAACACAACTGGTCACTACCCATCAACCGATACCCAGCCAGACCTGAGCAGTGATCTGGGCCTTCCAGATAACTGCCCCCAGTTTATACACTGGGAATGACACGCTGTGGTACAGAATACCCCTTTGGCTAGTTAGGGTGAGGTGTCCTGTCTCTGCTTCCTCCTGGCTTCCCCTCCTCCCTGGCAGAGCATGAGACTGAGAAGTCCTTGATCAGAGCAAGTGCTACTGAGCAGCAACTAAAACACTGGTCCGTTATCAGCGTTGTTCCCAGACTAAAGCCAAAAAACACAGCACTGCACCAGCTACTAGGAAGAAAATAACTCTGTCCCAGGTGAAACCAGGATAGGTTCCATATCCTCTATTTGTGCAACTGATTCTGTAGTACAGTACACTGCTTTGGTGAATTATTTTATTCCTTCTAGTCAACTTCTCAAAATTTCAGTGTCCATCTCTGTATGCTGTACAATCTAGTGATAGATATGTATTTACCTTGGCATTTTTTTTCTTCACATTCTCTAATTCCTGGACTTCCACTATCTACAGAGGAAAAGAAGAATTACAGACTGACTATGGATCTTTATTTCATCTTTATCCTCCCAAAAACACAGTTGCAAGAACTACTTTGAAATGACATGAAAAGATGGTTAAAAAACCCCAGCACTGTTTCAAATTAAGATTACAAATGTCAGTTGTGTATCAATTCTTTCCTCTCCTCATGCCAGAGGAGGACTCATGCACAAAATAAATCATCTTGCACCAGTCAGTGCAAGTAATACTCCTTGTACCAATCAGTGAAGTACTACCTAGCTTAATTTTTCTATAACTTTGTATATAATGTGTAAATCTAGCAGTTTTAGTCTTGCTTATTTTAATGAATCACTTGGTAATTTTAGTACTTATTCATTATACTTCTCGTAACTCCTACAAAGTTCTGAGTTTATTTATTCATGTTTATTAGTGAGAAGAAATGTTAGTCCTCCAAGCTAAAAATCTTTTTACAGTTAGGTTCAAAGTGTTAATTAATAAAGGGCAATTTTTCCTGTTAGAGGCCGTAGTCAGGCCTCTACACAAGAGTCACTGAGACATAATATAACCATTAAATCATCAACCTTTTAAAACTGATCTGTGAGCCCAGTGTTTGGCAGAACTGCTCGGTCAAATTATGCAGCTCTCCAGTGTTACTACATAATGCTTTATACATGTCAAACAGGATTATTAGATGCTTCCCTATTCTCAAAAGCTGACAACTTTGCAATGTACTTACAGGCCATGCTGGATGGGGCTTTGAGCAACCTCATCTAGTGGAAGGTGTCCCTGCCCATAGCAAAGGGGTTGGAACTGGATTATCTTTAAGGTCCCTTCCAACCCAAAGCATTCTATTGAATCAGTGAGAGCAGTGCTGTGCCTAAAGGCAATTCCCATAGAAGCCAGCACAGAGGCAGCAAATCACAACCTGCACACAACAAACTGTATTCACAGTATTTATCCCGACAAGAGATTAGAACATTTGAAGTATCATAAAATAAATATGTAAAGGACAATATAAAACCATAAGCATTTTGATTCCAGTGTAATATACATCTCTATAATCACTACTACAAAATTGATTTTATTTGTGATGCACTTACAAGATCAGTGATTTCATCCTTGAAGGCAGCACAGAAGCTATTGATAGCTTTTCTGCAAATGTCTGATTCTGTCCTTTGTCTGGAGAAGTCAGAGAGACAAAACACAAACCATTTGGTTTAGTAAAGGAGAAATCTCATCCTTGGAATAATGAATAAAACCCAGACTTAAGCAGCTAGTAGCACAGGCAACTGTAGATCTTTCATGTACTAGCAATAGCTTAATTTTCTATATTGAAAAACATCAGCTGAAATGTGTTGTTCTTATGTTTGGAAAAATATCGAATCCCTAGAGACCACCTCAAGATCACATACAAAAATATTTGGATCACAGAAACCTAATAATCATTAAAATACCATCAGCATGTCACCATGCAATAGTACTTCCCCTGAAGGACAACCCCTTAGCAAAACGCAGGTAATTTGTTTTTAACACTTTGAGTATTCAGCCATGGGAAAGCAGAATATTTACCTGTAATTTGCTGTTATCTTCTCAAATTCAGTCAGAACAACATCCAGTTCTGTAATATCTCTAAGAGATCTCTTCATCTCTTTGGGACACCAAACCTGTACAGAACATGGACTACCCACTGAAACCACAGAATAAAGACAAATATTCCACGATTCAGGAACACATTATAATATAATGGAAAAGTGATTGTGCTCACTATTAAAATAACCATCTAACAGTTAGGAATATTTTAATATAAGAGGAATATATCTGTCCTTGGCTGAACAACTATGATACATTTATCTGTAAATACTTCAGATTTGGATGATCAATCATAAAGAACTTTCTATTCTTCAGCATTTCAAGCAAGTCCAGGAGCATGTTATTAAACCAACTGATAAACTACACAGGGTAGACAGATACAGCTGTTTGTGCTGTAAAAACTAAGCCTGATTTTGATCAACCTGCATTACTCAAAAGAATCATGAGTTGTTATATTTGTATACATTTTGTATTAATACCATGTATGCTTCAAAAAAACCCCTATATACAATTGGGGTTTTTTAATCATTGCAATAGTGTTATTAACTAATTCCACAAAAAGTTAAACTGTGTTTCTTCACACACTCCCAAATGTAAATCTAGTACTTGAATGTGATGGGATACTGTTCAAAGGAAGCAAGATGACACCTGAGAAAGTTTCTCTCTGCTGAAAAATGCCACTCTTGATGTTCCCTACCTCAAAGGTCTTTATACCAACAGCTGTGCTGACACACAAAGTCAGGGGCACTCCAGGTTCTGCCCCACAGCTGGTGCTCCAGGCTTTGAGACTAAGGGATGTACTGAAGTGTCTTACAGTTTCACATCCATGGGCCAGACTTCACTCCAAAGGGAGCCAAGCTGCATATGAGTGATGATGCACACCTATGATTTACCCCTAAGAGAGTAAGTCCAGGCAATTGCAGAGATGCAAACCATGGGAATCTGTGTGGCACACCAGACCCTCAATTTAACCATTGCTAATGAATGTCTGTTCCAAAACTGAAACTAAACTCTCCCATTTCTAGAAGCAGTGTGTTGCTACATGCCAGAAACTATAACCATTGTGTTATGGAAAAGCATTCATCTTGAATAAGAAAAAGCTATATAGGTGTTTTGAAGTCTACTTTACCAGAAGGATCTGATGTCTTCTCCTCTGAAGGCCGCTTCTTTTTTGCCTGGAATTGAGTAGTATTCTGAGACTTCTGTGATAGAAAAAGCAGATTAATTTCAAAAAACCCCATAGGTTTACTCACTTAAAATTCTGAGACATGGCAGTTAGGCAGAATGCAGGAAAGCATTTCCTGACTGAAAGGTCAGTAACATCTACCTAGGCCTATTTCACCACAATCACAGCACAGTGACCACCATGCTGAAGTACAGCAGCTGCCTGACCACACTGGCCAGCTGACATGTCAGCCACTGCCCATGCAGCAGGACTAGAAACAACTTAAGGAGCATAGGGACCCTCAGTTCAGCACAGTCATCACCCAGTATGAACAGTTCTCTGATCAATAGCACCTGCTCATTTTCCTTTTCACCCACATTCTGTCCAAATCCTTTCTCTACTTAAGACTATTTTGTGACACCAACAGCACTTCTACTGATGAAAGACTAACACCTTGCACTGAACTTTAGAACACACTTTTCAACAATTCCAATTCCAAGAAATTTCAATACATAAAGAACTTTAAAGCAAACTACTGTATAACTTTTTTTTTTAGGCCTACTTTCTCAAGCCTGCAGACAGTTAATTTCCTCTTTGTGTCTGAAAACTAAGTGGGCTTAGAAACATTTTACACAAACTGTGGTCTGAGTGTGGAAAAAACACAAAAACTGAGTGGGTTTTGTTTCATTCTACTATATATTCAAAATTAATTTTATCACTATTAAATTCTCTCATAGATATGTTTTACTTCAATACGGAACAAGTACAAAGGATTTATATTCCTTTTGTACACCATTCCTTAAGAACATCTATTCCAGATGTGAAAAAGTTATTTAAAAGAACATATTCCTAAATGAGCAAGAGAACAGGCTACTGGATCCAGGAACACCAGGCTATTATATTCCCTGTTGACATGATCACTGTAGCTTTAAGCATTTCACTTGGTTTTCTCATGGGAATACCTTGAGGAATAAATTATTTCAGATATCATTAAGTACTAAGGCAGTACTAAGAAATGAATGAAAGGTCTTCCTCTTGCCCCAGCCCTCCAATGCAGGCATGGCATGAAGCAAGCTAAAATTAAATTGACTGATAATACTCATGCAACTTTTTCTGTACCACATTGTCCGTAAGGGATTCATCCTCAGAATCAGCCGCACTGAATTTCCGAACATCACCATCAGACATTTTTGAGCGAGGTGTTTTTTTACTAGGAAAAGAAAAACATCCACACGTAAATCCACCATACACTGAGAAAGAACAATCTTCAACCACTTGCACAACAAAGCCTTGTGTTCTGAGGAATATTTTGTAGCACTATGTCATTTAGTTTGTGATCCCTAGACTACACAAGAAGTTGCAAATGGCATATATAGGGAGCAGAATCTTTATCCCTCAACAGCAACCCTCGCAACAACTTAGAAACCCATTGCTAACTGAGCACTGGGATAGCCATGTTGTATTAAACAGGAACTTCAAAACAGAAGCAAAATTACTAGTGAAGATAATTTAGCAGGAATGGAGAAGGGTTCCTTGGGGGACAGAGTTGGTAATACAGAAAAATACACATTCCCCCTGCCATACAAACACTGTTATTGTCTTGCTATTTTATTCAAATCAGAACTATTTCAGATTTAAACCAAATTTAATTTAACAAGTGAGAAATACACTAAAATTTGCATTAAAATATTTAAAAAATAATTTTCTTTGTTGCACAGAATTTAACTGGTTTCTAGTTATTTTTAATTTTTTCTACCTTTTAACTTTAGACACCAGCATCTAGAGAACTAATCAATGCCTCACACAGGTATTTGAAAATCCTTTCATACTAAAAAAAACAAATACAGAAAGTACTTAGATCAATGTACTGCTTACAGAAGGCAGACTAGTTTATTCTCACATTTCTTTTCTACATTCCCCAACATTACTTACTGTTTTGTTTCTCATCTGGGAAATTTTAAGTTAAAGTACCTGACAAACATAACATTTTTCCCATTTAATCTGAAAATCAAAAGATTAAATTGAATGCTAGCAATGATTTTTTTTCACCAGACCTTCCTGTATTTTTCCTTTGTGGTTCTGAAACCCGGCCAAGTGACTCGCTTTGTGAATGTTCCTCTCCATAAGCATCCAGAGCAGTACTGTGCAAAGGGTGATCTATAGAAAACAGAAAATGAGCTGTGTGAAAACTGTTCCTATCTGTCCAGGCAAAGAGCACAAACGTGCTAGTACTGCCTGCTATTAAGCATTTAGTTAGAATATTTATGGTTTGATTATAATACAAAGGAACTTTGGTTAAAAGCATTCTTTGAGGATTAGGAAAAATATATATATTGTGAAAAGCTTCACAGTTTCTATACTCACCCACCTGCTGTTATCTTTACAACCCGAAACCAAAGGTGCAGGAAAGCTCAGTAGGTATGCATGGCATATAGCAAGCAAAGTATTTTGCACGGTTTATTTAAAAGTCTCTCTTTGTTATGGCACACATCAATCTTCTAAACACTTAAACAACTACTTTCTAAATTTTACCTTTTGTTTTTAATACGGATCTTTTTGGCTGCTTTATTGATGGTGTAAGGCAGCAGTTACAGCTGCTACAGAACATTTGTAAGTGTAGAAATCTTGAAGGTAGATACCAAATATGTCAGAACCTCTTTAAGTTCTAATGTTGTTTAAGTTGAAACACTTTAAGTTTTTATTATGTCTTCCATAGCACAATGTCTTTTTTCAAGAACACTGCCACAGAAATTTAGTGTTAGCTTATGCTGAGCAACCTGTTCTACTGGAAAGTGTCCCTGCTCATGGCAGGGGGGTTGGAACTAGATGATCTTTAAGGTCTCTTCCAAACCAAACCATTCTATGATACTATTATTAGTGTTAGTGGGCATTCTTTTTATAGTTCTAATACATGACACAGTAGTGAGAAAAATAACAGCATTTAATTTTCCAGCTCTTTTCTCATGACAACATTTTGCTATACTGGTTTCTGTAGCTAAGTTTCAGTGCTGTTTCTAGTAGCTGCATGTGTATTACACAGTATGCTAGAGATTGGAAGGGACCTCAAAAGATCATCTAGTCCAATCTCCCTGCCGGAGCAGGAACACCTAGATGAGGTTACACAGGAAGGTGTCCAGGCGGGTTTTGCATGTCTCCAGAGAAGGAGACTCCACAACCCCCCTGGGCAGCCTGTTCCAGTGTTCCGTCACCCTCACTGAGAAGAAGTTTCTTCTCAAGTTTAAGTGGAACCTCTTGTGTTCCAGTTTATACCCATTACCCCTTGTCCTATCATTGTTTGCCACTGAGAAGAGCCTGGCTCCATCCTCGTGACACTCACCCTTTATATACACTAATAAGGTCCCCCCTCAGTCTCCTCTTCTCCAAACTATAGAGACCCAGCTCCCTCAGCCTTTCCTCATAAGGGAGATGCTTCACTCCCTTAATCATCTTAGTTGCCCTGCGCTGGACTCTCTCCAGCAGGTCCCTGTCCTTCTTGAACTGAGGGGCCCAGAACTGGACACAATATTCCAGATGCGGTCTCACCAGGGCAGAGTAGAGGGGAAGGAGGACCTCTCTTGACCTACTGACCACCCCCCTTCTAATACACCCCAGGATGCCATTGGCCTTCTTGGCCACAAGGGCACAGTGTTGGCTCATGGTCATCCTGCCATCCACTAGGACCCCCAGGTCCCTCTCCCCTACACTGCTAACAGGTCGTTCCCCAACCTATACTGGAACCTGGGGTTGTTCCTGCCCAGATGCAGGACTCTACAGTTTCCCTTGTTATATTTCATCAAGTTTCTCCCTGCCCAACTCTCCAGCCTGTCCAGGTCTCGCTGGATGGCAGCACAGCCTTCTGGTGTGTCAGCCACTCCTCCCAGCTTAGTGTCATCAGCAAACTTGCTGACAGTACACTCAATTCCCTCATCTAAACCGTTGATGAATATATTAAATAATACTGGTCCCAATACTGACCCTTGAGGCACTCCACTAGATACAGGCCTCCAACTGGACTCCGCCCCATAGACTACAACTCTCTGGCTTCTCTCCTTCAGCCGGTTCGCAGTCCACCTCACTACCTGATCATCCAGACCACACTTCCTCAATTTAGCTATGAGGATGCTGAATTGTATTCTGGACAATATATTGTCCAGAATTTCCTTGAAGTAACAACCATTACAGCTGAGAAAGCTCTCAGCATTTTCTCTGCAACTCCTAATTACATAGTTTTTAAAATATTTTTATAATTGGCCTTGTAATATAAAAGCTATCTATATTTAACAACTGAGGACTTCACACAGGGATAAATAATTTAAGATTCTGATCTTTCATTTTTAAACTTAAATTCTTATACAATTGCAATGTTACATTGTGGAAATTCTAATGTTCAGATTATTAAACTTGAAGAGAGTATTTTTCCATAGACTTTACTTGCACATATTACAACATTATTCTTGTTACTTCTTAAATGACAGAAAAGAACACCACTCTCAAAAACCTCCTCTGTCTCTCCTGCCCATAACTTGCTCCGTCGAAGAAACAATACCTTTACCTAGGTAAGCATTAAAATATTTTGCCCACCTGGTTGGTTCATGAAAACTGTACATTAAATGACATTCAAGTTAACACTGACCAAATGAATCATCAGGCTCCTCAAGCTGATTTACTTGCGACACCTTCTGTATCATTGAGACATCTGGTTCCTCAAGGGAAGGTAATTTCCGAAGATGGGAGTTGGGTTTGTGTTCCTGGATGGGTAGGAAATTAATAGCTAGTTCATCCAGCTTTTTGAGTGTAAAACAAATTAAATATGACAATAAATTCCAACGTTTGAATAGACATACATTTAATCAGGACCATACTGACTACTGAGCCATGATATAAAGTATTTGAAGTGTGTGTTTCTTCTCAGACTATAAGGTTTTCTTTCCTCTAGGAAAAGTGATGGTATAAAATTGATGTATTCTACCACTTGATACTATACTGTAGTGTGCACTTTATTTTATAAAGCTAAGTGTATAAGCTTAGAAATCTTATCATAGTCTAACATCTAGTTTCTATGATCTGCAGCCTTTTTTCTTTTCAGGCATTAAAATATTTCTTTTTTCATCTCTGTATTACATAAATTCCCGATTTAATTATTTTCATTTAAAAAAACTGAAAAGCAGTGGTGTAACTTCCTACAGAAAGTGGCATTTATAAATCAGGGATTGCATAGGCAGTTCCGTAAAAGCAGACGGTAGACAATGGCACTAGTTTATGAAATAGTTGTAAATGTGTCGTTAGCACCCAAAGTGTGAGGGAATTTCATCACTAACAGGTGTGTGCAAGGATGGGGAATTATAACCAGAAAACACTGACTTCCTGAGCTTATAGTTTTACCAGCACTTAGCAGTGCCTCACAAGTTTAGTTACAGTACCAAATACAGACCTATCAACTATTGCCTCTATAAGCTGTTCTCTTTAATTTTACATGACTGTTTTCAAAATTTCGCCCATTTAAGTCAGTGGCCTATTTTGCCTGATGATGTATTAGTCCTAAAGGAAAAAAATGAAAAAAGGCAAAAAAGGAAAAAAAAACCGGAAAAAGGGAAAAAAGAAATCCCTCCCACCCCAAACCTGCACGAGCAAGGACTGCAGTGCACAGCTCCCAGCATCCACGCAGAGCCCTGTATCAAATACCCGTGCATCCACCTCAAGAGCCGGTGCTGTAAGAGCACTGTGAAACAAAACATTTGCTGTCTCAATTCTGCTCAAGCTAGGAAAACTTACCTTTAACTTATTGCTGGAATGATTGCGCTTCATTTTCTTTCTTGAGAACATTTCACTGTTCAGTATAAGCTGCTAAATATACAACTGAGGATAGAGCTACTGAAAAACTGTCCCCGATACAAATCTGCTGTCTCAATACCTGAGAGAGAACGGAAAATCTCTGTTAACGCAGTGCATTATGCATAACTCACTTCACAAGTAGAGCTCCCTTCCTTAGGCCAGCACGACACCCGGGGTAGCACGTCTAAACGAGCAACAAGACGTGTTTAATGAACACGCTAGCGCATAACGCTGTTTACACCTTCGCTTCTGCTTCCCTAGGGCCGATCCTCTCACGCAGAGACCACCAGACCCCATCGCCGACTGCCAGCAGCCCAGAGCCCGCCCGACCGGGCCCGCCGCCTCAGGAGCAGGAAACAGCAGTCGGCGGCCACAGCGGGAGCCCAGCCCCGCACAACCGCCACAGCCGGCGCGAGGCTCCGCGGACATGGGCGCCCCTCGGCCCGACCCCTCAGGTGACCCACCCACCTCCGGCGCCACCGCCTTCCCGCCGCGATTCGAACCGCGCACGCCTCTGGCGGGAAGGGGCGGTGCCATAAGCCGGGGCAGCACCGGAAGGGGAAAGGAGCAGCGGCGCAGGGATGTTCTGCCCCGGGACGAGGGGAAAGTTGCAGCGAGGGCTCGGTGCCCGTTGATGGGAGGTGAAAGCCTCGGGGCGAGGCGGTGGAGGTCCCTCCGCAGCGGGGGCAGAGGTGCCAGGAGGGAGCAGAGCAAGCTTGGCCTGCTGGTAACGCGTTTGCCTGTGCTTTGGTCACGGCAAAACTGACAGGTAGTGTAGCTTAGTGTTTCCCCATTCCAGACACCAAGGTTTTATTTTCAAATCACCTAGCAGAACAGTGGGGAGTCAGTGTTCACATGAATTCACCTAACCCACCCTGTAACATGACTGAAACCCCCCACCCAAACCCTGCTTTTTAGGTGACATTACGCAGCCAGGCCAACGCACTGGCCCTCTCCAGCTTCATACCTACCTACAGAAAACAAGGTCAAAACCTTGCAGCAGTTAAGAAACTGATCCAACCCAAAAGACAGTACTTGTTACAATAATGTGCCAAACTCCCTGTCTCGGGCATTTAATTACTCAGCAATTAAATTCTTGCCGACCATTCACCAATTTGACAAGTCTCAGTTTCAAGGGCCCTTTTCATGCCCCAAGCTCTTCATCCACCAAAAATGGTGTTCTAGGATCATCACACCACCAAATAAGCTAAAACACTGTGAAACAGCAGTTGAGGATGGACAGGTTGCACATCCTCTTTAAGCTTTTTAATTTGATGACTACAGCACCCAGCAGCATTTAGTGGCCTGTGTACTTAAGGTAACAAGCCCTAAGTACAGCCAAGCCTCGGCTGTGTGGTAAATGGCTTCTTCAGAAAACAGTCTGTGGTAGGATGTGTCAAGAATAAAACTTGATCCAGCTCCCACGTCCCTGAGGAGAGGTGTGGGAACACATCACGATCTTGGCAAGTGACAAAAATCGGGTTTATATTCCCTTCAGTAGGGAAGAAATATATAAAGGAACATATGAAATTACTCAAAAGGAGAAAGTCTACCATGGCTAGGAACAGAAGTGTGCTTATTATTTCACAATAACACCTGTGTTCACATTGTGCTCTACCCCTTGCTTTAGTGGTGATGCTTCATGTACCCTGGTCTGATAAATCTGCCCATGAAGTCTTTCATAGCATACTCTTGATTAAAGCTAGACACACAATAGAAGGGGGAAGGGGAAGAATGATGACAACACCGGAAGGACAACCACTACCTCCCAAACATAGCCTTAGAGTTTCAGAAAACTCCAGATTTCACTCATGAGTTGTTTTTGATAATAAGAACACTACTTAACCATCAGAAACCATACTGAAGACAAAGGGCTTTTGGTGCTTAGGAATCCTGATGGAGCAAGTTGCATACAACAGAATCCCTTGCTTATAGACACTGGCCAAAAGCCTACACAAATATCAGACCAAAGCAGAAAGTTACTTTCCAGAAGTGTCAACCACCAGTATTTGTCCTCCATTTAGTATGTTTGTAGCAGTGGAGTCCTACAGCTTGTCAGTTATCCAGTGAACCCAGGCTTGCTAGTCAGCAGCATCGTGCCTTGGTAAACAAACACTTCACCAAGTTGAAATGCAGAAATATTTATTTTGGTTTCCTTCATTGGTTTTGAAAATTGTTTTGGTTTTATAAAACATAGAAATAGCCAACACTAAGCAAACATTTGAATTCCAATGTAACAAACTACTGCTCTAACAGTTGACTTTGATTTGTGTACTATAATTGCACACATGTATGAAATTATGCTACAGAGTAGTGCATTACAATCACACACAAATCTTAGTGCAAACCTTGTTGTGCTTGTATTTTAAGTATATCCATGTTTTTTTTGAAAACAGCAATGAATGCTAATGCAGAACCAACTGTTAAGGATAGTAAAAGACTTCTGCTTTAATAAGGCTTATTTCTGCTGATTTCTCAAGCAAAAACTAGTTATTTTGTAGTTTATCTGGGAATTAGGTTTTTATCCCTGAACAAATACCTATCCTGTGCCAACACACAGTTCTGTTGGCATACATAAATACTTCCAATTGCTGCAAAGCATCAGGCAAAAACATTCTACCTGATCTATTTTGCTATTCAGTGAAGAATACTCAGTGGCTCATACATAAAGCACAGAAAACAGAGGTTATGTCAGAAGCTCTTCTGCTTACAGAGGACCTGGCACATTTTTGAAATGCATTTTAAATACACGCTCATTACAGGGAAATGAGTGGCTAGTACAGGTGCAGTTTACCTGACTGTTAGCATAGCCAGCCTCCCGAATGGTTTTGTTTTTAAGCCTCTCGTGTTCTTGCCAGAGTTAGGATCTGCTCATTTACCAGGCTGGCACCATTCTGGAATTTGTGTTCATACAGCAAAGACCACACTTGCTGAATTAACTGCATCCACACTTTCAGTGCAGAGCCATCATACGCAGACGTACTCCGAGGAACTTGCATTTATCAATCTCCTTTGTGTGAAGTTCTGACTTTTACCTTATGAAAATAGACCTCAGAACTGGCTGCAGATGTAGAAGGGAGGGAAAAACCCACTCAGATGTTTTGCCCCAGTTAACATTAGGACTAATGCAAGATGTGATACCAGCTATACAACTGTAAAGGTTTGGGAGTTTGGTGGTTGAGGGTTTTGTCTTTTTCTTTTTGAACAGATTAAGTAATCCTTTTGAGGATGCAAGATACTTAGAGGCATTTTCAAACCTGCCAAATCCTTTGTGGAATTGATAACTGCAAAAAACACTGCAGACAGCAAACATGCTGGCAATAAGAAAACCTTAGCTCCTTGGTGAAGAAGAGTCCCATTTTTGGCCAAGGAAGTCTTAAATAACTTAGATATAGTTACCATTTATAGTTAAGGCTCTTTTGGGAAATTGTACATCACCATAAAAACAGTATGCAACACAACTTGACAGTAAGGCAGTGTTCCATTTCTTCAGTGTTCCTATGGCAAGTACCCATTTTTGTACAAGTTAATGATTGCACAGTTTCCTTCCCTATGTTTGCTGTAGTCAAATTACAGATACAAAGGCCAACAGTAGACATCAGACATGTGCCACTTCCCTCATTCCATTGTCAGTTACATTTTGGCATTTGCATAGAGTTCATTTATCTGTGACTGGAAATATTTTCGCAGTTCTGATCTCTTCGCCTTCAGTGTTGGTGTCAGCAGGCCGTTTTCAATAGAAAACATTTCATTGTGCATGACAATGTCTTTGACCTGGAAAATAAACAGTTACTGGCCAAGCTGCATTCCTTGGAATAGACAAGGCTATTAAAGAATTATCCAGACATCATAAAGCCCAGATGCAAATTAAAAGCAGTTTCTGGGAAGCCAGATTATATTGGTGTTGACAAGTTTAAAGAATTTGGTGTTTGATTGACAGAACCACGCTCACAAGCACCTTACCTGTTCGAATGACTTCAAACCAGATTCTTTCCCAATCCTCACCATGTCTTCCAAAAGATAGTTTTTAAGCTCCTGTGGATACAGGAATACATTGTATAGCTTAAAAAAGTTGGTGCAGAACAGTTAACGGTAGTTAGATATGACTCACCTTGTTTTTGCATAGCTCTTCATATGAGCCTTCAAATCCCTTTTTCTTGGCCCAGTTGCGCAAAGTCTCAGGATCAGGTACTACAATGGCTACTAAGAAGGCCTAAAAAAAAAAAAATTTTTGTCAAGCTTTTCTTCTTTTAAAGTCAACACTTTAGTTCCTAGTCCTTTCATACTAGTCAGCATTAGGTTTGGACAGCATTTCTCATCCTGCTATAAAGTCCGCAGCTTACGGCTATTTGAACATGGGAGTGCAGTTCAGAATTTGTATTGAAGAGAACTACTCTCATTAAGAGCTACAGTTCAGTTTACACTTGTAAAAATGTGGACAACTTGGATTTAGGTGAGTTTTTTGGTGGTGGGGTTCCCCCCCCCGTCATGTTTTTGTGTTGTGGGGTTTTGTTGTTTTTTGTTTGGTTTTTTTTTTTTTTTCCTCCTTCCCCTGCACACTGTTATCAACTTACATACAGTCTTTAATACCCAAATTAATCCAGCTTCACTACTATCTGAATCTGAATCCAGAAACATGCTATATAACTGCTGGAGCCAAAAGTGCAAAAATGTGTCAAAAGAACCAAAATGTGTAATGTCAAAAATTTACGGTTTCAGTCCTGAAGTTTGGGGTGGAGGAGTGAGGAAAAGACGACTCTTCTGCAATTTCTTCTTGCATTTATTTTTAGTTACCTAAATAATACTTACCTGCAAGCTCTCTCCATGGACAAACACCTGAGCAAGTGCTTCACATCTCAGGTACACATTTTCTATTTTCTCTGGTGCTATGTACTCTCCCTGGGCTAGTTTAAATATGTGTTTTTTCCGGTCAATGATCTTCAATGTACCATTCTGTTGACAGAAATAACTTCCACTCAGAAGAGGCACTTCAAGTGAAAACACCAATCTGCACAGCTTAAGCATGCCACACTAGTACAGTAAAAAGAGTGCTAGAGCCAGAGCACTGTCAGACTGATGTTAGAAGTAAACAGGCTCTGCATCAGCTAACCTAAACTAGGGAAAGCCTCAGGATTGGCACTGCTAACATTTTAACCCTCAGGCACACAAATTTATCTAGAACAGTAATTGTCCTCCTCCTAACATTACCTGTCTTTCACCTAATTTACTGTGCCCAATACCAGATATTTTCAGTCAAATTACTGCTCATAACTGCAGAAGTACATTTTAGCTATAGAAGTTAACTTACTGGTAGCCATTTCCCGATATCTCCTGTATGAAGCCAGCCATCTTTGTCCAGAGCTTCTGCTGTTTTTTCTGGATCTTTCAAATAGCCGCTAAATACATTTGGCCCTTTTACACACACCTGAAAACAACCATTTATTAGTGTACATACTATGAAGGGAGATTAGCAAACACTACTTGCAATGAATGCTTTCTCCAGTGGTTCTAAATAACCCCTGCTAAAAAACACAAAGTGAAGTTTATGCATTAGTACAGAAATTTCTGCTCATGGCTTTTGGAGACCTAACATTTTCCATTGGCATAAAGTATAATAAGAAATTGGAAACATCTGTTCTCTTCCAGTCTAGCAGCAGTGTTCCTAGCTGCTGTCTGAATAATCTGAATTTATCAAATGAAATTTTTATTTATCTGAAGAAATTCTGCTGAATCCAGAAATATTACCCCCCAGCCTGGCAGCATGCGTGTTTCAGCTTTGGTAAGCAGCAGTGGTAGTGTGCTAAAACTAGTGATAAAAAAAACTGCATATCAAGCAAATTACATGCTTGCTGTCCCAAAGTAAAGCAGTTAATACTTCAGGGCTTAGAGCACTCAAGACTTGTCTATAATGGGAACCTGCAGTTTCTGTGGCTTGAAGGTTGCCTGGGTTTGCATACCAAATAGAAAACCAAGAGCAACTTCTCTGGAGGCATAGGCATTATTAGGATGAGAAAGTATGCTTACAAGGTATGACAGAGACCAACAAGGTTAAAGGTTTGTAAGTGAAGAGGTTGTCAAGGAATCAAGTTAGACCTTACAAGCTAAATTAAAACAATTAGTAGAGCATTTGTAAGTAAGAACATACAAGTAGAACAACTAATCAGGAACATTGAATAGAGCCTGAAGTATCCAGAGATGATGCCAGATTTAAGTATTTTCTGACTGTAACAGCCAAGGTTGTGTAAGCTTTTTTTTGGTGGAGAGTAGGACACAGGACGGAACCCTTGTTATTTAAGGATCTACAGGATTATAAGAATACCTCCTTAGAAAGGAGGACAGAGATATATGCAAGATTAAGTTTTGCTTCAGTCTTGTTTAAGATGCCCACTGCGCACAACTGTATGGGAATCAAGAGTCCAAAATCCCCAAAAGCTTTACAGAGCAGTCCTTGGAACCAACAAAGGATTCAAACCATCACATCAGCTTGGTATGTGTGGATGCTGGAAGACAGTGAGAAGGGTCTGATCTGAGCAATAATATCAGGGCTCTAGAACAAATCTAAAAGAATGGGTCAGAAAATCCAGTGTTAACTGTATAATAAATATCAATGGGGTGGATAAAATGTAGGCCAACTATTAGTCTAGGGGATTAGTAAAATTATAAAACAGGCAAGGAAGGCTAAAGAATCTTCAGACACTAACATAAATTCTCAGACCAGAAGAAAAAATTACACAGTTCATAGAAGAAATAGACCAATTCTTAATAAAACTCATCCCAACTATTTTCAGTGCTTACCCTCAACATAAAACATAGGCACACTTGTGAGCTACAATACAACAAACAGGTGTTGTCAGTAAGAGGGCAGTCTGAGTGTTAGTGAGGTTCTGATGACCTTGTCAAAACAGCACCAAGCTTGTGACCAAACCAAGGTCATGTTTTACGAACCAAGTCATTTCTACTACAAAACAGAGCTTATCTGGAATGATATGAGTAGAGGAGGTCTTTGTGTCTCAGGCAAGCCAAAGGCTAACTGATCAAATGTTTCCATTTCCATGGCTCCTACAATCACAGGATGGCAGTAGATGACAGCTTTTCCCAGTAGAGACAGCAAATCATTTACCTGTCTGCTGCTAACTGGCACTAAGACCTCATCTGCATGTGAGTATATACAATTCTGTTCACAAATTTATCCTTCCTGAGCATGGATAACTGGTAAAAGTGAAAAGCAAGGCTGACAGAATGGAGAACATTGAAGGCTTACTCTCAGAGAGGAGGACTAGGAGTGCTTAATCCAGCTCAAGAACAGACAAGACAGACAGTGAGGAGAAAGATGTACTTTGGCCAAAGATAATGGGAGCCAATTCTATAGCTACGGGCTTCAGTTCTGTGAAATAAGTTACACTTAATTTGTTAAATACAGAATAGTTCACACTGAGGAAGTTAGGACTGAAAGACTAAGATGGTAGCTGATATATTAAGGTGCTACCATATTTATTCAAGACCAAAGTAACTCCTAACAGCCAACTTGCAAGGTAAGTGCAAAACAAAACATTTTTAGAAGGTTTTGGGTCTTTTTTAAAAAACACGTAACTGTTTCTCATAATAAGAATTTATACTCAGTTCCTCTAGCAGATCAAGTTTTAGAAGCATATTTAAAGTGAAGCAGAAGATGACTAAACATAGGATCATAGAATAGTAAACATGGGGTCATATGAAATACAGGAAAGAATCCTGACATTGCTCTCCACTTGCCAACATTTTCCCACCACCAAGCCCAACTAAATCCTTAAGTATTTCTGGGAATTAAAGCCTAATGACTTGCCTCTAGTCTCATACAAACCACAACCAGAACAAATTAAGATTATAGATTGTTTGTGGTCACAAATTAGTTACTTGCTTAAGCTACTTTTTATTTATTCTTTTCTCACTCCTCAGCGGCCCCCAAGACCTCTCAAAAGCATATAAAAGACACCACAGTTAATATGCTTTCAGGGCTTGGGGAAAATGAATTGCTGCATGGACATCTGTTCAAAGCATACACACAAAGTTCAAGCTGTATGTATTTTACTTGGGGAAAAAATACTGAAAGAGACAGCATATAGAATTACACACAGAAGCTGAGTCCTCAAAGTGCAATTTGAAGACATACATGTTCAATTTGTGCAGGCTGCAGAAAAAAAGTTAAGAATGTGCAGGCAGCTGTCACAAATCATTAGCAGCCTTCATGACATTTTAGCTCCATTTCTCCTAATGGTGTTCAGCCACTTTAGATTTCCTCATCTCACACATCACAAGCTGGGTAACAAGCTACATACATCAGCATGTTCACTTGGCTGGGGGGGGAAGAGGAGGAGGATCCCTAGCATTTTACTGGAGGATAAATGTAGTATGAGATAGGTAGCTTCGCAGCTATCCCACAGCTGGCAGATGGCATGTTAGCCATACAGTCATAAATACATAGTAATCTGTTATCCCACAGTAAGCAGCTTTTTCTTGCAATACATGATTTCCTGTTTTGCTTCTGTGAATTGTTAGCTGACATTGTGTGCAAGCATTTTTGATTTTAGGTAGCAGGCCTTGTTTAGCACTTGTACTAAACTCAGACAGTGAGCTGTTATTTCATGAAGAAAAAACATTTTCCAAGGTTTCGTAAGAGGCTCATATTGACCTTCTGAAATGGCTTACCTCACCCTCTCCTTTGGCAGCCAAGTAGTTCATTTCTTGTACATCAACAAGCTTGATGATGCTGCATGGCATGGGCGCTCCAACATGACCTGTTAGACAAAGTAACATTTCAACTGCTTTTCAAGTCAGGTTCTTAAAACAATAAGCTGGTTACATGCTGAAGTAAAAAAGATGGAAAATTGAATTCTGATAATATACTACACCAATACCAGTACAGTAATAGCTTACTTTTGCTGGAACTGAAAAATTAGACTCTTAGATATCCCTAGAATGTTACAAGTTGCACCATGTACTCAGGATTTCTTTTTCTTATAATCAGGATCCTCACTCTATGAACACACTTAAGTAGCATAAGGCCCACTATAGTTTCAGTTATCAGTCTAATTTCAGTTAGGGAGCTAGAAATGTAGCAGCTGACAAACACAGACTGTTTGTTCCAACACTAAAAATGCCATTTAAATTTCCAGCAGTGTGTTTATATACAGCAGATTCCTGTTCTGTAAAAATGACAAGGGTTGATACTATGACATCCCATCTCCTAAATCCACTTCAACTTAAAAGGACAAAGCCTACTAAAAGTTTGGATTATTGAACCTTCCTAGCCATTTAGGGGTAGAAACTTCAAGGGATCCCATCAAAACTATTTTACTTCACTTTAAGAAAACCAGAATCTTACATTTTATGAGAGCTTTATGCTGAAGACTAATACCATCAGGGACCTTTAATAGCATCCTGAAATTTAAGAGACAGGCAGACTGTTGAAGACCATACCTGCTGTCCAGTCACCCGGCATTGACAGTGAGCATCCAGCTGTGCATTCAGTCTGGCCATAACCTTCATAGAACTAGGACATGAAACCAAAAACATTAAGATTTACTTTTCAACATGCAGTTTATTAAAGTGAAATTAACATTTTGCTTTTCCCTGGATTTAAATTTGAGTTCAGCAAAACCCCCAGCATTTTCTAGAAAGAAATAGCTATTAGAGTTTTATCACAATGCACAATTTTAAGTGCTAGTATTCCACATTCAGTTCCAATAGTTACTCAAAGTTTCACATGCTGTATGACACCTGTAGAGATGAAAACAGAAAACAGAGGGAGCAAGAGGAAAAAACAAAGACTAACAGTACTAGCAATGACTTCATTCACATCATTTAACAACCAGTTTGTCCAAACCAGCCAAAACCAGAATCCCTGTGCCCATCACAGCTCTGCAATTAAACAGAACACAGGCTTCCCTTTTCTGTGCAGAATGTACTGCTACACCTGCACACTACTGATTAACTTCAAGCCACAGAAGCCTCACATTTTAGAGCACTATCAATTCTTTAAATTTGTTTCAACACATTTGTTCCATCCTGTGCCACTGTTACACAGATTTTATCTCAAAAAGCATATACTTTGAAGAGGCTCTGAAGATAAATGCAATGCATGCAGTCTGATTCTCCCCAGTCTCACCTTCAAAGCAAGAAGACTACAATATCATCACATTGATTTGATTCTCTACAGTAGTTACAAATACTTCTGTGAGGCAAGCCCCAGGAATTCAATCCAAGAAAATTAATTATTGCTTACAGCAGCCCTCCCCTCCCCCCCAGTCTTCCCCTTAATACAGTTTAGTTGGTTACTTCAGCTAAACTGTAATAAGCACTTCGGGAAGAAAGCATAAATCTCGGGGGACAGAGAAGCTCTGGAAAGGAGTACACACTGGCACAGCCTCCAACAAGAATGCCAGAAAGTTATCCATATGTTCAGACTACTTGAAATGTTCTATCATCATAGCAGGAATTGGCTATTAAAATACTTAAGATTTAAGATTATGGCCAGGAAACTCACCTGACAGCCAAGAGCTGTTCTCAGGAAGGTCAATACACTTGCAGATACAGGTGCTGCTCCTGTAATCATCAGCTTTACTCTTCCTCCCAAACTTGCCTACAACAGATACAAGATACTGTGGACACCAAAAGCATTTTAGAGTTTTCCAGAGTCTTTTTCCTTCCCACCCTCAGCCACTATTCACCTACAGTGCTACCCACAAGCGTTAAGAGATTAAAGTTTAGTCCCCTATTGCAAGCTGTCTTTCTTGCAGTGTTTTTGACTGCATAAATGGCATCTCAAACATACAGTACCTACAAAGACTATGCTTATGGTGTCACTGCAGTGCAGGCTGTCAAAAGCCTGAAGAGCTTAAGCTGTGGCCTTACATCAACAGCTTTATTTTTAACTACCTTGTATCAGCTTTTACACATCCTGAATGCTATAAAAAGCAGCCACAGGGCATGTAGTACAACCTGAGTTAGGGCCATAGCAAGTGAGTGCCAGATATAATAGCAGGTGTAACTTACTAGTGACCAACAATGAGGAGGCAGTAGGGGCTACAGGTGGCCCTGTCACATTTAGCATTCCTCCTTCAGAAGGACAGCAATTGCTTTCAAAGTGGTAAGAGAGAAGCACCAGACTGTTTTAGAGTATCTCACCTAATACAGTTAGCTGACACTATTAGAACTAAGGGGGTTGAAAAAGTAAAGTTGGAAATAAAACAAACAAACCAGCTTTGCTTATTATTTGGAATAGCCAGTTAGTGATGAAAGTCACACCCAGATTGTAACTATTCATATGAAACTCAACAGCTACAAACTTAAATTCAGAGGCTTTCAAGCATACCTGTATTTTGCGGAAGATGATTTTGTCCCAGAAACTGTTATTTCTAACTATACCACTTTTGAGTTCTGCTTCTTTCCTCTTGGAAGCAAAATCCAGCATCCACCTCTTTATTGTAGTATCTGCCTGTCCAAAAATCTATAAAGAAAGATGATCCGTGGTTAGAAGCCTCACAAACTAGCATTCTCTTCTTCTTACAGAAGCATGCTTAGAGACTCTTAACAATGAAAACCAAGTCAATTAAACAACCTTTATTGAGAGGTATCTTAATTCCAGTAAGAAATACTTGTGGATCTTTATCTTGGCCTCTATCTCAGTTCAGAGATGCTCACCAGTTATTACTTAACCAGTTCTTGTGTCCCAGCAAACTGTGATGCTGTTTCAATATATAGTTTCTTCATTTAAATGAATGACAAAGATGTTTGCCTTTTCTATTCCACAATGATTAAAATTCAAATTGATTATAATCCTCAGCATATTCTAAAAAGCACACCACCACAATGCTTAAAGTAACAAGGGTTTCTGAGGAAATACAGGTCCCATCAGAGATACCAGAGAGGTCTGTCTCACACATACAAACTCACTTTCTAGATCACTTTTCAAAGGCTCCTTCTAGTTGTTCTCAGGAAGCCAAAAAGATTCAACAGGCCACAGATTAGTATATTTACTTGGAAAGAGAAAGACCCAGCAGCTCTTCAGCATTATGGCACCCCCCCACCATGCCAATTTCCCACTTTCTGACTTCACCTGCTATGTTACTGCAAGGCTCGGTGAAGTTGAAACAGTGCCATAGAAGTGTGAAAGCCTCAGGGCACCAGAGCAAGGGGACATCATGAAAGAAGAGTGTCCCAAGCTTTGGCTCTGCTTCTAAAATTCCAGTACAAGAATGCGTGAGCAGAATGAGTGGCTATATTTTAAGCACTACAGGCTGGTCTCAGGATTTCCTCCCCTCCAAATGGATCAAAGTTGCACTATTTATTCCTGTGGCCAAACATAACCTTGTATTACTTGCTGTTCCTCCAGTCTCAGGATTAGAACACTTTCCTGGCTAAGACAGCATAGACAAGCTCTGCAATTTCTTTAGCAGTCACTGGGCTTCTTGTTATATCCTTCAACTGCTCTGACTGTATCCTAAGAACAGTCAGTCACCTATATACAAAAGGATGACTTTAAAATCTGAAGTCCAGGAAAAAACTTGCTTCTGAATTCCCACCTCAGGTGACCCTGAGCAGCCAAACAGCAACCACCAGAGAGCAGAGCTGCTGACACACCCTGTCCCCAGCACCGCTGACTGGCGGCTTTATAGCTCTCCCTGCTAGAGCACAGTGGTTGCTGTGTAGGAAACTTGTATGCGCCTATGCAAAGAGACAAACACCTGACCTTGGTGTGCAAATTCCACTCCATGAGTCAGATCCTAAAAGCATGGCACGCAGATGCTAAGCCTCATGTTCATGTACTAGACTAGACTTAAATAACTTGCTCTGAGTAAAACAGTACATCATTAATGAAGCTAGAGGGAACCAAGTCCCCTAGTCAGACTCTTCAACACTAGTATTTACTGCATGGAAATATTTTAATACAACAGGTATTACAGTACTCCCTGTACTTTCAGCCCTCTTTTAGAAGCAGATACACAAATTGGTTAGCATACCAATTTAACATTCCAGAGCACAGTTACTCCTACCCTGGCAGCACAGACTTCATTAAGTCTCTTAAAGCCCTGCACAGGTCTAGACTCATGCCTATAGACTTACCTTATCAAACATTCTGTTCAACAGCCTTGGTACTACAGGAAATACAGTTGGCTGCAGTGTTTTCAGGTCATCCATAAGTAGCCTGATATCCCCTTGAAAGAATCCTATCCGAGCTCCATGGCACAGAACCACACACTGTTAGAAAAAAGTAAACACTGAAAACACAAGATATATGCAGCTGAAACACATTATACAACACATATGCAGAGCAGACTGCATGGGATCCACCTTAAGTCCTCTCAGCTTCTGGACTAGTTCTGCAGCATTCTGACATTATAGGATGGGACTAGAAAGACTAAGATATGCCTGGTGTACACAGGCTAAAGGCTTTGACAAAATAATATACAGCACAAAAGCCCCTATCTAAAAGGGGCAGTTGGCCAAATAAGGCAATGCCAGACTCAGAGGTAGCAAAAGACCAAAAAGCAGAACTCCTCTTTAAATGTTTAACAAGCTTATTTAAAAATACTAGACCTCTATTTGTTCCCTCCTATGTACTAGGAAACTGCATTTCTGCATTTGAAGTCAGTACATGCTATTTACTGATCCAGCAGGGATTTTTGCCTTATGCTACTTGATTTCCACTCTCTTGCACTCTGGTTTTCCTTCCCATTTCATAGAACTGATGCGAGCAGAGGATTTGCTGTTAGGAGATCGAGATGATATTCAGAAGAGTCTAGCAGACCACTGCTTATTTCTGCATCACTTCAGACCTACACCAAGTAAGGCAGACTTAATCCTGTTGTGTTCTATAGTCTGTTACAAGTCTAGAAGCTCCACCCCCTACACCTATACACCCCATCTCTATTTTGTTTGGGTTTCATTTATTCTTTTAAATCAAACCTCTATTCCTCTTGTGTTTATCTATACCTGTTTTTATTTCTTATGTGTCCTTCATTCCCTGCTACCCATTCTCATCTTTTGTGCACAAGACAGTATCAGTTTTCACCTTCACCCACACTTTGCCACTATCTGCTAAAAAACAGCAAGTGCATCAGTCCAGATGGACTGAGAAGCAACTGCATTTGTTCTATCAAGGCTTCCTAGCTTTCTAAGGAAGCCAAAAATCTGCTAACATCAGGCTTATGACTGGGGCAGAACTTTAAAGATTGCTTCTCATAGAGCCTGTGTTCATACCTATCCAAAACAGTAACAAATCTTTTCTCCTTTCTACCAAAATTGTTCTTGCTTGATCTTCTTATGTAAATACACAAGCAATTGCCTACTTTGTAAAGACCTCAAACAGCAAAAGAATACTGAGATCTAAACACTTTCTTCTCATTTTATCCTTTAGACCACAAGTTCACATCCTATTTCTACTGCACGATCAAGAGCAGAACTGTTATCTACAGCTTGTACCTTCTGGTGCAAGGCAGGCATCAGTAAAACAGACACTGAAGTATAACTGGTATCCGGGTTACCAGCAGAAAGAGGCCAAAAGCCTAAGGGCACCTGTACTCCTCAGTTACACTCTATTCCCAATCTTCACAACTTAAACACTTTTACATGTGCATATGTACACACTCAGTAGAAAGCTCAGGTTTCCTAACTGAAATCGCAGGACAATTTCTGGGTCCATGTACCTTTCCACACTTGCACAGAGGCTGTTTATTTCGCTACATAAACTGGGACACAACTACCTTTAACATACATACTTGCAGTCTAACCTAAGGGAGAGGTGTTAATTCAGCTTCAGTAGGTACAGTAATTAAATACCTGTGTCTCTACCGTATATCAGAAGGAAATTGCATCCTTTCACTAATGCGTGCCACCTAACTATGGGCTCAGAGATCCTTAAGACTGACAGTACTAAGACAAGCTGAGCTCCCTCATCCTCAGAAATTAAGCCTCAAGTTTTGCTAGATGGTAACACAAGCTATCCAAGAGAATTTCAAAGTCTGTCATTAAATAGCATTAAAAGTAATTTTCATTTCCTAGAAGAGAACTCCACTGAAACAAAATTCCTTCTTCTTTATTGAAGTTTCTTGAAAGCAATGGTAAGTTTAATTAACCAATATAAAATTAATTCTGTGTAAGCAAGAAGGATGCCACATTAGAAATAAATTTGTAGTGTCTGTAGACTAAAATGCATGGATTTTTAATAGTGCACTGATTATATTAGAGGGAGTTTTTGAGATTGTCTCATGTTCTAGTAAGCCAGTTTATTAACCCTAGCTCTAAGGTTGATGTTTACATTTCAGCATGAAAACTAGTTGTCTGGTACTTACTGGATATTGTTTACAATATTGCTTTCCTGAACCTTACCTCAAGCTTTCATACACATGAGCAGGTGTCAAAAAGGAATAGCATATAACACTGATTCAAGATACATGCATTCTTTAAGCAAAGTAAGCTTTTCAATAGTTGAGAATGACAGACAAATGCTTACCTCAACAATTCTCTCAAACATATGAGCCAAGGGCAGGAATGATATCAGAACATCATCAGAGGAAGGTAAAAATGTTTTCTGAAAGTGTTAGTAAAATTAAATTTCATTCTCATTGATTCTCTATTCTGCTCAGGTTAAACACAACAATGAAATCTAGTTTTTAAAGGACAGCCCCTGCTTCAAGTTTTGTTTGTAATAAAGCTGCTTTGTTTTTCTTTCATCAAAAATACTACAGCAATAACTTGTAGCATGAGTAAACACACTGCAGAAATGGTAATCTTTTAGACTTGAATACAGTAACCAAATTATTACAATTTACCATTCATATTATAACTAGAAACAAATTCTGGTAGAAACTACAGGAAGTTATACACATTGTGGGGGGGAGATGGGGACAGAAAGATTAAAGTAGTAAAAAATACACACCGCCATCTTATGTCGCCTTGCTAATCCAATTTACCATAGGGTTGATATCAAAAGTACCTTACATGATCTAATTGTGAGACGAGTTGCTTAATTTAAAGACAATTCTATATGTATTGTATTTAAAATAAGTGCAATTGTATTTTTAATTACATCTGTACATGCTAGAATCATCTTAGCTACGCTGCAAATGAACTTTACTAGTCTACTGTAAACTAGAAGTTAACACTGTATCAAGTAAAAATACAGTTATGTTGCTTGCTCATTTATGCAAGGACTTAAGCATTTTGGGCATAAAATACATTATAGCTTCTCCCATTCTTAGTAGAAAAGGTTAGCCCCTACACAAACCCTCCGATACAGAGCTTTCACTATTTACAGACAGTATAAGCCCATGGCAGAACATAGTATAGATCCACATCAGGATCTTTGTAACATTTTGCTTGGATCAGAGCAAATTGTAAATTTGTCAAGTTCTTGATGCTGACAGAAGAAACCAGTAAACACTAAACTTCTGACCTAGCATAGGCAGAGTGCTGTCAAGATACATTTTTACTTGAATTTTACTAAAAAGACCAAAGTTAATGAGGTTTCAATGTTGGTTTTACTCATGAGATTCTTCCCTCCTGCAAATCCATAATGTTAACCTTTGCAGTTTACCTCTGTAGTTTTCAGAAAAGCTGAAGTATTGCTGACTATGTTTTGATGAGTGATCATAGCTCCTTTGGGGTTTCCTAAGGAAGAAGCACATCAGGATGCAACAGTCAAATTTTTAGATCCTTTAGGTTACCAAGCAGAGGTAAAATTAAGAGTGTGTGAATCAGTCCCTTCTTTGATATTAAGATCTTTCCTTCTATATTGATTTAACAAAGGCAGAGAACTTGCTAATACTTTCAAGAATAGCTAGTAACAGTTAAGTTTGCACGAAGCACCTCAAATTTCGTAATAAAATCCTTAAATTGTTGTGCTTCTCTCATTCAAAATCCAACACTTCTGTGAAGATACAGCTATCAAACCCAGACCAATTTCTAGCCTCACATCTGCTGTAAAAATGTAGCTTTTCTTCCCTTTTGCTCCCTGCCAGTCTTTGGTATTAACTCATAAATGTCAAGTGTGTGACACTGCCCTGGTTTCAGCAGGACAGACATCTAGACAGTCTGTTTTAGTCTTACAGCAAGGTTGCTTAGAGCTAAGGAACAAATTCTGCTCATACAGTACAGAAAAAAAAAAAAAGACTACAGAAGAACTGAAGTACGAAGAAGAGCACTTACAATGGAAATACATGTTCAGTTCTTATTTCCAAGCCCCAAAATATAACATCTCCACCCCCAATATTGTAAAACTCTGTATTGATCAATGGGAAAAATCAAAGGGAGCCTTACCATAAAACTTCCCCAGCTACTACTTGCCAAAAAGATGCAGCAGTAGGGGAGAGTCTTGAAAACAAAAGTAGGAGGGCTTCTGAATTAATTTTGCACATACAGGATAATAAATTCTGCATAATGTAATGAGGTGTACCTGTTGTTCCACTGGTGAAACAGATGACTGCTAGATCTTCTGGCTTTGGAGGCTATGAGAGTTAAGAAAGTATTACTATGGTTAAGATGGCAAGGAAAGATTTTCCTGGACAAAACACTGAAATACTAGTGTTACTTATAAGCAATGGGAGATCTGCTAGCTGTCCAGCTATCAGATTATCACTTACACTAATTTCATACTTACTATAGGTTTTTGCCTGTGTGCTCTTCCCAGCTCCTACAAAAAGGAGAGAAAGGGGGGACAGACAGGTTAGACATGAGCATGTAACTTTTGCTTTAAATTTACCAGATTAACATTACCAAACACCATAATATTCCATTACCTAGACTGTCTATTAAGGCATTTTAACTTCCAAACAGTAACAAAGGCTTTAAGGACATTTTAAAGATATATAGAATAACTATCATGTTCTACAAATACAAAAGTGATAACTAATCTCAAATTCATTAGGTTTTTTTTTTTTTCAGCTACTAAACCAGAAGTTAACTCACTACAGGAGCTCAATGTTAAGCAGTGTTGTGACAAGCTACAACGGGCAATCAATCCTATACATCATGCAGAAGACATGTGCCACTACAACTGCTGAATAGATGAAGCAAGATTAATTTCAATAAGCACCTCACACCAATATCACTGCTTCTGAGCAGGAAGACTGGTTTTCCCCATGATTACCACAAGTGGTTTGTACCTCTTTTATACATAAGACAACACAAGATTCTCTCCCCCAGATAATCACCTTCCCTCTTCCCTCCTTATCCAGGTCTGACTTAGTAATGTCATAGTTCTTTAGGCAGAAGGGAATTGATACCATAAAGATCCTTTTATCAAGGATAAAAGGATTAAGAGGGAAGATTTGAATGCTGATATTCCAACATCTGTGACCTTTACAGTTTTAAGTCAAGAATTATTACTGTCATGCTTATTTAAGAATAGAAACAATACTACCTTAAGGATTTAGGCAAATTAAAATGGACTTTTTTTTACAGTATAGCTTTGGAAGCACCATTTGAGGGCAAACATATCAACTTCACCATTGCTTTTACATTCTAAATACACAATAACATGATTCATTCCTTTACTAGCCCTAGATTTCTTTTAGTATGATGTACCTACTTGGGTAACCTTAAGAAATAAGGTATGTCTGGGAAAAGTTAACATTCCCATTCCTGTAAATTTGCACTTTTGAAACAGTACCTTTATAGAAAAATTTGCTACTATGACAATGCTCAAAACAGCATCTTCATTTCAAGTACCAACAGAGTCTCAATACTTCCCTACAGCCTGTTTTGAGTAAGAACTGGTATTTACTGAATATACAGCTAAAATCTCCACACACTTCTTTTGGTCTCCTAGATCAGAACTCCAAGATCTTTTCCTATTGAGAAGCCATTTATTCACAGCTACTCAGCTCTAAGTAACCATAGCATACATACAGATATTAGAAGAACAGGTCACATAACCTATAAAGTACACCTGAGCAATAAGCCTAATCCAGAGATCGAGAAAACAAGTACTTAAAGCTAGAAATAGTCATTCTATTCTAATCTAAGCTTCTAAACAGTTCATGGTTGTCTTTTGGGAGATACTAAAAGCCTCTACCCCTTAAAAAGAGGGAAAAAGCATGAGAAAACTTATTCCTGCTCACAGAAACACTATTAGAAGTGTTTAAGTTTGCCTAACTTTAGAGAAGATTTAGACAAGAGGCTCTTGGAGAAACTATTACTGCATTAATTCAAATATCAAGCATTTTTGTAAAGTAAGAGCTACAAAGTATTACTGGTAGTCACTACTTAAGCATCTAAATTTCTAACTTCAAGGTAACATTCATCCCCAGTTTTGTTTTTCTGTAATTGGAAAATCAAGTGAAAAGCACCTTTCTTTGCAAAAAAACCTGGAGTTAAATCAAGGAAAGAAGCCAATTTTCATGTACCAACTTGCAGTTGGGCCAATCTTTTTCCAAGCTTAACCCAACCCTTCTGCCAGTGAGCTATAAAGTCACTTACTCCACATAATGTTTTTAGCCTCATTTCAACCTGATTTTGCTTGGGCTAGCCAGCTATTGATATAGTTCACTTTCCAAGACATGCTAGCATTTTTTATCATTACCAGAAGGTGGCCCTGTTAACACAGCAGTTAAGACTTGCTGTGGAAACAGGTTCAGTGAAATGAGGTATTTCACACCAGTTACTGACACCTGCACAAGACAAGCTCACTTACTTGGAGATTCTCAAGTCCTAGTGAATCAAGCCTTCCCTAGAAGTCCTAGCTAGAACTAGGTTAAGCCCTGTTTCACAGTCTCACAGTAAAGATGTATTTTATGCATGTTGATCATGGGACAGAGTTCTCCAAATAGCAAGTGAAGTTATGAAATAAACTTGCATAAGATGTGTATGCAGACAAACTAACTACAAGCAAAACCAAGACTTAAACATTACGTGGCTAAGCAAAATGGTTTCTACTTCCCAAACCTGGCAGTCATACCCCTATGTTACCATAAACTTCCCCTGGAACAGTTCACTGCCATTTTCTTCCTCCCCATAAAACATCTTGGAGAATCATTGCACAGGGGAAACTACCATTTTTCACAAGACCAAAACTTACACAGGCTCTTTTATGAAATAGTATTTCTGAAGTATTAGTCACAGTATATAATTATCATGTACCATGGGCAAGTCTCAACACTCAGATCAAATGTTCAGTCTGGACTATGTTAACAAGCTTTCATTCCGCAATCTTGGCATATACACTTTTACATTTTGAGCATTATCAAATACTATTAGCAAGCTGCTTTCTTATATTTTTGTCTAAACTTCAATCCAAGAGATAGTTGAGTATTTTGAAACTAATTCACCACATTCTGTTCACAGTCCTAAAAATCTGTTCAACAGTCATCTTCCTCCACAAGTAAATGGGATGAAAGCAGTAATGTCGGTTAGGCATGCTTACCTCTATTTCTCTCATGCTGAAGACTTCCACCCCACACTTTTTGCCACGTTCCACAAGATCCATGCCAAAAGACTCCATAATAACAATAGTGTTGAGTATTGGAGCTTCACCCTTTTCCACACTGGTTAGCAGAAGTTTGGCCTTGTCAGGTTTGTCACAGAAAACCAATGACAAGTCAGCTGATGAAAGAGAATGACATTATCAGTATGACAATTTTAGGCTAGATCCATACGTACTTCAGAACATGTAATGGAAGACTTCTCTGAAGAAGGCTACGGTTCTGCCCTCAGTCAGTTCTGCAATCAAACATTCAGTTGCTGAAGTACTAAAAATGTCCTACCTTTGTTCACAATGTATGTTATAGCTTCAGTTCCCAGTGTATCATAGAGTGGCACCACCACCATGGAGTATGCATAGCATCCCTGTTCAATGATAACCCACTGCACAAAAAGAAGAGATGCAAGTCATTATGTGTTTGCTTATCATAACAGACCTCCAAGAAAGAGTCATTTGGATTCTATCAAGAAAGTCAGCAGGACAGAGCTCATTTGGACAAGTGGCAGTTTGTATAATTTGTCTACTTTGAAGACCTACTAATTTTTTTTATCTGTGGAATTAAAAATAAATGAGCTATGGGAAAGAATCCAATTCAATAAAATTCAACTCTGCCCCAAGAGATCTGCCTGCTAACAAGTGCAGTGCTCAATAAACATAATGGATACTGCAGCCTTATGGTGTGTTGCAAGCTGACAATGCTTTACAGCAAGCCCGATTTCACCGAAAGTACTGTCACAGCAAGAGAGTCATGCAATTACTTCTTTCTGATAGTAGCTCACTCCCCTATGATGACAACTTTAAACATCACTGAGCTGGTTCTTCCATGTAGTATCTAATACAGCAGCTATGTTAACAAAATTGCTAAATGTCAGTTTTACAAACTGCTTATTAGGTGCAAGTTTCCTGAAGTAAGTTCTCTACTGATTAAGACCACCTTAAATGCAGGGAGTTTTTCTGAAAACATTTGTGTGATAGCCAAGTTGTACACCTCTTGACCAAAAAGACTTCTTAATAAGACTACTTCAAGGCCAGGTAGCAAGTAACTAGACTTCAGTGTAGACATTAGAAATACTGGTAAGTCTAAGCAGGCACATCTATGCTATCCATGAAAGGGTCCACTGAATACCCCACCTGTACATGTAACAAAGGGGCAGCTGTATTGCTGTTCAGCAGCCTGAAGTTTAGTAGGTATCTTAATAGGGTGGGAGTCTACTTTGTTAGACTTAAGAAGCTGCACAGTGATAAAAGCTTTTTGTTGCAGACTTCAACAACTTTTGCACACCATCATTCTCAATACAACAGCCAGCATCTTCATTTTCTGGACTACCAATATATTTTTCTTTCATTTTTCCTTCTAAATTTAAGAGTAGTTCAATACAAATATCAAACCTTAACATTTGAGGTCTCTCTCAAAGCCCAAGCAAGCATCTAGTATTGAATACAGACAACAGCCTGGAAGTTTCAATTTGTTTTCTGACATGGCTCTGACCTTCTGTTAAGGGACCCTTGTATTATTTCCCTGTCCTGTTCTCTCAATCCAAAACACAACTTTCTGTTGTGATCATCTGTTCTCCAGTTACTCAGAGAAAGTAATAGTTTTATTTATAAATCCAAGTTTGTTTCTTTAGTGAACATTTAAGCAAGTAATATACTAGGATTTTCCCCACTAGGGGATTTCCCCAGCAGTTGTTCCATGAACTGACAAATGTGAATCATCACACCCCCCCCCCCCAAAAAAAAAAAAAAATCTCAATCTCACATCTGGATTAGCAACTATATTGCAGATGTTACAACACACATTCAGTGGTTTTCACCAGGAAAAAAAGCCAGATTTAAAAGTGCTGCTTTAAACAAGTCTTTCCAGCTCATTCCTGACCCAACTCAAAGCCTGCTGGAGCAATGCAACTCAAGCACATTTTGTCTCTGTGATCCAAGAGCAGACCACACTACTGTGCTCTCTTTCAGAAAATCCACTGGCCTAGCAGCCAACGACTTTGCACCCAGATGTCTATAGAGAAACAGTGCCAACTGGTACAACACTCCCACAGCTCCCTTTTTCACTTCCAGTTCATAATGTTATAAACACAGGAGACTGAAAAATCAGTCACACCATGTCATTTAACAGCTTCCTAATTGAAGATATCCCAGCCTTTATTACAGAAAAAAAAAAAAAAAAAAAAAGTAGCTGTTAAAACCAGAATTCCAGCAGGAAAATCCAAGCACCAAACAACTGCAAATATAAGAGTCTTGAAACTGTGTTTACTTCATCCATACAAGGCTAGAGTTAGGGCAGTTTGTGTCATAGGTTGGAAGAGGAGGAAGGGGGTCAAGGTCACTTATCACATAACTTGCATTTTAATGACAGGAGGGAAGGCTTAATGGCAAACTTGAAATCAGAAGAGATCCAACAGCAAGCTGTTGTCCAGCACGACCAAGACACTGATACAACTCCTAACCCTGTCAACACTGTAGATGGCTCTGTATAATGGCATCCAGCTGGGAGCATTTAATCAAGAGTGACAGCATAGTTCTGACAAAACTTAAGAAACAGTCCCCTCTCAGTACAGGTTTGTATTAGCTTAATGCAGCAAGTACCAGCTCAGGCCACTAAGCACATAAATTATCTAATAGGACTGAGTTTCTCTAACCTATGTTTAATAAACAACTCCAAATATTTACTGAATAGTCCATAATATTTTTAGAAACGGTAATCTAGAACCACTTCTGGGTTAAAATGCATAGACGCCAGCTAATCAATCTAAATATCCCAAAGTTGTCTCAGGTCTGTAACATCATTTTGCTTTATCAGGTCGTCTTTGATTATGTCTCTCTTTAGTCTTTATGCCCCTTTATTAAACTGTGATTAACTTCCAATTTTGCCTTCCTAAGCAGTTCTGCCTCCTAGAATCTTTGTGCCCAGGGTCTCTGACCATCTCCTATTTGTCCAAATATTTAATCACCAAGTGATTTGAAATGTTTTAACACAACCTTATTACTTCCAACAACTTTCAATTACCTTGCACTCCAGTGTCACTTTTTAAGAGAAAGCAAATGGTGATTACATTCTCTAAGTACCACATTAGCTTCCCATTAAACAGGTTTCCTCTATGAACTGGAAAGAGGAGAATGAGTTCAGTTCTTCTGGATTCCCCGATTCTCTTCCTGATATCCAACCTTCTGCATTCAGCTTTGAGAGCAGAACACCAGGACTCTAATAATTGTGTCAGCTAGCTGGTTTTGTTAGCTAAAGATATCAAAGTTTACGGCTTGTGATTCTACAGTGTCAGCCTTTATAGCCTTGTCCAACACCACGTGGACTCCTAATAGAGAAGCTCAGCACACTGCCAAAAAGCAACAGATAGAGGAGTGCCACACTTCAATAACAGCTATACTACCAATACACACACTGTCAAATTACCTCAGGTCTGTTTTGTGAAAAGATTCCTATGTATTGAACATGAGATGGTTTGAAGCCTCGGTGGAGTAACGCAGAGCCCACGCACTCAGCTCTGTCTAAAGCCTGTAGAGGCAAAAAAGAAAACAAAAAAAAAAATTGAGAACACGCTCATCAGTTTATACCCCTCAACATTATTTTATCTTAGGTCTTACAAAACGAAGGCTAATAACTGGTATGAAACAGACATGAGTTTTTTAGGCTATTCTGGATGTCCTCTGCAACTTTGATAACTGAAACATCGCAGTGTCATTACACTGCACTGACTGTAGCTAACGACACTTGAACTCAATATGCAGCAGAAAAGGCATTTAATCCAGTTGGACTTGAAAGCATTAAGTGTAGGTTTAAATGTTAGGCTCACATACACAGAAAAGGCTGTTTTGTTGCATCTGTATGGAATTGCACAAGTGATCATGGAATGATTCAGGATTATATTTCTGCTCAGTCTAAGGCACTACATATGCCATCCTTCTGCTTCATTCAGTGCTTATGGGAATAGCATTTTCCCCTTCAAAAAGGAAGGGAACAAGGCGGCAAAACACAGCTAGGTCTATAATGGAAGCCTGGGAAAGCAATTTGCTAAATTCTTTCCACATAGCACATGACCTGAATCCATGTTAGTCAAATGATTCAAACAGCAAGTACAGATAGGTTGCGCCTAGCAAGTGTCCAGCAAAATCACCTTGGAAAAAGTGAGGTCTGCTACATACAAAAGGTGTTTAATGACCCTAACAGTATGTAATAGGCAAGGTTTATGCAAATTTGAGTAACAGATTAAATCAGGAACAACCTAGAAGTGCACAGCTGTGAACAAAGATTTGCATAAAGGTATTTTTAGCTATCATTAAGGACCATGCTAGTAGTTAAAAGTGTATCTTTTAGCACCCCATACAAACATCATTCAGCACTATGGAGGCAAGTTGTCAAGAAACACAAGGAACCTTGTAGATAGGACCTTTCCTAGTGTAAAATGAAGGTTTCAGAAGCAAGTACTTAAAGCAGTAGCAGCCTGAGTCCCAGAATACTACTTCAAAGCTGCAGCCTTTTAGAGGCAGTGCCCAAGTCCTAAACAATTCAGCAATGAAATGCTAAAACCTGCCAAGGTAACAAATTCTGAAAAACTTAAACCAAGTAAGTGCAGGAGTTACTCTTCTCCCTTGCACGTATCTGATGCTATTCAAGACACTGTAGCTGAAACTAGAACCTTTCTGCAATATTCTGCTACAGCTTTAAAACATCTATAAATAATTAAGATTTGTTATATCACATTACTGGATGTTGTATCAATGGTCTCTACAAGCAAAAGTGGGTCCAGCACTGTATTAGAGACTTACCTCTTTATAGGAGATCCACTCATATGGCTGGTTTGGTTTTCTAACACCTAGACATGGACCATTATCTAAAAAAAGATAATCAAAAGTTACTCAAAATTTAACCTGACTCCTCTGTCCTGACACCACACTAACTACACTCACGGTGGTAAGCCTCTAGATTCTTCGCAGACACCTTCAGAGACAAACCCAGTTGGCTGGTTCTTTTTTGGGGGGAGCGGAATGGTGGGGTGGGGGGTGTCAGGGAGGGAAGCTGGGGAGGGACATAGAGACAACAAGGCTGGTTTAGGTTAAAGGAACACAGCACTGACTTTATTCACACAACTCTGCTTCACAAAAGGTCAGTTATATTTGCCTTCACAAAAGCTTGCATCCAATACATTTATCATATTGCTAGATAGACATCCCCTATCCCCAAGTGCATTTCAAATGAGCCCAGACCTTTAGTTCTTGACATCTTGTTGAAAAAAAAAAAAAAAGTACCTTTAGCTTAAGACTTACTTGATACTTGCACACCCCTTTGGAAGATATCATAAATTGTTCTCACATCATCATAGTAGTAAACCAACAGTTCATTGCTGCTAAGAAGAGAGGACCTTCGAGCATGTTCACCACCCTAAGGAAACCAATTAGGAAGGTTAGACACACTTATTTATTATAAATGAACAGGAATTTCCTGAAGAAATAAGAACACCTTATCCATTGAATTGTTATGAACCTTGGAAATTCAGCTTCAGAGAACTTCAGTTCTTTTTAGTTCATTGAAGAGACTGGCAAGGTTTCCCAGGACTTTGTTTAAAGAGTCAGACTGCTCCCTGCATTAGTAAAAACACATTAGGCAAAATCTTATTCCTCCTCAGTTACCTATAACAGCACAGAATAAATGAGAGAATGCCCTTTGACAGTCCTTATAGGGCTTTTCTTAAACACTTCACTCTATTATTGCAGTATATATCACAATTAATCCCATCAAGCTTTCTAAATCACTCCAGCTTCAACTCTCTAGATACAGTATTAATGCTGAGATCCTAATCTACTTTTCTGATTAAGATTACAAAACATAATCACACTTCAAACTGTGGTTTCAAAGCCTAAATGATTTTAAGGGTGGACAACACCACCCTGAACAAGTGTTCTCATAAGTAAAATACTCTGTACCAGATAAAAACTGAGCCCTTTAATCCAATTTGAAAGTTCCATCTTACAAAAAAGGCTTACTCCTGATCTTGTCAGAGGCAGTCAAGACAATACCACCTTGAGGATTAAAATTACCATCTTTCAGTAGGTGAGCATTTAACACAGGCTACAATTGGAAGTCAGTACAAACCAGCCTTTTCTAGAGTGATTAAATCATCTCATTTTATACCAATCATGTTTCACAAATTGCAGTTATGCAAGTACTATTGGGCCATGTTTATTAGTCCTGCTATGATGACAGGCACCTGCAAAAGAGTTCTTAGCAGGTAGAACCTAGCTGGTTAAACAGAGGGTCTTGGGTTAACATTGCATAAGATTCTCTATCAGTGGCTGCTGTCAACTCATGACTCTTTTACAAAAGTCAAATCATGAACTAACCAAATCTGTGCCCAAGTTGTTCTTCATCCACAACCTCAAAAACCTGTTCACATGCAATAGGCTTTTCCTGGCCATTAGTATATTTCCTGTTTTCAAAGTACCTTAGAAGACCAAAGTGCATCTGTTCATATAGAAACTAGATAAACACAGGTTCGTCTGCAGAAGATGTCATATTGCCTGTGTCCACAGAAAGGAGCTAGTACATTAAAGGCACAGAGAAGAGAAAAAACAACACTAAAACAAGTCTAACTTGTTTTCACAAAACACTATGTGTAATGCAGTGCTTGCCACTCCTTTTCTCAAGCCAAGTTCAAGTTCTTGTTGACACAGGCTGCTTAGGATTAGCAGTAATGTAAAAACATACTGTTGGCTCCACCGTGCCTGAGGGGCAAGAGACTAAATTTTCATTGTCCTGAGAGAAAGTATACTAGCAAGTGGTGCTTAGGTCACCAACATGCATATTCGGAGCAGCAAGAAGTATAAACTAGAGTTTTCAAACCAGCCATTATAATTTAAAGCATGCCAATCCCTATATAAGCATGCAACAGGTAAGGCTGATCACCTCATATGGAGACAAGCACATGTCTAATCAAGTGATTGAAAGATAAGGAAAGCTAGAGTTCTCGTAATGTATCAGGAAAGTGTAATTAGGTTTAAAAGTTTTCATGAGTTGAATACTTCTCTCCATGTCTTCCATGCTAAAGGAAATAAAAAAAGCGAGTCACAAATGCAAACTCTTACTACTAGAAAATACTGACATCCTAGTGTTTATTCATATTCCTTCCTTCATGCCTTAGCTGAAATTGAGCCAAATAGAAGTATTTGGGGCTTTAAAGCAATATTTAATATTTGACAGCCATACACAGGCACTCAAATTAACAGCCAAAGTTGTGCAGCTACCAGCCACCAGAGGAAAGAGCAATCCACAAGCAGACAGATCCAGATACGCCTACAACTACAGACATTAAGGGTGCACAAGCTTGCAAAATGCAGGACAAATGCCCTATTTCTACCATCACTGTAGCACTGAAATTCTTAATATAGTGCATGACCGAGTACAGCATGAGTCTCAGCAATGCAGCCTTGCACTAGTCAGACTTTATTTAGAATAACTCTTCATTAATCTTGTCTCCCTTCCTACACAGAAGGGATTCAAACAGATCCTGAAAGACTTCCACCTATACTTCTGAGAAGATCCACTGAACAGAGATTAGATTGGGAACTTTGAACACAAGAGGGTTTCTTTCAGTGAAATGTAACCATAGTATGCATACTTTAAAGACTGTACTCCATTAATTGTGGCATCTACTCTAGAAGAGTAGATCTTTCAGTAACTTTTTGTATCAATATTCAACTAAGTGTGCAGTCTTCATGCTCACTCAGTGATTGTTAAAATGGGTCACTGGGTGCCAGCCTACTAAATCTAAACTTTCCAGAGATGGGAAGTGACCTGGAATAGCAGTAAATAGGATCATTTTCCTCCCATAGAAAGTGTTCTGATAATAGATCTGAATAACTTAGAAACCCTAGTCCAGTCACTGATTTCATTTAAACTTTGCTGGGCCAAGGAAATACACCACAAGTAAGAATTAAGCAGAAGCCTATTTATAGTTCAAAATTGTTACCATTAATGAGCAAGTAGGTTAGATATTAAAACAGTAGAGAAAATGAATTGCCTCCTGCCATATCTTTTTTTTTTTTTTTTGGACCACACTGCTTACTCCTTAGACATTTTAATATTGTATTACTTAGCCAGCAAAAAAAATGTTAAGAGAGAATTTGAGAGCAGTATTTGACATTTTTCTTCAATGGAAGAGAATCCGTCTTAACACATGTATAGGAGAATGGAGTAAGCTAAATGCAATTCTAAGCAAAATGTAATGAGAAACTGAATACCAAGCACTGTACTAAACCCTTGTTACTGTTATAGCAGTACTAATTCTAACAGACACTTGAAACTTTCTTCAAAACATACATTCTCATTTGATTAGTTTGGTACAGTTTACAACATTAAAGGCTGTATCTGAACTGTCAATAGACAAAACTGGATCGATCTTGCTCATTTCAACCTGTTCTCAAAGCATGAGCTCTTTATCACCAAGACATGCTAACACACTCAACTGGTTCTCATTTAAGTTTTACTACTGTTCAGTCTTCCTATTAAAATGTGTTTTCTAAAGAGAAAATGAAAAATAATGCTGTTATACCCATCTTGCTCTGATCAGACAGCTGATGTTAATTAGTACAATATGGATCAATGATGCATTAAGCAGTTCAGTGAAGTCTCATACTACCAAACAATGATTTCAATTACAGAATCCAGCAGTGCTGAAGAAGTAAAGGCACTGAACTGAGCACTGAACTGAGAAGGCTGCCAAGATTCTCAAGCAAATAAGCATCTGTCATTGGGTTTATGGCCAGTTAAGAGCCACAGTTTTACCATCTTCCAATGCAACACGCCCCCCTCAAATCTGTTGAGGGCCATACTGACTAGTGAAGACCCCCACTGCTAGAAAAAACTTTCACTGCTAGTTTATTCCAGCCACCAAAGCATGCTGTTCTACAAGACTATTCCACCCACTAAGTGGCTGCTGCTAGGATTGGGAAAGCTCACCAAGAGAAGGAAGAGCTAACTTCTGAATCCTTACTATACACATGTATATAAAACACCTTTTGAAAATAGGCATTCTGGGCAATGATCACATTATCAGAGCACGTTTTACTTTCCCCTTTGTGTACTTCTAATATCAGACCATTATTTGCTATAGTAACATGATATGTTATAGTAAGCTTACTGCATGTCATACAGGGAAGAATAGGAATAAATGGAACTAAGATTTTGAATGGAGAAGCCAACTAATGCTTCATTCTTCAACCACAATATCACAAAACATTGCAAAGAAAATGTCTGATTTGAGACCATGACAGGCATTTGCTTTGCTGAAGTTCATTAAAGTTTACCTACTCCAAATTCCAACCTGCTCTGCCGTATGTGTTTACATGAGTCACATCTACTCTTAAGGACAAAGTCATGTTAATTGCATTTGATACAGGACAACTAGGTACACTCAATCCACACAGAAAAATGTGCTAAAAAGGGAGAGTTTAGTTGTAAGTGTTAAGAAAATCTATTATGGTAGCATCTGACTATCAAGAGTAACACAAGAAACTGTAAGCCTTACAATCCTATGTTTTGTAATTATCTCCCTTGAAGATCACAGCCTTTCAAAGCTGTCTCCTTCCTTCAAAAGGAGAAAACACCTTGTCTACCCTGAAGAAATACAGAGGCACTCTTGAAAGAATAAGCGGTAAAATCTTGACTCTACAGTTAATAGGGGAATTGATATAACTGCTGCTTGGGGAACCCCATCCATGTAATCAGTTGTCTAAATTTGCTTCTAAGCAGCAGTTCCTCCTAGTCAGGCTGTTCCCACATTTTGCTTCACTATTAAAAAAATCCCACCACCTAACAACAACTCTGCCTGCCTCTAAAAAGCATAAGACAAAAGCTAAGCTAGCACATCCAGAATTTAGCAAGTGGTTGCTTTAATTTCGATTTAATCTATAGCTGGGATCAATCTGCAGGACTAATACATTTCCACAGATCACGTGAAGACAATGAGTACTCTCTTCATGCTTGTAACCCTATATAAAGTCTCATCTGACAGCTATTATAATCTAAATATAACAGAAAAGTATTAGCCTAATCAGTATACTCTCACCCCAAGACGTAATTTAATAGTTCATTACCTAAACACAGGGCCAGGAGTTGAAAACTACACTGTACTGATGTTAACATGCACAAGTTTCCTGCCACCAGTCAGATCAGAAGCTCCATTTTTGCAGCATAGAATCTTCTTCTCCCATGCTAGTTACTACCACGACAACCTCAACAACCCTCAAACTAGTTCTCAAATTCAGAAAGCCAAAAAACTGAGTTCAAGCCACATTTCAAATAACAAACCCCCAAACCAAACATGCCCTGAAATATATTCCCCACACACTACAGTTTTAGAAACATTCGTCTATAAATCAGTGTTCGGTCCCTCTCAATGCCACCTTTAGGCTTCAAAATGAACAGCATTCAGTAAACAATAGTGAACAACAGCATCTACCAAGCGTCACTTACCTCTACTTCCACAGATTGCATTGCTAAATCACATGGTGGTTTTAGTGCTTTCGGTCTTGTTGCATACCAGTAGGTTGTGAGAGCTGCGAAAGCACCGAAGCCCATAAGCGTGTTTGTCGGAAGGGTGCGCACATACTGCCTGACGTCCCCAAGTTCTGGCATTCGTAGGTGTCTAAACAACTCATGTGCTTGCATTGCAATTCAGTGCAGTTGTCGTGATGCTGGAATCTGGTGATATGAAAGAAAGTTACACAAAAAGATTTGAAATCCCCTTTCAGTTAACCGTTGTTGTGGGAGAGTGATGTATGCATTGTCCTACTGGCTTCCCACTATCAAAATTATCTGCCACTCAGCAGGCAATACCTTTAGACTGCTGTACTGCAATTAAATAAACAAGGGACTAGTGGTTCACACTCCAGAAAAACAGGTGAGGCTGACAGGAGGCAATTTCTTTAAGGTTTTAATACTGCTTTTAACAGACACTGCATTTCAAAATAGAAAGAGGCAAATGTTTTATTAAAGGACAGCATTTCACAAATGCAAACTAGTTATTTGTAGAGTAGCTGTATCAGGAGACTGTTTAAACAGTGTCAAACAGGGAAGTCTGGGGGAGAGAGGTCAGGGCTGTAAGATGTTAACTTGCTTGCATTAACATAACAGAGAGCATCCTAATCCTATAGTAGCATAGCAGGAGCAGGATTTTTCATCTCTTAAATCCAGGAAAATAAACTCTATTTACTCTCCCTTCAGTCATGTACAGAAAGCTCACTGCAGAAAGCTGCTTTCAAAGCCAACATCCTCCCATAACTCCTCTTGTGCTAGCAAGCTTCCTATTTCTCCCAGCACCATGCCAGCAAATTATCTGTGGTCATGAGGCATGCTAAAGCAGCATCTAAGGAGGCCCAAGGCAGCAGCACACAGCAGTATAATCAAGTGCAGGAAGCACATTTGATTTGTCTTGTTCACACAGAAGGAAGAGTTGACAGAGGCTGCTCCCTGCCAGTGCTTTCTGACATGGATATTCCAGAGCAAGAACCAGCCACAGAGGGGGTGGGGTGGGAAGAGGATTGCCATCAGCTCAGCTGGTGCACTCCTCTACAGCCAAGGTCTCCCGGGACGTTCGTCACATGTCAAACCCACCAGCTCCTGCCCAGTAGGTGAGAGGTAAGCAGCAGGCAGCCAGCCTGCTCCGGGCCAATGGCAACCCGCACCCAGGCACCCCACCGCCTGCTGAAGGGCGCCTGCTTGCCCTCCCGGCTGGCAGCACTGCTCACAGTCGCTGTCACCAGCCTAGCCTCCGGCCACACAGGGACAGATGACAAAGGCTGCTGTCAGGGTGGGGTGGGGGGAAGCAACACTTTTCTCTTGATTGAAGAGCAAGAGTTCTTTGCTTAGATGATTTAGGTACAGCCATGTCCTATGGACGATAAAATTGAACAAAGGTCCTACAGAACGTCAAAATAAGTGTTTAAATAGCTAGAACATACCACGTAACCATACACTGCTGCAGGATGGCAGCGCAGGAGATGCTGCAATCCAAACAGGCAGACTTCTATGCTTATTAGTTTTAAAACCAACCATACGAGGCTAAGATTTCAGATTGCTAAAGGAAAATCTCTAGTTTACAGTCCATCCTTGAAATCTTTACTGCTGCAATCAGTTATCCAATCAGGCAGCAGAAGAGTTGTCTAGTTCACAAAATGTCTAACCAGTATTTGGACAAGGATTTGCTACAGACAGCAAAAAAAAAAAAAAAAAAAAAAAAGCCATAAAATTAGTTCAAAGGGCTCATGGTTTCACAATGTTAGCAGAAGGACAGGCTGAAGTACAGTCACGGATGGGGGCAGTGTCAGGATGGAATCAAGTTCCACCTCCAGAATGGTCCCAGGCCCATTGGAGGCTTCCCAGCCTTCAGGCACTGTCCTCTCTCTCCCTGCTCCCTTTTCTTTTACAGCATAGCCTTAGGGTGTAGGCCTGTATCACCTAGATATGTAGTGCAGGGCCACTACAGAAATGCCCTTTGGTTATTTGCACTGTGATACACAGCAGCCTATACTCAAAATCTACACATCAGGCTGTAGTAACGGAACAGTAGAAAAGAACTGAAATATTAACTAGGAACACCTTTGTCTTCCCCCCCAGCAAACAGCAAAAAAAAATGAATCAGTTACTTTAGTATTATCATGCTATTGCTTTTTAAGCATCAAATCATGCTTATTAGCATTGCAGATATGAAAACTACCTCTTAATATACACCGATGAACAGTAAGAATAAAGAGTAATTCCAATAAAGAAGTCTTGGTTTATAGGTTAATTCTGCATATATCATAGACACAATGTTATGAAACTAGGAATAAAATGGGGCTATAAACATAGGTAAGGGTTAAGATCAATCCTCCTCAAGCCCCACAATAAGCACCTTTGACTTTTAAAACAACAGATACTTGCTTTCCTGTCCGCATTAGTCATGACTTGTCCTGCACAGCGACTATTGATTTAGAAATGCAATGTAATTAGAGAGTTACTCTTTCAAAAGGCTGTGGTGCCATCACAGCTAACAGGAACTGAAATAAACATGACCATTTCATTCACAGAACAGTCCCATTGTAGTCAAGGAGCTGCTACAATTTCAGCTGCACACCACCACTTTTCATTTCCTTGACCACTTGTTTGTAGAGCAGCCTGTATCACAAACCTTTCTTGAGCAGGTATACCGCAAGTTATCAGTTATATAATGATACATTTTACTGCTTAGGTTTATATTAAGGGATGACTTTATTACACTTTCTGCCTCATCAGCACAAAAAAAAACCCCAAGATTAAGACAGCTTTCTGCAAGACTAAGCAATTCCTAGCTTTAACACTATCTGCTAAGTCATATCAACTCTTGTGTTCTGTATTTAAGATAAAGCCAGATGCAACAGAGTGAATTTATCTGCACTCTTAACATATGGATCCAAGTGCGCCCCATCAAAGAAAGGGGGCATTGATGCTTCTGAGTCTTCTTTGATCCACCTCAAAAGGTTACTTGGCTCATACTCTAATTGCATGAGACATTCAGGATCTTTGCTGAGACCAAGAAGAGCGGTTTAGAGCCTTTAGACTGAAATACAAAGATCTTCCCAGTGGAGTGAGGATCTGGCTTATAGTCCTTTTCCCCAAGGAAAGGCCCAGCAAAGCCTGCTCACTCAGGACAAGCAGAAAAGCCATGGTCACTTCACAAACTCAGGTCCTGCAATTGCTTCTCATCCAGACAGATCTCAACCACAAAGAACAGACACTCAAACTCAGCCCTAGTGAGAGAAAGGACATAGCAAGCGATTGGAAGTTACAGCTGGAGAACCCAAGGAAGAAGACCCCCAGTAAGAGAAGTACCAGCCTGTGATACTTAGGTTGATACACACAGCAAAAAACTTTCAGCAGAAGAGACAATGTTTGAGGTCAAAACCACTTTTTCCTCAATGCAACCAGTAGGCCTTGGCTTGTCTTCAAATTCAGAAAAAATACAGAAAAGGATATGCAAAAGTGGGTTTAATAACAGGGGAAAACCGCTTCAGAGACAGCTACCTGTCCTGGCCACCACCACAGAAACAGTTCCCAAAATCCAACCCATGAAAGCATCCATCTGAACTCATCACATCAGTTTGGTTAAGGAGCTCTGCACATCTCATGCAAAGCCAGCTCTTTGCTCAAACACATGCACACACAACCCACAGCACCCAAGACTCATTCCTTACAGCAGAGCCAGTATCTCAAGGCAATGAATCAAGCTGGCAGGACTCTGCTGTTCTTTGCTGCTCCTACTCTCAGCATACAATGGGCTATTTACAGCAGGCAGCAGCCTGCCTATTGTCTATCCATAACCAGACATCGTTCGAGCACAACAGAAGAGAACGGGAGAGCAGCCGTCACCCTTTGCATTGCAAATTAAAAACAACCCCACGAACCAATGGCTTTTCTTCCTCTCCATCATGATATTTAGATGAACAGCACACCAGTGCAGCAGTGGCCTGCTATAAAGGAAGGTCCACCACGTGGCGTAAAATATGTGGCTGTGTTATTTTCATAGCTTCTTGAAGGCAGGAGAAAGCTCCAAGACAAGTTGACCCATATACCTTTGAGCTATCCTCACAGCTACCTGCCATTGCAGATTGTTGTTTTCTTACTGTCACAGGTTATCCTGCAGAGCTCCCATGGATCTGTTTTACTTAAGTCTTTCACCACTCATTTTTTGAAAGTGGAAGTAGAGAATCATATTCTAGCTTCTTTATTGAGCATAAAAGAGAGTGAAACAAACAGCTTTGGCTACTAACAAGAGAACTCCTTTTGTCCAAATAAAATACATAATCCTAATCTCAGAGTACATGTATAATCATCTTAAATTCGAATCAGTACAACCTGTCCCAGATACATGCTCCCATAACCCTTTTTGTGCTGGCCAGGCACTCATCTGGTAGTGCACTCACACTGGGGAAGTAATCTGGCAAATACTGTTTTCCTAGGTTAGTTCTGATGCTAGTTTTCAGCTAGGTCGACTTTTGTCTAGACAAAGTAACCATTAGCTCCCAGAAGGAAACAAGACTACACAGGAAAGAGAGGGACTGTTGTAATACTACACCTTAAACATGCAACTCCAAACACAGCATGCAAGTCCTCCCAGGATTTCCCCCCTGTCCTGCAGTCAGGGCAGTAACTTGACTGAGGTCCTGCAACCGCCTGTAACAGAAACAAACTGTAACCACAGAAGGGAAGGAGGGAAACCACAACCAACCTCAAGGTACAGCAAAGGAGAATCCTCAGTTTAAGGCTTATATAATATTAATGCAACAGCAAGATGTCTCCTGTGGCGCAGCCCGTCATGTCGTGTATGCTGTGACAGTCTCTCTTTAGCCACAAAGGACTTTCCTGAACAAACCTACTAACACTGAACTGTCTAATCCACTACTCTTCCACTGCCAGCATCACCCTCCTCCTCCAGCCACCTTCCAACCTCCTTCTGCTCCTCCACTGCTCCCTTCCCCCCTCCCCTCCCCCTCAACTAAAATACCTAAATATCTTACCCAGAATCACTTAGATCACCCAACCAGGTTTTGGAGATATAAACCCTCCTTTTAAAACAGTAGCTGACAAATACACTTTCCAGCAACAGTAAAGAGGGAGGAGCTAAAAAGCTGTTAGTGAGGAACGTATCCTATGCACAGATTGGAACAAGCAGGTCCTTAATATTCACCACCCTCCCCACCTCCAACCCCACTTAGGCTCCCCACTCTGGCTTTGAGTAATCATAGGGCATCACACAACAGTTCAGATCGCCTCTGCTGGTTCAGTTTCTGTTCCTGCATTTGGGACAAGGCAGGACTAGAGGGAAGCAGCCTACAAGCTGGATTCAGCCCCATCAACTGGGCCATGGTGATTTACTTTATAAGCTGCAGCTGAAGGTAAGACTCTTGCTGCAGCCTTTAAGAAGCACTACATACAATACTGATGCATCAAGGCTCTGTGCCCAGCAACAAAAAAAGTCACAGCCCTGTCCTCAGACATTTGCCTGCAATCCTATGGAACAACACCTGGATCCTTGCCTCTTAATGATGTCCAACAAGTAATCTCAGTGCACACCAGTGAGGCCACTGGAGTTTATTCAAGTTCAGGAGCTGAACCACATGACAAGAAGCTGCTCAGTGCCTTTTGTGCAGCTATAGCTGTCAAACAGCACTTGGTAACCCTGTAAATTAAGGAAAACCAATAGTTCCCACTAAAACCTTTAAGGCAGTGATTGATTTAAGCTCCTTCGATCCATGCTTATACACACATTGACATGTCAGTCTTACTGGCTTCTCACCTTCAGAAACTACAGAAGATACTTACAAACATCTATCTTGCAGCTAAAATTACTTTCCACTAGAATTCCATCCCTAGAACTCCGATTTGCGAGTACATCATGGCATTACTCTAATTTAACCTCAATCCAAATACAGTGTAGATGAAAATCACCCTACAGAAGCAAATTTCTACAAACCAGCAGCTTTCCTGTGGCATTAACAGCTGGAACAGATCCTGCAAACTTATTCATTCTACTCCTCCCAGGAAAAGGCTACTTTTCAGATAGCCCAGTATGCTACATCAGGTTAACACATGCTCCAAGTACTCACCGGAGACTCTGCAAGAATGAGTTTCTTGCTCACAATTCAGTCACCTCAAGTCTAGCAGAAGGCAACCTGGGTCAGGCACAGTAAGCCATATTGCATCACACCAGATAGTGTTTATATTCAGAAAGATGTTTTAAAAAAGCATAACCCTTAACATTGAGGCTGGCCAGATCAGCAAGTACTTAAGAGAAGCAACTGGCTCACTGAGTGACCTCCTAACACCAGCATCACAAGAATAAGTATGCCAAACCCAACAACCTCTTGACCTCGGGTATTAAGGTATCCCTTGTATTTCCTCTGAGTAAGTGATAGCAAGCATTTTCATCTAGCTTTCCTAGGAAACTAATCCATTCTCACCAGCCTATTAATGCAGCCCAACTGCAGAGGCCAAGTTTTCAAAACAAGGCACACACAGTATCAAACTAAAAAGCTTAAGAGTTTTGGGTTTAAGATAGTAATTCATACAAAAAAGACAGAAGTCCTTTTCTGAAAGTGGGACATCATGCACTTCTGCTCTAAACCTTAAGGAGTCCAACTACAAAAACAAAACCCAGTTTTCCTCTAACTCTCTATAAAACCATGCAAGCTCTTTTCAGTTGGTTTTGGGCAAACTTCCAGTACTACAAAGATTCAAATCCTAACCCCAAGGGAATACTTTACTATCATATTTTACTCTGCAGATTAATAGCTCCCAACATGAAAGGCAGCAAGGAAGAGCAGAAGCCTTGTGTTATCAAGTGTCCTTGTTCCAGGAGTCAGGAGGGATCTGCAGAAATGCAAGCCCCCCATCTGCAGCCAGGGTTCAGCCTACTGCCTGTAAAAGGTCAGTGCTGTACAGCACTGCTCCCCTCAGACACACGTATTGCGAGCCTGCATGCAATGAACAAACAATGTCCCCTCCTTTTTATGAGGATTTCCAGAGAGTTACCACTGGTTATATTTAACATATTACAAGATTTAACATATCAGAACTTGTAATTTAGCACAGCAGGGAAGTAGGATATAGGAGGCAGTCTATTCATTGGACTGCCAGAAGCCTAATTTATCAGGCAACATATTCCCTGGGGCCAGAATATCTCTCTCCCTCTCTGCTGCACATTTGACAAATCTTGTCATTAGCCTTTCTGAGTCCACCCATTTCATTTAACTGTATTACCAAGACTTAGAAAAACAAAACAAAAGACAACTCCTATCTGCTATTGCTTACAATAGTCACAGGGTTGTTTTCTTGGAGAGAAAGAGAAGAAGCCATTTGACTCTTCCCCACTGGGGATTGATACACTGAAGACAAAGAAGGTATAACCCACCTCTATCTCCTTCAGAAAATCACATGGGGTATTCATTTTTAGTAGAGCAATGAGGTAGCAACCAGCTACAGAGACTCTATTCACCAAAAGAGTCACCCTGATAACTATTTCAAAGTTGTCTTTCCTTTCATTTTGAACTACTGGCTTTGCTTTTCCACTGATACCAACCTTGTACGTGCCCTTGAAGCAAAAAGTTACTTGGGGATTTGCTTCTAAAGCACTTACTTCAAACCTCATCTTGGCCAATTTGTAGATGTAAAACGGCATCCACCAAATTTAGAAGGTGCCTTTTAAATTCATTATAATCATGCAGCCGTCAGAATAGGCTAAAACTATTGGCTCAAGACCTTGATTACATTACACACAACAGGTACTTGCAACTGCAGGCTTTAGGTTTTCCTCATCAGCCATCCTCAGACTTATTCCAACACAAGCAAGATAGATATCCTTGGAATCAGGCAGTCACAGCATGGTTTCATGAGGAATTCTATATTTCAGTTTTTGCGTTACTAAAACTGCTATTGTTGTGAGACAGGTATTTTTCAGTAAACTGAATGCTTTCTTACACTCAGAATTTCTTAATCTAAGAAATCAGATCCAAATCTCTTGAGCTGAGAAATCTCAGCTTCTGAGTTTGACAGCACATTCCAAAGCAGAGAGGCAAATACAAATACTCCTAAACAGGCTCAGGAAGCTGCATGGCTCCCTGCAAAGCAACATGGATGAAAGAAAAAGTCTGTCAACACCACATGAAATAGCTCTGTGGTCCAGGTACAAGCATATAACCATAGGATTTTTGATAGCAGTTTCTTCAGATGTCACTCTTTCCTATCACAGGACATGTCCATCATATTGCAGTCACTAACCCAAGCAAGGCATATGCTTACATGGATTATTTGGTCCAAGAGGGTGTCTATAACACCCCAAACAACTCACAGACGTGCCCTTTAGAAATTCAGAGGCTTCAAGTGTTGCAATTCCTATTCAACAAGAACGAGAAATGTATGCAACCAGGCTAAATCCCTGCACTGTAGCACTGCAAGTCCTACCTAACAGCACAGGAGGCCTGCAAAGTCAAACTCACCGAACCTTCCATTTTAGGCCAGTGTGCCTCACGCTACATTTCCATACATGTTGTCAGCTGCTCAGATAGAAAAAAGCAATCTAAAAAAAACCCAAACCCTAAAACCGTCAAAAAAAGCTGCTTCAAGTACATGCTGCACTCATGCCAGTAACAGCGACCTAGTTGTAGGCAAGGTCCAGCAACTACACATAACCCGCTGAGGCTGGCGGGCAGCAGGGTGCTCCCCAGCCCGCTCCCCACTGCGCGTCTGGGCAGCAGGCAGCGCGGGGGGCTGCTTTTCCGGGAGCAGGGCCTGGCCGGAGAGACCACCTTGAGGCCCGAGCCCGTGCCGTGGGGAAGGCAGCGCTGGCGCCGAACAATGTCAGCCGGAGGGGCCGCAACGCCGGGGGGAGGCCGGGGGCAGCCGGCTGCGCTCTCCTGGAGGCTTTTGTGCAAGGGGAAGCCAAGGAGGCTCCGCGGGACGCTGACCCCGCCGCGGGGCGGAAGAGAAATCCCCACAGCGGCAGCCTGAGGGGATCGGCGCCAACACTGCCCCGCCGGCACCCACCGCCCCTCGCTCGGCCCCGCAGGTGACAGCACCAGCGCAGGCAGCCCTAGCCCCGCGGTGAAGGGCCGGGTAGCGGCGGTGGCTGCGGCAGGCCCCGGCAGAGCCAGCCCACCTCAGCGGCGGCTGAGCAGGTTGCGGCGAGCGCGTCCCTGACAGCCCCCGGCCCTGCGCCGACTCCTCAGCGCCGCCGGGCCCGCGGCCTCATCCTCGCCCTATACTTCCGTGCACCGGTGGCGGCGGCACCCCCGAGCCCCGCTCACCTCCCACCGGCGGCGGCTACAACGACGACCACGGCTGTACGCGGCTCCCCCGGCGCCGCCCTATTTAAGCCGAGCACGGCGGGAGCGGCGTGTCCGTGTGCTGAACCCACCTCCTCTGCCCGCCCGCTCGCGCCGCCCGGCGGGCGCTGGGGCCCGGGCCTGCCCCGCCCCCGCGCCTCCTGCCCCGCCCCTTGCCCTGCCTCTTCCCCGTCCCCGCCGAGCCGGCCTCTGGCCTGCTGAGGTCCCGAGGCCGGTGCTGTGCCGCGGGCGGCACCGCTGCGGTGTGTCGGTCTGTCCGTGCCGCAGTAACCCATACAGAACCGCGAGGAGGGCGGTGGAAACAGCGTACGTGCGGGCACAAACGCTGGGGGAAGCTTAGGGGAGAGTCTGGGCGCTGCTGGGGGCGCCGCTTCACACCTTACAGGTCTGGGCTGACAGCTGGCCGGGGAAGCTGTTCTTACGGCTTCGCAACAGACATCTGCATCCCGTATACCTAGGCCACAAGGACCTGTGCTTCAGTATAAAAGTGTTGGAAGGGGACAGTGACCTTGTTGAAGCCTAAGGGGTCATCTGTTCACCTTGTTCATGAGGGGGCTGGAGGTTTGAGGTGCTCCCTGGTAAAGCAGGGGCAGTTGGGGCTTCATCAGCCACCTCTGATGGGTAGCTGGTTTTAGTTTGGCCGGGTGCTTCTGTAGCCCATTCGACCTGTAAATCATCAACCACATCTCAAAGTCCCACTGTGTTGCACACTCTGCATTGCCATGGTTTTCTTGTTTTTTGTGGACATTATTTGGATGTATTTAAGTGTGTGGGAGGATGCAGCCATACACATTCATATACATAGATATCTATAATATTTTGTAAATTACTGGAGCTGCTTTTATTTTACATGAAGGGAACTACCATTCCCTGATGCTTTAGTTTATACTGGAGCATGTATACCAGGCATACGACTTCCTGCAAAGTAGAGTTTTTAACAAAAGAACGGGTTATAGTCACTTTATAGCACAAAGGAGGAGAGCACTTGTGAAGCTGCTGACAGTCTCAACTGAACTTGGGTTCACACTGTGGAGTGGCTCCAAAATGCAAAATAAAATCCTTTCTTGGGAAAGGAAGTGGAAGCAGAGAATCCAGGAGTGCATCTGACTGGCTGCAGCTGCTAACGGACATGGCATCACTAGAGCCTGTCTGGGTAAAGCCCCAGAGCACTGTCAGCATAGACTTTAGCTGCTCTGCCATGGTTGGGCTCTGCTGGTTTGTTCTTATTGCACCGTACTTCATGCTCATGTAGGCACAGCCAGTCTCTGCCAAGTGGTTTTTACACTATGTCCTGGGTTTTGAAGAAATCAAGTGATGTAGAAATACACTGTCTCAGGCACTGGTGACTTCATGTTTTGTGTCAAATGCATCTAGGTTCCATCTGCCAAACAGCAAAATCTATTATGATTTTATCTACTATGCTAATTATTCCGTCATTATCACATCTTTCTCCACATCTGGGTTTCTAAAGACATAGGCCACATGTTTTAGCCTTCTCTCAGGGAAACTTTGGTGAACTGATTTTCTCTTTTCTCACTAGAAAGAGGGTTTCTAAAAGGTCTGTCACTTGTACCTACCTTTTCATGAATCCTGTCATCAACATGAGACTGTGAAAGTTCCAGTGACGCAATATTTAAATAGGCATCTCACTAATGCCAGGGATCACCTCTCTACTCCTACTTGACACTCACAAGATTATATATCCACAGACTACATTACTCTTTGAAGTTGGCTTTTTTCCCAGCTGATCAGAAAAGAGAGGGACCTTCTCTCAACCAACCAATGTAGAAAAACATACATAGGCAACAGGGAAGTAGGATTGGAATGTAAACAAAACTTACTATGACAATATTGGTCTTACTTAGGGAGCTAAAGAAGCTGGGGCTCCTGTGGATCAGTGGGAGCTAGGACCCTTTATCAACTACACACACATTACTTATATTTGAGATCTCACCAACTATCAGCAGACAGGGCATACAGGCTCTAAACCCATTTCGTCAGGGAAATCTGCTGTCATTAAGTACGTCAGATAAACCAAGTAAATAAAGGCATCCAAAAGGAGATTCCGCCTTTCTTGTTTGAAAAGAATTCCCTGTATTCCAGTCTATGCTCCTTGTTTCTTTGTCCTGGCATCATTGAGAAGAATCTGCCTCCATCTTCTTTCCCCCCTCAAAATGGATGTTTATACACATCAAGACCCCTCCACCCCAAAGCTTTCCTTTCTTGAGGCTGAACAATCCTATCTTGCTCAGCTTTGCCTTGTATGACAAAAGCTCCAGTCCATTTACCATATTCATGGCCCTTCACTGAACTCTCTACAGTATGTCCATGTCTCTTTCATACTGGGGAGCCCAGATTGGACGTAGCATTCCAGGTGTGGCCTCCCCAGTGCTGAGGAAGGGGAAAGGATCATCTTTGCTTGACTGTCTGCACATGAGGACGGACCACTACGGAGCTTGGAGAAGGTGATCCTCAAAACATCAACCAGCTTTCTTGGACCCCTCTTCTCTCCAAGACCATTACCTTAACAGGCTAAGCATCCTCTAAATAGATTACCAAAACAGAGGACTTCCTTTCAGCAATGTATGGATATTATAGCCTTTTTAGCACTAGTATTTCCATTTCCCAATATTATTGATACCAAAGTACTATTCTTATATACCTGGATTTGCTGTCATTAACAAAATAAATTAAGCATCTGCCAGAAACAATATCTCAGCTGTGTTCTTTTTATTTTGATTTACAGGACATGCACATCACTCTACTGAATTGGGTTATCCCAAGTGTATCATTTTTATACAAAACAGATTGCCCAGCCTTCTACCATACTGTATCTGCATCTGCTAACACTTGTGTGGAATCTCAAGAGAAAAAAACCAAAGAAATGTTATGTAAATAAGCACTTCAAAATGTCTAGCATACATTGCAATTAAAAAACATGAGCTACTGGGTCCGTGGAGTTACTTATGTCTTGTCAACCCCCTTCCTCATGGGAAATGAAATAATGTTCATTTTACATTTGTAACTGTTTCACACACTTGAGAAAGGGAATGTAAGTCCTGATAGGAAATGCCAGGGAGCAGGAAGACTCCGCAGCAGGGAGTGAGCAGGGAACTGAGGGCAACTCCAGCAAAGGCAATGCTCTCCCCCAGGCGTGCCAGGTGACACCAAGTGCTTTTACCAACAGCCGTAGGCAAGCTGAGGTGACAGCTCAGGGCTGGGGCCCATGTGGAGATCCAGTGGGCAACAGCAGGAGCCAGCACCAGGGCTGGAGACAAGGCTGGGACACATGTCTAGGGCCCATCCAACAGACAGGGCTGGATTTCCTTCCACGTTCCATCCAGGAAAAACAAAACAGGAATCTGGGAGAGAAGGGGCAGGGCTGGGTACGGCATAGCTTAAGTGGATCCCCTGGACCACTGGGCAGGGGCATGGGTGGGGGTCCCACACAAGGCTGCTTCAGAGCCATTAAGGTCTACAGGTGTCCCCAGGGCCCTGGCAGCAACACCAATGTGCCCCAATCTCATATTCCATAAATATATGGCACGTGTCTGGCTGCATGTCACCTGGGGTATTCATAAAATCATAAAGTAGTTTAGGTTGGAAGGTACCTTTAAAGGTCATCTAGTCCACCCCCCTTGCCATGGGCAGGGACATCTTCAACGAGATCGAGTTGCTCAGAGCCCCGTCCAGCCTGGCCTTGAATGTTTCCAGGGATGGGACATTTACCACCTCTCTGGGCAACCTGTGCCAGTGTTTCACCAGCCTCATTGTAAACGCTTACTTCCTTGTATCTAGTCTAAAACTCCCCTCTTTTAGTTTAAAACCATTACCCCTTGTCACACTTCTTTTGATGCAGCCCAGGACAAGGTTGGCCTTCTGGTTGTGAGCGCACATATTCCTGCCACACATTGAAAGACAGTGACATGGGGACTTGAGTTTCTTTGAGACGATACAACAGCTAGAGCTGGAACAAAACAGTAGTGTGTGAAGAAGAGACTAGAATAAGATATCTTAGGCTTGCAAAGGATGAACTCATTGTTGAAGACAACTGAATCTGGTTATTTTTATGCCATTTTTTTCCAGCTCTATGTCATTATACAGGTGCATTTTCATCTAAGAAACAACACATCATATTGGGCACAATATCCCAAAAAATAAGAGATGTGTAGAAATACGAAACTCTCTCCTAGGTCAGAGAAAAAAATATATTTGGATGGATTCCTGAAGACCACAGTCATCTGTCTTCCTTACACACAAAAAACAGAAACTCAAACAGGCTGATGTCATGAATGAGCTGTATTGGCAGGGCTCTGAATAAAGGTCTGCGCAGAGCCAGCCTAAACCATGGCTTGGTCACACTTATTATGGTCACACTTAAATAGTTCTCCAACTTAGACAGAAATAAGGAGGTCATGAATGTATAAAAGTTCCATGAAATACATGAGATACCTAACCAGCAAAATAAAATGCTTACAAAATCATCTGTTTGAAAACACAGGAAAGAAAAAAGTGCAAAACTTCTATTGCATACCGGAAAAGAGACATGATAGATACCCATACACACATAGGTACACAAATATACAGAGATGTTTTTCAGAAAAAATAGAAACAAAACTACAAAGCCAACTTAAGAAACAACTACATGTTTTTAAACATAATGATTTTGTTGGGTTTTGAAGATTTTGTGGGTTTTTTTAAACACAGGAAGGATTTTTCAGCTGTTCCTGCTATTCGTTCCACTTTCTGTTACTGTCTGTTTATCAAATATTTCTCCTTCTCCTGCTCCCCAGCCCCTTGAGGATAAATACGCAGTTTATTGTTTGGGATTTTCTGATGGCCAGCAGCTGTATGAACTGACAAAGTCCCCATTTAGTTTATACTCAGTACATAGGAACCGCCCTTCCCACAGCACTGGGGTGTGAGTTTGAACCCCAGAAGATAGGAAGTAGACAGAGAAGTCCTATGGAAATAGTGTTCTGTCCAGTAAAATGAAAATGACCTGGCTGTAACTGATTCAGATTGCTTATGTCAGGCTAACAAAAGTGTTATTTCCTCAAATGACAAGGTACCTATATAATGATACAGGACTGGAAAAGCCAGCATAAATCAGCAACAGGTTAAATAGCGTTTAAGGCAGTTCATTTGTCACCAGTCATTTTTCTTTCTCTGAACTTTGGTTCATAGGCTCCATTTCCCCTGCTCTCTCCTCTAAGCTATACGTGTTTACTAGCAAGTTTACTACTTGCTTCATCCAAACAATCAACATGAAGTGTTTCAAATTTGAGAGTTACTTCAGTAGAACCACAGACACAAGAAGGTTATTCTACTGGTTGTGTCTGCCAGAGGAATACAAACATGACAACTTCACTTTTCCTCTTGTCAAATATTTTCCCCAATCACTGTTCCTCTGTGTGTTTATCTTTTTGAGGGTCAAAAGCATTACACAGAAAAGACGAAGTTTACATGCTCTGCTTCTGACATCTACTTGAGACAGAAGCTGCAATGTCTAAAGCTTACTACAGAAACACATGAACTGACAATAATGTTCCATCTGCTTAATTGAATACTAAGTAAAATATTACACAGAAATCATTAAAGCAAGAAATCTCAGAAGTTAAATATTTATTATGTTTAAACTCCAACTAAAAACCAAAGTACCTGTGTCAAAAAAATAAAATACCATCCCTTCTGCTGGAACATTCTGCTGGAACACAGTCTTTTCTGGCTGACAAAAGGAGTAAGTGGTTGTATTTGGTAGAATTTACAGCTCACTAGCACACCTTCAACACAAAACCGAATGGCAGAGCACCAAGTAGTGCCAGACTGCATTACACTGAATGTCCCTCACCAGCAGTGACCTCCAAATGCGCAGCATGTTTTCACATCTACACATCCACTTCTTGCAACTATTTCTAAGAAGTATCGGTGCACAAGCACAATTTCAGCCCCTGGAGCAGGCCAGATGCCATGGCAAGGAACATCTGCTTTTAAGGGCTCGCCTCCCCAAACCTGCAGCTAAAAAGCATGTTCCACCACTGCAAGGATTCATTCAGGCTCCTCCATCTCAGTATTAGTGCCTACAGGGGTCAGAAAGGGAACACAGAAAGGATTAATGAGAACCAAAGCCTTTCCAAAAGGCAAAGAGGTTATACATAGTGATCTTGATGCCCTGATTTTAAATTAGTGCCTAGTTTAAAAAAGCCTTAACAAACCTTATTTCTTCTGAAACACATCTGCATACTGGAACATGTACATCAAGTCTGTCATTTGAATTTTCATATAACACTGATGTCACAATGCTTAAACCATGTGTGTAAAAGGAGCTCAGCTTTTGAAAGGGTGGCCCCACATCTCTACTGCTGTAGCCTATCACATACCAAACAAGGTTGAGCCTGCAGATGCCAGTCCAAGATGATGTGTGAGCAGGCCTTGGAGGTTACCAGCTACTCAGCTTCAACAGAGGGAGAAGATCCACAGGAGCCACCCATGTAAGTCACCTAGCACCAAAAGATGCTGAAGCAGAGTCTGGTGGACAAATTTTATGATTCCCACGCATGGCAAGCCCTGCTCCAGTGCTTGGCTCCTGTGGGAAAGGGGGACTAAGTGCAGGGAGCTCAGGCTGGCAGCTGAGCTAGGAGTAGCTCAGGCTTTAGTTAACGCTCCTTCTTGGCTACAAAACTGAGATTGCACGCTCCTTCATGCTTTGGTGCAAGGCTGTGTTTAGACAGGGCAAGAGCTAGAGCCAGCACACAGGTTAACATTATTGGGAAGACAAGCCCTGGGAATATTTTTAATAAAAGGCTTGTAGGACGTGGATAAGATCAGCATGGCCAGCATACACCCCATTAAAGTATTCCACAACAAGGTACGTCAGAAAACTACATCTTCATTTGGGATAAAAGCCAACCCGCGGATTAAAAGAAAGACTTGTCAAGGCCCTTCATCATAAATCATCCGTATTGTCTCTGGAAATGGGTGGAAACAATTCCACCCTCCACACTGCCATGGATGGGGTGATTCACCAAGATGTTGCTGCACAGGAAAACAAATAGGTCTGGCTTGTGAATAACAAACCTTCCTATGCAAACTTGTATTTATAGGAAATAAATGTGAAAACAGGCTTATTTATGCCTGTCCTTGGTAAAACAGTGTCGATAAGTGGAAAATGAGCATCATCTGACCCTGTCTGTTTTATCAGGAACTACCACTGATCAAATTACGTGTTGAGCATATATCCAGTTGTCTACACAAAATAGCTACAAGGTATTGGCACCATTTCCCTGCCTGCAAGCACTGACCAGCATGCACCCTGCCATCGTGCATAGACCCAAGCAAGCTTTAGAGTTGGGACACTGAGTAGTTCTTGGAAATGGAGTTTCCCTACCCCATTCCTGAACAGCACAAGCTGGTCAAGCCATCGCTTCTGATCTGGTGCTTGCCCAGCCTGTCCAACTGCCATACTCATGACACCTACCATCCCTACTGCCCACTGTGGAGACCTCATTTATCATAACTCAAATCTTCCCTGGCTCAAGCCATGGCCTGCCATCAGTGCCACCCTGCACTGCCTCACACAGCACTGCAGCCCAGCTGGAGCAGAGGGATCCCTGGCACGGGATGCTGGACCCTTTGCCCCATGCAGGAGCTTATTTGTCCTTGCAGACTGCTCTCCCCTAGCCAGTGTTCAAGCTGTTGCCCAGAGGCACATGTGAAGGTTGCTTGAGGTTGCTTCCTTTCTCCTACCCTGCACAAGGCAGGAGGTGGCATATCTACTGAGGAGTGACTCAACGAAAAGGTGGTGTGCAACTTCTTGCCTTGTGGGAGGGGCTCATGAACATGCCTAGGGATAATGGTCCAAGTTTATTCTCTACTTTCTTTTCTTATATATTAAGATGCAAACCTCCTAGAGTCAGCTACATCCAACACTGTTGGAAGCGATGGGTAGGCGTCTGTCTTTGGAAGGATATCTTTTACTATGCATCCTGGTAATGAAATTCCAATTTCTAATATAGAGATGGGCCTGGAGGAATATTTGAGTACTACCTCATGTAACAAACTGCTTGATAATTTTAAACATTATTATTTGAAGTGCTTGTCTTTATTTTTATATAACATTCATAGACACCCACATATTGGTACTTTAGAAAACTGATTTCCCAAAATCTCTGTCTAGAAATATCTATCATCAGCAACAAACTTTTACTAGACCCAAACCCCTCTAATTTTCTGTATCTCAAAAATAACTACATTAAGTTCCTTCTTTATATTTTCTTCTATGAAACAGTAGAACAGTGGCAGATCCTATTCCAAGGTTGTTTAACCTCTGTGTGATAATAAAACTTTATATGACTACATCTCTTACGCATTTCTGAGGCTTCAATCTCTACCAGATTAAGAGATCTGAGTCTCTTAATCACTACCAGAAATGTGGAATCCATAAAGTACATGAAGTATGATGGCACTTACAGCATGTTACAGAACACAGAGACAGGTTTCCACTGGCTGCAAGTGCTGTGCAGTCTGTCAGCAGACCAGGCAGACAAACACCGGCCTGTTCTGACCTGAGCAAGATGTGAGCAACACATGAGCACCTCAAAATCCTAACCAGGCTCTCACCATAGTATGTTTCTCATTGCCTTTATAATACCCAATTTTGTTGTAAGCATCAATAAGGATGATGGACCTTGCCTCTTTCAAACTCAAGATATCAACTCAGGAAACAGAACTAGAGCCTCCAGAATGGGCTAGTGAGTCCCAGATGCCAGCAAACAACCCAGCACAATCATTGCTTCTCAGTGGCTAGGACCTGTTCTCAACAAAAGCATATAGCACCTTCAAAACCAAGTGAGCAGCCTGAATTTTGATACAGAGGCAAAACACCCCAGTGGTTGGATCACTATTTACATAATTACTTTTTTCCACAGGGCAAAAAGCATGGCAGCTGTCCTGGTTTCGGCTGAGATGGAGTTGATTTTCTTCCTAGTAGCTGGTGCAGTGCTGTATTTCAGCTTCAGCCTAGGAACAGTACTGATAACGCACCGATGTTCTAGTTGTTGCTGAGCAGTGCTTACTCTCATCAAAGACTTTCAGTCTCTCATGCTCTGCCAGTAAGGAGGGGCACAAGAAGCTGGGAAGAAACAGAGACGGGACGCTTGACCTGAACTAGCTAAAGGGGTATTCCATACCACAGCACGTCGTGCCCAGTACATAGACTGGGAGGAGTTACCTGGAAGTGATCGATCGCTGCTCAGGTCAGACTGGGTATTTGTCAGCGAGTGGTGAGCAATTGTACTGTGCATCACTTGTCTGTCTTGGGTGTTATTCTTCTCTCTATTCTTGTTATCTCCCTCTCCATTTTCATTAGTGTTAGTGTTATTTATTTAAATTATTGAACTGTTCTCATCTCAACCCATGGGTTTTACCTTTTTTTTTTATTCTTCTGCCCATCTCACTAGTGGGGAGGGAGTGAGCAGATGCATGGTACCTAGTCGCCAGCTGGGTTAAACAATGACAGCAACATATATATATTCTCCCTACCTGTAGAGAGAAGCAGAGTTAGGAGCTAAGAAATCAATAGATTGACACAACTGGTAAAAAGAACAATGTTTTTTAAGTTTAGACTTGAAGTTTAATGTTAAATAAAAATTATTTAAATTGATGTGCTGATTTTGGCCAGGATTAAGCCAAATTTCAGTTTAGACTAGCTAAACTAAAAGCAATTATTTTACTTCAAGAGATTTAAATATTTTACAGTCTCTTTTCCTATTTGAGCACTCATTCATTATTTGTATTTTGAAGTCAATCAATACTACAAAGACATTTAAAGAGAAATCACACGGCAAATCAATTTAAAAGGGCAACTTTAAGCCATGCTCCCTGCAATAGCAGACAGCACTGCCTGGGGTATCTGGTCATGGTGGATACTCTTGCAAGGCCAGCAGACGGGGGCTCTCAGCATCGGTGACAATGTGTAAAGCTCTGGCGTTGGGCACAGGGATGTTGTGTACTCTAAACCAGACTGCTCTGCCAGGGTGCTTCCCTGTCCTCCTGGGCTGGGCTGGCTTCCCCTGGAGGGGCTGCTTCTGTGTAAAAAGGGCAACGGGTGGCAATGCTCGCTCCAAAGCCATGAAGGAGTCCTTGGCCAGGGAGTGAAAACCGCGCTCGCTTTCCCATCTCACCTGCGTGCAGCAGGTACTGCGGTAGCTACACATGCAGTTTCCATTACTCAAGGACTTGCTGACAGAGCTTCAAGACCCCACACATTTAGGGCAGGTTTTTTCTGAAGTGACCATGAAGGAGGAGGATGCAGTGGGATTAGTGTGGAACACTGAGTCCATTTCTTTAAAAGAAAGCAAAATTAAAATAGACTTCCTGCTAAAACTGCGAAGGGTTGAAACACGCAATTTGGCACAAATCATTGAGGAATGCAACATATCAGTTTGTCTTGACTGAGTTAATGACAAGCTGAAAATTATCTCATAAACCCAGACAAATAAGGTTTTGCTTACTTGTTTTTGTGTTTAGATTATTAACTGCCCGTTTACAGTGTTAAATGCAGGTGCTGCGCTTTTCACTAAACCCATGGTGTTTCAAGAATAAAACAAAAAACTTCACAATTGCTTAGCAAATCTCAAATGTGGTAAAAAGTTCAGCATCCTATACAGCTGTGTGGCACTTGGTTGCCAGCTGGGCTTAAACCATGACATTCCCTTCAGGGTTTTTGATATTAAAAAGTTACAAATGTGCAGCTTGTGTAGGCTCTTTTCACATGACAAGAGCACAAATGCAGACTTCCCTCTGCTCTCTTTAACTAACACACCTTAACAGGCAATATAAAGCACAGGTAATCTTTAGGTAACAGTTTAGAGATTAGCTGGGAACAAGAAATTTAAAATTAGCTGTTAACAAAAAATAAAGGGGAAAAAAATAATCCAAAAGCTAGTAACCTTTCCAGAAAGTGTGATAATATTTTTCCCCTCATTGGAAATTGCTTTATCCTCCCTCTATAATGGCAGGGCTCTGCTCTGCCTTCACCTGGGCTATGATCTCCTCAGCTGGGGCTGCAGGGCACCCTGGGGATAAGCATGCATGACCCCCATGTCCTGTACCCTCTTTGGAGAGAAAGTAATGTTCCACCAGGTGCATCCTGTAGCACATCCCTCTTACTAAGCACAGACTCAACTTGAACCGCCGGTGGTATGTGCTGAATCTTTGTAAAACTGCGAGTTCAATCATTTTCCTTCAGTACACTCAATATTCTCTTTTTGCCTTCAAAGGGTTGTCAAATGCAACTTCCTCTCGACCGTTATCTACCCCACTAAGCACAGGGAAAAAAAAACCTTTTCAAAGCCCAGGCCGTAAACCCTGGAGCAGCCAGTTACAAACTGTGCTGAGTTATCAGAGATCTTGCTTTCACTGGGATGAAAGGACCTTTATCACATTCCCAGAAAGCGGTGTAGGGCATGGCTTTGCCCTGTGCAGAATCATAGAATCATAGAATAGTTAGGGTTGGAAAGGACCTTGAGATCATCTAGTTCCAACCCCCCTGCCATGGGCAGGGACACCTCACACTAAACCATGTCACCCAAGGCCTCATCCAACCTGGCCTTGAACACCATCAAGGATGGAGCATTCACAACTTCCCTGGGCAACCCATTCCAGTGCCTCACCACCCTCTCAGTAAAGAATTTCTTCCTTAGATCCAATCTAAACTTCCCCTGTTTAAGTTTGAACCCGTTACCCCTTGTCCTGTCACTGCAGTCCCTGATGAATAGTCCATCCCCAGCATCCTTGTCGGCCCCCTTCAGATACTGGAAGGCTGCTATGAGGTCTCCAAGCAGCCTTCTCTTCTCCAGGCTGAACAGCCCCAACTTTCTCAGCCTGTCCTCATACGGGAGGTGCTCCAGTCCCCTGATCATCCTCGTGGCCCTCCTCTGGACTTGTTCCAACAGTTCCATGTCCTTTTTATGTTGAGGACACCAGAACTGCACACAATACTCCAAGTGAGGTCTCACGAGAGCAGAGTAGAGGGGCAGGATCACCTCCTTAAAGGTGAGAAGGAGATTTCCCTGTCATGAGAAGGAGGTCCAAGCTCGCCTAGAATGCCACAGAAATGTGTCAGCATCCAGCAGCATCACGCAGCCATTCAGAACGCAAAGTAAAAGCTGCATCATCCTAAACTGCAGGAAAATCTACCCAACCAAAGCATGGCAGCAGGTGTTTCCTGAAATTTGTTATCGCCTACTGTAACATAGGGTGCAAACCACGAGGACATTTCTGACAGGTTAATTTGACAAGAACAGTGAAATGGAAATACAAAGCAGGGGGAGTGGGAACGCAGAGATCCTCTTCAACATTTTCAACCAACCCAAACAGGCCATATACAGCAATAATCTCCTCCTTATCACTATAGTAACTAATAAGCCAGCACTCCATTTTTAGCAGTCCTTTAGTGTGATTACACATGCACACAAGCCACATGTGAACACTGAGGCCAGCTAATAGCCTCCTTCAGCTTCTTCTGGAGTTGATGAAAAACTTTCCCTTAGGTTCAACAGAATATAGATCAGGATATTAATAATTCACAGCAGGTACAGTGTACTGCCTGGAAGATCTATTGCTGCTTAGTGAGTCTTTATCTACAGTAGGATGGCACTGGTTTTCCACACTTGTATCTAACCTTTGTACCATCATATTTTAAATGCACATAGAACTTTAGAATGAGCATGTCTTAAAAGGAAAGTTCTCCAGCAAGTAAAAAATTCCCTTCAGCATCCATAAGTGATTCCCACAGACTTTTACAGTACCAAAGCAAATGGGTTTGACCAAAGTGTCTCTGACAATTTTAAAACTTCAAGAATCCAAATTCATCATGATATAAAAAATATTTCTCAAGAAAGAACCATTACTGAGCTTTTACACTGATAGAGTAATACAAAACACAATACAAAAAAGCCAATACAAAAGGCCTCCTCACCAAATTGGACTTGCAAAGCACTTCTGGTTAGAGAAAGAGCAGACTAAATTTGGGAAGCAGGACTCTAAATATGTATTTTTTGGAGGGAGGGTCTTGGTTTTTACTTATTTGAGTCCACAGCTGTAAAAGTAATTTGTTAATTATCATTAAGAACTAAAAATGTGAAACAAATTCAAAGTGAAAGGTCAAAAACACCGTTTCAAACTCATAGGAAGTTACTCGTATCTTTCAGATAACATTCCAATTTTAAGATTTAGGTAATTCTTTTTTGAGCATCATAATTCTTACAAATGACTCCCAGCCCAACAGAAAGAAGTTAACTTTTGGTGCTGAGGGACTCTCAGGTTAGTCTGACTCAGCCCTACTTCCGCTGAAATTCAGGACAAGATTCCCCTGGCTTTTCACATGGTAAGGTCTGGTAAAAAGGCCATCTCCAATTCACCTAATGTTTCCTCTTTAACCAGAAACTCCAAATCCAGACCTAATTCCGTAATAAATTAAAAAACCAAAACCCAAACAACAAAAACCAAAGAGAGTTCATTCCTCCTCAGGCACCCTTGCTCAGTAAAATGTTCACTTTCTCCTTCTTTCAGTAACTCTCTGGCACAAAAGTGTTCCAGCTTCTCAGGGGAAAGTGTGGGGGTTTTAATGAAACCTTGTATTAAGATCCTTCTTTCCTTGCAAAGTGGGAAGAAGGCCAAGAGTGAGAAGATGTACTCAGCAGGGAGAACCACGGGGGATTTGCAGCCCTGTTAAATTCCCCTTTTTTTCCCCAGAAGCCACTTTTCTGTCCTGCTTCCTTCCGTGCAGAAAAACTGATTCTTTTCCAAAGCAAGCAAACCAATGGATTTTATTTCAGTCCTTTGGGTTATAGAAAAGCACTTGCTTGGGATAGGCTAGTCAGGATTAGTAATTCTCTTTCCTGTTTCCAAGTATTGGAAATAATTCTAGACCTCATATGCTGTATTTCAGGGTGGTTATGAAACATCCATTTTCAACATGATGCTATCTTGTAGACTTCCAGTTTCCTTTATCTGATTTAATTCATACCCAGTTTGTGTGCATCCATTTTAAGTAGACTTATCCAGAAAACTACATGCATTTAACAATATTAGACTTGCTACGAATTTCATAAGCAACAAGAATACTTGGATTGAGTGGAAAGAAAAGAAAATGTTCAACCAATATCCAGGTTCATCGTGTGACTGACAAAATAGGGAATATTCTCATTTACATGTACAGCATCTGAAAGTACACAGTGTGAATTAAATTCATGAAGATTATGGAGACATGTTTAATCAAAAGACCTCTGCACAACTGAGAAGCATGCAACCAGTATCTTACCCTGACTGAATGGGCTTGCAAATAAGTAGTACAGGATGTAGTGACTATGCACCTTATCAGTATTTTAACACCATAACGAAAGCACCAGGCATCTAATGGTATATCCATCCTAAATTTCAACAGGCTGCTTGCCCTGATAATATCTAGAGTGTTTTCCAGGTAAAGTCCATAGCAACAGCAAAATTTTTGAACTGTGGATAGGAAGAAGATATTGTCAGGGTAAACACAGGGTAACTTGATGAAAATTTGTTTTAATATCTTAATCATTACTGCCTAACTTGTTTTTTGTTCTAGTGTGGATTGTGACAGTGTGGATGCTGCTTCACACCACGGCAGCATTTTCCAGGACGAGCCCTTTCCTCTGCTACACTGCTACCCCAGCACATTTATTCCACATCTCCCACACCAGGACATCAGGCCAGTCTTGACATCAACCTTTATTCTATAGCATTAGAAATGATCAGTCTTACACAAGTTGCATATCACATTGGTAAACTGTGAACCAAGTTGAAAGATCCAGTGTTTAAAACATTTAAAACAACATTTATCTGAGGCTGCTATAGGGAACCTTGGTAACAGGGTTGAGCTGACACATGCACTGCTGGGTAATCCAAATCCCAGATGGAATAAAAAGAGCAAGCCAGCAAAAACTTCTGAGGCTAACATCACTGGGTCACTTACAACCATCCATAGATTTTGCTTCTCTTTCCAGGGCAGCAGGTACCCCTGAGAGCTAGTATTTCATGTGGACTAGGAACTACTCCCAGTTTGGCTTTCAGGAGCATGGCTTTGAGCTAGTAGAGATAAAAATGAAAATCTTCAAGATCAGCTGCTGGGTTAAGCAAGGTTATAAGGAAAGAAGATCAAGCACCTGTCCACAGGCTAGGGATAAAATCATCATTCTTGTGACAAAGCATCCACCCTGCCCTTGGGTGCAAAACCCTGAACTGGTGAAGCCTTCCAAAGCCTTCCCGTTCAGTTCAACCAGGCCCTGCAGGCAGCTCACATGCATGCTCATGGGTGCAGCAAAATAAAGAAAGCATAGGTATAAACAGAATAAAAAAACACCCAAATGAATAAGTGCTACAGAGACATCTGTGCTAGTGCTCTGGGTGGTACAAGACAGACATATAACTGGCAAGATTAGCCCAGAGCTGACACTCCACTTAAATGGACAAATGAGCCTAGATGGCTTTGAATAGCTGATTATAGATCAAGCATGACTTGAGAAATACAACGAGCACAGCTCCCTCTCTGCAGTCACTAGGAGACTCAGCCTTTGGTGGCCATTTATCTCCTTGTCACAGCAGAACACGGCATGGTACAGCTCTGCAAGACAGTCCCTGTACCCCAGACTGTGTTTCAGCTTTATTTACCTGCAATACAGCAGATCCAAGACTCCTCATAGCAGGCTCTGCAGAACTCAGTGTGGATCACCTGCAAGGGAACAGCTGTAAATAAACAATGACCAAAGACTTGCCTTCACTCTGAGTTCCAAGCCAGTGCCACTGTGCAACTGTGGAGGGCTATTCATTATCATTTGTGGCCATTAGAAGATAGGAAGTAAATTAGTGCTATCCCTACTGTCCTGCAGGAGAAAAAAGCAGGGATGTCTCCAGCTCCAGGTGACTCTCCCAACACTGTCTACCCTCTGCAGCATCCCACACCTTGAAATGCCTTCAGGCCTAGTCAAATGCCGAATACCGTAGGTCAGTGCACTTGACTCCTCCCCAGTTCCTTCCAGAAACCATGCAGTTTTCTTCTCAAAAAGCTTGCAAGCTTCATTTGTGTGAAGGCAGACAAAACTTTAACCTCTAATTTCTGGGAGAAATTAGGATCAATAATCGGTCTTTCCAGCAATCCTCTCTTCCACATAATGATTTGAGACCACAGTGAAGTTCAATCATCCCCAGGCCTCCAAAAACATATGAAATCACACTGATCCTTTGCCATAACAGGCTACTCTTCCCTAACCCCCTACTCAGCTTCACTTACACAGCCACTTAAATTTTGAAACCTCATACATGCACAAGCATGCTGTGCTGCTTGCACGCATCACCTGTTGAAAGAACAAGCACCTGAGTGTTGTTTTGATGGAAATGTTATAGTATTAGCTTATCTGAATATTAATATTTTGCTACCTTAGGGTCTTCACATCTGTTTCTGGAAGGTCATGTTCAGTTGCACATACAAAACCAGCATCAGCTTCCATTGTACAATGGGAAGCTTGACAACCCCAGGACTCTCTGGGTTCACTGGCAAGCTTCATAGAATCATAGAATAGTTAGGGTTGGAAAGGACCTTAAGATCATCTAGTTCCAATCCCCCTGCCATCGCCAGGGACACCTCACACTAAACCACGTCACCCAAGGCCTCATCCAGCCTGGCCTTGAACACCACCAAGGATGGAGCATTCACAACTTCCCTGGGCAACCCATTCCAGTGCCTCACCACCCTCACAGTAAAGAATTTCTTCCTTAGATCCAATCTAAACTTCCCCTGTTTAAGTTTGAACCCGTTACCCCTTATCCTGTCACTACAGTCCCTAATGAATAGTCCATCCCTAGCATCCTTGTCGGCCCCCTTCAGATACTGGAAGGCTGCTATGAGGTCTCCACGCAGCCTTCTCTTCTCCAGGCTGAACAGCCCCAACTTTCTCAGCCTGTCTCCATACAGGAGGTGCTCCAGTCCCCTGATCATCCTCGTGGCCCTCCTCTGGACTTGTTCCAATGGTTCCATGTCCTTTTTATGTTGAGGACACCAGAACTGCACACAATACTCCAAGTGAGGTCTCACGAGAGCAGAGTAGAGGGGCAGGATCACCTCCTTCGACCTGCTGGTCATGCTCCTCTTGATGCAGCCCAGGATAAGGTTGGCTTTCTGGGCTGTGAGCGCACACTGAAGCCGGCTCATGTTCATTTTCTCATCGACCAACACCCCCAAGTCCTTCTCTGCAGGGCTGCTCTGAATCTCTTCTCTGCCCAACCTGTAGCTGTGCCTGGGATTGCTCCGACCCAGGTGTAGGACCTTGCACTTGGCACGGTTAAACTCTTTTTCTACTCCCCTACTAGTTATACCATTTTCCAGGAAATGCACTTCCATTTTCATCAGGAAATAACTAGTACAAAACATCTACATATAGGTGATGAATTCTGAGTACAATATTGAGATCTGCATCTCAAACATCTACATCTTTTACCACCAAAGCACTTTACAAGCATCAGTAATAAACCCTCAGTGAGACAGGAATGAGTAATAGAGTGCTTAGGCTGGACCTGAATCAGATTGCCCAAGGTACCTTCTGATTGATAGGAAAGGCTGTTCTGACAGTTTTAAGCAAACTATCAATGATCTTAACAGTTATTTAGTACCTCCTTTCTATGATAGGCCCTAAAAGGTTAAAATGCAAGTCTGGGTTTTATTATGAAGGCTTTATCACTTTAAACAAAACAAAAATCTCAAGCACACAGGAAGAAGAGCACTTGGGGTTTGGGTGAGACAGATAAGATAAAAAGCAAGGCCAATTTTCAGCTAATTTCAATAGTGGCAGGGCATTTGATCAGTATCCCTTTGGGGAGACAGCACTGCAAAACCATAAAACCCAAGAGGGAATATCCACAAGGAGACAGGGAGCAATGCTGTAAGGAGCTCTGACATGGTCCATCCCACACAACTGGTCAAAGCACAACAAGAGAGGTGAGCACTACAGTGAAGGCAGTTGTAACAACATCTCCAAGCAAGCCCTTAGTCTTCATAGGTAGCAACCACAACTCTGACCTACCCTCTTACATGGCTCTGTACAGTTGCCTGTCTCTTATCTCCTGACAAGCCCAGCTGGGAGGAAAAACTCTGTGACCACACAAACAAAATGGTAGCTACAGTAACATGCTGAAAGAAGGTATTCAAGAAGCTCCTACTCTGGATTAGCCTTATCAGTGAATTCAGTTTCTAATATCAGCTTATTAGTGTGCATTGTTAATGCTTCATTTGTATGGTTACCCACTCACATCCACACCGCACAGGCGTGGTTTCCACAGACAGCAGAGTTGGAAACCTGCAAGGCTTACAAAGTAATTTAAAGATTATGGGTTGGAAATTATTTTCCATCTTTCACTGTAACTGCCTGGTAATTACATACCTTTTGCTTCCTTTCTCCTTAACACATTTGCACATAGTGGTAGGAACTACATCAGAGATTCAGTCCCCAGCTCTAAACCCACCACATCCAAAGGCAGCTCTCTCTCACGTTTCTGCACTACTGATCACAGCCATCAAAACCAGACCATCTTCTGCATAAATTCAGCAAGTGAACCCCAGGCACCTGCCCTCTCTTCTGGGTAAAAACTCTACTCTGGGGTCAGTTCAAGTATGATGTATTTTAATGAACTGGGAAGAGAAGTGTTTAGCATTAAATTGTCTGCAGATGGGCTATTCCCTCCCTTTCCTGACTGGAGAGAGAAACTTTAGCACTTAAAGGCTTGTTTATAGAGCTGACACCTCCTTAGAGCAGCTGAGTTTAGCATTCACATCACTCATAGCTTTCCACTTTCCAGCCATGCTGCTGGGAATCATCTCATGCCAGAGCAGTCTGACAGAGCAAGGGCTTGAGCCGTATGTTCACCCGTGCTCCCTGTGGAAGTCCAAGAAAACTAGTATTTGTTCAGGTTTATCCACACACTGGTATGTTTGTTCAAGGACACGTCAAAGAAACAAGGAGTCCTGAGCTGCCCTCTCCAGTGCAAAGATACCTTAATACTGCAGCTGCCTTTAAAGAGGAACTCCTTTTAACTTCAGGGAGCTCCTGCAGTGCAAGGCCAGGATCTGAGGTCTGACTAGGTTAGGTTGTGCTACAGCAATCCTGAGGCCAAACTGCCATGACTAGGCTTCAAGCACTCAGATAAACTCAGCTAATTCATATAAGTGCAGGAGGAAGGGAGAAAGCTTTCAGTGCTATCAGGGAAGGATAAACAGGAAGAAGCAAAAGACACCTATGCATTGCAGTTAGGTCAGAAAGTTTGGACACACCTAAAAAGCAAGTGCACCGACTCTGTATCTTACTGATGGCAGTTCTGAAACAGGAACAAAAATAATACCCTCTGCAGAAGGCAGGAATCTAGGAGATGGGGCAGTACCTGACCCTTGCACAAACCTAGGCTATAAAACTTGGTCACTGACCTAAGTTGCTATTTGCTTTAAGTATGTAGTTTGGCCAATGGTCAGATAGCAGCCGATAGCTGCTTTTCCGTCAGCCCCACCATGCCTGTGAGCACAAACCACCTGGCTGTTGAGCCTGCAGGCATCTTTCCAAACAGGCTCTCTGTCAGCACAGTTTTTTGTTCCTTACTCCCAGGTGCTATGATGGACCAGTGATCCCAAATTCTGATTCTACACCAAGGGCTCCCTGCTCCAGTTTCCCTCTCTTGGCAAGTGTTCCCTCTTCCTTGTCCTTTATTCCTATTCCTCTCTCCTGGCAGTAGTTTTCCTGCTTGTTCTCCCTCTGAACACCAGTCATCTAACCCCAGCACATAGCCTAACCTCTCATTCCATGCCCAGCTCTCTTCCCAAGCGTAGTATCAGCACGGTTTACACACCTCAGCTTCAAGAAGACAACCCACAAACTTGCCATTACCCTTTTTTTCCCCTGCCCTAAGCAGCAGTCTGCACATACGGCAGGGAGAATAACCACCCAAGAAAAGATACCCAAATCCACTCCCACTCCAGATCAGAATCCAAACAACAAACTTCTGGCAGCAGGGGTGGTGACGCACTTCTTTGTCAGCAGCTCTGGCCTCCGCTTTTCAGGGGCCAAGCACACTGCAGAGCCCTGAGGACACCGTGGGGAGAAGCCACAGCAGAGCACTAGCGTGATGCTCAGCCCAGTTCTCCTTTGTGCTAGGGCTTACATTCCATGAGGCTGCATCTCCCCTCCAGCCTTTTGAGAGAGAGACAAGGACAGGCTCTAGCGCACACTGCCCTGCACCAAGGCAAGTTCTCATGTGCAGAGAGGTGCAACCAGGTAGTAACTCTGGGATTAACTTCTGGAGACAGATCCGAGGCAGCAGCTGCCAGAAGAAGCCACCTGCTTCCACTATGTGGTGCAATGGATCATCAGCCTCTTACGAATGTCATGCAGTAAGAGAAGAGGAAGCCCTGACCCATTCTGTGTCAGCACAAGGTTCTGGTATATTAAGAAACTTCCTGGGGGCTGTGCAGCAAGCCAGCCGCGGTCAATGGAAGCCTGCAAATCCTAATGGCTTAAACCTGAAAAGAGACAATTTTCAGCTATAATTTTACTCCTTGCATGCATCAATTCTCTGAGGACCCCTTCCTACCCCAATCACCATTCAGTAAGAAACAGAGTATACCAGCTACACTGGCCATCAGCTGTGCAGCCAAAGCTCTGGCATGGAGTCCTTGCAGGGCTTACAAGGGGAATGCAGAGCTAGAAAAAAGTACTTGTGAGGACACCAGCCTCCTATCACTCCAATAAATGCTCTCTGAGATTTTACTTTCCAGGTAACATGTCACGTTAGACCAAAGCCTTACAAGTATGTTAAATCTCTTCTGCACAGATTTTGTCTGATCTCTTTTTGCTGCCATTTTCTTGAAAAGCAATACCTATAAACCACATATAACCCAAAGAGTCATTCAGATACACTCTGTTCCCTCCAAAGCAGAGAGGAATGAGAGCAATAATATGGGAACTCAAGAGCCTCCGCTCTGACAGAAAGAGAATTTCCCACAGTGCAGGTGCTGCCTGCAGGTACAGCTCTTTCCAGCATCTCTCCTGAAGTCTTAGTCAGGAGGTGGTGGGGCTATAAACAAACCATGGACAACTTTACAGGACTCCCCAGAGGGTAAGCTGGAGTGTGACTGAGGAGAGACTGCTATAACTGAGCCAGTCTTTCAAGAACTCCCTTTGAAGTTGAATTCATCTTATTCCCAATTATTAAAGAAAGCAGTCAATTCCTGGTTTCCTATGGAAAAGAGAGTACTTGTCTCCTAGTGAGCCAGTCAACATCTTTTTTTTTCTTTCACAACCATATTTCCTAATTTCCTTCCAGATCTACAGCTACCACAGAACCAGCCACAAGACACATCTCTGATTGCATCAAAAATACGTCTCCATTAACAACGTGCATCTTGCCTCATATTTCACGGCTTTATAATCACTAGTAGAAAAGTCACAGTTTCAGACATACCCTCCTGAGGTCAATTTTTCTGCTGACACATACCCAGACCAAACCAGGACTGTTCCCAACTAAGCCACAGTGATGCTGACTCCTTCAGGTTTCTGAAACTGCCCTGGGATTTAGCCTGCAATGGCACTGCCCAGCCATCCCAAATCTCAGAGCAGCATTATCTCCATTTCACAGATTGAGAAAGAAGGGCAAAGAGAAGTGCACTGATTTGCCCACACAGCAAAATGAGTGACAAGAACAGAGCAAAACCCCAGAATGTTTCTGCCTGCATGCCTACTACTAAGATTCTAATGAAAAGTGGCAAGACAAAAGTATGTGTTTGTTCTGCTACTCTAGTGCCTAAATATTAGAGAATAAGCTTGAAAAAGAAGAATCTTTACTTCTATTTTAACTTAAACAGATCGGATCTGTGTTGCAAAACTTCCCTGATGTAATTCAGGGAAACGTGGCAAAAGATACAATCCCATATCAACACAGTTTGGCAAGGGTCCCTGATGTCAACACAATGACACTCGAAAGACCTGGCATGGTTTATCTCACCCAGAAATATAAGGAGTCTTGCCATGTCCGTGGTGGTTAGTAAGTGCCCTGGCAAAACCCTCCTTCCCCTTGGCTCTGTCTCTTCACTCAGGATGGACTGCTGCAGCTGGCATTTTTGTAATTCCCTTTAGTGCTAAAGTTACTTCTTGAGTACTGTCTACAAAAAAAAAAAAAAAAAACAACAAAAACCCCAAACCCCAAACAAACAAACAAAAAACCCCCACAAAATACAAAATCCCACAATCCTACCCATTCTCTGTACATTCCCTTTTACACATTTACCAATATCAAGTATTTGTCTTAACCACTAAAAGTGATAAAACAATCTTCAAAGCAGGATAACGCCAGTACTCTGTTTACTTTGTAACTCTCAGCTTTGATTTTTTTTTTTAATTGCATAAAATATATTTGATATCCAAGATTATTGCAATAGAGGTCAATAAAAACAAGTCTTCCTTTTGCAACCAGAGCACTGACTTTTTTTTACTCTCTTGTTGCCCACAGCTTGACAAACTCCTGAATTTCTTTTCTTGCATGTAGGCACACCCCAACTTGAATCACATTGTCATCCCAGCATCAAAGCCAGCGAGTCTCACGTTCAAACACGTGGCAAAGTCATGAACTTAACCCTTGGGCTTTCCCTACTTGTACTTCAGCACCGAGGCCTCTCATTTCCAAAATGATACTCAGACCTTTGTGCCTTCATAATCTTTCAGGATTCCCACAGTATAATTGCAGCCAGAGCACAAAATGTGTTCATTCACCTCTGTACAGTGATCATTACAAAACAAAACAAAAAAGATTCTCTCTTCTAACTGTCAAGAAAAAGGTCTACAACATCCATGCTTAGGCAAAAGATACTGGTGGGACAGGATTTTGTGCTCTGGGGATTTTTGGTTACTTTAAGCAGAATCATGTGTTGAAGCTGACTTTTTATCTTTTATCTTTCTCCATCAAAAAAACCCCAAACCCACGAAACCTCCGTAACACTAAAATATCTGAAAGAATGAAGCTAAGGCTGGATGTAGAGTGGCTGATGTCATCTATGCTGAGCTAATACATGACTAAGCTTTGACATACGTCGGTATGTTACACAAAGCTCTTCTGTGTCCTCTTCCTCTTGAAGCTCCCCGGCAGATTTTGACGGCACTTGCCCTTCCCAGGATTAGCCTGAATTGGGTCACAGTTTATCTGAGGAGGAGGGGGACTCCCTTTTCTGCTGTCTGTTTGCACACTGCAGAAGAAGAGATCCTTCAAGTTGTAAAAATAAGAACTAGTGTTGGAATCTGTCAGACACACTGGCACAAATGCAGCACAACTCTCTGGAGTTAACGATAATCGAGTGATGAGATGCAAATTTTGGAGTTCAGACTCAGGTTCCCCCTTGTGACCACAAAACCCCAGGATAATGGCACTGAGCTCCAGTAATCACTCTCCCTTTAAACTGATGAGTAGAAACCTGGAGTTCCAGTGGCAACATTTACTTTTTGTTCTTTCATAAATTATTTTTTCTGTTGAACTTGGGGTGGGGGTGTTACTGATGCTGGATTTTTTACTTTTATTCTTTAAAGTGAATTTAAGCTCATTTAAACACCCTGAGATACGTCAAAAACTTGTTCAAATTAGCCTCCTTCCAGGGTAAAGCCTCCATCCTACACTCATCCACTATGGACAAACCTCTTTGTCAGCATGAAGGCCTTTCAGGAGGAGTAAATTATAGAAGGAGGCAGCATTAAATAAGCATTATCACTTACCCTTAATGACCCACTAAAAATGACAGTGCTGCAAGAAGATGTAGTAGAGACCATATAAAGCCCAGGTGAAAAAAGTAGTAAAAGGACTCCTAGATGCAAGGTTTGGGTGAAAACTTGCTCATCACTTGCATGATGAGAGGTCCTCCAGACTTTTAGATGGCATTCCCTGGACAGTTGTCCCACTGCTGGAACAGGCTTGAGGAGTTACTAGGCTGCACACACGAAGAACATCAGAGATTACTACAGGAACAACAACATCCTGGGAAAAACATGTCAGATTTGAGATTTACCTGGCAAATATGGGGGGAGGGCAGGCAGGAAAGTGAGAAGGAAGCCAAATGCAGCTCCACAGCATGTGAAGTAAAAGTAAGTAAATGTAAACATAGTTTATACACACAGTGCTGCTTTCGGAGCTGGTTTTCTCACAAGCAGAATAGCAGCCATGTTCAGTGTGAACAGAGATACTATTTTTCTAAAACCACACAAACTACTTAGTGAATATAGAGAAGATCATGAACTGAAAATCTGTGTCCTTCAGGAGATGCTAAAACCCCTCCAAGTTACTACAATGCAACTGCTGGCAGTTCCTCACATACTTGACGTGCACTGTTTACAAGAATCTGTGAAGTAACAATGCTGATTAAAATTAAGCACAGAAATTTCCCCCAGTTAAGTGTGTGCAGTGGGAACCTTGTTGTCATTGGAAAGCCAGCAATCCTCTTTTGAATGTGATACACTTATGGCTAGATGTAAAAAGAAAACAGAGAGGAAAAATAATAAGCTGTATCTTCTGAATGTCATTGATGAGGCCATTTTAGTACAATCGATCAGGAGACATTAGTGCAAGCGTACTAAAAATGATAGCCCAAAGAATTCTGGACACGAGCGCATTTCAACTTCACTGCTTTGTAGAAAATAATGCCACCCCATTGAAGGCAAAGCAGTCTCCCCACAGCCAGTCCTTGAAAAGGACAGACCATATAGGAACTTACACAATAAAGTAGTTGTAAACACAAGCTAATGTAGGTGCCTGTAATCCAGACCACTGCAATTGTTCAATTATTATTGCTTTCTGGAAACAACATGCATTGACAATCAAAGCCCAAGGCCTTGCAGAATAATCAGTAAGCAAAACAGACACAAAAAGCTAACTGTGATTCTGAGCAACGTAGTTTACCCCCTCAGAGGAAGGGGTAAAATCCACATCCAGAAACAGTCATGCATAAAGTGACTTAAAACCTTTCTATACTATTGTTCATTTTAGTGACATGAGCTCCCCTCCTGCCACCACCCATCCAAAAAAAGGAAATAAAAAGACTGGAAATCTTGTGTTTTCACTGCAGGCATGGAGCATCTGCCCAGCACCATGAGGGTGTTGCAGCAGAAGCAACTCTTCTGGTCCAAGCTCATACAGTGTATAGAGATCCAGCCCCCAGCAGTCAGCCCTGCAAGGCTCTGCTCACCACAGCCACCTCCCCAGATTTTAGTGATGAAGAACAAGAAAGCTGAGCTCAATGAATCCAAAAAGAAATTAAACAGAGCAGAACAAATACAGAATGTACTTTCTAATGCATTACCATCCAACTTAACTGCTGTAATTTCAGCGTGTGTGCATCCTGCCCTTGCAGACAAAATGGTTTACAGGGAGCAACCCTGTTGCCTGCAGTCAGGTTACTTTTATGAACCAGGGTTTCTTGATCCTGCCCTTAAACAGAAAATGATTCAAAATACATGCAGACTAGACCAAAAAGTGAAGTAGCAACAGTACCGTTTGAAACTTCATTTCACATAGGCTGCCATCACATGACTTTTATTCCCACAAGCCCACATTATTATTGATTACAATAAAGGTGCATAATAATATACAGTTTAATAAGCAAGAGTTTTTAAAAGTTATTTGACTCTTTACAATGAAGAATCTCCCTCTCTGCTGCCTACAGAAATTCATGTAAATATCTGTCACCTGCTATTTTTACATGAAACTTATTATCAGTTTGTTAAACTCCTATTAACAGACAAGATATAGCTGATATATATATAAATCGCACTGATTTATCAGTTAGCAGTCTACAGAAAATCACTAAGACCAAACACTATTTTTCCTTCAGCACTGTTTCCTAAGGAGAAGTAATTTCAGATGGTAAAGCTGAACTGGGGATTATCTTTATACATCAAGATCTTGGCTGCATGACAGAAAAATTAAAGGAGCCTGCTGATCAGCTAAAATACTACAGCTCCAAGTATGTTTGGATGACAGCCAAAGTCTTGGAATTGTTTTGCCATGAAATCTCTTTTAGACAGGAAGAACGGGAAAGTTTTCAGTCTGGAAGAGGCTTCGTGATGAAAAGCTTGGAAATCAAGCCCATTATTCACATCCAATCAAGCCTGCCCCTCCCTGCTTCTTGCTCCGTTCTCCATCCCCAGCACAGTCATGCCCATGCATACAAGCACACCCCACACACCATACATGCTCCGCACCTCTTACATGCTTTTTGACTCTATTTTCCATAAAATTGCTCAATATTTAATTCAAAATAATATTGCTGATTTGCCATTTGAGTGAGCTATGCTTCATTCACATAATATAGACCATGGAGATGACTGTAATTTAAAGTAAGTCATTTGCCAGTATTAGATGTAATTCAAATCTCCTGGCTCCTAAAGGCAAAGTAAGTTCAGGTGTTACAAAGAGGCTCTACCTGTTTTTTGTCTGTCTGCCTGCACTGCAACCTTGATCTGCAGTTGCATTTCAGTCATCACATACTCTTATTTGACACCTCAGTTTCTCTGCAGTCAGTACAGCACAGATAAATATTTAAAATGCAGATGGCATATAGGACTGTACTGCTCTTGTAACTGTAATACAGGGAGCTCTCCAGGTTGCTGCTGCTGGTGAATTATTGCAGTCATGCCCACATTGAAGTCAGCTAGAATACAGACCAGGGTTCCAGTCACAGGCAATTGAAAAGCAGAGCCTGCACAGTGAGAAATGCTTCCTGAAGCAGAGTGTCAGCTTTGCTTCTCCTAAGGAGTGCCCTCCATCCCTATCCAGGCCTGCATGTAGCTGGGCATCCACCCTTTGCACCCGGCAAAGACTAGATGCAGTGGAGAAACTGCCCCATCAGTTTCATGAACACTTGCTCTGCACTGGTTCCATCTTTGTTTCCATACAAAGTGTTCAAAAGGTTTTCATAACACCAGCTTGTCACCATCCTAGATATTAGACGATAGGGATATTGTTGTGGTTTCCCAACAATAAACATAGTTTCACAACTGCTGCTATCGAATCAAAAATTACCTTGCATCAGATGGTGGCAGCCTAAGGTTTGCTAGGTCAGATTTCTGTGTGAAGCTGTGACAAGCTAACACTGCAGTGGCAGGCTTTAGGCCAGCTCAGGTACTGTCCTCTCCTCTTTCACACTGGCATCAGAGTGCCTGGATGCCAGGAACTCCGTGTCAGCTGCTCTAGTGCGTTGGATGGAAATGCAGCTGCATGTCCTCAGCTGATCTGTTCACTGCTATTACTGGCACAGTGGCATTAGTGTGCCTGAGCCGCACTGAACCGGTGCACATGCCTTCCCAATATCACCATGGAAAGCCATGGTCACTGACACAGGGCACTGCCACCAGCCCTCTGAAACTGCTATCTGATTTGTGATCCAAATGTGATCATGCCTGTCTCACACCTAGTCTTGCCCTTTCTCCCTTCCACAGAACCACCAATAACTTAAACTGGATCTTAACCCTGAATTTCAGGTGAGCCACTCTTTCCCCACCTCCCCACAAGTGCTGGAATAGTCACGTGTTCTAGAAAATTCACTTCATTAAGAGATTTCTGGATGTAATTTTTATCATTGAAATACAGCTTTTAGATCAACAGCTGTAGAGAAAATAATTTCAAATTATCACATAAAGACCATTTGTCACTAAGTTATTTTTGTTCCAAGCTTGGGAGAGCATGAAAATTGTCATACATACATATGGCAAGGGATGTGGCAAGGGTTTTAACTCAACGTTAAACATGACTGAGAGACATTTAGGCATTGTTTTGAAGCCTTTTGTCTGTGCTACATCTACACTTAGAAACCTATAGGCAATTTCATCATTACAGTTTTACCCAGCTTGCAGCTACTGCAGAAATACTGAAGCAATCATGCAGCCCCTCATGGCTTTGAGAACTGAAAAGGGTTCATTACAACCCCACATGTAGTTAATTCACAGCCACTGAGCATCTCCCTGGCAAGCTATAGAAGGCAAAGTCTACCTACCTTGGCTCACAGAAAGCCGTCAGGTGCTTGATCTCAATTGCTCCTTCAGCTGTCAGGAGGAAGAGAGCCTGCAGAAAGGACAAGACAGCTCCTGTAGCTCTGAAAGAGGCTTACGTTGAACAAGAAACAAGCTACACCTCCATGACCTGAAAGCCCTCGGCGCTCCCTCCCCTGCCACCCAGGCAAGGCACTCTCACCTACAGCCAGCTCTCATCTTGTGGAAAACATCTTACAGGCTTTGAGGGGACTTCTTGACGGAACCCTTCCAGCACACTTCTCATTTGGCTAATATATTTAAACTATAAGCCACTCTCTCTTGCTATGGAATCCTCAGAATCTGTGGACTTTACACATATACTATACTATACTTCACAGAGGTCACCAAATCCTTCTGCCATCAGCTCCAGGACAGTGAGTGAAAATGGTGGGGTGGCCACACGACTGTAGTTTAGTAGAGCTCAGCTAGCATGGCATACCTAGCTCTCCTGATCCACTCTGCATTAGAATGGCACAGATTTATCAAAGGATGGCATTGATCAATTAATGGTAGATAAAATAAGGCATGGACCACTTCCAAGGCCGTGAACTTTTGCATTTTGGGGCTGTTGTTATAACATAGAGTAGTAGGGAAAATTTCCTCTGTTCCTGACATACTGCAGTCCTGAAACCTGTTTACATTGTCTGGAAAATATTTGTGTTGAGAGGGATTCCTTCTTTTGCAAATTTCTGAGGATGACCAGTTATTGACAACTTTCACATTATGTTACACAGGGTGATATGCTTTTATACTAATACTTTGTTTATTAAGTTATTTTATTGCTTCATGACTTCTTTTTGATCCTGAATATCCTCAGAAAACAAATACTCCATTTAAATGCTTTGCCTGTCTTTCGAAAGGTGCAGACTAAGCCCTTACAAATGTTCCCAAAGGCAATGCTTCAAAGCATGAATTATGTCCTCTGAGCTCCACTAACCAAGGTTGCCTTGGTCATAGATTTTCTGCCGGCTTAAGTCTGTAGTCAAACTATTATCCTTAAGTACAGTGCTGAAGTCCACTGTTGCAAGTCCAGTGGTTTCTCTTCTTACATATAGAAAGAGATTTGACTTGGCTCTGGCAGCCCTGTTGTACCAATCACACATGGGTTGGTCCTGAGTGCTCAGTATTTCTCAACAGTCCAGGCACAGCTGAACTGTGCTTGCTCTGAGGATGAAGCACAATGGCATGGTTTGCTCTACCCTTTGGAGAGGTCAAAATTCAACAGAGCAGAAGGGGCAGAAGTGCTCTGACAGACACTGCTGCCTCAGAGAGACTGACAGTAGTAAAGCTAAGTGAGCTTCCTGATTCAAGGAACAGCTAGAGGTCTAGTTCAGCTCCTTCCATGCATGTGTCGTGGTTTAAGCCCAGGCCGTAAATCAGAACCACGAAGTCCACTTCCCCCCCCCCACCTTTCTTCCCTCCGCTCCTGGAGGGACGGGGAGGAGAATCAAAAGAATGCAGCTCCCACGGGTTGAGATAAGAACAGTTTAATAACTAAGGTATAACACAAACCACTGCTGCTACCACTAATAGTAATAATGATAAAGGAAATAACAAGGAAAGAGAATACAACCGCTCACCGACCGGTACCACGCCCCCCACTCCGCAGTGATCCAGCCCTTCCGGGAACTCTCAGTTCTACCTCCTGGGCATGACGTGCTGTGGTATGGAATACCTCTTTGGCTAGTTTGGGTCAGGTGTCCTGTCCCTGCTTCCTCCCGGCTTCTCCTCCTCCCTGGCAGAGCATGAGACTCACAAAGTCCTTGGTCAGTCTAAACATCGGTGTTATCAGCTTTGTTCCCAGGCTGAAAGTCAAAAACACAGTGCTGCAACAGCTACTAAGAAGGAGAAAAAATGACTGCTGCTGCTGAACCCAGGACAGCATGAGTGCCCACAGTATTCAGCCTGTTCTTGTTCCCCTTCTCATCACCTGCAAAATACACATACATGGTGCTGCTGACTTGGGGAGAAAAGAGGAGAGACAACAACTTGGTGTGTTGTGTCCCCCCAACTCGTTCTTCAGGAATTTTTCCATTGTTTTTGCCCATGCCTGTCTACTCTTGGGCAACTGTCAACTTTGCTTGCATCTAATGTCATATTTACGCACTAGCAACTAGTTTAACATGCTATAAAGAGACAGAAATTCAGGTATGACCATGAGACCTGAAGTTATCAAATTCGAGATGCTCAGGACAGTGAGAAGAGCGTGCAGCAAGCTCACTGCCCTGGACTTCAAGAGAGCAGATTTTGGCCTCTTCAGGAGCCTGCTTAGTAAGGTTCCATGGGGCACAGCCCTAGAGGGCAGGGGGGCCTATGACTGTTGGTTGTTATTCAAGGATCACCTGCTCCAAGCTCAGGAATGTTGCATCCCAACTAGAAGGAAGTGCGGCAAGAGGGCCAGAAGACCTCCTTGGATGGATAAGGAGCTGCTCAGGAAAATTCAAAGGAAAAAAGAGGGTTATAGAAGGTGGAAGCAGGGACAGGTGGCCTGGGAAGAATACAGGGATGTTGTCCAGGAAGCTAGGGACCAGGTTAGGAAAGCTAAGGCCCAGTTAGAATTGAACTTGGCTAGGGATGTTAAGGATAATAGGAAGGGATTCCATAGGTACGTAGCAAATAAAAGACAGACTAGGGACAACGTAGGCCCCCTTCGGAAGATATCAGAACTGGCTACCCTGGATTTGGAGAAGGCTGAGGTTCTTAATGACTTCTTTACCTCGGTCTTCACTGGCAAAGGCTCTGACCACACCACCCAAGTCTTGGAAGGCAGACACAGGGACTGTGAGAATGAGGACCCTAGGCCCACTGTAGGAGAGGATCTGGTTCGAGACCATCTTAAAAACCTAAATGTACACAGGTCCATGGGACCTGACGAAATCCATCCGTGGGTCCTGAAGGAGCTGGCGAATGAAGTTGCTAAGCCACTGGCCATCATATTTGAAAAATCATGGCAGTCAGATGCAGTTCCCGACAACTGGAAAAAGGGAAATATAACCCCCATTTTCAAGAAGGGGAAAATGAATGACCCGGGGAATTACAGACCAGTCAGTCTCACCTCTGAGCCTGGCAAACTCTTGGAGCAGATTCTCCTGGAAGGCATGCTAAGGCACATGAAAAACAAGGAGGTGGTTGGTGGCAGCCAGCATGGCTTCACTAAGGGGAAATCCTGCCTGACCAATTTGGTGGCCTTCTATGATGGGGCTACGAAACTGATGGACAGGGGCAGAGCAGTTGACATCATCTACCTGGACTTGTGCAAAGTGTTCGACACTGTCCCACAGGACATCCTTGTCTCTAAATTGGAGAGACATCAATTTGATGGCTGGACCACTCGGTGGATAAAGAACTGGCTGGATGGCCTCACACAAAGAGTTGTGGTCAATGGCTCGATGTCCGGCTGGAGACCAGTAACGAGTGGTGTCCCTCAGGGATCAGTGTTGGGACCGGTCTTGTTCAACATCTTTGTCGGTGACATGGACAGTGGGATTGAGTGCGCCCTCAGCAAGTTTGCCGATGACACCAAGCTGTGTGGTTCGGTTGGTACACCGGAGGGAAGGGATGCCATCCAGAGGGACCTGGACACACTTGTGAGGTGGGCTGATGCCAACCTGATGACGTTTAACCATGCCAAGTGCAAGGTCCTACACCTGGGTCGGAGCAATCCCAGGCACAGCTACAGGTTGGGCAGAGAAGAGATTCAGAGCAGCCCTGCAGAGAAGGACTTGGGGGTGTTGGTCGATGAGAAAATGACCATGAGCTGGCTTCAGTGTGCGCTCGCAGCCCAGAAAGCCAACCGTATCCTGGGCTGCATCAAAAGGACCGTGACCAGCAGGTCGAAGGAGGTGATCCTGCCCCTCTACTCTGCTCTCGTGAAACCTCACTTGGAGTATTGTGTGCAGTTCTGGTGTCCTCAACATAAAAAGGACATGGAACTGTTGGAACAAGTCCAGAGGAAGGCCATGAGGATGATCAGGGGACTGGAGCACCTCCCATATGGAGACAGGCTGAGAAAGTTGGGGCTGCTCAGCCTGGAGAAGAGAAGGCTGCGTGGAGACCTCAGAGCAGCCTTCCAGTATCTGAAAGGGGCCTACAAGGATGCTGGGGAGGGACTCTTCATCAGGGACTGTAGTGACAGGACAAGGGGTAACGGGTTAAAACTTAAGCAGGGGAAGTTTAGATTGGATATAAGGAAGAAATTCTTTCCTGTGAGGGTGGTGAGGCACTGGAATGGGTTGCCCAGGGAGGTTGTGAATGCTCCATCCTTGGCGGTGTTCAAGGCCAGGTTGGATGAGGCCTTGGGTGACGTGGTTTAGTGTGAGGTGTCCCTGCCCATGGCAGGGAGGTTGGAACTAGATGATCTTAAGGTCCTTTCCAACCCTAACTATTCTATGATTCTATGACTCCTGACTGAGACACTCAGTATCAGTTTTCCCCTTCTCTAAAACTGGGTAACAACCAAGTTCTCCTTTGCAGACCACTGTGCAGGTACTAACTAACAGAGATGAGTTACTCCAATAAACTGTTATCAGAGTGCAAAGAAATACCCTGTACTTACCCTGGTCTTCAAAAGGGATCACCTTTCCTGATTCATTTATTGGCTTTGTGGTTGATTGGGTGTGACATTAATTTTATGCTTACACATGTTTGTACCTACCACTCTCCAAGCATTTTGACATAGTGTGGTGCAAGCAGACACGTTGCTGCATGAAAACTGAAAGTTTGTCTGCACAAAGAAATCAAAATGATTAGACTAAAATAGCTTTCAAATCAGTTTCATTTGATAAATCCGTAAATATCTCCTGTGTGGGTATTACTAGAAGTGTTTAAGAATAGGCTGGCATCACATCATAAACCAATAGCAGAGTATTCACACAGAGGAATTCAGCTGTTATGAGCTGTTATATATTAGCAGATACCATTTTATTAAATCAGATTTCATCTCAAGACAGGTTGGGAAAGAGAAGGGGAAGGGAGTGCTAGGCTAGTACCATTCTCTGCATCTTTTTGTATTGTTAAGTTGGTTTACAGAATGGTTATATGTGTATTCTTGCAAAACTAATTCTAATTCACTGCTTAATCCTATCTGTTTACTTTGGTTCCAAAGAAAGCTGAGTGTAACATGTCAGTGTATGTGCTCTCAACGCTAGGGCTCTCTTACATGCCACCACAGGTATATTTTACCTCACATCTGGCATCTACACGTTTAGTTTACTCCACAAACAGTCATAAGAAAATGGTTTCAGAGACACAAAGGGAAAATATCTGCTCTGTTTAGGAATCACAAGCGAGGAGGAAAAACTTCAGAGTGAGTAAAACTGTGTTATGAACCATGAGGTCAAAACGGAAACCAGACATTGTTTTGTTTGCAGTTAAGTTAATCCAAAATGATGCCAAAACTCAACGCATTTGGCTGAAAGAGGATCACTGTGTTTGAAAATGAGTCAAGAAAGGGATGCTTAATCACACTCAAGGCTTCTGCCTTTAAGCACTGCAGCTAAACATACCTTGATAAACATACCCTGACCTGAAAATCCAGTACAGTATCTAATTTTTCTCACACTTCTTAGCTTGGATCAAACCCAAGAAAGGGAGGAGAACAGACTTAAGAAGGCGGGTAGTCTGCTCTATTGCTGCTGCTTGCAATTCCCACTATCTCCATCATCCTCATGTAGACCTGTACAATCTCTTCTCTGCCATGCGATTATCTAAACTTCATGTAGCTCTTTCCCCCAGCCTTCTCATTCAAAATTCTTCTTTCCTCTGTCTTCTCAATTTGTCACAATCATCCACAGCAGTTCCATTTTCTGCTCAAGCAATCACCCCATCCTTCTTATCATTATTACAACTTCAGTTAATTCACAGCTCTTTTTATTTCCATTCCAAAGAAGGCTGTTGAACTAAGATGTCCTTTGCAAACAGTTTGTCTCCAATTCCTCATCCAATGTCTTTGGCCACCAACTCCGTAAGGTTTTTCCTGAGACACTTCTTCATCCTGTGAGATCTGATTTGGAAGCAATGAGTACATGTTGGCTCTTCTTTTTTGTCTTCACCTTCTCTTATCCATTAGCATGGTGCTATTTCTCACCATTCTGTGTCCTCTTATACTCTTGACTACTTTCCTCTTCCCTCCCATTTCAACTTCTTCTCACCTAACCCAGTACACTTCTTTCCACCTAACGCCTGTTGCCTGGATTGATGCTACAGATTATCTCTGAGAGAAATCCTGTAGTAAGGATGGTTCTCCTCATCACAACAGTGTTCTTTCCTCTTCCAGAGACACCATCTCCTCTAATATTATGCCTCTCCACCAGTTCTCTTTGCACAAGATGTTGCTGATCTAATCCAAGAAAATTTAACCATATTAATTTCCCCACAACTCTCCTTTTATCCTCCAGATCAGAATTTTTTCATCTTCACAGGGCCTGATCTTGCTTCCAGCCTAGGAAAACAAATGCCACCACTACTACAACAGAACAAAACAGAAAAATCACAACAATCTCACCACCACCCCCAAAACAAAGCAAACCAACAAAATCTGTCAGCCAGAGTTTATTCCATAAACAGGAAAGGGAAAAGAGCATTCAAATCCCTAGACAAAATATCTCATCATACTTTCAGAGCAAGCATCAGTGCTTCCCTCAAAACAATCCAGAGGGGAACCACTAGCTACAAGTGCAGCTATTCTACAGGGCTCTTCCTTGGGCAAGTAAGCAGTCCTGAAAGGAGCTTTAAACCCTACCTGCTCCTTTTCCGCTGGGGCCCAGTACATCAGCTGGGTATCATGCTCCTGGACTCACTGCCTGGTACAGGATCAGCTGCTCCCCTACATGCTTAAAAGCCTTTGCTCCCTGATGCACTGCTCTTTCCTCTAACTCCTCACTTGCACTGGTGAGTCTTATGTAGATGATGGATGTAGCTTGCACCTTCTCCCAACACCTCCCCTTGCCCTGGTCCTAAACTAGCCATTCTCCCCTCCCACTGTAATCCTAAAAAACTCTCCCTGATACTGACAGCCACACTTAGGCACAGCCTTCCTGAGATGTTCCCATATTTTCCTACTTCCTTCCATTTCAATGCTTTCTTAATGCGCTTCAGAAAAACCTTTAATAAAGGTGTGCTGAGACTACCATCTATCAAGCTGTACTACAGCTTCTCAGTTTCCTTCTACCCTGCCAAAAGGCCTTTAGCCTTTGTCCCAGACTGAGCTCCTTGGGGTTGGAATATTTGCTCAGAACCTATTAGCACCTGCTCCAAGAGCAATGCTCTAGGCACTACAGTAATTAACAACAACATTTCAGTCACCTATGGCAGACCATTTCACAGCTTGGCTGCTTTACATAAGAACATAATTCCTTCCTATTTTGTTTTTAAGTATTTGGTTTGCTCAACTGTCTTACTGGCCCTCAAGCTGAGTGGGAGTAAAGGAGAAGATTGTGCGGGAATCTTAATATGGATAAGCAGAATGGCAGTGTTCCTTGAAGGCAACAGCCTTCATGCTGAAAATAACTGTGTCTGAACAATTACTGTTTTAATTCCTGGCTCGGAATGCAGAGATTTCAAACCCATGATCTGTAGGTCATTGTGTTTTTAACTACAGCTCAGTAAAACTAGCCATAAATTTGCATCATTTTAACAGTATCGGTCCTCCACCTCACCATTTACTCACCATGACATTTTCTTTTTCCCTTTCGATATTTTCAATATAAAGGCTCACCCTGCCATGTCCCTGCAAACCCGGTGGCCACATCCCTATGTGCAGCAGCCAAGATATTCCAGGTGCTCTTCCCACAACATTCCACCAGCCCCTATACAGTTCCTTTGAGCAGATGAGGTCAGGTCCATGAAGCTTGCTGTGGATGCAAGCCATATTTTAAACACGCTGATCAGCAAAAGACATCTAAGATGCATCCTGACCTTGCAGATCATGTTAGATCTGTACAGCTAGGCTTAGCTGGGCTCCTTTCTCAGGGTCACCAGCAAGAGGGGCGCAGCACAGCTTCCCACACTTGAGGCAGACTTTCTGACCTTTACATGTCCTGATTGAGTTTCCTGCGGGCTGGACTTGTCCTCTCTGCAGTCCCAGTGCTGTGCCTGCAGCTCACCTCTGCCTGCCTTGCAACACTGCTTTTTCCACAGCATTTCATCAGACTTTTGTAGCAATTCAGGCCCATACTCTCTTTCAGGCTGTCTTTGCCAACCTCGTTGTGACACTACGCGTTGGAGCAACACGTACCCATCCATAAACTGCAAAACTGTTTAAAAGGGTCATCTCTGCATTTCTTAAGCAGCAACAACTCCAGAATAACATGTCAGGGAGGAGAGTATTTTGCAGGGAGTGAGTGGATGTCCTTTGCATATAACAGATGTTACATATTTGCTGGGAATACACAGAAAATCTTTTGCTCAGCATGCGAGGGAGACAGAGCAGAGGGAACCATAGTTGTTATGGGAAAATTTATGTAGGTAAAAGGTTAAAATAATGTCATTGGTTTGGGCTTCCTGCAAGAAAGCAACCAGTTATCTGAGATCAGAGTTAACCATTCACAAATGCTGAGGTGCCCTGAGGGGACAAAATGGGATTGCTCTGCTCCCATTGGTACAGATAATGAGAAGATCACTGAGGCAAGAGAGAACCTAATAAAGAAGGGAGGAGGTTCCAAAAGCTGGCTCCCATTTTCACAATAATGGTACAACCTGCACAGGGTGCCCATTAAGTCATCCTGCATTCAAAAAAAGCCAAACAAACCAAAAACCTCAGGTCTCCCAGGAATAACACAAGCACAGCTTTTGACAGAAAACATACAAAAACATTAACATTCTTGCATATTAATATTCACATCTGCACACTTCAACATGCTAACTCACCCATGCTTCTCACTGTTGGCTGAGGGCCCACATAAATATGAGTATTGTAATTTATAGGTGGGCCCATATATCTAAAGGCTAACCAGGTCAGCCTAGGTTTACACAACCCAGTCAAAGACTGGAGGAGTCCCTGCACAGCTGTCTGGCAGTTAAAGCGGCTTTGTGGTCCCACTGAAATCCTTCTAACAGCCTTTATCCCAATCCACAAAATGTTCTCAATGTGTTGCTGAGGAAAACCATGCACGTCACGCCAGTTTATACAGTTTTAACTCAATTATCCTTTTGAAACAGATCATACATGTCTACTGCTTGTAAAGCTTATTTGTATCACAATAGTTGTAAAAAATCTGTAAACAATGCTGCAATTCCATATAAAACAGAGATTCACACAAATGCAGGCAGGGGTGCGCCAAATCTGGTTTAGCCCCATAGCATGATGGCATTTTTAAACAATGTTTTTCTTCAGCACATTTAAGGGTTAAATATACCCATGTGTTCTTAAAATCCCTTATTACATTTAGAGACTTTTTAGTGAAATTTTCAGGTTACAATGTTTCTATTTTATCTAAAATGCAAAGCGCAGCCTGACTCAATCAGGGTAATAGTATTCAGCTACAACTCCTGATTTCAATGACATTACCTTGAGTAACAGCAAAAGGCTAAGTCCTTAGCTTAAAGGCTACTTTCAAACGATGCAAACAAACCGGTCTAAATACCACCACACCTCTTTTCAGGAGAATCTGTAGTTGCAAGGCATAGATCAAAAGAAATGGCAATACTTCCAAGCATCCCACCTGGTATTACCTTAGGAAGTAACTCCTAAGACATTACAAATTTACACTAGATTTTGGGTTAGCATTCCTCTTCGTTTTTATACCACGAAAGGGAAAACAAATACCTAAAGCACCAGAGAAACAGAATAAGGAGGTATGATTGTAGGTGGATCAATACTATCTTTCAGTGCTGAAATGTCAAAATAAACCAGGTTTGCTGCTTGAGGTCCTCCTTAATAAAATGCACTGCCCCACTAAAAACATCTACCCATCCATCAATGCCTTCCAGGGACTGGCCATCTCACCTTGTTACCAAACAAAATACATCCGTCCAGCCACATATTCTCCACAGCTCAATCACTTTTGAGCCATCACACCACCTTTTCTTTCTCCAGTCCTTACTGGACTGCCTGTCACATCCACGTGCTGAGTGAGAGGGCAAAAGCAAGTCACTCTTGTAGGGAAACAGATCTTTACTAGGCTGCTGTAAAATAGGTCCTAGTGCTGCACAGGTAGAGCCCAGACACCAAAAGACACAGTTCTCTGTCAGAGTCCTGATTCCTAGTGTTTACTGAACCAAGAAAAGAAACCTGGAGAATCACCTTGGAGAAGATGTCACCTCTGTTCTACCTACAAGCCCTGAGTCCCAGCAAAAACGATGGCAGTCAGAAATTAGTCTGATTTCTGCTAGCAGGCAGCTCAAAAGGGCTTTGAAGGAGCTTCCAGTTAACCAAGGCAGCTGAAGCCAACTGTGCAATGTTATACGAAAGAATTACAAGAAGGTGCCTTATAAAATTGAGACCTGTAAGCGGTATGCTTTTAAGTGCAAGAAGAGCTACCTTTGAGAAGCTCGATGAACCTCTAAAAGGAGACATGATTCAGATCTCAGACAAGACAACACTTAGCAAGATGCTACAGGGAGATTCAGAATGAACTTGGGACAAAGCAAAGAAAATTTCCCAGCCAAAGAAGGGCACCGCCATCACACTGACACAGAACAACTTTACACAGTGGAGAATCTGAAGCAGCAGATGAAAGCAAACGTCAGTCGGAGAGACCTGAAGGAAAGCAGTGCCAAAGCCCACAGGAAATCAGAGAATGCTCTGGAAAGATAGCCAGTGCCAAGGTCTTCTGTATTTCACGTGTCAGCATTGTTGTGCTCTTAGTACTCCAAGCTCTTGGTGAAAGGGCCTCCCTCTCCCCCTGCTCCCTTGGAAAATGTTGACTTATAAATCCTCAAATAGATTATTAGTGATTTAGACTACAAACCTGTACAGCACACAGAATGAAAGGCCAGTGAAGAGCAAAGTCCAGACCTGGCTGACATTTCAATCCAAGTCAAATACATGCTGTTTGGACTCTTACGAACTGTGAACCGCAGCTGTCAGATGAACTACTCTGGACCAAACCCTGCAGAAAACCATCAAATCTGCTAGCATGGCATAGTCTATCCAGCATTTCTGAGTGCCTTATTATGGATCTGAAGAATGCTCAGAATTAAACCGGGTTTCATAAGGAGGCACCAGGAGTCTAATTCCTAGCATGATGCATTAGAAAGGATGAATGGCAACTCTGCAGAACTTGAAAAGATTAAATGGACCTGTAGAAGTCAAAGCACCCAATCAAGAAACAAGGAAAAACCATGCAGGACAAGCTACTCAAAGGAATGCAGGCATCAGTGCTTTGGTGACAAGAAGGAAGGCAGCCAGTGTCTCCTCTGTGTCTGGCAACAGTAACCACCCGGCTGCAGCACAAAAGTGGCTCAACCTTGGATCCTGTTTTGAGGGATGTAAATTACCTCTAGCATTGCGCAAGGCATCCTTGTGATTGAGTGAAGGGTCAAGACTCTGCTTCTCCAGTGGGACACCTGGGGTGAGGCTCAAAGCTCCTTTCAAATACAGCCCACAAATAGTGAAAAGGTCAGATAGAGAAAACACGATTTTCTACCAAAAGGACAGTTAAAAGTAGGTCAAATACTGGAAAAACTCAAATCCACTATTTATTCAAAACCTAGTATTGCTGCAACAAGCCTGTATCTGTTGGAAGAGCTTTCCTGTTCTGTGGGAGATACCCTGGATTGTTTACCAATCCTGACAGCATTTAGAGGTCAGATTGTATCACCTTCCATGCATGCTGTTTTCCGAGAGCCACAGGAAAACAAAAAACCCTCAGGAATGGCTTATTTAGCTGTTTGGCTATTTGCTTATCAAGTTAAGTACCTCATTGAGAAACCTTTGGCACTGATTTAAGAGTACAAATTCCACTGGAAAAGAAAAGAAACAGTCTTTGATGCAGTCTTATTTAGCAAAATACTTGAACAAGTACCTGAGCTCATCTGGTTCAAACTTCTAAAAACCCTGAACTTTCTGACCATACATCTTAATGGATATTGAATACTGGCAGCTTGCCTTCAGCAAGCATGTTACAAAATACACTTCTGTGTGTCTGGAGGCTGAAATATACACTGCTAAACAGAGGCACCTGAACCCCCAAAATAGTACTGGAAAATTTAGTTCTCAGAAAAAGAGGGAGAGCTGTCTGACCTGAAAAATGCAGGACTTCTGCTATCACATCCAATCAGTGCTCAGTGATCAGAGTGAAATTTAACAAGGATTACAAATGGAGAATTGCTCAATAAGCAATGTACTTCTCCCTTTTACCAGGGTTGGACAATTTCCTGCAGTGCTCCCTTGAGCTTTCTGCCCAGGGTGTTTAAAGGTGACTCTGTGAATGCAGCTTCTTTGAACGATTATGCCTTAGTATAATAGATCAAATCAAGAAAATCAGTCTGGTTTTCTTCCTAAATTTTCTTTTAATGTCTTCCTCCTTCTCCCTTTACCTCTTCTGGCTGAGGCTGTACTTTTTCTCTCTCTCCAACAGGCTGCACATAACACAACAGGAGCACATAAAAAAAGCGCTTTGAATGAAAGAGAAGGTATCTTCATAGTGCAGTAAACAAACGTCTTCCAGTGAAGAATGTCTGTATAAAACTCACTCATGAATGAAAGCTGCTTCTTTCTCTTCTCTGGACTCCCATAGCTTTGCAAAAAACAAAAACCCAAAAAAGAAGTTGAGTATTATGCAATAAATATTGTAATACGATCATGAGCTGGCCTTTTGCTGTCCCCTGAGCAGTGGCACATTAATGTTCCCAGGTATGTCCCAGATATGCCATATAGCACGATACCAAGATGCCCAACCTGGCTAACAGGCTCTGCTACTCCCCAGACAGCAGCTGGCACCTCCATACTGCCAAGGGTACATCTCAGCTGGTGCTAGCTGTGGGCTCCCTGCCCCACGCCCTACTGCATGGTACACATTCCCTGGCTTTTGGATCACTTACGGATCCTTCTGACACCTGTCTGGCAGTAGCTTGTGCTTGAACATCAGCATTAGAAGATGTTTGTGCAGCTCACGTAGCCTTTTATGTACTCAGTAGTTGTGATCAAAGAAGGAATCTCTCTCAGTTACCAAACTGATCCCCAAGACCTAATTTAGAGCTTTTGTAACACTGAGGTTAGAGACCAGAGCAGGTTGTCAGCTGTCCAGAAACATTTGCTCAAATCTATCCCTAATGTAAGTTCACTAAGTTCAGAAGCAATACAGTACAGCTGAATTTAACCTTTTGATTCCACACGTATCTGAAAAACCACAGTCTTCTGCAGACAGTAGCTGCCTTAAAAAATAAAGTTGCCTTTTTCCTGGAAATCAATATTCATTCAATGCAAAAATCACTACTGCCATTAAGAAGGTTTGTATTGACACTTCAGTGTTTTAATTCTGTGCTTAGAGAATCAAGCAGATGAACATGCAGGTCTAAATAAAAGCATCGAATAGGCTGAAACTGCCACCATGTGAAAACAGAGGTTTTCAGCGCCATCAGAGATATAATTTAATGCCCTCTGGTGCTAATGAAATTACCCTGATAGATTCAGATGGACTGTTTTGGAGTTAAAAGGCACAGTGATTGTGTAATAGAATTAGTTTTGCTCTGGAAGAGAATACCCAGGACCAATACCATCTTTAGACAGCCTGGCTTCCTAATTGTCAAGCGAATATGTGTTTGCTATGGGTTTTTGATCACAGGTCCAACACAAAAGGGGAAAGTTGTGACTTCCACCTCCATGAAAACACTAACCAGAAGGAACAGCAATCTGCAGAAGACTGCTTGTGTATATCCTGGCCCCACATGAGAGAATGAAGAAGTGGAGGGAGGGATTCCAAAAGAGAGGACAGAAAGGGAATAGAAAATGACAAAAAGATGCTGGGGAAACAGTTTTCTTGGAGGAACTTGATGATATTCCCTTCCCAGTCTACTATTTACAACTGCCACTGGCTATCCCACGTACCTGTGAATGGCACTAAACACGATTTACTGCATCAGCATAAAATGGCTGTCAAAATTTCCCTGGGTGCCTCATTACTAAAATGCAGTGTTCCTCTCTGCTGATGTGCAGTGCTTTGGTAGTCTCCTCAGACTGGGGCTCTGTGCTAAGAGAACTGAGCAAGCAGCAGGCGCCTACCAAGGTGCTAGACCTGCAAGTTCACCACTTCCACACAAGCAGCTGTTACACAGCCCTGTGCAGAGCAGGCCCAAGAGAAAAACACTCACTGTTTAAGCACCGGTTACTCCCCCAGCTTTAATTTTTATCTCTCATCACCCTTCTCCCTTGTTATTCAATTAGTCGAGCTGGGGAGCCTGCTCATGGAGCAGTGGGGTAAGCTGCTGGTGGCCCCATTGGCCTCCCCAGTGAAGCAGGAGCTTGTGCAACCCAGCCCAGCCCTGTAAATCAGATCTGCCGCAACAGGACTCCTTCCTCAACTGGTTTCTTCACCTGGGATTGCCAGTTGCCAAACGAGGCAGAAAGGATAATGCGGCGGTTCAGGTGCAAGGATTAAAGTCAGGTAAGTTTTACTTTTATTATGCCTTAAAAATTTAATTTCATTTTTTTCAGTGCATTGTTAATTAGTAGAAGGTTCTCTCTTCCCAGGTGGTGCACACTGGCAGCCAGGAGCAGGGCAGAAAGAAGACTGTCTAAAGATAGCATGAAGAAACATGGGGCTCTGCAGACCATGATAACACTAGAGAAAGCTGCTAAAACATTGTTCCCTGGGATGAACTCTTTCTCTCCTTTCACTGTGTGTTTTTTCAGCTCTGCTGAAGTGCAGTATGTTGGCTTTGTATGTTCAACTTCTATGCCAAACGTCTGCAAGTGCCTCCACATAAACGACAATGTGGGATGTGCTCAGGCATCAGCAGAGTCTATTGCTTCATCAAGCTGCCATTTATTAGGTTTCCAAGGGTTTGGAACAATTCTCCTATGGACTTTCTAGTTGTTCTCAGAGCTGTTACACATACTGCAGGCTGACTGACGCACCTGGAGCACCTGTTTGTCCACGGAGACCAGGATTTTTGCAGTTCAGATGCTGCACTCATGAAGACACCTAAGAAATCCCTCTTTATCTACTACAAAATGCATTACTGTGGGCTGATTTTAGCGGAAATTGGGTTTCTCCAGATTCCTGGCTTTTGCCAGAGTCAGTGTGACTCTTATCAGAGCGGGAAAAACTCTTATCAGGCTTCTTCTGAACAGATCTATGGGCAGCAGGGGAAAGATGCTGTCAGGAGACATTTCTGAGATTGAGCCAGGTTATAGGGATCCTCAAGTTGCTGCTTTACCCCATTATCTGGAAAAATTGCTCTGTTGGCACAGCACTTGGTGAGATCCCTGTTCACCTTTTGAATGACTCACCTATTAGGTTAGAGGACAGGAGGCCTTCCTACCTCTGCAGCTGTCAGCCATAAATGGGGTTATCATCAAAGATAGCTAGGACACACTGGAAATCATAGAAATTGAGAGGATACAGTTTCCTAAAGCACTGTATTGCAGCAGACAGAACATCATCTTCCCATGGAGAGGAGGGTAGAGGATTGCTTCGCATAGCCAGTAATCTTCATGACATCTTAGGGAAATTACTGGAAAGACTGGCATCTCCAGTACCAAGCTATTTTTAGGACCATTCAAGCTCATTTCAAGACAAGTGATGATGAATTTGGAACAATCCTCAAAAAGCAGAGTAGCTGTCAGCACGGCTTATACCGAAGTGATTCAGGATCTGACACACACTCCCCTTAGCTCACCATTTTTTCCGCCCATGTATTTTTTACCCTTTCTCTTCCTTCAGCTGAACAGTGAATCACTATCCTCTGACAATCTCATGCTCATGAAAAATCATTTGCTTTCTATTTGCTCCAGAGCATTTCCTTATAAGTCATATAAATCTGGGCTTCACAAACTATCCTCATACCTTTGTAAGGTTTGATTTTATAAAGTTGCTTCAAAGACTTCTTTATATTTTGTTTTAACAGGCAATTTTCACTCTCTAGGAAGCAGCCTGAGCAGCAGATAAAGTGAACACTTCATTACCCAAACATATGTCCAAAAATATCAGTAGATTGCATGAGCAACTCTGCTGCTGCTTACTTCCTCCTACATCATATAGCAGATGCCAAGGACTTTAGTAACCTTTGCCCTACATAATTCCAGAGGAAAAGTGATGAAATACGAAGATGTTGTACCTGAAGATGATGGGGAGCAGTGTTCATTAGCCTAGAAGCAAGAGCACAAAAGGTGTGACAGAGCAAATAAGCTCTGTTCATCACACTGTTCATCACACTGTTCATACCTGTGACGGTCTTGCGTTCCTGAATCAAAACCTGGAGTGGTCTGTGCAACTGGAGGGAATTTAAGCACATTCATTTCATTAGGTTGTGTTGCTGAAAACAAGTCAAAGCTGTTAACCACCCAATTAGTCTTCCAGGACAGAAGTAAAGGTGGCTCTTTCTCCCTGTGGGCTTATTATATAGAGCAATTAGATCAACACACCGGTTGCGTTAAGGATCTCGTAATTGCAGTCGCTTTACCTGCAGAACTACTCACTGTTCCTAAGCCGTGGTTGTTGATGTTCACCATGATAAGCATGTTGATGAGCAACACGGGTAGGCCCTGGGCTTAATGAGATAGTTTTTCTTTATTGTCAGTACTGTATTTAGCCTGCGTAGTAGAGCAAAATAGGCACATGCCAGCCTGCTTTAAATCAGTTCCTAGCCAGACTGAAAGGCAAAAATCAAATAAACCCTCAAGACTGCCCTCTAATGCCAACAGCAGAACTCTGCTCAGACAGCACTTGCATTGGGTATAAAACCTGATGAGGACTTAGACAGGGAACCTAGCATATTGAATCCATAACTTGAGCAAAAAAGCACATACCCAACTTCTTAACCAGCAGACAATTGCACATTCTAGCACAGAATTCTCAATTAAATCATTATTTTGAACCAAATACTGTGGTTTTCAGTGATTTTTGTGCTATAGCATTTCCCAATAATCGTTATTATAATAATTATAATAATTATTATAATTTTGAAAGGAGGGTGACTTGCTTATTATTAAAAAGTGGCATTTAAAATGCCACAATATTTTTATTAAAGGAAAAAATCTATTCGAAGCAAGGTATATCAATTTGCAAAGAATTGGTAAAGAACTAACTTAGGCAATAATATAGATGTCTAACATAGCATGCTTGGATTGCATTCACTATATTTTTAGCGCTGTATCAGCTGATGCCTGCTCTAGGGACAGTCCATACTGTCACCTGGTGAAAGTCCTGAGGTCTTCTGAGTCAGGCACTGTATCATAATACAGGATTTCATGCGTCTGATCACACACAAAGCTGGTTTTTAGCAACTTGAGTAGGGAGAAAACGCGCGTTAGAGCCCCTAGGTCACGGTGAAGATCACTAGAGGGCAGTAGCCAACCCTTAATCTCCCCACAGCTCCACACAAAATCTGAAGGGTTACACAGGAGGAAAGGGCGAGCTCCTGCCCTATTGAAGATGCTCACGTGTGCAAGATGAAGAAACCTTCCTGTTGCTACAAGTGTTAATACTCCTCGACACCCTTTCTAGTGCTCCTAAAACCACCCTGTTTTCACTTAGCAGTTCTAATGGTGCTTGGTGGGTTACAACTCTGCTTCAGGATCCGGGGATTTCATGAGAAACTGCATTTCTACTCTAGCAGTTACGAGAAACGCTTGAAAACATCAGCCATAAAGGCCAGAGAATGAAAAAAAACCCACCAAAACTAGAAAAACACCGAAATAATTCACCTTCTGATGGCTTATTTATTACTGACAATTTTGAGCTCCTGACTTTTCACTTACCTTAACAGTCTGGGGGCTTGAATTATGAATGCTGGGGTTTCAACATACTCTTAACTTTACCAATAAAGGACGACTTATCAGAGAAATATTTGGTCACCTACTGATACCCCTATGTCAGATCTACCCGCTTCAAGTGGAAGAATGGCCCTATGAGATTGGCCCAGGTCTCTGTTATCCTCTCTCTGACATTAGATAGTGGTGCACTAGGGAATAAGCAAACAAAAGGGTTAGCAGAGGGCAACACTTACCCAAAATACTTTGTCAGCTTTTAAAGGAGGTTTTTACATTTAACAATCATGTTTTTGCCTGTGTTGCAGAAGAGGTCTCACTTTGCTATCAACAAAGTTGTACATGTGTGCAAGAAGTGATTGCTTTAAAGCCAGGTCATGCAATCCCATTTCACACTTGATTTTGAGAAATCTGGCATCTTCACATGTAATCACAGCCTCTGGGATTGCCTTTGGGCCATGAGTTCACAAACAGGAGAGGGTTCTTTGCAGCATTCTTTACTTGAAGAAGGACATCCTAAACTTTCCCAAAGGAGGATGTTTGCCAGTGCTCAGCCAGAAAAGGCAAGACTTTCACAGAACAAAACCCCAGGTAGCAATGGAAAGCCTTTAACTCCTGCAACACATCTTTTCCCAGCATCAAACAAAACAGTGCCTCCCAGCTGCGTGTCCCAGACTTTCCCTTCTGATTGTAGCAATCTCCTCTCTTAGAGTAAATGAGACGTGCAAGACACTAGATTACTCAAAGCTACTATAGGATTCAGAGAAACAAGTGATAATTCATCTTTCAGCAACAAGAACCATTCAGCATCCAAGAAAAAGAGCCAGCAGGAAGGCCATCCACCCAACCAGCAACAACGAATATGCAAAAGGCAACTGGATAGGGCTGCAGCCTTAGCGTGGGAGACACGCCAGACTCTGCAGGAGCCCTGAGGCATCAGTCCCTTTCTGTTTTGCCTTTCACAGCATCAACTTTACACTGGCTGCCTTCAAAAATCTGGTGATCTTACGTTTATTCTGCTTGCCGTAAACTGAAACCTCACAAAAGGCAACCATCGGCGCAATGTGCAAGACCACCAATATCACTTCACTGTTTCTGTAGAGGAAGGGAAATGGAAGGATGGTTCCCATCACCTAGACTCTTCTTCTGCATTTGTGCCATGATTGTTACAAGCCCAGTCCTTAAACTTACAAAGCTGGGCACAGCCTGTCCATGATGCAGTCCCAACATCTTAAATCACTCAGAATTAGCAACAAGGGCACATTTCAGAAATAATTCTCTGGAAGCCAATGTAACAGGGAGTAATGTTTGGTCCATTTCATCTCTGGGAAGCCGGAGCAAAGCTGGACTGACCCAAAGGATATTGCTTTGCTGAAAAGAAGTCCTTTAAGTTCCTAGTCCACACAATAAGCTCAGTAGTGAGGGTTCATAATAGTAGGATGCTTGAACTATGGCATTACTAAATTAGTCGGCTTTGCAGAGCCCATAAATCTCTCACAGGGGTACTCTCTTCCACTTCAGCTAGAGAGAAAGTCACAGCTAGGAGTTACAAAGGGCTCTAGAGGGAATTAGGCTCTGAAGTCTTATTGAATTAGCATTGTTTACAAAGCAGTCATAAGTATAATGGATGTTAATGAGTCTTTAATGAGTCGAGTTACAATGCAACACGTGGTGAAGTACAATAAACAAAAAAGCTGTGCCTCCCTCCTCTTTGTTCTGCTTTACACAGGTGTAGAAGCCTTGAATCTAAATTAATCATCCTATTGAGAATAGAGTAAAAGAGCAGAATCTGCTATGTAACTTAAACAAAAATAGAAAATCAAAACGCGTTTGTTTTATACCAAGCCAAACTGGGACTGAATCACATCAGAAGTACATGTTCACACAGACAGCTCACAGTATTACAGAATCACAGAAGGGCTGAGACTGGCAGGCACCTCTGAAGGTCATCCGGACCAACTCCCCTGCTCAAGCAGGGTCACCATGAGCCAGTTGCCCAGGACAATGTCCAGACAGCTTTTGAATACCTCCAAGGATGGAGACTCCACAACCTCTGGGCAACTTGCTCCAGTGATTGGCCACCCTGACAGCAGAAAAGGTTTTTTCCTTGTTTAGACAGAAACTCCTGTGTTTCCGTTTGTGCCCATTGTCTTTGGTCCTGTCACTGGGCACCACTGAAAAGAGCCTGGCTGTGTCCCAGCTCTCTCAGCCTCTTCTCAAACATGAGGTGCTTCTGTTCCTTAATCGTTCTCCTGGCCCTCTGCTGGACTCTCTTCAGTATGTCCATCTCTGTCTTATACTGGGGAGCCCAGAACTGGACCCGTCACTCCCCAGTGCTGAGCAGAGGGGAAGGATCACCTCCCTCCACCTGCGGACAAGACTCCCAACGCAGCCCAGAATCCCATTAGTTTTCTTCGCTGTAAGGCTCATCTTCAATTTGGTGTCCACCAGGAACAACCAGAGTTATTCCTTCCCAGGTGTGGAACTTGGCACTTCCCTTTGCTGAACTTCACGATGTTTCTGAGAGCCTGCTTCTCCAGCCTGCTGAGATCACTTTGGATGCAGCATGACTCCCTGGTGCATCTGCTGCTCCTCACAGTTCTGCGTCACCTGTGAACTTGCTGAGGATACACTGTGCCTCATATCCACTTCATTAAAGATGTTGAATAGGACTCATTAAAGAAGATATTGAGCAGGACTAGACCCAGTATTGACTCCCAGGGTATACTGCTAGTTACTGGATGCTAGATGTCGTGCATCATGATCATCCCTCTCTGCGCTCAGCAGTTGAGCAGTTTTCAATCCACCTCACTGCTTGCTCGTCCAGCCCACGCATCATCAGCTTCTCTACAAGAATGTTACAGGAGGCAATGTCAAAACCCAGGTAGACAACACCCACTCCTGTTCCCGTATCCACCAAGCCCGCCACCTCCCTGCAGGTGGTTATCAGGCAGACCAAGCACGACTTCCCCTCTGTGAAGCCACGCTGAGAGAAAGATTTTACTTTTTCAGTTTTTGCTAAGGCTGGAGAGGAGGGGAAGGACGTATTGCCAGCATTACACATCATTGCAGAAAGAGCCCTGGTACCTTCTGAACAAAATCTTTCAAGCCTTTATTCACACCAGGCAGCCACTATGTTTAACTATTTAGCTCTTGAGACCACCTCAGTCACAAGCAATCTGAGATACACCTCACCAAAGCTTCCAGACAAGCTAAATCCCGCTGAAATCAATTCTAGCACTCAGTTCTGAATTTGGCAGGCTGTCAGTTAAAGAGCAACACAACCTGTCTCAACAGTGACATGCCTGAGAAGACAGCTGTCATCAGAAAAATTGCCAACACCTCCCCACCACGTTGGGTGACTCACCTTGCACACACACACAGCGCACAGCCTCAGGTTTTGCCTGATATAGTCAAACATTTCATTGGATCATCATAGAACATAGCATGGTTTGAGTTGGAAGGAACTTTAAAGATCATCCAGTTCCAACCCCCTGCCATGGGCAGGGACACCTTCCACTAGACCAGGTTGCTTCAAGCCCCGTCCAACCTGGCCTTGAACACTTCCAGGGATGGGGCATCCACAGCTTCTCTGGGCAACCTGTGCCAGTGCCTCACCACCCTCATAGTAAAGAAATTCTTCCTTGTGTCTAATCTAAACCTCCCCTCTGTCAGTTTAAAACCATTCCCCCTTGTCCTGTCACTACCTGACAAGCAAGACTGCTCCAAAAAGATGGTCAACAAAAGTTTATAGTCAGTTCAGCAGCAAAAGAATGAGCCTGGAGGCAAGGCAGTGGGATCTGTGTGATCCTGGGGATGGATCATTTTGGGGATGACAAAGCCAGGCTGCTGAGAGGGTGGGTTTATGCATTTTGAGGTATTCTGTGCATCCCCTGAAACTTCTATCAAGTCCTTAAATAAAGTGGGGTCTTTTACAGTCATCCACAGCGTAATGATGTTGAGGCTGACACACGCACTGCAGATTGCAGCACGTGTCAAATCAGTGAGGCCAAAAAGGTGTAAAATTAGGGAAACTGAGCCTTTATGAATACAACAACCTTCTAACTGGCATTCATACAAACCAGGGCAATCCAAAAGAAAAACACATCAGATTTTACGTTTACAAAAGGCATTTAATCCTGAAGAACAAAGTGTGTTACATTGAAACTACACTACAAAACATACTTACAGTGAGACGTGCCTCCTCAGAGATGACAAGCAAGTAATAGCACTATTGCCCTGGAAGTCCTTTCTGCCACCAAAAGCACCAAGAGATACTTGAAAACTTCCTAAGATAAGGATCAAACTTCTAGAGTTTTTACGATCAAAATTTAGCTTCTGGGCATTGCTGTATCTCAGAGCATGAGAAGAGCATAATCTACTGAAGCATGAACAGCACTTCCTAGAGCACTCTGGGGTTTTGAGGAGAGTGCCTTGTTATCAACCCAACTATACCAGAGTCATGGTGACAAGCAAGGCTTCTTCTGGGAAGGACCACCTTGGGATGGAGTCCCAAGTCCTGTCACAGCATCACCTGACCCCTGATGATGCCACCATTTGTGGCAAGTGAGCAAAATAGAGGACTGTGGTCCTTCCTCTGGGACAGAGAAGGAAGACAGAGGAGGACTGTAGCTGCAAGCAACAGGAGCTCTGAGATAAGAAGTGCCTCTGCAGCTGGGGAGCAAGATGGCAACTAAGCAGCCCCAGACCTGGAGGCAGAGACCATTAGAAGCTATGAAAAGACTGGAAACTAGTATTCCAAACTTGCTAGCTCAGCCTCACCTCACTGAGAGTGCATGAGTAAACAAACTCACAGCAAAAGACAGCAGAGTGCCAGGAACCATTGTATGTACAGCTGAGGGTCAAACTACTATGTGAAATGCTTCATGGTTCAGACCACTGCAGAGTCAGGATTGCCATTAATAAAGCTGCCTCCTCCTACAAGCAGGACCTGTTGCACTTTCTGCATTCTGCCCTTCCCTACTAGCCATGAGATCAGCCAGGAGTGTAGCGAACTTGCTGTGTTATACAGCAGAATCTCCGATCCAGACCAGCCGGCAACAGGCCAGCTGCTGCCCCTGCTATGCTGTGGTACATGATTAACTGCACTAGATCCATCAGCCACATGGACAACACTTCCCACGAGAAATTCAATAGCTGGCTTCTTGTGCCACAGATAACGCCAGTGCTTTGCAAGCCTAATATCCACTGCTTCAGGTGAATAACTGCATATAAGCCTATGGTTATATGGGAGTCAAAAATGAAGAGGAGGTAAGAAAAGGCGGGAAGACGATCTGTTTTCAAATAAAGGCAAAAGTAGATGCTGCTTTGAAGCCGCCTGACACCTCCCAAAGGACCCCTCGGCAGAGCCCGTGGCTGAGCAGAGGACAGCGGTGCCAGAGCCGATGGGGCAAGGGGTAAATGCCGCCAGCCGCCCAGCCGCAGCCACCGCCGTGCGCTGGCCGCGCACCGCTGGGCCGGGCCGGGGAGCTCCTCCGGGCGCTGCCCCACGGGGAAGGGACCCCAGGGAGAGGGCGAGGGGCGGTCGGGGAGAGGGCTGCAGCCGTCGGGGGAGCTGAGCCGGAGCAGAAGCGCCGTGCTGGGAGACGGGGCAGCGGGTGTCCTCCTTGGGTTGCCACACAGCCGTGCACGCGTCCCCGCGGGGCGACCCCGAGGAGTCCACGGGGCCTTGAAAGCTAAAAACCATGTTAAAAACCATCATTATTTTTAACATCAAATGATGTTAAAAACCATCACAGTGTAGGGTGGTGCCCAGTGCTCCGCAGCCGGCCCTGCGGGACAGTGAGGGTGCCCCGCGCCCCCACCGCTGGCCCGGGCGGCCCGGCTCGGGGGGACCCAACGCGGGAGCTGCCAGAGGGAAAATAAACAACTTTTCTGGTGTAAAAAGTTGCCTTGCCAGGTGCCTGCAGCTGGCGGTTAACACAGACAGTAAGAGGATCAACTCCATCTCCGGCAGTGGAGCAAAAGAGGAGGGTGGGGGAAATAAAAGCCCCCGCATTTGCTATTCAGAGTTTAGTTAATTTGGATGATAACGGTTAGTGTTTAATCCCATTGTACGAGAATGAATATACCGAAACCTACAAGGGTCCTGGCAGAATAATGCGGCCCACAGCACCGCACCAGGGGCGCCCGTGCGGGCAGCCGGCCCGGCCCGCCCCGCCGGCCGGGGGAGACGCGTCCCGGGGCCGCTGCCGCCTCCAGCGGGGCCACTTCGCGCTCCTGGCCCGCACGGCGTGGCTGCGGGTCCGACCGGGGCGGAGCGGTGAGGGCCGGCATCGTGCCCATACCCCGGCCGCTTCTGGTGAGGTGCCCGAGCAGGAGCGGCGGTGCCGCCCGCTGTGCACATCGGGGGAAGGGTTTGGGGGGTGTGGTGCTCTCCGTGTAAATCACAAGGGGAAACGGGTGGGAAAATGTGGGGGCACGGCAGGAGACGCGGAGGCGTCCGAGAAAACACCTCCCGAGCCCACGCGGCTGGAGCAAACGCGGTTCGCACGGCGCTGGCCGGGGCAAGGCGGCGCCGCCGCCGGGGCGGACAGAATCCGTCACCGGGCGGCCCTTCCGCCGCCCTCGGGGTTTCCCTCCCTAGCCGTCCTTCCCCCGGGGTGGCGGCGCTCCCGTGGCATCCCCGGGGCCCGTGGAGGCAGAGCCGGGACCGGGGGGGGCGACGGGCGGGCGGCCCGGTGCTGGCCCCGTTGGCGCACCGGCGGCCGTGGAGAGGACCTGGGGAGGCCTCGCCCGCCGCCGCGCTGGCGGGGGGGAGTGGGGCGGCGGCGGCGGGCAGCCCCCCCGGGGGGGAGCGGCGCGGCGGGGCGGCCCCGGCGGGGCGGTGCGGGGCGGTGCGCGGCGGTGCGGGGCGGGCCGGGGGCTCGGCGCGCTCGGCGGGCTCGGAGCGCGGCTGCCCGGGCGGAGGGCCGCGGAGAGGAAAGCTAACAATGCTGTGAAAATATGTTTGCAGAAAATAGACAATTGTTGGATTAAACGTATTCAAGTATGAAATAATGCCTTTTTGTGTAAAAAACCTCAGCAATGTGAGCGTACAAAAGTTCCCCTGTGGCAGTTACTTGCTTCCTTTGTGAGCTTTGCGCTCCAGCGTCTCCACTTGGCGCGTTTAACTCGGAGCCCCCCTTTAAACGCGATTGTTTCTTTCTTTTTAATGACATTTACCGGATCAAAACATGCTGTTAATTCGATCAGAAAGCTTTACCCTCCTTAACAATGCCACAATAATTTCTCCTGAAGTTTGTTAAATTGACCAAAATTAGGCAAATGAATAGGGGGTCTGTCGGCGATCCCGCTCGCAGGTGACACCGAATAATGCACTCTCGGGCCAGCTGCGATCCCTTCTTTATTTGCCCCTCTTTTCTTTGACCCGCATTATTAAAATTTAGGCCCAATGAAACTATTCATACTTTTCAATGGGACATTTTCCTATAGGATAATAGGCTACAAATTGAGCCTCTCCAAAGGAGAGGGGGGGAAGCAGGGGGGGTAAAACAACAACGCACAGACGCGCACACCACACAAAAAAGGAGCGTCGTGTGCCAAAGGCTGGCGAGAGCCTCCCTGGGCCGGCGGGAAAGAAAGAGGGGGGCTTAAGGGGGGGGAATATCGTGTGCCAGCCCCCCGGTCCCACACCTGCCGGGGTGTCCCCGGCGCATAAAGCGGTGTAAACAAAAAAAGCCTCGCTGCCATCTCTCATAAAGATGGACGTGTCACCAAGTCGTGTGAGAAAAGCCTGAGAACAAACGGGGCCACTCCGTCTCCAAGGGTTCTCCCTTGAACTGGGCGGAACAGCCTATTAAGGGCTTACTTAATTACTTTAATGACTCTGGACAGGCTTTAAAATGCAGTCAGCGCCGAGGCTAAGGGGAGGGGGATTGGGGGGGGGCCGGGGATCTGCAGGCAGGCGGCGGGGACGGGGATGCGGCGAGCGGGGCGCAGGGCGCGATGGCGCCCTGCGCCCCGCTCGCCGCATCCCCGTCCCCGCCGCTATTGTGGAACCATCACGTGTGTCCGCGGGGTCCACGTGGGGTGACACAGCTGGGCTGCCCCCGGCTGCATGGAAGAGGGGGGGGGGGAAGGAAGAAGAAGAGAGAAGAAAACCAACCCACCCCTCATCCCTCTCTCGCCCCCTTCCACACTGATCTTTAATGCATACATTCCCCCGTCGCAGCTCGCCCCTAATCCTATGGGATCAGCGGGCCCGTGGAGGCCCCCCGGGGTCCCCCCCAGCAAGTGATGGCTTTATAAAGGGGCTCGGAGAGAGCGAGGATGCAGTGCCCAACCATGGCCTCCAAGCTCAAGGAGCGGAGGGTGAGCCGCAGCCCGCCTTGCGCGCACGGCTCTGCGGGGCCGCCGGGAGAATCCCGCATTGCCCCTTCACCTTCTTTCCCTTCATAAAGCACGCCCCCCCCCCCCCCCCAAACACCCAACCCACTCGTCCCCAAAAATAAGCCTGCCCTGCCAGGGCCGCCCGTGCGGAAGGGGCGCTTCCGGACAGCGCGGAGAGGACCGGCCGCGGGAGCATCCTTCCCGGGGCCGCGTCGCGCCCGATGGCTCTGCTCGGAGTGGGGTCGAGACGGGCTGCCCTGGAGGGGTCGGGACTGGGGCCGGCTGCCCCGACGAGGCCGAATCTGGCCGCTTTCTCCCCTCGCTAACGCGCCTCGTCTGTTTTGCAGAGGACGCCGGTTTCCCACAAAGTGATAGAGAAGAGGAGGAGGGACCGCATCAACCGCTGCCTCACCGAGCTGGGGAAAACAGTGCCCATGGCTCTGGCCAAGCAGGTAGGCGGTGGAGGGGACGGGGTGTCAGCACCCAGGCCCTTCTCCCCTGTGCGGAGCGACACCACCACCACCCCCCACCCCCATGCTGGGGGTTTGGGGCCGTGGCCCGGCGGAGCGCAGCCGTAGGCGAGATGTGATCCCCCTCTCCCCGCCCGCTGCAGAGCTCGGGGAAGCTGGAGAAAGCGGAGATCCTGGAGATGACGGTGCAGTACCTGCGGGCTCTACACTCGGCGGACTTCCCCCGCGGCCGGGAGAAGGGTAGGTAGGCAGGGGATACAGAGACACATACCCCCTAACCCCTCACTCCCGGCCGGACCCTGAGGAGCTCGGCTCCGCTGCCCTTCCTTTTCCAGCAGAGCTGCTCTCAGAGTTCGCCAACTATTTCCACTACGGCTACCACGAGTGCATGAAGAACTTGGTCCACTACCTAACGACGGTGGAGAGGATGGAGACCAAAGACACCAAATACGCCCGCATCCTGGCCTTCCTCCAGTCCAAAGCGCGCTTCGTCACAGAGCCCCTCTTCGCTTCCCTGGGTTCCCACCCAGAGCCGGACTTTTCCTACCAGCTGCACCCCGGGCCCGAGTGCCCCGGGCATGGCCACAGCCCTGGCGAGGCCGGGCTCCAACCGCCCTCGGGGGGTCCCTTCCCGTGGCACGGCGCGGCCCGCAGCCCACCCCTGCCCTACCACCTTCCCGGCGCAGCCGTGCCCCTCGCCGGCCCCGGCCAGCAGCGCAGCACCTTCCTCTCCTCCGTGCAAGGGCTGGACCGCCACTACCTCAACCTCCTTGGCCATTCCCACCCCAACGCCTTCGGGCTGCCCCCTGGTCAGCACCCCTCCGTGCTATAGAGACTCGATCCCGCCCGAAAACCCTATTTATGACCGCGGACACTGCGAGTTACGCCCGGGCGCACAGAGAGGCTGCCGGGGCCACGGAGATGCGCGTGGGTAGCGGAGGGCTGGGAGCTCCCGGCCTGCCTCCCTCCCTCCAGAGGGTCTGGACCGGCCTCCCCCTCTCTCCTTCCCACCTCCGGGTGCGGCGCCTGTACAAGCGATGCCTTGAAATAAACGTTTATACCCGCCGCCCCTTCTTGTTTCCGGGAGGGCGCCTCCTCGGGGGGCGACAGAGTCTCCCCCACGCATACCCCCAGGGGTAAAAACCCACAAGCGAAAAGCGCGGGGCTGGGAGAGCCGCCGGAGGGATGTGGTGCCGGGGATGCCCGCGGCATGCGGACACCCCCAGAACTCCCTTTGGTGCTGTCTTCCGGTGGGGGGATGCTCCTAGGGACACGAGTCCGAGAGGCCCCGGGATCTCCCGTGGGGTTTGCCAGCGAATTTCTCGGCGGTGCAGGTTGTTCAGAGGAGGAGTAAAAACGGGGAAGGCGCAAGACGGGGCGGGGAGGGCGGGCGGCGGGGACGGAGGTGCAGAGCACCGAGGGTAAAGCAAATAAAAGCTCTTGAGAGAGAGTCCTTCGAGACTCGCCTGCCGTGCCTACCGGGGCCATTTCGGTGCCACCCGCACCGGGCGTCTCCGGTGTCCCCGCGTCCTTGGCAGGAGGGCAGGGGCAGCCCAGCCACCCCCGGGGCAGCCCGGCGGGGCCGGAGCCGCTGAGGGTGAATTAACTTATTCCAGTTGGGTGGAGCGACTTTGAGGAGGTCTGACCCGGGTTGTTTGCCCAGTCACGGAATGGGCTGACCCGCAATTTGTAAACCAACCCGATCCTTTATGCGGAGACAGACAAAAAGATCTTCAGTACAATGAGTAGAAAGTTGAATGTGTATATTCCATTTAACCTGTAAATACAGGAAAAGCTGCTATTTGAGATTAGTGGGGAAGAGGTCACACGGCGGGGTAATGAAATGGGTCAGCCAGAGGGGAGAAAAACCTCTCATTTCCTCAGGACACCTTTAGGATGGTGAACCCATCGGGAACCTCTTTCCTGCTCCGTGTACACAGTGCAAGATGGGATCAGCTAAAAGCATTCAGCAGCAGCAGAATGGCTGGTGCCTGTTACGCAAACACACATCCTGCACTCACCAGCGCTGGGTGCAGGATGTGGAGAAACTGCTACACAATTTTTATTCTGTAAGCACTAAGCTCTTGTGAACCCCCTTTGGCACCGAGGCATTAAAGATACAGCTTTTTCCTGTAAACAGAAGTTATTAATGTGTTCAGCATTTCGGTCCCTGTTAACCAAATTAAACAAAAGTTTCCTTTGCTAAGTAGATTTTCTCTCTGGGATTAGCAGAGGGCCACCACGGTCAAAACTGGAGTCATTTACATATAATTTTGCAAACTCGCACTGGTCCATGACAGTCTTTGTATCCCCAATGTTGCTATTCTGGACTGTTTTTCTTTTTCCTTTTCTTTCTCATTTAGCTGTGGAGGATAAACCCCTCTTTGGCTTTACAATGACTTTAGGATAAAAGTCTCCCCCCTCTGCCCATGAAGGGCTGTGAGCTCATCCCCCAACTCCAGAGACCCTGGCTTTTGCCCTCAAAATTATTTTGGCACTCGGTAAAGCCAGTGGTACTGAGGGATGGGACCTGAGCTGCATGGGGTAGATCCTTGGGGGCAGTGGTGTTTACCCAGGACAGGCATCCTCTGTGTTTTGACAGAGGTCCAGCTCAGTTGGTTTTATTTCATTTTACATTTCTGTGCCTGCAGGACAGAGGTTTTTAGCTTCTCCCTCCTTCGGGCTCATTTTAGCTCTGCCATGAGCTGGTGCCATGCCTGGTGGGAGCAGGCAGGAGCTGGACATCACCTATGCTGGGCCAGCTAAAAGCCATAGCTGATCCCAGGTGGGGTGCCTGTCTGTGCTGGCGATGCTCATCTTCCAACAAGGCAATCCCATTTACTGGTGCCTGGCAGCAGCTAGCATGTGAACAAACAGAGGGATTTTGTTCCTGAAAATAAACTACTTTAACTCCCAAAGCACCCAAAATAGTAGCTTCTCTGTTACGCACCTGCTCGGCTAAAAATCCTGATGATGAATGACTTGCTGTATCCTTTCCTATTCCCTCTCTTCAGCTAGCAGCTTTCTCCTTCTTAGCCTTCAAATCCGCCTCATTTTGCCTTGCCTTCATTTCCTGTGCCGTTCAAGCCCTCTTTTCCACCTCTTCTTCTCCCTGCTATCTGAACTCCTCTCTTTTCCTCATGCTTTCCAAGCCCTATATATACTGCGATTCTTCTCACCCCAGAAAACTATTGTACAGTATAGTCAGATCTTAGTAATTTCTTTATGTTGAAGGCAAAGAATCATTTTGGGATCAAAGGACAGCAAAATGGGAGTTTACAGTTCTGAATCTGATACGGTATCTCACTTGTCATTTACTCAGGAAGTAAGTTTATGTTGATCTTTTTAATATTGCCTTACTGAAAACATCTCCAACTCCCTAATTTATCAAATGGATTTATTTGCATTCTTATGGAAGTACAACATCATTGATTAGGTCAATGAGGCAGAAGTAGCCTGTGCACAAACTCTCCACATTAAACATTTACATTTCAAATGGAAGGAAGTGTTACTGTGCTGCTCTTGCTATTTAAATAAGTAATAAATGCTTATGAATTTTGAGCATATATAACACAGATCAGAACTCTTCTTTCTTCCCATGGTTCAAAGAGGGCATCATTCAAAGATGTGGGGAATTTGGTGGCAGTGACACCCTGTGGAGTTTCCAGCCTTGGAAACAGAGCCCATGGCACAAAGCACAGTCCCCAAACTCATGCCAACACAGTCATTCTGAGGACAACTTATCAACCAGGTCACTAGCTAATGAAAAAAGAGCATTTTATTTTACTTCGGGTCAGTGACCCTGCTGCGGCATTGGACCACAAATGCTTGCATCAGTACATCTATAGGGCTGACCCATCGGTTGGGAAGAGGCAGCTGAGGGAAGTAGGAGGAACAGCACTGCTGAAGGCTCTTAATCACAGATCTATTCTGGTTGTGGCGCACATGATAGCTGGCTTCATAGTGGTATGGGTACGATTCCTTTCCCACGGTACCAGAAGTCCTGCCAGTTTGTAAGTCTTGCTGTGCCACAGGCTCAGAGGTACCCCAGGGCAGCCTGCACAACTTGACCAGGGTTATGCCAGAAATGCTTAGGAGAGAGACGGTCTCAGATGCCAGGGTATGATGCCCACCCTATCCCAAATCAGCTTCTTGCTCTGCTACCATGTTCTCAGAGAGAGTTAAATAGTGCCTAGAAGCCCAGATGGATATTTTCTCTTCATAAAGTAACCCAGGCATAAGGAGGGTTTGCCTGTGGCTCATGGGACAGCTGCACACTTGTCCAACAATCCCTTTGCAAAGGCAGTCCTTCAGAAAGAAACCCTCCATCTGACAGTTTCATATTTGCTGAAATGCAGCATCTGATCCCACAGTTTGCTTCCTGCCTTGGGTGAGCCCATCCCCTCTCACATCATCATGTTTATTTCTAGCAGACTTGCACACAGATTGTGTAAAGGCTGTTTTAAGAAAAGAACGGTGGATTCTCTTTAAGAGAAGATGCAATTATGATAAGATGTATAAGAAAGGAATCTTGGTATGTATATGAGGTTAAAGCTCTGATACCTACCCGCATACCGTACTATTGGTATAGAGTGACATGTTAAACCAAACAAAACTAATTTAGAAAGGTGAGCAATACTGAGAGTAATTGGATGGAACATGAAATGTGAGGAAAAAGGAGTAGTTGGAAAGATTCAACCTCAGAATATTAAATCCAGATCAACTTAGGAAATGAATTGTTTAACATTCATCTTCAAGCTACAGCAACTGAAATGAGCATCATGTTTCATCAGCAGTAATACAGTTAAGCTGTGAAAATGCTTTTGCTATCAAGAAATCTAAACTTTTGCACACATGCTCTGAAAAGCTTAAAGGCAATGTAATTTTTAATTACTGGAAGAACACATCCAAGTGCAGTCCTAGTCTATGTAAAGACTGTGTAGGTAAATAATTAGGCTCTCTGGACAACTGAGTCCTGCAAGGCAACATGGAATTCATGACCCAGTTGTTATGCTTTTGGTGACCATTTATGAAGGTAGTTTTATCTACCTCCATCTCTCAGCCTTCTGTTTCTAGCCTGAGACTTAGACATTCTTCTAGGAAGTTGGAGTCTCAAGGTTGAAGTCTTTGTGGCTAAAACCATGTGATGCCACTATAGCTGTCAGTAAAGGTTAGGATGCAGAGTTTTTCTACCAGAGATGCTAGGATGGGAGCAATTTACCCTTATGATCAAACTGACTGCTGGGTTTTCAGGAGTGGGATCTGTAGAAGGAACAGTAACAACACCACCTGTAGAACAAACCTCACATAGCTTCAGTTTCAAAATTAGAAAAGTGTAACAGGGACCAATGATATTCACCAAGAGCAGATTACAAGATGTCAAGAACCTCAGGAAACTCTGAGACAACATAGATTACATACAGCACAACTATATATTGGCGTGTTCTAAGGGAATCAATATAACCTGATTCCTGCATATTCTACTATAAACCCCCTTTTTATCATAGGATGTAATAATAATTTTTCAATGCGACAGACTTTTTTCATACAGTACCTTCTCCACTCTTAATGAGGAAAAAACATGGTTTGGAATTTTTATTACTGAAAGTACTGTAAATTATATCTGATGTCTGGAGAAGGAGAGAAAGCAATTGGAAAAAGAGCAAAAGTATATATATCCTTTGTAGCATAATGCCAAACCTGTTGGATAGCAAAGATCTATGAAAACCAATAAAATGGTGATTAAAAGAACCCCTGTTTACAGCATGTTACAAATCACCATCTGCAGGTGTCGTGGTTTAAGCCCAGGCCGTAAATCAGAACCACGCAGTCCACTTCCCCCCCCCCACCTTTCTTCCCTCCGCTCCTGGAGGGACGGGGAGGAGAATCAAAAGAATGCAGCTCCCACGGGTTGAGATAAGAACAGTTTAATAACTAAGGTATAACACAAATCACTACTGCTACCACTAAAAGTAATAATGATAAAGGAAATAACAAGCAAGAGAATACAACTGCTCACCAACCGGTACCTCACCCCCACCCTGCCATGATCCAGCCCTTCCGGGAACTCCGTTCTACCTCCTGGGCATGACGTGCTGTGGTATGGAATACTTCTTTGGCTAGTTTGGGTCAGGTGTCCTGTCCCTGCTTCCTCCCGGCTTCTCCTCCTCCCTGGCAGAGCATGAGACTCACAAAGTCCTTGGTCAGTCTAAACATTGCTGTTATCAGCTCCGTTCCCAGGCTGAAAGTCAAAAACACAGTGCTGCAGCAGCTACTAAGAAGAAGAAAAAATTACTGCTGCTGCTGAACCCAGGACAGCAGGAAAGGCAGTATGTTAAAGCAAACAAGAGATTCCTACATGCTTGTTAACTATATGCATATATATATGGAGATGGGCAAAGCTTCCTGGAGACGCCTGAAGCTACAGTTGCTTCCACATGGAGACACGATGGTGTTGCATCAGCAGAGAGCTTATCAAACAGATACATATTTGAGTGGCTCCTCACACTCATTTTATTAATTCAGCCATGCAGCCACATGTTTATAAAGATATATGGAAAGTAAACAACCTAACCTGGTCCAAACCACACAATTAGTCTGATTATGAAAGTGGCAGAACAGCTACAAAACAGGTCCTACTGCCTCTGGTACTCAGTGCATAAAATACTCCCCCAAGGCAAAATCCCACAAAAAACAAAACCACAACTAGGCAGAACAATCTGTGATTCAATGAAAGGCCAATCTCCATCTGTGAGCACACACAGGATCTAATCCAACTCCATAAGGTCAAAGGATCTCCTTTCCATGGTGAGGAGCTTCCAAGTAGCAAAATAGCATGCTGTCTTTCCCTTAGTATTTCATCTTCTCCAAAGATATTTGCAATTCTCTGTGCTGCACCTTTGCCTCTCCTTTTCTGAAAATTAATCTTCTTAGTAGCATTAATTTTCTTGGTCTTTTGTATGTTACATGCAGATAGAAACTGTGTTACATTCAGCTTGCTTTATGCTCTCAGAAGGAGCTTCTACCACCACTTCACAAAGCAACTTTCAGTACTGAATATGGCAAGCAACAGGTAGGTAAGACAAGCATCCCTACAAGAAGTATATGACAGAGCTAGAAGCATAGATAACTGGGAGAAGTGAAATGCTGTTCTAGTCATGAGAATATCCTATATTAATTTATAGCAAGTTTGCCAAAGGGTTTTTTTTTGGCTGTATTTGGCTAGCTTTTTTTAATGAGCTTCTTCCAAAAAAGATTTGTAATCAATATGCCTTTTCAGATTAGGATCCAATTTAGAGAGAGAATGATGAACTTCACCCTCTTCCAGCAGGGGACTTTGGGACTAGAGTTCTGGAATAGAAAGGTAGCACCTGCTGCCAGCATCCAGCTTCCTAAAGGCCTTTCTAAGAGTCTTTCAGGCACTGTGACTGAGTCTTTTCAGCCACTGTGATTTTTTTGAATGAAAAAAATCAAGCTGATAAGTTATTTCAGGAAAATGATATCATTTAGTAGGGCACAAAACCCCCATGAAAATCTCATCGCAGCTGGCCAAGTCATAAGGTGAGGACATAGTGTGCTTTAGAGCCTGTAGGTACACAAACACACAGGCAGGATGCTGGCAAGTTTTGTTCCTTACCAGACAAAAATACAAGGATGGGATGCGACCAATGAGATATTTTTCTCTCATATATTTGGAAAAATTATTTTGTAATAAAGCAAAATCATACTATAAAGGTAAAATATTTTCAGTGGTGTGATAATAGAAGGACATACTGAAATTTATGAGCATCTGACTTTCAAAACTATTAGATGTCTCAAAGGTAGAGGTCTAAGACTGAATTAACCATTCTAAGCAATATTTCTTGTTGAAAGCAACAAACAGGCATCCCTTAGAGGACAGTTTATCAGACTGATTTAGTTTCTCCCTTAAACATGAATTGATTTTCCTTGAAATATATATTTCCCTTTTTGAATCAGAAAGGGATAAAGGATCAAGAGGTCAGATTCAGATATACATGCAGACGAAAAATCAGGGCAGCTAAATCCCACCCTCATTGCTGCCTGGTAAGTAGCTTAATTTATCTGCTCGGATACTTCAGAGGGGCTGTACATCTCCATGCCTAAAAATCACATCTAATTAAAAGAAGTTCAGCCTCCAGTGACTCGGCCAAATAGAAACTTCTTCCTGCAAGACCTGTTGCTCATTTTAAAAGACGATCCAACTTTTTGTGTGCCTGTTATGCAGACTGAAGGTGTAGGAAGTCCAGCCACTGAACTGAAACAGCCAGTGTCTGGTCCCAGTGGCTGGCTATCCCAGATGACAGATATTTCTGAAGTATTAGTTGCATGTACTGCTAGAAGAGGTGGAAAGAATTTTGGGTGGGAAAAATGGGTGTTTACGATTTCCCTCCAGCAAGTACTGTTTCAGACAAAACTATTAGCCATCCACAAAAAGCCAGTGTTCTTTCTCTGGTTGTCAAAATATCAAGCTCAGAAGCTTGAGCCCCTCCATGGCACTGGCTTAGCTCCGAGATGCCTACATAATAGCAATGTACTTAAGAACTGGCATTTCATCACATAGTGATACAATATAGGATAGACAATATTTAATCCCTTATTTAGAAAAATAATACTTTTTTTTAAAGATTTATCATCAGCTAGTTTTGCTCCTGAAGGATCTGCTTTGTGCATAACAGAAAGCTTATACTTAGGTGCTATTTTGGTGCTGAACCCTCTACTCATCCAGTTTTGTTACATTTTTGGAACAGTGCATCATGTTATAAACAGTTTCACAACCCCCATTTTTTCCTACTGAAATAAATTAGATTTGCCCACATCCTGAGTACCACGAAGGGTGTCAGAATCACAGCTGAGCTTTTTCATAACCTGAAGTTACCAGCTCCTTTTCAGGGTGGAAAATGCTTGGCAATGGGAAAACACGCAGAGCTCGAGGAGCAGCCAAATGCCTCGCAAACTCCTGAAAACACTTTGTGCCATAGAATCATGGAATAAGTTTCTCAAGCTTGCAGACTTCACGTGCTATTTCCGACTGGATGTCAAAGTTTCCCTCAGTACTCCAAAAGATGAAATGTAATGGTACTAAAATGAGCAACATTATAGATAGTGACTATTCTGAAGAAAGACAGAAATTTATTCTAATTATTAGCCAAATAATTGTGGACTTAACCAGCAAACTGACGTCTTTCTTTGGAAATTTTTCTAAGGATCATAGCTTTATGCCAACAGACAGCAGATTGATAAAATGATGCTTGCTCAGATAGAAAATCCTCTGAATAAGGATTCACACAGATTTAAGAGGAAGCAGATTTCAGAGGAAAACCAGACTGAGGTAAAGTTGTGGTATCAGGGGGATTTCAGAGGAACTGCCAAGTTAGGAAAAAAAAAACCAGTGGTCATAATGGTGCATTCTTCCAACCTAACAAAGACAATAACCCTGAAAATGGCCAGAACCAAGATTAGTGGCCACAAAACTGTCACCTGCTTGCTTGGAAGCAGGACCTCAGCTGCAGCCCTGAGCTTTCCTACCAAATGTTAACCCAGAGGGATCACAGTTCTACTCCAGTGGAAGATAAGCTACTCTTCAGGACAAAAAGAAGTAGTACTGTGGCACCTATTTTTCTATACCTGCCCAGGACATCTTCCACCTATGCGTTATGGACCTGCTTATTTTCCTTCTCTTTCTCTGCTTCTTTCTCCTCTTTAGGCTCGGAGCCCAGCCTGAACTGAGGTCTTTCATCAGAGAGACTAGGCAGCCCTTTTCTGAAAGAGAAACATAATCGGTTTGCTTCTACCTCTCTTTTCAATCACACAATGTCTCTCTTTAACAAATATACCAGAGCCCAGGTAAATGAGAAACATTCCCTACTGTTAACAGCTGCTGGCAAAATTTCAGGCTGTTTTTCTTCTTTAAAGGTAACCATATCTATAGCATTGCTGGGTAGCACTGTTTATGTACAGCAGATCAGATGCTGTCCTGATTTATAACCCCTGCCAGCCCAAGTGAATGCAGGAGCCAGCGACTATGCACATTCCCTCTGAAAGGCGAGATGCCCAGATATAATGTGGATGAGGACATATCTCTAGGGACTCTTTCTAGCCCACCTGGCATATCTCAAGAAGGCAACTCAGCCAATATGAGAGTATTTACCTTGCTGCTTGAAAAAGAATAAGCAGGCCTGGGCATAATGCAGACCAGCCACAGCAGGCTCTCAGGGCTGTACCGCCTTAGTCTTGTAAATCCCTCCGATGATAATAAAGGTTGCATGAGTGAGACACTAACTTTGATTTCGTATTTTAATTGCAGAGTTCAAAATGTGGAGCTTGTTGGCAGCTGCCAGCCTTGCCTGCCTTTCCACTGCACCCCACGGGAGCATGGCTTTAAAGTGCAGCAGCACGCTGAAGTGTCTTCTGTTCACCACAGAGCGGGGTCTAAAGCAGCATTTAAGAAGACAGAGCATCTCCAGGTGGTTAAGGGCATGGAGCTACGGTGAATGTCTGTGGTGGGCACAACCACGGGCCGGCAGGGTTAAAAGGGAGGCTGTCCAAATTCATCCAAGACCTGCAAATCTTGAAACACGTAAACCCTACATGCATCGGATAAAGAAGCCAGAAAGAAAGGTGCCCCCTAATGAGTTTTTTTTGCGCTTGGGTGAGCGAAAGGGCTGCTTCGGGAGGCTAATAACTGAAAACCTTCCAGGCTTTTGTCCGGAGAAATGGCAGGCACTTTCCATCCCTTTGAAAAAAAGAAGGCCTTTTGGAGTCTTCACGAGAGATGTGGATTTTAAGGGCGACCTTAGGTCATACAGAACTAATCAAGCGAAAACAATAAGAAAATTAGACTGACAGTCAGCAAGTATCTGAGGACTTTATCAAAAAGAATTACGAATGGACAAATTCACTGGGAGCAAAGGATCAGATCTGCAAGGTGGCATTGTGTGGTGGGATTAAATTATTTATTCATTGTTAATTTATTTATTTATGTATGTGCAAATGACCTAGCTGCTGCAGGTGCTGAGGAGTTTCTGAAAAGGCCCAGTTTTAGAGCCAAGGCTAGAATATTGGTCCATTTAACTCATTCTTTTCCTTAAGGCGATCAAACAGTGACTTTTATCTAGGAGATAGAGGAGGAAAACCATATGTGTACTGGGAATGATGTGGGCTCTGCGCAGCACTAAGTACCCAAGTATTCCAGTCTCATTCAAGAATGCTGTGCTGTTTAATGTCCAGCAAATTAGCAAATGAATGCTTATGTCAATATGTGAAAAATCCCTAGTTGGTTTAAACAGATAAAAAGCCTCTTGGGAAATGGCAGAAAATGCAGGCTTTCTCTCCCTGTTTCTTTTAAAGAAAGAAAGAGAAACAGTACTTACTAAGTTTTCCCCAAACTTAGAGAAAGTTGCAGAAAACAACAACAGTCTACATGGATGCTGGATCTCATATATCCATTAAATATTTCCAGTGCTGATACTGCAAAAATACACCAAGCTTTTGCAAGGCCCTCTTTGAATCACACACTTGTTATTCAGAAGAAAACGGTTAAAATCTGGGACAGCTACAGAGCCTGTTAGATACCATCCCACTACCCCTCTCTTAAAGGTACAGGAGGTCAAAAGCCCTGGAAAGGGTCCATCTTTCCACTTTGCACTGATTTATAAAATCAGTCTCAAAGACGATATCCACAAACATCTCTTGTGTTTCCTTCTCCAAATTTAACCATTAATAGGAAAGGGTAAAAATTGTTATCTCATGTTTCCCTTGACCCAACAGAGCAAAGCCACAGTGGGGACTCTGTGTACAACATGACCCTGTGGAAAAAAGGAACATGAGATCTCAGCATGGGGGTTGGAGGCAAGAAGTCACACATATCTAAAATGTCAGCATCATGTCAGTTAATGCCATGTGATAAGGGAGTCCTGCTGGGTTTTACGTCCTTTTGCAGAGATACACTTGAAGGTTGGCTGGTAAGGAGGATTTTTCACTAAACCCAGAAAAGGACTGTAGATATTTGGCCAGGACAGATCATAATGGATTATCTTTCTCCAGGACAAGCATCAGTAGCTGTGCTGGGGATAGCAAAACTGCTCCATGATACACATCTTGAAATCAGACTGGCAGGTTTATGCAGAATGCTATCTCACAGGCTTCTGCTTCGAACCATGATTATTTCCCTCCTCTTGGCCAATCCTAGGCTTTCTTCTCAAAACCAGACTTCTTCATGTTATTTTGGAGTAAGAGCTACTCAGTGAAAAATAGATGGCATTTTAAAGAACAAATGTGTTCGGTAATACTACACTTAAAACATTAACTCAGATTGAAAGTTCAGTGAGTTTCCCAGGCCATGCAAAACCACCAAACACAGGCCATGCTGAAAGTCTGCTTCCTCCCTAGGGCCAGAAAGACCTCCTTTCTCCCTTGAACACTGATGTGTGAGGATGAACTTAGCCAATACGAATGCCAGCATGTCACTAAAATGCTATGAGTTACCTTCCACAGCCGGTGGCACACAGTAACCAGGGAGCCTGCAGAGCTATGGTCTCACTCCATGGGCTGTAAGGTTGCATTTTAAAAATGCTGGACCCAAAAGCAGAGTTATACAGCACTAAGAGCTCAGTCATCTCAGGAACAAGCATCACAGGCCAGATCTCTTCTTGCTCATAATTTCAAATGGATACAGTTTCAGCTCACAAGAGAAATACTTATTACCAGTATACAACTTCTCTAACATTTTGTGTTTGTTCCAGTGTCCTGTTATTAAAAGAACTCTTTCACTTCAGAGACTGTGTGGACAGGTACATAGGATACTAAGAAAGGCTGTGCTCTAGTTCCATCTCTGCCACAGCACTTAAGGATGCATGCAGGCACAGTTTCTGCCTCTGTTTTCATGTATGTAAATCAGAGATCAGAGCATCTATTACTTCTGTATTTAAGATGTATCACAGCTTATAATTATTAATTTGCCTTATTCATTTTGTTAATTCTAATACTGCCATTGGTTTAAGATTTGTTTTCACAGAGCCATTCTGCGTAGAGCTTCTCAGCACCCCCCAGTTCAGGCAGCCAAGCTGTTGAAATCCCTTGCATTTTCAAGGCAAAGGATAGTGCCAGAGATTTTTTCAGCTAGTCTTCAATAAAGAGGCAGTGGAAGTCATACATGAGGATACTTGTTTGTAAGTAAATACCCATAGATACTAAAAATATGTCAAAAAGGAAAATTAGAAAAGGAAGGTAGCACTTCAGCAGCTATGAAGTAACATGAAGAAACCAAACTTCTCTCTGAGCCAGAGGGAGGCAGTCCAAGTAGGCTCTGGGGAAGTCCTGTCACCAAGTTCAAGGTGCAGCAGCTATAACTAGTTGTTACAAACTTCTGGGATGTTTGCATTTTACAAATAACAGCCTGCACTGTGTAATGTCACTGTGAAATTAATGTGCTATTTCTCTATTCAGTGCATGGATGTTTACCTGCAAGGAGAAAAAAATTACAGCAATTAAAAGGCAGAGTAAGCAATGAGACAAACCAGAAAATTATGCTACCTTTCAAATGAAAATGTTGCCTTTTTCACAACAGATATTTCAAAACAGATCCACAGATCTTACTGAAACACAAAGATCTATTCTTAAGAAAAAGCAAAGCCCATGTGAATAGATGATCGCTATTGTTGAAACAGTTTTCAGCAGAAAAGCTAAAGGTAAAGGAGGACAAAAATGCAGAAGAACATAAAAAGATATGCAAAAGCAGAACAATGTTAAGAAAGATGTTATTAAAAAATTCCAGTTGAAGCTGAACAGATAGTTTGCACTAATAAATACATCATTAAATGGCCCAAAGAACCCTCATTAGAAAAGAAAGTTTGGCTTAGCTGATCAGACACTCGGCAAGACAAACGCAAAGGTGGAAAGTGCAGTGTAAATCTGCCCTTTGGGGTCTGGTCCATGATGGTGGTTTCTAGCACACAAGTGTTTTCAAGTACACTTTACATTTTCCCTACCACTCAAAATGTGCAAGCACCACCGAGTTAGTCCCCAGCTTCAAAAGTCAGAGGGTCTGAAACACTAGAGTGTTCTGAACTACCCACTCCCTGAGTGGGAATGCTCTGCTCAGTTACGAAAAAAAGGGAAAAACCCCCATTTCTGGACTTTTTTTTCCCCCCAAATATTATAATATTAAACAACCTTAAATATGTTTTGCAGGAGGGAGGATGAACCTTTAATATACTCACTGTGTGGTTGGTCACAAATTCTGTATGCTCTTTTATACAGCATAGGGTCTTCTGAACAGTGTTTGAGATAACAGATAAAATACAGAGAGCAGGAAGAAGTTCAGACACCCAGCAGCTCAGTCCTACTCAGGTGTCTTCAGGAAATAAACTGGGAATTAGAAAGTTGTTTCACTGGCACAGATGCATATTGCAGCCTTCCTTGCAAAGAATTTCCTAGTGGTCCTACATAATTTGGTTTGGTTTATTTTAAAGGCAAGACACAGAGGGAAAAAACTAATGGAAGCAGAAATTATATTGCTGAATACCACCAGAACAGAGCCCCTTAAAAAGTCTACAGAAGTAGACTATAAAGACTCTGCCCCTTCCAGAGGCAAGATACATGTTGTTTCTTACACTTTTATCTGGAATTAGCACATGAAAATACAATTTATATACAATCAAACACATTATCAATGAAAAGAAAGGGCATTTTCACATTTCATGTTGACTAGAAACTGCCAGGGAAAAACAGAAAGGCGAAATTTATAGATCAAATTTTAAATCTTATGGTAGGCTACTAAATGAAGGAAACAGCTTCACAAAGTCTCCCTGACTGCTGAGATGATGTTGTTGCAAACATCCAAGAGTTAATTGAAAGTCAAGTGTAAATAGAATCATAGAATCATAGAATAGTTAGGGTTGGAAAGGACCTTAAGATCATCTAGTTCCAATCCCCCTACCATGGGCAGGGACACCCCACACTAAACCATGTCACCCAAGGCCTCATCCAGCCTGGCCTTGAACACCACCAAGGATGGAGCATTCACAACCTCCCTGGGCAACCCATTCCAGTGCCTCACCACCCTCACAGGAAAGAATTTCTTCCTTATATCCAATCTAAACTCCCCTGTTTAAGTTTGAACCCGTTACCCCTTGTCCTGTCACTACAGTCCCTGATGAATAGTCCATCCCCAGCATCCTTGTAGGCCCCTTTCAGATACTGGAAGGCTGCTATGAGGTCTCCACGCAGCCTTCTCTTCTCCAGGCTGAACAGCCCCAACTTTCTCAGCCCATCTTCATACGGGAGGTGCTCCAGTCCCCTGATCATCCTCATGGCCCTCCTCTGGACTTGTTCCAACAGTTCCATGTCCTTTTTATGTTGAGGACACCAGAACTGCACACAATACTCCAAGTGAGGTCTCATGAGAGCAGAGTAGAGGGGCAGGATCACCTCCTTCAACCTGCTGGTCACACTCCTCTTGATGCAGCCCAGTATACGGTTGGCTTTCTGGGCTGCGAGCGCACACTGAAGCCAGCTCATGGTCATTTTCTCATCGACCAACACCCCCAAGTCCTTCTCTGCAGGGCTGCTCTGAATCTCTTCTCTGCCCAACCTGTAGCTGTGCCTGGGATTGCTCTGACCCAGGTGGAGGAACTTGCACTTGGCATGGTTGAACTTCATAAGGTTGGCATCAGCCCACCTCACAAGCGTGTTGAGGTCCCTCTGGATGGCATCCCTTCCCTCCAGCATACCAACCGAACCACACAGCTTGGTGTCATTGGCAAACTTGCTGAGGGCGCACTCAATCCCACTGCCCATGTCACCGACAAAGATGTTGAACAAGACCGGTCCCAACACTGATCCCTGAGGGACACCACTCGTTATTGGTCTCCAGCCGGACATCGAGCCATTGACCACAACTCTTTGCGTGCGGCCATCCAGCCAGTTCTTTATCCACCGAGTGGTCCAGCCATCAAATTGATGTCTCTCCAATTTAGAGACAAGGATGTCCTGTGGGACAGTGTCGAACGCTTTGCACAAATCCAGGTAGATGACGTCAACTGCTCTGCCCCTGTCCATCAGTTCCGTAGCCCCATCATAGAAGGCCACCAAATTGGTCAGGCAGGATTTCCCCTTAGTGAAGCCATGCTGGCTGTCACCAACCACCTCCTTGTTTTTCATGTGCCTTAGCATGCCTTCCAGGAGAATCTGCTCCAAGTTTTTGCCAGGCACAGAGGTGAGACTGACTGGTCTGTAATTCCCCGGGTCATCCATTTTCCCCTTCTTGAAAATTGGGGTTATATTTCCCCTTTTCCAGTCATTGGGAACTTCACCTGACTGCCGTATTGCCCAATACAGAAACCTGGACTAAATGATGCAAGAGTTTTGCCTAGAACTGTTATCATCTTTGACTCTTTTTTTGATGAGACATCCCATCTAGAAAATCAAAAACAAAAGAAAAAAAATAATAGCAATATGGCATCACATATCCCTGGGATGGAGAACATTTCTTTCTTCTTTACAGAAATATAGTGGTAATTCAAAGCCATGTCAGAAAACCAGCATGAAATTCTGAAATAAAAATGACAAAAATATTCTGTAGGCCTTAACTGCTCTTGATCTATTGGCAATTCATGTACAAGTGTCTGAAAATCAGAAACAGAATGTAACTTGTTTATTTCTATGTTCGTGGCACCTTAAATTAAAGGTTGTAGAGGAAATTAATTTTTATTTTTAAAGAACTGTCCAGTTATAATAACCTAATTGTCACACAGAAATGGAAGCAATTCCTAAATACCTAATTCTAAACTGTATGAGTAGGTGAAGCCGTCCAAAGGTAGCAACGGCATTATGCATGGGATGTACATTATGTACTCCTGGCCCAGAATGATTCGAGCTGTCATGCTTCAGCTGCCCCAGCAGCTGAAATTAGAGGAGTCAGGCGCTCAAGTGCAACTGTCTGTGCCTGAGGCACCAGGTCACTAACGGCAATGAGAGCAATAGTAAGATGGTTGGTACACCAAGAAAAGGGATGTGGCAGGTGTATCTTCCCATGGACTGGCACTTTTCAGATTCCTTGGTCTGTAATTGCTTCAGACCTTCAAGTTCATTCAGTTTGATTTATATGAGAATAAGATGGAGCAAAATCTGAATAGCAGAATTATGAAAAAGGCACAAACCAACACCCCATGTACAATATGACTGCTTCAAACTTTTGGCCAGACTCAAATCAAAACTACTTGCTTTTGCCTGGATTAAAACTGGATCAGAACACCCTGAGATGTGCACAGATCAAGTGCAACTAGGACACAGCACCTCACGTGCCTCTACATTTCACTGTAAGTAAAACAGGTTAGGACTGGGGAAGACACTGGAAAATTGAAAGATCTATTGTGTTTCTATTTTTGTAAGAAACTTGCTTGGCATGTGCTGCTGACCGCTGCCTGCGCATCCACATGCTGTCGTCTGATGGCTCAGGAATGCAAGTGGGACAGGACAGCTCAAGCAGGACGTCAGCTCCAGAGGCTGTGCCAGACAGCTCCAGCAGAAGCTGTGCTACAGGCTGGAATGAGATTGCTTTTGTGCACTTATTTCCAGCTTAGCTCATGCTGTCTGGGCATGTCATGTACCTGAGGATGGACTCTTCTGTTTGCTCCTTAAACTCCTGTTAAGATTGAACAGTTTGGTTTAAAATACCTTACAGCAGCCTTAAGTCTGTCTTAAAGTTTCATCAGCTAGAAGGGCTCTCTCTCCTACATTTTCAGTCCCCTGCCTCACCAGGTCACTCTCCAGACTAAGGCTCACCAGAGTTCAGGTCCTCCTGGCCACCATCAGCTGTCTCCCTTCTCCCTCTGCTCTGCAGTGTACAGCAAAGAGATGCACCAGCACAAGTACTTTACCCACCAAAGATTTCTCTGCAGAGAGGGGCTATCCAGATGCAAACTAGAGTGGCTTCCAAATATTTAAGTAATGTTTAAGATCTACCCAATTGTAAGACAGAACATCTAAGGTGGGGAAGAAATTTCACATGAATAAATAGCAGGAAACTTAAGGTTAAATGTAAACGTGCTGAACGGGTAGGGAAATGGCATCTTGTTTAAGGTTATCCTCGGTCATGAGCTAGTTGAGGTCTGAACACTGGTAATGTCAATGTCAGGAAATTTGGCAGGGGAAAGCACTGCTGCCGCAAGTGCTGGACTTCAACCGGAGCTCCCATACTTAGAGCTGGCAGAATGGGATAGCGTTTCATCTGCTGTTTTAAAGCACCCATAGCCATCTCACGGAGAATGCAACACACTGTATCTGACAGCACCTATAACCAAACAGAAAATAAAACAAAATACCCCAGAACAACCCCTCCACTTTCCCACCCCAAATCATCGGGGGCAAAGTGCGGACGTTCCCTTCTGCTCGCATACGGCATCCCTTCTCGCGGCAGCAAACCCCTCGCTGCTCCTCCGGCTGCTCAGCCCCGCGGGCCGGGCCGGGCCGGGCCGGGCCGGTGCAGGTGGCACGGGACCGCTGCGCCCCCTGCAGCTCCCGGCGCGGTAGCGACGGCGGCCGAGCCCCTCTGCAGGCAGCTGCGGCAGTCACCGCATACCCTATTGCAGGTGCCTAGTGGTTCGCAGAGGGGCAGGAAGCAAGGAACGGTTTTGTCTTACACACTTCTGCTTCCGGCCTGCAAAAATGACTGAGTCGGAGGTCGCTTTCTCAGCCCATTTGTAAAACCCAGCCTTGGCGTTTTGTGCCACCACAAGTAACTAATATGGCTGCTTCACGTGGCCTCCCACTGCCAAGGAGAAATGCCGCAAAACCTATTTTTGATCTAAAACTCATCACAGACTTCTGGAGGAATAAGAAAGAAGCCAAGCCGTGAATTTGAAACTTATTTGCTGGGGAAAGCTCTGCCAAAAGATACTCTGTGCTTTTCTGTCAGGCCCTGTATTTCCACCTTGTTCTACAGCTGCTGTGACTGAGGTCAAGTGATATGTCACTCTGTCAGATCACACAGTGAGTCAGTGGCTCTTCCCGGATTAGAATGATTCCACACGGCCCTCTGAAAAGATTTGTAACAAATGTCAGCGCCAAACGTCCACTGCTTAAAGCGTATGTTTAAAGCTCTTAGACATCTCAGTCAAAAGGTATTGTAAATATAGGGACAAAGCTAGTAAATGCTTCGCTGTGGAGTTTTAGTAATGGCAAACCAGAATTTAGCAGGGATTAAGAAAAAACTGAAACAGGTCACTTTAAGCAAGGAATATGTGCTCTGTTTTGGAACCCTTCCAAGACCAGGAAAGGACTTGAGGTTTTTCCCCTCCAGTAGTAACCAAAATGGTCAAGATGCTAGTGGTAACATCACAGGGAAGGAGGGCGCAAAGTAACTCGAATATAACTTCCTCTTTCTTGCTTGCTAGCATTCCTGGGCATTGTTTTCAGTATCTTTTTTTTTTTTTTTTTTTTGGTGATAAAAAAGGAACTGTGCTTGAAATGGCCATTCTGTTATGCACAACACAGACAAAAATGCCTAATGTAGTGGTCTTGACATAATTCTTTACTACTGTCATCAAAATACAAGAAATTTCCTTGCAGAAATCTCACATGCGTAGAGATTAAATGTGATTTTTAAGTTATATCAAAACCTACTACAGAACCACACCCCTTTATAACGTCATCTTACCAGGAAAAAAATATTCCAGCCATCTAGAAAAAGGCCATCACAAGGCCCACAGATGACTCAGGTCCCACTGGAAACTTGTTTGAGGTTTAGAAGGAGTGTAGAGGTTTAGAATGGTGTAGAAGGAGTGTGACTAATGTGCTGGTTCTGTAAGCAGAACCTAAAAAGAAGCAAAGATAAAGCTGGGAAGACTAAAGTGAATTTCTCTTTCGAAATCTCTGGACAGGTCAAACTAAGATAATATCAATAGATGTACATAACACTGGAAATGTTCATCATACCATGTGAAATCTTGCCATACTGTCATTCCCTTGGTGTTTTCTAAGAAACCTGGTCTCTCTAAGCTTCTCTCAGAAATATCAATCACATTGTGCCACTCTTTATGCCTGAAATGGTCTATTAAAAACATGGGGGTGAAGTAGCCTGAAAGTTTACTTTAAGACAGGGAATGATGAGGGCAAAAGAAAAAAACCTTTAGACTGAACTTCTTGATATTTACTAAAACCATGAAAAGCTGACAAATCTTGTAGAGATTTGTACCTGCTTGCAGAGAGCACCTTGAAAACTCAAAGGAATGCTTATTCCTTAGAAATGTCTTTATTTTAAGGTGACCAATGTACTCAAAAAGGCAGTGGTTATTTTGGGATGT